>NC_060078.1:64115000-65365000 GCF_922984935.1 Meles meles | reverse complement strand
AACTCATAAGGGGAAGTCACATCTCTTTAGTGGGTGATTTGGAGGGTAGTTTCAGTTAGAGGTAAACTTTGAGCTTCGTTTTGAGACATAGGGAGGTGATAACCTGTCAAGGAAGTAGGAGGTGGACACAGGAAGGAAATCTATATAATATAATGAGTAAAATCATGGAGTAATGGGATAAGATGGTTTAGCCAAGGATTTACAAGTATTTCCATACACCTGGAAGGAAGGGTTCTTTTGGTCAAGTGATAGTTGTTGAGTCTCAAGAACCATACTAGTTCTAGGTCATAGAAGACTGGTAAAGGAAGTGGTGAGAACCTTGGGAAAGTCTTAGAGGGTCATGGAAAAATTTTATACAGAAGACGTTTGAGTGCTATTTGGAAGATACTTTATACAAACATGATTCTGGAAGCAAAGAGACCAGTCTAGGGACAACTGTAGAAATTATAGCAAAAGAGTACTAAACCCCAGTGGTACAATAGATTAGAGTGATGGTAACGAGGGTGGAATCAAAAGGATGTGAGCACTGAGTAATGTAAAGAATTATTGGATCACTGTATTGAACACCTGAAACCAATATAACAGTAATATACTGTTAACTGTGGTGGAATTAAAACAAAACAAAACAAACAAACAAACAAAAGAAACAGTTGGGAGATAAGTCATGGGGGTTGGGGAGTCAGATGAGTGAGGTGGAGCAGCCCTGGATGATTTCCCAGATTTCTGCCTGGGCAACTGACAGCACACTTATGCCCCTCATCAAGTGGGTGATGGGGAGAGCCTGACCACTTAGGGGATGGAGGATGGGATGCTGTACCAGGGCAGGGTATTGCTTTTTTCTTCAGTATCCACCATTCCTTCCCTTCTTCTTTCCCGTTAGAGCTTATTTGAATCGTGTGTGTCGATGGAGAAGATTTCCCCTTTCTTGCCATACCCATTTTATGAAATCCTCAGGACTCAGTGGGGAATCCATACAAAGAACTTCATGGCTGCCATTTGGGTTCATATATAGACTGAAAAAGCAAATGAGTTGGAATAGGGTGGGTTTTTAACTACTACAAAAGAAACAAACACAAAAGCATAATTTAACCCTGGCTTCTCAATCCAGCAGTCCTCCCACCTGTGGAATGGGTAGGACTTTGGAATGAGTCCCTTAGCACCTGGAGAGACTGTTGTAAGAAATTAACAACATCAGGAGTAAAGAATATGCCTAATAACCTTTAAGGACCATATTCATATAAAAGCAGTTAATCTATAAACTAAGAGAAATAAATTAAGTAACAACAACAACAAAAAAAGGCAACACTACTCTGATAAGAGCCATCAAGATCATGCAGTGGGTCCCTTACCTTTGAACTGGGGACAGAATATAAAAAACTGTGCTTTGAGGTTTGTGGGGAACAGGTGATCATAAAGACAGAAATGTGTGACCTTAGAACAGGACAAGAAACCATCAGAATGGTAAAAAAAATTTGGAAGCCATTTCTTAGGAGAAAAATAAGAAAGGGAAACAACGAGTAAGAGGAATGATGTAATCAGGCTAGCAGTCTCTTCAAGCCTGGCCCTGGCTCCTGTCAGACACACCACCCCCATCTTTTCAGCAGTGTAACCTGGATCTGCACCCCGAGAGCCACCTCCTGGCCCCCCACACAGAGGTTCATCTTCCGATGAGTGGTGCTGGCCATTCGTTTGACCCTGGGAGTGTGGCTTCCTGTGCCCCGTGGGTTTTAGAACGGTTGGCATGGCTGTTCTTTCATGAATAATCAGAGGAAGATTATGGATGTGGGCGGCTAACTAGTTCCTCCTCTACCTATAAAACCTCTGCATAGAAAGCCCAACAGGAGAACAGAAATCTTGCTGGAGAAGTTGGTTGTCAGACACGTAATTAGAGGGGAGCGTGATTAGCAGGCTCAGTGCTGTCGGTGAGTTTATTTTAATAGTGTTTGGGACATTGGTGGGCAGAACAGCGGCTGATCAGCATGAACTGAAAGAAATCTGAGAAGCAGAATAACAAGGCTGGAAGGAGAAACACAGAGACATTTTCAAAACCTTGCCTTAAAAAGAATCCGGGGGCAGAGAGGCTTTCCGAGGGCACCGGTGGCTCGTTGAGATAGCAGCCATGACATTGCTCTTCTGAAGTTACTTGTGCAAATAAACATTGTCAGGGAGGGTTTGCTATTTGCAAGCAGCAGGAACCAACTCTGTCTAATTAATTGAAAGGAAGTTCACTTGTAGGATAATGTTGCTCGCGGAATCATTGGGGTGATATCCCAGCTTGGAAATGGATGGTGGCCAAAGCTTCGCCAGAGGTCTGAAAAACAGGGACTTCGGTGCCATCAGGTCGGGATACTGATAGCACATGTCCAAACTCAGTTGTTTCTTCCATTCCTATGTTTCTCACTTCAAGTTCAAAATCCTGAGCTAGCATGTCACACTGGCTAAGCTCTGGCTACAGGATCCCTCTGTGGTTCCACAGAGTGGAAGGAAAAGGATTCTAACCCCTGTGAATTCTAGAGAGAGAAGACACCTGCTTTGAAACATCCCTCCCAAGATTCTTCTCACTGTTGGAGACAGAATTCCCTGTAAAGGAATTTGGATGTTGGGAAGGAAGAATGGACTTTAAGTCAAACATGTGTGTGCCCCCCCCCCCCCGCCACATGCACACACATACACACACATGAAGGCAGATTTCTGGTGTGGAAGTGCTATGGAGGGGGTAGGAAAGTCCTGCCACAAAAGTTGATTTTTTATGATGGGATTATCAGATATTAAGATTTCAGGCCAAGGAGAAATACATAGAAAAGGTGTGTTCTTTTTTTTATAGGCCATAGAGTAAGGGTAAAGTGAAAGATAGAAAAAGGTTCAAGAAAAGCAAATAGCAGATAGCAAATAGCCTCAAACCTCTCTGCCCTTTCTGGGCCCAGGCAGGCAAATAAAATAGTATTGGGGGCAGGAATGATGGAAATGGAGTGGGTAAGATGTCAGAACACCTGAGCCTGTGACCTTGAGTTATTTCACCTTTTTCCCTAAACTTTAAGAAGCTGAGGTTCAGCTCTAATACCTAATACTATGCTTTGATTTGGAGAAAGTTTCTAGAGAGTGTTCATCTGATATGTTTGCTAAGTTTATTTTTATCTCCTTAAAATATAAAATTTAGATATAAATAATTTTCGGTTAGAACAATATAAAGTTTGTCATCTTAACCATTTTTAAGTATACGCTTCAGTAGTGTTAAATATGTTCACATTGCTGTAAAACAGATCTCCAGAACTTTTCATCTTGCATATCTGAAACTCAACACTCATTGAACAGTAACTCCCCTTTCTTCCCTCCCTATAACCCCTGGTAACCACCACTCTGTTTTTTTGTGTCTGTGACTTTGACTACTTTAGAATGCATAGTTAAGTAAGTGGAATCATACAGTGTTTGTCTTTTGGGGACTAGCTCATTTGCCTAAGGTAAATGTCCTCAAGGTTTATCCATGTTGTAGTACAAGACAGAATTTTCTTTCTTTTCCATTGTGTGTGTGTATATATATATCACACTTGTTATCCACTCATCCATTGTTGGACTTTTGGGTTGCATTTTATGGTCTGGCTGTTGTGAATGATACTGCTGTGAAAATGGGTATGCAAATAGCTCTTTGAAACTCTGCCTTCAATTATTCTAGATAAATGCCAGAAGTAGGCTTGGGGGATCATTGTAATCATTAATCATGATGATTCTTTATAATTCCTTTTATATCATCATGATAATTCTATTTTTGATTTTCTAAGGAGCTTCCATACTGTTTTCCCTGGTGGTTGTACCATTTTATAGTCTCACCAACAGTGCATACAAGTTGCAAGTTATCTACTTCTTCACGAACTTCATTTTATCTTTTTAACAAAAACTACTTTATTTAAAAGTGACAGACTGTGTGCAGAATTAGCGTCTAGAGTAGGTGGGGATCACTAAAATGCTGTTTCTCATCATTTCTTGGGAACCCCCCAGTGGCTGTGAAGGGATATGAAAGAGGAAACCCAAGAGGGACTTGGGGAAGGTAAGCAAGTAAACATCTAACGTGGAGTCTTAACTGAACTGACAAATGAACAAAAGTGATTTCACTCTAAAGGTTTAAGTACATCTTAGTTTACTTGGGGGGTCTCTGTCAAGAAAGTTCCCAGCTGATAGCTGGAGGATATCTGTTATGAGAATAATTAATATGTTGGAGTATTAAACAACAACAAAAAAAAGACTCAGAGATGGAGACGAACCATGAGAGACTATGGACCTAGGGAAACAAACTGAGGGTTTCAGAGGGGAGAGGTGTGGAGGACGTGGTAGCAGGGTGATGGATATTAAGGAGGGCACGTGTTGTGATGAGCACTGGGTGTTATACGTAACTAATGAATCACTGAATGCTATGTCAAAAACCAATGATGTGCTGCTATACAGTGGCTAACTGAACATAGTAAAAAAAAAAAAAAAACTCATGTAATCTCTCAACGGTTGTATGAAACACATTCCCGGATTATCCCCATTTGGCGGGTTGTGAAACTGAACCTCGTGGAAACAGTTTGCTCAAGATTACACTTCATGTTTCTGAATTCAGCCAGAGCTCCTGGCTCTTCTGCCAAATGTGGAGATTCTTCGTAATGTCAATAATGTGATAAAATAACAAGTCACTTTTGTTTTACCTGCCTACAAAGCTTCATTTTGTTGATTTTACACATTGTCTATAACTAGGTATAACTTTGTTTGAAACTCATGAGCAACTACTTTTCCTGGAAAAGATCAGATTGACAGCTCCCTCGGCTTTCTTCCTTCTTTCCGAGGCTTCCAGTTTTATTTCACACCATCCATCTTTGTGATCCCACCTTGGAGGCCTCCAGCATGCTGCTGTCATTCTCAGGGTTTTTCCTGTAAGTCCAATCTGTTAAGGACCTAGCCCAAGATTGCCACATCTCACTTAATAAGCATGGCCCCTCTAGCCCATGTAATTGCTTTAGACCTGTCGCAACATGGATTGGAACTAGTGGCTTTAAAAGAAATGGCTTTTTACACACACCATGTCAAAGCAGCCTTCTTCTTCCCTCACCTTCACTATAGAAGGCTTCCTGTTCCCTCTGCGTATCCCCATGCACACACACACACACACACACACACACACACACACACACACATGCACAGGCCCCACTAACTCCCTGCATGCTGATAGATTTTTCCAGTTTGCTGTTCATTAAGTTATATCGACTGTGGAAATAAAATGTCACGTGATCAAATGTTATTAAACAAAAATGAATTTGCCACCTGCAGCTTCACCCCCCCGCCCCTATGGAAAATAAAGGGAATTGAATTTGCTGAGAAATCCCCTGACTTGTTTTTTTTTTTTTTTTTCCTTTAAGAAGCTCCATATGTCAGGGAGAGAGCCACAGCTGTAGGGAGTAGCTGAAAGTCCAGCTCTGTCGATAATGAAGAACTTCTATGCAAATAAAAAGCCCCATTTCATAAGATAAACTTCCTGTTTACTTGCAAACTCATGTTTTATATCAGTACTGATGATGTATTCACCCTCATGCTGCTGGCCTGAAGAGCTGGGAGATAATTACCCATTTTGGAAGACCGTGAAGCGTTGAATAGAAACGTTTACTCTGTCTTTTGAGCTGAGCATTCCCTTTACTCTTCCTTCTGCTCTTCTTTCCCACCCATGTTTTTGTTGTTGTTGTTTTTGTTTTGTTTTCTGTGACTCTTTTAGAGGGGGAAGAAAATGACCCTTCCTGGCCCTTTACGATGATGTGCATTAATTTTCTACTTATTTTTCCTCTAGACTAGATGCAGCGTGTGATAGCAGCATCTTTTAATTTGGAAGCTATTTGGGGATATTCATAGCTTTGCATGTGTAAGTTTATATTGAATTAATTTATTTCATTCACTAATTCACTGTATTCATTCCATAAATGATTAGTGAGTAAAGTATGTGTCAGGCACTGTAGTAGGTGCGGATCACATATAATGATCGCAAGTACACATGGCCCTTGGACTCATGAAGTCTTTAGGCAAATAGTGGAAAAAAAATAAAAATAGCTAAGTAGCTCTAAGTGAATGTGTCATCATTAAATCTGAGCTAAAGTTAATATTTTAGATCAAAAGAGGTGTTTCTCATTCATTTTGTTGACTTTATGCATTATGTATTTTGTAGCGTTTTCATTGAATGGGACCATATTTGGTAACTGATGACAAACACTCAGTCCTTGGGTGAGGTAGGAGAATGATAATTGATAAAATTTTCAAATGGGTCTTGTTTTTGTTTTTGTTTTTCCTGTGATTTTATGGAAGGAGTTTTACAATGTATATAAGAAAATATTTTTTTATTTGAAATCTGGGGTTCAATATATATGGGGTTTCATTTATCTAAAGCCCTTTAGAATGTCAGTACTACACACTGTGAACCCCAGAAGGATAGGAATTATCCTTATTTATAGTTTCATCTTACCTGAAGGCAACTCCTTGAAAGACTGGAGTAATTGGCGTGGCTCCATAAATGAATGAGCAAATGGATGGGTGAACCATAGGCCTTGATAAAGTCCAAACATATGTACCTACAACCTTTGTTATTCAAGTTAAAGGCTCTGAACTGAGAGGGCACTTCGGTAAATGCTGGCATAGAATAGTGAATTGTGCTAGGTTTCCTGTAGAGCATAAAAATGACACCGACCCTGAGTTTTCCCAGCTATGGTGTGACTGAGGACACTGTCTAGGGACTATCTGAAATGGATAAACAACATCTGTTTAAAATACTTTAGAATAACATATTGTTTCTGAGCCTGAGAAATAGCACACAGTTGCAATTCTATTTGAACTGCTGCTTATTCTAGGGTCACCAAGGAGTGTTGACCCTGGTTGATTTGACTACAGGGGAAATATTGGTTCATTTCATTTGATTTTACATCTGCAGGTTAGCCAAATAGCAGACCCAGATAGGGTACAAAATGCCAAGAGACTTTGCCTATGGATATGTAGGAGGCTTTGTGTCAAGCGTATTCAAGGTCACACGTAGTTTGGCATGGAGTGTTAAATTTGGGGACAATTGGTTAGAATTAAGGGTTGATGCTTGCTGGATTGGGCGAGCTATGGTGGAAGAAATGGTTTATCCGCTGCCCAAAAGGGACTGAAAGAGCAATGCATCTCTGAAGTGAGTTAGGCATGGGAGATTGTCAAATAAAGGTAGAGGTCTTTTCATTCCCATCATGTCTTTACAAAAATGGGTAGTTGGATTGGTTTATCTGAAACCTTAAATTAAGACAAAAGGGAACTGTATAGTCACATCTGTTTACTCACTCATGTATTTGGCAACTACTGTACACAGGCATTATCGTTCTTTGTGAAACTTTGTGCTAACTTGTTTATTTCTCATCCAAAAATACTTTTTCTTTAAATTTCTAAGGGGCCACTGGTTAATAGCACAATTTACCAGGTGCACTATGTAAAAACAGCTTCTTACCCCCTCCAGACCAATCATCAGCTTGATTAATTAATTTAATCAAACACTCCAGTGTGACAGTTCATCCTAATTAGCTAATAATATTCTATTTCTCAGCACTCTTGGGACCTAGATATTTTTGTTGTCTAAAATAACACAGTCACCATATTCCCTTTCTATTCTTAAAGGCGTGGGGGTCTATCAAAATGTGGGAAAAGTTTAGGTGTTTTCCACTGAGAGAGAAAAAATGGATTATAAATAATACTAAAAGAGTAATCTTTGAATCTGGTACACATGCTAAGTGCTGGCTTTTTGCAGGAGCAGTCATGGTTACTATGACTTGGCATTGATGGCCTGAACTCTGTTCCATAGGACAACTTATTTAGTTCCTGTTGAGATAGGGACCCATGTTTCTACTTTCAGCATAATTCTCTAGAAAAAAAAAAAAGAAAAAATATATATTTATATACATGTGATGTAAATATATATATAATAAAACTATCTATTGATCTATCTATAGATCTATCTATAAATATATAACCACAAAAGGTGCCAGTAACTGTCACTGTCCTTAGGTTCATAGTGCCCCAAATGTGTCCAGAAACCACAGTAAGTAAGCTTTCCCCACCATAAGCCAAGAGTGGATTTTGTTAATTTCAAAATTACTGGTGAGTTAATAATTGAGAAAATCCCCTTATGTTCCTATTCAGCATTTTCTCCTAGTAGCCCACTGATTTATTTGACCATCTAGTGTTCCTTTGTCTGCTTAAGATGCCATTTAGAAAAGTTTTCCCCATCATGAATGCCTCTCAGGGCTGATTTTACATACTCATCACGAGCGATCACATTTTAATTACATGGGCCTTTGTTTTGTTTTCTCCTTTTTAATAAGGCTCCACTGAGGAGATCTTCCCCTTTCAGGGTCTAATCAGGTTGTCAGATCAATTAAGGTAATTGACAGCAGGTTTATCACATTCCTTAATCAGGACTGTAGCCGTTTTATTAGAGGAAAACAATCCCCAGATGATTTAGAGATAGAAAAAAACCCTTCAATCTGTAGAAATAGAGGGAAAGAGAAAGACAATCTGAAATGTCAGAGCTCTGAATGAGAGAGGAAGTTAGGACAGAAAATAGCAGAGAATCTTCAGACCCAGTCTCCATCGAAAAATAAAGCCGTGGTCCCCAGAATTGAGCTTCAGAATCATGGGAGTGATTATTTAAAAAAACAGATTGCTGCTGATAAAGAAATGTATCAAATGAACTCATTGCTCATTTTAAGCATATACAATATTTATGTCCATTATATCACAATAAAATGAAAGAAGTTATAAAAAATACGTGTATATATATTTTTTGTTTCCCACATAGCAAGTTAAGTAGGTATTTGTGAGAGCCCAGAAATCTGTATTTTTACAAACCACCCCCCCCCCCCCCGCCGCCGCCAAGATGATTCACCCCAGAAGGTGGTCCTTTGCACAGTGCACTTTGAGAAACACTAGTGTGAAGATACTGGAACAGTAGGGTATCCTAGTAACAAGTTACTAGCATCAAAGGCAGGGCTTCTGATGCTTTGCTGTGGGCACCCAGCAGCTGGGGCTCTTTTTCACTGGTACATGTGAGGTGTGAGCCTCTGTTCTCCTCTAAGAAGCTCCAGGGAGTGATGCCCTTGCTCCTGGGCAACGGAATGCACTTGAGGTTCATTGAACCTCAGTCTGTTTCTCTCGGTTCCCCAGGGTAGAAGGTGAGCGGGCCGGGCTGGGGCCAGGTGTTCTACCCATTCGAACTCCTAAAAGTCCTAAGGTAAGGAGGTCAGGCTCTCTGCCAATGTCTGGGTTGTGTGGGGAACCGGTGAATGGGGCTTCGTCCCAGGAAGCCTCAGCCTGCTGTGCCAGAGAGTAACATCTTGACTTTTGCCAACATTCTCTGAAGCTATAGAAGGATTATATCTAATCTCTGAGTACATAACACCAAGACAAGCATGGTTGCGGGGTTGTTTTTTTTTTTCTTCTTTAAAAAAATCTACCTCCTAGGAAAACAGCTCACTGGAATGACCTTGATGTTTTGCAAGTAATTATTCTCCCGTTGCTCTTGTGGCGCATAGGCCTCTCCCTAAAAACGGCACCTTGTAATTTTAAATCCTTTCAAGTTTTCCAGATGCTTTCACATCTCTGGTTAATTTTTTTTTTTTTAAGATTTTTTTTTTTTTTTTTTTTTATTTGACAGACAGAGATCACAAGTAGGCAGAGAGGCAGGCAAAGAGAGAGAGGAGGAATTAGGCTCCCTGCAGAGCAGAGAGCCCGATGCAGGGCTCGATCCCAAGACACCAGGATCATGATCTGAGCTGAAGGCAGAGGCCTTAACACACCGAGCCACCCAGGCGCCCCTCTGGTTAATTAATTTATTGAACGTGAGTTCTGTTCTGTTCCTCTGGTGCCTGACGCAATGCTTGGAACGAGGTCCAGGCCCGAGCTCTTCTACATGTAGACTTATAATCGAATTGAGAAGACATCGTTCCATGGTGTGCATCACGGGCTATATTTTTATTTTGTATGCAAATAGGACCTCCAGTCCAGGAGACAGTAGATTAGTTCTATCTGAGGCTGTCACTGAAGTGACACTTGCATTGGGCCTGGAATAAACACCTGTGAGGCCACCCAGACAAAATACTACTCCCCTCCGTTTACGTAATGTACGTACCCCAGGCTGATTGATGCCCCAGAGTGAACAGGTAAGTCTGTGGTAAACAGGTCAGTCTTGATTACTTCCTCTCTGTTGCTCATGGCCTCCATTGACTTTCTTCCAGTGCTCTTTCTACCATGAGAGAGAGAGAGGAAAAAAAGGAGAGGGGGAGTCTAACCTCCTTAACAAACAGGCACCATCCTCTATTGTCGACTAGGCCATGATGAGCTTGACTTTCTTAGAAGGCCAGTAACTTTAACTCTTTTTTTTTTTTTTTAAGATTTTATTTATTTATTTGACAGAGATCACAAGTAGGCAGAGAGGCAGGCAGAGAGAGAGAGAGACAGGAGGAAGCAGGCTCTCTGCTAAGCAGAAAGCCCCATGTGGGGCTCGATCCCAGGACCCTGGGATCATGACCTGAACCAAAGGCAGAGGCTTTAACCCACTGAGCCACCCCAGCACCCCAGAAACTTTAACTCTTTATTAGGCCACTAATATTTTATTTTTCCCGTCCATTGTATAAAGTATGTGCTACCTCAGACCAGCTTCTGAAGAATGGAAAAGTGTTTCCTGTTTTTCCCTCTAAGAATCCAAAGAACATTCTCAGATTCTATTTCACTTTGTGACACCAAGGAAGGCGGGGATGAGCCAACACCAGGCCCATTTATAGTTGATAAAACGAAGGCCCAAGCAGCTGGTCTATGCTCCAGGGAACAACAGAAAGCTGTCTCAGTGAGCCCATAGTTTGTGGCTTTGTCTGAACAGCCGTTCCATCTTCGGGGGTAGTGTGTCTGTGTGTGAAGAAAGAACACAGAAATACAGGCTGTGCAGTAAATTGCCCACACATTAAGAAACAATGAATTTGTAATGAGAATTATAGTCATTTAAACATTACAGGGCGTAACTTAAGGAAGTAAATCTCTAACGAACAACAACAACAAAAGACAAACCAAAGGACAGACTCTTAACTGTAGAGAACAAACAGATGGTTGGAGGGGGAGGGGAGGTGGATGGGGGATGGATGAAATACGTGATAGGGATTAAGAGGACACTTCTCTTGATGGGTGTTGAGTTATATATGGAATTACTGAATCACTATCTTGTATCCTGAAATGAATATAACACTGTATGTTAGTTGCACTGAAATTAAAATTTTAAAAAAGGGGCGCCTGGGTGGCTCAGCCAGTTGAGCATCTGACTTCGACTCAGGTCCTGCTCTTGGGGTCCTGGGATCGAGTCCCATGTCAGACTCCCTACTCAGCAGGGTGTCTGCTTGTCCCTCTTTCTGCCCCTCCTCTTACTTCTGCTCTTTCTCTCTCTCTCAAATAAATAAAATCTAAAAAAAAAAAAAAAGGAAAATAGGGGCACCTGGGTGGCACAGTCAGTTAAGTGCTCAGCTCTTGGTTTTGGCTCAGATCATGATCTCAGGGTCTTGAGACTGAGCCCCAGGTTGGGCTCCCTGCTCTACAGGGAGACAGCTTCAGTCCTTCTCATCTCCCTCTGCCCGTACCTGCCACGTGTGTGTGCTTGCTCACTCTGCCGCAAATAAAAATAAATCTTTAAAAAATAATAAACAAATAAATAAATTAGTCACAAAAAAGATAAATACTTCAGCGTCCTCCTTACATGATGTATCTGAAGTAGTCAGACTCACAGAAGCGGAAGGCAGAATGTTGGCTTCCAGGGCCTGGGGGAGAGGGAGATATGGAGAGTTGTCTAATGGATGTGGAGTTTCAGCTTCACAAGATGAACACGTTCTGGAAATCTGTTGCACAGCAGCAGTATATAAGTGAATACACTTAACTATTGAATCATACACTTAAAAAGGATTAAAATGGTAAATTTTAGGAGACTTTTTTTATCACATTAAAACATATTTATTAAAAAAAACAAATCTCTAAAGTGCTTGACACTGCATCCTACTTTTTCTCTGAGATTGTGTAGCCATCACAAGGCAAGTGTTTGTTTTTTGTTTTTTTTAAATGTTTTATTTATTTGACAGAGAGAAATCACAACTAGGCAGAGAGGAGGAAGCAGGCTCCCCGCAGAGCAGAGAGTCCGATGCGAGGCTCCATCCCAGGACTCTGGGATTATGACCCAAGCAGAAGGCCTAGGCTTTAACCCACTGAGCTACCCAGGCACCCCATGGGCAAGTATTTGGAAGCTAATTATTTGTCCCACCAGGAAGAGTTAGCACTTCCTGAAAGCCTACTGTGTGCTAACATTTCACATCTGCTTCTTTATTGGGAGGTTTTATTTAAATTTAGTCTCATGAACTCTGTGCCACAGTAATAACATTTTCCATCTTCCAATACCCTTTTAATCCATTCAAGATTACTGTATGTCAGGTGTGATTTTGCTACCTTGATCTCTTTATCCTTTTTAACCCAGAATACCATAAAAACTGATTATGTAAATAATTCCTGAATTAGTGTTGTTATCCCCAAATAGTACACATTAACACATTTCTGACTTCATTTTTACCTTGTCTTCATTTTACCTTGTCTTGTCAACTATTGACAAGACAGTTTTAACTGTCTATTTAATTTTGTTGGATTTATTGAAATATAATCACGATTGTTTGTCAGTTTTAATTGGTATTAATATGAACTAGGGTTAATACTCTCCCCTGTGGCTAATATTGGTACTTCATCGGTGCTTATGGATCTATTTGTTAGGCTTGTCCTAAGTGATATTTCTACTTTATTTCAGAACCCTTTGACTCTTGGTTCTCTGCAGACCCCTCTGTTTCCGAACATTCTCTGTGTAGTGTCTGCCTCGCCCTGGACACATACTAGCTTTATCAGTAACTGGTGGGTTTTGAATCCAGCTACTCTAGTCCTGGCTTTGCTCCTTTACTTGTATTGTCTAAGAGCTGAGCTTCTATATCCCTCTTGGAGAGCAGGTGCTTCCAGCTCTCCATGTTTTTGGACACGACAGGTTATAGGTTCTGGGAAGGGAATGGAGCTGCTACGTAATCTTTCTGCATGCCTGGAAGTCAGTACATTTAGTTTACTTCTAATGAATGATACCTGCAGAGCAGCTACTCAGGATCTCTAATAACATCCATCCTTCTTCCATAACCAGTCTGGTGAGGTTGAGTTGCAATGAGCTGAACAGATCGATAGTAATCACAGGGTGCTTGGAAAAGACAGCCTCCTCTATAATCTTGGGACAGCTTAGTTAGAGTTGCCACTCAACACAGATGAGTGTGTGTGTCTGTGTGTGTGTGTCTGTCTGAGACAGTTGATTCGAAGGATTTCTAAGAACAAAACAACAACAAAAATTCACGACGATGACGACCTTGTCTTCCTTACCAGAAGATAAGCAGGTCAGCAGCACCGTGAGCATGCCTGCTTCCCCCGCTCTGAGGCTGTGTTTTACTCCTTTCCCCAGTGGTGCTTAGAGATAGCCTTCTGAGTGGCTCACATTTGCTGCAGCAGTAAACGCAGTCTTTTTGGAAGGCCTGCCAAATCTCACTCCTTTGCTGCCGACCTCGTGAACAAAATCATCTTTAAATGTTTGGCCATGAGTTCTTTCCTTTAGAGTAAATTATGAACCATTTAATAATGAAGGGCCAAAAAGCAGAGAAACCAGGACATGCAGTCCTATTGTATAGGAGACTGACCTGAGCAAAGTGAAGGAGTGCTTTGTTTTTTTCTCCAAGCTCTCTCTCTCTTTAAAATTTTTTTTTAATTTTTGGTAAAATAATTGATATATGATATAAAAATTAGAAAACAGAGAATCAAAAAAAACCATAATGTGATCACTCTAGTGCTGCCTATGACTGTCGATGATAGCCTGCCTGTTCCATAAAGCTCTCCCAGAAATCCAAAACGTAAATTTTTTACTGTCCAAAACACTGTCTTCAGCATAACCTGAGGACCATAATTTTATCAAACCTGTCCCTAATGATGGTTACATGTTAATTTCCAGTGTTCATGTGCTTTTGTATCCCTAGTGAAATTCATAAGCTTTAGTGAAGGTTTAAAACCTCCCCCTACTTCTTTCCTCAGTAATAGATGTTCAAGTGCTTGTGTCATTGAAATGATTTTAATTATCCAGTAAGATAATGTTTTGTTTTGCCATTACCATCTTGAGATAGCTTTTTAGTATATATAAGAAAAAGACCTAACTCTTGAATAAGTAAATAAATATTCAGGTCTTAAATGTTCTCAGTCTCTGTTGTTGATTTGGGTGGTTCTCCTAATTGACAACCACTGGTGATACTCAGTATTGAAAGTGTTTGTGCTCCAGACGAGTGGAGGAAAATTTAATTTGTCTGGTATGGGCTTTAACTGACAAATGCTAGAAATTGACCTTTTCAACAGAAATTTACTTGAAAGTCCCAAGTGAAGCTCTGCTTTAAGCTAAATTTGTCACTAAGACATGATTAAATTCTTTTAAATGTAGATAAATTGCACATATTATTAATGGAAATTGAAATCTCCCTAAATGGTGCCCATAAATTTAAGAGAGAGGGAGGAAAAAAAAAAAAGAAAGGATGTGAAGGCGAAGGTGCCTCATCTGCCACATGGATATTCTTGTATTATCTTGGAACTCTGTTTGAGGGGAAAAAAAAATGTTCTGCATCCCACAGTAGATGTAGCTGGACTGTTTGCAATCTTGTATGAAGGGACTGAATGTTACGTTTTCATCACCACTGGAATCCAAGAGCCCCATGTCTCGCAGCATCCGTATCTCGTAACAGTGCCATGAATATGTTTCAAAAGAGAGAAAGCAAGAATGAAGGAGAAAGAAAGAAAAGGAGTCAGAGAGGAAGGAGTAAATCTAGACAACTTGCTTGGATGCTGAGTAGCTCACAGAATTCAGGAGAGGAAGCAGTGTTCTAGAGATGTGGCCCGAGAAATGGCTGATGTGTTCAGCAGGGAAAATAACAATTCATTGGCTCAGAACTCCAGCTGTGGGTGGACTGTGAAGTTTGAGTAAGAAACTGTGCCTTGATTAGAGATGCCAACATATGAAAACAGGGAACACCCCAGATTCTTCCTGCTGTGACACTATGTGAAGGTCACTTTACCTGTGCAAGGTCGAAACCATCATTATTTTCTTTCCTCTGGGTTAGGGAAGCTTAAGTCAAGGAAATGAGTAGAGCTGGTAACAGAGTTGCAATCAAGATCATTGGTTAATAGATTTGCTAATTATTTTTTATGATTGTGCATATTAGCTCCTATGTGCCTCATTCAATCTTTGAGGATGAGAGAACCTCTTAGATGAAAGAGAAATGAAAGCTCTTTCAAAGGGTAAAAGGAAAAAAAAATGAGGGTGTTATTAATATTGCTGATAATATATTCTAAACTTACAAACCTCACCCCTCATTCAGAGGTACTCTTAGGGCTTATAACATGCTTATGTAGATCAGACACATATCTGAGATTGGTGGCAAGTGGCTCTTCTAAAATCAAATCAGACTGAAAGACATCTGCTGACTCTGAAATGTCAATGACTCTACTAGTGGCAAAGGGAGCAGCAGCCCTCCTAAGTATCCTTGGGACACCTTATGCTGAACCTCTTCTGAGACTTCCAGCAGTGATTTCTGCATATCATTTGGCTTTTGTGGGCACAGTGATATGGTATGTGGTGACAGTTGTTCACTATAATCAGAATGGAACATGAGTCCATGAAGGTTTTGCTTTTTGTTATTGTTGTTGTAGTTAATGTTGTTGTTGTTATTTGGTTTTTTAATTGAGTCATTCAACCTCAGCAGTCATCAAGGGGTCATTTAGTCCAGAGCTTCCAATCCAGCCCTGGGATATATCTCCAGATAATGTAATTTGTTATTTATCCCATCTTACTAAAATTCTTTAGGAAAGCCTCCTATCAGGAGAACCACTGCTTTTGGTTTTTTTTTTGGTCATTCCCTTCTTATCCCACAGGAGAGAGAGAGAGAGAGAGTATGTGTGTGTGTGTGTAAATCTCAGGATAAAAAGCTGAGTCAGCAACTAGGAAATCTAGTCTAAAGATTCTAGACTCTAGAACAGTCATCAAGCTATGGCCAAATTCTTGCCTACCATGTGTTTTCATAAATAAAGTTTTATTAGACCACAGCCACCCTATCTGTCTATGTATCATCTACGACTGCTTTCCTGCTACAGTGATGGAGTTGAATTACAAGGGTGACGCTGTGGCCCTCAAAGATGAGCATATTTGGTGTCCGACCATTTACAGAAGAAAGTTTGCTAAGCCCTGATCTAGACAGTATGGCCAGAATCAGGTTGGTAGAACCAGATGAACTGCAAGCCATTTGGCAGGTATCTTGTTAAAGATGAGGATGATTCACAGACGACCCAGGAGTAACCACAGCAAATCTATAGGTAGAGAATTCAGGCATTTACTACTTTCATTAAGCATCTAATGGTAACTTAGATTTCACTTTATGTGAGATTTCCCTTAGAAATCCTAAAGGGAAGTGGACCAATTCATATTCTTTTCTGTGTCCGAGGTACTTACAGGGCCTGTGACAAATAATCAAATGTTCAGTACTTGTGGTTGAATGCATACAGACATATCAAAGGGCAGTTGGCGCCATAATTATTGCCAGTCCACTGGGGATTGATAGGATACCAGGTAAGAAATCTATTTCAGAATGGTAGGTTCGTAGGCTGGCAGCAAATTTTAATCTTCTCAGCTCTTGCTGTTAAGCCCAATGGTCTTTAACTATCTTTAGTTGTCTCAATTTAATTTTTCTCTTCTCTGTAAGTACATGTTGTGGATGGATAATAGGCTTGAGTTTTATTACGTGGGATCTGAAGAAGGCATTCCTGGTATAAATGATGTTACTGGAACAAATGACTAAGGGATGTTAATGAATTTCCTTTTCTGGCCTTTAAAAATTAATGGTATGCAAGCTCTTCTCTCTGAAAAGGTTAAAGACCAGGGGTGGGGATTAGTCAACTTAAAATATATTTATCACCCGTGGAACTTTTGTTTCTAACAGGGAACAGACAGAAGTATAGGTATTTATTAAATAGCTACAGTGTGCCAGAAATCATTACAGTTCTTTTAATGTTTACCACAACCCTGAAGGGTAGATACCGTTCTCATTTGCAGAGAAAGACGCCAAAACTTGAAGAAGATGGAGAAAATACTTTGAGTCACCTTGTGAGTGAATCAACCAGGACATGAATAAAGGTTTAGCCATCCCCACAACCCATGGTCTTTGCACTGGACCAGGATAGCCTTTCTGTTCAAAAGTAATTGGTCCTTTCTGTCCTTTTTGAAGAGATTTACTTTGTTTTGGGAAGTGGAGCTCCTGCTTGGTTGTTAGGGGAGCACTGATTCTGTGTACTCACACCAGGAGGAATTTTGATATTTTTGTTCCATTTTTTTTATCTTCTTCCCTGTTTGTTAGCCTCCTCTTTGCTTATCCTGTAGAGTTTCAAACACGCTGAACCTTTTCTCAAAATAGATTGTTCTAAATCTAGGAAACCTTTGAAGTTCTAGTTTCCTGAGTACTTCAAGGACCTGTTGGACTAGAAGTTATGGGGAAGAGACCCAGGGATCTGAATTTTTAACAGGCTTTCTTCCTCTGCCCTATATCATAAATGTCAGAAAGACTGTCCTTTGGAGAGTTAGTCTTTCAGTGCCCTTCACTGACATAAAATTTAGGAACTCTTCAACTTAGAACTCTTCCTAATTAAGTTTATAAATATACGCTTTTCTTTCACTTTCTTTTTCTTTTTCTTCTTCTTCCTTTTTTCTTACATAAAAAGATTATTTTGTAGTTCTTTAGTTCCAAGGGTAGTCTAGTTAATATTTCTAACTAGAATATGCCTGGCTGTTTTTATGATTCTGTCGGGAGGAACAGAACATGCTTATATAACAAGTAAAATGGAACCCTTGCACACAAAAAACTTTATTTTGGACCGTTATCGAGCCTGATCAATATCTTCCTAGGGTCCAAATAAGGATACAGACTACACTTTGGATTCCAACCATCTTAACCACCAACCCCACCATTATCGATCTTATTAGAACTAGTATCTCTGGGGTGCTTAGGTGGCTCAGTTGGTTAAGTGTCTGACTCTTCATTTAGTCTCAGGTCATGATCTGAGGGTTGTGACATCCAGGCCTGCCCTGGGCTCCACGTTCAGAGAGAATGTGCTTGAGGATTCTCTCTCTTCCCCACACCCCTTCCCCTCTCCCCTCATCCCCCACCTTAAAAAGAAAAAGAATGAATATCTCACATGAAAATGTGTTAAATTCTATTGCTGTTTCAAAAATTACCATAAATTTAGCTGCTTAACAAAGCACTGTTCTGTAGCTCAGAAGAACCCAGGCAAACTCAGCTGATTTGCTACTTCGGATTTCATAAGGTTGAAGTTAATGTGTCAGCTGGCTGCACTCCCCTGGAGACTCTGGGATGGCTTTCTCATCTGTGTTCATTCAGGTTATTGATAAATCCAGGTCCTGAAGCTGTAGGTCAGAGGTCACTGTTTCTTTGCTGGCTGTCCTCTGGTCCTTTTGTTCCTAGAGACTACCCACATCTGTTCTCACATGGCTTCTCCATCTTCAATCCAGCAATGACACCTAGCATCCTTCTCATGCTTACTCTCTGGTTTACTCTTCTGCTTTTCTTTCTTTTTCTTTTCTTTTTTTTTTTTTCCTGCCTTTAAAAACACATGCGATTAGATTGGATCCACCCAGATAATCCAGGATAAGCTCCCTATTTTAAGATTCACTGATTAGTAACCTCAACTATATATGCAGTGTTTCTTTTGTCATGCAATCTAACATATTCATCAGGGAAAGACATCTTTGGAGGGGAGGAAAGACTCTAGTTACCAGACTCACCCACATATATCATTAAAATGTAATAAAAATAGATCATCTCTAATATAAAGATAAAAGAAGTGTAATGTATAATATGTGTATATATTTTTTCATTTATTTTAAATATGTGAGAGTACTGGTCCTACACCATTGGAAGTCAAGTTGTCCAAAAGAAGAATCTGATGAAGACTGATACAAATGGGTAGGATTGGCAACCCATTTCCCATGAGCAGCATTGGTTGTCAGTTATGTGATTTTAAGAAATGGTGAGGGGTGTCTGGGTGGCTCAGTCGGTTGAGCATCTGACTCTTGGTTTCAGCTCAGATCCTGATCTTGGGGTTGTGAGATTCAACCCGAGTCTGGCTCTGCACTCAGCACGGAGTCTCCTTCAGAGTCTTTCTCTCTCTCCCTCTGACTCCCCATCTCTCCCTAAAATAAATAAATAAAATCTTAAAAAAAAAAAGAAAGAAAGAAAAGAAAAGAAAAGCAATGGTGAACATCTCTTGGAAAAGTTCTCAATAAAACTTGCAAAAGAACACAATCTTCCCTTGAATTAAATGGGAGTTAGAGTCTATAAAACTCAGTATATGTTAAAAATTCAAAGCTATATATATGTTGATATGTAAAATGGAGTTTGATTCTAAAGATATTTTTCCAGCTGTAGGAAAACCTAGTGTAATAGTTGAACATTATGTGTGCTGGTATCTAGCATCTCCTGGCCCATGCCCCAAGCCCCCCTCCAATCATTATGACAGTCTTATTTATCTTTTTTTTATTACAACAATTTTAACACATTCCACAAATTTACAAAGGGTCCCCTAGGAGATGGTGGCACCCCAGATGAGAAATACCAGCAAAGTGACCAGGGAAATATTTCGACTTAGAAATAGTGGTTGGTTCTCTCTGGACCTTTAAAAGAACCCCTGTCTGCTCTTAGCCTGCTCATATCAGTTTAATAACTCATCAAAAACAAATTCCCTAGGTCATATGCAACTTGGCCATTTAGACCATAGGGACATGCATAGGTAAGGAGTGAGGGTCAGGGAGACCTGCAGTATTCAATTCCTTCTTGGGTAGTCTGTGGCAGAGAGAGAGGTAGAAGGTACCACTCCATGGTATGGACTGTGGAGTCAGCCAGATTGACTTTTGAAACCAGGTTCTACCCATTATCAGTTGTGTGAGTATGGACACTTTCCCTCAATTCTCGGACCCTTGCTTTCATCATCTGGAAACTAGGAAGCACGTCTGTAAGAGCACCTTGCCAGGTGCTTTGGAAGAAGCCCTGCTCCTTTTAGGCATGTTCTGTCCCTTTGCTTCTCTCCTCTGTACTGTGGGACCAGCTCAGGTTCTGCAGGAGCTGATGACTCCTCTTTAGTGTGCAAGTGCGATTGGCTTTCCAGAGGAACCAGATTCTTCCAGAATCTGCATTTTGCCTGGTCCTTCTCCAGAATTCTAGTCCGTCAGGTCCTAGAAGTCTCTCATGATGAGCACATCAAATATTTATTTTATTCTCCACAGTTCACAAAACTTCACCTATGTTTTCTTTGCTGAGTGCTCTATCAATTTTTTTTTTAAACTAGAGTATGACCTCTTCAAGAATAGACTGATGTTTGAATTTCCTCCTAAAGCCCATTAATCAACCTGAGTTTTGTTCCCTGAATTTTAGGGAAGATTGGTTATTAATCATAATTTGTATAAAAACCCAGCTGCGGCAAAAAAAGCAAAGGTCTCTCCCAGGATTTTCAAACACATTTTAAAGCAAACAAGAGCTGAAATGTCTTCAGAGGTATGAAAATAGCAACAGATTCTCATTAGCCTCATTACTATAAGAAAAAATTAGATAAATACCTAATTACTGAAGCCTTTATGCTGAGTGCAGAGGACACCATACAGGCCTGGTCTCCGTCCATGGGAAGCGTCTAGAAAACCCTCTTAATGAACCACATCTTTGGGTACAGGATGGAGGGACTGATTAAGTGGGTGCTGATGGTGGTGGTAATTTGCAAGGGACATAAGTTATACAGCAGTGTGGGAGGGAAGTATAGCTCACAGCTAACCACATAAATGGTACTCAATAAAGAGCTGAAGATTTAACAAGTCCTGGAGACTTCTTTAATGAGGCAGTCTCTGAACAGAATTTTGGGAGATCATCCTCCATTTTCAGAGAATTAGGCTAATGCACCCTGATGTGGAAATGCTGGGGCATCCTGCCTGTCACTTCTCTGCCACCCCTCCATGTGGTTTTGACACACAGTCCACATTATTGACCATTTTTCTTCTGGGAAGCAGCCAGAGAGTGCATTCCCTTGAGCACTTGCTCTGGCATTAATCTCCAGCTATGTGCTTTCATTTCACTTCCTGTAAAATTCCATCTGTAGATCCTGTGCCCGACCTAAGGTTAGATGGCAAGGGAACAAAATACTGATTCTCATTTTGAATCACAATTGTTGCTATAAATAGCAAACTCTATAACCTGGTAGCTCCCTTGGATGCAAAGTGATAGATGAGCTTCTGCTGATTAAAAAAAAAAAAAAAAAAGTCCATAACTCTCAAAGTATAGTTCAAGTTGAAGTAAAGAGTAATAATAAAGCACAACTAATACACTGCTGAATTATTCATGTTGCTTATAAAATCTTCACCCTCAATGTCAAAGAAGCCACATCCCATCCAGGGTATCTGTAATCAGAAATCACGGGAGTTGTCCTACAGGGAAAGGAAGTTTCCTGTACTGAGTCCTGTAGGATTACACTAAAAAGCGTAAACTGAAAAAAATTATTGTAACTGGAAAATGTTGTAAATAACCGATAGAAATTATTAGAAATTGTCGATAGAAATAATTATAAGCTGCTGTGTTCTGGTGCAGCTGATAATTTGATGATGGCCTGTAAGTATTCCTCACTGAAAAATGAAGCCTAAGGAGGACTGCTAGTCTAAGTCCTCTCTCCAAGCCATCTTTATCCCCTAACTGGACTCCCTGCTGTTCTCTAGTATATTCTACACACAGCAGACAAAATGACCATTTAAAAAATGTCAGTTTCTGTCATATTTTTGATCACATCCCTTGTGTGCCTTCCCATCTCACCAATGAGAAAACCCAACTTTCTTATACTGTCCTCCAAGGAAGGCTTTTGGCCTGATCCAGCCACTGCCTGTTTCTCTCCACTCATTACCCTCTGAGCTATAAGCCTGCAACTTTCTTTGGTTCCTTGAATATACCTTAAGGCCTTTGAAACTGTAATTTCTTCTGTTTTCCATGTACTCCCATTTCCCTCCCCAGTTTAAGTCATCTGCCCAGAGAAGTCTTCCAAGGCTATCCAAAGGAAAGTAATCACCGTGCTGCCCCTTTTTATAGCAGTACCCTGTTTTGTTTTTCTTTCTTTTGTTCTTTTTTTTTTTTTTTTTTTTAAGAGGGGGAAGGAGGGAGAGAGTGAGAGAGCACAGGGATAGGCAAAGGGAAAAAGAGTATCTTAACCAGACTCCACAGAACTGGACTAGGGACTCCATCTCACAACCCCGAGATCATGTCCTGAGCCAAAATCAAGAGTTGGATGCTTATTTGACTTAACCACCCAGGGACTCCTAGTCTGTTTCATCTTCATCTGAGAACTTATATAAACAGCAAAATATCAAATAATTTTATTGGTAGGATTGATTGTCTCTTATGCTGAAATGCATGCTCCTTGAGACGGGAGTCCTTGTTTTATTGAATGTTTCATCCCCAGTATCCAGCAATGTCCTCAGTTCATCTGGTTTGTCAAGTGATAAACTCAGTTGTACACAATGTTTTATAGGAGTGTTGAATACTTTTCCTCCTGCATATCATTTCACTGCTTTTTTAAAAACCATTTTATTTATTTATTATTATTATTTAGAGGTAGGCTCAGCTTTTTTTTAATAAATTTTTAAAAATTTTTTATGAACATATAATGTATGTTCATTATAATGTAATGTAATGTAGCCCCAGGGGTGCAGGTCTGTGAATCGCCAGGTTTACACACTTCATAGCACTCACCATAACACATACCCTCCCCAATGTCCATAACCCTACCACCTTCTCCCTACCCACCCTCCCCCCAGCAACCCTGTTTGTTTTGCGAGATTAAGAGTCTCTTATGGTTTGTCTCCCTCCTGATCCCATCTTGTTTCATTTATTCTTTTCCTACCCCCAAACCCCCCACGTTGCATCTCCACTTCCTCATATCAGGGAGATCATATGATAGTTGTCTTTATCCGATTAACTTTTTTTTTTTTCCATTTTATTTATTTTTTCAGCGAAACAGTATTCATTCTTTTTGCACAACACCCAGTGCTCCATGCAAAACGTGCCCTCCCCATTACCCACGTTCCCCCAACCTCCCACCCCTGACCCTTCAAAACCCTCAGGTTGTTTTTCAGAGTCCATAGTCTCTTATGGTTCGCCTTATCCGATTAACTTTTTCGCTAAGCTTAATACCCTCTAGTTCCATCCATGTCGTTGCAAATGGCAGGGGTTTTCTTTTGATGGCTGCATTCATTTTACTGCTTTAATGGACTAGAATCACTCTTTTCTTTATTTAGTGGGTAACTAAACTTCTCTGATCTGATTCACTCCCATCACTTAGGATAAGAAACCAAACCATCCCAAAATGCCAGTAGACTTTTATTTAAGAGAAACGATCCATTTCAGGCACAATGTTTGACTATTATTTCAGGGTCTAGATAGTGTTTTCTCTGATGATGCAAATTCTTTGACTCTCAAATGCAATGAGCTCATTGTATATTAGTAAATATTTATAAAGGATTCTATTGACTAAGTGTTTCACAATCAGGTTGATTAGTGATTCCGCCCAGCAACCTTGTGAGGTCAATCAGCATTATTAAAAAATACAGCCCAGAGATGTTGGGCAACTTGCCCAAAGTCACTCAGCAGGTCATTGGCAAAGCCTGCACTGGCAACTTCAGAGCCCATTATTGTGACGAGACCTGGCACTGACTCCTTTTGGAAGGGTGACCCCTCATTGCTTTTCTTGTAAGGTAGACATATAAACACTAAATGTTCTGAAGTGAGAAAAGTCTAAAGGCCTTGAGTTGAAGGAGTTACTGGTGCAATTAGAAACTGGACCCAGCTATTGGAAAATTGAAAATGGTGCTTAATGGAGGTGAATTAGAGGACATTATTTTTGAGAGAAAGAGAGAATTATAGTTTGAAAAAGTGGGAATGTAAAAAGCAGGGATATGTATAGAAAATAAGTTTGGGTGGCTTTGGGGGTTGAGAAATAGTTATAGGACCAAAATATTTTAAGAAGAATCTGGGTCAGGGCATCAGATCTAAGTTCTACTCAGAAATGAGTTCTCTAAAATAATGTGCCACCAACTCACCTCCATCCAGCGGTGTTTTCTGATGTCTTGTGAGAGTGAGATCTGCTTAAGGATGTAGTGTTTCATCCCCTAAACTCCCACATCCAGATTACACAGTCCCCACCATTATCAGTGCGTCCTGCTAACTATCTTCTAGGAATGTTATATCAAGGAGAATGATCTGTTTTAAGAAACCACGCTGCATCTCACTTCCCTTTATATTTTTTTTCTGTTGTTTTTTCCCTCTTCCTCTGGGATTTCAAATAAGTTGTTCTAAGTCAGTGATCTATTATGTTCTATATCATTTTCACCCTTTGGACCTTCAGATTATATCTCCTAAATCTGTTCCTTGGAAGCAAATTCTCTTAAACCAATGACCACCTACAATAATAACTGTTTACATTGATAAATTCTTGCTACACATCAAGAACTTTCAGGGAGCATCTCCTTTAACCCTTCCAACGATCCTATGAAAATGGATATCATTTTATTCCCTTCTTACAGGCATGGAAACTAAGCTCCCGGCACTTTTATGCTATTAAGATGTTGCTAGGATCATGCTTCCCCTTCTCAGAACCTTCCAAGGGCTTAATAGGGCCTGGGAGGCTTGGTGTAGTATAGGTGGTATTGTCTTCATGAAGTGGCCAACTATGTTTCTGTTCTCCTCCTTGTTTATAACCTCTGCCCTGGGTGTGCTCACCTCCTTTCCGTGAGTCACACACTCTGAGCTGGGACCTCAGTTAATGTCCTGGTACTTGCTCTTCCCATTGTCTTTAATGCCTTTTCTCACGGTACATACTTACCCACTTTCTGTCATTACAGTGTATTCTCAAAGGTCTGATCACAGCGGCCTTTCTCTGACCATGCTGTGTAAAGCTGCACACCCCATCTTCCCTCTCTGTCCTCCTTCCTCTTCTTTTCCTTCATGGTGTTTATCATCCCTTGAAAAATACGTTCATGTCTCTGTTTACAATCTGTCTCTCCCCACTGCCATCTCCCCACTGCAAGAAGAGCAATTTTGTAGTTGTTTTTGTTGTTTGTTTGTCTGTTTTTCCTTTCTCTCTTTAATTGCCAGGGCCCAGAACAAGGGAGCATGGAACATGGGAGACACAACACAACACACATAATCGTTGAATGGGTGAAGGAATGGGCCACCGCACTATAGCGCTACTCTGTTTCTAGTAATTAGATTAACTTCAAGGGAGCTGCGCATTATGCTTGGTTGCAAAGAATCAGGCTTGGATTCTGGCAAACATTTTGCAGCACCTGTTACCACGTCTTCAGGTGCCACCAGTGCTACAGAAAAGGATCTGAGTCTTTTAATTTATACTGTGCTCATCTTGAAGCATGTACGAATTCAGGGAAGGGACTACTTTTTTTTTTAAGATATTTTATTTTATTTGAGAGCAAGAGAGCACATGTGCATGAGCAGACAGACGGGGCGGGGGGGGGGGGGGCGGGGGGGGGGACAAGCAAGCTCCCTGCTGATTAGGGAGCCTATCTCGAGGCTGTATCCCAAGACACTGAGATCATGACCTGGGGCCAAAGCAGACAGTTAACCCTCTGAGCCACCCAGGCTTCCCAAGGGAAGGGGCTGTTTTAAGATTGTGGATGGGACTGCCAGTTTTTCTGATATTACTTTGCTTTTTAAACAAAATTGGAAAATCTGAGGGCAGTAGGACCAGGCCATTCTTCTGGATACTTGTGGATGAATGTCAGTGTGGCCTCAACTGATGGTATAGGTTAGAACTCTGTCCCTAGTTAGCTGCATCATCCAGATTGTGTGGAAGGGATTTTGCCTGTGGGGTTAGTTAGATATCACTGCATGAAGACTGGAGGGAGTACACACCAGTGATACAAGTGTTTCTGGGCTTTTTTGTTTGTTTGTTTAATCTATTCCATGATGGATGCTGGAGTACATTCTCTGTAAGGATTATAGGTAATTTAAAAATTTTTAATATCCTCTTTGACTATCAGCTCTAGACCTGGTTCCTTTCCCAAATGTTGCCATTGTTTTTAGTTTGGTATGATTCCAAAGAGCAATTGTACAGGTTTCTTAAACATCTAAGCCTCTGTGGTTTGTTTTTTTGGTTTTGGAGGAGAATCGGCTTTTCCCCATATAGTATTATGTTCCTTCTTTACAGTATTAATCAGTTCTAAGATGGATAGGCTTTATAAAGTGAATTTTATTCTCAGATGAGATGAAAATATGTTTATATTTGATAACCTGCAATTCTGAGAAGTGTTTTGGCATGAGAATCAGAAAACCTGGGTTCTCTTCATGACTCAAGGCTCACCTGAATGTTTGACTTGCTCTACCCTGACTCTCAGTTTCTTCATCTGCAGAATCATATAGTTGAGCCTGTTCCATTGTGTGGAAACTGCTTTTTTGAGCCCTGGAAGCTGTGTGAAAATGTTAAAGAATTACTAAAAGAGGAAGACTGGGATGACTGGGATGTGTGGGGGTTGGTGGGGGCAGGAGGGGCGTGGGGACACAGGTTGGAAGGGCAGACAGTTGCTTCAATGAGGATAGCTCCCTATCTGTTGAATGTATAGAGTAGGGCTTAAACTTTCCCACTTCTTTAAAAAAAAAGAAAGAAAGAAAACCATTGAATAAAGATGAATACATTTCTAAGATCTTATTGAAGTTTTAATAGTCTAGAATTTTTAGCTTTCCTGAAAGTAATTGGAACACAGAAATGGTGACATTATAAAATCTTGCAATGATATGCAACAATGAACAAAGCATGTTTTCCTGGCCAGTCTCAATCATTTCACTTCTAAAGAAACTGAGAAGAAAATAGATAGGATGTAGCAGGCAGAGGATATACCTCCATCTCCACACTTCAAGCCCTGATTGTCTCGTAAAGTTTTGGGATGGCATTTTTTTCTAAGCCTTACTTCTCAGAAGTGTGTCGTAGGCTTCCCTATGGATGCAGAATTCCCCCAAACTCCTCCAGCTACAGGAATTCTAGAGTATTACAAACAAGGCTAGAGATCAGCTAGTCCAGTCCTCTCCAATTACATATGACGAAGCATCTCACTCATTTTTCATTCACTTAACTTTCAGAAAACTCAAGGTAGCAGAAGCTCAGTTGTGCACCATCATGTGAAGATAACGTTCTGTCCATCTACGGGAAACAGACCCTAATGATTTGACCCTAGACCGTGACACCCAGAGGACAACTTCCACGCCTTTGGATAATTGGATCATTTGTAATCAGGGAATCAAATACAACCCATTGTCACCATTAAACTTTTAAGTTGCTTATGCTTCTAGAATACATTTTTCACAATTTTTATTATGTTCAATTAGCTAACATACAGTACATCATTAGTTTTTTTATATTTTTCGTAATTTTCATGCGCATGTTCTGATTGAAGGGCAAGGAGGACCAAGTAACATTGACGTCATTCAATAAACATTTCACTTCTGTTTGCCTGTTCCCAAGGCAAGACAATTATGGTGCTGCTTTAGCCAAACAGGGTGTCCTGTAAGAGAGTGAGTGCTCGGACAGAAGTCACATGTGACAATTAGCAATTATAGCTCAAATTTGTTTTCTGACAAGGATGGCAAAATGCAGGAGATTTTACATATATATATATTTTCTGTATGCCATTTCCTGTCTGGAACTCTTTACAACCAGGGGGAAAGTCTGCAGTGGTCTCTAGTACTATCAATAACTTTGAGTCTTGGCTTGTTTGGTGCTTGGCCTGGGGGTCCTCCTTCAGACACAAAATTGACTTTAGGATGATAACTGGCAGATATGATGCATAGTGGTGCCTCATTGTTTGAGAGGCAGGTGATCTAAGTTCTGTGTGCTTCACTGGAAAATTCCATCCTATTTCATTTTTTCAGACAAACTATCCTTCTGTAAAGAGCGCAGTTTCAAAACATGAGCTCCTCCATGTCTGTATTAAGCATCTAGGCTTCAGAGACTAACTACCCAGGTCTGAATCAAGCTCAGGTCACTGTTGCCATGTAGCACTGGGCAAGCCAGTCATCCTCTCTAAGTTTCGATCTCCTCATCTATAAGATGTGAATCATACCAGTAGTTGACTCAGGGAATGCCATGAGAATTAACCGAGCCAGTCCTTGTAAAGTGCTCAGCCAGTGTGTGCTGTGTTTTAACTGTTCAGTAAGCATTCACTTTTATTACTTATAAACAGTTTGGCAGGCAGGTATGAGCGTGGGGTAACGCACTGCGTGATGGATCAGAAATGGCTGGGCATCAGGGTCATATCAGAAGAGAGAGCCCTTGGCAAAGTTGAATGCCCCCCCAAAATTTATCTTTGTGTAACTGATAAATGCATGTTTTGTTTTCCATTGCTATATTTATATTGAGTACTTTAACAATGTCTAAGACATTTTGTGTACATATTTGTATGAGTTCTTCCTAAGTAAGGCCTTAAATTCTCTTATATTTATGTCTAATGACTCTTACCTGACATAAACTTACGGTAGGAGAACCCTAAAATTTTCTTGCCCCCCACCCTGCAAAAAAAAATGCAACCATCTATCGTGAAATTTCTCCAATTATATTTTGCAATAACAGAGGAGAATATTTAAGAGAAGTGGTGTTCAGTTCAATCAGCACCATGGTTGGAGCCCATTTCGGATTTTAAGAAGGAGCTACAATGTTGGAGGGACAGAAGAGTCAGCTTAAATGCACTGTGCTCCCTAGCGGGTGGTAGCAGGTGGGGCGAGCAGCACCAGATAAGGTCACACACCGCGGAATTTAAAACCAATGTAGGAGTCATTCAGATAAGTTTGAGCTCATTCTGCAAAGGGCTGTGAGAAAGTTCAGTGAAGAAGGGGTATTTGAGTCCAGCCTTGAAACAGAGAAACGAGTAGAAAGCAGGGTGAAAGCGTAAATATGAACGAGTCCTGCCTTCAGAGAACAGAGTCTATTAACACACAAAACTGTGAGCCTTGACAGTTTCAATACAATGTACAGGGATCTGGGATGTCATCGAAGGAAGAATGAAGTCCCCTAGTCATCGGGCATTGCCAGGAGAGGCATTGTGGAATGAAATCTTGAAAGATAAGAAGGAGCAAGTGCCCTCTGCCCTCGCCACCATGACCAGCTTGTCTGCTGAGCAGTGGGTACGGCATGTGCAAAGCCTTGGAGGCATGAGAGCAGCTGCACCTGTGAGAAAGAGCGAGCGGTCACTTTAGTGTGTTCTTGCAAGGGGTACTAGCCACAGCAGGATGGTAACCGCCTGCCCCAGCTTGGAAAGTCGAGTGGGAGTGGAAGGTACAGAGAGAGATGCTTCAGACCGGCAGGTGCGTGAGAAGAAAGTCGTGGACCTCATCTAGTTAAGGATAATATTCTTCCTGTCCTTGCTCCTGAATAAGAAACCTTTGCTTAAAAAGGAGACCTCTGTTTAAATTATTTGCCCTCCCTTTCTTAGGCAGAATAGCTAGAGATCCAGGTATCAGTGCAGATTTTAGTTATTTTTATACTCAATGAACTGAAAGTTCTTTCCGAGGTAGAGTAACCGCTGTTTTGATGTTCTCTGTATCATGGACAAATATTTTCACCTCTCGTGGAAATACGTGGTGTGTGTGGCAACATGGTGTGGACAACATTGCCATCTTTTCCTTGGAGTCCTACATAGTCGCATTCAGAAGCATTCAAGAGGGTTCTTACCTCAGCTACCCTGGGTGACAAGAAAGAAACAACAGGAACGCAACGGGATACTCCAACAAGGAGACGAAGACAGTGGCTCAGCCGGACCAGAAAGATGAGCGGGAATGTTTACAACTTGTGGACACATAGGTACCCATCACTTACATTAAAAAAACAAAACAAAACAAAAAACTTTAAAAAATTTACAAATCATATTAAATTGGAAATACTGTGACCCATGGCAGAGCAGAAATATCTTTATATCACCTTGACACGTCTCTCCCTAAACCCAATATTTAACCCCCCTTCTCTGTAATTCTGCAAATTAACCTGAAAAGCTCAGGGTATCCAAGAAACAGAGGGAAGCTTGTTCCACTCAGGATGCACCATAACGTCTCAGCAGCACATTTAAATTATATGTTTAGGCTGACAGGCAAACGTATTTCATGGCAGAATCCTTAGAAAGCAGGAGACAATTTCCTTCAGCTGAACGTCATCGTTTGATGTAGATTGCCTATTATATTCTTGAGGTATTAAGAAAAATGGATTTGGAGATATTTTCTTGACAGTGAGTAGACTAATGGAATCTGGTGACTGTATTTAAAATGTGCAGAGGTTTGTTTTAACATGGTAATAGAAATATCAATTGCACTGACAGGTTAAAAAAATCTGTCAATGAATGATAATGAAGTTATTTAAATGTCGACTCACTCGCAAACATTTTCCAAACCCTAAATTATTCTCACTGCTTTAACCTCATGCATCCTAAGTTATTAGGGAGCAGTGTCTGCCATGCAGCCCATGTGCCTTTGGCTGTAGAAGCTATTTTTATGCTGCCAAATGTACTAGGAGCAGTGAAAGTGGCTGCTCTTAATGATTTTAGGAAAGAAACAAAACACACAAGCCACAGCTGCTTGATTTAGAGGAGGATGCTGTTCCGCTTTTGGGACATCTCATCGGCACTGATTTGAGTCATGCCCCGGTTCTTCCTTGCTTCCTGTCCCTAAGCTTCCATCTTTGTTTTGTGACCTTGGCAGTCTGGCTTGGTGCGCATGCACTAGGACCTGTTACCTCTCTGGGGTCCGAAGGTTACTTCTTTTTGAAGAAGTAGCCTGGCTCGTTCTTGGCTCAAAAAGTGTCCATTAGTCTTCCACATTCCTCACCTTCTGTATGGAGAAGACACCATCATGATGTGCCACCATCGTCCCAAGGCCTGGGGATTTGTCAGGGGGTGGGGGGTGAACCAAACGTGTGTCCCCTGCCCTTATGGCACTTAGAGGAGTCTAAGATGGCAGGCAGGAGTTTCGGGATTAAACAGTAGAGGAGTGTTTAGAACATGTTCCCCACCCTGGCCCCACATCTCCCCTAAGGGCTGACTGAATGTGCTAGGAGCAAGGACTGTAGTAGACCCTGGCCAAACGTTGCAGGCTTCTTCATTTTGACTTAGTAGAAGTCCAGCTGGCAAATGCAAGAAGAACAAGCTTCCTTCGAGTCAGCCAGTCCGTGAAGAACAGGCTGTGAGGGTCTGCCATGTACGGGGCACTCTTCTGAGGAAGACAGCGGCGGGAAACAGACATCCTTTCTGCTCTTCTCTCATGGAGCTTGCATTCCGGAAGGGAAAAGACAGAAAATTATCTGCGGGAAGAGCTTTCTAGACACAGAGAATAGCAAGGCTGGAGCGTGCTGGGGTGGGGGCAGGCAGAGAAGGCAGAGGAATTGAGTTGGGCATCTGTTATGTCACCAATTTAGTAGATAAAAAAGCATGTCTGAAGTTGCTTTGTTGAGGACCCCAGGGGATGGACCGGTTGCTCAACTAGTTTCTAGCCGGTGTCTGGTTTTGTTTGACTTCAAGTACTTCCTTTTTCTATAAAGCTGTGACGTCTTGATAATCTTCACGAGACATCACCACATAATTCACAAGCTGACCCACTTACTTTCTCCATATTTCTCACCTTCCTAGGAGCTTGTGTACCACAGATGGATGACCTGCCTTGTCTTCTTAGCCCATTGTGGCAGTTTCTTCTTATGGTTTTCTTCAGGTGGATTCTCTCTGGGAGGCCCTCTGTCCTTTTGCCTGGTATGAAGAAAAGTCAGGTTTTGGTCTACACCATATACAACTTCAAACACTTTGAGTTCATATTCCTTTTACAAAGAAATGCTAAGCTGGATTTTGTAAATAGATTTCCTTTTCCTCTAGTGGCTTTGAGAGAGGCAGTGAGTGCAGCATGGGCTTAGATGAAGGCTCTCAAAAGACAGCCACGTGAGGACTGTGTCATCCAAATTCTGTGGCCTCAGTTATATCCCTGATTCCTCCTTCTCTGTAACCTGTGATTAATATCAGTGTCCATCTCATGGGCTTCTGCATGTGAAGGGCTTACGCCACATGGTAAGCACCCCTATAAACGTTCATTTTTATTATCTGTTAGGTTTCCTAAGCATGACAGTCCATCAGGAAATCCTGGCACACTTACTACAGAAGTGAAGTGTAGCATCATTCACTCTCAAATTCCGGTTCTCATCCTTACCTCTCTAAGTCGAGCCCCACACAAAGCTACTGGCACACATATCCTTTAAAATGCAGTAGACTAGAGGGGTGCCTGGGTGGCTCAGTGGATTAAGCCGCTGCCTTTGGCTAGGCTCAGGTCATGATCTCAGGGGCCTGGGATCAAGTCCCACATTGGGCTTTCTGCTCAGCAGGGAGCCTGCTTCCCTCTCTCTCTCTCTGCCTGCCTCTCTGCCTACTTGTGATCTCTCTCTCTGTCAAATAAATAAATAAAATCTTAAAAAAAAATACGGTAGACTAGATTTGGTTCCATTTAAAAATGGCAGTGGTAACTTCACGAATATTTTCTCTTCTAAAAAAGCTACATCGAAAGTATTTTCTGTGATTCATTTTCTTTTTGAGGGTTCATGTTGTGGGTTTCAGTAAGTGATGGGTAAAGGATACCAAAAGTGATCAAGAAAAAATGAGTGACAGAACAAATAAACACAAGCTGTCATTAGGGATTGCTATTCCACGCCAGTCCTGGTGTGTACTACTTTTTATGGATTAATTTAGTTTACAGATTATTCTGTGCTTGTTTATTATCTCATTTGATGGTATATGATTATAGCAGAGGAAAATGCAATCACATTTTCTTTCCACTGCTCCCTGTGGAGACCAGTCATGCTCTGTATTGACCCCTTTGCGTGTGACGGGACACCACCATCTGAGAGAGAGCATGAGGTCTTGGAAGGTAGGCGGTGCCATGCAGTTGAACGTGGTTTCTCTGTCCATCAGGGCAGCTCATTTCAGCTCTATGACTATAGTAAATACTTAAATAAAGACATACTTTCAAATGTTCTAAAAGTCACTATTTAAAGTATGTTTGCAAAAAGGTAGTATAAGGATTAAGAATCAAAAGCAGGGGCGCCTGGGTGGCTCAGTGGATTAAGCCACTGCCTTCGGCTCAGGTCATGATCTCAGGGTCCTGGGATCGAGCCCCGCATCAGGCTCTCTGCTCCACGGGGAGCCTGCTTCCTCCTCTCTCTCTGCCTGCCTCTCTGCCTACTTGTGATCTCTCTCTCTGTCAAATAAATAAATAAAATCTTTAAAAAAAAAAAAAAGAATCAAAAGCAAAAACCTGTGCGCCTTGATTTAATCACTTGCATATTTACTTTATTGGAATGCTAATTTTTTTTAAGCTTTCAGCTTTTTCTTGCACAGCATAGATGTTGACAAAAACCCTGTTTTCCATCTGTATATAAGTCAACCTGTAAACAAAACCTGAAAAAAAAAATGTTTGTTTTGGAATGTTTTAAAAAATGGTACAAGCTGAGAATTCAGGGCTGTTTATATTGCATCATAGAAACATTTCTGTGTGCTACACATCTTTTTAAGATTACTTTTTTTTTTGCCTTGATAACATCAGTCATTTTATGGTTAGCATAGGTTGCCATTTCTCTTTGCAAATTTGGTTTGTTTTAAATATTTTTATTGTTCCCCTTTTCTTATAAAACCAAGATTCATAATCTTTGTTTTGCCTTTTTTTTTTTTTTTTTGGTCTTTGATATGCTTTTCTGAAGTATGTTGCTCAGAACAGTAATTTAATTAGCTATCCTTCAAGAATGAATCTTAGAGTCAAATATGTTTGGAAAGTGCTTCATGGAATATGCATTTAAGATGTTCACAGTGTATATTAAAATAAAAAGATTTATGTATGTATATGAGAAGAATAAAATTTATAAGTTCTCAAGTAAAGGAACATTAAATTTTGCATTATCAAGTATTTCCTAACATTTTTTGATCTCGGATAACACTCTTCTTCCCCATACCTAGGGACGATACTTAGAATATTTTAACAGCCAGTACATTGGCTCACCAGCCTGCCTGCTGCTCAACTATCTGTCTCTCATCCGCTCTTTCAAAGCCCAGATCCCTAAAGGGCTGCAGTTCCCACCGTTGACCATACAAGGATATGGAAGCATCTGTTAGCTGGGAAGAGGAGTTTGCAGATGGGCACCAGGAATTGCTTTCCAGGGTGTGGTACCTTCTCCAAGGTCACTGTCTCCTCCACTGGGGCTCAGGCTGACCTGCATAGGCACCAACCAATCAGAGCAGGTGCTCCTCTTGGTGCTGAGTGAATTTCTTGAGGACCTCTGCTGTGCCAACCTTCAATCTTTAGGGTGCTGGACTGTGATAGAATCTAGGAGGTCTCCAAGGGAGAGGACCATGTGATAAGACTGGCAGAAGTGCTATTCAGGGAACTTAGCACAGTAACTACTTACCAAATGGCCTGCAAAAATTAAATATTTTCGCTTCTGTACCTTCGAATCCATGTATTTTGGCTGACTCTTAGTATTACTCATGATGCATGTAACACTCTATCTAATTCTCATTTCGTGGGACAACTTTGGACAACTGCTAGTCTGTGCCATTTTGGGCATGTGGAAATGCATCATTTTTTCCCTCTCTGGTAATTATTACAATGCCATAATGTTTAAACATGTAGCTCTGCTGGAATTGAGAATTAAATTTTGATTCAGTTTCTGAGCTTTGAAAAAGCAAGGGGCAAGAGACAGCATTAAACAATGGTGGCAGACACCTTGAAGGATCTGGACTGGTGACGTTGTAATAAGGGGAAAGTATCCAATAACGTATTGTAAGCTCTCTGAGAAAAATATTACAAATGTATGTCTGAGCTGGTCACTCTATTATCATTCTGTCACACTGAAATTTCAGCTAAACACACACACACATACACACACACAAGTGAGAGTGATTCTGTGTAGAATCCTCATGGAGCATCCTCCTTTGTCCTTGTAGAGTTTGATTTTTTAATGTAAACATACTCATTGATCAAGGATCAAGTTGATAGACATGATAAGAAACTAATTATTATCCCCCTGTAGACTAGTTTCTACTTCTCTAGCCTCCATTCTGATTATCCCACTAGGAAAATTAAGCCGTTCTCTCATCTCCAACTTAGTCCTGCTGATGTCCACCGATGGCTGGACAGCATCTGCCAGTGGAGCATTCTTCACACACTCTGTCCTCCTCCCATTACTGCCCCCTGCCCCCCACCCAATAGATTTTTGCATCTATTTGTTTGTTCTTGAACTTGTGATTATTGTTTAGAATAAAGATTAGAAAAAGTTATCCCATGAAAGGACCTAGAGAAAAGCTAGTGAAATTTTGGAGACAAGGAAGTCTTAGGAAGCAGAGGAAGTTGACCTAGTAAGGCCAGGGTAGGAGTGGGGGAAAATATGTCAAACACCAAGACTCCACTGAGTGAAGAAAGAAGTCTCAGGTACTCCTTAGAAAGCTGGAGGAAATTTCACATCAGCATGAATTTTGGGGGGGGAAATTAATATGGAAGGAGGATCTAAAGAGGTTTGTTGTGGTTCATGGATAAGATCTGTGAGTTTTGAATGCTCTTCAGGTATTCTTGGCTATCAAACCACTGTTTGTTGGATTGGGATAGAGCACAAGCTGGTCCAGAAGAAAGCCAGTTATATATTGAGTGACACAAGTTACCCTCTAGTTCTCTTTCCTAAAACCCTACCCCTTTTCCATTTTCAAGGGCAATAGTTCTTGAAGTTTTACATAATACCCCAGTCTTCATTGATTTGCAGCATCCCCTAAATTCTATAAAGTGTTGACTGTTATCTAATTATATATAATTGATTATGTAATTTATAATATAGTTTATTATAGTTATAAATTATCTCTCTATATACAAATTTTAGGGGGAAAATGCCCTGGATCTCCAGCCAGATTAAATTCTTAATCCCTTAAGATCGCACATTATGCAGCTTTCTTGCTCGGGTGCCTGGTCCAGGGTAGCGTCTACCAATGGTGATGAGGTTGTTAACACAAACTTCTTCTGTGTAGTCTTTATGGCCTGTAGGCATGTGTACGTTGACCACTATCAGGAATGAATTAAAATGGTTTCATTTTTGTGTTTCTATTTAAACCAAGTGTTTTTTCTAAGCCTTGTTAATTTTAATCTATAGCATTGAACTTAACACATTATAGCCTTATATTTCTGCCTCTCAAATAAAGCTGTTAGATTTTTTTTTTAAAGATTTATTTATTTGACAGAGAGAAATCACAAGAGAGGCAGGCAGAGAGAGAGGAAGGGAAGCAGGCTCTCCGCCGAGCAGAGAGCCCGATGTGGGACTCGATCCCAGGACCCCGAAATCATGACCTGAGCTGAAGGCAGCGGCTTAACCCACTGAGCCACCCAGGCGCCCCAAGCTGTTAGATTTTTGAGAGTGGAGGCAATGTGCTGTATCCTGGCACATGGCACAGGGTCTGGCACGTTTTAGGCGTTCTATACATGTAAATGAATAAATGAATGAATGATGAATTAGGATCTCCTATATGTAAAAAGAAGGCTAAGAGGAAATTGTATGTTTCCTTTAAATTGAAACAAACAAAAACAACAGGAAAACTGTGGTATAGTATAAGTAACACAGGGTTTAGGGTCAGAACAGCTGTATTCAAATGCTCGCTGGCAATTTATCAGCTGTTTTCTTTGAATAGGTCACTTAAGTTCTGTCTGCTTCTTTCTTCAAATACAGATAATGTTTCCTCCTGCACATGGTTGTCATGCTGATCTAATGAGATTACAATTCTGAAATAGGTAATAAGCTTTGATAGAGACGGTGATTAAAGCCTATTGATTCAGTCAGAATTAATAAGTTATTGACCAAGGGCTAGATAAAGATGAGAGAATCTTCAAAAAAGATGGGGTTAGTGCCAAGAGGTAATGTCTTCCCAACTCCAGGTTGCTTAACACCAGAAAAGGCCACCGAGTAAGACTGTGAAATTTCTTTATTATTAAGATGTTTTCTTACTCTTAAGTAATAGGAAAAGACTGAATGACCTTTGAAGGTACTGACCCACCATAGATTCTATGACTCATGAAAGGAAACATAATTTGTAGATAAATCAGGAGAACCTGCTTTTCCACCGTGCCAAAGATAAAGAGAAGGTTTGAAAATGTCACATCTACATCAAAACTATTTTTGTGGTCCATTCAAGAGACACCCTTATCTCTTAATCTTTGAAAATTAACCACATCCTTTATGCAGTGTACGTACATGAAGGAGCAGTAAAGAGATGGAGTTTTAATTTTTACCAATTCAATTTAAATGCAAATGTTAACCGCTCACATGATGCTACTGTGTACATAATTAAGCATCATTATATACTACATGAATCATCTAGAAACCTCCCGAGAGCCATTCTACTATGTAAAACATGCATTATACTGACAAGCAGCCAAATGACGTATACATCTGTCCTCATTAATGTTCCTTTTGAATTATAGGTCAACTGATTATGGAACAACTTATGAAAAGCTGAATGATAAAGTTGGGCTGAAAACAATTCTAAGCTATCTCTACGTGTGTCCTACCAACAAGCGTAAGGTAAGACATGTATATTCAGCATGCTGCTTATTCATGATGTGACTTCTGTCTTGGTTGGCTGACCTCTCTAGCGATGTAAAAATCCATTACAGTTAAGCCAGGATTAGAGGTATAGAGACGAGCTGATGGATGTTAAGGTGATAAATGTTAAGGTGATAATATGACACCTCATAATTTTGGGAGCAACAGCCGTGAATGTAAGAGGGTGAGAGGTAGGTATATCATTACAGTTTCTGGAAGGCAGCTCTAAGGAATGGGTCTCCTTGAATGGATGCTGTCTTGGAAGAGCTCCAATGAGTCAGTCTCAAGAATCAGAATGAGCCTTGACAAGATAGAGGAGAGGGTGGGTTTTCATCTGAAGTCTCCCTGTTTTCCCTTGACATGAATAAATAGATTAAATAGAATTGGGGTGAACGTGTCTTCCTGGGGCATGTTGGCTATCTCATTTCCAAAGTTTATTCAGCCTGCACACAAATGACAGGATGGAGACACGGCTGGAAGGAACCTTGGAGATCATCATACACTGCACCCTAGTTTTATAGATGAGAAAATTAAGGTTCAGTGAAAGGTAAGACTTGGCCTCATTGCAGAGTTATGAGCGCAGCCAAACTAGGATTCAGATTTCTTGGTTGGCAGTCATACTATCTCTGCTACATTATACTGCTCCTAGTAAGAGGGTTTATCTCTGCTTCAGAGGGAAGTATTATTTTCTCAAGGAAGACAAGCTTTGCTTTTAAGTGAGAGAGACTTACTTGTCTTAGGAGGAGAGTGGCGCTACATTCGTTCTTTAGTTCTTACAAACTTGCATTGTGAGATTCTGAATTCTTTTTTTTTTTTTTTTAAGATTTTATTTATTTGACAGACAGAGATCACAACTAGGCAGAGAGGCAGGCAGTGGTGGGGCGAGGGAAGCAGGCTCCCCGCTGAGCAGAGAGCCGGATGCAGGGCTCCATCCCAGGACCCTGGGACCATGACCTGAGCCGAAGGCAGAGGCTTTAACCCACTGAGCCACCCAGGTGCCCCGAGATTCTGAATTCTGACATACAGTTTCTAAGTGTTGTGTGAATTGCATGAAATAATAGTATGCATCAGGAAAGAGAAAATTGTTGTTCATTAGTATGTCCTAAGTCGTGTTCTTCTGTGACTGTGACAATGATATCCAGGTTCTCAATCCAGATCTGTCAGTAGTTACTGTCTGTGACCTGCGGTAGGTATTTCATTTTGTTACCTGAACTCTGGGAGGTGGATGAGAACATCTCTGAACGGTCATTCCTTAACCCAAGCACTAGGGGATTCCCGCATGTGCCCTCTCACCCCCATTGCTCTGGATTAGGGTTCAGGTAACTGTACCTTGAACAAACTCCCCAGATGTTTCTTATATGTATCGAGGATTAAGAATTGCTTATGCAAAGTGTAATGTTCCCTCTGGCCCTAAACGTTTCAAGTTCCTCAGTAGAAGCGGCATAATTCGGCGGCTGTGCATAGATTCTGATGTCAGATGGCGTGAGTGAAAACCCAGCTAAACCAGTTAACACACGCATAACTGTGGTGATTTACTTAACCTCTCCAAGCAGTGTCATCGAATTTAAAATAGGGATCATTATAATTCCTACTTATGTGAAAAGTTGTAACTGTTATCTGAAATAAGGCATTTTAAGTATTTGGCACAGAATAGCTAAGGCTCATCGCTGTTTTCTCTTTACTTTTTTCTCATCTGTGTCCTCCTCATTCATGTAATTATTAGAAGGAATAGTAGTGATTATCCTCCCTAAATAGCAACGTTTAGTAGGACTTTCTATAATGATAGAAATGTTCCTCTAAGCTGTCAAATACCTTAGACATTAACCACTTGTGGCTATTGAATATTTGAAAGATAGCTAGTGTGACTGATGAACTGGATTTTATTTATTTATTTATTTATTTATTTACGTTTGAAAAGATTTTATTTATTTATTTGACAGAGAGACACAGTGAGAGAGGGAACACAGACAATAGGAGTGGGAGAGGGAGAAGCAGGCCTCCCACTAAGCAGGGAGTCTGATGTGGGGCTCGATCCCAGGACTCTGGGATCATGACCTGAGCCGAAGGCAGATGCTTAGTGACTGAGCCACTGAAGGGCAGGTGCCCTGAAGAACTGGATTTTAAATCTAATTTAACTTTAATTAACTTCAATGTAAATAGCCACCTGTGGCTGATAGCCCCAGTATCAGACAGCATAGTTTGATAATGTCGGCCTCACAAATGTTGAGATACACGCTGAACATGCCTGTCTTCCCCTTACTGGCTAAGTACCGGTCCATCATCAGCAATTGCATTTAAACAATTTGACCTGCTGCATACAGTTCTAAGTTGAGGACCTGAATTTATTCCCATTAGTTTTATAATGCGATTTAGTTATATTTGTTAGCTTTGAATCAATTCTTAAATTCCATATTGATTTTTCTTCTAGTTTCACATTTTCAGTAAATTTCATTTAACAATCAATCTGTAGGGCTCCAGGGTGGCTCAGTTGGTTAAGCAACTGCCTTCAGCTCAGGTCATGATCCCGGAGTCCCGGAATCGAGTCCTGTATCGGGCTCCCAGATCTGTGGGGAGTCTGTTTTTCCCTCTGACCTTTCTAACCCTCTCATGCTCTCTCTCAAATAAGTAAGTAAAAAATCTTAAAAAAAAAAAAAATCAATCTGTAGGTATCATAGGATACAAAGAGAAATAAGTCGACATTCCACCCTCAAAGGTCCTGCATTCTAGTAATGAATGCAATAGGACTTTCTGTTGCTGAAGGGTCTTTTGACTCTGCTGCCACCTAACAGATGACTTTGGGTGAGACATTTACATTTTCCCACTTGTAAAGTGATGGAGGCCAAAACAAAGGAATTTGCAACTGGAAGAGACTTCAGAATTGTTCTTAGAATTGTTCTGAGTTAGTAGAACTTAGTGTTTGTTTTGTTTATGCTGTTTGAGAGGAATATGATGAAAAAGAAAAAAAAAAAGATAAGATGCCTGACAGTGAATAGTGAGCATGGGATTTTCTATAGCAGTAGAATATGTGACTCCGAGATCGTTTGCTGGAGCAGAGCTTGAGCCATGAGACTCTCAAGTCCAAATGCAGCTCCTAAGGCGGGAAGGAAAGCTTAGAGGGAGCACAGCAAGGAGCCCTGTCTTCTAACCCATTCACACCAGTGGGCCAGCATCAGTCAGCCTGCATGCGAAGTCTGTCGTCTTCTGAAAGACTTTGAGAAGTCACTGGCCATGGCACTAAGCTAAAATGAAAACTTGGCAGACCCTATTTCTGGAGAAAGAGCAGTCCTTGTCCATGGCTATGAGAGAACAGCTTTCTCTGGGCCTTTCTCCTTCCAGAAGCAGAGGCGGGCCTGAACTGTTTAAATCACAGTGTTTATGGGTGAATCTAGGTGAACGGATCTTCTCCTGTACAGATAAATGAGGCCTTCAGGGTCACTTTCTGAGATGCTGATAGATTTAAGAAATATTGGAGGACGATGAAGGTCTTTACAATGGTGCAAAAATCAATAAAGTTGACATAGCACTATATTTGTGTACAGGTTTTCTACTTATGAGGTGAATTTATAACCATGAAATATGTACTTTCTCCCCCCAAAGGGACCTACTTGAACCAAAGAGATAGTACCTGTACGACATTTTAAAGGGCGAATCTATTTCCCCCCTATCAATGAGAGTTTGTGTAAAAAAAGGAAAGAAAGAAAAAAAAGCAAAAAAAGAAGAAAAAAGAAAAATATCAGGCTCTATTAATTATGCAGGACAAAGGCACTCAAGTTCGCCGCAATTCTCGTAGGACTTGTGCGTTCTCCAGTGAAAAGGCAGCCTCCTTTCTGGGGTTGGATTAATTCTTTTCTGTCCCTAGGGTGCTATCCAGCAAGTTAACATCTTTTGTACCAGATATGTCTCTCTGTTTTTCACATCAGTAGGAGCAACTGGAATCAAACTGACATCAGGGAAACTGCCTTCCCTTCCCAGAAACCTGTTTTGCCTTCACATGCTTATTGCTATTTTTAGCTGCTTGTGAGGACAAGCTCAGTTCTTCAATCAACATGTCTCCAACAGCGGGCATGATGCCCTGGCTTTGCAGACAGCTTGTTAGGGGCATTACTGGGATCAGAGTCCAGAACAAAACAGGCCCTTATTTACAGCTTAAATGAATGATCATCCATTGCCTGTTTCTCCGCAAGCCTGCTGTAAATGACAGCGGCTTTCCTTGGATACGTCTGTTACAGTAAAATCTGTCATCTCATCGTAGGTCAGTCTAGGAAATCTTGACCAAGAGACACAGAAAGGCTGCTCCCAGGTATCATCCTAGCTCAGGCATACCCTCCTACAATGGAGCCCTGCCCCTGGCCTCTGATAGATGAGGTAGGTCCCAAAGAACAAGGGTAAGTGACTCCTAGTGCCCGAGGAGAGGCAGGCTAGCTGTCTGTCACCACGTCTCCAAAAGAGAGCACTCCTCAACCATCCTATGACAAATCCCAAGGCTTGTTGGTGTCCGTGGTGGTTTATTGGCTACATACCTTTAATCTTCCATGAGAAAGGATGATTTAATGGGCACCTAGAATGAGCAGCTTCCATGTGTGATGGAAGGAACGAATACAAATCTAACACAGAAAAACAAAATCAGTGCTGAAATCTTAGTCTCAATCTTAAATTCACACTGAGTTTGCCTTCTGCCTAAAAAAAGAAAACTTCTTGATACTCTGGGTATATCTGTTGGCAGTGCCTTTCCCCTCACCCCACCCAACCTTAGCTGTTCTCCCTTCACGAGGTGTGGTACGACATCTTCAAGGATTAAAGAATACAAAACCGCAAGTGGAATACACTGGGGGAGAAAAGAAGAAAAAAAATTTTTTTTTTTTAAACTTGGAGCATCCACTTCATTTCATTGTTATATCCTAGCACTCTCCGTGCACTGTGTTCTCAGCAAAGGAGAAACCTAGGGAGTATTTGCTCTGTATGCTTCCTGTGCCCCTCCATATCCCAGTTTCTTCTCCTTGTGTGTTATCATGACTTAATTAATACCATTCCTGCTGAGAGAGCCTTCCAAGACTTTCATCCTATAAATAGGACCCCAGCTCCTCAGACACATTGATCATTTTTGCGGGTCCTTTGGTACATGCCAGCATTAAACACTGTTTGCATTTTCTCCAGATGTTTAGGTTTTAATTACCTTACTGTATGTGGCTCTTTCTAAACTGGTGTTTGATTATTGACTCTTTGCTTCTTTATATCCAGGGCATGCTTAATTCTTCTTGTCTTTTCCTCGGGAGAGGAAATAGAGATATATATCCTGCAGGTGACTTTTGGGGACAGGAAAAAGGTGTGGTGAATAGCATCTGCCAAATTCCCTTAGGGAAAATCTGGAATCACTGAATCAGAACCTAAAAGATGTCAGAGATGTTCAGATTCTGCTTTTTTATTTAACAGATAAGGCAACTGAGTCCTTAGAGTTTAGTGACTTGCCTGAGGTAACAGGCAACTGGTAAAAGAAAAGCTGAGATCATTAAACCTTTAAGGTGAACCTCAAATGCCCTCTATTCCACAAAATTTAATCAATTCCATTAGTCAGATGTTCTCAGTCCCTCTGATTTCCCGGGCATCTGCTTCTCGTTTCTAGCACTTTACTCTCACTCCTGATGAGTCGGTTTTGACCCCATCTAATGTCCCATTTAGAATGAGAGGACCCAGAGGGACTAAAGCATCTTCATCAGCTTTCTGGGCTTGTAACAGGCTGAGCACAGTGTCCTGGGGTATGGTAGGTGTCCAACACACGGCTGAGGATTTAACCTGAACTTGGTTGAGTGTGGGGCTCCTGGGCTGGAACTTGAAAAGCAAAGTACATTATAACACGAGCTTTGACTCATTTAATTTCTCTAATTACGAAATTAATTCTTTCAAGTGAATAAATAAGGATAGTAACAATCCCTGTAGATTTTAGTCATTTCTAGGCCAAAATGCATAGTTTTATCTTTTCTAGCCAAGAAGAGCATGATTAATATTTAAAATGCTGGGACTTTGCATAGCACTTGCTCGACATTATCTGGCGAGGCCAAGGGGAACTCGCGTATTGTATAATACATCAAAGGGGGTACACGACATTTCCCTTGGCAGGTGCTCCGCCGTTGCTCCTAACTCTTTCATCTGTCCCTTTGTACACAGGATCAGGCATTTGGCTCTAATCTTTGAAAAATAACACATATTTCATTCATAAAGAAGTGCATGAACTCAGACACATCGTGGAAGGGCCATTTTCCAAACTTCCTTACACTTAACCTGGGCAGTGATGGCTAAAGGGAGAGATCATCTCCTTTGATCCTTCCTGGGTACCATTGAGTGTGGGCACTGTTTCAGTCCATCAGGCTCCATTCTGTTCTCCTTTTGAGCCTTCAAAAAGAAAATCAAACCCCAGAAAACATGCTGCATGTACATTTTTTTCCTCTGGGTAATTTTCCAATCGTCATACAAGCCACCGGGTTTCAAACAAGCTACGGAAGAGTAAGTGCAAGTGCTCTGTTCGAAACGGGCACAGTGCCAGGAGCGCGGCCCGCTAGCACACCCCCTTGCTACTCCAACATGGCCCTGGGGAGCCCTCAGGGTCTCCTGGGCTCCATGCAACACCACTGGGGAAAAAAAAATACTGAACGAGGCCATCCTCCCTCTGTATACTAAACTGTACCTGGAACAGCCATGTACCTGGTACGATTTTATATAAATCAAAGCACCTGTGGTAATATTCATGAATAAATAAGTGTGAATAAAACCACAAACTTTTCAGTTTAGCACAGGATGTTAGTATAGTAGGTACTCAGTTGATTCTTACTGAATCTCATCGGTGTCTAACACTCATGAAAAAAAAAAAATAGCAGGCTTATAATATGCCAAGTTTCTCAGAACTGATCCAGTTAACAAGTAGATTAAGGCCGTGTTTCATGGGGTATATAGTAGTAGTGCTGAGTACTTTTTTGTTGGAAAGAAGCTTCTCGATGATTAACATTACGTCGCCACTCCTCGTTTGTAAGTCTATCACATGTCAGCATCTAATGCATGAAATATTAACCATGAATTGCTGATTAAAAAGTTGTATCTATATGAGGGTCAAGTTTACAGGGTGTTGCTCTTAAAATTCAGAGTGTATTAGTCACAATTACATTTAAAAAATACACAGGTAGCTAGCTAGCTAGACAAACGGTAGGTGGAACGTGGTAGATCCCCAGATCAGCCTTTTTTAAGTTTAGATAATACTTTTTGGCTGGCTTCCAGTGGAATTTCTTTATCAAAATGGAAGCAGATTGAGAACACTGCCTTTTGGTTTTATTCTTTTTTAACAAATGAAGCTAATCAGGATAAATATAGCCTGAATTGGTTTCCAAATATTATGAAGTAAGACTGGTCCAGAAATTGCATGTTTCTTACACTGCTGACTGGGTCTAAAAAGGTGGATTACCTCTGTGGCCAGGTGAACAGAAGTTTCCAAAAAGGAAATGAAGCCTGTGTCAGAGGCTGATTGTCCTTCTGATATGCACAACAGACTATCTGCTCAGACTTCTTCAGGGAGCAGTAGTTTGTTTTGTTTTAATTGTCTATTTTTAATTTATTTTTGCCTCATCATCTGTCCTTATTAGAACGCCTATTCTCTGAAGTCTGGCTGGCCTAGTGTTAAATGCCCATCCATTACCCTTTTATGAAGGTCAAATGCATTATTTCAGGTTGGTTCCAAGTTATGCTCTGCTGTGGAAAATGGTCAGAGGTCTTTTCAACATTCTGGTCTGTTTGCTTCCAGCTTACTCCCTGTGGCTTCTCAGAGGTTTCCATCATCCGGTGTTTGACATACTGTATCTAGAACATTTGTTTCTAGTGAATAGCCCGGGCTGCTCTCATGATGGATGGAGATGAATGCTGGCCGCTACAGGAAATTGCCATATTTACTAGGGTGGGGATGTTTCACTCCAATATATCAGATCTGCCTCAAGCTTTCTCTTGGTGCTGTCAGGAAAAACAAAGTCAATTTCGATGAATCTTTAATAAAGCCACTTTCCCCCCAACCCCCCAAAGAAATTAAGAGAACACTGCCAGCCTCAGGGGCCAAATAGCTCCCATTTAAACATTCCTTCTTCTGACCTGCCCGTTCTCTTGACGAAATTTTCTTTTGAAGGTTTTGTTCCTCTTTCTCGAGGCACTCACTTCCCATTTTACTGGATCCCTAACTGCTCATGTACTTCTCATTCCATCACCTTCCAAGTCAGCTACTTAAAATAACTTTTCCAAAACAAAATACTGTCATTTATAGGTAATGAGATGGGCTTGGATCTTCATGGGTAAAAAGCCCTACGCTATGGAATAGATTTACACTTTGATGACTGGGAAAGAGAGATCTCTTCTTCTGGCTGCTTGAGGCTGTGTGTGTGTGTGTGTGTCTGGGGACTAGAATACTGAGTATTGCCTTGATAGGCAACATTTGCTGCCCAGGAATGACCATGCTTGTAATGGAGAGCCAGGTGATGTGGGTGAGTCTGAAAAATAAAGAATGGGAAAAAGTAAAACACTTGAATATATGGTCTCTCACGGATAAGAGAAGAAGGGGTAAGGGAGGAAAGGCCCAGATATTAAGCCAAGAGAGAAGATGGCAGAGATTACTACAAAGCATTTAAAGTAACATAATATAAAATAAAGTTATAAAGTAGCATTTAAAGTAAATATGAGAGAAAGCTAATGCAAAGACCATGGTGAACACATAAGGTAGAAGAAAAAAATAATAAAGTCATAAATATTTTCAACAGTAGATTAAGAATCTCTTGAGCTCTCTCAGCAAGAGGGGGGCTAATTTACTGGGAACTTATTAAGACTTTCAGAGGGAGGACAATTTACCCTTATCTCTCTGTTCTTCCTTGGTGCTTTCAGATGGGTAAAGGATGTTGATGGCTGTGGCCGAAATTGGTTTTACCAGAAAGGAAAACACAATTATGACTCAAGCGTGGGGGCGTAGCAGGCCTTGATCAAGGCTCCCCAGCAGCGGATTCAGATACCACTGCTGCTGCCCATTACTTAATGAACGTTTGTCCTTTGAATGCCATCTCTCTTCTCTACTCCCCAGCCCTCTGTGTAATGGCTTCTCCTGTTTACGTGTACACCTTGTCATTTCTGCAGTTGTCAGGTGTACCAACTCTGCACCTGTGTGCAGTTCACTGTGGAACTACGCTCTGTCATCCAAAGGTGGTCATGGTAAATTTTTGCCTGGTGGAGTTATTAGTTGTGGTGTAGTGGTTCCCATAATGGCTCCTGGGAGCCAGTCCGCCTGGTTTTAAATTGCCGCCAAGCCACATACTCATTGTATGCCTGTAGACGGGTTTTATTTGCGGGTTTGTGTGTTATTAACCTCTCCGTCCAAAGTAAAAGAGAAGGATTGTGTCAATATCATAAGGTAGTTCTGAGAAGAATCGAAACAAACAAACAGTGCTTGACACATAGCAAGCATTCGATAAATGCTGGTCTCATTGTTACCACTATTAATCTCTTTCAAATGACATGGCAGTGCCTTATGCTGTCATTTGTCAACCCAACCAAAATTATTAAATGTCTGTTTTGTGCCAGATCTTTTTAAGAACTAGGAAGTAGAATAAAAATGTAAGACATTGTCCTTTCTTTTGAGGTTTGTGCAGTTTGGTAGAGGAGATGAATGTATAAACAGTCAACTACAGTATAGAACTTATGTATCCTAATAGCTGTGTACATAGAGCTCTATCTTTGGGGATTCAATGAAGGCTTCACAGAGAAGCAAATATTTGTCAAAGGAGAAGGGAAAAAGAAGATGAAAACTGCTTTTCAGTGTATGTGTATTGAGAAACCAGTGTTCATAGACCACAGTGCCTACATACCTTTGATTGGTTGCAAATATTAAATGAATAAGCATGTGCCTATTTTGACTCTTAAAACATGCTAATTTCCATTTATAGCTGGCTGTACTAACTAGGCTCCCCACCCCCAAAAAAATGCCTTCATGACCCATTTGCATTCTAATTCTAAAATAATAACACAGTGTCTTTTCAATTGTTATAAACTTTTTTCCTGGGGCGCCTGGGTGGCTCAGTGGATTAAGCCACTGCCTTCGGCTCAGGTCATGATCTCAGGGTCCTGGGATCGAGCCCCACGTTGGGCTCTCTGCTCCGCAGGGAGCCTGCTTCCTCCTCTCTCTCTGCCTGCCTCTCTGCCTAGTTGTGATTTCTCTCTGTTAAATAAATAAAATATTAAAAAAAAATAAACTTTTTTCCTACCTTGCTTATGAAATCAATAAGTGGGCAGTGGTGACATTATTAAGATTGAATTAATAAAAGTAAATGTTACCTTATTACAGTGGATTGATATTGATATATTCAGCTTTTATCTTAAGTTAACTACCGGTCATTCAGAACTACTGATGAAATTTAGAGGTGCAATTTTAAGAAATCAATTGACCCATTTTATCGAACACTTGGCCTGTGCCCTGCCCTGTTCTTTGCAAACACATTGGTGAATGTTTAAAAAAAAAAAAAAAAAGTGAACCTTACATGGCCCTTACGGAGTTTACCATCCTGCTGCAGGGCTGCAATTAAAGAACAGTCCAAGACAGGAGATGATGGATTGCATGGTGCACCTGACAAAGGCTCTAAGAGTTTAGAGAGGAATGTGGCCTGGATAATCTAACAAACAGGTTGAGAGGAGCTTAAATTGCTCAGTGAAGCAGACTGGTGTGACGCAGGTCATGACATTCAAACATAAAAATCTGATTTAGTCGAATCAGCCTTATTTAGTGCGAGGTGGTAGAGCTACAAAGACACATAAAACAGGGCACAGTCTGCAAAATTGGAAATTGAAGGGCAAGGTATGTACAGAGAGATGAGCCTAGGTTTGCCCTGGTGCTGGTGCTACACCCTTCATTTCCTGAAATCTTAATAATTTGGTAATATATATTACACATCTTCCTCTTTTGCACTCGAAAAGTGCTCCTGAAAGTGCTCCTTTGCTTATCCTAATTGTTGATTTTGAAAATACAGTTTCTTTCTTTTTTTTTTTTTTTTAAAGATTTTTATTTATTTATTTGACAGAGATCACAAGTAGGCAGAGAGAGAAGGAGGGGAAGCAGGCTCCCTGCCGAGCAGAGAGCCCTATGCGATGCGGGCTCAATCCCAGGACCCTGAGATCCTGGGCTGGAGGCAGAGGCTTAACCCACTGAGCCACCGAGGTGCCCCAGAAAAGATAGTTTCTTTAAATGTATCAAAAGCATAAGAGAGCGCCCAGATTAGAGCAATAGATGAATATCAGGTCTGACAGGGGAAGGAGAAGCATAGAGTTTAAAGCAGAGGCAAGAGAAACAGTGTAGCATTTGCAGGGGGGTCAGGAGGGGCTTCTGCTATTCTGGTGACTAGCAATTCATCATTTCTCCTATTGCTACTTTCTCAAAGGGAGCCACATACTCTTGAGAGCTACAACAGCTACAGCTTCTTAGCAAACGCTGATGTTCTCTCATTCACCAAACGCCAACTTCCCTGGGATGTATATAGCTTTGGGAGCCAAACCCATCCTGCTTGATGCGGTATTTGGATTCCAGAGGCCGTCCAGGAAAAACAAAAACAAAAAATGAACTTGTGCTGAAGAAAAAGGTGTTGGATCATAGGAAGGCACTTGTCTATATTGGAAGCAGTCTATGTTTGTGGGTCTCTGCCCCTTACAGTCTATTAATGCCTTATTTAGCCAACAGATTTACGTATTTTCTCCCCTGGCTAATGCTGTCTTTGTTCCTTGGGCCCAAGCCCTTTGTGCTTCCATTTGCAAGAATGTTACTGACATTTACAAACTCCCAGGAGGACTCAGTCAGTTACCACTGGAGATGCCCATTGTTCCAAGGGAGCTGACCTTTCCCCCTAGGCACCAATTAAAATCTATTGCTATTCACCCCTGCAGTGCTGCCTGTAATTGTGGCTCACTGTCCAGTGTAACTGGTAGGGTGCCTTCTTTTTAGTGTCATCTTATTTTTCTTCTCCAAACAAGAAGAGAGTGACCTGCAAATGGAAATGCGTGCTTCTGGAAGAAAAAAAGAGGCTGACCGACCATTTAACCATCCGAGTGGACAGTAGTTTTCAGTTAAATCACCTGTTGTGTCAACACAAATGAAAACCTTAAATCAATAGTATAATTAGGCAACCTTTGGGACATTGCCTACAGGTTTATTACGGAGTCACATACCAGCAGAGCTCTGCAGTTAAGCTATGGTGGTGATTTTTGGCTAATTGCAGGACCATTCTGCCCGAAGCATGGCTGGGCCCGCTCCCCGGCAAGCTGACAGAGACCAAAGTCCCAGCCCAGAGAAGCCGGGAGCCAAGCCCTCTCTCTACATGTCACATTGTGTTACCCGCACAACATGAGCATGGTAGCGTTTTAGGCAAACTGAAGTTCTTTCTGTGATGGATTTTGGTATCTGGGTGGTTAGCGCTGGAAGTAGTTTGCATGAGATCACAGAGGCTCATCATAAAAAGATTGCCATCGCTGGCAGACCAACAAGTGAAGATGTGCTAGTTTGGGGAAACAAACATGACCTGTATTTAGAGGTGTGTCCCCTCCTTTGCAACTCATTCCACTCCTCTTTATCCCTACCTTCTGTGTGCGAGGGATATGGTGACCTGAACATTTTAATGGTGTTTGATGACAAAGCCTAGAGACCTAGTTGTTTTAGTAGAAATTGGCTATTGTGTAAACATAGGGACAAGTGGCCCAAGCACAAGGTCTCTATACTCAGATTAAGACAAGGAGTCCTGATTTTCTTTAAGTAAATGGAGCTTGAAATTTGCCTTCCCCTGTTTAGTTTAAAATTCCAGAGCTAAGCAAGTTAAAGCTTGATGGAAAGCACTGTCTTCTTCTTGTAGAAATAGTCTCTCTCTCCCACCTTGTCCCAGCACTGCTACTGTGAACCAGACTGAGTGTATGCAATTAATTCTTTGATCTGCAGAGAGAATAGCTCCTGGAGTTGTATTATGCTCCCCCCTTTCTCCTCTCTTTACTATTTGAAATTTTATAGACTTGTGAAGATTATACTTGTATGAGGGCTTAAAATTTCCCAAGAGCCACCAACATTTCGCTTTTCCCACCCGGCAGGCCTTGGTAGAGCCTGGGAATGTAACGTGGAGAGCAGGAAGCCATCTGGCTCCCTGGGGATCCATGTCAGCGTTCCATTACCCAGAAACCAATGGAAACTGCTTAAGCTCATAGGACAAAGCCCAGAAGATTATCAAACCCAAACCATTTGGCTCCATTTATTACAAATACAAAGTTTCATCCATGGTTTATTATGTTCCTCCTATACAAACCCAACTCGGGGGAATTACAAAGAGCTCTGCAATAAATATGCGGGGGAGAGCCTGTTGAAATTGGATATTACCTATCTACAACTGCTTAGTTTGTTTCTTTCGTTTTCCTCACTCCTCCCACCCTACATTTCCCCCTTCCTTCCATAGTCTCCCTCTCTTTTTCTTTCTTTCCAAAGCTTACTTATATGAAAGAGAGAGTGATAGAAAGGTGTAAGACCACCTTATGTATTTCACACAGAATATATTTCCAAAATGATTACAAAAATGCACGTGCATATGTAATCATGTCATGCATATAAAAACAGTGGGTGGGGAGGAGAGGTTATATTTTATACCCGAGATCTCGTTAATAACTGGTGGTCTTTAACTAGAGCCCAGGTCTTCGAGTTTCTGGCCCGTGTTCCTTCCATCATAGTTCACTGTTTCCTAAATATTACCCCAGTTGCCTTGTCTGGAAGATTACTTTGCAGTAGTATCCTTGAGACTAAGTGCTGATTCCTCTGTAGAACTTTAATAAATTTCATGTTTGAAATATGAATTATATAATCTCAGATAAAATGTAAAGCACAGAGAAAATGTAAAGGCAACCCATATGTCACATTTGAAGTCAGCTTGTATAAAATCGTTTAGCTTCCTGCTTATCATTTGATGATAATAGCCTTGACAGCTTTACAGGATAAACCTGATACTTTTAGAAAGCTGAAAAGGACTCCATATATACAGTCCCAAGGAAACTTCCTTTTACCCCCAGTTGAATCAGGCTAGATTTTCTCTGGCAGGAGGAGGGACAGAGTAACCCTCATTGTGCCTTTCTGCTCTGTCATGCCATCCTGGGACTGGCACTGTTCCTTGTGCTGGCTCTCAGCTCTCGCGGGGGCCCAGTGGGCTGCCTCTTTTGACTCGCAAGGTGTATTTGTGGACTCTGGGTTGTTACTTTCCATAAGAGAGAAGGCATATCAGAAATGCACCTATCCTGCCATCACACCTGTGGCCAGTGACCTGAGGAGCTAAACGACTAGCCAATGTTTAATGCATGGATCTACTGAGAAGTCAACTCCATTGTCCTACAGGATGCTCCCTGGAGAAATCACACCTGAAAAATGGTTCTAACATCATTGCCTGTCCACACTGAGATGGACTTGTTTTTTGCCTTGTGTAGCTGTAATCATGGGCTTTGATTAGACCTTGTGACTCCAGCATTGCATCTGAACTTTGAAATATACCATCATTAGGGGCACCTGGGTGGCTCAGTGGGTTAAGCCTCTGCCTTCGGCTCAGGGCATGATCCTCAGGGTCTTGGGATCGAGCCCCACATAGGGCTCTCTGTTCAGCAGGGAGCCTGCTTCCCCATCCCCTCTGACTGCCTCTCTGCCTATTTGTGATCTCTCTTTCTTTAATAAATAAATAAAATCTTTAAAAAAAAAAAAGAAATATACCATCATTAAATCTCCAGACACCAGCTTTTTCTGCAGAGGCTACTACTCTCTCTCAACTCCTCAGAGATCCTCTTCTTCCAAGCAATTTCCTCTGTAGTAGTAGTGAAGGGAAAAAAAAAAAAATTACCCTACTCTGTTAAGATTTGACCCATGGGCACATGGCCCAAGTATAAAAACTTCTTGACTCCCCCCCCCACTTGTTTTTTCACTTTTTTCTATACCAAATGTATAAAAGAAAGTATAAACATTATAAAAGGGAGAGATGCAAAAAGAAGTATTAGAAAGGAAGTTTCTTTTTTTTTTTTTCTTTTTTTTTCTTTTTTTTTTTTTAAAGATTTTTTATTTATTTATTTGACAGACAGAGATCACAGGTAGGCAGAGAGGCAGACAGAGAGAGAGGAAGGGAAGCAGGCTCCCTGCTGAGCAGAGAGCCCCATGTGGGGCTCGATCCCAGAACCCTGGGATCATGACCTGAGCTGAAGGCAGAGGCTTTAACCCACTGAGCCACCCAGGCGCCCCAGAAAGGAAGTTTCAATGAGATCTGACTTGGAACCCGAAATCTTCCTTTGACTCTTGAGCTAAGAAGTGTTTGAAATAACCCAGACTCTCACACTTGTCAGAGAAGTAACAGAACAGTAGGCTTCCTGATTTTCAAATCTATGAATACAATAAATTGTAAACTGAGATACACATAGATGAAATGTACTGAGAACATTCCCATGTATGAGGGTAGCTGATGCAGAAACAGATCAAACAGAAGCAAACTCTGAAATCAGCAGGAAAGCACCTTAAATTCCATTTTAACTTTGAGAAAAGTAAGGCTCAAAAAGTGGGCTGTCCAGTGCCCCTGGATGGCTCACTTGCTTAAGCATCCGACTGTTGATTTCAGCTGAGGCATGATCTCAGGGTCATGCAATAGATCCCTGCATCAGGGTCTGCTTTGGGCATGGAGCCTGCTTACAATTCTCTCTCCCCCTCTCTCTCTGCCCCCTTTCCCCCTCCCTGACTCACATGTGCTCTCTCTCTTCAAAAATAAAATAAAATAAATAAATAAATAAATAAATAAGTAAGTAAGTAAGTAAGTAAGTGACTTGTGCTGGTCATGTAGCTAGTACCTGAGCATAGATCTGGCATGTGTGTGCAGATTTTCCTGAGCTTCTTAGTTAATATTTACTCTCCCTATGTACTACCTAAAGGGTATAGTCTCCCTAGAGCCACAATTATTTCCTGTAAGGGAGCATGGGGGACAATAGCGTCTGCTCAAGGAAGTGAGCAGTAACAGTAATTCTGGTTTTTAGCCATTGATAGAAGAATGCTGTAGCTTCAGTGTTTTCCTATCTGTTACATGATATACATGAAAATCCCTAAAAATACTTCCACCTGCCTTTCAGGAATTAGTGGAAGGAAGTGGCCACATTACTACTAAGGTTCCTAAACCCCCACAAATATGAGATGTTAGGATCATCTAGGGTGATTGTTGAAATGTAGATTCTGGGTCAGAAGCTCTGAGAATCCGCGTGTTAAACGACAGGCCCTGCCCCTCCAGCCCCCTGTAACAGTGCTGCGCACGGACCTCCGGGAAGAGCTGCGCTGACAGTAAGGTTGCAGTTTTCAATGAATCTCTTGGTTTCATTTTTCTCTATAAAAGTAAAATAAGTTGCTACAGGTCTTGGTGTTGGGGACACAAGTAAATTAAGTTATGTGTTTGGAACCAGCTGCCCTCTGCTGGACAATGGAAGATTTGATGTGAAATTAGACTGTTTCTCACCATGTGTGCCTTTGACATTAAACCTGAATTCATCATTCCCCTCACAGAAAGACAACTGTCAATGCGTTTGGTGGCTGCGAGGGATGAAGTTCAAGAGCACATAGACACACCCAGGGCAGGTTTGAGATTCAAGGACATGGGTTTAGGCATGTTCAGTGGTTAATTAGGAAAGCACACGGTACAGGCAGTGTGCCGCCCTTCTGCGCCTCCACCTAAGAAGGAAGTAAGTCCGGGCTGGGATAAGTAATTCTTAGTCACTTTAGTGCATAGAGCTGCTTACTAGCAGTTTAACTTTGCAGAACTGTGGGGACTATGACAGTGTTTATAACTCTGACAGTGTTTCAGAGTTATTTGTCTAGCTCAGGGAGGGAGCTTCTTGAAATTTGACTTTCTGAGAGTTCCGCTCCATTATCCCAGCGTTCTGACTTCATTTCTTTGCCCAGCAAGTGGCTCTGTGTTGGTATGAAACACAGGAAGCCCACACAGGCTGCCTCGATGAAAAACTTCTGTTCATAGAGCCCAGGAGAGAGGAACATTAAAAAACAACAACAACAAAAAAAAGGCAGAAGGCAGGTATTTATTGAAAAGCAGATTTGGAAATAAATTCTAGTCATTGTCTGCAAGATGAATGACAGGGGTGGGTATCACTGCTTTGAGTTTGGACCAGTGAAAGCTTTGTTTTAAGGAAGCACGGAAGTGTGAACTCTCACTTCTCAAGAACTTTGAGCCCTCCGCAGCTCCCAGGAGAAAAATGATTGTGACCATGAGTACTTTTTATTTCATGTCTCTGATGCCTCCCCTTCTGCACCCACAAACACAAGATAAGTGAAATTTAAAAACTAAGGAAGAAAAGGACCAATGTGAGCTGGAAAAAGAGACAGACACAAATGCATAGAGAAGGTTCTCTAATCCAGAGCCAGGTGCTCCTATCGGTCTACCACACAGACTCTGAACATCTTGTTCATAGTGAAGGGGAGTCTACATGAAGGCTGTAGAAGGACTGAGAGAATAAATGGTTTACATGCTACGAGATGCCCCCTTTCCAGTCCTTTCCTTTGTGCTTGGCAGCTCAGACTTCCTCTGCCCTAGCATTGCCAAAGCTTAGCTGTCACTCATCTCCATTCTGCAGTTTGGCTGTCCTGTTTTTCAAGTTCCTGCAGTGACATGCGGAACTGAACAGGGCTGTGAGGGGGATCCTGGCACAAAAGGGCCTTCCTGAGACCAGTGCGGTTCGGATCCCGTTGTCTTCTCCAAAGGGCATCCTATCTGCAGAGCAGAGCAGCCAAGGGAAGAGTAAGTTCTCCATCCCTGGTACCTGCTGTCTTGTGCCAAACCCCCAGTCAGGTTTCATTTCTGATGTCCAGGAACTTGGAGGAGACTTTTAGTCTGGGAGGAATTTGTTTGTTTTCGATTATATACCTACCTAGTCTCTCCCTAGCCCCCTCTCCCCACTCCCACCCCCCAAAACAAGAAAGCTAACAAGGAAGAAAGAAAGGAAGGGAGAAAATTTGCCTTGGCTCGGGGAAAAAAAAAAAATGCAAAGACTGAATCTGAGTCTGATGACTTGACTCAAATCCCATCTCTTGTTTTCTTTACAACTGGCAGTAAAATGGACAACTGCTTCAAAACTATCTCAGCTTTTCTCTGAACAAGTTCAATATCCTTTTTATTTCCTTTGGCTCTTCTGGGTTAGCTCTAAAGTCCTGCAGGAAAGCAAGAAGCAGTGTGATTACTGGATGTGACAGTGAGAACGGGCAGAATAAATCGGGGGGTGGGGGGTGGCACCCTTGTCCCACCTACATGTAGGAGATGCTGAAGGGACACCTGGGTGGCTTAGTCGGTTTAGGGTCTGCCTTCAGCTCAGGTCATGATCCTGGGGTTCAGTTCATCAGGGAGTCCGCTTCTCCCTCTCCCTCTGCTGGTTCACTCTCTCTCTCTCTTTCTCTCTCTCAAATAAATAAATAAAATCTTAAAAAAGAAAGTGTGGCTCCTAGGAGCAATCAGCCTCTACCCCGTATGCCAATTTCAGTGTCGCTGGTGTGCGTGCTTGAGGATGTCCGTCTCTGTGCAGCAGGGATGATGCCGTGGCCGGAGGGCTGTGGTGATAAAGTACATGCTGAGCACTCCTGAGTGCTCTGCTCTCGGTCGGAATCCTTTTCTCTTTCTTTTCTTTTCTTTTAAGATTTTATTTATTTATTTGACAGACAGAGATCGTAAGTAGGCAGAAAGGCAGGCAGAGAGAGGGGAGGAGGAGAAGCAGGCTCCCTGCTGAGCAGAGAGCCCCACGCAGGGCTCCATCCCAGGACCCCGGGATCATGACCTGAGCCGAAGGCAGAGGCTTTAACCCACGGAGCCACCCAGGTGCCCCAGGTCTGAATCCTTTTCTTTCAAAGCACCAGCATTTGCCTTTTGTGAACTCAAAGACAGTGGACGTTTAATTCTGGTGCACCTTTTGTAGGAAATACTCAAAGTGCAGTCGCAAAGGAGAATTTTTTTTTTCCAGTGTGTGTGTGTGTGTGTGTGTGTGTGTGAGATAGACTATACCTGCTATTGCAAGGCACTTTTGCTACAAGGTGTGATGGTCTTATTTTAGGTACCTGTGGACCAGGAGCCCCAGCCTTGGGGAAAGAGAAGCCCAGAGAGACTATAATCATTCATTCTGAGTTGTAGAGCAGGGTCATTTAAGAACCAGTAACAGAATCCAAAACATCTTATTCTATCTGGAAAATGCACAAAGTACTAATTCTTCTGCCTCAGGGTTATTAAAAGAGTAAAGTGCAGTCATATATGAATAGTTTGATATTTCAAAACTGAGGTTCAGATGTACAAGATCAGTGTTTTTATAGCTCCTTCTAAGACAGTGATTTGGAGAAGTGATGGGGAAGGAAACTGGGCTTTATATGAGAAAGATGTTAGTTGACGTATGGAGGAACACGCACCTGAGAAAAAAGAAGTAGGAAGCAGGTTGCCCTAGGATCACATCTGGCATGGGTGCCTTAGTTTTTGCAAAATTGTGAAAGTGCCACCTACAGAGCAGAGAGAATTTTAGAAAGAGAACAAAGATCTCTAACTGGGATGGAGGCAGCAGACTCTTCTGATTTTAATTACCACTCCAGCTAACAAAAGACATCCTCTCATCACTTTGCCTTGAATATTCTCTTGTCTGATGTACATGCAGAGCCACACAGTTTTGGGTGCTACTGTTTCTTTACCTGTGAGTAGAGATAATGGCACATTTCCTCCTAGCTCACTGCACAGGGGCAAGAACCAGGAAATTACAAACACAAAGGGATGCATATTTATTGAGCTCAAGTCAATATTTTAAAACTGTATTAATACCACAGGGAAGAAACTTGGGGGAGGGTGTGATTAATCCCTACAGGCAGGGTTTTGAAGAACTGGGGAAGAGAAAAAGTTTTGAGCTCCTGGATGTTGGCAAATGGGAAGATTTAAAGAACTCTCTGAGATTGTCAACTAATGACGGAATCAACAGAGACGACAAAGGGGGCTGTGGTGATGGGGCGCACCATACATGGTCTCTGCATCCCTTAGCTCCAGAAACAGCTTTGCCCCCAAATGAGTTGGAGCCCAGCAGCTGGTATTTTATTTGCAGAGGAGCCCAAGAAGACTGCTTTACAAAGTGCGTGGTGGAATGCAATTACTTGGAATGGAATCTGGCCAGGGCAATTGCTGTTAATATCACTTGCCCTTGCAGAACGTTTCCAGGGAGCCTTCCTAGCTCTGAGCGGTCAGGACCTCTGTTTTACGTCTCATTGAAGAGCCTGCAAAACCACACAGCCAGAAATCAGCAGCCAAGAGAAATCGCTGTGCTTCCATACCTCTGCAAACCCAGCATCTGAGCTCACAGAGAGGAGCAGGCTTTCAGAGGCATCCCCGAGCTAAGCCAGGGAAACAGTTCATCACGTAAGTGTCTCTGGTGCCATTTCACCAGGAGCTCACATTTCCAAGAGCAGCACTTTCTCATTCACTGTTGCTTTTTGGTCTCTATCCTGACCGCAAACATTAGGAAGAGAAAAGTTGGAATCCCTCCCATCCTCGCCTCCTCCCCTTTCTTCTTTCTCCAAAGCGGACCCTCAGGATCACAGAGTGCCTTTTGAGAGCGTCATTGACCTACATTACAGCAGAAGCGAAGCAGCTACAGGAGTAATAGAAAGAGAAAGATGGGAAAGAAGGGGAAACCAAGTTGGGGTCCCTTAAGTTAATCTCATTGTGCTGGCTTTCCTAGGGAAGAAGGATGGTAAACACATGTGCTTTTCTCCCATGGCTTTATTGATATTCTGTTCAGGACTATGAAAATTAAAATACAGTGTCTCAGCTCCACTTACAGCATGATGGTAAGTGAGTGGGACAGGATGTTGAAAAGAACCAAGCAATTATGCCTTTGTCATGGGTAATGGGGAAGGTGGAGTTGTCTTCTTTGTTTAAAGGGTTTCTTCCATCAGATGGGCTCTAGTCCCGCAGGACTTTGCTTGCTTTAAATTTGTTGGTCTGAATACCCAACTGTAGAGGTTGCTACATGAAACACACTTCTTTCTATTTCCTTTAGATTACTATGATATGTGATATATATATAATATATGTATGTGTATATATATATATATATATATAATATTGTATATATTATTAATACGCACGGTGGGAGGGGGCTAATAAATGCTATACCCAGATGCCACATGAGCAAAAAATCAGTTTCTGATGGCATTAATTCACTATCAGAAACTCTGAATGACATGCCAGTCAATAGGCTGAGTGGCCTTGGGCAACTTGTCTTATCTTCCTGGCATGTGGGAATAAAACAGCATCATAATTTTTTTTTTTTTTTAAATGAGTTAAATGGATAGTAACCGTAAGATCTCATATAAATGCCGTGGGGTCCTTTCTACTTAACATATTCTAGTTCCTTTGATGTCTACTACTATCTGCTCTCTTTACCTGACCTTTACTTTGTAAGACTAAGTAGTAATTTGTAGCTTCTGGCCTCTGCATGGGGTTCTGGAATGTAATAGATTCCAAGCCTTACCTCTTCCAAGAGTTAAGTTAATCCTTTAAAATCTCCACAGTTAGTTCCTTATCATCCTTATCAGGCTTTCTGATACTTGTTAGATAATATCCTTTAATCTAACCAATTGATTTGTTATCTCTAAACAACATTGTAGTCTAATTTGCAGCAATGATAGCCATTAGCAAGTGATTAGAGTGTATAAACCTAAATGCTATATATTGAGATAAAATACCTTTTCAAGTCCTTGGGAAGGCCTGGGGAGTGGTAAATCTATAGAGCACAGGAAGGCTGAAAAGGTTATGACAATTGGATCTTGAGGTTGATACAAATGGTTTTTAAATTCAATTTCTTATATTTATAGTTTGCACATCATCTTTGGACCTCAGTGAAAGGTCATTCTGAAAATACTGAACAACTGCAGCTAGTTTGCATTAAGTAAATATAAATGAATTCTTTTCTCAGTGCCTTCATATTCCATAGAACGGGTTATCTGTCTTCAGAACAGTGATGTTTTTTCCCAGAACACCTCCTTGAATTCTGAGTCCACCCCTGCGCGGGGGTCCACTGTAATGTAGTGTGTTGGTGAAGACATCCGCGTCTTTCAGTGTTGTTTGTGAATGTACCATGCCAGGGGCTTTCATTGCTCTAGTGAAGAGGATTTTCTGGGTAACTGTAGCTTATCTTTTAGAAGACAGTAGTGTCTTGGCCACCTAGGTGGCTCAGCTGGGTCAGCATCTGTCTGGATTTCAGCTACAGTCGGGATCTCAGGGGGAATGAGTCCCAGGTGACTCTGGACGATCCAGATTCTCCCTCTGCGCTCCCCTGCCTCCCACTTACACACACTCCCTCCCCAAATCTCTAAATCAAAGACAATCGTGCCTTTCTTTTATCTTAAAAATATTTCAAAATTATATTCTCATCTTCCTTATTAAAGAAAATACTCTAGATTTGTTCTTCATTATATGAATTTTAAATCTTTTTTTTTTCTTTTACAGTGGTTGTGGTATATAAATTTCCTTTATTGACTTGAATTTTTTTTCTTTATGTTTTTGTTGTGATTAACCTTGCCTCTGTTTATCATATGGAAAATTTTGTTCTTGGATAAATAATTTCCTGTAACTACACTGTTAAAGTTTTCATTTTGCTATTTTTTAATAAGGAATTTTCAAATCTGAAATGGGAAAGAAATGAAAATTTTATAAAGGCTTAAATTGAAACATTTATATTTTGATTAGCTTCATATGAAAGTGAGAGACTTCTGTGGCCTTCTTAACTAGTACGGATGCGTGGAAAGAGAATATGTGAAAAAAATACATATGTATGTGTGTACATATACACACACACATAAATATATGTATGTTTGTAAAATAGAGTATCACTCAGCCATCAAAAAGAATGAAATTTTGCCATTTGAAACAGTGTGGATGGAGGTAGAGTGCCTTAAGTTAAGTGAAATAAGTCAGTCAGAGAAAGACATATACCCTATGATTTCCCTCATATGTGGAATTTACGGAACAAAACAGATGAACATGGGAAGAAAAAAAAAGACGGGAGGCAAACCATAAGAGACTCTTAAATATAGAAAAAAAACTGAGGATCGCTGGTGGGGAGGTGGAAAGGGGATGGCCTAGATGTGTGGTGGGGATTTAAGAAAGCATTCGTGATGAGCACTGGGTATTATATGTAAGTGAAGGATTACTAAATTCTACTAATTCTATTCTACTCCTAAAACCACTCTCACACTATATGTTAACTAACTAGAATTTAAATAAAACTTGAAATAAAAAAAAGAAAAGAAAGAAAAAACTAGTGCTTTGAATACTAACTTGTAGTTGCTCTCTACCAAGGCACATTCTTTCTAAATGACATATATGTTCAATGCCTAGCATTCCATTCCTATCCCATAACACCTTCCAGATAGTGGTATTTGCTTTTCACTGACACATCATGGGAGAAACTCTAGCTTCATTCACCCAATCCCTTAGGACACAGCCTTGCTACAGTGATATCTACATTTGAAGGTTTATATAAGGCTCTTCAGAGTAGAGCAACACCATGTACTTGAAGCACAGAAGAAATGGGTATGTTCTAAGGAAAAGAAAGAAACAAGGAACAATCTTCCTGCATGAATTCCATCCTCCTTTGACCTTGAAATGAAGATGTGGGAGCCATGTGGAGATGGGCCTTGCTTCTATCAGTATGGCATTCCTAGGCTGGGTAAGAGCCTTCTGTTGAAGAAGGAACATGGTTCCAGATCATACCTCATTCCTCTACTGGTGATGCTGGGCTAGATGACTTGATGTGGTTCCCACTCTGGTGTGGGGATGTTCATGATGGACTTGAAAGGGTAATAGAAAATATTTCTTTAGAGGGGGGGCAGATTCTACCACAGGTTTTCAAATTGCTTTCAGGTCACTCAGCTCTATTTGTCAAGGTTTTATGGGCATGCCCCAAGCTTCCAGCTCTGTCACAAAGGCCAGGCTCTTTAAGTGATTCAGCCACACTTATTGAACATCCACCTGTGAGACAATAGTCCAATGTAAGGGATAAGATGGCCAGGCTGCATCCTCTCCATTTTCTAGTGGAAAAATGCATGCTATGTAGTAAATACTTAACTTCTAAGAATTTTGTCACATACAGGTCAGGGTTCCTTAAAAATAAGCCCAGGGATGCCTGGGTGGCTCAGTTGGTTAAAACCTCTGCCTTCAGCTCAGGTCACGGTCTCAGGGTCCTGGGATTGAGCCCCATGTCCGGCTCTCTGCTCAGCAGGGAGCCTGCTTCCTCCTCTCTCTTTGCCTGCTTCTCTGTCTACTTGTGATCTCTGTCAAATAAATAAATAAAATCTTTAAAAAAAAAAACCAAAAAGCCCATAGAGAGTACTTCTGGAGAGATCCAGATTTAAGATAGGCAGAGGGTCAGGAAAGGTATTTCAAGATTAGAGATGTCCAAATGAGATTAGGAAAATAAAGAATTAGGGGAGATGAGAAAGTATGTCGAGCTAAAGGTGTATATTTCAAACACCAGTGAGAAAGAGCCCTCACAATTTCAAAGAGAGTTTGTGACAAGAATTTTGAGTTTATGGGGGAAATAGTTATTCAAGGGAGTAATGGTTATTCAAGGGAGGCAGGAGTAAGACCATAGATGGTTTTGAGTTTAAATATCATGGAGTTTAAATATCAATAAATAATAATTTATTATTATTCAATAATACATAGTTATTCAAGGGAGATGGGAGTAAGATCATAAATGGTTTTGAGGAGTTTAAATATCATGGTGAAAAGGATGGAAATACATTGGAAATGTTAGGCAGAAAACGGACATGTTCAGAAGTTTATTTTGGAGAGTCAGAGAGGGCGGGAGTGAAGGGGCCACAAATTTAGGAGCCCAAGGCAGCAACCTCTGAAAAAGAGGATGCATGTCTATTTCCCAGGCAACCCAGTCTGAGAGAAATTAGCTAATGTAACCTTCTTTTTTTTTTTTTAAATTTTTTAAGATTTTTATTTATTTATTTGACAGACAGAGATCACAAGTAGGCAGAGAGGCAGGCAGAGAGAGAGAGGAGGAAGCAGGCTCCCCGCTTGAGCAGAGAGCCCGACGCGGGGCTCGAGCCCAGGACCCTGAGACCATGACCTGAGCCGAAGGCAGAGGCTTTAACCCACTGAGCCACCCAGGCGCCCCGCTAATGTAACCTTCTACCTAGTGGAAACACCAGTCTACAGTGTGCACTCTGCATGAGACAGGAAGAAGTACATATAAGGACTAAAATGAGGGACAGGATCAAAGAGTCAAAGTCCAGGCATACTGAGATATGAAAACTTGAGATTCACAAACACCAGGGATAAAATTACCATTATATTCGTGAAGTCCTGCTTTAAAAGGCCAAGAGACGGGTGGACTCTGCACCCTGAAGAATTTCAAGAATTCCTACATTCACACACCATCCTTCAGAGATTCTAAGATGTTTTTCCCACTGATAAAACTTGCTAAATCCCTAAAGTTTACTCAGAGACTTCTTGGAAAAGATTTTGCCCTTGCGATTTAAACACGAAGTCCTCTGAATTTGAGAATAGTATTTTCTGACCTTAGATTTCCATGGGATTTCAGGGCTATCTGTGGATGTTTGGCTTTCCTAAAACAGAATTCTTTTCAGGTTTTTGGGTATGTCTGTAGCTAACATACCTTCCTTCATCTCTTGTCTCAGATGGCATCCAAGAAACATGCAGGCTGTATCCATGACATCACTGATCTAGAAGTTTCTCCTCCTCCAGCATTGCTTCCAGATGTCCAGATTCCAAAACACCATTTATCCTCTTCTGAACGACAACATTTCATGATACATTTTCCCCAAGAGCATGGGATTAATTATTTCCATACACACAGTTGTTAATTATGTTTCCAAACTACTGCTGATATGGCATCTCGCAGAATTAGTCTCTGGGCACAGTGTCCTCTTTTTTTTTTGAAATAAGAGATTTACTTTGGTGCAGTAATTATGACAAGTACTTTCTCGCTCTTTCTCTCCCACCAGTTTGTTTGACTTATCTGTGCCTTGCCCAACAGACTTCCTCTTCCTCATGAAATAACAGGTTTCTAAATACTCTCCTTTTATGACAGTCTCCACACATTGGCCCCATATCCTCCTCAAATTTAAGCTGTAAGATAGGCTGTTTGTTAAATGGTTGCTTGTCAGTTTCACTCACACAAATCATCTATACAGTAGATGTTTGGAGATTTTGATATGAAAAATGTCCTTGTAGAAATCAACTGTAGTAGGAAACCTTCTCTAGCCATTCTCTGCTGCAAGCCTAGATTAGGAGCCCGGGAGAAGATGCCCAGTAATTTGTCTCATCGCGTCCTTTGGCTGTTACGATTCTATAGATACTGCATTCAGAACTTCTTTTATCAGTTGTTCATAACTTTCACAGAATGTTCTACTCTCCCTACCTTATTCACATCAATCAATAAACAATATACTAACTGGAGATAAGCCAAGATGTGTCTTTGAGATAAAAAGGCCTAAAGACTTAAGAGATATTGGAGAGGAGATACTGAGTGTTACCAGTAGCCAGAACAGCTTGGATTCTGACGAATAACCTTCAGCCATGCTGTCAAGAACAGAATCTAACCACTCAAACACACCAAGTCATAGGAGAGTGCAGACCACTGCCGGGCTTGAAGGTTGTATGTCTTCCGGCGTGCGCATGTGTGGGTAAGTGACTATGTAGCTGCTGTAATACATACATGAGTAAGTTCAGGGTCTCAACCTTGCATATTTCCCCACTGTTGAATGTTTTCTACCCAAGTATGCGCTCTTTGTATCATGTAAAATAGACTTCCTTGTATATTGTAAAGGCATTGACGGGGTGCCTGGGTGGCTCAGTGGGTTAAGCCTCTGCCTTTGGCTTAGGTCATGATCTCAGGGTCCTGGGATCGAGCCCCGCATCGGGCTCTCTGCTCAGCAGGGAGCCTGCTTCCCCCTCTCTCTGCCTGCCTCTCTGCCTACTTGTGATCTCTGTCAAATAAATAAATAAAAAAATCTAAAAAAAATAAAATAAAATAAATAAGTAAAATCTTAAAAAAAAAAAGGCTATTCTTCATTCTCAAGCCATGTTTTGTATCTCTTGGCACGTTGGTTAAGTGTCTCCTTTTAAGTCTTGCCAGCTAGGTGATATTGTTTTAGTGAACAAAGGTCTGGGCCCGAGATCTCTGCTCTAGGTTGGTTTCAACTTCTTTTGCAGACAGTGAGGCCCATGGGTGTGACCGGGTGAAAAGAGAAGTGGGCCAGGCCTCCTTATCAGAAGGGACAAGATTATCCTGAATAAAGGGGGGGCTCTTTTCTTCCTGTGGCATCTGCATTTTTTTAAGTGTATAAAGTCAAGTTTTGCTGAGATCTGTATACTTTTCTTTACCTTCTCACAGGGCAAATCCTCCCTGAGGCCAAGTTTACCTCACCTGCCTCATGATACTTTCTGTGACTAGCTGATCTTTAAAAATATCTTCCAACACGTTGCTTCTGCAGTATCTATACCCCATTTGAGATTTTGTCTTTAATCTTGGGTTGTTACTTCCTATTTTAGAAAATACCATATATACTCAGTAAAGGAACTGAAGGTAGAAAGTGTTATGAGGCAGTGACTTAGACATCTATCCCTCATGTGCCTGAGTTAACTCTGAGTGTGTTCAGTAAATGCTTATAAATTCACTGTGAGACTGTATAGCATAATGGCTGGAAACCTTATGCTGGAGCTAGATGCCTTACATTAAATCTGGGCTTGGCCACTTATAATGTGTGATTTGGGGCTGGTCACTTAACTTCTCTGTGCTTTGATGTGTTAATCTGTAAAATGATAATACTAAGAGGAGCTGCCTCAGAATTGTGGCTTACATGCCATAGAAAAGCCATTAGAACAAACCTTAGTATATACAAAGGGCTATTGATATTTACTTATTAATATGGTGATTTGTGAATGAGTAAAAAAATCAAAATTACAATCTACTTATGGTTAATACATAACATACGGAGAGTTAGTTTAATGCCCTAGACAATTCTATTTAGAGAAGTTCTTACCCCCCTTTTCTCTATTCTCTATCCTTCCTCATTTTCCTCTTTTCCCATTCTTCCTTTGTCCCAGCTGCTATCTTTAAAATTGGAACAATGGCACATATTATTAGGCAGTATAAGAATATGTGAATATTAAGTGCCCATTTAAACACTTAATGAGTTAAGTAATGAGTAAATTATCCTAAAATACGAAATAAAGTTCTGTTTCTGTCCATTCTGTCACCATATGTTAACAACTTACTGTGCAGAAGGCACTAGAGGAAGATGGAAGATTCTGAGTCTGCTGTGGATACCCAGTCTGGGAAAGCAGACACACAAGTAAAGCAGCATGAACACTGCGATTAGTTTGGGGATAGTGTTACGTCCAGCGTGCTTCTGAAGGATAGAGAAAGTCACCCAGCCCACCCCGCTGAGGGCATAGGGGCCTCTCTTTCTTCTCAAGATTGACCTACAACGTCTATTTACTTTTTGGTCCTTTCCTTTGTGGCGTCAGTGGTTCACTGGTGAACTAGAACATGCAGACACAGTCATCTCTTGTATATAATTTTGTTTATAGTCCTAGAAACATTCTAGAAGACAGAGATAACAACCTTTAGGAAGCCTTGCATTCATAGGTTGGCTTTATTTAAGTATTATTTAGGGAACATGTTTTTATTTTCAAATTGATTCATGGAAGTGAGAAATTACTTTCTATGGTATGTGAGTCCTATCTGTGCATTTAATTGTTCGCAAATAGGACTGTTTCTTGCTTGAGAGGTTGAAGCCTTAGCTTAGAGCTCAAGTGTGGGGACATACCACTCCCTGTAGGTAGAGTACAAATGAGATACTGCATCCAGTTGTTACAGTGCATCACCATCAGAAACTTGGTCTGTGTTAAGTTGCAGCAAAATAAGGCTGGCAGGTGATTCTCATGCTCCGTACTGAGGCCTGCTTCATCCCTTTTGCCAATGCAACATTTGAGGAAATACGTGTAATGGTTTGGCCTTAGGTCATAGAGGTCTTTGCCTGAATCTAGAAATTGTAGGCTCCCATGAAGGAAAGGGAAACATAAAGTGACCAAAGGCAGTTCTCTGTTTAAGATCCTTAAGAAATGATATCTCATATTTCAAAGAAAGGTCAACTAAACTTTTTTGTGTCCAGTAGCTTTACTTCTTGGCCAATCTGTGCCTACTGTTCCTTTAAAAAAAAAAAAAAAAAGGTGTGTTTGTGTGTGTTGGAGGATTGTGTGATTAGCTTTACTTTCTCTATCCTTGCACCACTCTGGGGATGTACACTTTTCCTGGGTGTCCACACGGCTCGATGATAACCCCAGGCTGGCTGGGTATGGCTGGCTGCATGGATTTAAAGGTGGTAAAAGCAAATTGGCCATCTGTCTGGGGCTGGTGTAGACACATAACAGAGATAATACGGGATAACATTCAGATTGATGTTTTCCCCCAAGGGTGGTTGGAGGGGTTTTGTTCTGCATGTTTTTCAACAGACCTGGTTTAAAAATTCATGGATGCACCTGGTTGTTTGTTCCTATCCTCTGTTTTTCCCATATTCTGGTACAGCCAAAACCTCCTCAGCAAGAGACTAAATTGGAAAAGGGTTGTATTCAGAGCTTAGGAGAAAATCTGTGCAGTTTTCAGGAAAATCACCTAAGCATAGTGCTGCAAACTGAAAAGATGGGGTGTTTTTCAGGTCAAGATTCCCAAGAGTTAACAGCATCACTCAGTTCACTTTTCAACTGGTCTTAGAGCAAAACATCCTTTAGCCAAATGTTATATTTGAAAAATGGAAATTTGGGTTGGATCCTATTGCCTATGGATGCTCAGAAGTGTTTGATGCACTGTATGCAGACAAAAACAGCCTGAACTGTGGCACTGCTTTTCCCAGTAGGTAATCTTACTGAATCTCCTAGAGCGAAGGTGATATGTGAGGAAAGTGGTTATCAGATCAAAAAAGGTGCTGTCTCTTCCATATAAGATTTATTCTTGGTCCAAAGTGAAAATTCTAGTTCAGCTGTGGAGGAGCCAAGTTAAATTTGGGTAGGATCCAGGGAACTCTGTTTCAGATCAGTGAATCAGGAAAAGTTTCTATTCCCCATGCTTCTTTGTCTCTGTCTCTTGTGCCCTCCTTTACCCCAGGAAAAGTGAAGAAAAAGATTTAGCCTCAAGGCTGAGCTTTAATAAACAGAGTGACCTTTACATTTTAGCTCAAAGAAGTAAATATAATCTTATAGGTATCATTGGCAACTGAGCCTGGGTGGGATGGGACTTACGGGCAGAAGGCCGCCCTAGAATTTATCTTCAGAGAGAAAACAAATTTGATAAAGGGACTGGTGAGAGATGCTGTATGTCAAGAAGATAGACATCTTCTTAAAAATTGGTGATCTTCGATTTAGAAGCCTGCTGAACTTTCCACAGTTTTAAGCTTCCATTTAGCGCAATCTTCTTTCGGCTGTTTTTGGTACCATAGGTTTACCTTGATTTCAGAAACTCTTGAACTGCCAACATGTAAATTAAGCAATTCTTTGCTTAACACAAAGAAACAGCACCGGCTTCTTTGAAATAACAGGCAATCCTTTTACATTTTACTAACTAAGGGCAAAACTTAAGACTCCAGTGCTAGGGTCTCGTGCCAGAAGAAGATCAATTAAAGATGAAGAATGGTATTTTTGGAAAAGGTAATGCCGTTTATAGGTGTAGAGGATTTGATTCACTAGAATTTAATATGCCCATAATCTCACTAGTACCTTTCACCCTAGAAAAATTACATAATGTTTGAACCGAAAGAGATACTAGAACCTATGTTTCAACCCAGCTGTTTAAGAGGAGGTATTTTGGCTCAGAGAAGGTAAGCAACTTTCCCAGTGCCCCAGAACGAGACAGTAGCAGAAATGGAACCCAGTTTCCCATCCAAGTATATGCTGCTTTTCCCCCATGACCTCTCCTGCAGCTCCCCTACCTTCACAAAGCATCCTGACTGGGAGAGTGGACCTCCTTCCTAGTCCCAGAGCTGTAGCAATTTTTGTTTTAATTTCCTCATGTTGGCTAACTTGAGTACATGTAGCAAACAGCTTGTTCCTCACAAATGGCAAAGAGAACAGAAAAGTCCATTATCCTAAGGACTTAGAATAGATGCGGATAGACTCATTTCTCCAGACGAGAAGGATCATCGAGGCCACGGCTTCTGTCCAGATCTCTCGCCAGCAGCAACATCACCTCATCAGTTCCTCGGTGTCCCATTCTGATGATTTTGTTTCTCGTTCTCACAGAGAACTTTGAAAGTAGGGAGGGTGATCTAAAGCCACAGAAGCTAGAGGGAGTTGTAAGAGGGAGCTAACTACGGTCGTGTGTCTTTTCTGAGCCAGTGGTGTGGACAGTGGACCAGTACTTCCCGAGGTGCATTCACAGAGCCCTGCTTCTTCAGAAGCTCCACAAACAAAAATACATGTTATGCATGATTTCCCTTGTTTTGCTTCAGAATGTGGTCTCTAGAGACTTTAGTAAACCAAAGGAACCTTTTGTTTTGTTTTGTTTTTTTCCTTTATGCTAGTATTCCTCAGATTTATATAACAATTTTTTTTTAAGTATTACAACAATTTTGCTAAGAAAATGCTGTGCTCATTCCTTTGGGCTTGTTTAAATCATCATAAACGCCTACTCTGTGAAGAGGGCCTTTTTAGTCCTATTTCATAGCCATGGAAGTAAAGGATCAGGCATAAGAAGTGGTTTCCCAGGGTCACATGACTAATAAGAAGCCCAACCGGAACCCCAAGTGAAGCCCGTGTTCCTTGTACCTACAGGAGTCTCCATTGGAATACCTACTGGCTCAAACAGTTAATTGTAGATGACTTAAGTGACAAGGGACTTTCTGAGCACAGGCGTTTTATTTCAAGAAAGAAAAAAAAATGAGCATATGAGCTGGGAGGAGTGAGGAGTATCCTCGGCATCTAATGTGCTCCCTGTCCTCTCGGTCTGTCGTTTTTGTCCCATTTTCAACAGCAACAAGGATGCAGTGCTTCTCTTTTATTTTAGCTCTCAGTTTATGCTGGGTTTTTTTCTTATATTAATGACAAGTACCAACAGAAGGCGACAAAAGGGGAGCACCTGGGTGGCTCAGTGGGTTAAAGCCTCTGCCTTCGGCTCAGGTCATGATCCCACGATCCTGGGATTGAGCCCCACATCGGGCTCTCTGCTCCGCGGGGAGCCTGCTTCCCTCTCTCTCTCTCTGCCTGCCTCTCTGCCTACTTGTGATCTCTGTCAAATAAATAGATAAAATCTTTTTAAAAAAAAAAAGGCGGACAAAGGATGACGTGGACTGTGGTAAACTGGAAAACGTATGACCTCTGTCTGGGATGGCGGCTCTAAAACTCTTGTTGATGACCACCATTTGGGAATAGAGTTGCTGTACATCTGCATGTTATTGGAAAACTGGCCTATCAGTGGTATTCTTTCAGCTAATGTTTTCTATATTAAACAGAACTTGAGTGCCAGTCAGAGTTGGCCTTGGACCAGGGGGTTTTAACCTCTGCATTTCACTGTGCTACTTGCCAAGAAGAGAAGTCTCTCACTGAGATGATTCTTTTTATCCTGGTGGTTTCCTCTGTGGCAGTTCCACGTTTGGTGGGCTAGAGGAATTTTCTGAACACTGAAAAGGCACATGTGCTCATTTACATTGGCAATTGTTAAATTGGGGAAACATATGTTTATTCTCCCCTCCTGTTAGATCCTCAAAGAGTGTGGGTTGTCAGACTTAGCTGTAATTTCCCAGGTGGTATTCTTCTAAAAAGCCCTTTTCAGAATCTCCAGAACTTATAAATTTGGCTGGAAATAAATTTAAAGTATGATTGGAATCCCAGTGGATTGGAATCCTTGTGATAACGTTTAAACGCCCAGCTTCATGGAGACTTTCATTCGGTCTTAGATTGTCTGGGTGTGTTTCTGACAAATTTTTTTTCTTCAGTGAGCCATTGCAGCAACCTCTTAAGTGAGTTCCTTGACTATATTGTCTTCTCTTCAAACCAGCCTCTTTATCGCCTCCAAGGTGAACATCCTAAATGATCTGTAGTCTATTTCCTGTATTTTCCTGTATCGAACCTGAGCAGATGGCTCAGAATATATAGGTTCTCTTGCCATTTAAGTCCGAATCCCTTTCCATGGCTAGCGCAGCTCTTCGAACTTGGCTGTAGACTGCTTTACGTAACCACTACCTGAACATGGAGTGCCTGTTCACATCTCTCTGTCCATTTGTGCCGATTCCTCTGCCATGAGAGCCTCCCTGCCCCTTCTGTGACTTACCGACACGGTCTTTAGTGTTAAGTGTTCTGTAGCTCCTCCCTTCATTCCAGGAACAGGAACACAAGTGCTCCTCTGTGATCCCACATTACTTTGTACATACCTTTGCACCCGCACTGTTCCCACGGAATTTTGTCTGTTGTTTCTGTGTCAGAGCTGGTTGTAGAAGAATTCAGGGTCGTAAGACATTCAGTGTCTCATTCCTCGTTTACTCCCTAGTCTTTTATTTTTAAAGATTTATTTATTTATTTATTTGACGGAGAGAAATCACAAGAGAGCCAGGCAGAGAGAGAGGAAGGGAAGCAGGCTCTCCGCTGAGCAGAGAGCCCGATGTGGGACTCGATCCCAGGATCCTGAGATCATGACCCGAGCCGAAGGCAGCGGCCCAACCCACTGAGCCACCCAGGCTCCCTACTCCCTAGTCTTAAGCACAGTTGCTATCACTTGGTACCTGAAACTACTTAAATAAGTTAGGGAGGGAAAAAAAAGAAGAGGAAGAAGAAATGAATGGTTGAATGGTAAACCTCTGGTCACCCCACAAGAAGTGACAATTTTCCCTCAAAAAAAAAAAATCTATATTCCAAAAGTTGTATTTTTCTATTCTTGACATGCCTGAAAAGGGATTGTAAGCATTTTCATTATTGATAATATTTTTATTGAGACAGCCTTTAAATAAGACAAATCATACTGTTCCATTTAGTGCCTCACTTATGACTTAAATGTAAATTGTATCAAAGAAGAAAAAATGTTTAATTTATATTTTCTCATATGTTTGAGAAAAAATTGGTTAACCAAAGCTCATGTTCACTGCTTAGGAGGTCTGCTCATTCTGTGGTCCATTGTTTAGAATGCAGCCCTGAGAACGAGGTCCTTAGATGTGAGCCATAAAAATGCCAAAAATGCTCTAGAATTATCTTAGCGACATCATCGTACCTCTTCCTGCCTAAGTTCACTCCCTTGAGGTTTGCTTCAGTTTCCAGTCGGAATATCTTAATTCACATTTGTAAAGTGCTATTATCATGCTTAAATGAAAATTTCATGGATGTATAAAATCTTGTTAAATAGTAGTTTACCAAATTTGAATTTCTTTGTGAGTGAACTATTTTTTAATATCATACAATTTGCAGTAAATGGGTGGCAAGAAAGGTTTGCCTGAGAATTGATAGCATAGTGAAAAATGGAGAAATAATGTTTTTCTGCCTTCTTTTTTCAGGGAACACAATTATAAAAATGTGCAGTGTAGAGTTTCTAATCTCTTAGGAACTTCAAACTTGAAATACTCACTTGAGGTCACCCTTGTGTATGTGTGTATAATATATGCAGAATAATATGACATTGCTTTTTCCAGAAACTTAGACAAGGACAGGAAACATGTATAAATGTGTATAAAAACACATTAGGCCCTGTTATAAATAGACAATGAGGTCCGAATGGCAATTTATACAAATCAATAAGAAAAAGGCACAATCATGATTTAAATTGTAGGAAAAATATGAACTGGCAGTTTACCAAATGAGGATATTCAAATGACTAAACACAAATGACAAAAAGGAGGAAGGGAAAATTCACTATTATTAGTAATGTGTATTGATGCTAATATGCCTTTTCCCCCAGTCAGTTTAGAAAACATTATAAAAAGAGAGAAAAAAATCTTGTGTTGGTGATAAGTACTTCCCAAGCCCTGCCCAGGAGCTATGAATTAGTACTCTCTTTTTCAGAAAGCATTTGGTAATATGAATCAAAGGGGTTTACAGAATTCACGTTCTTTGATCCATAAATTCTACTTTGAAGAAATTAAGGATTTATTAATTAATTAAATTAAGAAATGAAGGATTAATTGATGTACGGAAATATTAATATACATTGGTTCATAAGATTGTATTAGTGAAATTTGGACACCTTCTAATAAGGGATTAGTTACATAGTGGCATATTCATGCAATCAAATTCTGCACAGCCAATAAAATGTGATAACACAGGGGAATATTTAATAGCCTGGAAAATGTTTGCATCATAGTTTTAAAGTGAGGAAAGCAGGTTAAAAAACAAAGTATCACACAATACTCTCTCACTGTATAAATCTCTTTTCACTCTCTCCTTCTCTCCTTTCCTCCCCATTACTCCCCTCCATAGAAACAAAGACTAGGAAAGCAAACATCAACACATGAGTGATAATTATCTCTGCCTAGTGATGATTCAAAATTTTTCTTTATTTTTTTTTTAACCTAAGCACATTTTGGGGGCATTTTCCAAAGTTTACTGGAATGAATGCATGTTAATTCTTGCTCATATTTGAAGAGAAATACTAAACTTTAAAGCAAGATGAATAATTAAAAAGCAAAATTATCATACCATTGGCACATTCATATTTATAAAAAACTAGAAACCTGCAGAGTAGCTTAAACACCTGGACTCCTGTCACTAGGGGTGCCCTTTGTCTTCATTGTTTTATTCTGAATTGAAGGAATTCGGTCCAGTACCAGGTATTTGTCAATGGAGGAAGTACCAGGGTTGAGGGGCTCCCCCGTAGCAAGACTGAGCTGCAGCCTGACAGCTCAAGTGGGGCCTTTGGAGGCAAAGACCATGATTGGTAAGGATACTAAAGAAGAACCGGTCATTCTCATAGGCTGCTCCATGCAAGCCTGAGCTGAGAATGTCCACGAACTGCAAAGTAGCCGGTCACTACGGTTTCATGGGTGAGGCTTCACTTCATAGTCCACATATTTGAGTAAGGTTTCTAAAAAACCATAACTGTTGTTCCTTAAGATTTATCTTTTTATTTGAGGAGGGGGTGGAGCAGAGAGAGAGGAAGAATCTCAAGCAGACTCCCCGCTGAATGTGGAGCCCGATGTGGGGCTCTAACCCAGGACCCTGAGACCATGACCTAAGTCAAAATCAAGAGTCCAACACTAAACTGACTGTACCACCCAGGTGCCCCAAATTGGTTCTAAGAAAGGTTTTACTTTGGACATGTGTTCCTAATTTAATAAAATCCTTCATCGGGAGAATTATTTAGATTGAAGGTGGAAGAGAGGTTTCCATTAAATCAGCAGGAGCCTGTCTGATAGTAGAAAGGCTGGGGATGGGATAAGAAGAATGATCTGATCTCAGAGAACTATTTCATGTTCAGTGGAGAGCTTAGCACACTTCAGTAGTTCCAGAAAATGTTACTATATCATAGTAACATGAATAAATTGAGATATATTTTCATGACCCTGCAGTTCAGAGAAAGGTCATATTACCTAGTATATTCTATTAGGGAAACTGTGGGTCTATTTGTGGTTTGAAGATTTTTTTTTCTTTCATTAAATGTAATCACTGTTTTTGTTTGTCTTGTTTGTTTTTAATTTTTCTAGTCACCTACATTTGTAATACTTTTTCTGAGGGTTTCTGATAAAGAAATGACTTCAGATAAAGAATGACTTCTAATTTACTGCCAAAACCATACATTTTTGAGTGTCAGGGATAATATTTATGATAATACAGGACTGTCCCAGACAAAATCTGACATATGTTCACCCTATCTAGGGTTCATTTTAGAGAGAGCTAAACTATGACTTGTCATATGGTCAAAGCAGCTCCTAAATCAACATCAACCAGCTTTGTAAATGATTCTATCTTTATCAGTGGATTTGACTCATTATATATATGAATCTCAGTCTAAAAATGTTTTTGTACAGTTACAAAATGGAACATCACTTTTATAATTGAGAGCTTGTTTGGAGGTTCTAGCAGGGGAGCGCAGCTACTTGTATACCCTTGACCGAAGAACGGTCCTCTCCTCTATCGGGGAAGGTCGTCCTCTTCGACCGAGCGCGCAGCTTCGGGAGGGACGCACATGGAGCGGTGAGGGAGGAAGGGGACACCCGCCTAGCCAGCCAGATCAGCCGAATCAACCCTGGCGATCAATGGGGTGACAGATGTCGCAGCCAGATCGCCCTCACATCCTCACTTTTATAATTGAATTGTAGGATAGCACCTTGATTAAGAATCAGTCTAATTGTTAAGGGCGCTAACTTCTGAGCACTTGTGATGACAGACTCATAAATGATATCAGCTCAGATACATAAAAGATCATGTTGTTTGCAGAGGTGCAACATTTTTTTCTTTTTGAAAGCTTTTTTAAAAAAAAATTTTTTTTTATTTATTTGAGAGAGAGAGAGAGAGAGAGAAAGCGAGTGCTTGAGTGGATTGGGGGTCAGAGGGAGAGGGAGAATGAGATTCCCCACTGAGCAGGAAGCCTGACACTCGGCTTGATTCCGGGATCCTGAGATCATGACCTGAGCTGAAGGCAGATGCTTAACTGAGGCACCCAGGCAACCCCTGAACACTTTTCCTTTTAAGAACCCTTTTGTTCCTTTTGAATTGGGGTGCTATGAAATACCACCAAAGTCAAGAGAGCTCATTTTGTGGTTATTTTCTTAAAGCATGGGTTCCCTGTTGGTAGTAACTTGGAGCAGATGAGTGTTTTATAGGGTTGGCATATAGTATCAGTAGGAATCGAGTTATGCAGCAGGATGCATATAAAATAAAAAAAAAAACATAAAATAAAAATTTTGGATGGTTTTATACAGGTCTGCACCATGATAAAAATTGATATTTCTATGTTTCTGGGACACATTTACCATACAACCATTCATGCTCAGACCCAAATTGCCTTTTGTTATTTTTGTTGGTCCAAGGTTACCTAAAAGTCAGTTGGTTTTGTTTTTTTTTTTTGTTTTGTTTTGTTTTTTAAAGACCTAAGAGAACAGTAAGTATTCTGCTTTCAGTTGCTAGGTTATATTGTAATTGATACCAGTGCTTTTGCTGTGAACATAAAGATAGAAGGACTATTTGCTCTTAAGAATCTCATTTCTTAAAAAGTATCAGATCCTTAATTAAATGATGGTATTGTAAAACCTAGATATAGGCTCCCTTAATAAAGACTTAGTTATACACACTTTAATGAACATTAAACACATTTATCCTTCTGTAATTCAATCTGGGTATTTTATGCCCCCTAAAAATCCACAACCTGGAATTTCTTGACCTTGGGTCTCCTGATGTCTCTGTGACTGACTAACAATAAAAATCATTTGGTCTTCAGGGGCTTCTGGGGGCTCAGCGGGTTAAGCCACTGCCTTCAGCTTGGGTTATGATCTCAGGGTCCTGGGATCGAGCCCTGCATTGGGCTCTTTGCTCAGCAGGGAGCCTGCTTCCCCCTCTCTCTCTCTCTGCCTGCCTCTCTGCCTATTTGTGATTTCTGTCAAATAAATAAAATCTTTAAAAAAGAATCATTTGATCTTCAATAAATATTCACCTCGAATTGATGCCAGTTTAGAAATACACAGCCCTCAGAAAGTTTAAGGTAGCTGAAACCCAATGAAAAATCTGACAATTCAAATCATGTGTATGTCAGATATGCTATGATCAGAAAACCTTGCTACTTATTCTGAATATAATAACAAGAACAAGTTTTTATCATATTCTCCTTCTTTTAATTATAAGTAACAAATTGTACAGAAAATCATTGTCATCGTGTATCTCCAAGATGGCTGCCACCAATTCTCGGCACCCTTTTGTATGCGTGTATATTGTTCTTCCTCCCTTAAGAGGTAGATTCTACTTTTCCCCTCCCTTTACACTTCGCCTAGAATTGTTGACTTGTTTATCCAATGGAATGTGGCAAAATGAATGTCCTGGGACCTCTGAAGCCAGGTCATAAGAAGCATTGCAGCTTCCACTTGAGTTTCTTGAAATACTTGCTCTTGGGATGCTCACACTTTGAAGAAGTCAGCCACCAATTATGAAATCCAAGAATCACAAAAATGCAACGCTTTGTGAGTTTCAGGCCACATGGAGAGAATGCCCTTCTGTGTAGAAAGAGAGAGAGAGGCTAAGGCCAGATACATCAGTGAAGATGCCATCTTGGAAGAAGAACCTCCAGTTCCAGCCCCATAGCCGACATCACGTGGATTTGAAACTAACTACCCAGCTGAGCTCTTCCCGAATTCCTGCCCCACAAAACCATGAGCAAAATAAATAGTTGTCTTAGACCACTGTTCTGAGGTAGTTTGTTACACAGCAGTAATTAAGTGGGACACAGGTCCTTTTCTCTTTAATGTATTGTATCAGTTCTGCTGTTTATGAGACACGTATTTTGAGATGGAATTAGTCCAAGATATAGAACTGCCTAGAAAATGCAATCATGAAAAATGCAATCATGAAAAAAAAATCATCTTCTTAAATAACCACACGACTATATCACCTGCTCTCACCTGCTCTGACTGAAGGAAAGCAAGAAAGTATAGAGGAAAAGCAGCAGATAAGATAATTATACTCAGGGGCATGTCAATTAAGTACACTCACCCTTTTCTGCCTCTCAAAAACAACTTGAAATGATCAGTGTCTGTCATTACATAATTGAAGAACTGAGAAAAAAATTTACATGAAACAGATCTCCTTGTTAACAGGAGGGTCTTCTTCCTGAATGTTCCCCTTCAGCGCCATCTTCCTGGGAGCTTGGCAGTGGAGTTTCAGAGGCGATTCTCACTTCACTAATCTGCAAAGCCTGTTGGAGAGAAACCCCTGGTGGTCTCCACAGTCTTCCCAGGAAAGCTTTAATAGCCAAATGCATTAGCAAGGTCTCGTGTGGCTGAGACGTCATTAATCTCCCCCAATCTATCCCGGTCTATTTGCCCATTCACCATGAAGCTTTAATATAAGTAAGTAAAACTAAAACATACTTGTCAGGATGATGGTACAAGGAAAGCAAGGAATGAAGAATGTGGGCACATTCTGTTCACTGATTTTTAGAATAGATTCATTCCTGTGGGCTCTTCTTTGCATTCTCTTGACTTTCAACTTGACATTTATTCAAACTCGAAAATCAAATGCACAACTTAGAGATTTAACCAAAAACGGTGTGTCCCTCACCTAAATCAATGTTAAAATATACCGATAGCTTTTCTTTCTTGCTCTCTCTTCCTCCCCACCCCATCTCTTTTATCATTTCTGGTGGAATAAAGAGATTTCTTATCATTAAATGAACATCATTTCTTGTAAAGTTTCCCATGAGCAAAGAAGATGAATGTCCGCTTCTCCCAGCATTGCTGCTCCTTCTGATAGCAGCTAACATTTTAAAATGATGTAACCTTTTGGCATTTATAGATCTTTGGGGATTTAAGAGAGAAGTTACTCTGGGACTTGTACTGCCCATGGAAGTGTGTTCTGATTGAGTTTGAGCGGAGGTGGTGGAATAATGCTGGGATTGTTTTTTTTTTTTTTTTTTTTTTTTTTTTTTGGACAGACAGAGGTCACAAGTAGGCAGAAGGAGAGAGGAGGAAGCAGGCTCCCTGCTGAGCAGAGAGCCCGATGCGGGGCTCGATCCCAGGATCCTGGGATCGTGACCTGAGCCGAAGGCAGAGGCTTAACTCACTGAGCCACCCAGGCGCCCCAATGCTGGGATTTTCAAGGAAGCTCAGATATCCTCAAGGTCTAATCAGTTTCCATAGTGGCTGCAAGAATAAAAATGTTTGTCAAATTTGTCCACCATTCTCTTCCTCTAAAATGCCGTTTTTAAAAACCAGATGATACAGTGCTAAGCATTAACAAATATTCCCTACTATCCCCTTAGTATGACAATGGGTTTTTCTCTGGAAAAGTGACTTTTTTAGATGCCATTTAGTCTTTGATGTTTCCTAGAAAACCAGTTACACTGGAATGATTCTTACTGGTTTTAGCATAAATTTCTTGGAGAAGTCTCTTGTGATGAAATGTTTGTTTCCCTACCTGTGCTATTACTAAGGCAGAGCTTTTTGCTCATTTCTGTCATATTTTTGTAACCCATACTTAGGATAAAGCTTAAAAACCGTCTTCTGGGGGTGTCTGGGTGGCTCAGTTGGTTAAGCGCCTGCTTTTGGCTCAGGTCATGATCCCAGGGTCCTGGGATTGAGCCCCGCATTGGTCTTCCTGCTGGGAGGGGAGTCTGCTTCTCCTTCTGCCCCTCCCGCTCTGTCTCTCAAATAAAAAAAATAAAATCTTAAACAAAACAAAACAAAGAAACAAACAAATAAACAAAAAAACAGTCTTCCAAAGGACAGATGCTAGAAGGGTGAGGAAGAGAAGGCCTGGGCCATTGTAGAAAATCTGAGTCTGAAGCAGATCTGGGTATTTTGATTTCAAAGATTTATATTTAAAGGCAAAAATTTTTTAAAGCCAAAAAATTATCTTTATTTCTTTAGGAGTATCTTACCAGTCATTTTGTTATGGAGAGTCTCCATTACCTAGCTCTTAATTCCTTACTGCGAACCTGCTTTTCCCATCTATATTTTTATGGTATATTTGCAATACAGTCTCTCTCTCTCTCTCTGTCTCTCGCGCGCTTTCTCTCTCCATCCCTTCCTCCCCTTCCTCCATCTTGAACTCAACTATCACATTTTTGCAAAACATATAGTACTAAATATGCTATTTTTTTTATTAATAATAGCATTAATACAAAACTTAGCATTGCTTTCACACAGATGATCTTCTGTAATCTACGCATAAACCCATACAGTTTCTGCCATAGATAGCTTTAGCACCCACTAGCTGTGTGAACTTGAACTAATCGCCTCATTTCTCTAAGCCTCATTTCCTCATCTGCCAAATATAGTAGCTACCTGAAGTATGTTTAAGCAGTTTAATGAAGTAACATTTTCATGGTTTAGTAGAGTGTTTGGTACAGAACACATGCTCAGTAAATGTGAACTTTTTTTTTTTTTTAAGATTTTATTTATTTATTTGACAGACATCACAAGTAGGCAGAGAGGCAGGCAGAGAGAGAAGGGCAAGCAGGCTTCCCGCTGAGCAGAGAGCCCGAAGCAGGGCTGGATCCCAGGACCCTGGGATCATGACCTGAGCCGAAGACAGAGGCTTTAACCCACTGAGTCACCCAGGCACCCCTAAATGTAAACTTTTTTTTTATAGGATCACTACTGTCAACAAGAAAATCTGCTCATGAAAAGATTCAATGAGCTATTAGCTCTTTAGCTCTTCAAAGTGGCGTAACTGATACATAGCAAAAGTGAAACTCAAATCTGTCTTTGGAGTCAGGCCCCGTGTTTTTTCCTGTGATTATAGTATATATTTATAGTTTGTTTTTCCTTCTTCTCCTGACACAAATGACCTTCACTAAACACACACTCTGTCTTTTTTGAAGAAGTACACACATTCATATCAACGTTCACTATGGTCAGGTTTAGGATTTGGTCATGGATCTTCTTGTGGGAAAATAGGTCTGTATTTAAGATCCCCATGCTTAGCCCTACAGATCAACCCTCCCATATCCATATCCATACCAATATCCATATGCATATCCATAGACAACCCTCCCATATCTACCTTTCTACATTTCCTTTATGAGGGGGGTCAGTTTTATCCACAGTAATGGAAGCAAGGACTTACTGTGAAATGATAGTTTTTAGTTTGAGATTCTCTAAGTTGAGTCAAAGGAGAGGGTTATGTTCAGTAGTTCCAAGAGAAATAAGAAACTTTGTTTTTGTGGGCTGGGGGGCAGAGAGAGAATCTTAAGCAGGCTCCATGCTCAAACGCTGAGTCCCACAACCCTGAGATCATGACCTGAGCCAAAACCAAGAGTTGGACGCTTAACTGAGCCACACAGGCACCCTAAGAAATCTTTTTAAAGCTTTCTTTCTTGAATTGTCTTCCAAGGAATGTAACCCATACACACTCATTCCTGGTGAACCTTACTCTTTTTCTGTGTACTCGAAAGGCTTGGGCAAAGGGAGTATAGCTTGCTGTGATGTTATAATTAATAGGTAGAGTTTTCTGACAGGGCTAGTAAGAGACATGTGGGAGACTGAAATTGTAATATATACTTATTGAAAATTCTTTTTCTCACCTAAAAAGTCAAAGCCTTTGGGTCTGTATTTAAAAAAAAAAAAAAAAAAAAAGATTGGGGTGCCTGGGTGGCTCAGTGGGTTAAAGCCTCTGCCTTCAGCTCAGGTCATGATCCCAGGGTCCTGGGATCAAGCCCTGCATGGGATTCTTTGCTCAGCAGGGAACCTGCTTCCTCCTCTCTCTCTGCCTGCCTCTCTGCCTACTTGTGATCTGTCAAATGAATAAATAAAATCTTAAAAAATAAATAAATAAATAAAAATTAAAAAAAAAAAAAAAGAAAGTTTAAAAGTAAGCTCACACAATGAACTCTTTAGAATACAATGCCAGAGTTTCCCTGCAATTGAATCAGCTTTCAGGTTCAGAGTAGATGGTCTGTTGCCCAAATGTTCTTGTGGTCTCTTGGTATCGAATGACCCAATTTTGTGTTAATGAACATGGATTGTGCATTAGATGAGCTTCACTGAATTTGGGGGGGGGGGAGTGAGATTTAGGACACATGATTGCACCCTGAGTCTGCCTTTCTCCAGATTCCATCAGGGTATACTTATCAGAACTTTTTTTTTTTTTCTATTTAATCACGTCCCTGTCCTTTTCTTGTTATTGTTTGTACTCCAGTGATTTTCTTTTTGTGGGTCATTCTAGGGTCCTGTGTAGCTTCCCCCAATACTGTCGTCCAAATAGTAGCCAACTGATGATCCCTTATTGCTCCTACCCTCCGCTCCTCTGGACAGGATAAATGCTTAACTCACATTGGGAATAAACAGCTTTTCCACCTACATTGATCAGCAAATTATTTACTTGCTCTGATTCAATTTCACTTAATTTGTTTTTAATATTGAAGCCAGAGGTTTGCAAATAGCTTCTTAGAGTGTTTATATGTAGATTCTGGTTTGAATGCAGTGGTTAGATAACTGGAGTGCACAGTTGCTACTACTGCTATTTTTCTTTGCCATCGTCGTCATCATCGTAGAAAGTATTTGTTATGCACCTGTGGTACAGGTATCTGGATCTGAGTTAAGCCTTAAGCAAAGCAAGAGCTATCCCGAGTATATTACCTCTTCGTGATTATTGTCCAATAGTCCATGAATGACAAGGGGTAGACAAATGAGCAAACAAGTAATGAATACATAAAATAAATACTCTGTGATTTAGGACCCAAAGGAATGGTAGGAAGAGGTATATTCCTGGAGGTGGTGAAGCTGCCCTTTATTAACTCCCCTCACGTCTAAAGAGGTAAATGGCAGAATTCCAAGAACAACACATCTAGGAAAAGAATCTGGAAAACTAAATAGTAGTGTTATTCCTTAGGGAGGGGTGTCCTCAGTAGGCACCTGGAAAGATCAGAAAGAAGGCTACTGGGCAGCCTTTTGTAGAATTACATCATGTAGCCATATGTTGACTCTGGAGCAAGTCAAAGAGTAAAGATGCATTTAATTTCTGATGACACTGGGTTGTCAGAACGACTAATACCAAAAAAAGGGAGAAGTGACATTTAAAATCTATAAATTGCATTTCATGTTCATTTGTCACCTCTAGGAAAAGCAAATAAAGTTTCTTCCTTCTCCCGAAGTGGATGATAAATGATTGCTTAGGGTTGGGTGGCGGGAGCCTGTGTCGCCATTATTGACTTTCTATGGAAAACAATTCGTCTACGGATGCAGTCAGTGCAGTGTCTGCACACCCTGCAAGGCATGAGTAAACCGCTTCTAATCACTCAAGGGCTGATCTGAACAGAGAATAATTACTTTCCTGTTAAAGACACACTCTTCCCCTTGTCTCAACTTTCCCGGCCTCCAAGTACAACAGCGGGGATTTGTTCCAGAGGACTCAGACTCTGTGTCACAGGGGTTCATGGACCGCTTTCAGCCAAAGTCAGGTATGAACACGACTCACTCACTCACTGATTTGTTCATTCATTTGTTATTTACAAAGGTGGATGGACCTACCGTGGACCAAGCTTTATGCCAGGCAAAGACCTCTCTTTTTAGAGAGCTCACTTGAGGAATTGTGCAGAGCTTAAATTCATGCCTTTTACAGCGTCACCCTAAAATTCTCTCCTTTTCGGGCACCTGGGTGTCTCAGTCATTAAGCATCTGCCTTGGGTTCAGGTCATGATCCCAGGGTCCTGGGATTGAACCCCTCACTGGGCTCCCTGCTTGGCAGGAAGCCGCTTCTCCTTTTCCCACTCTCCCTGCTTGTGTTCTCTCTCTCTGTCAATTAAATAAATACAATCTTTAAAAATAATTTAAAAAATCTCTCCTTCTGATCATATCCTAGAATGCAAAGGACTAAACACAGAAAGCAGAAGGGGACAGAGAGCCAAGGTAAACCAGCAAACCAGGCATCATTGAACATGTCTAAGAAATATAATCTGTTATTTTTTGAGGAGTATTCACTAACTTATAGGTACTATTTTGATAATATTTCTCAAGAATACCTTCTTGAGAATATAGGACTTTATAAAAAACATCATTTATGTCTAAAGATTGGATCACATTTATTTTTACATTGTTTGTTTTTCAGAGATTAAACATTTCTTATTTAGATCTTGCTTATGGGGGTGCCTGGGTGGCTCATTCATTAAGTGTCTGCTTTGGCTCAGGTCATGATCCCAGGGTCCTGAAATCAAGCCCCATATCGGGCTCCCTGCTCAGTGGGGAGACTGCTCTCCCTCTCCAACTCCCCTTGCTTATGTTTCCTCTCTCGCTATGTCTCCCTATCATAAATAAATACAATCTTTAGAAAAAGATTGCTAACTTATTTACTTTTAATAGTCTTCAGAAGGACACAAAAACCTAATTTATTTAGGAATAACTTACTAAAGAATTTGAATTTAAAGACTGAAGTAATAAAATTCCATTTATTCAGTTAATAATTTAAGTACTTTTTGCCATTCAACCACTGCACTGATTGTAACCCAATTATGTTGAAGTCTGTGATTAAGTAATTGAAATGCATTGTACACAATGGTACATACTTATGTGTGTATATGCATTTGTGTGTTTATAGTTCAGCTGGAAATGAATGCGGGTCATAATACTAAATGGAAAAAAATACATCTGTGATATTATATAGAGATGTGAATAAAGAAGTAGAGCGAAGCACACACATGGTTTGACTTGTTGAAGGAATAGGGTCATGAGCAATTTATTTTTCTTTTATTTTGAATTCTGCTGGCAGTCTTACAAAATTTGTGCAATAAAAAATGGCTAAATAAAAATGGATCCAGAGTGACCTGTTTGTTTTGTGTGGATTTGAGCAGAGATTTGAGAGAGGAACCACTGGAAGGTTTGTGTAATTCAGACCCATCTATAAATCTGACAGGGGGACTTTCCTGACAGCTTCCATCATTTCCAGAATGTCAGATTTTCAGAGAGAGGGTTTCAGGTGAGAGAGAGGGAAGGTGAGATTTTGGTCTACATATTTTCAGCACTCAGAATAAAAACAAAGGGAGCCGTGAATTTTGTTTATTCAATATTAAGTATCCATATGTGTGAAAATATTTGTGTTATTCTGCCTTCCCTTATCTAGTATTATCTGGAAGCAGACGATCTCATATAGTCTGCTGACTTAGAGCACAGACGAGTATCAAAAATATTGTAGATGACACGTGAAAACCAAATCAAACCAGCCTGATTTGAGGCTATTCGGGGGACCTACTGTTTTTATTTTGATGAAGTAGATGCCAGGAGAAGCAGGTGGTGAAAGCTGTGCTCATGGGAAGAAAGGAAAACATATTTTGGTTAACAGGGAACCAGAAAAATCAGAGGAGGGGAAAAAAAATCACCTTGCCTGAGACAAGAATGCCCTATAAAATCGAACCACTTCATATTATTGTGGAAATGACTTTCTCGCCATAGTGCCAAGAGGTTGTTATATATTATTATTAACTGTGGTTGGAGACACAAACCGATGTGATCACTTGATGACTTATTTGTTGTTTAGAAAATGACAGCTTTCATATGCTAATAAATATGAAATCACCTGGAAGTATTCTTGGGAAATTAGGAGCCATCCGAATGTCCTTGCTGAATGCACCCGCTAGACTTTAATGAAGGGACGTGAGTTTGTCTTCGTACGTGACCTGGTCCCGTCTCAGCCAGCTGATGAGCGGACACTGTCTGGTTAGTGAAGGGACGGAGACACCTACATAACTTTGTCACAATTTTTGGTTGGTAGACAGTGGCCTCGCTGGAACATGGAGCGAGGCAATTAGTCTCCAGTTGCCTGTGTGCTTTTGGTCTCGTCCTGCGGGCGGCTGACAGGCAGGATTGCGCTCGCTCCACCGCGTCCCTCTCTCCTCCTCACGAAGGGGCAGGTTGAAGGAATGGCAAGGAACCTGGAATGCATCCTGGGTTACATAAACACAGTTCAGTCCGCGTGCGTCTGGCGTGCGCTCTTCAGGTGCCATTTGCGCTGACAGGACACCGCTCTCAACACTGACACGAACTGTTCTTGAGGTTTTAATACGATGGTCTCCCAAGGCCGGAGAAAGCTCTGTGTGTTTGTCTGGCAAGCGGATCTTTTCTGACGTGGCTCTAGTATTTTTTTTTTCCCCTTCCCCTCTCTTTTCCTGGAGCTGCCGCATCCCTAGCCGGGAAGCTTTACACCCCGGGCTGCAGTGATTTCTCTTCATACGGCCACACATGAAGCACATCTTTCATGCTTCTCCGAACCAAGCTCAGAAAGTGCCAATTAATAAGTCACCAGGGAAGAAGTCCGTGGGCAGCATTAAGGCCTCCTGTCTGGAGATATTAGGTGCGCACTCTGACTGACGGAGAGCAGACCTGTGGAGAGTCGGGAATGAGGTACTTTATCACACATTCCTATAGGCATACGATGAGAGAATAAAAAGCGGTGTTCAGGGCTGCTCCTCCATCGTTGGTCTTTTGTGGCTGGTCCCCACCGCTCTGGCTGTGGTCAGCCGTCCTAACAAGAAAGTATAGAGCAGGGACGCCTGGGTGGCTCAGTGGGTTAAGGCTCTGCCTTCGGCTTAGGTCATGATCTTAGGGTCCTGGGATCGAGCCTCACATCCGGCTCTCTGCTCAGCAGGGAGCCTGCTTCCCCCTCTCTCTCTGCCTGCCTCTCTGCCTGCTTCTGATCTCTCTCTCTGTCAAATAAATAAATAATATCTTTTAAAGAAAGAAAAAGAAAAGAAAAGAAAGTACCGAGCATCTGAAGCTGTGAACGTGTCCACATGTAAAGCGAATTCTCTCGTCAGTAGGCTCAAGACCGAGCAGGACGCCCAGGTCTCTTCCACAGCACTTCCATTCATGCCTGCTCAGAGCGCTCTGTGTGTGTTTCTACTTCCATGTGACGACTCCGAAAACTCTTCATTTATTTACTTACTCATTACTCATTTGGAAAATATTTATGGAGTCTATAAAATATGCTGGGTATTACTCTAGCTGCTGGGAATATACCTGTGGGGCAGAAAAAGAGAAATATCCAATATTCCTATTCTCATGGAATTAATGTACTAGTAGAGAGTATGGAGCTGATAAGCAAAATAAAAAAGGAAATTATGAGATAGGTTAAAAGGTGACAGAGTTGGCCTTATACAATTTCCAGAGAAGGCTTTAGAATGGCCAGCCTTTGAGTCAAGACTCAGGAAATCAGACTAAAGGTAGGATGACCTACAGGGCTAGTGTTGATGTGAACAAGAGGGCTTATGGTAAGAGAAAAAAAACCAGGGGAGCCCATGCTATGTTTCTTTCCACCTTAACCACAACAGACTATGACAAGTCTTGCTCTTTTATGTCCCCCAAATGGAAAGTAGACAAGGCACAATAGGAAAGAGGGACGAGGTTAGAGAAAGAGTGGAACATACTTTAGATGAAGGAAATAACCATGGGGGAAAAAAAAGCAAGGAACCCCATAGAACAAACTAAAATGCACCCTCTGTGTCTTCTTCCTTCCTTACACCTTGTCTGCCTCTTTGAGGATTTTTTTGTTTTTTGTTTTGTTTTTTGTTTTTTTTTTTCTAATAGTTTCATGGCATTGGTCCAGGAGAACAAACCCGTAGAGTCAAGGTCCTTGATTGACCAAACGTTCTTTGTTCTTTTTTCCTCTCTTTATAAAATTTTAACTTGTTGCTAAGTTTTGTAAATTTGTAAGCTTAACTTTTTGTTGTTTTCTCTCCCCCACAATTCCTGGCCACAGATTATGTTACTCACAGACCCGGAGATCGAGAGCAGCTTACTCATCAGCTCCGACGAAGGGGCCACCTATCAAAAGTACCGGCTGAACTTCTACATCCAAAGCTTGCTTTTCCACCCCAAGCAGGAGGACTGGATTCTGGCATACAGCCAAGACCAGAAGGTAAGCGCAATTACCTTGTTGGAGACAATAGCCCACGGTTTTCCAGGGAACAGGCTGCTAGCTAATTGTCTCTGCGTTTCTTCTCGGTGGTGGCTTTGGTTTGGGGCAGTAGCCTGAACTCTGAGCCAGGGGGTCTGGGGCAGCAGGGAGGATTTCAGGATGCTCGCTTGAGCTGTGTCTACATCTGAAACAGCATGTAAGGCAAGAGCCTGACACTCAGGAAGACATGGTGGAGAAGCAGTTCTTAACCTAGATGCGACGGGCCTGAAGAGTTCCCAACCCCTTTGGAATTTGAGACTGTTTTGTGCATGTGGAGATATGACTGTTTTTCTGGATAAAGGGCTCATAGCTTTTCTCAAAGCCTTATAGGGAAGGACAACCCTGAAAAGGCGAAGATTTGCCAAAACAGTGAGAGAAATGGCCAGAGAAGCAATAATAATGTCCGTAGATAATATTATTCAGAGTCAAGGAATGTCAGGATTTGTCTGCTTTTGGTGATTGCATTGAAGGAGAAGTCTACTTTGTAAGAAAGTGCTGAATGAGGCTGTCCATGGGTGCGTGCGTGTGTGTGTGTATGAGATATGTTTATGTGTTTTATGGGATACATACTATAAAATATATTACATACTCTATACTACAGATACACTATAAAACACCTTTAGCTCCTGTTTTTAGAAAAACTTAACATTTTCAGGTAGAATATAAGGCTAGCAACAGTAATATAATTAAATAAAAAATTCACAGGCAAATAACAGACTCTAGCCATAAAAGCCAACCAGAAAATAGGTACAAAAGTGGAATGCCCTTTGTGAAGTACGTGATTCAGTGAGGTTATCTTGCAGATTATTTTTATAGGAACCTTGTACTAGAAATTACATATATTTAAAGAAATACTGGACGTCTATGAGTGAGGAGGGTACTCAAGGGTTTTGTTTTGTTTTTGTTTTTTCTTTTCTATTGGTAATACATAGGTGTGGAGGAGGGGAATGTTGGAAGCAACTTTCCAACGTCTCTCCTGGCATGGGCATTTTGGAGGAAGCAAATTAAAATTCTCAGGATTGGAATTTTATTCATGCTGCCCTTACCACCAAATAAAATGCACATTGAGCCCCAAAATAGAAAAGATTTACAATTAGTTAAAAAAAAAAACCACCACTAAGCGGCTTGCCTACCCTTTTACAGAATGTACAATTCCATTCCTGGAGTCAGGCCACCGTGCATCTGGTCCAAGATGGTGCAGTTACCAGAGGCGAGGCTGAGCAGCTCAGAACAGAGAGAGTAGGAGTCATTTAATCCACCAGTCTTTTGTATTTTCTTTGGCAGTTGGTTAACTTTCCTTCTGATGCCAGAGATGCAGTGAGGGCCAGATTCACCTGCCTAAAGTGAAAACAGTTGTGCTGGAGGAAATGCCCAGAAACAGAACCCTTTATGCCTTCGCACTTCCAACAGTGCCCCCCACAATCACCATGGCCACGTGGATAACCGTGGAGGAGTGAGGACATCTGAGTTGGGGCCCCAACCCAGCTGTGGAACTTGGTGCACAGTACTTGGTGTTGGCTTAAAAAACGTTTGCATGGATCAGCATACTTGCAGGTGTGCATCCAATGAGATTGAAAAAAACAACAACACATTAGGCCCCACGTCTGGTTTAGGTGCTCATCATGGTTCAGTGTTGGTCTCAAATAGCTTTATCAAGGAGCATTCAGTCCATGTGGGAAGAGAAGATAAATGCACATGAGTTCACCAGTAGTCTAACAGAGGCCAAGAGTCAGTGCCTTCATTCACACCTAATAGAAACCCAGTTGAAGTAGCTGGATGCAGTCTATGAAATTGTCAGCCCGAAGTTCAAGAGATGGAGATCTTATGAAATGATTTCACCTTGACCTTGAGGAATATATGTTATATTTCTGTTTGGAGGGTCGTACTTCACACAAGAGGAATGTCAGAAACAATAATATAAAGTTAGAAAAACCATGTCTACACGGTTGGGAATGTGTCCATTTGGATGAAACTGAAATTTTATAAAGTTAATTATGTACATTTGTGGAATCTGATATTGATTGTTTTTTTACCGTTTTGACTATTTGACCGCAAAGCAGAATAAATCTTGTTTTCATAATTAGGAGCCTTGTGAAAATTTTGGTTAGTGGAATAGTGTGTTCAGAGGTATAGATTACGAAGTTGTACCTGGTAGCAATTTTAGGATGAACTGTGGTTATAGGAGGTCAAAAGCAAGAAGACCAATTAGGGTGATATCACCGTAGTCCTGTTCTGGACCAAAAAGTATCTTCTGTGACCATGGACCCAACAAATTCTGTCATTGTAGAGCTGGAAGAAGCCTTGACAGTCCTTCTGGTATGTATAGCTAACAAACACCAGATCTGAGAAGTTAGTGAATTTTCCTAAAGGGAAATACCACTTGTTGGCATCATATGCCAACGTTCAATGAATGGAATGAAGGCTTACCTGACATTTGATAAGGTTCTCATTCTTGATTGTGACATCTCGAGATTAGTAGAGAGGCAGAAACCTGCCTTTGTGTTGAACTCTCTGTTTTTCCAGGAAAGAATGAAGGGGGAATCATCCTGGAAAAAAATTGTGGATAACCTTCTAATACGAGTAGGGGCTAGAGTACTCCCTGCCTCAGGGCTTGAATCATAGAATGCGGACCGGGGCTTTTGCTGGGAGGAGAACGGGCTGCCGCCTTCGGGTGACTTGGCTGGAAGTCAAGTCGAGAGGGTCTGGGGCCACTCAGGTGGGTCAGTGAGAGGGAAATAATCGCTGGCAATGACCCATGAATCCTGGAGCGTTCATCGCGGATGAGATGCCGCAGTGAGCAAGGAGGAGGGCCCTGCGCTGGTGCCAGCAGGCCCGCTACTAGATTTGCCCAGGAAAAGGGAACTTTTATTCTTTCGTGGAAGGATTGCTCATCAGTTTTTCTGTGACAGCTGCTCTTGCTGCTGTGGCAGAATTCCCAGCTCGGATCTCGCCTCAGCGCGAGGACTTGCTCTGCTGGATGCTTTTCTGTGCCGATGCACGGTGAACAGAATCCCCAAGCACAAGGTGCTGTCTCTTAGAAAGAGTCTTTTTGAGGTGACAGCTCCTTCAGCCTCACCTGGGAACAGAAACCTCCCCTCCTCCCTCTTTCCTGGTGCCCCCCCCCCCCATCTCCTCAGGCATTCATGCCCTCTTTTGCACAGACTCTCCCACTTTGGCCAACTGTACTTTCCCCTTATTTCCCTGCCATGGCTTTTTCTCTCCCTCATTTCAGGAGACTTTTTTAAGGCCCCGAGGACAGAGTCTGGGTCTCTGGCTTGCGGGATGGAGCCCATATGGGCTGCGGTGTTCTGCTCTGCGCGGCCTGCATTTCATCTTGAAGGCCTCCGTATCCAGTGGAGGCTTTTTGATGTGAGCATTTTAAAGGACTCAAAGAGTTTTGCTGAGCAGATTGTCCTTTCTGGCCCAAGATATAGTTTTACTGGCCATCAGTTGCACAGCAAATCAGATTTAAAAAACAACAACAGCAACATCAACACCTTTTAATCAAGGAGAAATGCATATGGACAAATGGCCTCAAAATTCATAAAATCAGGATTTTTTTTCCCCCCTGAGAGAAACCTGTCAGTGGTATGAAATGCCTAGGCAGTTGCCAAGAGGTAAAAAGCTTTCTTGAAGGGGAAGGGAGGTTAGGAACCCTAATCCCTCTGAAGTTCTAAAGAAGTACTACTTAGGTAGCCTTTGTCTGGGGCCTTCTGCGGTATTGCGATAACAGTAGCCTCCTGGGCTTCTAACAGGTCTGCGTGAGGATATGCCTTTGGAAAGCCTTGGAATTTCCAGAAAAATAAACATTATAGACCTTATGGAAATTTTACGTCAAATGGACAGGGCGATACTGATCCCATAAAGTCACATTGCTTAGAATTCTTACAGAACAGCAATCGGTCACTGTGGACACTATGAAGAATCCATGGCATTTAGTGTAGAAGCACCCAAATTGTGCTTTCCTTTGTTTATTTTTATTCCTTTAATTAAGCAGTAGGGAGAGCAAACATCCTGTACCGCCTTTTTGTTTTTTCGCATTTGGAAATCGAGCAGGTACTGGAAAACAGAGAGAGAGAGAGAGTTCTTCACTTCATTGCTAGTTTCCTCTCACTTTCTTGCCTCAGTGCAGGAAACCACCCAAGGAAGGCTTAGCAGCAGGCTGAGCCTGCCAGATTACATCTTTATTTTAATTTGGCAATAAACTAGTGTACAAACTGTGCTATAAAACATTGCCTCCAACGGCATCTCTCAGTCTGCCTTAAACACCTCACTAAACATGATGTGTTGGGAAACATTTGAAATGAGAGAAAACAAAACGCAGATGTGACTGAAAGAAAAAAATGGGAGAAAAGTGTAAGAATATGCATATACCTCCGTTTTGCAGGCCACCGTGGGGGGCCCTGGACTCATGGCCTCTCCCTTAGGGGTCGCTCCACAGGATCGATTTATAAAGGTGAGGGTCTGTAGGGTTTGGAAAGGGACATGAACAGTCCTGAGCAGCTCGGGAGGAGAGGCCCCCTCGCTCTGCTTACCCAGGCTGGTGAAGCTCTGCCAGCGGGGGCCCGCTGCCCCTGACCCCTTTTCTCTGGTCCTGTGCAAGTACTTCCTCTCATCATGCCTGTGACTGTCCAAGTCCATCGAGGCCATGAATGCAATTCCCATTCCCCCAAGCAAGAAATCGAACTGAACAAAGTGGCTGGGTCTGAGCTGTGCGAAAGCGGAAAGCAGGTGCTGGTGAGACACTCAGAAGGGCGGGGGTGGGGAGGTGTCAGGAAGCTCAGCTGCTCTTGGAACCGAGGGTGGCTGGCCCAGTGTCACCAGACCTTCGCGGCTTTTCAAGAGAAGGAATCCTGCTTCGTGTGAAATGGGATATTTTCTTATTTTTAAGTATTTATAACTAACTCAGAAATTTATTTTTTTTTTAAGATTTATTTATTTATTTATTTGACAGACAGAGATCAGAAGTAGGCAGAGAGGCAGGCAGAGAGAGAGGAGGAAGCAGGCTCCCTGCTGAGCAGAGAGCCTGATGTGGGGCTCAATCCCAGGACCCTGGGATCATGACCCGAGCCGAAGGCAGAGGCTTTAACCCACTGAGCCACCCAGGCGCCCCCTAACTCAGAAATTTAAAAGAGGAAACTGTGCAGGGCAAAGAAACCTCATCTGCTGTCTTACACGGGTCCCCAGTCATTTTTTCGGTCCCTCTGTCTTTCCCATCGTCTTTGTTTTTCTCCTGTTCATGGATCTCCCTATCAGTTTTATTTTAGGAGATGTTAAATTGTTTTGTGAATTTAAAAAGTGCATCTAAGTGGAGTGATCAGTCCCATGGAGGGAAGACAAAACCTTTAAGACCGTTTGGTGGACCACCCCACGCTTTGTGGCAGTTGTGGGATACTCTGCAATTTATATTGTTCCACTTATTTTGGAGCTCTGTGATTCGGCAGTACAAAGCCTATCACATGGGGACCTGCTTGATTCCTCTGTATTCCACATCACAGTTTATGAGAGAAATAAGAAATCCTAAGGCTTGCATGTTTGCCCCACCTTTAGTATTTTGGTATTTATGTATGTGTGTAAGACACACACAAAACCAAAACATGGCTTCCAAGGTGGAGAACACGTTTTGATAAGGAGTCTCTTTCTACAAATAGCTGAAACTCTGGGGTGCCTTGGTGGCTCAGTCTATTAAGTGTCTGCCTTCGGGTCAGGTCTTGTTCTCAGGATCCTGGGATCAAACCTAACATCAGCTCCCCGCTCAGCAGGAAGTCTGCTTGTCTCTCTCCCTTTGCCCCTCTCTCCTGTTCATGCTCGCGCTCTCTCTCTCACATAAATAAATAAATTCTTTAAAAGAAAATAGTTGAAACTCTAAATATTATCAGCCAGCATTCTCTGTATGAGTGAAGACGGACTTTGAGTTAAAATGATGTACTGATAGAAAAGGTAAATTATACTGCCCGTGTGTTTGATAGCATACCATAGAATTTTAGTAACTTGCATAAAAGTAAATTAAAAAAAAATACTTTTAGTTTCATATCCATTCTTAGGAAAAACAATAACAGCAACAACTACTTCCTTCCATTCCTTTTTAATCTTTGTACTTCTCCTGACTGGTCCCTCACAGAAAGCCATTGCTGATCACAGTGGCTTTGGATGCTGAGAATTCCATGGGAAATTATGATTTCTTGAAAAAGGAATAAATGTCAGCATTTTCCAAAACTCAGTCATACTGGTTTCTCACCAGTACTAGACAGTCCAGAAACCAGGTAAGAGCATGAGCTCTCTACTCTGTCAGGCCCTGCCAATGGCTGGGGGACCGCCGACATTTCATTGACCTTTACTGGTTCTCCAACAAGACTGTGTGAGGATGCTGACATGATGTACATGAAACACTTAACAGAGCCTGGTACAGAGCCAGCTTCGTGGAGATGCAAGCTGATGCATTATTTACAGGCCTGAGAGATAGCTGACCTGGTGTGGCGTAGCTGGGTTTAGACACAAGGCTGTCTTGCTTATCAGTCGTGTCTTCCCAGTACCTGAAGTCATAGATGCCTTAGTCAAAGTCGCATGCCCTCTTAGTGATCGGTCACTAAAAGTTACCGTGAAGCCAGAATGAATGGAGCAAGGAAAACCCAATACACGGTACTCAGAAAATATTGATTATAATAACAGTAAGCCATTAAATATTAAAGCATTTGTCTTCACAGTAGCTCTATTTGTTTTTTAATAGACCCAGCAGCCCCCTAACGTCAAAAGGGCAAGATTGAAATAAAAGAGAAATAGATCCTTGAAATTCAGCCCCCTGCGGATATTCAAATAATTTCTGCACAAGCACAAACACTTAGGAAACTGATATCTACCCAATACTGTCATGTTTCCCCAAGGCACTACATTAAGTACAAAGGCACTCAGTTATTTATAAGAAATATGTTGAGTATTATATTCCATGCTGATTTGGTAGGAATTCCATGTACTTGAATTTTTCAATGTCAGAGCTGATTTCTAATCTCATGAATATGTAAATAACTTCAGTATCCAAGTACAAAACTGGCAATTAGAGTGGAAACCGGGGAGCTTGCTAAATGTCATCCCATGTCATCCCAATGCTTGTTTATAAAACAAATTCTTAAGCTGAAATGCCATCATAGGTAAACAAGGGAGACCTCTGTTCCTCTTAGATACCTGTCTAACCAGGTTGTATTATTATTTTTCACTTGCAACCTGGAACACTTTGCTCTACCTGTTCCTAACCATTTGAGTGCAGTGGGCTGGAAGAATAAGGAAAATGGACATTTAGAAGGAGTCAGTGGGATTAAAGTTGGGACAGGCACAATTATGCTATTTGGTAGCTCTTTAAGCTTTGAAATGTAGATAGTTACATTTTAGCTTCTACAACTCCTTAGCCTGCTCATTTGATCTGTTCTGTCTACCAGTTCTTATCTGAATGGATTATGATATGTCCTTAATCACAGCACCAGTCTGGAAAAGTTTGAAGGGCATTGGATCTTATAAGAGAAGATGGATCTCTTTCCTTAAAAGGCTCATGGGGTACCCGGAAAGACCTGCCTCTAATGGGGGCCCTTTAGAAATCTAGTAATACTAGGATTTCCCACATTCTTCCGTGACAAGAGCAGTTGCAAGCAATGATGTTGCCAAGAAAGGGAGTGATTTTGGGAGGAGAAAGGCTTGGCCTTGCGAGTAGACACATTTTGTGAGTTTACGACTCTATGGTTTTCATATTAAAAAAAAAATGTTATCTTGTCCAATCTCCTATCAGGAGTACAAATTACTGATGGCACAGTCATTGCCCCAAGGGACCCAGAGGCCAAGATCACATAGCTGGCAAGAAGAAGAAAATCCAGAAGTCATGTACCCTCCTAAAATTGCCAGGTTCCTTTACTGAGGTATATTCTTAAAAAAAAAAATATGTATTTATTTGACAGAGACGGAGATCACAAGTTGGCAGACAGGTAGGCAGAGGGGCGGGGGCAGAGAGAAGCAGGCTCCCTGCCGAGCAGAGAGCCCGATGTGGGGCTCGATCCCAGGACCCTGAGATCATGACCTGAGCTGAAGGCAGAGGCTTAACCCACTGAGCCACCTAGATGCCCCACTGAGGCATATTCTTAATATAAAATATTATTAAATGAAGAGGCACCAATATAGACCTTCAAGGCCTCGCTCTCCAGACTTGCTTAACTCCATTGCCTGCCTGGCTGATCCCACTACAGACACCACTACAGACATGATGAGAAAATATCCCTGGACAGCAGGACATGAGATTCGAAGCCAAACAGGGTCAGTTGCTCTAGGAAAGACCACGATAAAAAATTTTCAGCCTCAAAGGCTGAGAACTGGAAGCCTTGTCTAGGACCTTCCTTGCTTTTAGGATGTCTGGAAGAAAAGGCAGTCTCATCTGCTTCTCCCTGTCATTCCTCCCTTCCTTGGGGTCTGAGGACAGTCAGTGAAGGCTGCTGGCAATAATCTGTAGCAGAAATGAGCAAGAGAGAGAGAGCGAGAGAGAGAACTAGCCCTGACCTTTCACTCCGTAGCAGGTGTTCTACGAGGCCTTTCACATCCAGTGCTGAACTTTATTCTTAGAGCAAACATTAGAGATGTTATTGTGCCCCTTTAGCATTTGGGGAACCTGAGGCTGTACAGAATTAAGAAAATTCCCGGGGCGCCTGGGTGGCTCAGTGGATTAAGCCGCTGCCTTCGGCTCTGGTCATGATCTCAGGGTCCTGGAATCGAGCCCCGCATCAGGCTCTCTGCTCCGCAGGGAGCCTGCTTCCTCTTCTCTCTCTGCCTGCCTCTCTGTCTACTTGTGATCTCTCTCTCTGTCAAATAAATAAATAAAAAATCTTAAAAAAAAAAAAAAAGAAAGAAAAAAAGAAAATTCCCTAACGTGGCCTGTCAGGCGATTGCTAGAGCCATAATATAGCCTGAGTTTGAATGTCTTCCCACTCCGTCCTCCCTGCACCATCGATCCAAAAACCAACACCAAAACCCTTTGCCTCCCTAGAAAAAAACCAGTGTGATTTTTAAATTTTCTTTAATTGCCATTGTTTTCCCTATTTTTCTGTAATGATCTCTTTCCCATCCCACCTACCATGAGAACTGTTCCCTCTGACAGATGCTGCGGTCCCCATTTCTGGAGCTCATTTCACAGCAGGGGGAGGACTGTTGTTTGAAGATCACAAGGGAGAGGAAGTGAGGGGCTGGAGGAACAGGTGAGCCAGCGGGAAAGCACCTATGACTGGCTCCTAGGCACCCTGCGCCCCTCGGTGTGATAGAGTGGATTCTGCATGTGAAATTGCCCCCCGCCCAGGAGGAGTGATGGGCGAGTGACCCACTTATGGTCAGATATTTTTCTTCTTTTCTTTTTAAATTTTGTTTTGTTTGTTTATATTTTTTAATGGTATCTCTCCCTGCTGTGGTGTGGCACCTTCCAGCTGGGCTCTCTCTCCTCCCTTCTGTTGTCATGGTCCTGAGGCTTCCATCTTTCCGAGGCACAATTCTGATGACATTCCTATTGTGTTTCACAACTGTTGAGCTCTCTCATCTGTGCACTTAAATAATGATGGGATCCTATGGGTAGTGAGGGTTACTCATTGATATTGAGGGATTTGTAACATAAACCCTATTTCAGCTTCCAATTATTTTATGTATCTTGTATTTATTTCTCCACCTATATTAGATAATCTTTAAGGACCAGATTTCATCTTACATTTTTGTGTGTGTGTGGCCCTTGGTCACATGTTGATGCTTCCTTCCCCGACAGCCTCAGTTCCATATGTCTAATGCCCCAAACCTGCCTCAAAGTGCCAAACCCAACTATGAGGCATGTGACACACTTCAGTGACAGCTGGGGAATGGCCAGTGATAGATTTGATAAATCCAGCCACAGGAGAGACGGATGGAGCCAGCAATGTGTCATCGTTCCTGCTCACTTTTCATCAGCAAAGGCTGAATATCCAGCTCGGTGCTCTTGTCCTTTGACCTTGTTGAGGTCCCCATGAGTTTCACTAGGATTGCATGTGTCCAGCCTACAGCCAGGCTCTATTTACAGTCCCTGCTCCCATTTCACTTCTCTGCAGGCAACCAGTCAAGCTGGGTCTCTTGTAGTTCCCAAAAGAAGAACAAAACACCACCCCAGGTTTGCTGTTCTGTTTATTTGCTCAGAATGACCCATTCATTCTGGAACACATTTTGTCCACAGTTATGTTAACTACACTCCAGGCCCACCTTGAAAGCTCTGACAGAAACCCACCTTTTTCTCTCCTACATAGGCTACCATAGTACCCTGAACAACATGTTACACATTATTATTCTAGGTTGTCTGGATACTCCCTGATGAGCTAGTCTTTTCTTTGAGGAATTTTGTCTGTTGGGGATGGGAGAGCTGGTCTGTGATGGCCATCATGGTTCACCTTCTATCCCTGAACCCACCAGCTGGGAAGAAGACTCAGGCTAGCACGTAGTGAAGTTTTATCAAATTATTTTGAGTACCACAGGATGTGTTTTTCCTGTAAAGTGAGTTCAGGCCTTCTCCTGTGTGGTAGAACCAGGGCATTAGAACATATTTCTGAAGACCATAGATTTCTGTGGATGGATGCTCTTCCCATTGAAGCTGATGGAGGACAGAGCCTGATGTTTGCCGTGTCTTAGGCCTAGCTTTAGGAATTCATCTGAGGTCCTCAAGGTACCATCTCTTTCTTCCTAAAAAGGATTCAGTAACAGCAGTGAGAACTGGAGAATCATGAGGTAGATGTGTGCTTTGTACCGAGGCCATCCCCAGGGCAGTATAAGGATGAGGCAAGTAAAATAAAACCGGCAGGGTTTTCTGTCAGCCTTCTCAGGAAGTGCAATTTGCAGGCCTCCTGCCTCTACAATGTTAAGGGCAGAGAAGCAAAAGGGAGTGAGCAGGCAGCCTTGAAAAGAGCCCACGGCAGGAAGTGTTCTGCCAACATGGAAGCCTCTTAGGGAGTCTGTGTGGGGGAGACCCAGGGACCTGCCTCCTGCCTGGGAAAGTCTCCATGAGGAGCTTCGTGGGGAAAGCATTCAGTTCCATCAAACAAAGATTTAAAACATGTTCTCACTCCTCCCTTTTACCAAATTGTGTTCTTGCACCAATTTCCTAGTCGCAGAAAATCCCTAATGTGTACCGGTCTGCCTTGAAAAGAGGGGCTATGTTGATATGACTTAGAAATATTGAGAAGACTTTCCCCGGGGCAGTGATGGGTACAGGCTTTTGCATCAGACAAGAAAGTTGCATTTCTCTTCGAAGAAAGATGCTACTCTGCTGGGGCTTCCACCTCCATGTGAATGATAAGAGGATGGAAAATGAACATTGACAACAGCTGCTCCCATACCCCTGCTTCTCTCACCCTATCTTGGTCTGCTCTAGATCAGGAATACTGACCTATGCCAGTGAATCTCTTTCCCACCTTGCCCTCCAAACTATTTTTTCTGCCTGTGGCGTCCCTCTTTATCCTCCTTCCGAGCCTGTACCCCCTGATCCAGCTTGCAGCTCGCAGCCTCCTGAGGATGGCAAAAGAGATGGCGGAACACTGGTGAAAAGCTCCTCTAACTAACTAACTAACTAACCCTCACCGTTGCATCCTTTGCAATTAATTGTATTTTTACCTGCACTCTTCTCACAGCAGACAAAGACAGATGGCCAGAAAACAAGCCAATGTGAGGGACGTCTAAAAGAGAAAAAACAAAACGCATGAGTAAAGAAAGAGGGAAAGAGGGAGGGAGGAAGAGGAGGAGGAGGAGAGACACCATTCAGGAGAGGAGCCTGGCAGGAGGGAGAAGTAGGACAGCCCCGCACCAGCATAATGACAGAGCGGAGGGTCTGGCCCTGAGGCTGACAGTAGATCTTGAGCTTAGGTGAGCATTGGGTTTGTGCTCATTAAGTTCTATTTACCAAGGCAGGGAAGCAGTCTTGGGTAGTTTAGGATGATTTGAGACAGGAAGGACTTTCTGCCTTGTATTCTTAGTCAACCGGAATCCTTTCCCTGTTCCCTTTCTAAAATTTCCACTCCTTCAAAAAAAATGTCCCCGGTTCTTTGTACCAGAGTTAGCACAACCAAAACAAAGCCAAAAACCCTGCAAGAATGGTGTTTTGGGGTTTATGATAGAGGTTAGCTGATGGCTCTTGCCCTTCTAAAAACTAATTCATATATTCTGTCTTGCTCTCCCTGGTCTCTTTCTCTCTCTCTCTCTCTCTCACCCACTTTCTCTCTCTCTCTCTTTCTTCAGCATTGCTGGAGAAAGCTGCTTTGCTTTCTCTGATGTGACAGATAGTAATGATAGTTCTCAGTTCTGTGTTCTGACAGTCAAAAGAAACCTTAGAGCCAGAGACAGACAGAGAGGGAAATAAATCTTATTTAGGTACTGCCAACACAATGAATTTTATTAAAGGACGTTGACTCGTTTTTCAAGAACAGCCTTCCACTGGCAGCTGAGACAGTGTCATTGGGTAAAAGGCTTTGATCCTTTTCTCTTCTTTGTGGAAGAGAACTTGGCTGTCAGACTCTGCAGGTTTAAGTAACACATTAATGTGAGTGGCTGTGAGTTGTTGTTGTCTCCTTTAGGTAGGATACCAGGCTGGACAATGGGGAGAAAATATTTGAAGTAGTAGATAGAGTATACAGAGCAGCTTGGCCAAGGGTAAATATGCAATATACTGATATTTATAGTTCTGGTTTGTTCATTTGTTTGGTTTTTATGTATAAGCTTCTATTACGGTTACATGGAAATAAGATCTATTCCCCTGATAAGTTACCTTTGTCCACCCACTGGGAAACCTGGATACTTTACAAGATAGATTCATCACTAGGGAACTTGCATGGTACAAAATTGACACTTTTCTCCCCCTTGCCCAACTACTATGTGTTAGATATTTTCTAGAAGGAAAGGATTCCCAGCACCTATAAGCTTCGTAGTCTCATCAAAGGGGCAGGGAGGGGTCTCCGATATTTTAGAACGACTTCTAGAAAGGAAGGAATTTCTGCCTTGCATTCATAGATGGCTCTCTTGGAAGGTTACTAAGAAAATTAAATATAAATTTGTGGCCTGTAGCATGATACCATCTGCGGAGCCATGGAAATGAGGCCACAGGGAATTTTAGTGTGTAGGAGAAGGTTCATAGAAAAGGCCTATTTTGGTCTGGGCCTAAAAAGAAGACGGGCATTGGGGTTAGGCAGGTCTTAAAACCACCTCAGCCAGAGTGGGGAGCATCAGTGGAGAAACATCACAGGAAGTCTGCTCAGGTGTGAATGAGAACGTGAGAAGGGGAGTCCAGCAGCACGAAAGGATTCCTCTCGAGAGAGAAAACTGAGCTGAATGAGAGAGGCTTGGTTTATTGGATTGTCTGGTACACCTACTGCTTGAGGGGCCTCTGGGTGCTCACAAATAACAAAGCGGCCCCTTGAAGAGGATAAAAACAAATATCATGGGACATACCTGACTGGTCCACAGATTCTGAATCCAAGCCTGGGGGATCAATTAAAAAAGACATAGAGGAAAAAACACACACGGATGCCGGCACCCGGTAATTCCTCACAAAGACAAATTCTGTGTGGGAGGCAGGGACGGCAAACCCTTGGTGTCACCGTATGAGCCCTCAGAGTTAATATTTGATTTTCAGGGTATATGTGAGTCCAGCCTCATGCGCAGAATTGTCATTATTTCAAGCCATCCTGATTGTTACATTTGCATAGGTCTTTGTATATTAATAGAAATATTAACATACATTTATATATAGACATGGGCACACACAACAGTGTGCACTCTATTCTCTTTTTTTCTTTTTTTTTTTAAATTCAATTAGCCAACATAGAGTACATCATTAGTTTCAGATGTAAAGCTCAGTAATTCATGAGTTGCATAGAACACCCAGTGCTCATCACATCATGCGTCCTTCTTCTTTTTTTTTTTTTAATATTTTATTTATTTATTTGACAGAGAGAGATCACAAGTAGACAGAGAGGCAGGCAGAGAGAGAGAGGAGGAAGCAGGCTCCCTGCTGAGCAGAAAGCCCAATGCGGGACTCTATCCCAGGACCCCGAGATCATGACCTGAGCCGAAGGCAGCGGCTTAAACCACTGAGCCACCCAGGCACCCCTCATGTGTCCTCCTTAATGCCCATCACCCAGTTACCCTGTCCCTCCACTTAACGTCCCTTCTAGCAATTCTCAGTTTGTTTCCTATACGTCCTATAGTTTCTTTCTTTTTTTTCTTTTTAAGATTTCATTTACTTATTTGACTGAGAGAGACACAGCAAGAGAGGGAACACAAGCAGGGGGAGTGGGAGAGGGAGAAGCAGGCTTCCAGCTGAGCATGGAGCCTGATGTGGGGCTCGATCCCTGGATCCTGGGATCATGACCTGAGCCAAAGGCAGATGCCCAACAACTGAGCCACCCAGGCACCCCTAGTTCCTGTAGTTTTCCCATGATTTTTCTGCTTCTCTGATGACTTCCCATTCATTTCACTTTAAACTCATGGGAAGAAGGCAACTGTGGGCTTAAAAAAAAGATAGAGCAAGGGGAGAGGGAGAGGCAGATCCTCCCAGACACAGGTGCTTGCCATTGTTCTGCAAGTCTGTGTGTTCGGACGCCAAGTGTTTGGGACATACTGGTGAACCAGAAACAGGACATGCATACTCCGACTGCTTGGGTTCAGAATTAAGAGGGAATGTGTTGTCTCATCTCCTGTTATCTCTGTGAGGGGAACTACATCCCTATCTCTCTTTAGCACCCTAGAAAGGAATCAAGCATAAAATGTACCCAGTCATGATGGAGCAGAGAAAAAATAGTAAGACTTGAAAGAAGAAGCCACAGATTCTCCTTGCCTGGATGCCCGAATACTGTGTAGTTGGAGCCAATGGAGCTGCTTGCTTAGTAATCACATATTTGTTTCCTTGGGGGCAGTGGGAGGCTTTAGAATGAGTTTTGATCCAATGGACACAATATCATATGACGCTCTTCCAAGGGCTGGTATATAGTCACTCAAGCTGACCTGTCCCTTGGACTCACTCAGTTCATCTGCAACCTGGGTGAGTCACTTGGTGAGTCATTTGACCCTTCACTGAGTGCAGGAGCTGGAGAGGACAAGGCTGGGCAATCATGGTACTCAGGATTATATGACTCATTATCCATTCACTGCGGGATTTGGCGAATGCAGTGGTGGAAGATTGGGGTGTCAGTAGGTTACAGACCAGGCACATAGTAGAAAGGAGATATTCCAAATGATATTTATCAAATCAGTAGCCAGTAGTCCATGGGAACCAGAATTCCAGGAGCAACAGGTGTCTCCAGGCTGCCATCAAAGGACGCTTCCATGGAGCTGTAGAGATTATTGGAGAACAGCAGAGGTGTGGAGTGAGCCAACATACGGAGCAGGAAGTAGGAGAAGAATTGTGTTTGGGGGTGGGGGTGGAGCATGTGGGCCTTAGACCCTGGCTCATGAGCACTGCTTCTTTGCCTTGCCTTGGAGAGTGCTGAAGCAGTGTAGCACGTGGCCTTGAACTCTTACCAGCTATGGAGCCATCTGTAAAATAACTTCCGATACCATCACAGGGATGGCTCATGGATTAAATGAAATAATGCCTGGGAAGCCCTTGGGTCACAGTGAAAGTGTCGTCCGCGTGGGTTGCCAGAATAGCCTGCAGGTTCTCTGGCTGGAAGAGACCAGCATGGCTCCTCTGGGCTGCAGGGTCACTTCTGGTCTCCCCGACTTGCCGCTTAAAGCCGTGTTCCAGGCTGCCCTCCCCATTCCCATCCACTCTTACCTAGCTAAGCCAGGCTTATTTGTATTTGCCCTTGTATACCTCACTGCCCTGACCCACGTTGCTCCTTGTGTCACACCTGCCCCATTTCTGTCAGTTTGAACGCTGCCATTCATTCGGGCCTCAGCTGACTCTGCACACTTCCGTGAAGCACCCCTGACTGACTTCTGAATCTTGTGAAGGTGATACTGCCTGGTTGTCAAGAGCCACATATCGGATTTTGCCCTTCTTTGTAATCTATGCAGTGATCTGCATAAGTATGGCTGACTTTGTCACCAGCTGGAACAGGCACGCATCCCCGCTCATTCTCATGTTTGGGGGGGCACGTGATCTCCGACAAATGACGTAATCTTCCTGAACTTCAGCTTTCTCAGTTCTAAGGTGGCGGTATTAACACCCGCCTTGCAGAATGTATGTAAGGAGCAGAGACGGTATGAGGCTCATTCGCCTGGCACATGGCAGTGCTCAGTAAACAGCAGGTACTACTGTGGTGGTGGTGGTGGTTATTAGTATTGATCCAGTGAACTAATATTATGTATTTAATGTACTGGGGTCAAGGTGCGAAATAATTTCTCTTCTCTACAGTTATACAGCTCTGCTGAATTTGGGAGAAGGTGGCAGCTTATCCAGGAAGGGGTCGTACCTAACAGGTTCTACTGGTAAGTCTCATTTTATGTTGTAGCCCATTAAGGGATTACCTAGTAAAGGAGCGCTGGAATCTTCTTCTCACCCAGATCTCACGTGAGATACGCCCACACCCCCGTAGGGCAGGATGTGAGACTGGAAGGGTCAACATTTCAAGGGAATGTTAAAGCTGTGCCTCAGATGACTCAATGAGCCCCAAATAGGTCGTTGAGATTAGTGAAGGTCCAGGGCTTTGTAACAGCTGTTTTGTTATATTTTGATGGGACTTGTGAAATAAGCACTTGAAACATTTTAATACTGGTTTTTATTACTAAAAACATTACACACACATATGTTACATGTTGAGATAAGTGTTTTCAGTGTAAATAAGTAGATCTTTTTAGTATAAGAGTGGATAATCCTCCCATTCCCAATTTCACATCTCCTGGATCTCCAGCATTCTTAGTTTCTTATTTCTCCTACCATAGATGTTCTATGAGTTACCAAACATGTATATATACTTAGCGTGCCTGCCTGCTGTAACACAACACCATCGAGTCGTTAGCTTAAACAACACATTTATTTCTCATGGTTCTTGAGCCAGGAAATCCAAGGTCAAGGTGCCGGCAGATTCAGTTCCTGGTGAAGACCAGGATATTGGAGAGGATATTGCAAGATGTTTCAGAGGATAGTACAGGATATTACCGAGGGCTGCCTACTTGCTGTGTCCACATGCGGGGAGAACAACAGAGAAGCAGCAAAAGAAAGAAGAAAGCAAAGAAAGTAATACTCTTCCTTTTCTTTAGCACCTGTTCCCATCCCCGCCCCTCCCCATTTAAACTAGAGGTAATTTGACTTTACCTATCAGTTGCTTTTGAATTTATAACCTAACCTCTGCCAAAAGGTATGACTCCACCCTACCTGACCTAATCTGCCCACCGAAAGGACGCTTAGGTTATTTGTAGATGTCTGCTGGTATAAACAGTCCGTAAGAACTACTCAAACAAGAGTTTCAATATCTCATGTCCACATCATTCAGAATCATTGGAACCATGACCTTTTAGGGGGGCCAACAGGCTCCCTGCACCTCTGGAAGGTGTCTCTCCTTTACTCTTCCTGAAATCACACTGCCTCTTATCAGCCTTTGGACTTGCAGGCACCTGCTAGCTCCCCACACCAACACCAATTCTCTCACTTCTAAGGGTAATGCATTTTCATCTTTCTCGTTTTCAAACCCTGCCCTAAAAACCCCTGTGGGAACTGAAAACCAGAGGAACTGCATTAGAGGGATCTCTTAAAATGCTTATGAAACTGCCTGAAAAAGTGAAGGACAAGTCATTTGCAAACAATGAGCTGAAAGATAACACCTAGAGAATTCTGTATGGAATGATACCTAATTTTCCCGCTACCAGAAAGAGATGTTTATAACTAAAGAAGGATGTTGGTGCACAGAAGCTGTTCACCTCTTTCCCACTGCTGCTCTGGCTCACCAGTGGCTGGAGGCTTGCTCTCGGGGTCCACATTGGCCTCGGCCTTCTCCAGGAATTCCGCTCTAGCTGTCACGGAGTCCCCCTTCTCCGGTCAGCATTTCCTCTCCTCCTCTCTTACTCATCCTGTTGCTTATACACGTGACACCTTGCACCTCTGTATGTTTTGCCTCTAAAGTATAAAATACGTATATAAAATTTTATCATGTATAAGATCATGTTTTGGAAAGAGGGCCTATGTTTTTTGTTTCTGTTTTTGTTTTTCATTCTGTCTTTACCTGGTGCCATATGGGCAAAGAAAGGCTTCAGAAAATAAATAAATGAAGGATGAAAACAAACTAATGGCATCTACCTAATTTAACCTAAAAATGGAGTTGACAGTTTGCCAGTGAAAAACTGTAAGGGACCGGTCTCTTAAGTCCTGATTCCGAAGTGACTTGAAGTGGCTACCTGTGGACCCAGCAAAGTTGCCATTCACAAAAGGACTGGAAGGACATTTGTTCCTACCAGTAGAAATAAAGAAAAATGTTGACCAAAAAGATAGGCAAGAAGAAAGAACCGAAAAGGGAATATTTTCTATGTAGATGGTTACACGGTAGGCAATATTTTCTAGCGCAGTAAAGGTCTTATCTACACGCAGCACTGTGAGGTGAACAGACCCTATCATTGCTTTGGCTGGTCCTAATTGCATACATTTTTATCTGTTCTTTGAATAGGGGTCTTTTATCTGAAAGCCTGATGAGCAAAGCCCTTATAATGAAATGTCATAATATCATTATCTTTATAAAAATGATTGTGGATGAGTTCTGATTAATCTGTCTGTTAAGTAAAACAAATAATGCCCCTCCTTCTACCTTTGGGAACAGAGAGACACATCTTCTCCATTCAAGCCCTAACATTGTGATAAGCACATTCAGACGTAAGCTGTTTAATTCTCCTAACAGTTTAATGAAGTGAGCCTTGCATTATCATCCTTCACAGATGGGGAACTTATGGCATGGAGAGGTTAACTAATTTAGCCAAGGTCACAAGGTCACACAGCCAGAAAGTAGCAGAACCAGGATTCAATTGCAGGCAGTTTGGCTCCAAGGTCCATGCTCTGCTAAGTCAGTGGACTTCCTTGCCCCTTCCTCTTGGCTTTTTTTTTTTTTTTTTTTTTCTTCTGGGCTGGGGACTTTGAGCTCTGGAATCCCAGCCCATTCAGGCAGATGAGGAGAGAAAACCTGAGGCTCTTTTGGCCGCACTGCTTGCATGAGTATTTCCCCAACTGGGCCTGGCAGATGGCCCCCGTGGGTTCTTTAAGCTCTGTTGGTTTTTCCAGAGAAGGCACGAGACCTTGTAAATTGCACAGTGCATGTGACAGTTGATGAAAATCTCTTGATCTCTGGCCACATGGTCTGTATTTCTGACTGAGCAGCTTCCTGGGGCTGGCAGCTGAGGTGTCAGTCAAAGCAGTATTTATTAGACTCGCTCCTGGAAACCAATTGCTTCAAATTACACAGGAACTCGGGGGCTATCTAGGATTACTCAGCAAGCTTAATTAAAAGAGGCCCCCTTTAATCATTTTTGCTTGGAGCCCGGCTGTGGGGGTATGGAAAGGACTGAGGGCAACTTTGCTAGTGATAAATTTTCTCGTGTAAGTACCTCTGGGTAATAACGTAGCATTTCCCATGGAGAAAAAGGAAGATGAGTTCTTGTCGTCTTTTCCTCCCACAGAGAAAAAGGAAGATGAGTTCTTGTCATCTTTTCCTCGTCACCTGGTCCACCTGAGAAATCCCTATTGTGGGCCGCAGTAGCAGTACCACCTCTGAAAGTAGTTGATGGCAGTTGGAAGATAATTCTGGAACACAAGAGCTTCTTCTTTTTTTTTTTAAAGATTTTATTTATTTATTTGACAGAGATCACAAGTAGGCAGAGAGAGAGGAAGGGAAGCAGGCTCCCCGCTGAGCAGAGAGCCCGACGCAGGGCTCGATCCCAGGACCCCGAGATCATGACCTGAGCTGAAGGCAGAGGGTTTAACCCACTGAGCCACCCAGGTGCCCCAAGAGCTTATTCTTAGGTAATCACAGTAGTTGCTGTTCATACTCCCATAACTAACATATATAGGAACTTTCCTCCAAGGAGCTCCTATTGTTTTAAAAGCAGATTTACATGGATATATAGCAGCGTGTAAAACATGTCTTAGTACAATATTGCCCTTAATAGAGTAGGTGTCCTTTTTATTTAACTAACTGTGATAGCCGTCTTGTTCTTTATTATGTCAGAAATCAATCACACTGGGGATACAGCCACAGGTTAAGGGGCTCAAAGATACTGAGGTGTGGGTCCCAACTTTGCCATTTACTCAGTAAGGGGTCACGGGGAACTTATTCCTCTGTGCCTTGTTTTTTTTTTTGTTGTTGTTGTTGTTTTTTCTCTGTGAAGATAATTAGTACCTACTTCATTAAATGAGATGTTTCTCGTGAACTGGTTACATGCCTGTCACCTAAGAATTGGATTAAGTGCCCACGGACTAATAGTAATAATATTCTTCATAGTGGCTGATCTTTCTACACCTATTAGTTTTGTCCCCCCCCCCCCCACCATTGGCTTCATTCTCAGATTGGTTTTCTCATTTGTGGCAATGATGACTTATCAGCTTCAGTCTAATTTATAACAGTTTAGAAGCCCCATGAAACCAGCCTGCCTCTTTCCTTATATTTCCAGGGACTGAATCTTGGTGGTCAAGGCTATAGAAGGCGGTACATTACTCACGTAGGTCAGGGACCTGAAATAGGGGGTGGGGTTGGGTCCCAGTCCAACTGCATGGTTCAAGGTTAGAGGAGAGAGGATTGCTAAAAAAGAGAAAAACAGGATTCTGTTATTATCAAAAGGGAGAAGAGATTTTCATTAGGGAAAAAATACAGATGGGAGAACTGAGTGTCTGCAAGATAAAGTCCCCAAATGGGGATTTGTTTTAAGTTACTAGAAAGGTCTGGGCACATGATAAATTATGTCATTTGATCCTTATAACACGATGGTGAGGTAGGGATTCTTATCCTCATTTTGATGAAATAGAAAAGTGATGTATTTTATCCAGCGTAACACACACAATATGTAATAGAGCCAAGTTTTGAAACTCGGTCTGTCTGGGCCCATGGCCCTTGCTTGCAGTAGTAAAAAGCAGCCCTATATTTAACATTTTTTTTCTGACTTGCACCCCCCAATAATAACTGTTAGTTTAACAGTTCAACAGAGAAGAGCCAAGGTGCTGCTTTGACTTTGAACAAGAGGGCATAGAGTTGAATGATCAGTGGTATCCAAAATACTTCAATAAGGGAAGGTCCTGCCAAGAGCCAAATTCACTATGTGATGTTGCTGAATGTGGCCTTGTTGGGATCTGTTTCAACTTTTGAACAAGGCAAGGGGAGGCAGTCTTCATTATGTACCACTCAGCAATCTATTATCTATGCAAAAGACAAGGCAATCTTAGAGTTGTTTCACTTAATTAAAAATAGGTTCAGACTTACCTTATTGATTATGTTGTTCTGACACATAGGGGGCTGGCTGGAAACAGGGACAGCTGAATGGTGATTATATATTTTCTGTGACTAATTCACACAGAAAATTAAGAATTGACTTAACAATGAGACTTTGTATTCTAGAATGCTAGCCCTGTTTCAGTTCGGTCCCTCTGGGGCACGCGACAGTGGTGTTTTGCCGCAGAGAGGTACGGGAGTACTTGCCAGTCCATACTCAGTGCTTCTGAGCATGGATACATATTGCCATTCATTGCTGTGATTCGATGCCAGTCCATGTGAATGACTCCCCATTCCATATCTTTGACAAATCCCATTAACTGAGCACGTACTGTGTGCCAAGCCCTATGCTAAGTGCCTTGCACACGCTGTTGTAGTCAGTCTTCAAAAGGAGCTGAAATAAATAAGTCATCAGAACTTTCTCAAGATATGTGACAGAAAAATGCAACCTATTTTAAGAAAAATAAAGATTTTTGTTTGTTTGTTTTTAAGAGATACTGCCTCATAGATCTAGACAGTCAAAAGGTCCAACTTTATCCAAACTCTGCTCGGTTCAGAGGCTCATTAAGTTCATCAGACCTTGATATGTCAGCTCTACCCTCCTCAATGTTACCCTCACTCTCAGGCAGGCTCTTTCTTCCTGGTAGTCTCTAGCAGCAAATATTTTCCCAGATTTATTCCAGTGGAAAAGAAAATACTTCCTTGCTTGGTGCTCCCGCAGAACTCCTGGGATGAAGTCTCACAGACCTTGACAAGGTACCATGCTCACATCTAGACCTGGGGGTAGATCCAATTCCAGTAAACCACATGGACACAAAGTTAGGAATGGCGCCGGCCTAGGAAAGACTAGGGATCTTTTCTCAAAGGAAGGGAGAAGATTAATGGGAAAACATCAACAAGTGGTGCCCATTGCTGGTGTTTTCATTCCCATTTTTAGATGAGAAATAAATAAGAAGATAAATAGGAAAAAATAAACCCCAGAGAGGTTAAATAATCCTGACTAATGTTATGTGTTCATTAGTTACAGTGACGGAATTTCAACCCAGCTAGGACCGGCTCAGGAGTCTGTGTTGTTTAAGCACACTCTGTCCCCTCCGGTGTACCTTTACAAGCCCCACCGTGCGGGGGACCGGTGAAGCCTAGGCTTGCGCACCAGGTTTCCTTGAAGCATTTCTGAGGATCCTTCTCCACAGAGCCCCCTTCTTACTCTGAACCGTTGTTAGCAAGTGTTTCCTTCTGCCTCCCTCCCATCGGACCCTCTGCCCAGTCATTCAAGTTCCATTTGTCTACCTACCTGGCCCACTGTTCCTATCCACCGTTCTCTGCCCTAACCTCAGGCATAAGATGCGGATCCATACACTTTTTCTGGTGTTATCTGGCTATGTCAGAAAACACCTCAGGACTTAGAACAGTTTCTCTCTCCGATGCTGACTCCTTTACTACTCATCCTCGAGTCCTTCTTGAACATTGCTACTGGGCCAGTGTGAAGGGTTTTGTTTTTTGTTTTTTCCTTGTTGTTTGATAGTTTGTTTTATATACACCAGGTCACCATGACCCTTCTCTTTCTCCTTTGGATGTGCTGGCCATTGAGCATGGCATCTCCAAGATTTTTAAGCCATTCACACCCAGGGGACATAGAGGGTGTGGTGTGAATTGGCTGTTAAGTCTTTTCTCTTTTCCCGGATGGGTTTAACGGACTCCACCACAGAATCCTCTGCACTTTTCCTTCCCCATGTCCTGCAAAGTGGAAGAGGGCTGGAGTTTCATGATATAGAAAAATAAATAAAATAAATTTAGTGAAGTAAAATAAAAATGTATAACTCTACGCTATCAAAATAACTAGAAAATTAGCCGTACTGTAGTAGAAAGGGAGTATGGCTGTTTTCCAAAAATAACTTGTTTCATCCTTCACCCAAAGCTCTGAAGCAGGTCTTTGTTTGCAGGGAACCTCTTAACAAACACCATCACTAGCTTTTAAATTTATGCTGAGCTGGGAGTGGAACATCTCAACTATTCAGAATCAGATTTTTCTTTATATAGGCTTTTGTATTTCTGTACATCCTGTGTCCCATCCTTAACACTCGAGCCATATTCAACTCTGTTCTCTTAGTTTCTCTTAAATGTGGTGTTTCCAGTCCCCATCATTTCTACCTCCGTGAAGTTACACCTGCCCACTTCCTCTTCCGTTCTCCTTAGCATTACCCTGACTTACTAGGGACAGTGAAAAAGCCCTCTTCTCCTCATATCCTACTACTCCCTAAGGAATCTTGCAAGCATTTCCCTGATCAAGCATTTGCCTTGTTCTCCGTTGCTTACAACATAAATCAAAAAAGAATAAGAGCATAATTAGATTCTTGCCAACCTGCGTTTGAATGCCTTTTTTTTTTAACCTCCCCTGCCCCATACTCTGAATTCTGTGGGCTAAATTCCCCAAAAAGCCAGGTAAATATATATATATTTTTTAAGGCCAGGTAAATAATTCTAAGCAATGATTAGTCTATAGACCAGTCTATACCTCTTATCTCTATGATTTTATAGATACCCCTGCCTGGGAATAAGCTGTCCTCGGGTTTTTTTGTTTGTTTGCTTGCTTTTTGTTTTTTTTGTGTGTGTGTTTTGTTGTTGGTGGTGGTGGTTCTTTTTGTTTGGTTAGTTGGTTTGTTTTGTTTGGTTTAGCAGAGATTAAATTCTAGCACTTACTCTGTGTTAGGACAGTTTTGGTCTTTGACTACAAAGATAATGGATGAGGATCCTTGTCATCATTAGGATCACAGTAGTGGGTCTTTATGGCCTTATATGGATTCCCACCTTTACCCTCAGAGACTTCTTCGATTCAAGAAGGCAAGAAGAATCTCTTTCTTTGAATTTAAATGTCTTATGTCACAAAATGCAGCGCGTCATAACATGTGCTGGACCGCGGGTCTGTGTATGTGATTGGTGGGAGGAGCTCAGGCTTACAGGCAGCTGTCCAGCTTAGACCCCAGCCTTGCTAGTCACTAACTGAGCAGTCCTGAGAAACCACTTCACCTGCCTGAGCTTCAGTTTCCTTCTTCCGAGGCTCACCGTGAGCATTAAAAATTGACATATTATCATAATCATTATTAAGTAACTTAGCACTTAGTATGTTCTGCACATCCATCTTTTTATTTCCTCATTTCCTCTCCTGCTAATAGATAGTTCCTTAAGGACCTGTCTTTAACATGTTTCTATTGTATGTATGACAGTAAGTGGAATAGGAGACTTGGTGTATGCACACATACACACACACACACAGAGTACTGAAATTCTTCGAATACACACGTGTATATGCACACACATAAACCCACAGAAACATCCAGATTGACACACATCTTGAATGGGCTTCATTTGTTAAATTAGGGAGCCATTAACAGATGACTTGTCTTTCTTTCCAGCATGAAAAGGTTAGACTCCTAAGCCATATAAGTACAGTTCAAGGGGGAAGAATTCTACAACAGTAAAAAAACACAATCCTGTGCTGTAGGCTGTCTGGGAAGCCCACAGGCTGTCCTGTGAGATCTGTGTAAGGAGAGAGGAAGTGACTGCCACCTAGACTGCCCAAACTGACGGGTCCTTTACACAACTCAGAATATGGGATTCAGAAGAGCTGCTGACCCCCGCTTCTTTGGAGTATTGACTTGATTGTTTCTTCTCTTAAAACACTCCCTCAGCCTCCCAGTCTTTTCTGGTTCCTAACCCCCCTATCTTGTGAGCTGAACCACGTCTGTGGTTTGGGTAAGGAGTGGGGAGAGATGGTAGGAAGTCATTTCTAGGATCACATCCCAAGAGCCTCATGGGGGCGTTTCTGGTACCTGGGCTGTGAGTGCTCGATAAGAGAATTTTCATTAGCCTTGAGGGGCCTGATGCTTTATCCCCCCCCCCCATTAATGATCTCCACGTGAATGCGGTTTTCTAATCCTCTTGTACTTTTCCTCCACTTTGTGATCTCTCCCTGTGATTAGCAAGTTTTCCCTACAAATTAAGTTCATTTCGCCCTGCTACTGTGTGAGAGCCCATCACTTTTCTCATTGCCTTCATTCACTAAGTGGCCACCATTGATCTCTGTCCTCCTTATCTTGATGATTTCCTGTCTCCCTGGGCTGCAGCCCCTCCATCTCCGAGCAGCTGGGACTCAGTCACTTCTCTAGATCCCCGCTAACAGCTACCGTGGTAGCAGAGTGCAGGGGATGGCGGCAAAGGAATGCAAAAGAGACAGGAAAATCCTCATAATTATGGCTTCTGATTTAGAATAATATTAAAAGAAATTGACTTATGCCCTAGTGATCAGACCTCACTTAGCCTTCAAGTTCAAGAGCCTGTGGGTTTATACAGCACCTGGGTGTCTGGTTTCTCTTGCTCATTCAACCATGCATCACTTTCTGCGTTACTTCGAGCCAAGAAGAGATGGTGTTTAGTGTTTAAGAGGGAGCACTCTGGAGTCAGAAGGACTTTGTTAAAATCCTATTCTCAAGGGGTGTGACAATGAGCTATTTAATTAGCTTCTTTAAGTCTTACAGTCTTCATCTCTGTATCAGCATCATTGTACAGTCCTCCTTATCTACTTGTCAGGATTAAAATGGGAACTCAGGTTAAACTCCAGACCCATGTCATACATGAATGAATATTAACTGTCATTTAAAAAAGGAAGAAGGGAGAATTGGGCATTCATTTCAGGAATGTGACAATCTCATTTTCATATCCAGTTCCACAATTTATATTTCCAATAGGATTTTTTATTTATTTTTTTATTTTTATTTTTGAGAGAGGGAGCGCATGTAAGCGGGGGTAAGGGGCAGAGGGAAAGAGAATCTCAAGTAGGCTTCATGCTTAGTGTGGAGCCCAACACAGAGCTTGATCCAGCGACCCTGAGCTCATGGCCTGAGCTGAAATCAAGAGTTGGATGCTTAGCTGATTGAGCCACCCAGGCACCCATTGATAGGCTTTTCATGCAAACATGTATTTTGCTTTTCTGTTGCCCCAGAATCAGGAACAGTGGATAAATCAACTTAGCATTTAGTTTTATAGCTTCTTAATTACCTAAAAGCCCTTGTTACTTAGTTTATTTAATTTATATCAATTGAGTGATTAATTTTGAGCTCTAACTCCTGGCTGTGAACCTACTAGAAACACAGTCCATGCCCTCGCGGGGTTGCAGCTGCTTAGGGGGGACTCCTCTGGGAGCTTGTAGCCATACATCTGGCCTGTGGCCGAGGGCACAGGGCTGGCAAACCGGAAGAGTAGCTGGCCGAAAGGCAAGAGGTCAGACCTGGATTTTGTCACTGCCTCCCTGCACCTTGAACCAAAACAGCCTTCAGAATGAATTGGCTGCTGCTCCCCTCCTGTCTTCCACATCTCACGTGTATTTCCTTTTGGTCATTTCTAGTCTGAAACTATCTGGACACTTGGGGAAAGATAGCTGTAGGTTGGCCAAGGCAATCCAGGACAAAGTCACTGCAGTCTAACCCCTTGAAAACTTGGTACCTAATACATCTTGTAAAACCATATATAATCTGGGGCGCCTGGGTGGCTCAGTGGGTTAAAGCCTCTGCCTTCAGCTCAGGTCATGATCCCAGGGTCCTGGGATCAAGCCCCACATCGGGCTCTCTGCTCAGCAGGGAGCCTGCTTCCTCCTCTCTCTCCCTGCCTGCCTCTCTGCCTACTTGTGATCTCTGTCTGTCAAATAAATAAAATCTTAAAAAAAAACACCATATATAATCTGCAAAGAAAAACAAAAACAGTTATGCTTCAACCTACAAGGGTGGGATTGTCCCTCATACAGTTTCAAACATGATAAATGCCTCCCCAAAAGATGAGAAAGATTTGCATATGTCGCATGGTTTTTGGGTGATGTTCCTTTCCTAGCTGAGTCATGCTTCCTCTTTTTATATTCTGTAATCCAGAACAGTGAGATGTAAGGTCAGCCACTGTTAACACATCTTATGTTAAAACATTGAGAAGTAAAAGGCGGAGAAGGAAAAAGAAGATAGACACACAAATATATATTCATATTAAATTATGATGGGGGATCTTCCTGGGAAATGACTTCTGAGGAAAGGGACTAGTCTGTGCATAGGACAAAGCTGAGAAGAAATTGATGGAAGAGCTGGTACAGGGAAGTACTTGGAACACTGCCTGACACACACCATACACCACCAACTCTGAAATCCCATCAAATGAAGATACACCTTTGCTTTCTGTATTGTCAAAAAAAAAAAATGATAAACTTTATCATTTCAATGATTGTAAGATACTGATTTAAGAAATGTTAAAATGGAAAAAAAGTGAGCATTTTTGAATTGACAAAATAGATGCTCAGTAAATATTTATTGAATACATGAAAATTGGAAAACGAATATGGGGGGGCACCTGGGTGGCTCAGTGGGTTAAAGCCTCTGCCTTCGGCTCGGGTCATGATCCCAGGGTCCTGGGATGGAGCCCCACATCGGGCTCTCTGCTCAGCGGGGAGCCTGCTTCCTCCTCTCTCTCTCTCCCTGCCTCTCTGCCTACTTATGATCTCTGTCTGTCAAATAAATAAATAAATAAAACCTTTAAAAAAAAAAGAAAACGAATATGGGGACGAGGTAACCATAGATACCTCTTTTCAAATAAAAAATTAGGTGAGGTTGTCTTAGTAGGTAACTGATAAGATACGGGATGGAAAATTCTAAACAGAATGGTAGAAAGATACAGAAATTAGCTCATTTGCCCAAGTAGGAAGGAGAGGCAGAGGAGGCAGAGGAGGATCCTAAAACCAACTCTTAGACTAGTGAATCCATGTAGATGGCCAGCCAGCGTCTGTGATGCGTCTGTGAATGTGTTCAGAATTTTATCAGGATGCTTAGAGAATTTTGACGCTATCCCATCTGACCTCCTATGAGTTGCAGGAATCCCTTCTACATAATTTTAAGGTAAATGGCTAAAAATTGTCCTTTGGGTTAGAAAGGAACTTTGTCAGAATCTCTCTTTCTCCAAAGAGAATAACCAGAGGAAATGGACCTGTCCCACTGTTTTTTATTGTTTGGCTCTGGCACTTAAAACATCAACATCTCTAAACAAAGCAATTCCATAATTTAGAGAAAGCTGTCAAGGTTTTCACAGGCATGGTAAGATGTGCCCTGAGGTGGAGGACAGAACCTGCTACAGCATTTATGAAATTTATGGCAAAGGGTTTTCCATGAGTGCCCAAAGTTTAAGGCAGATAAATGCCAGAAGACAAATTCTACCAATAATTGAATTACAAAGCCATCATCATGTGCTGAACAGAGCAATTTTGTGACTCTACTGTGACAAGAAGAAACTTGTTAGAATATTTATGTGCCTGGAATAGCTTCTGCGTCACTAATCCAGGGAACAAACTAGCTCTTCGAGAATGTTCCTTCTATGAGTAGTTAGCCTTCCTGAGTAATTCAGTAACCAAGGAAGACAAGATGCCCGAGAGAGAGGAACCCAAAGCAGATGCAGTTTACAGCCTCATTGGCCACGAGTTCCCATTCACCCTCACCTTCAACATTCCTAGGCCAACATATGTGTGTTGTCAGCTGCAATCAGGCTCTTCCCCAGTAACCAGGGCAGCCCTCGAATTAGTAAAAACCCTGGCTGTCCACACTGTTTTCTACTTGTAAACAAATAAAGAGAACGTCTCAATAATAAGAACCATTTTTTCCAGTCTTACCATTTTTAAAATAGGGTAACTTTCTTCTTTGTGATGATTAAAATCTGTGAATCATAATCTTAGAGTACCTGAAATGCTACAGTGGTTTACCTGCTTTATGTGATAAAATGCCACGACCCATTCATTCCATGGAGTGACAATGATTTAGAAAGAACAGAAAGCAGGCGCCTGGATAGCTCAGTGGTGGCTCAGTGGGTTAAAGCCCCTGCCTTTGGCTCAGGTCGTGATCCCTGGGGTCCTGGGATCAAGCCCCACATCCATCTGGCTTTCTGCTCGGCAGGGAGCCTGCTTCCTCCTCCTCTCTCTCTCTGCCTGCCTCTCTGCCTGCTTGCGATCTCTGCCTGTCAAATAAATAAATAAAATCTTACAAAAAAAAAAAAAGAAAGAAAGAACAGATCACTTTCCTATTTATAGTAGCTTTGCTATACTTGAGTATATCTTTAGGAGATTTGGGTATAGTTTTTTTTTCCTCCCTAACTTTTTATTTCAAAGTAATTTTACAATGAAAGAAGAATTGTAAAGAAAGGACAGAGAATTCCCATATGATCTTCAGTCAGCTTCTCCTAAGTTACCATGTTTTATAACTGTGGAGCTGTACTTACAACTAAGAAAGTAATATTGGTAAAAGGCTGTCAACTAAACTAGAGATTTTATTTGGATCCCCCCAGGTTTTCTACTAATGCCCCCTTTTTCTGATCTAGGATCCAATCCAGAATCCCACATGACACTTATTTGTCACATCTTTTAGTCTCTTTGGTCCTCTGTCATTCCTTATCTTTGATGACCTGGACAGGTTTGAAGTGTACGAGGCAGATATTTTTAGAATGTCCTGCAAATTGGCTTAGACTGATATATTTTCTCATGATTAAAGGGTTATATAGATTGTGGGGAAGAATGTCACAGAAATGATGTGCCCTTCTCATGACACCATATCAAACAGTATACGATATCATTATGTCTTATTACCACTGATATTAACCTTGATCACTTGACGAGTAGGGTCTGCGAGGTTTCTCCATTGCAGAGTTACTGTTTTTCCTGTTCCATTCTCTGTTGGTTAAAAGCAAGTTACTAAGTCCAGTGTTTACTCAAGGGAAAGAGAATTGAGCTCCACTTCCTGTCAGGAAGAGTATCAGAAATTATGTGAACATCTAATAAATATTTTGGGAGAGGTACTTTGAAGCTATGCATTTTGTCCACTAATTTCCATACCCATCAGTGGATCTTGCCTTGCAGCAGTGATTTCTGTGGTGTCCTAATGGAAATTTTCTATTTTGGTTATTTCTTATATGTGTATTAATTGGAATTTTATAAGGAATAACTATCCCATCTTGAGCAGTTATTTATTTATTCCATTGGTTAATTGGTGACCAACAAGGTGACCAGAAAAGATGGTGAGTAAGACCAACTCTGGATTATATTTGTTGTCTCTTCCTCACCTCAGGTACCTCATGCCCTCACTCTTAGCTTGAGGACACACAGTCCCTATCAGATGCTAGTACACCATTAAGGTACCACATGCTATTTAAGGGCAAGATCTGTGTGCCTAGGAAATTATTTTTAAAGGAATATTTTAGGGTCTGACCTGAGATGAAGATCTCAGAAGGAAATGGATTTTCCAAGTGATGCTTTGCCTTTATTGGTCCTAAAGGAGAGGATGCCCACCCCCCCGCTCTGACCACAGTTCTGGGCTCCCCCCAGTTTGTTCTGTTGGGTATCTCATACCACCTTCACCATAAGAAGGGTTACTTCGAGGTACTCACCATACCAAAAAACAAACCTCTATGAAAGGGTACTGACCTCTGTTGTTCAAAAGTGATTTTAATTCCCAAGACAGGGGTGCCTGGCTGGCTCAGTTGGTAGAGCACGTGACTCTTCATCTCAGGGTTGTGAGTTTGTGGGTTGTGGGTGTAGAGATCACTTTTTAAAAAATAAAATCAGTAATTACCAAAACAAAGAATTCAGGTTCCAAATGATCCAATTAAAAAATATATGAAAAAGACCACACAAGGAGGGGGTAAATGCCTTCAACAGTTAAACCCCTCTTATAAATGAAAACTTGAATAAAAATGTCTCTGCCAGTATAAATCTCATGAACATGAACAGGCAATCGACACAAGAAAAAAAATGTTGAATCTCACAAATAGGAAATAAAAATTAGAACAAAAAGGGTATAAAAATTGAAAAGACTGTGCCATTTATTAATCTATCGAAAGGATAGTTTTTTTGAGAAGATAATACTTAGCCCTGGTGAGGGCTTGGGAAATGAACACTCATATGCTCCTCTTAGCATAATTTATATAAACTTTCTGCAGAACCGTTGGACAGTGTATCAGGAGTCTTAAACAAAGGCTCATTTCCTTTGCGTTAATGAAATTCCCTCTTTTAATAATTCTCCCTATTGAAAAACTGAAGGATTAAGAGAAACATGCAAATATTTACCTACGAAGATCGTCAGCGCAGTACTGTGTGTAGACACTACCAATAGTCTGTGGCCAGCCTAGCAGTTAAGTAAATTACAGCATGTTGTACAGCTGGCAGAGTAGTGCATTCCGACACTATAGTATGTTATGCTGTGTGGAAGGTGTGGTGTGAAAGTTGTTTTTAAAAACAGGAATGCCTACGGAAGTAGAAAAAGTACTCTGAAAGATCAGTGTCAAAATGTTAAAGGTGATTGTTTCCAGATGGAAGGACTGTGTGAATGTTTTGTTTTCCTTTGTATACTTTGGTCCACTTTCCATTGTATTTTAAATGAGCATGTAATATTTTTACAGTTAGATTTCTAAAAGAAACCAATTATAAGAATAACAGAGCAGTCAAGCCTATTTCCCCGCTGGCAGAAATTCAGAATTCAGGGTGGGCGGTGGTGGGAGATGAACAGAAATGGGGCCTGCAGCTCAGCCCCCTAGAAGGGCATCTCCCCCCCTCCACCCGGTCCTTCTCCTCTCATCTCCATCATTTCATCTACCCCTCTTTTTCTTCTTCTTCATCTGCTTTTCCTCATCTCCTCTTTCATGGCCTCTCCCTTTTCCCCCTCACCTTCCCCTCCTTCTAATGCCTCCTCCCTGTCTCCCTCTCTTCTCCTTCTGTCACCCTAAGATGTTTTCGACGAGAACTTTAGAAGTTGCATCTATACCCGAATATTAATTTAGAAAAAAAAAAATAGAAGGTATGTTTTACATTTTCCATCATTACATGAGTTTCCTTAGCCAAGCAGTTAGTACAGTTCAAAGGCACACTGGCATGGCCTTCAAAGTATTTTCACAAAATCCGTTGACACCTTGTACTCAAGCACTCCAGAAATTCTTTGTGAATAAGCAGAGTACTAAGGAGAGTAACTGCCATTTGACACCCCAGGAATTTGTGCCCCTGGTGTGAGAGTGAATCTGATTCACCAGATTCTGTCCTTGCTCCTTTCCAAGCTTCACTGATTGGGTCACTTTCCCTTCTCCACTGAGGGGTTTGTAAGCTGTGGCCTTTGGGGTATTTTTTCCACAGTACCAATACCCAGCAACAAAGCAAGAGAATGTCATTGTTTCATAACAGGTTCAAAAAGCAGAGCAGAACTGTTCGAGGATGGTTAAACCAGCCTTAGATGAGGACCAGGGACCTGGCAGTCCAGTGTGAAGACTAACACTGGGTTTCTCACAAGGGTCAACATTTATGAGTCATTTTTCAAGTTACTTCAGAGAAATCATCTTCACACTTAGAGGGTCTGATATTTGAGGATCTAAACTAAACTTGATTCCAGGCTATTTCCAGACTCCCAAGACATGGCACCGTCCCAAATATGCCTAGGCTCATGCTACCCTAATGCCACCGCACATGTTTCTGTTAGTCCGCACATGTCACTGTTTTGCTATAACAAAATACCATGGACTGGATGGCTTATAAACAACAGAAGTATCTTTATCACAGTTTGGGGGGCCTGAAGTCTGAGATCAGGGTGCCAGTGTGACAGGGGTCTGATGAAGGCCCTCCTCTGGGTTGGGGGTGCTTGGTTCCCTTCTTGCTGTGTTCTCCCATGCTACCGTGAGCAAGGGGGCCCTCTCTGGCCTCTTTTACGTGGGCACTCATCACCTCCCCGGGACCTCACCTCCTAATCCTATCTCCTTAGAAATTAGGCTTCAGCATATGAATTTTGGGGATATATAAACATTTAAGCCAGAGGAACACATGACCCTTCGAGGATGTCAAATTGTCTGAAGTTTTCCCATTATTTCTCCTGACCTTTTTGATGTAAGACACTAAGGAAGAAAAAGAAAATGAATTTTTTTTCTTGAGAAGGATCACTGGAATGAGTCAAGAACCTGGGTTAGTAGTTCCAGCCTTGATGCTCTATGAGTGCCGCGGTGACCTTGGATAAGGTATTTCCTCTCTTGAAGCAAACTGTAACTTCCTTAATTGTGACATGTGGTATTCACACTAGTTAATCTCTAACAGACTTTCCGTCTCTGAAGGACCCGGTAATTTATGCTGCCGACAGTAGTGATACCACACCTACTCTTTCTTTGACTCTCCACGACCATGTTTTCATTAAGTCTTATTATTAATATCCTTTTCCCAGAGGATACATGGAGCTGTAGAAAAATTAGCCCCAATTCCCTTCTGGTCATATCATTTATTAGCTGTAGGCCCCGCGGCAAGTGACTTGCGTTCAGAGCTGCCACCAACTTTGTTATCTTGTCATTGTGTTTCCTCAGTTTGTGTTGGGTGTGACTTTTGTGGGCACACAATAGGTGTTCGTATCCAAGCTGTTGACAGTTGATGAGCAGGATGCCAACAAGGTCACAGCCTTGCAAGCCTGATTCGATATCAATTCCACACTTAACAGATGGACACCAGCCTTTGATTAACGCCATATGACAGTAGTGCTTTTGACGTAGTTAAAGCTTCTTATAGTTTGTGTGTATATGTGTTTTTCCTACACAAGTTTTAGTAAATGTTGTTATCACCACCTGATATGTATTTACATTTATTTATACCTTCCCTGTCTTCTGTCTGGAAATGGAAGCTCTAGGAAGTGCAGGGATATTCCTCTGTTTAAATCACTCCTAACCCCTCAGCACCTAGACTTGCCTCTGGCATATTGTCGGTCTGTAATACATATTTGTTGAATTTATTCACTCATTCATTAAAAAAAACTTAATTGAAGGTCAGCTGTCTGCCCTTCTGGGTGCTAAAGATTAAGGATAACCCAGGAATCCAGTCTAGCGTAATAGTGTCTGTGGTGAGGGTCCCACAGCGGCACCTGGAGTATGCAAGATGATGCTTTGAGATGTAGGGAGAAGATCCTACAATTCCTGGGGTTTTTTACTGTTTTACTTTCTATTTTGTGCTTATTTCCTAAAGGTAAAGCTTAAGCACCCTAGCGTATTTCCTCAGCTTACAACCAACAATCTTCCTATTGGCATGTGCTCATTTTTGTTTTCCCTGCTTTGATATGTTCAGCCCAAAACTTCAGAGATTGCTGTTTTTTTAATTCTCTTATAGAATATTATTTCTCTGGGCCAGATTGCCTCCAGCAGCAAAATGCTCAGGTTTCAGTCCTTTTACATACTACCCTCTGGTCTGACGCTCTTTGTCCGTAACAGGAAGGGAAAGAAGGGGAAGTGGTGAGGTTCTGTGCTCTCCTTGTCTTCTGTGACCGTGGCCCCCGAGTCCCAAGCCAAATGTCGGTCCACACCTTCCTCCTCTCCCTCCGAATTTAAGATCAACACAAACACACACCTGCTGGTGTCTTTAGCATTGTTTCTCCCTGCCACAGCGTGAGCTTTCCAAGCACTTGTGGTGAGGTGATGGTAGAGCTGCAAGTAGTCTGAGGTTTGAGAACAGCCCAGGTCTCCTCCCCATACTGACTTCGCTAGTTCCTCCCTCCACCCCTTTGTGACTTGCGCACATGAACTGTATGTCTACTTGTAGACTGTTTTCCAGACTGAAGAAACGTTCTTGTTGTTCATAATAGTACAAATTTATTAATATTAATTATAAGGGTAATGCGTGAATATGTTGCAAAAAATTTTAAATTATTGATAAGATAGTGATCTCGTTGTCACTCCCAATTCCAAAACCTCTCAGAGATGGCTGCTATTATGAATTTTTGTCTGTGTGTTTTCAGTGGGCTTTTTTTTTTTTTTTTCATTTATGATACATTTTTGCTTTGGGTCAATCAATGGATAATAGATAGACAAATTGGGTGTTTTCATTTAATAAATTGCAATATAGTGGTTAGAGATCTATCCCATTAGTTTTATGTTCTGGCATGGAAGAGCCTCCAAGATGGATTAGAGTAAAATAACAAGTTGCTAAAAATGCATAGAGTATGATAGCACTACAGTTTAAAGAGATAAAAAGAAGCCGTATTAAAAAATATATTTTGAGCTACTCCTTTACCTCAGTCCCAAACTGTTCGATCATTTTAAATATATTTCTCTGTATCTCATTGGCACAGTGATTTTTGTCTGGGGACTGGGCTAGTGATCTGGTCATCTTCCCTGGGTCCCCTAGATCCCCTCGTCCCGTGTTCAGGGAACAACAAAGTTAAGGAGAGGGGCCCAGACTGTGGAGAAATAAGAAGAAAATGGGAAATGAATTGGTGGTTTTAGAAGTAAAGCAGTTGGGGCACCTGGGTGGCTCAGTGGGTTAAGCCTCTGCCTTCGGCTTGGGTTGTGATCCCCGGGGTCCTGGGATCGAGCCCCACATCGAGCTCTTTGCTCAGCGGGGAGCCTTCTCCCTCCCGCTCTCTCTGCCTGCCTCTCTGCCTACTTGTCATCTCTGTCTGTCAAATAAATAAATAAAATCTTAAAAAAAAAAAAAAAAGTAGTAAAGCCATTAAATGAGAGAAGAGGAAAGTGGGGGGAGGTGGAGCCTTGTAGCCCAAGGGCTTGTCTGACCACCTTGGAGATGGTCTTTTTGATATCTGAGGAAACATGTTGCCTGTTGCTCAGTATGGCTCTTGCAACTTTCAGCTTTGTTTTCTACCGTGGACTTTGTTCAACAAACATCCTCATCCCTTTACTGCCTTCCTGAGCTTTCTGTATTCCTTCATCTTTTTTTTTTAAGATTTTATTTATTTACTTGAGATAGAGTGAGAGTGAGCTAGTGAGAGAGAGCATGAGTTGGGGGAGGGGCAGAGGGAGAGGGAAAGGCAGGCTCCCCACTGAGCAGAGGGTCCTGGGATCCTAACCTGAACTGAAGGCAGACTCTTAACCGACTGAGCCACGCAGGCGCCCCGTGTTCATGCCTTCATTCTGAGTCAGATACCCCATTCCTCACTTTGCTTCTATAAACAGGCACGCAGGCACGCACCCAGTCGTTGAATGAGGTGTTGTCTGCAACAAAGTGTATGTGAGTACTCACATACACTTTGTTGCAGACAACACCTCATTCAATGACTGGGCTTTTGGCTTGTGGGGGAGGAGTAAGGATGGCAAAATGTAGAATTTGATGGGCCTGAAGATGTTGGCCATGGTGATTCTCAGTAGCCATTGTGCATTTAAGCATAAAAAACATCCTTTTGTTTGTTTGTGGTTTTTTTGTTTTGTTTTGTTTATTGGTTCTTTGTAGCAGCTATTTTTGGTTCTGGGAAACCAGTGTGACAGTCTGGAGGCCGAAGAAATCAAGCAAGCATGTTTCTTAGGACTAAGAGAGAGGCTAAAATGACACCTTGAAGCAGCTTTTTAATTTTTTTCTAGCCCATTCTCCCCACATGGACAGGAGATGAGACCTCACGATAAGCTGCTTTGTTCTAGAATGAAAGTTATTGCATTAGACAGGACTCTTCTGACGACCTTTGTCTTGACAGTCTGACTGTGAGGCCAGGGGAAGGGGAAACCCTTGGCTCCAGAAGAGAAAATCAAGGGAGCCAGCCAGTAATACCAGCCAGCTTTTGCTGCCTCTCTCTCCAGCGGATAGAACCACTTGCTTCTTGGGACTTTGTTCATGGAGAGAGGCTGTGGGAACCTGATGCTCCTTCTAAAACCAAAAGAAGGCAAGTGTCTCCAGCACGCCAGCCTGTTACTCTGCAGATCCCTGTTCCTTCCTCCATACGCCATTAACCGCAGTTCTAAATCTGAATAAATAGGTGCTAACCCGTCACGGTATTTATTTTTTAATACTTGCTCTGCGGCTTTCTATATGAGGACATTTTGTGGCTCTAGAGCATTTATTGAGCACTATATTAAACTGGTATCAACTCAGACAAAATGCCAGGGGAATGATAAACTGGTGACATTTCCGAGTTTCTCTGCAGAAAATGTCTGCAAAGCCTGCATTTGGTGATTGCATTTCAGAAGGCCGATGCTGCACCTCGAACATCATGGTGCCCCATACCAGGGCGTGATTGTTTTATTTGCATTCTTTTTTTTTTTTTTTTAAAGATTTTATTTATTTACTTGAAAGACAGAAATCACAAGTAGGTGGAGAGGCAGGCAGAGAGAGAGAGGAGGAAGCAGGCTCCCTACTGAGCCCGATGCGGGGCTCGATCCCAGGACCCTGGGATCATGACCTGAGCCGAAGGCAGAGGCTTTAACCCACTGAGCCACCCAGGTGCCCCTTATTTGCATTCTTGACTCCAGTAATCCTCAGACTTTATTCGGAATTGGCTGCTATATGTGAACACCAACTTAAGATGCTGGAAGCAAGGAGGGGTGAGGTTGGCTTGGTCTTGTTTTCAACAACAGAGCTGGTTCTAGCCTGGCCTGAGGGCCTTCACCTTCTCCTTTCCATGCACAGGGAGGCCCACGCATAGGTGGGGACAGAAGTTCTTTTTAGCTATTTATAGCTATGTTCACCTCACTTACTGCAGTAGCATTTCATGGCTTTTAGGATCAAATAAAAAAACCTTAGCATGATGCACAGAGTGCTTCACGATTGGACCCCTGCCAGCTTTTGGTTTTATTTTCTACTGCTCTACTCTGAATGCATTAGATCCACTGACTTGCTAGTAGATGTCCATCTGGGCCATCCTCCCTTTGATTTGCTGTTTATTTCTAAATAGAATATTCTTCCACCCCTTCTGTCCATTGATCTCATTTCGTATCCCTGAAGATTGAGATCATTTACTCTAAAGGATTTCTGGGCCTTCCTTCTCCCGTAGGTTTCTGTCTGCAAGTGAAAGGTCATTCCTCCTACGTCTTCAAGTAGCACCTTGAATATGAGCACTCTCATGGGGGACTATAGAGCTCCTCCTTAGCTCTACGGCTCTTAAGGACAGGGAATCCATAGCCTCTATGCTTACCACGTATTAGGGGCGTGGAATGTTTCACTGAATAAAAATGCGATCTTGTTTATTCATATAGTTGATCTCTGGGCTGTTGACTCTTTTTTTTTAATCTTTTGAGTTACGATGATAAATCACTTCGGCCAATGGGGTATCCATGAAATCTCAAGACACTTTTATTACCAGGATTAGCTTTAATTTTTAGATGGGTATTTACATTCCCCACCTACCTCCTCAAATAAGAAAGGGGAAAAAAAGAGAAGAAAGAAATCAGCTGCATTTCTTTTTTTTTTTTTTTTAGATTTTTTTTTCTTTATTTGACAGAGGGAGAGATCACAAGTAGGCAGAGAGGCAGGCAGAGAGAGAGAGGAGGAAGCAGGCTCCTTGCTAAGCAGAGAGCCGGATGTGGGGCTTGATCCCAGGACCCTGGGATCATGACCCGAGCTGAAGGCAGAGGCTTTAACCCACTGAGCCACCCAGGCGCCCCCAGCTGCATTTCTGAACCCTTGCATGTACAAGGATTGCGCTAAGTGCTTTAAGATACATATTCTAGGAAAACTTATTTTAGCCTCATTTTACCAATTAAAACAATAATAAAAGCACAAGGATGTTAAGTAGCTCACCAGATTTCACATATACAAATACATTGGTAAATGCTTGCATGTTGGTTGTGTACTTCTTTTTCCAAAGCATTCAGTAAACATTTGGTCAGTAGCTGTACTTGGCATGCACGATGCCTGGCACAGAAATACAGAAAGGTTGGACCTTATAGGTCGATAAGAGGGGTAGAGAGGTGAGTCACCAATTGACACATGGCCCAATTTATGCTATGCACAAGTATGCGCATGATTCTAGAAGTCTCAGAAGGAGTAAACAACTTAGTCTTAGCGACATCTTCACTGGGAAGTCTATTTTCATCTTCATGTATCTGCTGCTGAGCCTATAAGGGTACACAGACTAAGAGTTAAGAAGGCACAGGGTACATATATCTTTTAGATTTACTGTTTTCTCTTTTTTGGGGCACATACCCATCAATTGAATACTGGACCATATGGTAACTCTACTTTTTAATTTTTTAAAAGTTTTGTTGTTGTTGTTTATTTATTTGACAGAGAGAGAGGCAGGCAGAGAGAGAGGAGGAAGCAGGCTCCCCACTGAGCTGAAAGCCCGATGCAGTGCTCAATCCCAGGACCCTGAGATTATGACCAGAGGTGAAGGCAGAGGCTTTAACCCACTGAGTGCCCCTCTACTTTTTAATTTTTGAGAAAACTTCATTATGTTTTCCATAGTGGCTGCACCAGCCTGCTTTCCCACAAACAGTGCCCAAGGTTCCTTTCTTTCCACATCCTTGCCAACACTTGGTATTTCTTGTGTTTTTTATTTTAGCCATTCTAATAATTGTGAAATTTATCGCAGCATTATTTATAATAGCCAAGATATGGAAGTGACCATTGATAGATGAATGGATAAATTTGAGATACATATCTACTGTGGAATTTTACTCAGCCATAAAAAAGAAAAGAAGTGAAATCTTGCCATTTGCAACAGCGTGGGTGGATCCAGAATGTATAATGCTAAATGAAATAGGTCAGTCAGAGATCGGAAAATATTATTTCACTCATGTAGAATTTAAGAAAGAAACAAACAAAAAAATCAACAAATTAAAAAAGAGACAAAAAACACTTAAATGCAGGGAACAAGCTGCTATTTGCCAGAGAGGAGGTAGGTGGTCGGATGAGTGAAAGAGATACAGAGGGTGAAGAATACACTTATCCTGATGAGTACTGAAAAATGTACGGGATTGTTGAATTATTGTACACATGAAATGGAAAAAAAATACTAAAATGAAAGAGTTAAAGAGGTAGAATAAGGGTAAGAGGGAATTCCAGACAGAGACTCAGTACATGCTAAGGCATGAAGACTTCCCTGTCCTTCTGTGCAATTAGTACAAGAAGGGAATTCGTTTTCTCAAATAGACACACAGGCAATATAAAGATATATTAGATTCCACGACCTATTGCCTTTTTATATAATTAAAGGATCCCAGATCAAAACTTTTCATCTCATAATACAGAGAGGTTTCTTTCAAGTCCCAGAATTGAACAACCCAATATATTAGATATTAGAGTAGATACTGACTGGTGTAAAAATGTTGTCTCTATGTTTACTGAAGAAACATTCTTCTCTGTGCTCTTGTAAGCACAGAGAATTCCGTGATAAAAAACAGCAACTGCCTTGTGGGAGCTCAGTGAAGTAAAAGAGACGTTTATGAAGAGAGATAGAGCAAACCATTATGAATCATGACAGGGATACATACATACAGGGTAATCTAGAAGCATAAAACCAGTGTGTCCAACCTTTTGTGCTCAATACCAGAAGTCAGGTACTATCATAATGGATAAGGATACTTGAAGCCCTCCTTGAGATCTCACTCTGGAAAGAAGATCATCAAGGGAACTTTTTGGATTGACTTTTATGTTTATGCTATTTTTACTTGGTAATGTTTTTGAGGCTTATTGAGGTATAATTGACAAATTATAATATATGTAAAGTATACAATGTTATGGTTTCAGAAACATATACAATGTGAAAAGATTTCCACAACCAAGTTAACAGATCCATCATCTCACATGTTTACCTTTTTTCTTCTTTCCTTCTTTCTCTTTTTTTGTGAGAATGCTTAAGTTCTACTCTCTTAACAAATTTCAGTTTACAATACAGCATTATTAGCCATACTCCTCACCTTGTACATTACGTCCTCGGACCTTATTCATCTTATAATTGAAAGTTTGTATCCCTTACCATCCTGTTCCTGTTTTCTCCTCCCACCAACCCCTGGCAACCGCCTGTTAACATTATTATCATCATTAGCAAGCAAAGCACAATCATTGGTCTTAATATACACAGATAACCACCCAGCTCCACAGTTACAAGTAAAATGTATACATGCGCTAGAGAATGATACTTTGTGGTCAGCTTCAGTGATGTGCTTCTGCAAGGTGTCTGGTCAATGACAGGGCCATTAAAACCAGCATCTTTGCAGACTTTTAGCTTTGTTTGGCTTCAGCTTTTGAGAATTCACCAGTGCCACACAATAAAAGCGGCAGTAGTTCTTTATGGTCTGTGACGGCAGATCTGGAGGTACTCCCAGACTGCTAGGAAAAGGGGTGAGCCTCACCGCAAATAAAAGTTGTGGGAAGCTTTGTGGTTTGACTTTAAAGTTTTATTTTGTTGTTGCAGTTGTTTTACTCCAGATTGGGGGGAGGGGGAAGTTAGGCTAGTATAAGGGGACTTGGTTAGCCACAACAGACTCTAGAGAAGCAAGGGACTCTGTTTTGTTCCCGTGTCTTCTTGTGAATTGATAAGAGCAGAAACATCCCTTGAAACAACAGCTCCTGCCTTTAGAAATAACAAAAGATCTTAAGAGACAACTTCTGTTATTGATCTGGGGCCATGGGCACGTGGGAAGAGGCAACTGTATGCAGAATAATTATTTTGTCTCCCATCGACACTCACCATTAGCCAAGCAGAAAGGTCAGCATGCTAGGTTTTACCATTGTGTTTCTGGGATGCCAGCCTTCTGGGAATCCCAGGTGCTGGTCATTTCAAGGAAGAAACAGGGCAGCAGGCACAGTGGGAGGTGAACAGTATGTAACTAACCATAATTTATGAAATAATTTATAATTTATAATAATAATATAATTTATAATTTATAGAAAACCAGTTAGCTGCTGAGATTTCTAGTTCGAAAGCTTTTAGGGAGCTTATTTTCTTTCTTAATCTCCTGACTGTGGCCTGCTCAGAAGAGGTCATCTACGGATCCAGTCAGGGCCTCAGTGTGGGAAATGGAGAGCCCTGGACCAGCAACTGAAGTCATGGTCAGAATGTCACCGACTGCCCGCTTTCAGAGTCCAAGGTTGTGGAGTGTCCCAGTGTGCGTCCCCTGTCTCGTTGGAGGAAAATTACCAAACCCTTATTAGGACATTTCTGCTGCCTGAGAGAAGAAAGCGGGGTTTAGTGTTTCAAGCATAGACTCTGAATTTCAGGCCATGTATCAATCAGAGAAAAGTTACTGACAGCGATAACAGGGCCTTTAGGAGACTTCTTAAGATGAAGAAAGACTAAGCTAGCTATGCTTCAGACTCTTTGAGCTGAGAAAATGAGTTCAAATAAGAAGAGTTCTTGGGAATGCCCTTAGGACAATGATTAATTTACTTATTTCAAAGAGCTCACAGACCGTTATACACTCCCTCCCTCCGTTCATTTCTTTACTTCTTTCATTCAACATTTGACTATCTATTATAGCTCAGGTAACAGAATAATTATTTTGTACTTAATAAGGCTCAGTTCAAGATTACACTAAATAATAGGTACCTCCAAGGCATTTTAAATAGACTTTCCTTTTGCTTTTGATTTTATTTTACTTACACATATGGTTTCAAACATGTACCGTGAAGTGAGGCGCATCTGCGTTTTCCTCTCCCACTGGTGCAGCCATACAGAGGACAGTCCCTCTGTGCCCTGCATTGGGGGAGGAGGGAGGGTCCCATGATGTGTTCTTAGTACATAGGATAGTGGGACATAGTTCTGCTAATTTCAAATGAAAAAATTAATTAGGTCAGTTTGCTGTGGAAATCATGGTTCAAGTCACCCAGCGAAAGCAGCCTGCCTGGAATTTGCCTGGTAAGTCTTGAAAGTCTAATACACTGTCACTGAGATTGTCACAAGAGGACACGTGTGTCATGTGTAGGACTTATTTGCAGGTCAGAGCTAATAACACACAGTGTCCTTGTCAGAGTTAAGCCTGGCCTTCATCAAATAAAAGTTCATTATAGCTTTTATTTGAAGTGAAAATTTTACTGTCAGGTTATGTACATAAATACAACAGATGTATGCCAAGGATTGTGGTGGTTAAGTCCTGTGAACGTTAGTCGTCCCTGGGCTCCGCTGAGTTTCTCTGAGGCACGTGGGAAGTCATTCACGTTGGTCTTCCTTTTCTTGTTTCTCCATTTTTTTTTTTTTTTAGGTCTGTGATGGGGTCAAATAAGGAACCAGATCTTGTGCATCTCGAGGCCAGGACTGTAGATGGTCGTAAGTAATTCATCTTCTCCACGATGTTCGTAGTAAAGCTAGTTTTACAGTCTGCCATGAGCCGAGTTCTGTGTCTAGGGAAAACATAGCAGCAGCAATAATCCACGTCCTTGGTGATCCAGAATTGCTGTAACAATTCCCAGCATCTCTCATCCAGCCAAGGTGTTTCTGTCTCCAGGTAATGGAGAAATGGCCCAATTTCTTATTTCTGAAGTGTTTTTGTGGTTATTTGTTATGATTATGTTATTGCTGCTGTTTTGTTTTGATTTGTTTTTCCGGTTTCCTTATTTTGTCAGATATGGTCCAGGTAACGTCTCACTGTTTTGTCTTGAAAGTCACAAAGCCCTTGGAAAGGACAGGGATGAGAAAACTGTCCTGTGTGTCCCTTGTCATAAACAGGTGGAGGGAAACATCGTTTGAGTGGGTTTGCTTCCGTGGTTCTTAGCTGCCCACTTAGGCCAGCTGCCAGGAGGGACTGTACTTTGTGTGGACAGGGTGGATTTGGGGACACGATACAGAAAAAATTGCAGCCCCGGGTCCAACCCCATGTCTGAAGGACTCAAAAGTTCACTCACTAATTGTGAGAAATTAGTAATTTGTAAAAGCTACTTGGACTTTTCATGCCTCCTTCTTCAACTGTAAATGAAATAAGTTAATCATAGTGGTTCCTGGACTAGCCAACGTTCGCTGGGCACTTACCCTCTACCAGGAATGATGCTAATCACTTTATACATTTTGTCACAATTAATCCCCACAAAAACTTGTAGGTTGTTTTTCTGATTTTACAGAAGAGGAAACGAAGGCATAGAAAGTTTAAGTAATACATTTACACAGCAGCTCCGTAAGTGTGCTTCTCCTTCTTTGGCCCAGAGGACCTCTAGGACGGCTAAGGAGTGGAGGAGTAGTGCCCGGCCTAAGAGAGGGCCCTGCAGTTGGAAGGGTTTGAAGAAAGAGACAAGGGGAAAAGCATAGAAGGAAAATAGGTGAGGTGAGGAAGGACGGGGTGCAGGGGGAGGAGAAAGAGGTCTCAGGTGTAGAGGAGAGAACAGAACGGACTATCCGCAGGTACCCCAGAGCAATGAGGTTGCCCAGCACTGAGCCAGAGGGTGACAATCCAATTTTTCAGACATTTCCTATTTGACACATATCCCTCACAGTTCAAAAACTTCATCCTCGCTCTCCCTTGTCCTTATCTACTTGCCTTCAGCTCATCTGAATGCAAAAGCAGAAGATCCTTGTACCTCACCTGCTTGGGGCCAGAAGAAAGAGGTCATGCCTGCTTTCCAGACTCCCCAGAAACCACACCTACTTCTTTACTGTGTACATGGTGTGAGGTTTTTCATCTCCAGAGTTTTTCCTTCCCATCTGGAAAATGAATATATTCTTCCACAAAATCAGTTGGGGGACCGATCAGGATCCAAGCTGACCATCACCTTCCTCCACTGGAAACTGGTGGGACTGCCATATGTAATATGCCCAGCACTGTGCCTGACACAGATTGAATGCAGCAGTTCAGCACTTTTCCCCCACCCCTTCAGTGGGCTCTCTCTGGTGGCCATCGCTCCAGCCTCAGACCTGATTATGTTATCTTGGATTCCAAGGCCCAGTTTTTGCTACAAAGAGCCAGAGCAGCCTTTTCCTTAGGCAGAACAATTCCTGCCATCTGGGCAAAGTTCTCACCTCGACCTGTAGCTCAGCATGATCTGTTGCCTGCCCATTTCCTTAGCTCATCTCACTCTGTCTTTTCCTCACTACTTGCCTGCAGGCCTGTGGGCTTGCTCTCAGTTCCTGGAACGTGCGGGGTCCTGTGTGTCACCATGAGGCTCTGATACTTGCTGGTTCTTCCACGTGGAATATCCTCTTCTCTTCCACCTTCCCTGACCAGCTAGCTCATGGTAATTAATCACCATGGATGGTTCAGATGTAAACAGCCATTTCTATTTTTTTTAACTTTTTATTTTGAAATAATGTTAAGCTCGCGTAAAAGTTTCAAAAAAAAAAAAAAAACATAGAGTAATATCAGAACCAGAGAAGGCATCCCTCCCTTAGGAGATTCTTTCTTGAACTCCCAATCTAAGCCAATTCCATATTTTGTTTGCTTTCGTTCTGTGGTTTTACTGGGATGTTATCTTTGGAGGAAGCCAAGAGAGGGTATAGGGCAACTCTCTATACTAACTTTTGCAACTTTTATGTGAGCCTAAATTATTTCAGAATAAGAAGTTAAAAAATCGAAATGGATGCTTGTGTCTGAACCATCCATGGTGATTAATTACAATGAACTGGCCTCTAAATTCTAGGAGAGGAGGGGCCGTGTGTATCTTTGGTCAATATCACGTCTCCAGCACATGCCACAGTGTCAGCATGTAGATGGAGCTTAGTAAATATTTGCTGAGTGAGTGAATACATACCTGGCCAGTTGTCAGGGTGACCAAGTCACTTACTAAGCTGTCAGAAAATTTTAGGGCATTGCATCTCAAATCTGGACATATCATGGCCTAAAAAAGGATCTCGTTAAAACATGGGTTCTGATTCAATAGGGGCCCAAGAGTCTGCATTCCTAATAAGTTCCCAGGCGAAGCCCGTGCTGCCGGTCAGTGGAACACATTTAGAGTAACAAAGTCCCATAACGAAAAACTAATGAAAGAGCTTTAGGGTCTCTCTCCCATGACTGCACCTCTTGTCTAGGAAGCCCGGATGGAATCGGTAACATCCTGGATTGCTTTCATTTTCAAGCTTTTGGGGATAATACCGCTTCTGGCTTGTGGCATCTAGTGCACACAACCCCATATCCTGAAAACAATAAGGCTGTCATTTTCCCTGATGTGCACGTTCCCTTTCACCCAACATTATTCCTCTGCTCCCTGCAGCCATGAAGGTTGATAATGCCAAACTGTCATCTCGGGCTCAGCTTTCACATGGCATGAAATAGATCAGTTCTAATTTTATTTATTTATTTTACTTTTTTGCAAAGGCAGCATCTTCAGAAACTACCCAAGAGTAAAAATTCAATAAAGGGATTTAATTTGAAAAGTTATCCCTGTCAAAACAAAACAGAAAAAAAAAATTACCTACCAATTGAAATAAAGGATCTAGGCATAATGCCTGACCTGCCTGGGTATAAAAAAAAAAAAAAAAGAGAGAGAGATTTTTTTTTTTTTCAGTATCATATCCAGCCTCTCCCTCTCTCTTTCTTTCTCCCTCTTTCTTACTTCCTCTTCCTCTTTCTCAAAGTACTTGGTAACCAGGAAGTTGTTTTGACACAGGAAAATCCCTCACTAGCTTATTTGGCTCATCCCCATCGGGTGGTTTATAAAGGCTTATCTGGGCTTGTTAATTCAAAGTTCGGTTTTAGCCTCATTTCACATTTCCCTAGATTACATTTTATAATCGATTTCTGTTTCACCTGAAGTCCCCATACTGAGGGCTTTTTTTTTTTTTTTTTTTTTTTTGCTTCGTGACAGTCTGTGACTGCCATAGACATTTCTGCCACTGTGCTCTGGAATCTGGATGTCTTGTAGTTTACACTGTGACAAGGATGTTATTCTTCCTTGCATTACTTCTCTGCCTTGGGAGGAAGGCTGGGGAGAGCAGCCTCAATTATAATCAATCACGGGAATTATTATTGGAAAATTTTGAACATGTTTACTGGATGTGGCATTTGTTATTGGTCCCTGCATTTAACTGAGAACACCCTGATAGGTCCTCACTCCAGAGACAAAGATTTTACTGTTTAAATATCGTGCGTGTGTGTATGAATGTACCTGCTCTCAGGCATCCTATGGAGTCAGTATATTAAAACTGCCACCCAGTGCATTAAAACCGTAAAAAGGACACCTATCTTCTATTGATTCACCTAATATAGGTGCATTGCTGTATACATATGTAATGAATGTAGTTGGAAAATGTTGACCAAACGCTGGGTTGAAAGCTTTGTGAAAAACCTTATCTCGTTTTATTTTGGTTCTTTATGCAAACAAAGGTCAGAGACTGACCCATTTGTTGACTTAATAAATAAACTTACCTGTATAAGCAAGTCTTCTTAAAGGAGGGCTTTAGCCATAGGGTCTACACAGTCCTGAGGGGCTAATGGACAAGTTTAAGAACCTCACTAGCTCCCTGGAATTGTGCATTGTGTGTTAGGTATACGGGGTTTTGGAGGAAAAGAATGTAACAATGACCAGAATTCTTTACATGGAAATTATACAGGGATGCAGAGTTCTCTGTGCACTTCTGTACATATCATCTTGCAAGAAAACCTGCCGTCTTGAGTTTGACCTTTATCACTCCTCCCTTTCACTTCTGAAATGAAAGCCGTAGTCAGCGGCATGACTATTTCGGTACTGGTGGTGATCTGTGCTAGCATGGAGAAGGGGCAGGGGACAATTACTGGGATCATTGTTTATTTGCATGAGTAAGTAACCTTGTAACAACAACTTGCACAAGGACTGGTCTCTTTCACTGGGGAGAAACAACCTTGGCTCTTTAACCAACTGTGAAAATGAATGTCCAAAAACTCTTGCTGAAATGAACCACAGACTAGCATTTTACAAGCTGAAATAAAAACCAAAGGAGACTCACAACTTTATATAACCACCATCCCACAGATTCTGGTCCTGGGTCAGAACTGGACATCCCATTCTATTTCCCATTTTCCAGTGCTGCAGTCGACTTCCATCCTGAGCAGCTTGCCAGCAGCATCTGGCTGGGGGACGGTGGCTGCAATGCTGAGGGGCTGTGATGGAGACCTCGGTTCCCAATAGGCCTCAGTCTGTGACCTATGGGGTGCTTTCAGTTCTCTGTGTAGAGATAGATTCCCTTTATGACAACAAGAGTAGCAGCAATGCCAATAAAAAGGAGAAGTTGTACTCGGGTGCATCCAGCGAAAAGTAAAATCCACTTCCTGACCTTCCTTCCCATTCCCCAGGTGCAGCATGTTTGTTTTTTTGTAATGTTTCTTCTACATTTTTTCCCAGAAATTGTGTGGGCTTACACAGGTGAATATGCATGTGAATACACAGACATACACACTCACATATGTTCGTGTTGTAAAACCATCGTGCCACATGCACTCCTGGGGAATAAAATAGCAAGTTAAAGTTTTTCCATATCAACACATGTAAATGCAGCCACTTTGTGACCAATGACTACAAAAATCCCCACTTTGTGCAGTCAGCTATGGTCTCCTTCGCTTTTCTCTCATTAATAGACCTGTAGAGGTTTGGCTCTTTCACACATTGCTAATACATCCGTGTACACACACACACACACACACACACACACACACGTACACACACACGTATTACTGATTTGGTTAGTCAGCATTCACACTTGTGCAGGCAGCAAGCAATGCTGGAAAGAGAAACTACAGATGGCCAGTTCCAGGTCTGAGAGTGAATACTTGGAAAATTTTAGTAGACCTTGTTGCATTGTCCTTTGAGATAGCTGCATCATTGCACGCTGTCAGTGTGACAGCGCTGGGATGCTTGGCTTTGCAAGCCCTCAATAGCCTGAGACATCAAAGATTTCTTCAGCATAACCCATCTGATGAGCCACAAGCTATATCCTTATTGCTTTCATTTGCATTTATTTAATCGTGAATGAGGTTAAGAATTTTTACTGACTTTTCTTGGTTATTTTATTTCCTCATCAGTGCACCTTTAAAGATGTCAAATCTCTTTAATGTTCCAGAGAAGATGAACACTTTGGCTTTTGTATACAAATATATATATATAAAAATGTCAAACTGGCCACTCCTATGCCAGCGAGGGTCCCACCCCTGGCCCACCAACTGGCATTTTTCGACCCCACGTTTTGTAACCTTGATTTACCTTCTTTTCAGTCCGTGTATTTAGGAACAGTTTCTGAGCTGGGACCTGGGAAGAGGCTAGAATTTTCTAGAATTGGGGCTGCTGCAGATTCTGATGGCTCCCTACTCCTCCCCAGCATGGGGAACAAGGGCCTTTCCCCTCTCCGCCTGCCCCCCCAGCAGGCATCAGGGACTAGAGCACAGAGGCACCCTGCACTGGCTTGTTCTCTTGGCTGCCTCCTTCTGACCCCCATTGTTCATGTTGCAAAAACCTCTTGATTTTGACTCCTCGTGATTTCAGCGTGGCCTCTCTGATACAGTAGCCTTAAAGACAGCCTGAAAACCAACCAGAAAAGCATGAAACACGGTAACACAGGCCTCCCCACACAGCGGTGAAAATCTGGCAGGAACATGTAGTCACGGGCCCTGCTGGGTGGCTTTCAGAGCACATTCTTTGTACGCTTCTGTGCTACTTTCCCAGCATGCTGGGGGCCCAGCCGGCCAGGAGAAGGTCTGTGCCCTTACTTCTGCTCAGGAAGAGAGGACAGAGTGTGCAAGAGAAGCCTGTTCTCCCCTGGCCTTTACTTGACAGCAGAGGAATGCCTCTCTATTGGGTTTTCAGGATCCCCCAGGACACAGCAGCACTAGTCCATACAACATGGATGGCAATTTCCAAGTGTCTGGAAAATTCCTAATGCTTCTCACTCCTGCTTTAAAAAAAAAAGTGTCATAAAGGTCTTGGCACTTACTCATACATTTCCTTCCTTGGTCCTGTATGTTCTCAGGCAACAGTGATTCTAATACCATGCATTCTATCCCTATCATTTGCCTCTGCCACTACTGCCCTTGGTACTTCTCAGCTGCATTACTCATACCCATTCCTGTAAGTAGGCTCTATTGTTATTTTTCTCATTTTAACCTTGAGGAAAACAAGGCTTATAGTGATTAAATGTTTTTGCCATTGCCTCAGGGCTAGAATTTGAAGCCCTATTATTATGCATTCATTCAGCAGATACTGTTGTGCCTGGATGTAGAGATAGGAGGGAAAGTTGCAAAGGCCCTGCTCTCATAGAGTTTCCCTAGTAGAAAGAGAAGACGTTATACTGGGTATAAACCCATGTCTAATGCCAAGTGGTGCTAAGTCCAGGAAGGAAAGGAAAGCAGGGCAAGGGGAGCAGTGATTGAGCGGGGAGGGGATGTCAAGGAAGGAATCTCTCTGATAAGGTGGCATTTGATGTTTGAGCCACGTAGTTATGGAAGTGAGGGAGACAGCCTGCTGGAAGAGCATTCCAGAGGGATGGAACAGTATATGCAAATGATACAGAGTGTGGCTATGCTTGGCAAGGGTCAGGAAGGCCAGGAATATGGAGAGGACAGGCCAATGCGTCATCTTTGTTTATTTCAACAAGAAAGGCAGAAACGTACCTTATTGGTCTTGGTTGAACACTGACCATGTTCCAAATATGATATATGGTATTGAAAGTTATTAAGTGAAGAATATGGAAAAGAAAGTTATTAAGTGAAGAAATACTGGGTTGAACATACACATGCCTCAGAGGCAATCCCTTGAACTGACTCTTTGTCCTGAAATTAATCACATAGCATGTGAACACATCTAAGTAGATTGCGCACCCCTCCCCCAAAAAACCCTGTAAAAAATTCTCTGTGTTTTCTCCCCCATGTACCAAACTGCTTTCATCTCTCCTCTTCCTCTCTCTCTCCTTCCCATTTTTATTCATGCTTTTGTTCCCTCTGGCTCTCCTACCATTTCCTCCCCACCCTACCCCCCAACCTAAGGCTCCCTCCTGCACCCTGCCTCCCCCTCTGTCTTTTTTGACTCAGTTTGGAAAGTTTTTCAAACAAATGTGCTTCTCGGTTTCTCATGCCTCGGTGTGACCTTCTCCATAACTTTGTGTCTTTTCTCAATTTAAGCTGGATTTCTAGTGTGGCTTCCTCAGATGGGACAGGGAGCATTTCCCAAACACATCTTGTACCCTCCCCCTCGTGCCTCTGTGTTCTCACCAGTGTTCCTTCTTCCTGGAGTCCTCCTTGTCACTCACCCTACCATGTTCCAAGCCACCTTCCAGACTTTTCTCAGCTCCTCCAGGAAACCTTCCACAGGTGTCCCCGCCTTCACCCCCACACAGGTCATTGTTACCTCTGGGCCTTAGAGTGAATAGTAAAGTGGTCTCTGTCCCCCAAAGTACAGTAGTCCAGGGAGGCATAACAGGTCCACAGTTCTGTGTAAAGCAAAGTAAAATAGAGGCTATCACAGGAGAACTTGTGGCACGGGGTAGATCATCTGTGGAAAGGTATGAATTTGTGTGTCCCTCACCTGTGGGCTCACAGTTCTCCTTCCTGAGATGCACTCACCACATTGCATTGTAGTTGGCAAGTGGTGTTTCTGTATTTGTGTTAAATTATTATGTCCTTCTGGCCTCTTTCATGTCCCTAATTCCTAGTCTTGTGCTTCATGAAAAATTTATGATCTTAGAACTTTTCCTGTAGTAAGCATGGCCTCCTAAATGTCAGAAGGCTAGTCATAAAAGACAACATTTAGAAAGTTATCCTGGACCAAAATTGAGAGATTTCATAGAAGAAAGCAATGGCACCATCTCTTTATGTCGAGGGAGAACATTTGATCTAAGTTCATAATTTTCTCAGAAATGTATTGAACTCAGGCTTTTCAAGGGGCCAGGGCTGGAGTCTTGGGTTTGCATGTGTCAATTTCTCACTGACACATGCCACTGAGGGTGCTGGAACCCTGAGGGTAATGAAGTGTACATGAGCACGAGCATGTTGACATATGTGTGCATGTGTGTTGGTTGGGGACATTTAATATGAAGGTTCTAAAATAATAGAACAATGTAAAGAACAAAAGGAAGATATATATGCAGATATATGGGCTTTAAAAACTGCCCTGTTTAAATCTTGAAAATTAGTAGGGGATGGAGAGTTTCAAAGTGCTCATGACTGCCTAGAGAGTTTACGGTTTCTTTCAAAATGAAATTTTTATCATATTAAGGTATATGAAAAGATTTGGATGCTAAGTAAATATTTGTTGAGTGCCAGAATCAGTGGTAGAGTCCTAGAGATCTGTGACGCATTCCATTTACTAGCATTTGAGCTTATGCAAATCTCATCCCTAAGTTTGGAGTTATTCATCTGTAAAAAATACCACTTTCTGGATTTTTTTTTTAAAAAATAAATCTGGAAAGAGAAAAAGCATGCGATCCATTTGGCATGGTTCCTAGCTGAGAGGACAGGGGTGCTCTGGTTATTCTGGAGGTTAATGCCATTGCTGCTCTCACTGGAGAGATGCTGGGAAGGGAGAGGTCAGCCTGAGCCTCAGGAAGAACCCCACAGAAGAAAGCCCAGGAAGTCAGGCAAGGAAAGGGCAGTTCAAACCAGAGGTTTGTGTCTTGGCACAGGGGTGGGAAGGAGACAGGTTTCAATGGGTAAAGACTTGTCGGATGTTAAAATGATAGTCTGATTCTTAAGATCATTTTTTAATTCTAATGTTCTAATAACTGCTCGTTACATAGAGCAACAGTCTGAAGCATAGCTTGGTAAGTGACCTTCTCTGAGTCACCCAGCATGGAGGAGATAGACCTAGGACCTAGGTCATCCCCAACAGGAGGGCGCACTTGCAAAGCAATATGGCCGCAGGCTGGCTGGCCTGTGTGCTGGGCTCCCACACGCCTCCCATGTCCTCCTCATAGCCTGAGTTATTTTCCAGTTTCCCCCACTGACCACTGCCTCACACCATTATCTATTAATTATGCACGGAGAATATTTTTCCTGGTGTCTTAAAAAAATTACTTAAAAAAAAAAGTCTTTAACCCACACCACACATTGAATATGAAGAAAGATACCATGTCAGGGAGAAGTGTGTGGAGTGCTTTACAGTCACTTCCTGTGAGACATGGTGGGCAGCACTGGTGATAAGGAGAGAGCACTTCAGGAGCAGCCACGGCTTCTGTTCCTGGAGCACAGACGAGCCTGGCACCAGACTCCCTGCCTTTCACGCCTGAGCTCTTCTCTCGTCACCGCCGCTGGCAAGAGGCCTCGCATCTGTTCCCATTTTGCAGATCAGCATTTAGAGAGGTGCCCTGACTGCTTAGGTTTACGGAGCTAGCAGGCCTTGAACCTGCATTTAAAGCCCTGTCCCTCTGCTCAAAGCCCAGACCTTGAAAGGCAGTCTTTCTCTAGATCACAGATTATGCAGGGGGTGGAAACTGCGTTATGCCAAGCAGCAGCTGTTGCCCAGAGTGAGGATGCCTGGGAAGAGCAGCACAGGGCCCTAATTACCTATGGCAGGGAAAACATCTGTGTGGGAAAAGTAATGAAATTAATTCTAAAGTCTAGCAGTTGCATGCATTAATTGACGTTAATTAATGCCAAATTACAGGATACTTCCTATGGAATCACATCATACACTCACTAGAATTGAATATGGAAAGAGTTCATCATACTTAATGCTATTACAGCAAGCCCCAAGGGGAGTAAGAGTGATTGGTCCCTCATTATGAAGTGCAGCCAATTTCTTTCTGTTTCCATTAGAAGGAGAAAGAGAACAAACCAGGAGCACTTTACCAGGGGCTAGCGGTTCAAAATTGTTCATTTCCCCTTCAGCTTGCAAATTTCACTTTGAGCCACTCTAAGTAAGAAAATGCTTTTAAGACCCCTTCTTGGGGCTTTCCTTGTGTCACCCAGCTGAACCTCTGTATTTCTTAGTTGGAGAACAGACTCACAGCATGTATTATTGCTCATAGTCCCCCCACCTCAGTACATGTCATGGTGAGTGGAGGAAGATGGAAAAGCAGAGGAATTATGTTCTTTAATTCTCGAGAGACAGATCTCAAGCCCACCGTGGACCATGTCACCTCCACCCGCTGGCTGAGAGATGCTGACCAGGGATTTGCACACAGACCTGTCTCCCTCTCTCACATCACTGCCTGTATACTACTCTTGACATCTCCTCTATTTCTTTTATTCATTTTTCCAGTGAAACCATACATATGTAGATATCTATATATACAACTTGTACAGAATCTGGTTGATACACATACTGGTAACCTACTTTTAGAAAACTTTTATTTTAGAATAATTTTAGATAAACAGAAAAGTTACCAAGACAGTATAACTTTACCTAGCTTCTCCTAATGTTTACATCTTGAACAACCAAGGTCTGTTTTCCAAACTAAGAAATTAACATTGATACAATATTATTAATTGGTAACCCATTTTTATTGTGTGACATGTATTAAGCACTTCTGTAAATACTCATATACTCTTTGGAAGCATGGTTTTAATCACAAACTGTGCATGTTCTGAAGTTTTCAAAAATGATTCCCCCATTTTTGGCCCTTCTTCTCTCTTTCTTTATTATAAATAACAGTGATGGATATTGAAATAGCTAATTCTTTTCATAGATCATTAATTATTTCCTTGGGTAGAAGTCTCAGAAATGAACATGAGGTTGAAAGATCTCATTTTCAAGGATGTTGAGCCATATTGCTGAATTACCCCCACAAAAATACAGATTTACTGGTCTTTCTTTTGTATCTAGGTATATGCATTGATATTTAGCTCAAAGCCAAAATATGCGTAACAAATACTGGCTCCCAGTTCACGGGCATTTTTCACACAATGTAGAGTTGTAGAAATAAAAGCCTTGGGGCCAACCAAGTTTGAATCCCATAAGGCCATTTCTGTAAATCTTGATCTCTTTGAGCTTCATTCTCTTTATCTAAAAAATCAGTTGATATCTTATTATACCTTGTAGTACTGTGAAGATTAAATGTATGAGATAAAGGTGAACATGCTTCAGAATCCCTGGTACATAAATGCTCAACAAATGTTAGTTTCCCTGTTCTTTTATTTCCTTCCTGAATCCCTTAGATTCAGAAATTCCAAATAGTTGAGTTATAAATATGAAAAGTATATCTTTATATTTTTCATCTTGTGCTTGTTCAGGAACCTTTGAAAAGGAGGTTAAAGTCTTAAGAAAGAAACTCTTAGACTCCATTACAAATAAAACAAGCACTATGTGTTTATCAAGAAGTCCTCATTAGGGGGCAGTCCAAGAAATTCTGATTGGAAGTTGTATTTGTAATTTGAAGACCAAGACCTCTTAATCAAGAACCTTTGATTCAGTTTGGTTAATCATTGTTTTTATTCATTATCTCACATAACAAGCACAGAGAAAGAGTAGCTCTGGGCTCCGTACAATCAGTAACTCAGTGTCATCAGGAAGTAGGTCCTTTCCATCTCTTTGCATGCTCACTATGTAAGCTTAACTGTAAGACAGTCTCCTCTGTGTGAAGAGAAGGCTAGCGCAGGGCCAAGCATGACATTGGACACAGCGTTCTAGAGAGACGAAGAGGGTCTTCTTCTGCAGCTTCCGGTCTCTGCCCTGCAGCCACCGGTCTCTGCCCTGCAGCCCCTTAAAAGACCTCCCTCTCTTCTCATTTACTGCTACAGGGTTTTAAGGCCCTTTCCTGAACCATCCAGTGGCAAGGGGAGTAAAGGAAGACCTTGAATGGGTGTAGACCAAAAGGATTAATCCTTGCATGTGAACACTTATCAGTCACACAGGAGGAAGGACAAGCCTATAGATGGAGTATTGGCTTTTCCATTAAAGAGGCTGGGGGGGCACCTGGGTGGCTCAGTGGGTTAAAGCCTTTGCCTTCTGTTCAGGTCATGATCCCAGAGTCCTGGGATCGAGCCCTACATCAGGCTCTCTGCTCCTCGGGGAGCCTGCTTTCTCCTCTCTCTCTGCCTGCCTCTCTGCCTACTTGGGATCTCTGTCTCTCAAATAAATAAATAAAATTATGAAAAAAAAAATAAAGAGGCAGGGAAGAGTGGGTATTGGAAGGTCACCAACAAAACATAACTGATAGAGAAACGTAACTGAATATACAAACTCAGTTTACCCTTTTAAAGGACTTCCTGTGTATTCTCAAACTGATTTTATCGCTGTGAAAGGTAGCAAAAGAGGAAATAGGAATATTACCATTATTGATAACAACTGAGATCTGTACACATTTGAGTTTAAAAACATGTAGCATATATATTATTTCAGTTACTTCTAGGGGCAAAACTGTAAGAAAGTCGACGTTGGCATCCCCATTTGGGTGGCAAGGCTCTGGGGGATGAAATGATTTCTTTTGAACTATGCAGCCAGGAAGTGACCAGACCAGAACTCAAGCCCAGGTCTCCTAGCTGCCAATGTTCATTGTTTCTGTGACCCCAAGCTACCTTTAGAAAAACAGAAGTTGATTAAAAGCTGTAGAAGGGTCTGTGGAATGTGAAAATTGTGAGGTAAAGATTTTGTGTGCTGTAGTGGTAGGGAAGGACTGAGTCACAGAAATTGTCTTCAGAAGATTTTGAGTTATGCCCCAAAATAAAACTCTAAGAGTGTTTGCAAAAGGAGATAATTAAGAGGGAGTAGTGGCTCTTCTTTAGTTATCTCCGGAGATGGTTTCACCGGGACTAGATGGCTTAAAGTGCTTCAAAACCAGTCCCATTCCCACAGATGGCAGTGGGATGAAGGAATATTGTAGATAAAGCTCTCCTCCACAGTGTACAAAGAGCTTATCAGTAATTACATCAGTCATTGGTCAGATGGAGCAAATGTGCATGCCTCCCCCTAGTGGCCCTCCTTCTAGAGTACAGGTTCCCCTAAGTTCCGTTAAGTGAAGATGATCCTGGAAATTTCCTTAAGGAAGTCATTAGTGAATCCTTGATCCAACCCAATACTATTGCATACCCCCATTTCATGTAAGCCTTAATCTCCTGATTTCTTTTTAATTGGAAAGAGTGGATATCTGTATATATCCCTGATGTCCTAAAAGCATAGTCATCTGTTCATTCAGCATAAAAAATAAATAAAGTAAAACAATTACATTTTTCATTCAAAATATACATATTTCAATCAAGAGGCACATTTGCACTACTGGGCATTTACCCCAAAGATACAGATGTAGTGAAAAGAAGGGCCATCTGTACCCCAATGTTTATTGCAGCAATGGCCACAGTCCCCAAACTGTGGAAAGAACCAAGATGCCCTTCAACGGATGAATGGATAAAGAAGATATGGCCCATATATACAATGGAGTATTATGCCTCCATCAGAAAGAATGAATACCCAACTTTTGTATCAACATGGATGGGACTGGAAGAGATTATGCTGAGTGAAATAAATCAAGCAGAGAGAGTCAATTATCATATGGTTTCACTTACTTGTGGAGCATAAGGAGTAACACGGAGGACATTGGGAGATGGAGAGAAGTGAGTTGGGAAAAATCAGAGGAAGAGACAAACCATGAGAGACTGTGGACTCTGAGAAACAAACTGAGGGTTTGGAGGTGAGGGGAGTGGGGGATTGGGTGAGCCTGGTGATGGGTATTAAGGAGGGCACGTATTGGGGCACCTGGGTGGCTCAGTGGGTTAAAGCCTCTGCCTTCGGCTCGGGTCATGATCCCAGGGTCCTGGGATCGAGCCCCACATCAGGCTCTCTGCTCCGCAGGGAGCCTGCTTCCTCCTCTCTCTCTGCCTGCCTCTCTGCCTAGTTGTGATTTCTCTCTGTCAAATAAATAAAATATTTAAAAAAAAAAAAAAGGAGGGCACGTATTGCATGGAGCTCTGGGTGTGGTGCATAAACAATGAATTCTGGAACACATACACACACACACACATACACACACATAAAATTAAAAAAAAAAAAAGAGGCACATTTCAGTGAGTATTTACTCACAGCCAGTATATACCTGGAACAGTATTAGAACCTGGGGGCACATTTGTGAACAAGCAGAAAAAGCGGTCCTCAAGGAGAGTATATTCTAATGGAGAGGGGCAGAAATAAATAAGGAAGAGGTAATTTTATATTGTGGTGAATTCCACGAAGGGAATTAACAAAATGGTGTTGATCAATAGTAGTCATGGAAAACCCTCTGAAGTAAGAGTGGGCTGAAATCTAGAACTTTCTTTGTGAACCACCTGGAGAAAAGCAGTTCAGGCAGAGGGAATACAGTTGAAAAGTCTCTTATATGGTAGAAGGTTTGGCCACATTTCCGAACATAAAGGAGGCCAGATGAGAAGAATCACAGAAAGAAGAAGAGACTAACATGTGGGGGAATTGGAGTGATGGGTCCTAGAAGGTTTGAATTTATTTTAAATGCAATGAGGCAAAAGGAGTTTTAAGTAAGGAAGTGACATCTGATTAGTAGGGCAGAATAGTTACAGTCAAAAAACCAAGTCATCCTCCCTGATACAAAGTACTCCCAAGCATTAAGTATCAGATCTATGTAGGAGTTACTATAACTGACATGTTTACCATCTGCTGTTGAGTCTCACGTGGGATTAGTTTACTCATCTGTAAATGAGAGCAGAGCCTTGGATGCAGGAATCTCCTCTCTATTCTGCTTCACTTTTTTTTTTTTAATTTTTAAAAAGATTTTATTTATTTATTTGACAGAGATCACAAGTAGGCAGAGAGGCAGGCAGAGAGAGAGGAAGGGAAGCAGGCTCCCCGCTGAGCAGAGAGCCTGATGTGGGGCTCGATCCCAGGACCCCAAGATCACACCTAGGCCGAAAGCAGAGGCTTTAACCCACTGAGCCGCCCAGGCACCCCTATTCTGTTTCACTTCTAATTATTAATAGAAGAAAAGCCTTTATCTTGATATGGAATCTTCCTGTTTCTAACAGTGCACTTCTTGCATGAGATGACTGGTGGTTGCTTGTATGTCCGTGTTTCCCTGCCTGTTGGTCAAACGTCAAAGTATGGAGAAGAGCCCACAAATCCAAAGAGAAACAAACAAACAAAACTATAAAATCAGGGCGCCTGGGTGGCTCAGTGGGTTAAGCCGCTGCCTTCGGCTCAGGTCATGATCTCAGGGTCCTGGGATCGAGTCCCGCATCGGGCTCTCTGCTCAGCGGCGAGCCTGCTTCCCTCTCTCTCTCTCTGCCTGCCTCTCTGTCTCTCTGCCTGCCTCTCTGTCTGCTTGTGATCTCTCTCTGTCAAATAAATAAATAAAAATCTTAAAAAAAAAACTATAAAATCACAAGTATTAATACCAGTTTTTAAAAATGCTTTCATTTAGGTTTGGGAGGGGAGAATTAACTAATGAGAATTTAGTATTCCGGGATGGCAAGATTTGTTGGAGACACTGGGACATGGTGGTGATGGTGTTGGTAGAAAGTGAGTAAAATAATAGCGGTACTACTTTTAACCGTAACAATGGGAGGGACAACGCAACTGAAGAATCTGAGGTTTGTTTAAAGCGTTGGAGATAGCAAGGGAAATGGAAAATGTCCCCTCCAAGTCCACTACTCTGTGAGTATACGTCCCCCACCCCGTTTTTTAATTTTTTTTTTCAGATTCACAATATCTGACTTGCCGAATGCAGAACTGCACAGAGGCCAACAGAAATAAACCTTTCCCAGGCTACATTGACCCAGACTCTTTGATTGTCCAGGATGATTACGTGTTTGTTCAGGTATGAAAGATTCACTTCTGCTGATTGTCTCAGACGTTTCTCTTTCCTGCTTCTGTCCTAATGCAGCCTCCTTTGCCTGCGTACACTCCCTTAAGAGTGAAAATGGAAAAAAAGAAAAATCATTATCTTTTTGACAAAAGGAACATTATTGAGGGTTGAAGCTTCTATGCTAATGGAATATTAATTAGCTCCTTTGGGCACTGTCTGGAGGACCTTATCAATATGGGGTCATGGAGGCCCTGGGTAGTATAGGAAGGTTGTCTCCGAATGATGCACACTTCTGTTCACCCCCCTCCCCTGCCTTCATGGGCCTGAGCGGATATGTCAGTCTCTTCCTATCAGAATAGTCAGCCAATCAGCCTGTTCCCCAGTAGTCACCTTAAAAATAGAGAAACAGATGGGAGCAGGAAGCTGGGGGGTAGCGGGAAGTGGTGGGAGGCAGAGGTGAGGTACAGAGTAATCAGCCATTATTGTCATGCTCTGACTGTGATTAGGATAAGAATTAGATGAGATGAGATGTGCTCAGCCTGGATTTTCACCCCTGAAAAGAGTGGCAAACTTTTTGTGGTTGAGTGGTTAGAAGAGACAGGGAGCAAGTATGCTTTGCTTTGCTTTTCAGCATTTAAGGAAAATTCTAGGCTTGTTTAGATAAATCTTCAGTTCCTACTGAAGTTGGGACAGACTTCATGTCTTGCTTCCCATACTAAGAGCGGAAAGGTACAGTTGCTAAATAGTTTATATCTGCATAGTTTATATATCAAATATGTCTGTTTTTATATTTACTTTATTTATACAAACATACTATATATACAGAGACACACAATTTTCTTATGATTGAGACACAATCTAAACACTGCTATGTGTATTTGGAGAAGAAATCATAAATCAGAATATTCAATCCCATGTTTTGAGGAAACAAAGGTTCAAAATACCCAACATCAGCCTATATATGTACTCTTAAAATGTTTCACAAATTACACACACACACACACACACACATACCAGTTTTCCTTAGGGAAGTGAGTAATGAGTACTCTGGTAACTTCAACATCAAATTATCAAGTGACATTAAAATGGTTACACGTGTTGGTTCGAACTATAATTCATTTCCCTATCACCATTTCTCCCAGGAACCCTTTCTGCTTTCTAATAGTGGTTTATAATCCATATATAACTGACAAATGGGACTCACTTCTGCGTTTAGAGTGTCATATATTTCGTACCTGTGCCACTGTGAACATGGTCCTGTACCCGTCACGAGGACTGCGAGGTGATCTGGTCCCATGATGGGGAAGCGATAACTTCTGGCCGCTATTTTATGTGTCTGGTGGACATTCGCCCGGAGTATGTGTTGACCCAGTCTGAGTATGCACACCCCAGCTGATAGCCCAAGTCCAGATATTTATATGGATTAAGAGCAGCTAAACCAGCTCACAGAAGCAGAGAGCAATGGTGGTTGCCAGGGATTGGGAGGTGGGGACATGTGAGTCAAGGGGGACACATTTCCAGCTGCTGAATGAATAACTTCTGGGGATCTAACGTACAGCAGAGTGACTTTACTTAACAACACTGTATTATAGACATGACAGTTGTCAAGACAGTAGCTTTTTAAAGATATCACCGCACACAGAGTGTCATAATTAAGTGAGGGGCTAGAGGTGGTGATCATTCTTCCGTAGACACATGCATCAAATCGTCACATGCCTCTTAAACTCACATATGTTACATGTGAATAATATCCCAATAAACCTGGGAAACAAGAGTGGCTACAGAGGAGAGACTGGCCTGGAGCCCTTGATGCTGTGCAGAGCGGTGCTCGTGCTGGAGTAGAGACTGCACCCTTTCCTGACCTCCCTGGCATCCACGGACTGGGTTGTGTGTGCCGGACAGACTTGGAGGAGGTAGCTCCCCGTTCTCTTCTAGGAGAGAATCTTTCTAGGAGCAAATCACTCTTCTAGAGTGATTTTGGACCACGACCCTGGCCGGCTTTCGTCTAATGTGTCAGCAGCACTGTTGTACCTGAGACACACTCAGAGGCCTCAGTGTGACAGTATCAGATGGCGTTCAGTGCTCAGAGGAGAGAGGCTCCCGCTCTGGCACTGTCTGACCCGGGCCGTTAACTTCCGGTACAACCTGGGGACCTGTCTCCTCGCCAGGGGTCTTGGGCTAGGCAGCTGAGGACTCCTGACAGACACGAAGCTAATACACTCTGAGGCTTATGTCATTAAGAAGGAGAAGGGGAGAAGGAAAAGAAAGAAACTGAAAATGTTTCCTGGCTCCTGAGCTACAGTGCAAATTGAAGAATTATATTTTCATGCAGTGGGTTTAGCTTGGGCCTCAGACCAACTCACATACACCGTGTGAGTTGTTTTTGAATGGAACGCTAGTTCTTTATGCTTGTCCACAATAGTCACTCACGCTGTTGGGTTGGCGGCTAGCCCCTGCCATTCACAGCTCTTTTTCTGTGGCCTGTAACTGTTATAATAGCTCCTCTTACTTTTGTGTTTATGATCCAGCTGACATCAGGAGGACGGCCACATTACTACGTGTCCTACCGAAGGAATGCATTTGCCCAGATGAAGCTGCCCAAATATGCTTTGCCCAAGGTATGACCTGAATGGATCTCTTCATTTCAGTATTTTCTCCCATTCCCATAATTCCCATGTTATCGCCTGGACCCTCATATTCATTTATCTCTTCTCATCCCCCATGACTGTTTTTCAACTACTCTCTCTCTCTCTCTCTCTCTCTGATTCTTGCTGTAGGAGCATCTGACTAGATTATCAACTGATTTGTGTTTGATTTTCAGTAATAAAAATTTTTGAGCCGTATGTGTGGGTATTCTAGCAAGACGGAAAGTAGGCTTTGGATCCATGTCATATCTGTACAACATTCTATTGTTGTTAATTATTGAGAAATGGTGCATCTACATGGCACTCAACCTTTACTTTGTCTCTCAGCAGGACTTACGACACTGGTTGTCTTAGAGTTCTGAGGCATAGCTCATTTTTTGGACTTCCCCAAAGACATACTCCTTTGAAAATAAGGACAGACAAAAGTTTAAGAAAAGACCCTCTCAACCGTTGACTTCCCTGGGCTAGCTCTCCAGAAACGCTGAACAACTACGTTAATATGGAGCGCCACCTAGTGGAGGACAGAGTGACTTGGGAGCATAAAGCTGAGTGGATCTGTGGTCTGAAATAGTTAATGGATTGTGCCTTGATCTTACAGCAAGGGAGGTATGTGTGGCTGTAGGAGGGGGACAGCGTAGGTTTAAATGTAGTTGCAGCTCAGGTTTGAAACCTTTGGTTTGGGCAGAGAACATAGGGAACTTTTTTTGATTGAGTGTTGATGACTACGTTCTGTTTTTATCCACAACTTTGTAGCATGCCGTCCTGGACCAACACCAGCTAGCTGCCAGGAATTCATGTGACAGAGCACAAGGACATCACAGGTCTCGGTAGCCAGTTGCTCTGGCCTTTCCAGGCAGAATTTTCTTTCTTGGCCGTCCCTCTGCCCCTAAGCATAGCAGTGTAGTAAGGTGGGCTGAGACCCTGGCCCACTCGAGATAATAACACACATTAAATTGCACTGTTGACTCCAAAGAACAATGTCCATGTTAGTAGTTATTATTTCCAGCTGCCAAGAGATTAATGACGGTGGTAATTGTCCAGAACTATATGCCTGCGACTGTATGCACTGAAATGCTCCCTGCTCTTGATTCAGCTTTAAGGGTTTTCCAAAAAGACAAGCACAACAATTTAGAGTTGTGCCTTAGATGAGAATCGGGTAAAGTCCATATGTAAAATTAAATCTGAGTGCTGTTAAAATGACCCTGGATTATCTTTTAGGAAGGCCCATGAGGGATATGATCATGTCTCCCCAGTAAGTCCAACAGAGCTGCTTTGTTTTCTTTTTTCCCCTTGGAGTGCTGACATAAATGGCTATGTCTTTGATTGGCCAGCAAATGCAGTAGTTTAGCTTGCAAGACTTAAACGTTTAAAAATAAGATTTAAAGTTAATGCAGGGAGATGCTCTCGCTCAGGAGGCATGGGGGAATCAGACCAAATCAGGAAGCAGCAGATGTGAGTCACTCCTCTTGGGTTCTCTCCTGGGAATATACTCTGTGTGCGGAATAAGTCCCGGCCAAACCAAATGCTCTTTGCAGCCGAAGTGAGGCAAGCACTCAGGTCTCCTGAGTTCCCAGCTGGCATCCTTTGTATTATACTTTTCTTCTCTTGAAATAAATTAATAACTTATTATTATAAGATAGCAGATCTCCCACAGATTTTGATATACTGGAGGACCATCAAAAGAAAAAGTCCCAGGGACCCAGGAGACCCATGGTCGTTGAAAACCAAAACCCATCTTTGGATCTATTGCTGGAGTGTTAGGAAACACATCCTCTGCATTGCTTGTTCAAGTCGACCCTTGCCCCCAGGGACACCCAGCCAGTCTGGAAGGAAAAGTTGTCTTTTGAACCTGAATCTGCTGTCCCCTCCCCTTGCTACCTGAGATGAGCACGCTCTATTCCTAGCCTCATCTGAGGTGCGAGGATAGAACACAATGATTAATTTCTCTTGTCCCCGGAAAAATAGGAGCCAGCGCAGCAAATGAACGTATTATGTGGTCCAAGCAGGTGTTTTTTATTTAAGACAATGAGTCGCCTCATTACAGTCCCATTACACCTTCAAAGAATAGCCCCGGCTTGGGTGGAGTGATCTGCCAGAAAGGTGCGCGTATTCCATGGCCTTCTATCAAAGCCAGGGCTGCCTTGGCTGGAAAGGAACAAAGCTTGGTGCTCACCAAAGGAATTGAGACAAACCAGCACTTTCATGTTAAAATTTTCTATAATCATACACTGCCATTGTATCAGCTCTTGAAAGACCATGGTTACCCTGAGCTGTGTTTAAAAAAAAAAAAAAAAGAAAATAATAATAATAATAAAATAATAAAATGGTAACAGTGACTGGAGAAGGGGATGGAGAGACTTTAATGTTGCTGCTGCTATTAAAAACATGAGCCCCACATCGCCCCCCCCCAGACTGGGAGATATGGTGGTGGTTTCCCTTAACTTACTTGGAGCTCATTCTGAGCTACTCAAGGGAGATGAATGAGGCAATACATATGAAAGTGCTTTGAGCATTTTGGAGGACAGATACTCTATAAAAGCAAGGTAATATTATTATCAGTATGGATCTAGTTGTCTGTGTGGTGGGAGATGGATGGGATGGGGCATGGGTGGTCGGGGGGGTCGGCAGCAGGAGGCCCGGATCTACCACTAACCTGCTTTGGACTGACTTATCAATTTCTATTTCTCTGTGTTTTGTTTGTTCTTTTGCTTTTACATTTTTAAGATAAGATAAATGTTAACTCTGAATAAAATTCCTCTGAGGTGCCTCTCGAAAATTTGGTTCTATGACCAAATAAGCTTAAGAAAAAAATAAACTCCATTCTATGCCCCTTGCCTCAAGAGTAGTGGTGGGTCACTGGTGTCGAAAGCTCTAGGATGTTCTGTTAAAAAAAAAAAAAAAACAACAGCAACAACAAAAAAACCCATATAATTTAGCATTAATCAAAACACTTTACAAAGGCATCCATTAAAACAAAGTTTATTAGAGTCGATCAATGCTGGTGTCCTATGGAACAGATTTTGGGAAATACTCTAGCAGAAGATCTCAAAGGTCACTCTTGTTCTGAAATTTTGTGTCTCAGTAAAAGTATTGAACATAAAGGGCCACTTTATGTAGAAAGATCATATTCTCCTGATAGAGGAGAATGTAGACAAGAAAAGAAAGATGACATTTAAATATGTCAGATCTTTCAATTAAGATATCTGAGACCAACATTTTACTTTTTTTTTTTTTAAGTCTCTTCAATGTAATTGGAATATATGGAGAGAGAAAGATCTGATCTTGGCCCTTATCTAGAGATGGCCCTTTGAGTCTGATGTTACTCGACTAGTTCTCTTGGTGACCTTGAAGCACTGTGTTTTAGTTGTGAATCTACAAAATAAAGATTTGCATGAGTTGGGACGATATCGTTGATGTATCTAGCCCCTCGCATTTATTGTCAAGATATCTGTGATGACCCAGACTTCAGAGGTTCCCCAGTGCACAAATTCACTCCCAAGGCACAGAGGTAGGTAGTAATTACGTGAGGGTCAGAGCTGTGCTTAAGTGTTTTAACTTGAATTCAGGGAAGATGCTGCACCCTGCTAATGAGGGAGAGTGATTTGGGAGTAGTTATGTAAGGCTTCCAAATGGCTAAATAAGGATGTGGGAGGGCAAAGGAAGTGGGGAGCCATAGAATGTTTGGCCCTCAGTGGTTGAATGGGCCTTGGGCTAATTTCCATACTGAATCCCCTCCATTAGAAAGAAGCAAAGTACTTGCACGAACCACTTTTTATTAAGCATACTAGTTAGCCCCCCAACATTTGCAGCAAACAGAAAGGCCAAATCAACCTTGCTTTATCAGCAAAGGGGATTTAAACATCTGCATAACTGAAAATAGTTAGCATATGTGGGACAGATGCTATGTGCCAGGCACTGTTTTAAGTGCGTAGCACTTAGGAGCCGATGTAATCCTCACAACTCCAGGGAGGGCGTACTAATATCTCTGTTCTGTAGGTAGAAATTCTCAGGCACAGAGTTTGGTTTACACAGCTAAGTTACAGAGGGAGGATGTGAACTCAAGTAGTTTTACTTCGAAGCCCATTCTTTTAACCATTTTGTTCTACTCTCTACTGGAGTAGATCCTCTCTCACTGAAAGGTTTACAAATAGGGCAGACTTCTTAGTTGTCCACAGTCAAAGACTCAAAAGACTTTCACACAATGTGGCCTCTCTCTCTCCCTTTTGAGCCTATTTTCTTCAGGACTGGGTTTCATCCCCTACCTTCCCTCCAAGATATGCCTCCATCAGATCTAGACTTTTTTTTTTTATATAATTTTATAATCCCAGTGTCATTTTAGAATTGTGTCTTATTGACTTTGTGTTGCCTACCCATCATTGATCCAACCACTGTGGTCGGGGACATTGAATATTCTGAATGGTAGGCCAACAAGTCTTTTCTGGTGCTAAGGGTAAAAGAAAGTAACAAAGACTAAGTACAGGGAGGAAATCTGTCTGAGAGTGATTCGGGTGTTTTTCAAAGAACATCAACTCCAGTTACCAGAAGAAATGGAAATAGACATTTGGCTGGTATAAGCAATGGCCAACTTGCATACCAAACTTAAGTTTGCATTATTGATCCACGTGGAATTGATCCACATTGAATTAATGGGATTCATTTTTGGCCTCCCATTCTGTATTCTTTATATAAAAACATGACCAAACTCTAGAATATGACATGTGAGACCCAAGTAGGGGTGAGAAAGATGAAACTCTATGGATAAAGTCTTCTTCCTTCTGGGATCATCAGAGTTCACTGTGATCATGGTAAAGGCAGGAGAGATTCGCCCCTATATGTTTAGAGAGGGTCCAAGCTGAATTGCTAATCATTCAATTGAAAGAACATGGGCATATATTCCAAGGAGAAATTTAGATTAGGAGTTAGGTAGAACTTTCTAGCACTGAAATTCTTACCAGAGAATACTGGAAGTTCTCTGGAAGTTTTTCAAGGATGGAGGATGATCCATCTGGGAAGATTTGAGTACTAAGCTACACAAGGCCAAGAATCTTTCCATACTGTTCTTCAGTCTTTTTGCTTATTTGTAATTCTCTTTTTTGTTTTGTTTCGATTTTCGGTTTTTTGAAAGTTACACCACTTTTGAAAGTTACTGCCTTTACTCAAGGCAGTAGACAGCTGCCAAGAGCTTATGTACAGAAGACAGCAAGCCCTGGTCTGTGCCAACCTCCCCTGAACATCCACTTCTCTGGAGTTCTGAATGGGGAAGAAAGGATTTGGAATTCCCACCCCGGGGTCATCTGCTCACTGCCTCCACATTACCTTTGCCTTGTTTTTCCTTCCAGGACTACCAGAGTCTGAAAGCAGGCCACTTCTTTCCTCATTCACTTACGATTTCCTGCTGAATTTCTCAGAGTAAGGGTTTAAATAAACTACTGAGTCCTTGAACACTCACTGATGTGAAGATGAGTGCTTTGGGGTTCTCAGGTGACTGTTTTCCACAGCGACTTCTGGGAGTTGCTGAACCTTAGGGAGTGTTTGTCAAACTTTAATGTGCATACGAACCGCTCAGATTTTATTTAAATACAGATTTTTGATTCAATAAGTGAGGCCTGAGATTCTGTGTATCTGACAAGCTCACAGGTGATGCCAACAGTGGCGGCTAATGGACCATGCTGAGAGAAGCAGGGCTTGTCTGTTTTCTCTCTGTCTCTCAAACTTTCCCTCATATTTGGCCCACCTACGCCTTCTGAACATACACCATGTTTGTGCTTGGCAAGTACATCAGGGTGATTGATTCTCCAAAGATATGCATATTTGAGAAAGTATTCTTCAATGATCTAATGGGGTAATTAAATTATAAGCAAGCTACCAAGCATCTCTCTGCCCTATTTTCTCCTGACCTTCCTGCCTATCCCCACAGATGACAAAGGAAATGGTTAACATTTGCCTAATTAATGATTACTTCACAAATATACAAAAGGAAAATTTTTATCTCCCATGACAGCGCCTAAGAGCCTATTCTGGTATCCTTCATGGGATTCCGCTCTCTTTGGACACATGCCATGTTCACGTAGGAACCTCATCATCCTTCTTACTTCTCTGTGTCTTTCTTCAGGACATGCATGTCATCAGCACGGATGAGAATCAAGTGTTTGCAGCGGTTCAAGAATGGAACCAAAATGACACCTACAACCTCTATATCTCAGACACCCGTGGGGTCTACTTTACACTGGCCTTGGAGAACGTTCAGAGCAGCAGGGGTCCAGAGGGCAACATCATGATCGACCTCTATGAGGTATGTCACAAGACATGTGTAGTCCTGAGCCACTGCAGTGCCTGGACCGTGGGTGAGGGCCCACAGTTGGCTGTTGCCTCCATCATTTTAATTCCTAGTTCCTTATGTGGCCTCATTTCGTTTGGGAGAGGGGAGGATTTGTAGAACATTTTTACTGGTTAATTTGCACTCCACCCAACACCTCTCTAGGAATCCTTTCTTGGTGAAGTCCACAGTCCATGAAGTCTCAGGGGCCCTGGAGAGAGTGTCTGGGGAAGCAGTCAAACAGTTGAAAGGTTTGAACAAGAGTGATCCTAATGTGAAATTTGAAATTTGAAAATAATCTTGAAGGGCAAACAAGGTGTCGGAGTTTGAGCAGAGGGGCAGTGGGCATCCTCCTTTTCTCTCTGAAGAACTAAGAGGGGGATATCTTTGAGTGAACTAGAAGATACTCCCATTGGATCTGAATATCTTTCTAGCCTGGTATCTTCCACTCATTGTCATCTCCTCAAGGACCAGTGAGTGAGACAAAGTGATAGATAAGTCTTTCTCTCCTAAATGGGAAGGGGGGAAGCAGAGACCAAAAAAAAAAAAAAAAAAAAAAATAGAGTTTACCTTATTTCCCTAAACAACTCTGGCCCTTTGTTTCTCAAAATGATTAGGGTACAAAAGAAAATCCTATATGTTAGATCATTTAGCTTTCATAACAAATAACAACACTTGAATGCCGTTGAAAGCATGGCTAGGCAGGAAGCATGCTGCTATTTGGGGATGGATTTTAGCCACTTGTCAGTCTACTTTTGTACCATGAGGATTTATAATGGGTTATAGTGAGCCGTTGCAAAATGTGTTCAGAATTTGGGAAGCACTCATTTACCTGTATCCTATCTGAAAAAAAAAAGAAAATCTGAAACCGGTTCAAGTATATATAGTCATAATGATGCTGTCTTTTGATTGAGTACAAGTTTATAGAGTCAAGAGATTTGTTTATGTAATGAGAAGCAAGGGAATGATATCCAGTATATCAAAGAAAGGAACCAATTTCATTTGACAAATTTAAACCTATCATTGTAATTCCTTTTAATGCTGTCTACCCCCTTTCTTCGGGATTTTCTTCTAGTATCTAAACTTCTCTGTAGGTATAAAGCCATATTAATGAACTTATTTACCCCATTCAGAGGCCAAACTAGCATGAGACATAGTGTGTATATATTTAGAAAAATGCACTGCAGACTTATTTACACATTCACAAGGTTTTTCCACTCTTTTCCTGCTTATGTTCCAGATAAATATAGTAGTATCATGTATCTCAGCCTCGAATGGAACATGTATTCTGGAAAACATTTACATATTCTGGCAATTTAGTTTCAAATTCATGTTGGATAAAATTGTGGTTTAAAGTATAAATTTTGGAGCCAACTGCCTGGATTTAAATCCTAGCTACACCACATGTATGAATCCTAGAGGCAAAGCCAAGAACTTCCAAGCCTCAGTTTTCTTATTTAAAATATGGAGCTATATACATGGTACCTACTTGATAGAATTTCTGGAGATTACTAAATTAATCTTCTTACTGTATATACTGTGAACAGTGCAAAAAATATATCAATGCTCAACAAATTATAGATAACATAACTAATATTATATTCCAATGAGATTAAGCCCCAATACGATGTTCTGTTCTTACAGTCTTAAAATCTGCCCACATTGTTTAAATATCCAACACTTTTGGATCCTTGTTTCTTCCCATATTGTGCTTAGCACGGCCATAGGATGTTGCTTAACACCAACCAGTCATCTTCTTATAAACAAGTATAAATTGCCACATTTCTTTCCTAATTTGTAAATGTCATGCAAACATTTAAATTGTAAGTGTTTTGTTGAAATGCCATGCATTTTCATGGGTGATTCCAGCACTTACCATGGAAATATCTAGCTTCAAGAGTCTAAGAAGTCAAAGCAGCTGCCTCAGATCAGTCACCTGGTTTGCTTCCCTGGCCTTGACTTTGTCCTTGTTCTCCCAAAAACATTTTCTCATTTTCGGGTTGCATTTTTCCCTTTCTGTTTAACTTCTCCCTCTTTTCAAGCATTGTGGAAGACCCCCACCCCGACCCTGGGATAAATTGTGTTTTCTGCCAAAACAGAGACCATTCTAATTGGTCCCTTGGTGACGGAAAAGATGACAGATTTGGACAGGAATGAGTTTGCAATGTTCTGTTATTTTCACCCGTGTTCATGAAGTGTTTTCTGAATTCAGATATTGCTAACAGGTATGCAACGAGAAGAGGAAAGGTGACTTCTGGACATGGCAGATCATTTCTTGGTTAATCCTTTTGTTTCCCTTTTGTGTCTCTCTCACGGTTGCCTGTCCGTCGGGAAACTGCTGGCTCTTATTATCATCACTGTGAGCAGTGGTGTGACTGCATTATGTAAAGGTGTTCTGCATCCCGGGGCCCGGGAGGAAGAGTCTTTGGTTTTATTAGCCTGACAGTTCGCAGCAACTTGAATTGAAATTGATGTGATCAGAACGGTGGTGCCGTATCTGCTGATTACCTAGATAGAAAGAATATTGGCTGACATGGAACCTGGCACAAATGTTCCTTAAATCTGATTGTTCTGGCTAGCAGGAAGCTGAAAGCCATTCAGCATGAATTTCCCAGTAGAACTGCGATGAACGATGAGTGCTTAGAGATAAATGAAAAGTAAGAAAATCCATAAATGAATTAATAAGGAGCAGAGATGAGCGACATATGAAGTAGGGGTGACGAAGATAGAATGGATGGAGTGCACGGCTGCTCACATTTGGGGGTGACTGAGGAGGATGGTGTGAGTTCTTTGCTTGTATGTTTCTCCATGTCAAAGACCTGCCATTCTTGTGTGTTCTTTAAGGTATTTTAGCAGAGGCAAACTGTGTAATGTATAATGGTATGAGTCTGTGTATCAAGGATAGGTGCTGTTGATGAGTCTGTGTGGGAAATGCAAATGGAAGCACCTTTCTCATTAAATTCAATCATTTTGTTCACATACACACATTGGAGCCTTACAACAAATGTGGCTCTCTCTGCCTGGGAGGTACATGTATGCATGTGATGACATAGGGAAATATTGGGGACAGAGTGTTGGGTGACTGTCTTGCATGGTTTAATCATTGAAATACCAGAATTTTCCTTCAGTGTCAGTTGGCCACCATGAACCACACTCAGGAGAGTCATGGCGGGAAAGTTGGATACAGAGCAAAAATGCTGAATAGTGATTTTTGTCAATGAAAGGTCATAATAACAACAGATAATATTTAAGGTGCCAGTATATGCCAGGCACTGTGTAAAGAAACTTCCATAATTATTTCTTTCATTCCATATATTAACGTTATGATGCTGCAACTATCATTACTTCCACTTTAAACATAAGTAAATGGAGGCAGAAAATGCTATCATTTTTGCAAGATTACAAAGCTAGCTAAGTGGGAAAATTAGAATGTGAGTCCTAGAGTATGCAGAACTCTTAACAAACTATTTGTGTCTCTGGAAGGATTTGTACTTGTATTTGATTGTGGCCCAGCCATAACCCTTAGACTGAAAGTCATTGAAGGGTAGGATAAATAGTATTAGACTTTACCTAGAAGTCGAGGAAAGCAGACAAGAAAAAGAAAACAGTCTTGGGAAAAAGCCAACAGGAGCAGAATCCACAAACGATAGCTCTGGACCTATTCACCACCTTCTGACCCAGATCCTGAGTCCGCGGTTATAGCTAAATTCAAGTGGTGCTGTCATTGTGCCTCCCAGTTTTTTCCGGTGGATGTGTTTCCATGAGAGATGCCTAGAAACAAGTGTCCTAAAATTCTCTCATCCCTGAATAGCACAAATGCCCCAGTGGCATCACGTGGGATAGGAAACAGAAGACAGCATGCCTGATGGCAGCCAGAGCGAAGGAGACAGGATGAATGTGTCTGAGACATGTGATTCCTAGGGTTTTCATCTGGTGTGGATGATGAGAGAGGGGTCTGACAGCTTTGGAAAATATCCTCCCTCCTCTGGGAAGGGAATATTAATTAATGATGATGAAGAGCGCTTTGGCTTAATGGACAATGACAGTTCACCCCAGCCAAGTGGAAAGGGTCGTGTTGGGAGTGAAGCCACCTGGCCGGCAAATTTGGGATGCACAGAGTGTGCGCTCACATGAGTGAGCACAGTGGGCAGCGTGAGGAAGACAGACTGACGAGCAGTGCTTGTTCGTGGACACACCGTGTCTTCTGCATGGAAGAGTGCCACCTCTTCGAAAGAGAAAGCTCGACAGTCGTGCCGATGCACTTAGACCTTGATTTCTTGGGGAAAGGTGCCTCTTACAGTCCAGCGTAGGAGGTAGAGAAGAAAAATGCTCTCCCTTCCAGGGCTTATTTCTTACAGGACACAAAATGTGCTAATTATACTTAAGGCTACTCACTCTGTGCTGCCTGGTCAAGTCAGTAGGGAAGAAAAGAAACTTGGGCGTTTTGGTGGGGAGCGGGCTCCTTGATTGCAAAGTCACCCCTGGCCTTTCTCCCTCTGAGTATGTGTTTCTCCTGGCTGCAACCCTCTCTTTAGAGCAGAAAAATAGTCTATGTCCAAAGCACAAAGCAATTATGCTCACAGATACATTCTCTTTCTTGCCACGCTTGTTGATTCATAATTTTTATTCTCTTCAGATTTTGACACCTTGGATTTGTAGTTGAATTCTGAGACCGAGAGGACGGGAAACCAGCAGTAACTCTTGTTCACGGGTCTTCCCAGCTTAGCCTCTGTGTGGAGCCCATGAATGAAAGATTGGGCTAGAAGAGAACCATCTAGAGGTGCCATCCAAAAAACCAAGGAAGTGGGCGGGTAGAGACATATCAGTGTGTTATCCAAGGGAGTGGGAGACAGCCTGTATGAACCAGGGGAGTGAGATAAGAGAAGGAGGGCAGCGCCCTGAAGCTGTCACCTGGGGGCACAGTAAGTGTGCAGATGGGCTTTGTGGTGGCCTGAGGTTTAAGCTGTAGCACTTCTTATTTAAAGTCTAATCAAAATGACGTTTTTGGCTCCTAGGAGATCAGAGAATAAGAAATAATAACTGATTACCTTTGAGACTTCCAGTATCACATTCCCTCTATGATCCGCAAAGAAACATAAGTAGCTTCTCAACTTACTCAGCATTTCTGAGCAGAATTCAGAAAGATAAGTAAGGTAACAGGTCTTTCCGCAAAGCAAGACAGAATCCGCGATGTGCGATATGCCATTCCTACAGGAATATCCTCCTCAGAAACTGTGTTCACGGGAAAGCATGTCTTCATCGTTACAGTAGTACTGTTTTCCATCCTGTGCCATCCCTCAGCCCCACCCACTCCACCCAAATAAACACATGCTAGGAACACTGAGGTTGTCTGGCAACCTAAACCTCTCCTCCCTATCCTGAATGGAACCCCAGATCTTATACACACATGTGCACATACATATTCACACAAGTACACACACAATCCGTATTTTGGGCACTGACCCTGCTTCCTTAATTTCCAATGTGATATCCAAAGTAAGAGGCTAGAGGTTCCAAGAAATAGACGATGAAACCTCACAAAAGAGCCCCTGAGGAAAGTGCCTTATGCCTAGAGGGGCACCAAGACACCCAGAAAGATGGACTTCTCGGGCTTAGAGCAAAACGAGCAGTGGATGGTACCAGAAACCGAAACGCTGGGATGACCATCTTGGCAGTGCAGACCAAAAAAGCAAGAAAAATAAAAAGACACGACAAATGGGATTTTCAGAGATTAAGTGCCTTGGCCACAAGAAGAAAATAAGCAGACCCACTCCAGCTGCATCCCCTGTTGTCACGGATTACCTCTGCTTTGGCAAGTTTTTACTCCTCAAGATAAACCGGAAGGCCAGGCTGCCAAAGATGAATTACAAAGCATAGCTCTCCACTCAAGTGGCATTTGATAATGCCAAGCAGTCGGGGGCCAATAAAGTCACCGCTTCTGCAAATCAAATGAACCTGCTCCTAAACACGTAGAACCCTGCTCTGACACTCTTGCCAAAAGAGGGCGAGGGCAGGAAGGAAAATGGGCAATGAAACTACAGGAATAGGTGATCCTTTCATTCTCTCTGTACTTACTGTAACCTCGAGTGTCGAGCGGTTAAGGCAGCATTGTTTCTCACGGAGGAGGATGCTGCGGAGAGACAACGAGCGTGACTTGTGAAAATTCTGATTCAGGAAATTTCATTTTTAAAGAACTGGCAGTTTAGTCATATTTAAGTATGTAACAGCCTCTGGAACATATGCAAAACCAATATGGGGTTCCCTGGTGGGCAGTCCTTATGGAGCTGGGATAGTGAGTAACTAACGACTATCGGTAATTAACATACCAGCGTCGGGAGGTGCCGTGCTCCTGGAATTTATGCCTTCCACATTTGTCGAGGATCAACAATGCATAAGAAACTGTCTGCTTGCTGTTGATTGCCCAAAATGAGGCTTGTTTCCCTAAGTAGTATTTATTTGCTTAACAAACTTGTGGTTCCAAAGGAATACGAAGTTGGCCCAACTCTAAATTATCCCATATGCCACATTGGCAGGTACCAACGAATGAGGTTTGACTGTGTCAGAAGCCAAGGTAACATGTACATATGCTGTTGCTCGAAACCCGGCCTCTTTGTGTTGAGAAATTCCGAGCTGTGTTTGCAAAAGCACATTGTAAGTCAGACAGATTTGAGTGTGAACTCCAGCTCTGTTATCGTCAGCAATTAAGTTTTGTCTACGCATCGGTTTCTTCATCCACAGGATCTGGGCCATGGCTGTGAGGCAGGTTTGTAGTGAATAGAAGCGGTTCGGTGTATAAAGCGTTGGGCAGAGTCCTAGGGGAATGGCATGGATTCATGCTCTTTTTTCCCTCTTCTGCTTAAAGATGTTCATATTCTCCTGTAAAGCGCCTGAGATAAGTGGGTTCAAATATGCTCGTTAGCTTGTCCACTTACTCCCTATCTGAGCTCCACAAAGCCACTCAGTCCAAGTTTCTGTTTCCTTATCTTCAAAATGTGGCTGCTGGTAACTCTATCTCACGGTTCCCATGAGCATTACATGGGATGACCTGCGCTGTTGCACGCATTCAGACCCTGCTGTCCCTGTTCCTTCTGGGGTTGTCATAATTCCAAATAGGGTGAAATGGGTATGAATGCATTTAATACACTCGAAGATGCTTGAAAAACATGGTGCCCAATTCAGGATTCGTGACCATGCGGCTTTACCAGCTTAGCCATTTGAGTATTTTTCCTCAAGTGTATAAGAGAGAAGGCGATCATATTGTCGGAGCCAAGTAATTAAGAAGGACCATTTACAGTGGGAACAGGTATTATAGCAATGGAGGAGGGGATGATGTCACAACTTAGGGAAACCACTGCTGCTTCATGGTTAAAAGCTGTGTGTGTATGTGTTTTTTTTTTTTTTAATTTTTATTTTATCCAAAGCTGTTCGCTATTGTTCAGTATATTTCAGTGGCTTAATAGAGCCATATTTTTACAGAACAAAAAAAGAGGGGGAAACAATAGCAATTGGATCCTGAGCTTTAAACAGAACTTTCTCAATTGCCCCAGACTGTACATAGCTCAGTGACTTGGAGAGCTGTTAAGAGCATGGTTTGTGAAGTTATCAGTTCTGAGTTAAAATTCCAGGTTTGCCGCTTACTCTCTGTGTGACCTTAGGCAGCATGACCTTGGACAAATCACTTTACCTGGATGAGACTGGGTTTCCTATGTGTGAAAAAGAGTAAGTTCTACTTAGCCAAAAGGTTTGCTACAAAGATTAAATGAGAACCAGTCTTTAAGACTATGGGTACTATGCCTAACATCAAATTATAATCACCCTATTTATGTATCATATACCGAGAACAGAACTGAAAGCACCAGATTGTAACTCTAGGCGACTGCAAGCTACCACCAACCTACCTTAGAGGAAATAAGAAGCTTCCGTCAAACTTAGACTACCACCGCCATACCATTAGGGGCAAAGATGTATTGCTCTTCTGTCCCACAGTTCAGGGAGTCATTATACTTAAGCATTTACTCTCCTTTTCCCCATCCTCACCCTCTCTTTTCTCCAAGTGCTTCCAGCTGAATTTGACCGCCACTTCTTTTTTTAAAGTAAATAAACATATCCTATCTCAAATTGATGTATTTTTCAGCCATGTCAATTTTTCCCAGGTAGCAGGGATAAAGGGAATGTTCTTGGCTAACAAGAAGATTGACAACCAAGTGAAGACTTTCATCACGTACAACAAAGGGCGAGACTGGCGTTTGCTGCAGGCGCCAGACACAGATCTAAGGGGGGACCCTGTGCACTGCTTACTGGTAAGTTTTCACATTGGAGAAGAATGTTCCACACAGTGGAGGGCTGGAAAGGGATGTTAAACAAGCAGTTGAAGATGGTTGCAGGGCTCGTTGTTCAATCAGTGAACAAAAAGGGGCAGGGCTGGGCGTGAAGGCAGGGTGTGTGGAAGGGTCCCTGTGCTGGTTTTTGTGTGGGTCCGTGACGTAAGAGGGCATGAGTGGGTTCCTTGCTGACATCAAGGATTCCGAGTTGGGACCAAAGTCTGTTGAGGATCTCAAATTACAGTGTTAGGGAGAATGTGAAAGTTTCCATGTATGGTGGGAATAGACACCCTTATTTTCCCATGAATGACTTGTTATATAGCCAACGATGCATAAATTCAGCTGTAGAATTGATGAACTAAAGATTTTTATAGATATGTTTTCCAGCAAAGGTGTTTAGTCGTATTTTAAGGGGAATTTATGCCTCAAACTAGGGTAAGAACCACTGATTTAAACCCTCATTGGTACCCTTTGTAATATGTTCGGTTCATCTGAGTCTCATTCCATAAAGCTGGGGTTGGTTAACTATATGGCCTGTCGGGCCAATATGGCCCACCCCTTGTTCTTCTAAATAAACCTTTACTAGAACTCAGTCATGTTTAGTTACAGACTGACTTGCTTTTGCTCTATACGGCAGAATGGAGTACTCATGGCAGGGACTGTATGGTGTATAAAGCCTATAGTGTTTATTATCTGGCTCTCAAAAAAAAAAGTTTACTGATCCCTCCTCTGAAGTATGAATTTCTTTTAGTTGTCTACATTTGGACACTGAGTAGACAGATCAGCATGGTTGAGATACATATATTTGATTACATGAAGGTGTCCAAGAAAGGCATCGGGGCTGAGTCTTGATTCAGGGAGTTTACAGTCACCTTGGAAGAGACTAGAATGATAAATGAGAGATTGTAGGGTCACATCTCACTCCTCATAGTAGCTCTGGTGGTGCCCCGTGCTGGACACACGAGTAAATAATGAATGCAGAAGTAGGGGGAGATTAATTACAAAAAAAGTCATACTTAAGTGCGAATTTCTGTGAAACACCTTATAATAAAGGAGGGATCAGTATGTAAACCTAGAGGCGAGACTTCTTCGTTTTAGTATGAAGGGTTTGGTTGTGTATACACACACACACACACACGCAAACACACACATACACACATCAGTGTTCACAGTCTTCATACAATTCTGACTCTGATGTTATCCACGCTCAACTTGCTGTGTCCCATAGAGTCTGAACAGTCCCTTTGCGGGTTCATCTCACACCGCTGTAGGCAGGTCACCCTCCTACTCGAGAAGATGCCAGCAGCCATGGCTTGACCTTATTAGTTGCAAAGGATATCACAGTTGTCAGTGTGCATCAGGGAAGCAGTCTAAAATCCAGCCTCCCACTCAGCTTCCACCCTTATTACTGGCAACTTACAGGGGGAGAAAAGCCAGTTGTTATTGTAAGTGCACAAAGCCAGTGACAAAGTAAGGAAATGTAACAGTTATTGAATGCCTACTCTGTATAAGGCACTGTTCTGTAGCATTAAAAAAAAAGACAACAACAAAAAAACAGAGCTACCTTCCTAGTTTCGTTCTTCCAAGTTGGGGTATCATGGCGTTTAGCCAGAGAAGCTTGGGATGCCCAGTGCCTCAGTGTGGTCCTACATCCCACCATGCGCTTTGGAGATGCAATGCCCAGGAGAGAGAATTAACCGTAGCACCTAAAGAGTCTTGCCTGTCGTCACTCTGGCATCGCAAAGCGGTCGTGACAAACGCCTCTGACACAAAGCACTTAGTGCAGTGCTTCCTGGTCCCCCTCCAGCCCAGTTTTAGGAAGACTTTTTTTTTTTTTTAAGATCTTATTTATTTATTTGAGATAGAGAGAGCATGAGCAGGAAGAGAGACAAAGGGAGATGGAGAAGTTGACTCCCTGCTGAGCACAGAGCCCACCTTAGGACCCAGGACCCTGAGATCGTGACATGGACTGAAGGCAGACACTTAACCAGCTGAGCCACCCAGGCACTTAGGAAGCCTTCATGCCATGCCTCCAAAATATAAACATGGTATCAGCTTGCTTACACATCTCCACTGGGACCGTCCTAATCCAAGCCACCATCATTTCTCTCCTGCTCTACAGTGATGGGCGCCCAACGGGTCCTCGTGTCTCTACCTGGCAATCTCTTCTCCACACAGCAGCCAATGAGATCTTTTCTTTTGTAATCCAATTTTACTGAGGTAAAACATACATAAAAAATACCCATTTTAAGAGTATAATTTGATGAATCTTGACAAGTGTAGACAGACCTATGTGACCACTACCTCAGTCAAGATAGAACATTCCATCAGCTTCAGAAATTCTTTTGTGCCCTTTTGCAGTCAGTTCCCACTCCCCTGGCCCTTGATAATCACAAATCTGCTTTTCTTTACGTTAGATTAGATTTATTTTTTCTCACATTTCATGTAAATAAGATCAACTTGAGCTTTAAAAATTCAGATGTTGCCCCTCCTTTCCTTGAAGTTTCTGATGACTTTCTAACTCAGGTAGAATAAGATTCTACTACTTTACCATGGCCTGTGAGGTCTCATAGTGTCCAGCTCCTGTCTGCTCCTCCTTCCCGCTGTCCAGCCTCTCTCTCCTCCCTTCCTTACATAAGCTACCCTGGGAGAGGACACCACCTCTTTCCATACCTTTAACTCACTGCACTCCTTTATGTCTTACGCCCCTGTGTTCAGCATTATTTCTCCTAAAATGCCATTTCCATAGTCTGGCTTTCTCTTGGCTTTCAGCTTCTTGCCTGATTACCTGAATCTCAGAGGCTTGCTTCAGCTTTCTCTAAGCTGGAACTTGGCCCCAACTCTTGTTTCTCGTTTTCTGAAATGAGCACATGTGTTGGTTGGCTGTCTTTTCTGCCTCCCTCTGTTGAAATGGGAGCAGCACGAGTATAGGAACCAAGGCTGTCCTGGCCACTCCAAAGCATCTGCTCACAGATCAACCACGTGACAGATGTTTAGCACGTCTTGTTGTGATGGGTGTGGTTCATCTGAAGTCGATGCTTCACTGGCAGGTGGTGTTGGAGTTTCACGTCTGGACTTGAGTGGAAGCTTTCCCTTGCCACCGACAGCCACATGGAGGGATCTGTCATAATATCCCTCTCTGAAGCTTAGAGGCTCAGGTTGACCCTACAGTTAGCAAAATCAGTAGGCTCATTAAGATCCAGCGAAGATGAATTAATGGGCTCCGGATGTGTGGCACCCAGGAGTATTTTGGTCTGCCTCCCTCATTAACCCTGTTTGATGTAGTCTGAATGGAGTTTTAGAAAACAGGCTGAGGAAAGGAAATGGCAAAGGCGGGGATGGGGCAGGGACCAAAATCACTTATAAAAATCTGCCAAAGGCACAAAATAGGAAAGAAAATCTTTGAGCTACAGGAGACCCAGACCGTTAAAAACCTTCTTTAAGCTTGGGAGCTGGTGGCAGAGAGGAGATAAAAAAGTGCTTTTAGGTTGTGAGTACTTGGAAAGTGACAGTGTCACCAAAAGCACAGCCTAGTGATTAGAAAGGAGATTTTCCAGCAGGGCTGTTATAAATGTGGAACAAGTTCAGAATTACAGCCCCAAACGGAACGTCCCTGGTAAAATGCATTCTATAGAAGTAAGACATCCAGAGTAATTTGGGGCTGTATTTTTAGGACTTTCAGACTGATTGCCCAGACGGCTCAGCTAGGATTTCTTTTCTCTGAAGAATGCATTGTACTGTTAGATGGGGTATTACAGGTCATGGTCCACCTGCCTCCAAAGCCTCGGGATTGGGCTCCCAAGAGGCGAGATGTGAACCGAGCCTGTGACAAATCCTTCGGGTCCCCAGGGAAAGCATAGTGTTCTGTGGAGAGAGGTCGTGACTTCTTTATGCATTCAGCTGACAGTTCTCTGCTGGAGCTAGCCAGCCAGCTACCCCAGGAAATTCTTGACCGTGCATCCCACTCCTGCGCACAGGCTGTGACTCTGCATGGTGTACTGGGACGGAGTGGAGTGGAGCTGGATCCCTGGGAGTGTGCCCAGCCCCAGGAGAAAAAAGTGCACCCAGACTCAGCCTCTTGGCCCATAGCCCTCTCTCTTCTTTGCCATTGACTCTTTACTAAAAATCTAAAGATTTCTAGTTCCAACTCAGGATCATAGACAGCGCGAGTGTGTGTGTGCAGGGAGTGGATTTAGAGGATACTATTTAAGACTTCAGCGGCTGCCTTATTATTTATAAAAGGTGTGATTTGGCTTGTCAGTGTAATACCCAGATTAGGAGCCCTAGGGATATGAGTACCATGAAGACAAGACCTAAAGGCTGTTAGTACAGAGGTTGGGGAAAAGAGAAAGTAGAATGAGAAGCTGATTGATTCTCAAATAATCTAACAGGTTTTTTTAAGTTGATTTTATTCATGTTGGGGGCGGGGGGCATGTCTCCTATCAGTAAGTAATTCTCCATTGACCATCCATAGTGCTAAGAAGACAGTAGCTAGTTAATGCATCATTTAAATTCAACGGACACGTATTGGACACTAGCAATGGCCAAAGGATTTCACTGTTTAAAATGAGAAATAAAAGAATACAGCCAAACAACGTTGGGACCTAGAGATCCACAATGGGCTTCAGGAGTCTGTGAACTCCCTGGAATTGAATACAGAACCCGGTGTGCATTTGCCTTTGAGTAGTTTCTTTTGGGATAGAGCCCTTAATTTGCCTCAGATCCTCAAACTCTAAATCTGATCCTGAAAAGATGAAAGATGAGGGATCTAGTTGCGGCTAGGCTTGACCAGCTGGGGATAGCCCCGTGACTGTGTGTGAGGAAAGACACAAAGGGCAATTTCCAAACATGTGCACTGCTCCCTCCCTTCTCTGTAATCAGCCACGGAGTCCTGGTTGTCTCAGTGTACAGTTCCGTATTTTCTTAATGTGGAAAGTAAGGGGAGTAGAGAGATGCCTTCGGGGCTAACTGTACTTTGACTCTACTGAATTAGAGATAACTCTGGAAAGATGCTCAGATATTTATGACATGGTTGGTGAAGGGAGAAAAGAGGATGAGAAGGCTGGAGAGAAGGCAGGAAAAGAGAGGTAAGCAAAGTGTCCCCTGCCTGGGCAAAATGTGCGTTAACAGTTAGAGACCTTGTCCTGTGTCCTGCAGGAATTGGCAGTGGCTTGATAGCCATTATAATAAACCTCTCCATTAATTATTGATGACTTGATTTTGACAGATGTCCAAAACAGGTCAGGTACAAAAATTCAACTTAAAAAAAGTAAAAGATGAATCGCTAGACATTGTTTTTCTTTGAGCATTGATGTAGACTATATTACTTCCTTGAAAAAATAGGAAAAAATGCAAAGAGGGGGGGAAAAAGCCATGAATATTCTCCTCACACCAGCTGGGGGCAATCCAGTACTGCAAATGTGAGAGTGGAGAAAAAAGTGCACCAAAAAGAGCACTTCTAAGGTTGCTGCTACGGCCTGAACTGGTGTCTTTTCTTCTCAAATTAATTTATCTCCAGCCTCTCAGAGCCCTAACAACAGAGCAACGACGAGATGGCTGATTGAAATTGCCCTCTTTCCTCTGTAATGGCAGGTGCCCTATGTCAAATAATCCTTGATCAGGTCAGATGGCATCTGGGCTTCGGAATCTTCTGGACTGTTGGGTGATGCAGTATGTGACAAGCATCTGGCTCAGCATGGCAGACTGGCTGCTCCCTTAGCCACGAATGTTCTGCTCTGTTGGGCGGCACAAGGGACCCGCCAGGAAGCCCATGTGACCCGACTAATCCCCTAGGAGTTCTGGACTTCTTGGAATGCCATGGAGATGCTCAACATTAATCTGACGATGTGGTTTACACTTAGCCCAGTGTACTTCTGGCCTTGTTCTGAGTGAGATGTTCAACAAACGTCTTTCAGGCGGTCACTTGTATAAAGCAATCTTTGATTCTTCAAGCATCTATTGGCTGTCTCTTTTAGATTCTAGGCCAGGTTCCACAGAAGACTCCAAGCGTAGTACTTGACGTTTTCTCTTTATTTGTAGCATTTCTCTCTTAGGAAGATAAAACTGTACATACCTTGCATAGATAATGTGAGACTGCACATGGTCAAATAAACCATTGTAAATCTGAGAAGGGTACAGCTGTCAGGAAAACTTTCATGGAGGCGCAGTTTACGGTCTGTTCTTTACTCTGTCTTAACATGAGCACAGCACAGCCCTGTCCGGGAACGTGCCTAACATACAACGCTACCTGTTCTCATAGTCTTCTCGGGCAAGAGGAAGCCAAACATCTGGGTCCAAAAGGTTCTTTTTAGAGGGGCAGTCTTCCTTACTCTTACGAAATGTTGTAAAGTCAGAATGCCTTTTTTTGAAACCCTTCCATGTCTTTTTCAGGCAAAACCCATCATTTATAACGATCATTATCCCTGGAGAGTTTACTCTGCGTTGGCAGGGAGGAAAGGCCCTGTTGGGGATTCACTGTTTTACTTCACCAGTATTTTGGCCGCTTTCATCCCTCTGCTTCATTTTTAGTTTTTCATTTACTCTATCCCATATAAATTTAATCATTGTTTCTCTGTAGCTCTTTGAATATCTGCTGGCTGAGACTTACAGAGCAGAATGAAAGTAATAACAGAGATACATTGGTAATTCCAAAAACTCAAGTCGATAAGATTAGAAAATAATCTTTTTGAGAGATGAAAAGAAATGTAGGTTCAGATACAAACTTGTAGTTCTTGACAACTCAGTACCAGAACTGTTTTAAATGAAATTCATGTAAGATTTATTATCCTGTATTTGAAAACTGTTGGTATCTTAATCAGAGAATTTGATCAAGATTTTTACACACAGATAAAAAGTCCCTTAAATTTTCATTTGAATTGTTATTACTAGTGCATTTGTCTACAAGCATGGCTTTTATGTTGACTAATACTGATTCTGATCATACCCTGATATGGATATTGTGTTGATTTCCTGGTAGACGTTAGGTGAGTTTCAGATGTCATTCTACGCCTTCTGGACAACTCGAGACTGATGTCTCCAATGGGCGGTGGCCAAGCGATGCCAGCTGACTTCTTCAGATCTCTCCCCGCTTGAGCAAATCTTTTTACCTGGTCTTCTACCCCGTTTTTCCTCCTCTGTCTTACTTGGCTAAACTCTTCTCCTTCCTTTCTTTATTATTTTTTATTATTTTATTCTTTATTATTTTGTTCTTATACTTTATTATTTTATTCTTTATTATTATTGGTATAACTCGGGCCTGAAATGTTCTTTATCTTCCTGAACATCTCACCTGCAATTCATACCTTAACCATCTTTGCTCAGGCACCATTTTCTCCTTAAAGCCTTCCCTTATCCAAAGTTGTCCACAGTCATGTCAGCCTCCAGAACTTTATGTTTCCTCCTTACTGATCTTATGGCTGTTATGCTAGTCTCTCTTGATGGTAGTTAATAGAAAAATCTTAAATTAGTACCATGTAATGGCAGAGACGACATGTTAGTCAACGTAAGTTTTTCATAAGCTACACCTAGTGCCTTACAGATAGAGCACTAAGATATCTGTTGAATGGCCAAATGGCAATCAAGACAGTATATTAGACCTAAAATGAAGATGCTCCCTCCTTCCCCAGTTTGGCACCTGTCTTATACTTAGTGGACACCAGATACCTGTGGAATAGGAGACAAGCACATGAATGAATGGCTAGATGGGTTGGGTGGATGAATGCATGGATGCTTTGAATCTGGACTTTAAATGATGGTTTAGATTACATGTCTTTATGACCCTCATTTCTCCTCTTCTCAGCCCTATTGTTCGCTACACCTTCACCTTAAGGTCTCTGAGAATCCCTACACATCAGGGATCATTGCCAGCCGAGACACAGCGCCCAGCATCATAGTGGCTTCAGGTAAGAAGCTTGCCTGGTGGGCTTGCTGTTGCAAATTGTATTTATGTTAGAAGCTAGATATCTGTGCTGGGAACTTAATGAACAAGCGAAAATATTTTGGAAGTCACCCAAACAACTGACCCTGGAGAAACTGCGCTAAGAAACCCTTGCTCACATACAGTGTTGGACAGTCTCGGTCCGTCTCGGGCAGCATAGATGGCCGATTGTTGCAATCAATTGGCCATCTATGCTGCAAAAAAAGCTATTGTTAGCTTTTGCAAGCAGCTCCTTTCACTAATGGTGACATGCTTTCTCTAGGTAATATAGGTTCTGAATTATCAGACAGCGACATAAGCATGTTTGTCTCATCTGACGCAGGGAACACCTGGAGGCAGGTAAGCAGACATCCTGGGTCGAGTTGCTGCATTTTAAATGACATATAAACATTGTTCAACTTGGTTAAATTCTGGGAACTTTGGCTCTTTGTAGATCCTAAAGCTCGTCAATATGTTTATTTCCTTTTTTTGTTTTATGAGAGCCTTAAATAAGTCTTTGAGTTTAGCAAATATTTATGCAATGTGATTTTTTTTTTTTTTGGGTCATCCAATAAAAATGACCCTTTTTCCAGAGCCTCTATGTAAGAAAGTTTGTAAGTTACAATGAAACCAAATTGGAGCTGACTGAATTTTTTTTCCACAAAAGAAAACCAGGATCCCCAAGGGGTTATTATATGGGAACACGGAGCCTGGAGGGTGGATTCTATCCCCAACACTGAGTTACCACCGTAAATCCCCCTTGCCTTGGAGTCAGAGTAGAGAGGAATGCAGTGATACAGAAACAGCCATTACCCAGGTGGTGGTCTGAAATGTTTAAATTTCATGTGCAGAAGACAGAGTAATAACCATCAGGGTGCATAAGTTGGGAAATGTAGAAATAGAATCACTTTAAACCAACGTGTTTAGCTTAAATGCTTCCTCTCTATATTCTAAATGAAAATTAGATACCCATAGCTTATAAAACAAGCATTTAATGAGGTTTAGCAATCATAACAAGATATATATCTAATGCATGGTTGTTACACTTCAATAAATATATTTTAATAACCTGCTGACATTTAATTATCATACAATAACTAGCACCATAAATTGAAATCTAATGCACAGGTAATCACACAGAAATGAGAACATTCTGCTTTAAATTTTAGACAGAGATGTCCATGCTATGGTTCAATAACCATTTCCTAGCCTCAGACCCTTCATAGATCCTCTGTGTGATTCACATGCTTTGAGATGAGTGAGGCTGGAAGGAAATTTGCTTAAGAAACCACAGGGCTAAAAAAAAAAAGAAAGAAAGAAAAGAAAAGAAACCCCAGGGCTGTTGATCTTGGGGCGTGTAGGAACTTGGACTATTCAGTTGCCTTTAGAGAATAGTTCAAGAGCCAGGATCCCATTTGATTCTTCCAGCACCCAAACCAAGCAGAGAGCTCTCTACATCTGTAGTCCTGGGATATCTTTTAGGTAGAAGAGATAAACAAGAGGGAAAATAATTATGTCTGTAGTGTAGCCACAGACAAGGCAATACCAACAACGCAGTTAGGAGAAAACAGCACACGTCTCGTACAGAGAGGACACAGAAATTGTTTGCAGCCCATCTCCACTTGACTTCAAGTTGATTTCTCCACATTTGGTGAAAAACCTAAAGGACACATGTACCCCAAGTTGATTCCATTTTGATCAGAACTACATTAGGCTTGGTAGCGAATCTATGAATTGAACAAGAACAGCTTTCCTGTGTTATACTTGTACACTTTGAAGTAATTACATTCTGGAAAGGGCATGGTAATGCCGCAGGTCCCAGCCCCGTGAGTTACTCTACGCCTGGCCTTAGGTAGATCCCATCTCTCTAAACCTGTCAAAATGAGAATATCGGAGTAAAGTATCTCTAAGCTTTCTTCCTTCTAGAGATGTTGCACAAGAGGATGGTTACCCAGTATTCTGACATCGTCATCAGTGGGAATCAATAGAACTTATCACAAAGAGATGGGAATATAAACATGAACACGTAACTCTTAATTCTTCAGATTTCTTTTGTGGCACACCTAAAATCATTTGGTATAACTCTAATGGCACGTGTGGTCCCCCTTGGGAAGCACTGTTTATAACTGTCTCTCCAAAGATTTGGGGAAACCCTATTCTATCATGGGAGGAATCTATCTCCTCAGATGAAGACCCATTCTCTGAACTCTGGGCGTGTGTGGATGTGGCGTATATCCACGTGGCTGTGTTTCCCTCTTGCAGATCTTTGAAGAGGAGCACAGTGTTTTGTATCTGGACCAGGGTGGAGTCCTGGTGGCTATGAAGCACACGTCGCTCCCAATTCGACATCTCTGGTAAATGCTTGAGTCATGTCCGGATGGCTCCATCCTGCTAAGCCCAGCTGATGGGTCAGGCTGTCAGATGGGGACTGTGTTTGCAGTAAAACATCAGCATCTACTAGAATATAATTTATAGCTTTGCTCTATTAAAATAAGATTATTGCCTGCAGTTTCACAAAAGGAGGGAAGGGAGGAAGGAAGGAAGGAGAGAGAGAGAGAAAGATTGAGACAGATTCTGCCCCTGAGAGAGGAGTTAGTTTTCAAATATGTCAGTGCTCTCCCTCCTAGTACTTTCCTTATTGCTTCAGAGCACTCTCAGGTACAGTGGCCTGTCAGGTACAGCGGGGAGACGTTAAGAGTAGCTGAACGTGTATTCATTATGTGTGTTCTGCACGGAGATCAGCAATTCAAGGCACCTCTCTTCTGTCTCTTTCCCCTGCTCCTCCTTCCTTGGTTTCCTTTGGTGGGGGTGGTGGGATGGGGTGACAAACCACAGCTCTTCCTGTAGGTCTCACACAGAGGGATGTGCAAGGCCTCCCTTCTAGAATGCTTTCTAGAAGGTTCCTTCATCTGTGTTTTTGAAAGGGGCTCTCTCCACAGGCAAGCTTGTTCTAAACCAAAAGCGTGATTTTCCCTCTGGTCTTAGTTACTTTGGAGGCCTACAGGAAAGCTGCCGAAATAAGAGAAACAGAGGCTTCGCTTGGGGCGGGGGTGGGGGGGGGACATCCACAGAGAAAGGCAGAGCCGAGGAACCATCCCGTGCGACCAGCAGGGCTGCAGACCTCTCTTGCTCTCAAGAGCCAGTCCTTCTGTACCCCCTCCCTCCATGAGTCAGCTAGGATTTGTAACAGGGTAGGAGGAAAGCCGCTCAGGATTTGCTCACTTAGAGGCAGCTGGTTCAAGTCCATCTAAGTAGGTCTCATAAGGCCATTGCTTTTCAGAATCACCAGTAAGGCCTGCTACTAGATTGCAGTGAGGTTTGGGAGAGGGTCACATTGAGATCTAAGATCTAATAAAATATCCAAATTAAAAAAAAAATTCTATCAAAGACTTTATTATTATTCCCATTTCGTATAGCTCTCCCCTTATAGCTGTTATAACACATCTGGGTCCCAGATTGCTTGACTAACTGTATTTCTACCTTCTGATGTAATTAAGAATACTTACTCATATAAAAGGCTCACTTTGACAGTGCCCTGGGTACTTCTAAAATGTATTCTCTCCTGGCTGATAGTATCTTTCCTCTGAAAGGACCTTTTTTTTTTTCCTTTTGGGTTCTGATGCCTATTATTTTTTTCTTTCATTAGGTTGAGTTTTGATGAAGGGAGATCTTGGAGCAAGTACAGTTTCACATCTATTCCACTTTTTGTGGATGGGGTTCTGGGTGAGCCTGGGGAGGAGACTCTAATCATGACGTAAGTGGAAAAGTATGATGTCTTCTCATCTTAATATAAATCCAGGATCATGTTGATTTTTTTTTCTTTTTAAAGATCTGATTCATTCATTTATTTGAGAGGACGAGAGAGCATGAGCTGGACAGGGGGCTGGGGGGATTGGCGGGAAGAGGCAGAGAATTGGAAGCAGACCCCATGCCATGCACAGAGCCCCATGTGGGGCTCAGTCTCACAACCATGAGATCTTGGCCCAAGTCAACACCAAGATTTGGACTACGAATGGATTGAGCCACCCAGGTGCCCCCCAGAAACCCATTGTTTTTAGCAAAGCCTATTCACTTCACTACTGTTAGCTTTGAAATTGCCAGCAAGGTCAGTACATCTCACTTCATTGTTTCTCAGCAAAGGGGAAAGAAAAATGTGGTTGCCCATTTTCTTGGTTCTTTACTAATTAGGACACCCACACAGAGGGCTGGTGGCAAGAGGACACAGCTTATTTCTTCCTATACTGAATGGGCCTGGGGAAATGAGAAGTGATTATTTCAAAAGAAAACAAAACTATGAATTTAAAACTTTAATAATAAACTGAATATACAGAAAATCACAGGCAATTAAGAATGATTTCACTTTAAGGCAGAACACAGCTTGATCAAAACCCCACAAAGGATTTTCTTTTTTCCTGGTTCTTTACCTAACACACTTGTGAGGTTATATTAGAAAAACCATGAGAGGGGTGCCTGGGTGGCTCAGTGGGTTAAGCCGCTGCCTTTGGCTCAGGTCATGATCTCAGGGTCCTGGGATCGAGTCCCGCATCGGGCTCTCTGCTCAGCAGGGGGCCTGCTTCCCTCTCTCTCTCTCTCTGCCTGCCTCTCTGCCTACTTGTGACCTCTTTCTGTCAAGTAAATAAATAAAATCTTTAAAAAAAAAAAAGAAAAAAAAAAGAAAAACCATGAGAACAATCTGTTCTTGTGAAATTGTATTTGCACTCATTCTTGTCTGGAAAGGGATGATCATTAATTTGTGAAAGACTTGATTAATGACTTGCCTGCTTAAGGGTTTCAAAACATGAACTTTGAATTTGTAATATGAAACTGTGAAGGGTTTTTTTTTTTTTTTCCTATCCCCTGGTAAATTGGACATGGAAAACAGAAGTTTTAAAGTAGTCAACCCTGTCATCACTGAAAATTTAAAAATCAACGAATAGTTGGTACTATTTCTAATTTTTTCTAGGTTTTTTTGTCCCTTCTTTTAATGATAGAAGAGAGCAACAAAAATTTAGTATGCCTCTTAGCTGTACTTTTGCCCACCAAACACAGATCCAGATGAGCTGTTTGTTCTGTAATTTGCCTTTATTCAGTTTTCTTTTTTTTTTTCCCCAGTATTTTATTTATCTATTCATGAGAGGCAGGAGGAGAAGCAGGGACCCTGATGCAGAACTTGGTCCCAGGACCCTGGTGTCATGACCTGAGCCAAAGGCAGACCATTAACTGACTGAGCCACCCAGGCGCCCCCTTTATCCGGTTTTCACAATTGCAGAACGCAGATGAAAAAGCTGACTGGAAAGGCTACTTTGTGGCTTTTCTCCACAGTTGGCTCTGACTGGTGACTAGATACCTGAGTTTGTCTGAGTAAAGAGAGAATGCAGAGTGCGGGATGCAGTTCTCACTACCAAGCCCTTCTGGCCACTCTCCCCAGGGACAGGCGGGACAGTGAAATAGCACAGAAACCGTGGAAACCACGGACCTTAGCAAGAGAACCTAGGTGTGTAATCCTGGACCACATGGAAGGTAGCGCTTGGGATCGTTTCCTTAATTGTTTTTTTCTTGTCAGCCATTCTTGTGGTAAATAGGCAGAAGTGAGTTTTTCCTCAGACTCCACCTGGGTTCTGGGTTCTGACTGGATGGGTTCTTAGTGATTTGACTTTCTTTTTTTGCACGTTAGTGAAACACTCTGAGCCTCAGGTTACCCATGGGTGATTCAGAGCCAGTAACAGTCACCCTCCTCATCACTGTGTTTTGGGGATTAAGTGATCTGCTCAGTGTAAGGTGTTGAGCGTCAGGCTAAGCTCGTGGTAAGGCCCCAGCACAGGCTGGTGACTGGCGTTGCTCCGATTGTGATTATTTTTCTCATTACGAACCCTTGTAGCGTGTTTGGACACTTCAGCCACCGCTCCGAATGGCAGCTGGTCAAGGTGGACTACAAGTCCATTTTCGACCGACGGTGTGCCGAGGAAGACTACAGACCCTGGCAGCTGCACAGCCAGGTAGGGGGTGCCAAGCTGAGGGGCAGTCCTGGGTGGAGGGCACGGGGTGTCATGCAGTTGTAGGAATCGGGATCCTCACGGGCACAGTTTACTTCTCCGGCCTCATCTAAAGCTACATCGACTGATTTCTTACATGTTTTGTGTTCCACAACAGTGAACAAACTCAACACTTATGGCTTGTTGTGAAGTAATTTCTTTTTTTATTGTACTAGGATATAATGAGATAAAATTCAAATGTGCTTGGCTTAAACTTACAACTCAAAATGAAATACCACCTCAGCACTCAGACCCAAACAGAATTTATCTGAGCACGTCGTGTGGGTGCAGGGTAGCGGCAGGGGTGAGGAAAGGATCTTCAGTTTTCGCGAGCAATGCAAACAGAGACATAAAATAATAAAATTACCCTCGGTGAGTGGTGCCAGTCAAATCCTTCCCTGTCACCCTGCGATTCCCTGGGATTAGGTGGTGCTTCTTGCCTCCTTCCAAGGTACTCATGGTACAAGGACGCAGAATCATTAATAGGAAGCGTTCCTTCATTCTGGGTCCTCAACTGATCAGCTTGTAGCTGAAAGCATCTCTCCTTTGATTTCCCAATGTGGAAGTCATTCTGTAGGTTCCTCCAAGGAGGGACAGTGGGTCCCCCTGCATAGCCATCACTGTATTCAAGCAGTGACACATCGTATCCCCAAACATAGACTAAGTACACTGGACCCTTGAACCACATGGGTTTGAACTGCACAAGTCCACTTATATGCAATTTTTTTTTTCAATGAATACAGTCCAGTGCTCTGAATACATTTTCTCCTCCTTATGATTTTCTTAATAACATTTTCTCTGGCTTACTTTATTGTAAGAATACAGCATGCAATGCATGTAACATACAAAATCTGTGGTTCATTGACTATTTACGTTGTCAGGAAGGCTTCCAGTCCGTGGTAAGCTATTAGTAGTTAAGTTTTGGGGGAGTCAAAATTATACGTGGATTTTTGGCTGTGTGAGAGGGTTAGAACCTGTAACTCCTGCATTGCCCAAGGGTCAGTTGGAATATATTTACATCTAGATGTGTGTATGTGATGGAACCAATTAAAAGGAATTTGCTAATGGGACAAAACTCTTTTCTGTCCTTCAGACCCATAGCTGTGTTTGACAGCTGGGGCTGCATCCGCCAAGATCGTATACTCTTTTTTGGAGACTCAACAATAAAACTATTGCTCATTTACATTGCTGTTATTTCCCCCTTTGGGATCCACAGGCACTGTGGTATTCAAAGCTTTTATTTATTTTGTAGAGAAACACTGAGTTTAGTTCTCTCACTCGTCTGGTAGAGGGACGTAAAATCCGGGCTATAAAGTCGTGTGGGCAGAGGCACAATAAATTGAGGCAAAATGGATCTGTATATTTCGTAGCAATACTCTTCTTTCATGTGCTCATAAATGACCAGGTGCATAAATCTTTTATTATAGAAGAATTGGACTTAATTACTATAGATTTGTCGGCGATACATTTATTTGTTAAAAGCTGAGTCTGAGTTGTCTGTGTGTCCCTTGTAGCATGGAGTCTCATACCTTGCCAAGCAAAGGTTTGCCAAATACATGAGGAGTTAAGGATGTTTTTTGACACACCCTCCAAGCTTCTTAGAATTGTCTTTACCATTGCATTCTACACTAGGGTTCTAGACATCAAAAGTAAAATGCTGTTTAAAAAAAAAAAAAAAAAAGTAAAATGCTGTTATCACAAAGCAGGCTACCTGTGTCCAGATTACACTAAGGCTTGGGAACATCTCCCTGAGTGTCTTGATGTGGAGCAGGGAGGGTCCAAGCTATGTACCCAACTGCCTGGGATCCTTTGTCTCCTTACAGGGGGAAGCATGCATCATGGGAGCAAAAAGGATATACAAGAAGCGAAAATCAGAGCGTAAGTGTATGCAAGGGAAGTATGCAGGAGCTATGGAATCTGAACCCTGTGTCTGCACAGAGGCTGATTTTGACTGGTAAGCTTGTGCTGTCACTCCATGGGGTCATTCCATGTATCATATCCACACGGGTCTTAATGAAAGCCAAGATTTGAAATAATAGTTATATATATTGAAATCATAGTTATATATATATATATATATATATATATATATCTCCATATATATTTGCTGTCGCAAGCCTCATATTCTTATGAAATTACCTCTTGAAGACAACATGGCTTATTAGCTATGGGCATATGTATATGGAAAAACTAGAAGTTTCTTTGGACTGAAAGAGGATTCATAAGATGGCTGATAACTAGCTTCACATCGTTGATAGATCTCAGGACAAAAAAAGAGACCACATCCACCCTGAGTTGCGTCAGACAACAGCACTGAAAACAGTATGTTGACTTCCCAGACAGCAAATATATCTGTGCTCAAGGTAAAGACCTCCTAGAGTTTAGGTTCTAGTGGTGGAACAATGACCTTATAAGGCAGTAGATTTGCTGTCCCGGGAAGTTTTCAGTCAGTGGTTAGTTAGCTGACGATTGCTTGTGCAAGTTGTGGAAGACTTTTCCGCCTTCAGTGCAAGGATTGAGTCAGTGGCATGGCCAATCTGTGGTTCTGTGGAGCTGGTGGTGCAGAAGACTTCTCCCTTTTCCCGGATTCAGCTGGTATAAACTGGAAAGGACTGAGACATTTGAGCGCCATAGCATTCTTTCCAAAGCATTGGGTAAGCGGAAAGCTAGCCTATGGGGTCAGTGCTGCCCTTGCGCTGTTCTGGTTTGGCCTTCAGGTGAGACTGGAAATGACTGAGGATAAGTAGGTGGTAACTCCCTTCATCATATCCATCTCACTTATTTTTTTCTTCTTTCTTTTTCTCTAGATTTATATATATATAAACATATATATTCGGCAATTGCTGAATATAGATGTCAATGTTAAGTGATTGAAACTTGGCCCACATAAGAAACCAAAGTCCTTCCTTTATTATCGGATATCTGCCTGTATAACAATCACAAATCGCTTATCTGATCATCAAAATGTCAGTGACTGGGCTGGGTCCACACCACATAGCTGTGTACACACCCTATGGCTCAGAAAAAGTAAATCTTCTCTCGTGGTAGACCTCTGGAGACATTCTCTGAAACAGTGGTCCAGGGCAGTCTTGCCAGAATTGGCCACCAGCCCTCAGTCTGATAACGCAAGGCTGTTGCCCTCTTGTTGGTAAACAAGGCAAGCCAAGAGCCAGTTATGTAATCTTGGGCTCAGCCAGAGGCCAACAGAAATTCAGTTACATTGGAGTTCACAAGGAATTCTGCAGGGGCCTCTCCAGCTGTAACCTCTATTTTAGCCAGTACACCGTTATTAACAATGATAGAAGTATCCCTATCCCTGCCCTACCTTTCAGGACTGACATCTTGAAATATAGTCACTGAGAAAACGTCCATGGAATTTTAAAGACCATCCCTCTTTCTGACTGCTTCTCCTTTATCCCCTCTGTTCAAGGAGGGCTTATAAAGGAAGTCAACATTTTATCTTAGTCATTTAACTTCAGCCTTAGCACGTAGTCATCCTTCTGTAAAGAGCAAATTTATGCTTTTTACATAAATTAGAAAAGCAAAGGGAAAAAGTGAGATGAGATGTCCTGATTCCCTGATTTTTTTCCTGAAAATACTGTTCAGGGGGCATCTTTTCTACAAGGTTCCAAAATAAGCTAGTCTTTTGTTGTTGTCATTGTCATGCCTTGTTTTTCTATTGCATTTTTCAGTTTTAGTCTAGAGTGAAAGGACCATAGGGTAAGGAAGGCAGTTAGGCGTCTCCCTTCCTTCTCCCTCACTCCCCTACAGTCTTGGCCCAAATCTTGCATTCATTTGTGATTGGAATCTGCTACTCATGCCACTAACTGAAATGTATTCTGAGAAGTGGGCAATGAATCATAAATGAGGCCATTGTAAGTTTTTCTGGTCAATTGGGATTTTTGTTTATGGCATGATTTCTAAAAATATTTTGGAAGACCCGCCATGACCTTATTGAGTCTCTACCCGTAGCTAGAGCTTCCGTGATTCCACTTGACTGCAGCGTAATAAAAGGTGGTTGTCACTAAATGTTCCCTCTCAGCTTGGCTCTCCCCTGGACAGTCCCCCCAGATGACCTTGCCTGCCGTTCTTCAGCATTTATAAAATAATTCCCAGAAACGAACTCCGGGTGTCCTGTAGGCAGCATTTCTGGAGTCTTCCTATCCATGCTGTGTTGAACCAGCACCAAATCCAGCTGATATGTGCAGAATTCTAAGTGCCAGCTGCCTGGTGACAGGCCCCTTGGCTGCTTAGCCTGTTTCTCCCTTCCCACCCCTCGTGTGCCAGCATCTTACCTCCATTACACAGATGGGCCAATTCGTACTAACGCGAATGGTTACTGATTTGTCTGTGCCTGTGGAGGAGCAATTTGTTGTCATCCTCTGTGCCCAAGTTCATCCTCCAGAAGCCAAGACTATCAGGCCATGTGGAGGCCCCTGGAGGCAAGAAAGAGAGGAGAAGGAGAGAAAAGTCTTTGACTCTTTCTAAACTATGGAGAGGATTTAAAGCCGTTAGTCCCAACTAATGATGCTAACTGACTGGGAAAAAAAACAACAACATTTCCTCGGGGAAGTGCTCATGATACCCCTGAAGGACATTTCCTTTTCTGCTGTGACTCTGAAGCATATGGAATGTGCACAGAGAGACCTGGCTCGGCTCTGCTTGGTAGATCCAGATGTCTTGGAAGAGCACCCCAAAGACATCACCAGTAATGAAAATTGTGCCACGTGTGGCTGTGTTTGCGTCAATGATGTGTACACTGAGGCTTAAGCCGCCACCATTGCCTGCTTTCTTTCCTTTTTTTTTTTTTTTAAGATTTTATTTATTTATTAGAGAGAGAGAGACCTCACAAGCAGGCAGAGAGAGAGGGGGAAGCAGGCTCCCTGCTGAGCAGAGAGCCCTATCTGGGGCTCAATCCCAGGACCCTGAGATCATGACCCGAGCTGAAGGCAGAGGCTTAAGCCTCTGAGCCACCCAGGTGCCCCCATTGCCTGTTTTCTAATTGCAGCTTTCTTGGGGCCCAACCACTGTCAGTATTGTGTATTCTCCTCACGAGAACATTATCTGCTCTCTCAGCTTAAAGACAGTTACTTGGAATTATTGGTCACTGAGCCTCTGTCTCTACACAGGGTTCTCTGTTGCTTTCAAGTCAGCTTTTCTGGAAATGTAGGGTATTGTCATGGGTAATTAACTGATATTCCACAGGGGGGAAAAAACTGTTCCATTTTTGGAAAGGTATTGATTCAGTGAATCTTGTTGTTTGACTAATTGACTAGAGTAGAAGTTGGCTGTGTGCTACCATGAAACTGTTCTAGTGATTTTGCCACCTACTGAAGGTCTCTCTTGGCTCTTTCCCCCACAGTGACTATGGGTATGAGCGACACAGCAATGGTCAGTGTCTGCCAGCATTTTGGTTCAACCCGTCTTCTCTGTCAAAGGACTGCAGCTTAGGACAGAGTTATCTCAACAGTACTGGGTGAGTGTCTGAGGTGGGGACCTGGAGAGGTCTGATTTCAGCCGGTGTTAAACTTACAGAATTATGTCGGATCGAAGACCTGGGCTTTTTCACTACAGCACAATGTGTTTGCTCATATCAGTAATGCAGCACAGATATGTATTAATACATCTGAAAAGAAGACTTCAGTTGCAAATAAAAAAACAAAACAGGTTCCTTGGAGGAAGATGATGATGATAACCTATAAATTTCTTCACTTTTTGATACTTTATTTCAGAACTATCTCTGTGAAGCTACCTTTCCCCCTCACTGCATCTCTGTGAAGGCTGAGTAAATATTTCATGGGTGCATTTCCTACTTTATACATGCGGAAGCTAGGGCAAACAAAGAAGCTCATTGACTTTTCAAGAGTATACTGCTATTAGTTGAGACGTGTTTTATTTTCTTCCTATATCCAGTCTTGACATGTTTAAGGCATACATTCTGATCTTTATAAATATGGAATCAGATTCTAAAAGTTTGTTTAATGTTTTGCGTTGTAGAACTTACCCAATATTACTTAAGAAATACCATAGGGCTTCTGGGTGGCTCAGTGGGTTAAGCCTCTGCCTTGGGCTCAGGTCATGATCTTAGGGTCCTGGGATCAAGTCCCAAATCCTGCTCTCTGCTCAGCAGGGAGCCTGCTTCCTCCTCTCTCTCTCTCTGCCTACCTCTCTGCCTAGTTGTGGTCTCTCTCTGTCAAATAAATAAATAAATTCTTAAAAAAAAAAAAGAAATACCGTAAAAGAGAAAACATTCTGTGACTTTTCCACAAGTGGAGTTGATGTTTATTGACTTTAAAAATATTATGTGGACTTATTTGGATTCTAATTCAGACAGTATGTAAAAAGACATCTTTGAGCCATTTGGAGAAATGGAATATGGTCTGGTGAGTAGGTGATGTATTAATCAGGGATCCCCCAGAGAAAGAAAGACCTTATATCTATATGGTCTCCTATTGAAGACCATATAGATATATGGTGATAATAGATATATAGATATGTATATTCATTATAAGGAATTGGATCACGGATTATGGAAGTGGCAAGTCCAAGTCCTAAATTCTGCAAAGTGACTTGGCAAGCTGGACGCCAAGGAGAGCTGAAGGTTTGTTTCTAGTCCAAGTCAGAACCAGGAAAGCTGATGGTGTGGTTCTGTCTAAAGGCCAGAAGCCTCAAAATCTAGGAGGAGCCAGTGTTGCACCATGAGTGTGAAGGCAGAAAAAAGGTGAATTTCTAGTTTGAAGATAATCAGGCCAAAGAATTCCCTCTTGCTCACGAAAGGGTAAGCCTTTTTCTCCTCTTGAGGCCTTCCAACATATTGGAGATTGGGAGAGCAATCGGCTTTACTCTGTCTACTAGTTTGCATGCTAAGGTCATAAAAACAAGCCTCACAGAACCACCCTGAATAATGTTTGACCAAATACCTGGGCACCCATGCCAGAGTCAAACTGACACATAAACCTATCACAGGGGATAGATGACGTTACATCTAAGCATAAATATTTATATTATATATAGTATTAACTAAATATAGTTATATATTTGTGTGTGATAATGGTATTTTGGTCTGACCAGAAAGAAACCTTATTTATTTATTTATCAGAGAGAGAGAAAGAGAGCGCGTGCGCACAAGCAGGCAGAGAAACAGGCAGAACAGGCAGAGGGAGACGCAGGCTCCCTGCTGAGCAGAAGACTGACTCTGGGCTCCATCCCAGGACCCTGGGATCATGACATGATCCAAAGGCAGATGCTTAACTGACTGAGCCACCCAGCCACCCCGAAACCTTTTACAGATACATGATGTGTGACAGTTGTTTTAAAATGTTAAAAAACAGCTATTGAAAATCTTTGAAAGTGAATTAATGGGGAGCAGGGGTATTCATTATACTTTTCGCTCTCATGTGTGCACATTTGAAAATCCTGATCTTAAACCATGAAGAGGAAAGGAACAAGGACGGAAGGTGGGGTGGAAGAGGACGCCTCACCAGGAGGCCCATCCCACTTGAAAATTTCTCTTCTCGTTTCTCATACCAGCTGCAGGAAAAACAGGGGAAACAACACAGACTTCTTGTACCCTCAAGTGTTCTTATCTCTGAGGTGAGGGATTCCCAGAACTTTAGAATATAGGGATAAGTTGTGATTTATTTGCACCATAACATAAAACCTGAGAAAACTACAAATGGCATTTTTACAGCAGTGAGTCGGTGAGGCCTTCAGAATGCAGCACCGTGGGAAAACCAGGAAGGGAGCTGCTGAAACGAGTACCCTTAACTGTGAGGGAGTGCCAGAGGACCGAGTGTTATTACTTGCACACACCAGCATGTTTAGACATTGTGGAGAGCACTGGGAACCCCTAACACCAGTTTCTGAATTGATTTTTTTTTTTCACTAACTCAGTCAAGGAACTTATATCATTTTCTCTTTGGTATTGATGAAGGGAGGTCCCAGTACAGAGGGGTCGAAATTATTCCACATGCTACTCCAGTCACTGGAGCAAGGCAGAGTATAGGGAGTGACCCTCACTCTTCGGTATATTGAGAATACACACACACACACACTCATACACGCACACACACACACACATTTTAGGCTACCCTTAAATAAGGTTCCCGATTCCTTTGATAAACTTAGTATGTGAAATTCAAGTAAACTCTGGCTCCTATAAAATAAAACATCAGAACTGATTAAATCATAATAAATAACCTATCCAGTGGGATTTTTTTTTCATCTATACCCTATTAAAATTTCAATTAAAAATGTGGGGGTGCCTGGGTGGCTCAGTGGGTTAAAGCCTCTGCCTTCGGCTCAGGTCATGATCCCAGGGTCCTGGGATCGAGCCCCACATCCGGCTCTCTGCTGAGTGGGGAGCCTGTCTCTCTCTCTCTCTCTCTCTGTCTGCCTCTGCCTACTTGTGATCTCTGTCTGTCAAATAAATAAAATCTTTAAAAAAAAATGTGATTCAGCAATACGTGTCAAGGTAGATAAATGTTTGTCAAGGCAGTTTATTTTTTTTAAAGAATTTGTTTATTTATTTGAGAGAGAGCATGAGAGGGGAGAAGGTCAGAGGGAGAAGCAGACTCCCCGTGGAACTGGGTGCCCAACACAGAACTCGATCCTGGGACTAGGGACATGAACTGAGCCGAAGGCAGTTGCTTAACCAACTGAGCCACCCAAGCATCCTGCAGTGATGTTTATTAATCACAGAATCACAGGCATTATTCCCTAGGGCTCCCCTCCACTCTTGGAGCATTGTTCGTATAAGTAAGTGTTAGGTGACAGCGTCTGACCCCAAAAGTTTTTGTTAAGTTACCTCCTGGTTTCATCTATTCTATTCAGACCCTTTCTAGAAAAGCATTTGCGTCAGTGAGGAGCTTGTGTAAAAGAGGAGATTAGATAAATTCCAGCCATCTGCAGGAAGGGTAATTGCCTTGATCTCAAAACCAAGGTGCTCCTGGGTGGAGGAGTGATCACTTGCACGGGACTCTGCGGGCTAAAGCGCAGGGGAAGCGTGTGAAGCATCACGTCCCTGGTGGGCATATCGCCTTCCTGTACATTTTGCAGTAAGAAGAAGAAGACACTTAGCTGGTACCGGTTCCTGAAAGTATCTTCAAAGAAGGCCTCATCCCATCATATTCCTATTTACTGGGTCTATAGCTAACTCAAAAGTTAGCAAGAGGTAAAGTATAGATGAAATTGAAAAAAAAAAAAAAAATGCAGTGTTCCTCTAGCCCTTCCCCCCGCCCCCCGGAAGCCCCCTTGGCTCTGTGTGGACCCAGCGGCATTTCATAAGCACAGACTTCGTATTAAATATCATAGCCGCTTTACAGCTGCCATCGAACATTGAGCTTTTCACTTCGAAATACGTAATTGCAAAAGATACATATACAGATGTTTTCTGTTTAAAAAACAATTTAGATCATTACCCTCTCTCCTGCCCCCTTTTCCTGCACAACTGTGATCTTTCGGTATGCCTGCTTCCAGACACTTTGCATTTGTCAGCAAAAAGTGATGCCAAGAAAAAATATACAAAGTTAATGTGGGAGGTTGTTCTTTTTTTTTTTTTTTTTTTTAAAGATTTTATCCATTTATTTGACAGACAGAGATCATAAGTAGGCAGAGAGGCAGGCAGAGAGAGTGAGAGGGAAGCAGGCTCCCTGCAGAGCAGAGAGCCGGATGTGGGACTCGATCCAGGACCCTGAGACTCGATCCAGGACCCTGAGATCATGACCTGAGCCGAAGGCAGCGGCTTAAACCACTGAGCCACCCAGGCGCCCTGGGAGGTTGTTCTTACATGTCATTTCCTACTAGATATGTTATTTTTCTGTTTTGCTTTTCATTCAGAAATACGTCTTAAGCAGCTTTGTAAGACAGAGGACAGACGGCTATCTGCCATCGAACTTCTTTTCATTTGAGAGCATTGAAGCACCTGCCATTGCTTTGTCATCCCCTGCCATGGACATTTGGGTTATTTTCTATTTCCTGCCACCATAAACAATGTTGCAGTTAACATCCTAGTACCATAATAATTGTTATAAAAACACACAAAGATAATTGGATCCTCTTTTGGCAATTAGAAGTGTTTCTGCTGACTTGTAAAGCAAACCCCACCCAACCAACCACTTACTTCTTAGACCTGAGGATCGAGGCATACCAAATATTTCCCCAAAACGATTAAAACACTGGCTTCTGGCTCATAGACTGCCAGGAGTCCCGCACATTACAGATTCATTTGTATTAACTGCCATCCTCCTTTATAATACAAATGCCAACGGATTCTCTAAGGGAAGGTTGAGTGGGATTTCCCAAAGTGACAAAGTAAGGAAGGTCACTTCAGGTGAAAGGAATAGGAGATGATCAGGCTGAAAGGGTCACCTGATGCCAGTGCCTGGAAGTCGATAGACTAAGGAGCCACCATGCACCCTCAGTCTCTCCCCTGTCAGCTTTAGCCACCTGTGGGCATCCCGTGCTTTGTTAGTACGGATCCTGTATTGGCATCAGGCTGGAATGAAGTACAGAGGAACCTCAAGGCCAAGGTCAGCCTGTGAATGAGAGCATTGTCAGTTATACTCCCTGGCTTCACCACACCTCTTCCAGCAGAGCCCATGGTGCAGACATGCATCAGAACTTGGGTCTAGGGAATGACCAGCTCTTGTCAGTGAAGTTTAACAAGCAAATCTGGGGCGCCTGGGTGGCTCAGTGGATTAAGCTGCTGCCTTCGGCTCAGGTCATGATCTCAGGGTCCTGGGATCGAGCCCCACATCGGGCTCTCTACTCCGCAGGGAGCCTGCTTCCTCCTCTCTCTCTACCTGCCTCTCTGCCTACTTGTGATCTCTGTCTGTCAAATAAATAAACTCTTTAAAAAAAAAAAAAGTGTTTAACAAGCAAATCTCCCAGCAGCACCCTCTGAGAGTTTAGTTCAAAGCCCGCAGGTAAACCTTCCTTTCCTTTTATTTTTTGTAATACTTCACTTCATAAATGGTTATGGTTGCCTTCAGAGTCACCTTTTTACCCTGTACATATAGCAGCGTTGACGGGTTTTCTTACTTCACCAGAATGGAAAAAGTCTAGCATCGGTTGTTATTATGCCTAATAGAAATACTATTGTCGGGAGACGCCAAAATTTTTAGCAGCTTTGCTGTTTAGACGTAAATAGTTGTGCAACTTTTGTTTTAGTTCTTGGCTAGGTCTTAGAAAAGAGAGTTGAAATAAGAGCTGAAATAAGCGCAAAATTCCTCTAGGAGGCCAGTGCTTCCTGTCCTTAGTCCTTGGTCTGGTGATGTCTGATTTCTGAGGTTCACACCAGCGAACACACGTGCGCAAGCTTCTGTTGTATTCTCCATAGTAAGCTCCCTGCCTCTTTTCAGCCTTTGCCCTCACGCCATCCCCACACCGGTCCATGGAAAGCCAAGAGGCTAATACCGAGGCCACAGCCTGTTATATGGGCAGGAAATGAAATATAATGGGGATGTTTTGTCTGGTGAAAAAGAGATGTATTTTAGAATGAAACAAGGGTTTTAAATGACTTCTGTCATTTACTGGTTTTAAATGACTTCTGTCATTTACTGTTATCTTAGCAAGTTCTTCCTTTCTTTGAGCCATAGCTTCTTAACCTATAAAATGTTACTATCTGCTCTTGGGGTTTGACTTAAATGCAACACTGTATATAAAGCATGCAGCCCAGTACCTAGTGGAGAAAAGTCACTTTGCAAAATGCAGATACCATCACCAATAGTCATCATCTAAGGGGTTCTCTGAAGTGAAGTAAAATAGAAGGGAGACACTGTTTTGTTGTGTATCTCTGGTCCTGACATTTATTTGGCCCTTAATAGTCACGGCAGCACTGAGATCTAAGACATATTTCATCTAAGCCCCTGGTTTTATTTATCTGTAAAACAAATAATCACCTGCGTACACTCCTAAGACACATGATTAAAAACTACTAGGCATCAAAACGTGTGTGTCCCTCTCCACCACTCAAGGCAGATAACATATTTACCTGATTGATAAGCAGGTTCCTTTTGTTCAAATAGAATGAAATCAGTATTCATTCATGTATTTTCTTGCATTTTAGTGCTAAAATTATCCTAAATGTGTTTCTCTTTGTTTTTCCATCTGTGTCTATAAATATCTCCGTTTGCACACACACAAAGCACAATCTCTAGTTGTACTTATATATGGTTAAATCTTGTTTATACGGTTTTGGATCCAGGGAACATGCTGCAAATTTAAGTTGCTAAATTAACTAGGACATTGCTTGTTTCAGGCCAGCCGTAAAAGATTCTGTAAATATAAAATAAAGTGGGCATTGGACTGGCTTATTATAAGAAACCAAGATAATCTTCTCAGGGGACAGACTTCTTCTTGCTATGAAGCTAGAGATATTTCTAGATGTGTTAAAAAAAAAAGTAAGTGTATAGAAATTTCTGTCTGTGGAATTTCTTTTGAGAAGCCATTAATCCCTCCTAAAAGAATGTATGGTAACCGCTCTTACTGCTTCTCAGGGTTTCTTTCTTAATATACTACGGAGATACTCAGGAGGCTTAAAAAAGATTTTTAGCATTAATTTTAGCATTAGTTTTTAACATTAATTCAGTATCTATGTAAGAACATTTAGCGGGTCTGGGGGAAAAATACATATATATGCATAAATTCTAGCTAAACAGTACTCTCCATCCTATCAACACACATTTGGAATGTTTTAAAAATCCTTTCTAGAAACATACTCCTTTCTGTATCGGCCGTGAGAACGCTTAGACCCTGGCTAACCTGCCATTGCCCTGGAGTTGGTATTTCCAAGGGCTTTGAGGGCTGGCTGGCTGTGGTCTTTTCCCAGATGACCCCAATCCTGGGCCTGGAGGCAATTTTGATGTTCAGTCTGATCTGCTCAGCACGATTTGTCAGCGTGCATCATGGAGAATAGTCGGCCCTAAAAGTGGTGCATGTGTTTACAGTCCACAGAAAGGAAACCGCTTGCATAATTTACAAACCCAACATGGCAGGGGCCTGTGTGGCAGTTCTTTAGCAAAGAGCCACGCAGTGTCACCGCAGACACTCAGTAAATGTTCGTGGCTATGAAGCTGACTCTTGAGAGCACCTTGCTTGGATGTGGTTGTCCATATTTTCATGGGATGACATTGAGGCGGGAATTGGAAGAAGGTGAACATCGCTATGCGGAGACCTGGTTCCTCACGTAGCTTGGTTGCCCACAGCGGCGGTACTGGCACTAGTGATTCTGAACCAGGTCATATGGCACAGTGGCAAGAGACACCAAACTCAGTCCAGAGGCCCAGAGCTGCTGATCGCCTCCCATGTTACCCTGGCAAACTCTGAAGGCTGTCTGCTTTTACCTATGTGAAGTAGGGAGGGGTTATATTGGATGATCTCTGCTATCCCTTCAGACTCTGATGTGTCTGTGACCAATTTGGGAGTCCTAGGACTGCAGGTGCTCACAAAGAAAAGAAAAAAAAAAGGGAAAAATTCTTTATATAAATTAGTTGTACAACTCATTGACTCAGATTGTGGATTCCATGAGTCACTCTCATGATTCTTGATTTTAAGTCATTTAGTTTAGCATGGCCATATGTCCTGTTTCATCAAATTGGCATTCAAAATAAAGTCACATTCCTTGACTAGTCAAAACAAAAGACTTGTGCTTCTACCCTGCTTAATGCAAGGAAGTTGTTTTCCCTTCTGCTAAGTCTCCTCCTGGTCTCCTAATCTCAAAGTTGCTTATTCACTTTAAAGGAAAAGTCCTGGGGTGCCTGGGTGGCTCAATGGGTTAAGCCTCTGCCTTCAGCTCAGGTCATGATCCCAGGGTCTTGGGATCGAGCCCCATATCAGGCTCTCTGATCAGCAGGGAGCCTGCTTCCCCTTCTTCTCTCTCTGCCTGCCTCTCTGTCTACTCGTGATCTCTGTCTGTCAAATAAATAAATAAAATCTTTTAAAAAAATTTTAAAAAAAATAAAGGAAAAGTCCTGAGAACTGTTGCCTTTGAACAGAAAAACTCAGAGAACCTGCTCAGTCAGCTATGGATCCATATTCTTTCTGAATGTTGGTGTTCAGACTACTGCACAAGTTTTGTTGTTGTTGTTGTTGTTGAAACATGGGCACATTAGGTCTCGGGAGCTTTTAAGTCTTGGTCATATACTGTACCCCACCGCTAGTCCCCTTCTCTCCCCAAGGCTTACTCCATTTTTTTGTTTCATTGAGGGTCGTACAGCATTTTTTCCTTGAAAGGAAAGGCACACAGGGCGATCCAAGAAAATAAACCATTTAAATTCTGCACACTGTGAGCACAAATGAGGGGACACCGTAGCTCAGTAACAGGAAGACCTGCCTCCCTTCAAGAAGACAGAGAGCCTCAGCTCCAGCTCACTGATGACATGTGGTAACTACTCTAAAAAGGCAAGAGACAACTTCACAGAGAAACATGAATTCTAAGCTGATTTTTATAAAGAATGAATAAAAGCTTGACAGGAGGAAAGAACATTCAAGAAAGAATGAACAGCACAGGAAAAAAGAAGGCGTGTAGGATTGACTATGGCTGGGGCTCAGGACACATGTTGGGAAAGAGCTGAAGCTGGAAAAATGCACTGAAGAGAGAGTGTGGACTGTACTGAAAACTTCAACTTGACGCTCTGTGAATAATCCCACAGGAAGCTGTGAATGAGTCTAAAAAAGAAATTGACATGGTTCGATTTGATCTTAAGATAATCTTGGCAATCAGAGTGCCACTTATGTTTTTCTGGGAACTTGCTGTGTAATAGCAAGTTCATGTTTAATACTTTAAATACTAACTTTTTGACTAAATACTGAAATTTTAATATTTACAAAGTTTCTAACAATGCACCTGACTTTAGGCTTAGCCATTTTCAATACAGTATCTCACTTACTCCTCCCAAGAATGTTGTTGACAGGATTCTGTAACTGTCCCTATTTGACAGGCAGAGAACCTAAGAGTTAGAGGAAGTTTGGGTAACTGCCCAGGTTCTTACAGTTAGTGCCTAAATTTAAACTCAGGCAGTTTAAATTTATATAAACACTATATACTATAGTATATACTATATATACTATATATTTATATATATATATATAATATATATATATATATATATATATTATAAACTATAAACACTAGTTTTAACCACCAGGGCAGTGGTCTTTGATTCTGGATGCACACAAGAATCACCAGGGGGAACTTAGAACAAAAACAAAGACAAAAGACACACTAATGCCGAGAATTCTCAACTAGATCATAATCTAAGTAATTCTCAATTAAATCAAGACCCCTAGGAGCAGGATCTTGGCAGCCATTTATTTTAAAAGTGCCAGCAAGTGACTCTGAAGGACAGGGTTGTAATCTACTATGCTAGGCTATCCTGTCACCTTAACCTACAGTGAACAGTCATAAACACCCATATTCCATCACCACCCAAAAGTACAAAAGAAACAAAACAAAACAAAAAAACCCACTAAATAGTAAAATCACAGACTATGAAGACCTTCATGGCTTTTTTCCAGTTTTACACTCACAAAGAAAAACTACGTCCTTCATATCGGTGTTAGGACTGGCAGGAAGCACAGAAGAAAAATCAAAGAGGTTGGGGGTAAAAAGGAAAAGGTGACAGAGGGGTTTCAAGATGGGAAGGAAGAGAATGGCTGAAGTTGGGGCTGTTGAAGTAATAAGACACTATCTACTGATGAGCGGTTGGTAATATCAAAGGCACATTTGCAGAATGTTTCCTTTTCAGTAATTGTACAAAGACTCCCTTGCCATTACAAAGCACTTTTCTTCTTGGCAGATTGAAGAATGCTTTCCCAACTAAATGCATCCCAGTAATATTCAGAGCTTAGGTCCAACATAATCATAAGTTGCCTTGTTATTATGGAGGTAGCAGCCCCATTTAATAACACATTAAATGCATTATTCATTTATGTAACTCAGACCTAGGGACAGCTGCTGGGATGGAAATAGAACCATTCAGTAATGCAAAAAGCAGGTGTGTGCTTACTTGAGTAAATGAACTCTGTATTTCTGCACAATTTTCTTCTAAATTTCAGGGACAGGTCTGGTAGGGCTAATGTGATGCCATTTTCATCCAGGAAATAAAATGGCTTCAGAATGCTTTTTAATGAGTGTTTTTTTAAAAATTACCAACAGTCTTCTCTATGGCAGAATCCCGGGGTGGGGGGGGTTGGATTTGTGCTTAGGATTTAAACAGAACCGTTGCTGCACGATTCAGGAAAGCCTGGGGTAATGATTGGTCAGAAGAGTGACAAACAAAAGGAATGTTCTCTAGCTGATGATGTCAGCGGTGATGGTGAGTCCTTGCCTCTGTAGCCACTCGCTCGCCAAGACAGAGTCACAGGTGTGCTTAGATGCTAAGTGATTAAATATCATAACGTGCCTTTAGTTTGCATGGCACCTTGCCTCTGAAACACGCAGTTTCTGATGCACAAACTCACTGGGATGCCGTAATTACTGTGACATTGCTGGTCATTTTCTTGCCATCATTGCTGGTGCCAGAATGTCAGATGTCAGCACTCTCCAGCGCCGACACCCTTTTTTTTTTCTTCTCTCTCCCGCCTGCCATTATTTTCTCTGTTAAGCAGCATGCACCCTTAAGCACCTAAAATGGATTTACTTAAACAGTAGATAGAAGGATGTTAAAAATGCTCAGACTTGATAATGACCCATGGAACTAGTAGGGATCCTAGTGCAAGAGCAGAGAGTTCCTGGCTGCCTGCAGGGCTGGGTGTTAACCCCTTAGTTGCTGGATTGTGCAGAGAAGCAGGGACTCCTAAGGTAAGGATTAGTGGCAGCTGGTTCAGAGCTGAGGTGCTTGAAGGGTTGGGGGCAGTGGTAATAACCACCTGCTGTGCCAATATTTCAGCATTTAGAATGGCATAGTCATCCCAGTGTGGACTTCTTGATTATCAGTTTTGCCTGTCTCCAGGGATGAGGTGCCCTCAGGGAACTTTAGTCACCCACAGGAATACCATCAAACAAGGCATAAATAAATGGGTTCCTATCAGTATATCATAAGGAGCCTTTAAGAGTTTAGAGGAGGGACAATCTCCTTCCATTGAAAGAGGCAATAGAGTAGCTGTAACGAGAGAATATTCTAGAGACAGATTGTCTGGGGTCCTGACTGGGTGATCTTAGGAAAACTGGTTAACTTTTATGAATCTTAATTTCTTCATCTGGATGTTGAGAATAATAATACCTTCCTTAAGCAGAACTGTTTGGAATATTTTGAAGATAAATGCCAAAAGTCATGTTAGGAACTTAGCACAATGGCAGACACAGTAAATACTCTCTACATACCTACTTCTTACGATTTCACTTATTATTATTTTACCATCACAGGCAGGAAAAGACAGAGGACAGAAGCTGTAACCCAAAGAGGAAATTTTAGGCAGCTCAGAGAGCATGTGGGAAGACCTCGAAGCAGAAAGAGCAGAAGAAAATAAGTACTTTCCCAGAAGCTGGAAAGAGAGGTTTGACTAGGGCAGATAAGCTTTTTGGTGAGAAAGAATTCAAAGATGTAGGGCAGTTAGCTTGTGGAAGGCTTCGTGGACAAGATTATGGGATTTATGACTTATTCCAAGGACATTTGGAAGCCGTAAAGGTTATGAACAGGTAGGAGAAAAAATATTAAATAAAAATAACTGGCAGCAATTTCATAAGCACTTGCTAATCATCGGGGCAGTTTTAAATACTCTGTGTACATTAATCCATTTAATTTATACAATTACCCTATGAGGTGAATTAAATATTAATAATTGACCTTGTAGTGATCCACAGCATTCACAGTACTTCCCCAGACAGTGTTTAATTTGACTTTCTCAACCATGGTCTTAGACATGTCGATCCCAAGACTCGGGGACAGAGGAAAGGACATCGGCCAGATTTGAAGGGGTTGGAAAAGTATAGCCTGCAGGTCAAATGTGGCACACTGCCAGGATCTGCATAGAGTTTTACTGAAATCCAGATGTATCGATTCTTTTGTGTGTTATCTGTGTTCTCTTACATGCTACAATCAAAGAGTTGAGTACTTGTGACAAAGGCCATATAGCTGGGAAAACTAGAACATTTCTTATCTATCCCTTTATATTAAAAGTTTCTCTGGTCTAGAAGAGTGGAAAGACCTTAGACATTCCCTCCACTTTGAGCTTCACTACTCACTCTAGGTAAGTAGGCATGGGAAGTCTGATATCTGAGTCCAGAGAGAGGTTACTGTGGACCCCACACAAAAGGATGATGAACAGATAACATCGAAGCTCAAAGTCTTAAAGGTTAATTGTTCTAAAACCACAGATTCTAATTTACAATGAATCTATAAATTGCATAGCACAGACTTGTAGAATAATCTTTTTTTTTTTCCTATTAAAGCCAAAATAAAAAGAAATAAGCAAAAGAGAAGGGAAGATTTACACAATCTCTAGACTGGTCTCCTTAATAGGAGTTTTCAATATTTAGCCAGTATAGCCCCTCATAAAATATTGAGGACAAACTCTCAAATTTAGCCAACTTTCTGTACAAAACTATTACCGCAGCATCCTCTTTGGAGTCTAATGTTGAATCACATAATCCATAACAGTCTTTATCTGAATTGCAAATGCCCTTGCAATATATAGTACTCATTTTAACCCTCAGTTCTATAGCCCTTAAAGTGTCTCCTGGATTATCCACATGTATCTCTTCAAGATTATAGGGGCACCTGCGTGACTCAGTGGGCTAAAGCCTCGGCCTTCGGCTTGGGTCATGATCCCGGGGAGCTGGATCGAACCCTGCATCGGGCTCTCTGCTCAGCAGGGAGCCTGCTTCTTCCTCTCTCTCTCTCTGCCTGCCTCTGCCTACTTGTGATCTTGTCTGTCAAATAAATAAAATCTTTAAAAAAAAATAAAGATTATAAATTTAGTGAGGCCCAGGACCACGCCTTCTACTCTTGTGCATTTCCCATAGCTCTGAAGTGAAATGATTGAATGACTGAATGAAAGATTCTCTTCAAGTGCTAACAGTAGGTACAGTATGTTACTATGATGATGGGTCTTTCCGTTGGGTGCTTTATATGAATTAGCTCTAGTTCTCCAAGCACCCTGAAGTGTGGTTCTCCCTTGCCCTCCAGGCTACGCAGTAGCAGGTCCAGCTCAAAACATTGGGAGTGATCTGAATTGTAATGGGCTGGATTACAACTTGAGCTTTTCTCCGTGTAGGTATAGGAAAGTGGTTTCCAATAACTGCACGGACGGAGTGCGAGAACAGTACACCGCCAAACCGCAGAAGTGTCCGGGGAAGGCCCCGCGGGGGCTGCGCATCGTGACCGCGGACGGGAAGTTGACAGCGGAGCAAGGGCACAACGTTACTCTCATGGTGCAGCTGGAGGAGGTAGGACCAGACCCCCAGCCACTCACCTTCTCGGGCCACTGATGTTTCCTAGGAGATCAGATTCGCTTTACATGTGTTTCTGTTTTGTTTAATTTTTTTTTTCCATTTTAAATGCTGTGGATATTTTTAATTTTTTTTTACTTTTGGTTCCTTGGTTTGTTGTTGTTGCTCTTACCCGCAGCTAATCTCGTTTCATTGCAAGGTGTTCTTCACGCTTACTTAATATGTCATTTCTTGGAAGTTCTTTCTGGATTTAACTGTGCCTCGTTGGCATTTCCAGCCAAAAGTTGTCTCGGGATGAACACGCCAATGGTATTCTAAACATAATTTAGTGCACACACATGTTCAGCCTAACATACCGATGCTGTCTTCCTCTCTCAACCTGATGTCTTGGCTTTTCTTTTCCAAAGGCAGCATGCTGGTCATACAACACTGAGGCTAATCTAAATATACCTGAGGTTACTTTCTTTGGCGATTTTGGCAATTGAGAGTTTGTGATTTTGTAGCATCTCCGCAATAACATTATGAGCCTCGGAGACTGACAAATCATGGTTATCTGAGATTTCCCAATATTGAAATAGTGGATAAGATGAAATTTGTACATTTGTATTTTTAAATGTGTACAGGCATTTTTATCATCTTATAACTGAAAAAGATGTTCTCTAAAGGATAAACAATTACATTAATGATCTCAATTATCAAGCCTGACAATCCTGCCTTTAGCTGTGTTTTGTGAGTACTAAAATCTGGGCAGCACCATGCTAGGCCTTGTGAGCACAAAGGGATTTTAAAAAGTTAATAATGATGCCAGGATTAAGATCCACGTTGTTGACTTCCAGGTTCTTCTGATAGCTCAGTGGTTTTCAGTCTTTAACATGAATAAAAGTTACCTGGTGAACATGTTAAAACAGTTTTCCGGGGGGCACCTGGGTGGCTCAGTGGTTAAGCATCTGCCTTTGGCTCAGGTCATGGTCCCAGTGTTCTGGGATCGAGCCCCGCATTGGGCTCCCTGCTCAGCGGGAAGCCTGCTTCTCCCTCTCTACTCCCCCTACTTGTGTTCCCTTTCTCGCTGTCTGTCAAATAAATAAATAATTAAGAAAAATAAAAGTTTTCTGGGCCCAATCTCCAAAGATTCTGATTCACTTGGTTGGGCGGGGCCATTTATAACGAGACTGTAGGTTATGCCTTGTGCTTCAAGAATAAACAGAACAAAACAAGAGCAAAGTCAAGGGGGATAGAGTAACCCTAGAGGCTCTAGAGTGTGACTTGAGACGGAGAAGATGAAGCAGTTAGGATTGCTTTGTCAGCATTGATCAACATTATTAGTATTTTAATTGCTGTAGGAAAAACAGTTGTGAAATAAGAGAATGAAATTCTGGCTCAGATGATGCTGATGCTTCAAGAACCACTTAGAGCACCATCCTTCTAAAACCCAATACTCCTTTCTGTTATTTCCTTAATAGGTACCCTTCAGCCATACCCATTCTCCTAAATACAAGGTTCCCCAAAGTTTTTCAGTCAGAACTAGAAAGATACAGACCAATTTAGGCCAACTGGAGTTGCTCACATTTCACAGAAATGCAATCTTTAGGCTTCTCCCTGAGGCCATCACATATTAGCTTGTAGCAAATCAAACGTATATATTTAGAGCAGGAGTGACATGCTGAGAGAGAAAGTGAGAGAGAAGGAGGAAGAGGAGCATGAGAGTATTGTCATGAAGATTTGGGCAAACAAAATCCTTTTCTTCAGAGATGGGAAATTCATTGTAGCCGTCCAACAACTCCTGTTGTATTTGCCCTCAAGGACTTTGCCAATTCGTCCGTCACACTGTAGAAGAGGACACGTTTCAGATTGCTACGTAGAAGGCCAGACAGAAAGTCTTGGCCAAACAACGGGCAGTGGGCTCACAAGCTAGAACATAAAAATTGACTTCAGGTCAGATCCCAGAGGGAAGGGAAGCATGGAGAAGGAGCACAGAATTCTGTGCATTTTTCTCTCTGAGCTCTTTGATGATATCTAAGTGATATAGACAAAAGTGAAGTAGAGTTTTTAGAAGTATTACATCTGGAGGAAATAAAAATTAGAGCCAGGGACTATGAAGAAGGAAATAATAATACAACACTAGGTTCTGGAGACTTCTGGAGAGCTCGATCCTAGGAGTGAGGACACCCCAGAACTAGACCAGGTTCTCTAAATGCTGAAACCCAACCTGGAATTATTTCAGTCTCTGAAAGGGTTAGAGTGGTTTCCGCCCACTCTAAATGTCTGCCAAACTTAAATGAACCTTCTTTAGAGGAAAATAATATAAATCAGAAGGCTTACCTGTATTTTTTCAAAAATATTGGGCGTTTAATTTAGAATATTACATATATATCAAGAAACACGACGACAGGGAGGAAAAAATCATCAGAAAAAGGAACAGTTTCCTGAGATACGATTGATACATTCATGAAATAGATTGAGACCGAAAATGCAACCCTCCAGCAGTCATCAGTAGGAGGCAGTAACAAATGGAAGTTGTAGAAATAAAGATATAATAACTGATATTAAGGTGTATCTGGTTGGCTCAGTTGGTTGAGCATCGGAGTCTTGATTTCTCCTCAGGTCATGATCTCCTGGGTGGTGGGATGGAGCCCCAGGTCAGTGCCACGCTCAGCAGGGAGTCTGTTTGAGGATTCTCTCTCTCCCACCCCTCTCAAATAAATAATAAATCTTTTCAAAAATAACTGGTATTAAGAAGTAAGATAGGTTGACAGCTGACTGAATCCAGATGGATAGAGGATCAGTTAACTGGAAGAAAGGACAGTTGGAAGTATAACTTTTCTAAGATAAGAGAGGAAGGATCGAAGATAAAGAAAAGAGTAATAAGAGACACGTGGGAAAGAGGGAAAGGACTAACACAGATGTGATTGGAGTTCCAGAGGGGAGAAGGAAGATAAGGAGCCAGAATCCGTTTTGAAGGAATAATGTCTAAGAATTTCCCCCAAACTGACAGGAGGCATCAGTGTCTCCGTGTAGATTGGCAAGAATCCACAAACCCCAAGCAGGAGCTAGACAAGGAAAAAAAGGCACTTAGGTATCATATTCAAACTATTGAAATCAAAAAACAAAGAGAAAAATTTAAAAGCAGGGCAGGAGAAACTAGAATGACATCTTGGAAGTGTTGGGGAAAAACCCAAATGTGGAAGTAAAATAGAGACTTTTCTCAAACAGAAACCGAGATGAGTCATATAAGATGATTTCTATAAAAAGAAACACTACAGGTAACTCTTCAGGTGTAAAGAGAATGAACCCAGATGAGAGCACAAAAGTAGAAAGAAGGAAGAGCCAGAGAGAGGGCATGTATGTGGGTAAATTGTAATTAATAATAACCAGTAATGATAATCCACTGTGGGCTTAAATATAGGTAGAATTAAAACACATGACAATAATAATTCAGTATGTATTAAATGGAGTTAAAATGTTTTAAGTTCCATGAAATGTCTGTGATGAGGTAGAGGTACTAATTTGTATTAGATATCAGCATGTCCAAATAGAGAATATTTAACTATCAATCTCTTGGCAGGGGACCTGGAATAATATTAAATGTGTCTCATTAATACCAAAAAGAAGGCAGGAAAGAGAGAAAAAGGATCCTGCTTACATACAGGACTAATAGAACAGATACTGAAATGGTATATATATAAACCCAAATATTATCATTAATTACATAAAATAAATAATTAGTGATTTTCTGGCTTGCTTAAGAAGTCTGTGTCAAACCCGAGATTGTAAAGAAATCACTCCACAGGTTTTTTTCTTTAGTTTTCACATTTAAATCTATTGTCTATCTTTTTTTTTTTTAAGATTTTATTTATTTATTTGACAGACAGGTCAGAAGTAGGCAGAGAGACAGGGAGAGAGAGAGAGAGGAGGAAGCAGGCTCCCAGCTGAGTGGAGAGCCCAGTGTGGGGCTCAATCCCAGGACCCTGAGATCATGACCTGAGCCAAAGGCAGAGGCTTTAACCCACTGAGCCACCCAGGCGCCCCTATAGTCTATCTTGAATAAAACTATAGTTTATATATGTTTTTCCATTTACACATTCAATTGACCTAGCACCACTGAAGGACAATTCTTTTCTTACTGACTTGAGTCTTTGTCATAAATCAATTGAACATACTTATTTGGGTCTACCTCTAAATACTTTATTTTATTCCATTGGTTTTGATTTTCAAACCTGTGTTGATAATTTAAAACTTTTTTTTTTTTTTTTTTTAGAGAGAAAGCATGGGAACAGGAGGTGGGTTGGGGAGAGAGGGGCCGAAGGAGAGGGAAAGAGAATCTTAAGCAGGCTCCACTTCCAGCACAGAGCCCAACATAGGGCTCGATCTCATGACCCTGAAATCCTGACCTGAACTGAAATCAAGAGATGGACGCTTAATCAACTGAGTCACCCAGGTGCCCCTAGAATATATATATATATATATTTTTTTTTAAAGATTTTATTTATTTATTTGACAGAGAGAAATCACAACTAGGCAGAGAGGCAGGCAGAGAGAGAGAGAGAGGGAAGCAGGCTCCCTGCTGAGCAGAGAGCCCGATGCGGGACTCGATCCCAGGACCCTGAGATCATGACCTGAGCCGAAGGCAGCGGCTTAACCCACTGAGCCACCCAGGCGCCCCTAGAATATATTTTAATTATTCTGGATTCAAAGTTAGCCTTCATATTTGGGGATATATATCTTCTGAATCAATAGAAGGTCATACATATGTGTGTGTGTGTGTATATATATATACACACACACACATACATGTATATATTTATTAAAAAATATATACACTTATATATCATATGCTTTATAATAGCATAAAAACAGTGCATACCTACAGGCAAACCCAAGAACTTATTTTCAGTATCTCTATCTAGAAAACTACAGCATATTTGGAAAAAAAAATTTTTTTAAATACAAATGTATGAAGAGATATACCATGACTGTGGATTGGAAGATGCAGTATTATGAAAAAAGACCAATTTTTCCCACATTTATCTTATATTCAAGGCAATTTCAATCAAATCTCCAGCATATATTTATGGGTTGAAATTGACATGATCATAAAGCATATGAAAAAGTAGGGGCTCAAGAACAGCGAAGATTATCTTAAAGATGACTCCCAAAACTGGATAGCTTACGTTACCAGGTATCAATATTTATTATAAAGTTATAGTAAGTAAGAGTGCGTGGCGGTATATATATACCGTGCGTACACAGGCTGATTAAGAAAGGGAGTAGTGAGCCAAGAAAACCACACCCCCCACATATGTATAGGGGTGTGTGTGTGTGTGTCTGTGTGTGTACTCGTATACACACACATACTCTTTATGACAAATGAGACAGTGTACTACAGTAGATAAATTATAATCTTTTCCATGAATGGTGCAATGACATCAAAATCCATGTGGGAATATATGAATCTTGATCTCTCTTAACACACACAAAAAATAATTCTGACTGAATCAATCCAATTTTGAAAGAAGAAACTAAAGTGTTTAAAGAAAAATGCAGAAGAGTATCTTCATGACCTTGGTTTAGGCAGAGACCGTTTTAAAACAGAAAATGAAACCCACTAAGTATATAGAAGAATACAGTTTGATTAGACTGCATTAAAATTAGGAATTTCTTTTCTTCAAAAATATACTATTTAGAAAATAAAAAGAAAATTTAAAAAGCCCTGGAGGGTGAGAAGTTATTTGCAACACATAATTTTAATAAAGCACTCATACCCAGAAAAATATAAATGAATTCTATAAATCAGTAAGAAAAATTCTGGCCACCCAATAGAAAATGCACAAATGACTTAAATGGACTTTTCAAAGAGGGTAACCAAATAACCAATAAGTGTATGAAAAAATTCTCAGCATCACTGCTCATCAAAGGAATGTAACTTAACACTAAAATAAGATATAACTGGGGAGCATGGGTGGCTCAGTGTGTTAAACATCCGCCTTCAGTTCAGATCATGATCCCAGGGTCCTGGGATCGAGCCCCATTTCGGACTCCCTGCTTAGTGAGGAGCCTGCTTCCCCCTCTCCCTCTGCCTCTACCCCAACTGTGCTCTCTCTTTCTCTCTCAAATAAATAAAATCTTTAAAAAAAATAAAATAGTTCTGTCTACTCATCAGAAGATTTATATTTGAAAGGACAAATAATATCAAGTGGTGGTGTTGGAGCAACCAGTCATGCATACAGTGGTGTTTGGAGTGTAGATTGTCACCATTTTGGAGATCTATTTAACATTAACTACTAACCACTATATTCTTCTGTGAAAACATGCACAGCCTATGACCCAGACTTTTTACTCCTAAGTATAGAGTCACTAGAATGCATACACTTATGCACTAGAATGTATGTAAAATAATATACATAGAAGACTTACTCATAAGAGGTCATAACTGGAAACAAACATTTATCAACTGTACACTCAAGAAGTAAATTAGAGTATCCATACAGAATGGAATGCCATAGAATAATGAAAAAGGAGAAATGATTGCTACCGACAAAAACTTGAATGAATCTCCTATCTACGATTATGCTAAAGAAATCAGACTGAAAAAATATGTATTGTATGAGTCTATTTAATTAAACTGCAAAAGTAAGCAAAACTAGTTTATGGCGATAGAAGTGAGATTAATAGTTACCTTTGGAAGAGAAGTGGCAGGGAGGATAAGGGAACACTGGAAACTGAATTTTTGTTGATTAATGAATGCATTCATTTTGTAAAAAATCAAGCTGTATATCTGATTTACATATTTTTCTTTATGTCTATTATGCTCAACAAAAAGCTTACTTAGAAATCATTTGGGAAATTCAAATAGCATTGATTTGTATATTTTGCCTTTAGGTCTGAAGGGAAAAAAAGACACAGGGTAAAGGATTGGCTCAGAAAATAAATCTTTCCCTAAAACTTTGGGAACATTTAGGGAGATTTATTTTCTGAGCTAATCCTCTACCCTTTGTCTCCCTGCATAATGAACGTGAAGTCCCCTTTCCCAGAGATAAAAGGAACCTGGTTACGATAACTTAGAAGAACATGATCTTTTGAAGCAGAAATGTTTGTGCTGGAGTAGGCTTCAGATTTCAGATTTTTATTCCATTTCTAAGAAACAGTAGAGCAAGATCTGAAACAAGAACTCGGGCCTGGTCAGCTCTGACCTCTGTTCACTCTCCAGGGACAGAGGCCAGGCTCCTCTCCATTCAACTTTGCTTTCTCTGTAACCAAGATCATCAGACATCTCAGATTTGGCTGAGTGATGGGAGAACAGATTGAGGAATCTGGTTCAAAGATGTGTAAATTCATGCCTTCTGGGCGCAAGAAGGGAAAAAAATAGTTCATTCCACTTGAGTGGGAACGTTGCAGCAGCAGGGAGGAAATCTGCTGCCTTCAGCTGTCAGACCTGGCCCCTTGGTGCTCTTGTTTCCCAGGGCAGAGTCTAAGCTGAAAAGACTGTCCCCACATCAAGATGCCCTGGGGACCTCACATTCAACTGTGGGATTCTGTGCTGATTCACAAGCTCTCCTTACAGAAACAACGGGTTTCTCTGTTAATCTCTGGATTATATACATACACGTGAGTGCCGCATGTGATAAGCAATACAAAATAAAGGAAAGCAGAGTGCCTCTGAGAAGCTGGGGAGCTTTGGAATTTGACACAGTGACAACAGTTTGGATATCTAACCCTGAACATTAACTGTTGTCAGGTTTGTGACTGCTTTTTTGGATTATCTCATTTAGATCCCACAGCAAGCCTATGTGGGTAGGTGTTATTATCCTCATTGCATGCTACAGATGGCACAGCCAAAGCACAGAAAGGCAGAGTCACTTACCTAAGATCACACAGCTACTGAAGTATCAAGTCAGGAGTCAAATCCAGGCTCTGCGGTATCCTGCCTTTTTATTACTTCTCTCCAGTGGAAAGAACCATTTCCTGGGAAGGAATCTCATGTAGTTTCTAAGGGCCCCTAATAATACTTCAGAGGGGACAGGTAGCAACAAAGACGAAGGAGTAGAAAGAATAGGTAGAATTATCTATGCTCCAGCCAGTCTGGCCTTTGGCAGCTGCTCTATTCTTAAACACTAGCGAATATATAAAACATGATTTTCCTCCCAGATTTTCTGAGAATATTCATGGCTTGTGATCAGTTCATTAAAAACCATCTCAGCAAAGAGAGATTCCATATCCTCTGTAGGTTTCCTTCTCTTTGTAAGATTACATCTTTATTGAATGGCTTCGCTGTATCTAGTATTGTTATATCCATTCTTAAGAATATTGAAAAACATAGGCTATGAACGCAGCACTCTAGAACTGTCATCCCTGAATGCCAAACTTCTCCAGAGTCTTGGGTATGAATTAGGCTCTCAAATCCAGAAAACAAACAAACAAACAAATACCCTGACATATGCCACTGGATCTGTAATATCCCCCTCAAAATCTGAGTCCACTTCTCATTTGAATTTGATGCTCTTAATTTTACTTTGAATATAATATTTGGCTCTTGCCACCATACCGAAGGCCAGTTTTTCATAACAGTAGGGACATTAATGCCAAGCTTCTGATGCCACTGTCCCACAGAGTAGTCAGACATACAGGTTAATTTCTTCTTCAACATATATTTTACAAAGTTCCAATTTTATATTATGTACTTTTCATTCAAGACATATTCGTTTTTGTGGCAATATCTGTTTTAGGTTAACGAGGGTCTCCACTGTAACAGGTTTTAAATAAAAATCTAACTGCATGAAAAAGAAAACAGTAAATATTTTATATTCATTGAAAACAAAAATAAAATTTAATTCACTGCACTTATTATAACAATAATTTTGGCAGCCCCCATTACATTGTAAATATCGTTAAGGTACAAACTATGCCATGCCTGGTCTCAGCCCTAGCATCTCTTCTCACTGTGCCTAACACATTGATAGGAACTCAATAAATGTGTGTGGATTTGGATAGGCTTCCCCAAGGAGTGTAGAGATAAAACCTGAACTTAAAAGGAAAAGACTCTTGAAATTTGAATAACATCCAAAACATGCTGAAGTCTTCATCTGAAATCTAAATCCCTTCCTTTATTTTGTACTAATGCATGTCCTAATTCTAACATAAGACTATCAATGAAAACCTTGCTAAAATCAGAGCAAAGAAGAGAACTTCTTATTGACAGAAAATAATCAAAGGCTAGATATACTGAGGCTAGCTTGAACTCCATGCACAATAGTATGTAACTGAGTCAAAATTTTGCCGATTTGACGTCTGCAAGAAATGGAATCCCTTCCTGCAAATAGGATGTGAGGCCGCCCTCCATATCTAGAGGACAGAAATAGCTCTATAACACAACTCGTTCAAATTCCCACAGCTTGGCTCACCCTTGTTCCACAGAACCACATAATTCTATAGAAGCTGATGAAAAGCCGCATTGTTAGAAACTGCATCCTTGCTGTTTTCAGGGTTCTCTCCTAATGTACTATAATGAAGGAACCTTCATCAGAAGCAACAAGGCAAGGGAGACAATATTCCGTCCATCCCAGACTCCCTCACTGTGATCCAAGAACACACCTACACACACATATACACACACTGCAATTTTATGTATCCCCGTTTCCTTGAGGACAAAGAACAGTTGATCCAGAAACCAACCAAGAGGGGCGAGGAAGTGTCCATAAAGGTGTATCTAACTAGCCAGACATTTCAAGTACACCTGAATTTTAGGAGGCCAATCGAAAGTATTTTTCACTGAGATCCAGGTATCCAATGAGGGGTGATATCTCTCTGTCTGGAGACTTGCTTAAGATGAATGTTCTCTGGCCCACTAATGAGCACCTAATGAGCCTATAGACTTTCAGTGTGATAACTCGGCTTCCTGGCGAAATCCAATGCGAGAACCTGAAGGCACGGGATGGATGGCAGAGGGCCTAATCAGTCTTAAGAACTCAACAAAACCAATTTGGAAGGCATTCATTTGAGAGGACTGCTAGGCAGAAGTAGTGTCTGCGTGTTACAGAAGATAATTAAATCTGTTTTAAACAGCTGTAAGAATAAAGAGATGCAATTCGCTGCATAATTTAAGACTTTTAAATTAAATCTGAGGCAAGGGACTAAAATTAAAACTTTGATCTGTATCTCATTGTCTTAATACTTCAATTTACATACAAAGACTGGAAGTTAATAAGGAAAATTCATGATTATAACTTCTTCGGTGAGATCCAACTCCAAAACGTGAAGGCTGTGTCCTCATTAAATGGATTTCAATGATCTGTAATTTCACATACATTGAAAGACTTATGGCAGCATAAAAGTAACCACAATGTAATAACACTTCATAAATATTTCAGGATGCTGCCAGCCGTCGGATGGTGGAGAAGATGACTCGATACAATTTGCAGTGAGACCCTCATTTGTTGAATTCATAAAAGAATTTGACCTACTTTTTCATCTAGGGAAAGATTGGGGCTTTTAGAAATGGCACAAAGAGTTCGCAGGCGCTCTTAGGTCCAGGCAGGTATCCGTTTTCCAAGCCAGCCCAGATCTGACTCCGAAGCCTGGGCTGTTTTCTCCGTCCACACAAAGGAACAGGAGCTGATTTCAATGAGCCGTGGAGACTTAAGAGGCTTTCTCATGTATTATTCCATACTCCACTCAGCTTTATTTTCTTTGACTCGAGCAAGGTAATTGAGCCACTTCATTTCTTCTCCCTTGCTGCTTCCAGTTACAAAGGAAAAGAGGGAAATGAGGCGGGCAATATAGGTCGTCTTTAGCCAGAAGCCTCGCATCTGAAGTTCAGGTTGGCTTAGTTAGCAACTCTTCCTAAGGCTCCACTTTTCTTCAGTTCTGGCCCACAAAAGTTGGGGTGTTGCTGTTCTTTAGAGTTTCAGGGAACTGGATTTTGCCAGGAACTTTGTTCTGCCTCAATAAGCAAGGAGAGAACCCTGGCTCATTATCGAGAGTTTCAGTTCAGTGCATGTCCCAACGACTGGGGTCATCGTCTTCACGTGGGCAATAGTCTGCAGATGGATTTTGAGTCTCTCAGCCTATCTGCTTTAGGCCCCACAACAGTGGCACCCCATTTCATCTCCTTGGGTGGCCACCATCCCTGCATGTAAGAACTTCACACAACTACACAGGTTTGGCAAGTGTGTGACTTCTCAGGTTTCTGGCTTTGCGCTTTGCCTGTTCCATGACTTGCAGCCTTATCAGCTCATTCCTTAGCATGACCCACCATCCATGGGCAATGGAAAGTCTCCACCCCATGGCCAACAGCACTCGAATAAGCTCTTCGTCTTCACCTGAGAGCTGAGATTATTTTAGCAGCCTGTAGGGAGGCTGGAATGTGAGTGGATCTTACATGCTGCCCATAGCAAGAGTGATAGAATTATAAAAGTAGCTGGTTGCCTCCCTTGGGTTTGATGACTGGGATCATGACCATTCCGCCTCTCTTTGTAAGTAATGAAATTGAGGTTGAAATAGAAATTGCATTTCAAAGGGCGTGTAACTCCTGGGTTACTGCCTGACGTCTGTAGGACACCTGCACTCTAGTGCCTCTGTAGAGGCCTGCAATGTCCCTGAAATCTCTCAGAGCCTAGTAATTTGGAAAAGTGACAAAGTAACATCCAGGGCAAGAAATCATATATCCATTTCATAGCTAAGATCTTATGACTTGGTTAAGACTAGCAAGCGATGCTAGATATGCAAGTTTTAAAAGCTAGTTAGAAATTTTGAAAGCATAACATAAAACAGAGTAATGATTCCAGTGTGTGTGTGTGTGTGTGTGTGTGTGCACGCGCGCGCATGCCCATGTGCTTCTCATTGGTTAGTATGGCATTTACCAATCTAACGTTGATCTCCCTGAGTGGTAGGATTATGAGCAATTTGGATTTTCTTTTTCCACATTTTATGTATTTCCTACATTCTCTTTGGAAATTTTCCGTGGCTTTCTCTCTTCTCTTTTTTTCTTCTTTCTTCTAATTGAGCTAACATATTTCTATTACATATTTTACCACTAGGAAAAACCCATCGCATAGGTTTATTCCTGAAGGCATCTTCCCACTTAAAAAAAAAATCATAATTTTGTTCTTATTACATACCTGAATGTTTTACTTTTAGAGTGATTTTTAAAGTTGTTCAAAAACATCTTTATGATTTTTATTATTTGGTGGTGCCATTGTTTTCCTACCAAAGGCTGCTGAGCTAATTCCTAAGGCCACTATGTAGTGGTAACAGTGGAGTCATGTCCTTTATTACCTAAAAAGTGTTTCCAAAACATAATGGGTCAAGGTTCTGACCCCTTTCTACCACAATGTCTAGATGGAGTAAAGAGGCCGTGGCTTATAGTTATTTATCTGCTTACACAAGCCAAATGTTCCTCTAGCCTTATGGTATTCTGTTCCATTCTAAGCCAGACATCTAGTACAGAAGACATAAAAAGGGAATGTGGAAATTTGCTGTTCATTCAAACACATGGCACTATGGCTCATTTGCAAGTGAAGGATTAAACCATTTTGTGATGTTACAGTTGGAAATTCTTGGTCTGAGTATTAGATCCACAAGTATTTGGATATTTAGTGAGGCAAGTCCCAAGGCTCAGAGTCCTCAAGGAAGGGGTCACCCATCTGCATTTCTTCCAAAAGAAGGTGAAATATGTATCCAGGCAAACAGTTTAGTGGGTCCATAATCTGGTCTTCTGGCATTACTGACCTTGTCAGACCTGAGTTCTCTGGTGAAATGGACAAGCCCATGCACACACTGCCCTCACCAGTGTGAATGCCCTTCCTCCACGCCCACCGCTGCCATTACTTGCAAGAAGCTCGGGAGTCGGCATCTTTGGAGAGGCACCTGTGCTCTAGATAACCATCTCCAAATAGACAAGGGGAGAAGCTGACTCTGTAATCTGCAGTTATGCCAATATCTTCCTCTCTTGGGATTATGTTCAGAGCTCAGTTTTGAAGTTGAAGAGAAACCCATGAAGCATGACCTGAACCAAATATTCAGGAAATACTTTCCCAGCTGATGTAGTGAGGCAACCTCAGCTTTCAGCAATGGTAGCACCTCTCGAAAAGGATGCCAGAGAGAACCAAGACTTGCTTGGGAACAGGACATAGGGCATTTGCAACTACCTTTTGCCATAGACTGGTGTTGTCTGTGCTGGAAGGACACAGTTTACCGTTATAAAAGGGCAGGCTCCACCCAGTTACAGCAGCTGATTCTTGTTTAGAGTCCTTTCATGCTTGGTTGAATATTCACATTGGCAGGGTCTCCCCAGACAGGCTTTCTAGCTTCCATAGTGTTTTTATAGAGCCCGGCATATTACACCAGGCTCCTCTTATATCGCCACTTAACGAAGAATTTGATCCATGTTGGCATTCCTCTAAAGGGTTTTAGCTCAAGCTTACAATAGCTTTCTGGTTTCATGTGTGAGTGAATCCATTCTTCACAAGCACCCACTGGGAATGAGCATAGTAAAACAGTAGGAGTGTTGACCTTGGAGTTAAGAAGAGTTTGGTTCAAACTAGTCTTGTGACTCTAGGCAAATCTTAGCAGTCTTTTAGGGTTGAAGATTAAATGATATATACTATATAGAGGGCAGTTATTATTTCTGATTTCTGAGAATCTACAGGAGATTCTCAAGAAATGTTCCCTTTTCTCTTAGTGACCACCAGAGGATGTTCTAGAACAATCTTACTTGCATACTTTATATTAGAAGTCATATACTGTTGTTCACTCTTATTTAATTAACACAAGTTGGCTTAGCATTTCTCCCCATGAACTTCTACCCTCTGACAAAATCTCTTCTTTGAATGCTCATTGTACCGTAGTCATTTCCTTTCTTATTTCTTGTCGAGACTCCACTAACCTGAGTCTAACTAGACCTACCTAGAATAGGCAAAGCTCAGGTAGATTACTGTTACTTTTTGCTCCCCAGTCTACTAAATATTCCTAGCCTCAAAAAGACAAGACTGGGGTGCCTGGGTGGCTCAGTCATTAAACGTCTGCTTTCGACTCAGGTCATGATCCCAGGGTCCTGGGATCGAGCCCCACATTGGGCTCCCTGCTCAGCGGGAAGCCTGCTTCTCCCTCTCCCACTCCCGCTGCTTCTGTTTCCCTCTCTCACTGTGTCTCTCTCTTGTCAAAAAATAAATAAATAAAAAAAATCTTTTTTAAAAAAGGCTGAAATATCTAATTTTCTGTCATTCAATGCTGCCTTATCATTTTTTTAAATCTTACTGAGGGGTCAGAAGAGCATTAAAAAGAACAGAAATCTAAGCCCAAAGTTGGTTATATTCCATCATCAATCTGTTGTCAATCTGTGTTACCTTCTGGTTATTTCTCATATACTCAATCAATATTTAAATATCGATTTACAGTAATGGTAGAAATAGAATTTGTGTTTTGCATTGTTGCTTGTGTTATACCATACTCCACCCCTCCCCCTTTTAAATTTGGTGAACTCTCTACTTCCCTTCATTTGCTCCCTCCCTCCTTTAATCCTCAAGGCTGGTCTCTCTGCCCCTCACTTCACTTCACCCCCCTACCCGGGGGAATCAGTGTTAACAGACTGCGTTCTATTTGCGAACACCTTCATGCTCATACAGACTCACACATACAGTACATAGACTGTTATCTACTGCGTTTTTGTTTTTGACAAAAAAATGGGTTGTACTAAAGTCGGTTCTCTACAATGTCGTTTTTGGTACATGAACTTTAAGATCACTTTCGAGACTGAATTCCAGTGAAGCCTGGGGCAAGTCTGATCTTAGCAGGGGCCAGGCTCTTACATATGAGCCCGGTTTCTATCTGCAGTGAGTCCATAATGCTTTCAGGAGTGTCTCAGAGTCTCACTTTCAGATGAGGCTGTCAGCGTTGAGTTACTATAGCGTTTTGTCTTCCCACTTTTCTCTCAAGCCGTGTTGCAGGAACTGATAGGTTCATACACCTTCCATTCCTCAGGTTAATCTTGGCTCCTCAGTGGCCATTTGATATATTTGTTTTTCTATTACCAAAGTCAGCAATGCCCTTGGAGAATCCCCATATGGATTTCAGGGGGCTTTTGTGCTTTCCTTGGGCACATCTTTTGAGCTAATATTCTCAGTTCTGTGTTTGTATCAGAGCAGGTGACGAAAGGGCAGTAGGTCTAAAAAATGTTATATGGTAGCCTAGATAGTTGCCAGCCCAGGAGCCATTCAGGACTGATGACTTGTGATTTATTAAATGGAAGTCACTCTCAATTATATGGCGCATTTTCCTGACTACTGAATTATGAATACCTATTGTTCCCCATACTCTCTGTCTTCTTTATGGCTTGAACACAATACTGCTTCACCAGAGGGAAGGTGCCGGAATGCAGTAAGGCTTTCCTGCCAATCCGTCTTTCCACTTCTAAGCAAAGCTGTTGTCAGAGGGAGAAAGAGTCAAAGCCAGGGATGGAGTCTCACAAGAAAAGAAAGCAATCCCTCTCCTTCATTACCACCTTTCTGTAACTCTGAAAGGCATTACAAGTAACTTTCAATTAAAGAAGCTCACTGAGGCGCGTGCTGCATGGATAAAGTTAAACCCCAGATCATCTTAAACCCTTCCTTCAGTCTCACAAGTGGTGGGACGGCAGGCATCGTACTTAACCTGCCAGTGCCCAGTTCTCCTGGGGGAACAGATCAGAGCACATCTGCCCTTGCTATCTCCCTGGAGTCCTAACAGCCAACTGAGATAATATAGAAGAAAGCACTTCAATGAACAAGCAGAGGCACAGTATTCAAAATGTACAGAAGTGACAAGAGTGGCCTGCAGGCACTGGGTTAGTTACTGTGGGTACAACCAGGAAGGACGCATCTCAGCACTTAGGACTTTCTATAAACTACTTGTGTATTATCCAGCAACTGGTTTTCCTGCAGAAGTTAACAAATCTTGACTATGTGCATTATAGAATGATTGTTTGTAGTTGTGCATCAGTTGCTTTAAAAAAAAGTTCTTTTATTGCTGGCTTTTACTGATGCACCTTTCACACTGAGAATCCTAAAACATCCTGGGAAATTATTGCCCCCATTCTGTAATGGAATGAGAATAACATTAGCTTGTAGTGGGTTGTTCTCATCTTCAGATGGACTAAATGATGAGACAACCTCATATTCAACAATCCAATCCCAAGGGCCCTAACCTTTGGTGCAGCCCGGCATCCACTGTGAATCTTCTCAGACTGCAGCAAACCAACCAAGCATCTTCCCCAGAGGGCTTGAGTCAAGAGGGGACTCTTGGGCGGTAGCTGGGCATCAGTGCTTTTTTTTTTCTTTTAATTTCTATAAGAGGTGCTGATATCAAAATCTGAGATTCATTGGTTTCAAAACCAATAAACTATGGGAGTTAATTTTGACAGGAAGGTACATGTAATTTCCTGGTGCAACTCATATTTCAATCTACCATCGTCTACCCTGAGCTACCCTCTAATTAACTTCCCAGAATAGTTGGGCCTCCTTCCAATTCACCCTTCATATTGTAACCAGAGTGATCTTTTTGAATTAAAAACATCAAAATTCCATCTTCTGATAAACCTCCGCTTAAAACACTTTAGCGGCTTCCCACTACTCTTAGGAAAAAAAATCAGAAACTCGGCCACAATTCCTAAAATGTCATTTTCTCCCCTTCAGTCTAGTTTTATAACATGTCCCTACTGTGTCTTTAGCTTTGGCTTCTTATGACTGTACTATCTCCCTACTGCCACAGGGCCCTTGCACAGTTGATTCCTTCTGTCATCGTTGCCTGGACTCCTTACCTCCATCTCACTCACTCCTGTCCTTTGTTTGGTTAAGTTATTTCTTTCCTTAAGGTCATCTTGGCTCAGATACAACTTCTCGGAAGATTTCCCTGAAGTTCTCAAACAGATCAGATTTTTAGCTACCTCTCCCTACTGTACAACTTACAACACTGTGTACTTTCTTTCATATCGTCCCCTGTAAAAACTTTTTATTTATCTGTGATTATTTCATCTGTCTCATTTAGTAGTCTGTATGCTCACGAAAGCCCAGACCACATCTATTTTGCTTTGTTTGTTATAATTTACTTACCATCATTTCCCCATGCCAGGCATGTCACAAGATAGACGCTCAATAAATATCTGCTGGTTGGATGGGTGGTTGGTTGAATGAATGAATGACCGGAAAGCCAGTTAAAGCAGGGCAAGTGTGCCTAATTGTGGTGAGCTAGGACTAGGCTCTCTTGCCTTTGCCCTGTTTCTTATTCTCTAAAGGGAGTTTTGGCATCCCAGTCTCGGATGGCAATTACAGCCCAAGGAAATCAGAGGCCAATGACTGATGAACCCCAAAGAGATGCGTTGACAGCTGTGTTAGGCTTACAAAGCACCTGAGAGCCTCTGAAGGCAAAAGCATGGCATCTAGTATGTTCTACTTGAGTGGGCAAAGCTTCAGCAGCAGGGATGAAATCTGCTGTGTTGGCCCCTTGGTGCCCTTGTCTTCTGGTACGGAGGACCAAGCTCAGGGGCCTGCACTCACATCAGGGAGCGTGAGAGTGAGAGAGAGATCTTCCTCGTACTGGACGGAGTATCCTAAAAGCATCACTCCTCTGTGAAGGCAGCCCCTACAGTCGTCCCAACACTGTGGCTCCCTTCTTCCACCTGTTACGTACATGGGGAACACTGTCATGAGTGGATACTGAGGAACACTTTCAGGCCAAAAGACTGGCATGACAGATAGTGGACATCCAGACAGAACTTGAGAGAAGTTTTCAGTCATTGAAAGAGGTTGATTTCCAGGCCCACAAAAGCAGAATGGTGAATATGACAGAAAGGGCAAGGCCAGGAGACTCAAGCAAGGACGGCCCGAGTCAGACTTTTCTCAGGTGTGTGGGTAGCTGCTGTCACTTGTGGGGACTGAGGTGGAATCAGCTGAGATGTTTGTCTCCCCTCTGTGCTCTTGCCAATGGTGAGCCTTACCTCATGCCCGCTCTGTCTTCACAAAGAACCCTAAATCTCTCTTTCTTTCTCAGTCTCTCTCTCTCTCTCTCTCTCTCTCTCTCTCTCTCTCTCTCGGTGCCCTTCCCTCCCTCTCTCCCTCTCTCCTTTTCTTTTTCCCTCCCTCCTCCCTCTCTTCCTCCCTCATTTCCTCCCTGCCTCCCTCCCCTCTCCCTCTCTCCCTCTTTTTCCTTCCCTCTTCACTCTGTCACTCCCACTCTTTCTCAGAATTTATATTGCTGTTTTCTTTCATGGTTAACCCAGTCTTCCTCAGACACTTGTCCCAAATGATGTGAGAAGATTTTTAAGGTGGTTTCTTCCTCTGTGCCCGTACCTAAGACTGGCTGGCAGCCCCTCTGCTGGAAATCCAGAAGACATGAGAACTGACCAGAAACAACACCGAGATATTGACTAGTCTGATTTGTGCAAATGAAGGACAAGTCAGCAAGAATGGTTGACATTTATATTTATTAGCGAAGGGAATTGAAGTAATTGCACTGTGTCTAGGCTTGTGGATAATTTGTCTTGTAGTTCCGAGTGGAGTTTCTTTTTCCCACAGGAGGGGAGAATTCTTGCTCATGTCTTCGGTGAGCGTTAGCTGCCCTGCCGTGTGCCCCCCACACAATGCTTGGCTGGGCATAGATCAGGAGAGTAGGTCACAGAGATTCATAGGATTTGAACTGCTTTTCCTTTCCCTGTGAATTAATCTTTTAAATGTCAGCATTTTAAACTTGGCCTTTTCAAAAAATATGATACCATATGAACCTTACTTAATCGAAAATACTTTTTTTTTTTTTTTAGTTCAAAGGGTTTTAGTATATGTGTGGTTTTTTTAAGTTGGTTTTTTGTTTTGTTTTGTTTTTTGTTGTTTGGTTGTTTTTGTTTGTTGGGAGTTCTTTGTTTTGTTTTTAGTTTTTTTTCCCCTGAAAATGGGAAAAGCTAACAAAACAAACAAGAAAACTTGATAAAGGACAGGCTGCCTGGGACGGAAGCTGGTTTTTGTCAGTTGGGTCTAAGAAACTTTGTTCCTTAAGAATCTCTACTATTATTCCCAAAGTGTTTTCTTACAGGTCTGGGATTTTAGAAAGCAGATCTTTATCCTCTCTCTCCTTGCCTCCCACTGGGAAATTTAGATCTATATGATTCCAGTTCAGCTATAAAATGGGGATTGCACGTCCTTCACAGCTGTGTGGTTTTGACAGTCGTTGATTTGGTCCAAAATTTTACGGAGGACTCATCTACTCACATGTCTTATAACAACCCTTTGAGTGAAGAGAGTAAGGTATTATTGTGGCCATTTCATAGATGAGGTAACTGAGACCCAAGGAGGCTGAATGACTTGGATGAAGTCATGTGACTTGTTATTGGCACCCTGGATTCAAGCCCGGAGGAACCAGCTATGCTTTTTCCCCCTATAATGAATGAAATGCAGGTCCACAGAGATGGGTTCAAATCCTAGGTCTGCCCCTAAGTAGCTGTGTTAACCTTAAACAGATAGTTAGAACTTCATCATCCCTACCTGTAAGGTGGACAAATGTAACCTGTTTTTCTCTCCCAGCTAAGATTCTGTGAAGAATAAAATAATAATCATTTTTCTAGCACGAAATACTGAAGTGTAAAAGAATTAACCATCATTATCTTAAATAATAATAGCGCTGAGCCTAGTGTCCTATCAGGTGTGAGACAAGGTGTCTTTTAACCTTCCTCTCACATGGATAGGGAACCAGGAATGAGAAGGGGACTCAGGGGTCCTGAAAACCTGGGAAGAGGTCTATAACCATGAGGGTAGGCTGAATCTTTAAAGCTGTGTGTGTACACCTTTTACTCATGGGGATGATAAGAGTACAAACAGATCCCTCAGAGAAATTGACTCTCAAATTAGAGCTGATTATCAAACACTTAGTTTTCCAAATATTGAAACTTTTGGTGGTAGATGCCCTTCCCATTTGGAGAACATCCATCTTGGTAAGCTCCAGTCTGCCAGGCAACATCACAGGGATTCTGTCTAATGCAGACAGATGCTCCCAGCTGCAGGAGGGAGCCGGAGTCTGCCACGAGCCCCGAGCCAGGGACCGAGACAAGTCCCAGCCCCTGGCGCAGAGGCGGCCAGCACCGACTCCCCTTCTCTGATGCTGGGCTGTTTTTCAGGGTGACGTCCAGAGGACACTCATCCAAGTGGACTTCGGTGATGGCATTGCGGTATCTTATGTCAACCTCAGCTCCATGGAGGACGGGATCAAACACGTCTATCACAACGTGGGCATCTTCCGAGTGACGGTGCAGGTGGACAACAGTCTGGGCTCTGACAGCGCCGTCCTGTACTTACATGTAACTTGTATGTTATTACTGTTGTTGGTTTATGACATAATTCAAATATCGTGTCCTTTGAAAGTATAACTCAGAATTTCCTGTGTAGAAGCAGCTCACCGGTTACCTTCAAGGAGATGGGGAGGGAGGATAAGAGAGCGGAGTGGGAGAAAATGGAAACAAAATCAGGGGGTGGAGCTTGAATAATCCTAGAATTTGTGTGGCTCCAACTTGTTCTCATTGCACTTACTCTGCCTTTTCCGGGCGCCTTTGAGACCGTACCCTTGCGGTCGGTGGCTGGGCCGAGCTCTTGGATTGCGTATGAGTTTGTCACTTTTTTTTTTTAGTCAGAAACATTTAAAAACAATCCCCACATATGGCTCAATCTAATATATTGAAAATTAGCACAAGTGATGGAATTTGTGCCCATCTGATTGTTCTTCTCCTCCCATGATATGTCCCACTGTAAATTATGCTTTGAGACTTTGGCTTCTTTTAAAAAGTGTTTCCTGGGCTCTTATCTGTGCTGTTCGGTGTTAGAGGGAAGGCGGTGTCAGGCGAGGGAAAGAGCTGCATTGAGAAGTCGTTCCTAGAAGTGTTGAAGCGTATTTGTCCCGTCGAGGGACGTGAAGGTGTGCTAAGTCTGATGAGGTCACAACAGCTCCTAAGTTATGTGTCAGGCAAACGTGCGCCACGAATGCCTCTGGTGGCAGGTGTGTGGGTGTCCCCAGGTAGGCTTGCGACGTGTTTAGGTTGCTACAGAAATGCTTTGCTTTAAAAATGAAAGTAGCTACATGAAGCCCCAGTGACGTAGTGGATAAGGAGCTGGCGTTCTTTAAAATGAAAGTAGTTTCTTTTACGAGTGGCCTTGTCCAAATTAATTCTAAATCCTAGACCAAGAGCGTTAAGACTGGGCAGGATTCCATGCCTCCCACCTGCCTCTTGCACACTGAACTGATCACAGAACATACCAACTAGAATCCTTTCTTCTTAAGCTGCTGTGGTCCAGTGGGAGGACAGGACACTTAGGGATTCCCCGGGTGATTGTTCATTTCTGAGGATTCCTGCAGTATCCGTGATTCTCGATCTTTCTCTCCCACACACTCATGACAAAGGTGCTCAGAAGAAACACTTCCTCTCTTCTCTGGGTTTAAGTGAAGTTTTACAAGATTCCCAGTCGGCACACGCCTCCTGCCTCTTTTCAGCCTAAGTTTATTAAGCAATTACTATGCACCAAGCCTTGTGCTAAGCAAGCCCTTTGCATGTCTGATCTGACTTCTCAGGACAACCTGAGGAAGTCAGCACGGTTAGAAACCCTACTTTACAAAGAACAGCAGGGGCCAGAGAGCTTGAATAACGTATTTGAAATTGCAGACCTGCTATCTGGCAAAGCCAGGTCTCAGACTCAGGTCTTTCCGTCTCTGGAGCACCAGCCTTTGATCCCTGAGGTCATTGTCCGTGCGATCAGTGATGGAACTTGTCCCCTCCACTCCCTTGCAGATTGTCCCAAAGAAGCAGGAGCAACTACATAGGTTTAAGGCACATTTCAGAGGCTCCCTTCCTCGTGACTCAGTGGCAGCCCCTCCCCTCTCCAGGCTGTCCTGCATGGACTTTCTGGAGTTATCTCTTTCTAAGGAATAATCTTCCTCACTAAGGAATGGTCAGGAAATCTCCCAGAAATACATCACAAACATTGGTTATTGGTAGCAAAACTAACTTATAACGCAGGTGCCGGTACCTTTGCTGGGAATGGTCAACTACCCAGCAGCCTCTCATTTCCCACGGCTTAGTCAGTAAGGGGAGGATTTTTGTTTGAGAGCTGCTCTCCTGAAGAATTACAATAATTTTAGTCCATATCTTGTGTATGTATGAAATGTCTACCGCACTCTAACCACATGTGAATATGGATTTGAAATGCCGCAGCTTCTCGGTCTCCGTTTCTCGGGCTCTCCCATCGATCACCCACACGTTGGCTGCCCTGTCGCCCCTTTGGTTCATCCTCACCCCAAGAAATGATCGTATTCCTTGAGGGCTAGCTCCCTACCCTGGCCCTCTGCCAGGTTTACTCAACCCTGGGAAGAAAAACAGCACAGAGATCAAAGGTTGGTGAAGCCAAGACTTCGAAAAGAAATAAGCTTCACTTTTTTCTTTTTCTTTTTTTTTTTTTTTCCTCCTCATTAGCCTCATTGAGTGGCTCAGCAGTTTGACTTTCCCCTTAGTGGCACATGCTTTGTAAGGGGAATTTTTGTGTTCTGGTTCTAATTTTGTTAGGCTCCTCTTGGGTTCAGTGTTTGGATAAGCATACCTCCTATAATGGAACCCCTCTGCAAGCCTACTTTGGCATAAGAATTAACTGTTTTGTACTAATTCTATCGAAGCAAGACTCTGTCTCGCCTGATGCCTCCCCTGTGACAAGCATGTCTTTGGGACAGAGCAAAAGCAAAGATGGGAGAAGGACTTTCTTTTTGATGCTATTTTACGCTCAGAGGAAGTCAGAACAAGACCATAATTGATTAACATTCCCCCACATCTCAAACCTGAAAGGGATCATGGCAGTTTTTGGTGCTACGGTCCCTGGTTCTGGGGCCAGAGCTGGGGTGGGGGTGGGTGGGTATTTTTTGTAGAACAAACACATTGGACTGGGTTAGATGTGGTTAGATGCAGATACTGGCCTGAACTCCTGACCAACTCACTCCATTTCCCTGAGCCTAGGTTTTCTCCCCTGTTGTATGGGGAAACCTCATCTTGTTGCTCAGGTTCCTTCAAGCAGAATATGCCGTGATCTGTCAGCTATTAAAGCTTGCTTCTCCACCATCCCAAAGTATGTTGTGTTTCTACATAGGGGTGCAGAGCAGCAGCTGTCAGCTCAGATTCCAAGCCCACCCACTGCCTCTCTCATCAGTACTCCTCCTCTTTGCCTGGACTTCTCCCCCATTGCCTGACTTGATGGCATTCTCTCTCTCTCTGCTCTCCAGGTCAGAAAGGAGATTTGATTCCAAATCAGAGGGTTTTGTTTTTGTGTTTGTTTTTGTTTTTTTGACACGGGTTTGGAAGGTCATCAGAAACAAATGGAGATGATGTGCCTGCTCTAACGTTGCCAGGAGTGGGCCAGCCGTTCTCACTGAGAGGCTGGGTAATCTGTTGTAGCCTGACAGTTGGAAAGTCCTTGGGGATAGGATTTACCGTGCTCTGCGAGTTTGCAAACTAACAAGACATGCAGTGCGGCCGGTGTTCCCTTCAGCTGGCAGAGCAGGGGATAGAATTTAGAGGACGTGCAGATTTCTCTCAGAAAACTACTCCATCTCAGCCAGTCTTGCAGAAAAAAGTAACTGAAAACTGTGCAAATTTGCAGAATGGGAGGTTTAAAAAAGAAAGAAAGAAAGAAAGAAAGAAAGAAAGAAAAAGATGAGACAGATTTTCTAGTTTTTCCCAAATCTTTCCAACTACTTCTGTACATAGGTGCCATTAGAAGATGTCTTTCTGTTTCTATCTTAGGGTAAAATGACGGTTTTCTTGAAAACCTACACAGCTTTGCAACTTTTCATGTGATTATCATTTTGTCCAGCAAATGTCAAACCCAAGTTTTGTAAAGTGTGGCTTAATGAGTCATGTGCCCCAGAGTTACATGGTAAAGATATAGTGTCCTAGACCTTATCCCAGACCTGCTATCTTGGAAGTCCTAGAGGTGTGGGTCATCATCTGCCTGAACAGATTAGTATAATCCTTATGCACTTTGAAGTTTCAGGAACTCTGTTTCAGGATCTCATCTTTATCCTTTGAACTACTTTTATTTCTTCTAGCAGATTTTTAACATTTCAGACAAACAGCCATGTAATGCACACACAATATTTAATTTGGTGGTCAGACCAGGTCTCCAGGTCAGACCAGGCAGAGACAGTCCCCAGCAGCTGGTACTGTGCATATACATGCCCGCGCGCGCGTGTGTGTGTGTGTGTGTGCATGCTCATGTGCGTGCACACACACGCATACACACGATGTTCAGCCTTACAGACATCAGCTGCTTTCGGTAGCACATTAGGGCTAAACTGGGAAAGAGGGAGACCAAATTAACACAAGTTATTTCCCAGTTCCCTCACCCACCTGGCCTGGAGGATTCATATGGAGTGATGCAGTGCCACCTGCCGTCCCTTTTGTGCATCACAAGCACCTGTCTGCCAGAGCCACATCTGCCTGCTTGTTCAGCTCTGGATTTAGTGCCGCCAGCCAGCTGGGGGCCTCCAGGGGCTGGAGTGTAACTTCTGCTGCTCAGCGAGGTTAGTGCGGACTGCACTCTCTGTACACAGAAGAGATGCTTCAAAGATTGGCTTTGGGGCAGCAGGTGTGTTAAACGCATGAGAAGTAAATGAACACAAGAGGACAAGGTGGGAATATGAAAGGCAAACTGCGCACATGTGAATGAACGTGTGATGTGTACACCTGCAAGAATGAACGCAATAGAACACATGGATGCGTACTTCAGCGCCTACAAGCCGATGCGCTGTGCGTTCTCAATCCTTCTTAGATCTCATTGGCTCCCGCTCTTTCCCTCCATCTCTCCCCTGCAGCCACTCCCGGGTTCTTGCTGTTCCTCAGAAGTGGCAAACATAAACGTCCCCCTCAGGGTCTTTGCACTTGCCCTGCCCTCACCCTGGAGCATCAAGAGGAGGTGGGGGTGGGGGGCCCTCCTTCCCTTTATGCAGGTCACTGCTCACATGTCATTTCTTCTGAGAGACAAAAACAGCCCTCTCTGGCCTCCCCCAGCTTTATGTGTGCAGTGCCCCCTCCCCCAGTGAGACATGAGCTCCGCCAAGTAGCAGGTGTCCCCAGCACCTAGAATAATGCCTGATGTGTGGCAGCCCTCCGAAACTATTGAAGGAATTAATGACTACATTTCATGGAGAAGGTTCCATTTCTGCTGTTAACAGGACCCACAGATGCCATCCTTCCTCTGATGTTCTGACTTAAAAAAAAAATATTCAATTCTCATATGTGAGAGAGAGAGACACAGAAAATGAGTCCCTTAGGATGGAACCGACATGCTTAAGAGAGCTTATCTAGTCCTTGTATTCTAGCTGATCAGGGAGATCACCGATAAGGAGAGTCAGGAAGAACATTCCAGAAGCCTGGTCACTGCCACTGAGACTCGAAGGCTGGCAGGTACCTTGGGAGAGGTGTCTACCCTGAGGCCTTGGGTCAGCACACGTCAGCACCTGCTGGAGCAAACCGATGGATAGGGAACAGCAGAGCCATGTAAGAAATGAGAGCCTGTATAAAGTGCACTTGCCAGCGCTGGGGGTATATTTCAGTGATGGGTAGATACTGACTCTTAGTAGTTATTTTGTGAAGATGGGAGAGATCTTTTGGAACATTTGTCACTTGGCCAGAGCATGGGCTTTAAAATCAAACTGCTTTAGCTCACATCCTGGAATTGATGTTTCCTAGCTCTGTGACCTTGGGAAAGTCATTGTCCTCTATTCGTTCATCTTTAGTTGGAAATGACAGTAGTGCCTATTTCTTGAGGTTGTTGTGAGGAGCAAATGAGAATGAAAAGAGTCATTAGCAGAATATCTGACACATGGTCATCACTCAGATGCTGCCCTTTTTTTTTTTTTTAGCACATTGAACCATTCTGACTTATGAACAACTACTTCTTATCATATGCTTTATAAGTCAGAAAATCAATTCTGTTCTGTATGCAGGTCACGAAGCCTCTAATTCTTTAAAGAGAGAGAAGCATAGACAAAAGCAGAAACAAGAAATTGCATCATCTGTTCACCTATCCAACAAACATTCGATTACCTGCTACATCTCAGGAACTAGTTTTTAAATACAAAGATAAATATGAAAGACTCTTACCCTCCAAAAGTTTGATTTTAGGTCAATATGTGTTAACTATCATCATCATTATTAGGTAACGGGAATTTTAATTTCGAACAGGTAGCATGATCAACTTGGCTTTCTAGAAAAATCACTCTCACCACAGCTTGTAGTGTGAGAAGATACATAGTCATTGCCATCCATAGTATGAATGTATAATGTGCACACATGTACGAATGAACTCATATAAGCACACATATGCATACCTCAGAGCCTACAAAACAATATACGATGTGTTCTGAATCCCTCTTAGATCAGGGATCTAAGCCGCTTGGGCTTTCTTTCTATTCTGCAAACACAGAGAACCACCTCTCCCTCAAGATCTTTGCACTTGCTCTTCCCTGACCCGGGAGTATATGTTTTATTCTGGGTGCTGAGGACCCTGGCACTTGGTGCAACTTGTTATTACTGCGGAAGGCAGGCACTGAACACACAGAGCAGGAGGGCGGATTAGCTTGGGGCAGGTTGGAAGCAGGAAGATAGGTACGGCTCATGACAGTCCAGCTGTAAGAGCCAGAGAAGGACTGGGGGCGGGGAGGGGAGCTCTCACCGAGAGGTATTTATGAAACCGAGTCAGTGGTTTCCAACATAGAATGAGTAGCAAGGGGTAAGGAATCCAGATTGACTTTCTGCATCTGGGCTGGTCCCCTGGATAAACATTGTTTTCCATTCATCAAGACATGAAGAATAGAGAGAAAATGGGGGGAAAGATAATGAATTTCTTAGGATCATTGGGCTCCTAATTGAGTCCCAAGTTGTGTAGGTGGTTTTTGAGTTCTGAGCATGTGCTTTATAGTAGAAGGTCAGTGTGTGGATGAGATTACTCAGCAGAAGAGTGTATGGAGGGAAAATGCCAAAGTCAGTATCCTAGGAAAGCCACCCAAAGACCCAGCAGAAGAGGTGGTGATTAAACCAGGTGGAAAGGTGCCACTTTCTTCTCTACTGCATGGAATAATGATGGGATGACAGACTTTTGCCATGTTCACATAAGAGAAAACTGCATTTTTCCTAGGAGAAGTGACTCAAAGGGAAGACCAGGGGTCAGAGGAGGGGCCCTACTGGTTCTCTCTGAAGAGGGTCTCACAGCTTTGTGGGTTCATGCGTCTGACCAAGGCTTCTCCCTAATGGACCCCCATAGCTAAAATCATCCCCTTTTCAGCTGATACCCACAGAGCTGTCTCTCCTTGCTTATGCGTACTTGGGCCTCGACACACTGAACTCAACACCGAGCAGTTTGAACCGGGTGCTGTTACGTATACTCGTGAAGAGAGGCCCTTCCACACAAACACACAGATTTACACATATACAGATCTTGAAAATCCCAGCAAAGAGTCAAGAATAGTCTCATTTAGAATGGTGTGGGGGTCTGTGCTGTAACCCCCACCCCCAGCCCCCGTGGCCACACACATGGAGTCTGTGAGGGTTCTGTCCTCCCGGTTTACCCCCGCAGACGCGACTTCTTGGGAAGACTTCGCATCTTTCTGTGAATCCTCGTTTATGCCTCTTTATTTCGGGAATTCATAAATTACTTGTAAGTTTTTAAAGTTTTACACATAAATAACTCGGGTTTTAGGCCTGGCAGAAAGATCAGTAAGTGGAAAATACTGAGAGACACAATGGGTCCCAATAATATCTTTTCTCCCAAGTAGGGAAAGCCCCATATCCTCAGGGAGTGTGACTGTGATGTTTTGGAAGCTTCCAGAATGAGTATGTATTCTCTTCAGAGCAGGGAAGGGGAAGCAGAGAAAGCTTTTCCTTCTCTATGCCTCGTCTTTTCTCTCATGCCTCAGGTCCCCTGGAACACGTACACCTGTCTCTTCCTTTTGTCACCACAAAAAACAAAGAGGTCAACGCAACGGCAGTGCTGTGGCCCAGCCAAGTTGGCACCCTCACTTACGTGTGGTGGTACGGAAACAACACGGAGGTAGGTCCGCTCAAAATGGCTGAAGGGAAAAAGGAAAGGAAAGGGCTTGTGTAACTCAAGAGTCTAGGAGTAGTCCTGGCTCCGGGGACAGCAGGCTCATCGTGCCCCAGTAATCTCATCAGTGTGTTCCCTCTGTCCCTCTGTCTCTCTCTCACCACACCACACCTGCCCCTCACCTCTGCCTTGCTCTGTGTTAACCTTCTTCTTCAGCTGGCCTTCCCTTTGCAAAGGGCTTAGCGGCAGCCTGAGCTTTATACTCTCACAGCTTAGCAGAGAAAAATAAACCATCTTTCATAGAAGTTCTAGCAGAAGTCATTCCCAGAATGAATTACTATTGGCCAAGCCTTCCCGGTGCTCGGGGTAGAAGGAGACGTGTTGAAGTCAGCCTCCTTGGAACCACATGGACACAGAGAAGGGGGAAAATGGCCCCCCAAAAGGGGGAAAAAAAAAGTAGATACCAGACAGTCAAAAGCAACAAATAGGGGCGCCTGGGTGGCTCAGTGGGTTAAGCCGCTGCCTTCGGCTCGGGTCATGATCTCAGGGTCCTGGGATCGAGTCCCGCATCGGGCTCTCTGCTCAGCAGGGAGTCTGCTTCTCTCTCTGCCTGCCTCTCTGTCTACTTGTGATCTCTCTCTGTCAAATAAATAAATAAATAAATAAATAAATAAATAAAAAAGCAACAAATACTTACCACAACCTTGCCCCCAGATGGCCTCTTCCCTTGAATCAGACATAGCCACTCCTTTCTCTCAGCTTTACCCTTTCCGTTTTCCCAGAACATGCCCTGTGATCAAAAGTCAGCAGCAAGTTTAAAATGAGCAGAGACCTTAAACTTCATTTACTTTAAGGTCTCTGTTCTTCAGATGAAAAAATCAGGAGGACACACATGAAGGGATTTCCTCCCTCCTTGTTCAGCTGCTCCACGAGGAGGCTGGATCCAAGGCCTTCCCACACCCACGTGAAGTTTCCTTCCCCTGATACCAGGCTGAAAGCTCCGTTTTGAACTTTCTCCGTTCTCACAGATTACAGTTTGCCTCCAAATGTCAGTTAAGGCAGTCCGGGCGAAGGCCTCCCCAAAGGGCAGTGGCATGAGCTGCTCAGAACGAGAATGCTTCATCCTCCAGCAGGGCCACTCTCCACTCTCTTGCGCTTGGTGACTTTGCTCTTCAAACAGAGTGCGTCCTCTCCCGACATAAATCTTTTTCTACCCCAGAGCTGAATGTTGGCTTTAACAGGAGTCATAATTTTGCCTAGGCCCAGGGAGGAAACCTCTCCTGACCCCAGACCTCCTACTTGCCTGGCAGGGGAAGGAAACTCTCATGTCTCCTGCTAATTTAACTCCACTGAAAAGAAGCTTTTTAAAAATTTCTTCTGAAACTATCCATGTAAGTGTGGCCTAACTTGGGCCCAATACCCACAGTGGCAGAGAAGAAATCTAAGTTATTTACGTAAAATGTAGTGTTGGAAGGGGAAGGTACTAAACAACTTTCTTCTGTGTGTCTTTTTTCTTTAATGTTTTTTAACCTGACAGCAGAAAACCAAATTCTCAACAGATTACGTTGAGTGGGTTTCTTATGCTGGGCGTTAACCTTCCCGCTGCTATATGGGGAGCTGGTTACATGAATTTAGATTTTTAAGTTAATTAAGACAGGAAAGAAATGTTTGTAGGAATGAGTGGAGGGAGGTCAATAGGCTAATCATCTTTTCCTCTAGGACCCTGGCGTCCGATGATATCACAGGTACGACTCCAACTTGTAATTTTTTTTCAGTCCTCAAACCACTGTCCAATTAGTACTTGTTTCCATAGCAGCTACTTCCAGAAACTGCTGATAGGGCTTCTCAGAGGAGTCAAGCCACACAAGGCCACTTGTAGTCTAACGAGGACAGTTTTGGTGTCCATTGCTGTGTTCCATTGTAATGTTCTGGAAATCGTACCCCCTAGAGATGACTGACTGCGAGCTTAGAGAATTTCAGTGCCTGCCGCCTACCTCTGGATTAGCATGAGCTGCCTGTTTGGGTCTGATCTGAGTATTTCTTTGTTTTAGAGACCTACCAGTTATGAGTAGGTTGCAGATAGAGATCTGTCTCACCACTAAGCCAGACCTGTCGATCTCCCCAGCCCTGAACCAGGATGACACCGAAAGAGAGGGTCATAGTCATAGGGAATGGGCAGAGCCCTTGGGGTCATGGCTCTCATAGCTCCTTTCCAGCCTGGACTTGAGATGATGGGGAAGCAGCTGGAGCCATTTGCATGGGGGTACACCAGGAAGAGCCTGTGCTGAGTTAAGTGGCTTGTTGGTAGCTCAGAGCTCGTGGCTGGTCTCATCGGTGACTGAGCAGCTGTTCCCTCACTCTGTGCCCTCACCTGTTTCAGCCTCTGATCACCTTGGAGGGGAGCATATCATTCAAGTTTACTTCCGAAGGGATGAACACCATCACAGTGCAGGTCTCCGCTGGGAATGCCATCCTGCAGGACACGAAGACCATCGCGGTGTACGGTGAGTGCCTGTGTGCCTGCCCCCTTCCTGGCTCACCTTGCTTGGCCTCCCCAAGCTCAAGTGAGGTAGTGTGGTTGTAGGCTACCAGAGGCCCCCAGGCCTCTAACCAGACAACAGAGGGCAGTGGTGGAGAAAGAAGTCAGGTCTGGTCTCATCCTCTGGGGAAGATGTGTTTCCCCAGCACAGTTACGGCTCCAAGACCCCAGGAGCGTGTACTGGTTTGTGATTTGAAAGTGGCTCTTCTACTCTCACTCACCTGAAGTGGGACAGGATGAGTTTCATTACATGTAAAGCGGATTCATCCCATTGGGTATCTTGGTGGTGTTTTTGAATAAAGAAAACCCATTAGAAAAGAAAATAGTTAATATTGAGGCTTTGTTAAAAGTTCGACCTGAAGAGTCTTGATTATTAAGGACAATCTACCAATATCTAAATATCCTGAGGATCTCTTCCTCAAATATGTATCATCAAAACAAACGAACAGCAACAGCAACCACAAGAAGTCTGCTTGAACGGCGACAACAAGCAGATGTCACGTATCGTCCTGGACTGGATATTAATTGGAGCAAACATCTATACACTCTTCTAATCAGTTGGGAAGTTGAATGTAGTCAGTATTGCATGGAATGAAAATTTACTGAAGTGGAAAGGTAGGATCACTGACTGAAAATGGGGGCTTAAAAACAGTTTCTACAAACTGATCTCATTTTGGTAATTTTTGTCTGCACGGAAAGATGGTCAGGTATGCAGAGTGTTATTAGTGGGTGATAAAAATGTGAAGTGTATTGTTAATATTAAAGTGGTACCTATGCATCATGGAAAATTAAAGTTTAACAAAGACCAGAATTTAAAAGAAGATAGGACAGGTAAATGCTGTGCAGAGAGAGAGCAAAAGGGAGAGTTGAAGGGTGGATGGAGGAGACCAAAACTGAGACAGAGAGAGAGAGAGAAAGAGAGAGAGAAACTAGCTAGTGGTCCAAATAATATCAATTGCCCCAGTCCCAGAATTAATTGGTTCTGATGCAGGTTCTGCTTTTCATTTCTCATCTTACCAACTTGACCTTCAAATTTAAAAAGTAATTTGTAAGGAACTTTAAACCTGTCTGAGGACACTATTCCGCACATGCCCAGGAATTAACTTCATAATGTTTCCTCCTTTCTCCCCTCCCCCGCCCATCACCCTCCCCAGCCTCCTTCAAGAGGCTTGAGAAGCCCAAAGAGTAAGTGAAAGCAAACCAGGGCTGTGGTTTTCCTAACAAGGTCCTGTCAGTGAGGAGACCTGTCAACCTGGTGGCCACAGTGGAGAACTTTTGCTTCTCTTTCCTTCTGCATCTCCTTTCTATACTCTGGGAATGCACTGAATCCTCATAACAACCCTGGTGTAGGGGTGACTGGTGTTACTACTCTCATTTGTTCCTTTAGCAGGGTGGGTAACTTGTCTCAGCTCGGAGCTGGGCCTCTAACCCAGCCCATCTAGACTGCAGGGCCCATGCTCTGAAGTTACCCCACTAACCAGCTCTCGTGGCTGTTCCACATGGGCTCTCTGTCCTCTGTCTCCTTCCTGGAGGTCATGGGTGTCACTGATGGGCACTGACCCATGACCCATTGCCTTCTCAACAATGGCAGGATTTCTTTCTCTTTATGGCTGAATAATATTCCATTGTATGTCTATACTGTACTTTCTTTATCCATTCCTCTGTCTGTGGACACTTAGGTCATTTCCATATCTTGGCTATTATAAATAATGCAGCAGTGAACGTGGGGATGCAGATCTCCCTTGAAGTTAGTATTTTTGTTTCCTTCTTATAAATAGGCACAAGTGGGGTTTCTGGATGATATGGTAGTCCCATTTTTAATTTTTTGAGGAATCTCCATAGTCTTTTTCTATCTTTCTTGATGGTCACATTTCAAAGAGATGGCTCCAGGTTCCTGAGAAAGGCATTCCTGGTTAGGAAAAGATGTGTATCTCAGAAGAGCAGAGAAGAGATTTACAATTTCAGGTTTTCTAAAGTAAATGCTGGAAGCAAAGGGATGTCAGAGACCTGCAGTCAGGAAGAAAGTTGTCTAAAACTTAGTTAAGCTGAGGGGAATGTTAAGGCCCTTACAGACAGACCGAAGGAAGGATTATATTTGGGAAATTGACAGGGGAAAAACTGTCCACCCCAAGCCACCAAATGGACTGCAGAAAAGAAATCTGGTTCGTTTAGTCGTTTAGTCTGCATTGTTTCCCTTAATTTGCTTCAGGGCACAGGTTTGCTTTTAAATACAAAAAAGAAAATGTAAATGTGTAGAATTCATCTGCCTCAGCAGCTGCAAACACACACACACACACACACACACACACACACACACACACAGAGTTGGCCTTTGAATGACACAGGTTTCAACTGCAAGGGTTTCCTCGTATATGGATTTGGGGGGTAAGTACAGTCCAGTACTAAAAATGTATTTTACCTTCCGTATTATTTTCTTAATTTTTCCTTTCTCTGGTTTACTTTATCGTAAGAGTACTGTGTATGAAGGATGACATACAAAATAAGTGTTAATTGACTACATTGTCGGTAAGTCTCCTGGTCAACAGTTTGCTATTAACAGTGAAGCTTTTGGGGATAATTGTGGATTTTCAGCTATCAGGGTGAGGCATGGCGTCCTAAACCACATACTGTTCAGAGGCTCAACCGTGTGTGTGTGTGTGTGTCTTTATTACTGGTGTGTGTGTGTGTGTGTGTGTGTGTGTGTCTTTATTACTGGTATTCACCTTGTTTAGTATTCCCACAAGCATCCCCTGCTTGTTGAGTAAACTTAAGTCTAACACTCCTGTGTCCTGCTACTGAGCTTGCTAAGTTATTACAGAGAGAGCCATGTTATTTTTCTATCTGTGTCTTTTTATAAAGATAAACAGGTTCCCTTACACATGATGTTTTTGTTTGGTAAGGGGTTTGGGGAGAGTGAAAATGACATCAATTTACATATTTAAAGAGAAAAGTTAGGACTCAGTGGCTGATTCCTTGGGACTCCCATTTACATGCTACTAATTAAGATGCATTTCATTATTCTCCATCAGAACTGAAGTGGTGATGTTCATACAGGTGACCAGTATCTCATAAAACAGTCAAGCTGTGAAAAATACGTCTTTGAAATAGGCTAACTGCCATAATACACTCCTTACAATTTAAGAGTCTTCAAAGTCTGTGTCTGATAAGTCTTTAGCATTGTTAGGAAATGCACAAGTGGGCTTTTATGTTTTCTGAATGTATAATCAGCATTACCCATGTCACTGAGCCCCTACTGAAACATGAGAACATGCTTTAAACAAGAAAGAAATGTTTGTTGAATAAGTAAATACATAAATTACAGACAGCCTCCAGTGTTATGTAATTATTTATTTAACAAATTTATTAAAAGACTAGCTAATAATCAAAAACCTACCATGTGCTTGGTACCATCCCACAGGACCAGGAATATGGTCTTCTTGTCCTTGCTGACATTATGTCTCCGTGTGGGAGACAGGCAGTAAAAACAAAATAATTTAAGTGCAAGAAGTGCAAAGACGACAGATAGGGTCATATGATGAAAGGTGCCTGAGGTAGCAGAAGGGAGGGTAACTCAGGTTGCTAGTGGCAGAATTTCTCCTGGGAGAAACTGATGGATGATGAGAAGGGGCCAACCATGCCGTATCTGGGGGAGTGGGAGTGTGCTCATGTGGGAAGGAGCACGGCAACACAGAGAGGTCCTGGAGCACAGAGGAGCATGGAGATAGGCAGCAGAAAAAGTCTGTCCTGGCTTATGTGGGATGATGAAGGCCATGGTTAAGAAGTTGATTTTTTTTTTTTTTTCCTAAAAGCCACTAACAGGTTTTAGGGTGGTGACATGACCTGACTTGTCGTGGACTGAGTTCCCCATTGCTGGGCTCCGAAACCCATCACTGTCTTGGGCCAAGGCCATGCCTCCCAGGTGCTGACCGCAGCTACTGGCCGAGTGTGACAGACATATTAAAGCAGACTCATTCCTGGCATGCAGACAACTCCTCTTTTGCTCATGTGGCTCAAGGACTCCCTGACAGTCCTGCTGGACCTTCCTCACACTGCAAGGCAGCCACCGAGCCTTCCTCCCCCTCTCCCGCAAGTGTCATGGATGTGTCTGGGGGCTACAGTGCACCCCCTCCTCAGCCTCCCCATCTTCTCCTCCTAATACCCTTGCTTTTGCAATCTCATCCTACTCTTGGAAGGACCGAGACGAACTCAGGGACTACAGAGACAATTAACAAATTCTTGGAGTTAAGGAGTTTAAAATTCCATGAAGTAAAACTTCCATACAAACGAAACATAGCAATGGAATGACTATAGGGATAATTATAACCATGGAATCATGGTTATAATAATCATACAATCATAATGATATTAGGAGTGTGTGCCAGACACAGTAGGGCCATGAAAAAGAACACTGAACCGTGGTGGAGGCAAGTATGCCTTCGGTAAGTGCTCAAACGAGAGCTTGAACACTGCGTGCATGGCCAAGAGAAAGGGTATGCGTCCTGTGGGAGGGACAGAGTGTGCAGAGACCCAGGGTCACACGCCTAAGGGGCGGGCACCCAGGTACTCCGGGCTTCTAGTGTCCTCAATTGCTCAGTCTAGCACCGGGACCAGCCAACAGAGGCCGCAGAGTGAGGCATGGGCCAGACCTGGAGCTCTGGTTTAGTAAATGAGGGCTGGGGGAGATAGCAGATTCTGAATGGACTAGCAGATTTGCCTTCTAGAAGCCGCTCTTTGGTGACGATGGAGGAAAAGGGCCCTTTATTAAGGCTTCGCATAAAATATCTAACATGCTTTTGAGGAAACTAGTGGACTCTGAGTCATTACCCAACTGTTGTATCCCCAGAGGAATTCCGATCCCTTCGCCTGTCCTTCTCTCCGAACCTGGATGACTACAACCCGGATATCCCTGAGTGGAGGAGGGACATCAGCCGAGTCATCAAAAAATCCCTGGTGGAAGTGAGTGCAGACGGTTCCTTCTCTTCCGGGGCCCGTTCCCTCTCTGTCCTCCACGAGCTGCCCCTTGAGGGGCCCATGGACCAAGAACTGCTAGGAAAGAGCCGGAGCCCCAGGGAGGTCCGGCAGGCGCCCTGCCATCTGCGTCGCTGATCCCGGCATGGGCAGACCCAGCCTAGGTGCTCCTGGTGGGGGGATGAAAGTGGGGACAAAGACACGGTCCTTGCGCCTTATGAAACTTCTCTTCTGCTTAGAGCAAAACACATGGGAATTTGTGACCATCCTCTTCATACGGCAGGGTTCATGCTCAGGTCACTAGCAAGTGCATAGTCAGCCCCAGGGTCCCAGACTGAAGGGACACGGCGAGAATACCCTTAGTGAGAGTCAGCCCACGACGGTCAGTCATCTCTCTCTGCCCCTGTTCTTTCAAAGGCATGTCTCCCCCGCCACAGCCCCGAGAGGAAGGCTTTATTGTCCTCATCCTGTGGGCAAAGCTGCTGAGGTTCAGAGAGGTTAAATAACTTGTTTAGGTCTCGCAGCTGGTAAGTGATGAAGGCAGTGAAGTGAAGTGAAGGTTCTGAGTCCAGGGTCTGGGCTTGTGCTATGAAACCCGGCCCCCTGTGGTTTCCGGGAGAACAGCGAGGCGGTGAGTTTTATCCCTATCTGAGTAAGCACGTCGCCCCCTGCAAGCAGACACTTTCATGAGTGAGGCCAGAAGTGGAATAAATGCTCGTGGAGCTGCTCAGATTTATGGTGCAAACCCAGAAAATCAGAAATGAGCTCTCTCTCCAGGGCATCTTCTTAGCCTAACAGGAAAATCAGCGTAGGGTGTTTCATACATTGTTCCCTGGACCCAGCACTGGATGCCTTGTGACACAAAGTGCTGGTGGGATAAAGGCATTCCGGGAAAGCCTGCTCAGAAAACAGATCTCATCTCCAGCCTGTTGGCAAAGGGCTGGCCTTCTCCATACTCATGCCGTGGTCTCTGTTGACAGTAATTTCACGCTTATGGTGTTCCCCAAACTCTGCTCAGTGCTTTGCATTTTTTAGCACATTTAATCACAAAAGAAGTAGCTTATGATGTAGCTGCTATAATCATTCCCATTTTACAGATGAGGAAACCGAACATGGAGACTTCAGGGGTTCTGGCCGTGGCCACAGTTAAGAGTCAAACTCTGGAGTCAGTTTGCCCTCGTGGTTTCCTAACCTCTCCATTCTACGGCCATCCTTTGCTTTCTCACATGGAGAAGCAGGGATACGTGGAACAGTGGGGTGGAGAAAGGCTGTGCCTAAATGCCACCTGGCCTTTGTCTTCCTGACTCAGCATCCACATACTCCGTGTGGCCAAACGTCATGGCCACCAGGGGGCGCATCGACTAACCCGCAGGCGCCTCGGGAATCGCTCCCTCTGCCCTTGGAGCTGTTGGTCCCTAGTGTAACTACTGGTTTCTCTCCTCTGCTGTTCAAGAGAGATGACTTCCACCCCTCCATGAGCCCACAGCCCCTTTTCTTCTACCTGTAGCGTTCTAGAGATCCATGTAGCTGCCCGATGCCCTCAGGCGACTTATGCCCTCAGGCATTAGCTCAGCAGTGACCAGTCTTCCAGGCTGAGCTCTCTTCGCATTCCTAATCTAGGGATCACATCCCCTGGGCTTCTACCTTTCCACCAGCTGTCCAGAAGCCTAGAAATTACTGTGAATCAGTATTTCCAGGCTGCTGCGTAGCATAATCAGCTGGACGCAGAATAGACCATTTGGCTCAGCATCTCTCAGGACAGGCTGTGCTGGGACGGAGGGGTCGATCCCTTCCATTTGCAAAGGCTCCTTGTTCACCGCATCTCAGGAGGCACCCAGCCCTCCTAGCCTCCCACCCTGTCTTTGAGATGAGCAGTGCACTTGGCTACTTCCTTAAGCCCTGAGGTACCGTACTGTCCAGCAGACTCCAATAAACCCTCCCAGAAGTACAACCTGGGGTCAGTTTATTTGCCATTTCCTTCCTTTTTCCTGGGTAACAGAGAGGGGTATAAAAGCAGTTACCTTTACCTCATCAAATGGGGTTTTTCCGTTCACATTTCACTGTGAAATGTGTAATCAGACACCGTTCGAGCAGCATTCTTGGACCTGATGAGGACGATTCAGACATAATCTCTGAGTTTAAAATTGAGGAGGACTGTAGAACAGGACGTTAACTGTCACCAGGGCTGCTGTGTGCTAAGTGTCCGGCGACGGGAGGCAGTAGAGCACTGCAGAGGGAGGGCGTCGTGGTCAGAGCCAAGCTGCAAGCTCTGCGTCCCCACGCGCTCCCTAGATGGCCTTGAGCCACTGTTGACCCTTCCTGCCTCTGCCATCTGTTTGGCAGAAGGGGAGGCAGCACCCACTTCCCTCAGGGAGAGAGCACTGTCTTAGCCCCCGGGAGTGCCATCGTCACAGGCTCCAGCCACCTTGCTCCATGCCGTGTCCCTTTCCAGGAGGCTGTGTCCTGCCTGCCTGCTTGCCTTCCCCACCCTGCTGCCCTGCTACCCGCCGACCACTCTGTGCATCCTCCCCGCCTCTTCTGTGGGACTTACGTGAGCTTCTGTCTCTCTCTCTCAGGCCACAGGCATCCCAGCCCAGCACATCCTGGTGGCGGTGCTCCCTGGCTTGCCCACCGCCGCGGAGCTCTTTGTCTTGCCCTATCAGGACCCGACTGGAGAAAACAAGCAGTCGGCTGAGGACCTGGAGCAGGTGAGTCCCCCGGGTGACATTCAGCTTCCACAGGACTCTGAACCACACCCCCGCTTGTACCTGACCCCCCAGCACGGTGCTCTGGGGGGTCCAGGCTTGAGGGTGAGGGCGCTGGCCATTTGTGGTTCTCTGTTCGCACCCAGAATCTGCTGATTGGAACTACGGCCTCGCAGTCAGGCCGGTGCAAGCGTGATTATTGGAGGCGGTGGCTCACCTCCTCAGAAGGTGTCTCCGTGCTGTAGGTTAGAGCGCTGACAGGGAGTTAGACACGTCGGTGGGAAAACAGGCCGAGATAGTAAGTGGGGGAAGAAAGCAAGTGGCTGATAATACTTGGAAGTCAAACCCATTTATTCCTTTTCTGACTTGGATCAAAAAACTGTCATGAGAGTCAAACGACATGCGATGCATGACACTGTTTTTAAAAGGTGTGACTTTTATACACACCCTGAACCCTCTGTATCGCCACCAGGCCAAGAGGACCCGCTCTGTGTTTATAATAAACGAAGTAATCTTGGTTCCAGAACACCTCCGCTGGCTGTGCGGGGTCCGTCTTTTCTTCATGTCCACTGCCTTCTGGAATAGCTGACTCCGTGTGTGTGTGTGTGTGTGTGTGTGTGTGTGTGTGTGTGTCCTGCCTCCTTCGATCTCTTCCCCCTGCCTTTGAACTTCAAAGGAGTCTTCAGTCTGCGTAGTGAGGTTGATTATTACCTTGTTCTTCTACTTTCTCTTCTTCCTCTTCCCCTCTCCCTTCTTCATCATCCGTTCAGTTAGAATCATCAGTCTTGGTCTGGTTACCCTGCTAGAAACTACATGAATTTGGTTTCTCAGTGCTTTCTGGCAGGAAGATTAAAAAAATAGGATTCTCTTCTCAGACTCTGAATAAATATTGGCTTTCTCCCCTCCAGTATGTGGAGCTTTTCAGTTTGTTTAGAATAAGCCCATAATCTAGTCGCATGATCTCTCGTCTTTGAAGATGGCTTGAGAACCTCCTATGACAGGCTTATTAGCAACAACCCCCAATTACAGCCTGGCTCACTTCCTAGCACACACCCTCCTTTCAATGGCGCTTTCTCACTTGGCAGAAGGCTCACCTCGGTAATTTTCTCCATGCACAAGTAACGAAGGGCAAAGGTATCCTGGAAAGCCTGCTGAACCCCATCTCCTAGCGAACTGCTGTTGAAGAGCCCGCGGCAGGTGGTCCGTCGGATTTGCACCTGACCCCACTCAGCCCGGGCACTCGGCTTCCCGCTATTTTCTACAAATTATTATCTGCACCTGCAACTTTGTGGGAGAACGAAATGGATTGCTTCTTATCCCCGCCCTGCTGCGCACCTGTGGGGGAGGTAGATGAGTACCTAAAGGCCTGAGGTCTGAGCACATGCAGTTGTTCCTCCTCTGGAAATCGCGTCGAGCTTCCATGAAACTCAGGTTATAACCCTTTCACGTACGGAAGAGTGTCCAGACTTAGAGCCAGCTGATTTCCGAGGCATCCCATCCTCTGGGCATCTCTGTTTCTCACACTTACAATTGTTTTTTTTTTTGTTTGTTTGTTTGTTTTTTTGTTTTGGTTTGGTTTGGTTTTTCTCTTTTTCTAAAAGATGTTTTCTTGAGAAATCTAGGAAGAAGAGGGATATGTTCTGTAAAGTTTCTTTTGCTTGTGTAGGAACGGACCTTGTTTGGACTCTCTTCTCTGGAGATCTTGTTCCCCTTCATTGTCTCTCTCATCTGACTACCTGCCTCCAAAAAACGCTGAGAATGGTGGACTGTCTCAGGCTGCCTGGTGTCACTGATGAACCACTGAGTCAGAGGTTTGAAGGCTGTGTGACTTAGCACTTGGCACACGTTATAGGGAGACCAGTCTTTTTATTAGAGAGAGCACAGGGGAGTGGGGCACCTGGGGGGCTCACTCAGTTAAGGGTCTGATTTCAGCTCAGGTCATGATCTTGGAGCAGGGCACCTGCTTCTCCTTGTCCCTTTGCCCCTCCCCCGGCTCATGCCCCCCGCCCCCCAATAAATAAAATCTTAAAAAAAAAAAACAGAGAAGTGGAGAAATTAAAAAAACAAACAGACAAGTTTTTAGTTTTAGCTCTGATATCCATTGTATCTATTATTTATAGACAAAGTAATTTAGGACTAGAAGGGTCACATAAACCAGCCAAAGTGACACAATCTATAATGCCCGTTTCATAAAGTGTTTGAGAGAACATTCAAGACATGACATGCAACATACTTGACTCCTAGTAAATGGTCAGTAAGTGATAAATACATTCTGGATACATTTGTAGCCATCTCGAGATAGGAAGAGGATATATGGAAATGCAATATGGGAGTTTAAACTTGTGAAAGAGACTATTTGGTACAGTGAAGGGCACATATTGGAAGCAAGAGCTGGCGAGAGTAAGAGGATGATGACCGCATGAGATTATACAAAATAGAGAAGAGAACAAGGACAGTAAGAAATGGGAGGAATGCACATGAGGGACGGCACAGGAGTGGGGGAGCCCCATCTGAGTGTTTGTGTGCACTTGCAACACGAAGGAGAGCGAGCTACCAGGCCAGCATCATACGTCTATTGAAGGAAGTTGCACCAGCCTTACCTAGGACTCTAACCAGACAAATGCCAAACCAGGCACAGAAGAAATGAGTGTCTTTGTTGGAGCGGATATTCTTACCCTGATTTAAAATGTGCAGTAATGAAATCAACATATAAAACTGAGCCACGGGTTGAGATGCTGAGAAGTGGGCTGCCATTGGAAACCTGTGGTTTTCAACCTCCAAGGGTTCTTTGACCTTCTCTCTGACTCAGACTCTTCCAAGGGAGGGAATTCAGGCCCCAGCATGAAGAAGTGACTTGCCCGAAGTGACACAGCTCTCCAAGAGAATGAGATGCTACTTGGGTTTCGGCAAGGAGCTCAAGCCTGTGGCCCCCGACTCTGTGCACCGCCCCCTCCCCCCCACCGCAGACGTGGATCAGAAGCTGCTTTGCTTCCATGGGTCCCAAACGACCAAGGCTGTTGCACCAGGAAATGAATGAGAAATGTTTTGTTTTGAGTTTTTGTATCTTTTTTTTTTCTTCTTTTAATTTCTGATGCAACTGAGAGGGAGCCGGTTCAAACCAGTTTAAGCAAAAACAGTGAAGCTGGGAGCTTATTTTATGGAGAGGTCCAAGGATACAGTTCAAGCATGAATTCATTCAGTGAATTCAGAGCCACTCAAAAATGCCACCAAATACTCCCCTCACTCCCCCTTTCTCCATCTCTTTTCTTTGTTTCCCCATGGGGAGCCTGTTTAAGAATGAAGCCAGCAGGCAGGAGGCAAAGATGGCCTCAGGTGGCCCTGCTTCTGTTCAGCTGGCCTGTCAGCCACATCTGAAAAGCAGTGCCTCTCTCTCCCAAGAGCACCACAAGAACTCCTGTGAACAGTTCTCGCTGGCCCGGCCTGGGAGAAGTGAGCATCTCTTACCTCCTCCCTGTGGTCAGAGGGACAGAGTGCTGGCTCCAACCACTAAGATGTTTTATGGGCCGCCCGAATTAGGGATTCAGGAAGCCTCTCCAGAATCAAGTGGACAGAGAATGGAGAAGGACATGATTCCCCACAGAAAAAAAGGGGCGGGGGGAGAGAAGTAACACCAGGCTGACAAAAGCAGCTGATTCCCTTTGTAAGAAATTCCACAGAAACTTCAAAGGAATGCAGAGCAGAACCAAACAGCAGGAGGAGATGCTTCCTCCAAATCCCAGCTGGAACTTGGGAGGGGCTGACCTTGTCCCTGTCTTGATGCTCAGGCTCCTTTCTTGTGAGCATACCACGCACAACCCCCAGTGCGGGGGTAAGAAGTGGGACCCCCCCTCCCCCTCCAGATGGGCCCGGAAACCTGCTAGGGGGAGACCCTGGCCAAGGCTCTTGGCTCTCCTCCCTTAGCCTTCCTAGGGGAGCTGCCATGCTGGCTCAGATCAAGCTATCTTGTCTGTGAAATAAATTGAAAATTCCTCACAGTGAGAAGTACTTGACCCTGTTATCAGGCTAACGTGGGCAGGGTTAATCAAGTGACCTCTGTCTGGGAGGGTTCCACCAGTCTTTACTTCAGATCCCTGGGGAGCGAGAAAAGGCTCACTTGCCCTTAGCTGGCCTCATCAGGGATAGCACATCCCGCTGCCCCAGCTGCTCAGGTATGGAGCAACGGTCCCCCGCCCCCGCCTGTCCTCCCTAGCTTCTCTCTGAGTCCTCAGAGGGGAACAGATTTGTATCTGGCTGTCCCGGAGGGAGGAAAGACCATCATGTTCTATCGAGATTGTTTGTGACACTGTGCTGGAGAGATAGGCAGCCTACATGTTGTCTTGCAGAATCCTTAAAGGGCATGAAACATTTAAAAAGAAACAAGAAGATTGTGGAAAAAATGTCAACCAACAACACTGAATTTCCTCCTTGGCTGTTTCTGTTACCATATACCTTTGATCCGTGGAAAATCCAAAATCCAGAGAAAGGAAAGGTGCCTTGGAACATGGACAGTCTATTGGCAGCATTTTAAGGAATTCGTTTAAATGGCAGCATTTAAAGATTCATTGTGAACTGTAATTGATGATCTCAGACTATTACCCATATGATCTACCCTGTCCAGATTTTTTAACATGGGGAGTTTGATTATAGAAATACCCTGGAGTTCACAAGGAAGATCATTAAAGCAGGAAACTATAATTGGAAGGTGAGCAGATAAAAGTTGGACTGGAAGGAATATGGCCAAGGGAGACAAATTTAGAGCTGGTGATGGGGAATACCGGGAAGGAAATATGTACAACCCAGGTGTTTCTTCATTATATCACCCAGGAAACTTCTCAGGCACTTTCAACAAGATGGTTCTCTGGTGCTAACAATGGAACGAATTGGGTAAGCTGGTGTTAGGTAGAATTAGTGTTTGGTTCCTTTGCCAGCCTCATGATTTTATCCAAAAATTATGTTGTATGAATTGGGAAAGCTCCTCCTTTGTTGAATCCAAAAGGAAGATTCTTCAACTGCCGTTTCAAAGGACCTTAATATAATAGGATCAGGAGTGACCAGGTGGGTCAGCTCCAAGGTCATTACAGGCAAGTATCTCTGAACATGGCACCAGAATGCTATTTACGTTCAGTAGGGTTTGCATTCCTCCTGCCAGCTTCAGAGATAAATGTTAGCATTCTGGCCTTGTGCAACTTTATCATTGAGAAGTCTGCCAAAGACCAGTTCGCATCTATAGTTTCAACTTGTACCACCTGTTTGGCTTATATGTTTTGTAAATTTACCTACTGCTCTGTTCTTAAACTTACCGGTTTTCATGTTTCAATATTTGATGTGTTTCATTCTTATACCCTGAGAGAGTGTTTTCTCCTATTGGTTACATTAAACATTGATTCAGCATTAAATTTGCTTTTTGTGTGGCAGCCATCACTGCTGTTGACTATTTCCAGCTCATTTCCTTCTGGATACATGGTAGGCGGGTACCCGTGTGCCTCTTCTGTGGGCAGAACCATGTGACTAATTGTGGCCAATGAGTTGGGAGCAGAAGTGATTTGTTTCCTTGCAAGGGGAAGTATTCAAATGCCGGTTATAGACCCTGGAGGGTTCCTTTTCCCTCCCGTCGTGCTGTGGACAGAAACGTTTGAGGGCATAGCTCCACCAGCCTGTATCCCTGTGTGATCATAATGAACACAGCACCACCGTCCACCTGCAGTGGGTATGAAGTGTGACGCAGAAATAGACCTTCACTGTTGGAAACCCTTGAGATTTTAACCCTGTTACCCCAGCCTAACCTAGCCTGTTCTGATGTCCGTACTTACATTTTATATTTTGTGAAGAAGATACAGAAGAGAACTGGTGTTTTCCCTGTAGCAGCTCCCTCCCACTATGCCGTGCTGATGGTAGCTTTCCGAGTGTTTTTATTGCGTCCCAACTGTGTTTTTACCTGGTACTTCAAGGGAAGTGTGGGTTGCCCTGGAGTCCCAAGCAGAGTCCACCAATGGGCAGGTACCAAGGCTAGTATGTCATTTCTTTGGTCGTGATTATTTAGAAAGAGAATAGAAAATGGACTACGTAGGAGAGCAGCAGGAGAGGGATAACAGCACAAAGGCTACGTGCAGCTTGCTAAGACAACACACTTTCCCGGGCCAGAGAAAGAAAAATAAATATATTGAACTGGCTTCAACAAGTTCGGTGTCCCAGGAGTCACACATTATCCCACTTAGTCTCTACCATGCAAGGTTCTGTTCTTCCCATGTAGGCTACAGTCACCTGCCCTTCAGATTCCAGTTTATGCCACCCTTTCACAGCCAAAGTCTCTCCCAACAGTACAGACTGTATTGACTGCTGAGCAGAATGCGGCAGTCCAGGGGAGAGGGCTGGCAATTGCCTGTTGGCGCAGCTCGTACTGGGCAGCTGTCCTGGGACTGGGGTGATGAGTGTGCCTCAAAGACGAATAAGAGATGGCAGCATAATTTATGAAATGCTGCAGTGGTGTTTTTTTTTTCTTTAATTTCTGAAACCTACTTAGCCAGCCCTCTTCCCACATATCTCTTGCTCTCTCCTTTTGTCAGCTGGTTCAAGGAAAATGTTTTTAACAAAATGCCCCAGCATTAGGAATCAAACAAAACTGAAGTCTGGTGTCAACTTCAAATATTAACTGGGTAAACTTAAGTGGGTCCTGTAAGCTCCATGGTCCTTTCCATGGAGACACCAGCACTAACACCTAAGACGTTCTCTGTTAGAAAAATACTGAGACATAGGCAGCTTTGCCAATATAAACTGTTCAGTGCAGATATGTATATGGTCTATATACTTGAGTATATTTTATGTATAAAATATATAACAACTCATGATCTGATGGAAAATACAAAATAAACAATTCTTCAAATGGCTTGAAAAACATTTAAAGTTGTAAAAGTCTGTCAACAATTTTGTACTCATTTATTTGAATTACATGGTTCTAATTGAGATTATTCTTATATGCGATGTACATTTCATTTAATTTTGTTTCTGTGCGTAATTTCTTCCCCATAGATACGTGTTCTTTACTGCGTGTCTTTTCATGCAAGTTAAATACATGAAACATACTTTCTGCTACCAGATTATCTTGGTATAGCCTGCTTAGTTTTGTACATGATACAGATAAATCCAATGAAGCAATGTCATAAACCAAAACAAATCCTGGAATTATTTTCACAAAGAATTCTCCCAGAGATTATAAATTAGAAATATGTTGTTCTGATGAACGCTTTCTTCTGGTTTAGTTATTTGTACCTCTCACTTGAGGAAAAAGCATCGTCAGGAATAGGAAGTAAATATCACATCAACTGGTTGAAAGAAGTCTTTCTCTTGTGAATACATATTTCCCTCTTGGCCACATGATGGACTCTGCAAAGCAGTGCAGTTCATAAATTACTTCTGAGAAGTCTTCCCCATTTGAGTTAAAATATTCCTATGCAAATATAAATATAGATATATACACATATATATGCATATGTATGTAAATGTATACATTTCACACACACACACATGCACACACACGCGCACACACACACACACACACACACACATTCCTGGGTGTGTGTCTGTTTCATTAGCAAAAACCTTGCTGAGTGACCTCTACCAAAAGTCCTGCCAGATTCCAATAAATTTACTTACCAAGTAAATTATAAGGTAGAATACAAGCCTATATATTGCAACACTTTAGAGATCACACAGGGAAAGCATTCTGCACAGTCTGTGTTAGAAATCTATTCCTGTAAACCTGGAGCATTCCAGAAGATTCCCAGGGACCAGGAAAAAGAGTAATATAGAGCCTACTATAAAGGAGAAAGTTGTTTTCACTGTAAGTGTATCACAACCTTGTTTTTCTGCGTGGTTTGCCAAGTGAAAGCATTTGAGATGCTGAGTTTACACTGGATCCCAGGTGCTTGACCGTGGGTCACCAACAGTCGTCCCAAGTTCCTGTGGTTAAGCAAAGAAGTTCATCTGCAGGGCAGCTCAGTTCCATTACCCATCGGGGGTCTGCCAGGGATTCTGCTTCAAAACAAAGCCATCAGGCCCTGCTTAATTGATAAAAGGGTCATTCGAAGGTGTCATTTTGGCTACTCAGTAGGCTGAGTGAAACTTGACACATTTTTATAGAAAAAAAAAAAAGATTGCTAAAAAGCATCTAATTAGACCTAAATAGCACATTAAGTAAAATATTAAATTGATGATTAGAATATTAAAAATAAAGTAAGATAAAAATAATAGGAGTGTGGTTTTCCCTGAAGTTGTTTGCAATTTCAATTTCAATTGCTTTTCAGAAATTGTTCAGAAGGATAAGAAAATGGGGCTGGATTTTCTACTTTAAACAAATGAACAGAACAGAGTTTTACCTTTTCTGTCAAACCTACCTTTATGCTGTTACTACCCAAATACGGTTCTTTGCCCTTTGTTGAGGTTCACTATTTCAAGGCCCAGAATCCCATAAGTCTGCCCAGTATATGGGCATCGGCCTGGGGAGTAGGTTAGCTAATGTCCATAAGCAGGAAACAAGGATTGGCCAATGCATCACTTAGATTGTGCCTACAGTTTGTTCCAACTGTATAATTTATTATTTTAGTGGAACTATATTTACCATTCAGTAAATATTCATAAAGTGTCTATTCTATGAAAAACCACACAGTACAGTCAGGGGAAGGCAAAGGAAGCACAGAGAGGAATGGGATGGAGTCCACTGTGAAGAAGTATTTAAATGCATACAACCCTCACCAGAATGTATAAATTGTACATAATTACTTCTTTTAAGTCTTTGTGTATAATAAATACTCTTTCCAAAAAAACTGGGGGTGAGTTTTCTAGGATAACACAGGACAGTTTTTTAAGAGCAGAAATGTTTGTATTTACTAATAGTTTGTCCAGTTTTGTAGCAACTAGGATGTAAACCCGGGTCATGCTTTAAAAATCACTGTGTGTGCATATTCCAGAATAAAATCTCAAAATCACACAAGACTCATTTCTAGAATTCACAGGTATAACATTAGGCTGCCTTTGTAACTGCAGGAAATATTTCTCAACACAGTTGTTTATTGAAAGGCACTTTTGGAGGCACTCACTGTAACCCTTCTTCTTTCAGATATCAGAACTGCTGATCCACAAGCTCAACCAGAACTCGGTGCACTTTGAGCTGAAGCCTGGGGTCCAAATCCTTGTCCACGCAGCCCACTTAACAGCAGGTCAGTTCCCAGGTCCCTGGCTTCTCACAGGTGCCTCTCACAAAGAGGGATCCCAGTCTGCTTTTTCAGCACAGAGGAAATGATGTCACTGCTAATGAGAAATAAGGACACCAGTCTTTGGAGGTTCCCTTCCTTAAGGTTATTGCCCTCATGGGGACCCGTAAGACAGCAGCATAGGGAGACTTTCCTACTCAGTCACTGGCCAAAACTGTCAGGGAATCACCTAAATACTTGCTCCTTATCAACAGGAGTCTCAAAAATAAAGTTAAACTTATAATAACTTTTTTCCCCAATCTTTCGGCAAAACCTTATTTTCAGTTATTTACGTTATAAAGAGTTTTCTTTCTTTAAGTAGTGAGTAGAGATAACTGGGACTTAAGCACTGCACAGGGCCATAACCAAGATAAACCCTGAGTGGGTCATGCATGATCTTAGGATCATTAAGCTTCTGTCTCTTCACCTGGTAAAGGTTGGTGGGGCAGGGGTGGAAGGGAGGAGGGTGGATCCTCCTATTAAGGCTGCATAGAAATCTCAGTGATAATTCTAAGTGTATAGAATTAGATAGTGTTGTGTTACATTAATACTAAATTAACAGTATTTATTGAGTACTTATCCAGAGTATATAGTTCTGGTGCTGCATGGAATACAAAGGCTAACAGGGAGTGGTCTTTATCCTCAAAAAACATATAATCTGATTGCAGTGTGGTGTCGTTTGGTGGTAACAGTCGTGGTAGTGTGGGGGGCAGGAAATGGGCAATGGTGGGATATCTCAATGAGTACAATGAATAAATGCTTATATGGAGAGGGGATATAGTTCAGCACTTAGATTTTGCCATTCTGCAGCCAGATCATTGCTTTCAGTCTTAGTTCCCTCACTTGCACTATAGACCTTGAGAAGAGACCTAACTTCCCGAAGGCTTCAAAATGCCACCAACTCCTACGTCTATGAGATTGTGCAAGGGTGAAATTAATTCAGTCACTGCAGTTAGAGTAGTGCCTGGCACAAGTAAACTACTGTTTTCCTTCTATTTTTTTATTATTAACAATCAAAATTGTATAGGAAATTTAAAGACTGGAGATTCTGGGGGTGTGCCTAGGTGTAGACGAAGGCCAAGTAGGTTGGCTGCTGGCCTCTTTTCTGTTTGGATCATCTCTCTCTCTCTCTCTCTCTTTCTTTTTTCATTTATTAGGGTTTCTTGAAATACTTTGTTTAGAGAAAATCCCACTGCCTTAAATCCAAAAATAAATATTTAAAAGTCACTGTTGTGAGCACAGGATGGAAGAGGAGCACGGAAGTATGCCAGGCTGCACTTTGTACTTAATTTGGTGGGCTCTGGGAAGCCATCAGGATGTTTGAATGGTGGTGAGACTGACTTAGAGTGTCCCTTGAGGAAGGTGACTCTTAAGAGCTGGGAGGATTGAGGAAGGATGATCTTGTATTCTCCAGCCTGCCATCCTAATTCATCCGTTGAACAGGCATTTGGAGTGCCTCCCCACTCTGAGCCAAGTGATGTTCTCAGCATAGGATAGGGTCTGTGCCTTCATGAAGCTTCCATCACTGGGGAAGGCTACTCGGGGAACAAATTAATAAACACTACTTTCTGAGTTGTACCGCTGGTGAAAATGCCATGAAGAGAAGGAGAAAGTGTGAGAGCATAGAGAACAATTATGCAAGACCTATGAGAGCAACCTTTAAGCCTAAGGCATGAAAGAAAGCTGCCAAGTTATCTCAGGGCATTTGATGATCTAGGTTAGCTGTTTCCTACCAAATGGTTGACCTTTAGTCTTTGGTGGACATTGGTGACACATGGCAATTACACAAGGCTGGTTGTACTGGAAAACAAAGTTCAAAAGCATCAGCTGTAGTCATCCTGATAACCAAGCCACTGACAAATTTTTCAAATGAGTGGCAAGTAACAACTTGGAATTGTTTTAAATAGATTTGCTGATTAATCTAATTAGACAGCCCAGCCTGTTTAGGTGGCAGACTGAACCTTATCAGCCTCTCCTACAATAGCTAGAGCTACTTATTCCCTTTCATTTCAGAGGTTAAAAACATCTGAGCCTGATGTTCCATACTGAATTCTGGATTTGAAGGGATGTGGCCAACTATCCCATCCTTTGTAGTCAAAATTTGCTTTACCGCTAGGTAGCTCCTAAGTGAACACTATCTTGAGGCAACATATTTTGCTATGGATTAGATTAATTTATTAGAAAAAACTCCCTTACTGTTTACCAAGGGCCTTTATTGGACAGGGAGCCATCGTAGGTTAAATTAAATAGAGAACTAACCTTACTTGTCCAGCTCTGAAGGCGACTGCATTTCATACCTTTGCTTCCTCCCATACTTACCTTCTATTATTTTATGTGCCTGATTTTTATTTAACCATTTTTCACATCACACTCCAGAAATGGTTCAGAATATCTTGCTGCATTTGGAACCTTATTTCACTGTTACTTAAGGAAGCTTTCCTATAGAGGCAACTGGTAGAGCTGGGATCAGACTAAAAAAAATAGGTATCAAAAAAGTGGTAATTAACTAAAACTGGTTTAGCCAGGGCTTGGCCAGGGAAACAGATACAGGAAAGGCAAGTAAAGGCATCTGTGTGGGATTCATAGTTCCCCATGGGAAGGAAAGTCCATTCCTGGTAACCACGAATGGTTAATTCCACCAAAATAAGTTCCAGATGGCAAGGTTGGGAAGATCTGGAAAACTTCTCCAATTAATGTTCACAGTTCATTCCATCACGGGGAACCTAGGGAACAGGACTCAGATCTCCGGGAAGAAGAGGGTGGCCAAAGGAAGGTATGTTAACTGGGAACTCATGTAAACACGCTGATATTTGACAACTTCCCACCATGGAGATCCGTATGATGAAAGATTATCAAGAGACTAAAATTAAAAAATAATTTGAGGCAAAACCCCAGTGACTACGCAGTTGGGAGAAAGTGAGAAGTCTTTTGACTTCCAACTATTGTGGGTTGTTCAGGGTTCTTCTCTGTCAGATTGGATAGTACTTTATGGCAGGATAATTCCAAACCTTGATCAGCTGGTATTATTGATCATGATACTGATCAATATCACTGATCGACATCACTGATCACTATCATGACTGGCTCATATAGTACCTATGGACTTATATGTGAATAATCAGCTCCAGTTTGAAGAGAAAAGGGAGAGGACATCAAGGGCTGAGAGAATAATGAATGGGAAACTTGGTCTGTGTTGAATGTTGCCATGTTCTTTACAAGAGCGGTAGAGTTGGTCCTACCCACAGGTGCAGCGTCGCTCTCAGCCTGACTGTCACTACAGAAGACAAGGCTTATGTGAAGATGGGTCTCTTTGGTGCCTCTGGTGAAGAAGGGAAGCATGTGAGGGATCTGGTTCCCTGGGAGTGCCCCTAAGTTGGCCCTAGCCATCAGGAGAGTCCCTAAGTCAGCCCCGGCCATGTGATTGTTGTAAACTATTTGAACAGAGTAGTAGATTGTGTCTACCAAGACACTGGTGGGAATTCTCTCACACTTAGAAAACATGGCACACTGGGTGGGAGGGAGATCAGTGGATTGAGACACTTGCCACACTTTCTTTGATTAAGTTAAAATCAGCACACTGCTGTTTGGCTAGGAAGAGAAGATGAAGATACATGGGAAAAGAGGAAATAGTGAGGAAGAGTATTTGATGCTGAACTTCTACCTCATTCCTTTTCCCTTCTTTTCATCTCTCCTACAGGCAGGAGGACATAAAAATTTAAAAAAAAAAAAAAAAAAGGAAAAAGGACCACTGTTTGCAACATTTCATGTCTCATAAGCAGGATTGCTAATACCTTCCCAGGGACCATTACAGCTGCTGCTGCATCCCATTAATTGGCCAGCAGATGTTCGGCAGCCTTCTTTTAAAAATGTTTGAGCCAGAGTGTGTTGCTAGTGAGAGTCAGTGCATAGCTTGTTTTGTCTCCAAGGAAGAAGAGCTGTCTCCTTTCAGGAATTTACTGGCCTTGTTTTGTTTTTCAAATTCAGTTCCCTGTTGGCTTTTGTGGGAGCACTAGGTAAGCACTTCTAGGTCCGGATGACCTTAGAGACTGGATGTAGGCTGTTCGCCCATGTTCTACCTGGGAATTCGTTAGCTTTGGTATCTACATTCATCTCCACTTGGACGTCATTAGAGACTGGATGTGGGCTGTTTGCCCCATGTTCTACCTGGGAATTCCTCAGCTTTGGTGTCTACACTGATCTCCACTCGGAACCAGTCCTTGTTTTGTTCTTAGTGATTCCATGTTTCTCCCTTTCTCTTCAGTTCCTCCTGAGAGCTCAGCCACTCAGCAAAGATGTTTCTGAAATTCTCTTTGTGGAAAAAAGGGATTTGAAATTACATGTGAATAGAGTGAGAATGAGAAGCCCTTAAGGAGAAGTTGAGGGAGGGCTGTGACCTGCATAGCTCTTTTTGGCTTTGGGAACCTGAAAGCATCCGTGTTTAGCAGACAAAGGCCATGATGTTACACAGCCCAGAGAGTGCGGAAAAGAAGTAGAAATCGATCAAGCCAGGCCGTAGACTAGAAATGCTGGTGTTCTGACTGAAGTGTACCTTTCCTCGTGCTGTTCCCAAATGAAATACCCTTCCCCCATTCGCCACCTCTCTCCATGTCTTGTCTCTTTGTATTTTAAGGGTCAGCTCAGTGCCAGCATTTGCATGGTGTCTTTGTGGAGACTTTACTAGAAAAGAAGTACTTTTAGGGGTGCCTGGGTGGCTCAGTGGGTGAAAACCTCTGCCTTCAGCTCAGGTCATGATCTCGGGGTCCTGGGATTGAGCCCCGCATCAGGCTCTCTGCTCCGCGGGGAGCCTGCTTCCTTCTCTCTCTCTGCCAGTCTCTCTGCCTAGTTGTGATTTCTCTCTGTCAAATAAATAAAATATAAAAAAAAAAAGAAAAAGAAAACCAAAAAAAAGAAAAAACGTACTTTTACTAGTTTTACTTTTATTATCATCTATCCCTTCTCTGAACCCACAGGGATTTTTAAAACCTGTATTTGTCTGATGATGATGATGGTAACCATTGTACCTAGTAGAGAACCACACATATCAGGTGCTTCAGTAACTGTGGCTTTTATAAGTCATTAGGGGTGTGGTCAGATATATTCAAAATCCCATTCCCTCAGTTAACCTTCAGGTTCAGTTTATTCAATTGTGAACCTGCTCCATGACATGCTGCTTCTTACAACAACTGGTGAGGGGAGATGTGCCTTCATGTACCCAACAGGCATCTGAGGAAAATGTATCTCATGTTTCTCTTACGTCAGGAATCCCTTCAGGAAGTAGTGTAGTTGTTTATATGCACATTGTGGGGAATGAGTAGGTTGAAGAAAAATTAGAGTTCTATGTCTCGGGATGAGAGAACCTAGAGACAGAGTGAGAAGGAGAGCTATTCCTAAAGGACACTGTGGCAAGTCTATGTTTCAGCCTTTATCTCCTTGCCTTGGTCACTGGTGGGAGTGTTTCCCCACATCAAAGAACAGCTTCACTAATGGCCAAGCTCAGGGTCAACACCTTCGATTGTGCTCTCCCGACCTTATCAAACCAGACCTTTTTCACATCTTTTGTGTCATCTCCCTGGAGCTCTCTCTCATCTCTGCCTTTACCCTGGCCTTCAATTTTTAAATTTATAATATTTTTGTTTATCTATACTCTTCCACATTTTAAGAGCTATGATGTCACCCTAGGGAGAGTTTTTCCAGTAAGAATCGCAGGAAGTCTTCAAATCTAATGCAGAACATTTGATCTCTGCAGGTACTTATGGAAAAACAAACCTTAGCTGTTAAGAAAATACCCTCGAAATGCCAATAGTTTTCTCATTGCCCCTAGTAACTTGGAATTTACTCAAGGGTGAGGTCCGTTTCCAGTTTATCATCTCTTCTTCACAGGCTTCTGTGCCTCACTTTGCAATTATGCCTCCAGAACTCTGGTTCATCTGGGGATGTGAGATGAGCTGGGACCTTCACTCACTCCACGCTGACCTGAGGCATGAAAATGATTTGCACAAAACCTTACTAATTCTAAATAAAGAGGAAAGAGAATATTCCATGCAGAAGGCTCAAGAAAGATGAGCCTTTCTGTTGAATCTGAATTCACCAAGGAAAGAGAAAATAGGCGTGCCACACTGAGGCTTTGAGGGGCTGTGTTGAGCAGAGGCAGAGCAAGGTGACATGTGATTTCTGTACAAAGTGATGCACAGTTTGACATGGTTTGGGGTGTCTAGATATATATCCTTAAATACTCTTAATTGGTGTATCTCTTGAAGGTGAAAGTATGAGCAGAGGAAAAAGAGAGGGATAGATAAATTCAGGAAGTCAAATCTGCCATTATTTGATACTCCATTCATATTATAAATGGTTACTCATCGTCCACACAGACTAGTGAGACAACTCTCATTAATGCATTCTTGAAATTACCAAGAATGTTGAATAGGGAAAAGGAAAGAAGGGGCAGATAGAAGGATTTTTTAAATAATAAGTTCGGGCAACAGTCAATAATCCTTTCTCTCTTTAACGGAGTATCAACGCAAATGCATTTTACAAGACCTTTTCAACCCAAGAGGGAAGAGATGATAATTTATCTGATAGCAATGGAGACCTAGAAGTAGGAGCCTCTTTTTTGGTTGCCACAGATTACTGGTTCCTGTTGGGTTTGACGTCATCAAGCTTAGGAGTGGAAAACCCCACCTGGAGGCTGGGAATAAGAGGTTGAAACTCAGGTGAGCCCAGGAGCAGACTACACATTCAACTCAGAGCTTTGATTTGCCACCTTTTAGCAGGTTCCTGGGTAGAAGGGATCTGCTGACAATGGATAGATCAAAGCCCTGATTGCTGGTACAAATCTCCCAAGCTACTTCACACCCTATACCTTTGGTGCTGTGAGGACCCATGGTCATGAGTAAATTAGGTGATTACATTTGAGAGTGGAAATAGAGGAAAGCAACTTAAAAATGTGTCAGTTCTTTCAAGATAGAAGAGATGAGCCTCTGCATGAGAATGAAAATTACTCAGCCAGCAAGCAAGGGGTAACACTGACATCTTATTTGAGAACACAACATCTAACCAGATTGATTCACACTAAATTACAAACAACAGGACTATGGGGTTGATTTGCATTTCCCAGGAGTGATTTATTGGACAAATAAACTGAAATTTAGCTGGTAGGGGCTGCTCCACAGAGGACCTATAAGAGCTAGAAGGACTGCAACTGATCCTTCCCTCAAAACAGGTATGGTTGGAAAGACTCCATGCAAGCTAGTGTAGACCATCCCAGCGATAAAGCAGCTGTTCTTTTTTTTTTTTTAATTTTATTTATTTATTTGACAGAGAGAGATTACAAGGAGGCAGAGAGGCAGACAGAATGGGAGGGAGAAACAGGCTCCCTCCTGAGCAGAGAGCCCAATGTGGGGTTCGATCCCAGAATCCTGAGACCATGACCTGACCCGAAGGCAGAGGCTTAACCCACTGAGCCACCCAAGTGCCCCAAAGCAGCTGTTCTTGACCTGACTCTACATCGCGATGATTTCAACAGCTTCACAAAAACAGAGATTTTTCATGTCTCCCTGCACACACCCCAAATCTGAATCCCAAGGAGTCATATCTGGAAATCTGCATTTTTCACAAGTTCCCCCAATGAGGCAGGTACAGTCAGACCTGTCCCCCAGGCTCACCAGCCTCTCTAGCAGAACACTGTACAGACACAACTCCATCTGCATAACATGGGGAGGTGCACGCACACATGTCTATCACCAGCAATAAATCCGATATACAGCTCAAGGCATCCACTAAAGGAAAGGCATGCATTAAAAAAAAGAAAGAAAGAAAGTCTGTGATATTAAGTGCAGGAAGAAATTAGCAATAAACATTAAAATCTAATTTTTCCACGTATCTGGAGCCAATCTAATTGGCAGAATGGGTAGATGAGAGTGGGAGGAAGGAGAAAAAAAAATAATGGACCATATCTCTGAATCTGAGATCTCCTCTATCCATAATCTAGATGGATGGCAAAGGCCAGCCAAGAGCTGTGGCCGTGAGGCGGTTGAAAAATGATTAAAGTGTGAACTAGAATCTTAGTGGCAGATGTAATTGAATAGCCACGAGTTTTATGAAAGTTGAACAAATTATATTATCTAGATGCTGTTAATGTGCTAGCGTGAGCAGAAAATGATCCGTCTGCATCTCCCTGTGGTTTTACATGTTTTGGAGAATAGGGTGCTCCACTGCCTTCGGCTTTCCAGTGGGGTCTCTGCTTTTCAGAGACTTGGATACGTATGATAAAAAATGTGAAAGGTTAATATTTCTCAAAGGAAGAGATTCAAATTCCAGGTTGTATTAAAAAAAAAAATGCACAGTAATCTCCCACCCTCTCCTGTCTAGCAGTCCCCTGATTTAAGCTGTTGGGTTTAGGAAAGCTGTCCTTTGTCAAGGGTTATGTGTGGGTTTTTAATAAAATTGTTATCTTGTGTGATCTTGGCCCTCTGTGGTTGCTGCTGACTGGTTCAATTTCTTTCTTTCTTTTTTGGTATAATAAAAAGATATCACGGATATATTAGAGACTTCAGTCTCTATTCAGTCTCTATATATTAGAGACTTCAGTCTCTATTCAGTCTCTGTATATTAGAGACTTCAGTTAAAGGGCTTCAGTTGCTACCCTTGGATATGTTACGAGTAAATGTGGGAGGGGATGAGGAACCAGAATTTCAGCCTAGGTCAGGATACATCATGAATTCTGCCTGACAGTTTCACATTGAGAAAGATCCTTTCCACTTGAAGGCAAAATTAGCATTAGTCGAGAAGCTTTAGAAAATACAGTATAATCTAAGCCACATCATTCTGCATGCAGATGCCACATTGTGGAGTTGTGCGGCTCTGAACTGTAAAGTGAAATAAATTGTTGCAATAGCATTTTTCATTTAGGGATGAAATTAGTACTAGGGAAATTCTTCTACAGCCAATAAATCCATCGTGTCCCTTTAGTCTCTGGTTGCCTTGTTATCTACACAGTTATCATTTATAAGTCTTTGTGAATATAGTCACCATGGTAGTATTTTTCCTTCTACCTTTTGCCCCAGATCAAAATATATATATTTATATATAATTATAAATATATTTATATATATATTTATATATAATTATAAATATATTTATATATAAATGTGTGTGTGTGTGTCTGTGTATTTTCCCTCTGCAAATGTTTCACATCGTGTGGCTCCATTGGCTTCTGACAATTACTAAGCCATTATGGTGTTACAGATGCCAAGATACATAAATATAACCCTTTTGGCAGTGCAGTTACGTGAATGTGATAGTTTCATAAATATACCAGGGTCCAGCACTGAGGTTGCTCTTTAGTTTTTTTTTTTTTTTAAGATTTTATTTATTTATTTATTTATTAAAGATTGTATTTATTTATTTGACAGACAGAGATGACAAGTAGTCAGAGAGGCAGGCAGAGAGAGAGGAGGCAGCAGGCTCCCCACGGATCAGAGAGCCCAATGTGGGGATCAATCCCAGGACCTAGGATCATGGCCTGAGCCGAAAGCAGAGGCTTTAACCCACTGAGCCACCCAGGTGCCCCAGTTGCTCTTTAGCTTTAATTCTTTCTTCATCATTTTTTTTTTTAAGATTTTTCTGGACCCATAAAAAAGTGTCAATATCTACATGATAACTGGCCTGAGTTGGCTCAGCTGAGGTGTTTCTAGAAACTCTTGGGTGGAAAATGGTCAAGGGGGAGTTATCAGATGAACCATTCAGAGAAAGGGTATAAACATGCATCATGTTGGAAATAGGTAGAAGTAATAAGTAGTTAGGATGCACCAGATACAGTTCCCCAAGGGGAAGGCAAGGCACATAGTCCATAGAAATTGGCAGGAAATAGAAGGCAAGAGAACACATGTGAAGGACAAAGAAGACACCAGAATCTAGAACAAGCTACCTTTTAAACACTAAGTGTCTTATATCTAGAGTGATGAGGACTGTTCTGGATTATATCTATAGTGTGTGCATAAACTTTAATAGCATTCCTTTTCATTAGTAAAGTGTTCTGGTTTAAGACAGAATAGTTAGGATTATCTTACTTATATCCTGCCTCTCTGCCAGTAAGGGTAGAGGTCCATAGCAAGAACTGAGTAATACAGAGCCCAAACATAAGAATTGCTAATTGGGGGTACCTGGGTGGCTCAGTGGGTTAGGGCCTCTGCCTTCAGCTCGGGTTGTGATCTCAGGGTCCTGGGATCGAGCCCCACATCAGGCTCTCTGCTCAGCCGGGAGTCTGCTTCCCTCTCTCTCTCTGCCTGCCTCTGCCTGCTTGTGATCTCACTCTCTGTCAAATAAATTAAAAAAAAAAAAGAATTGCTAATTGGGTGTTTAACCAATTGAAAGAGAAGAATTTTGAATAGAGAAGTATTAGTAAGCTATTGCTGTGTAACAAAGACCACCCAGAAATTTACTGGCTTAACAGTAAGTTGCTGTTGAGTCTGAGGATCAGTTGGATGGTCCTGGTTTTATCTGGGCTCATTGTGTGTCTGCCATCAGCTATGGATCATTGGGTAGGGGGTTCTACTGGTCTTAACCTTCTGGTGCCCCAGGTGTTTGGTGTCTTCCCAAAAGCCTTGATTAGGATAATTAAGTTCTTCTCCACGTGGTCTGTCATGCTTGATCAGGCTATTCTGCATGTGTTCACATGTAACAATGACAGGATTCCGAGAGAGAGCAAAAGTGCAGAGGCCTTGAAGCCCACAATTGGCGCACCCTCATTCCCATGTCATCCCATGGCCCCATGCTATTGTCGCCCTAGCTCAGATTCAAGGGATGGGGAAGCAGATTTCACCTCTTGGCGCAAAAAGCTTCAGACTTAGAATGTGAAAGGCTTGGGCATAGAGTGAGGTAGAGAATTGATCAAGCAATGCAGTCAATCTCCACAAGGCTGACCACGCTCTTAGGGGAGACTTGAATTGCTTTTAGGTAGTCTAGCAGGCTCTCCTGAAGTCATACCCAGATTAAGCTACTAGTAGTAATCAAAGGGTGTGTTCTTCTTTCAGAGAATATAAAGGTCAGACACACTCTAAGATAAGGTATTGGATGTTTTAGGAAGGGGAGTAGATGGGACCTAATATGCACTGCTCTCAAAATGGCACACATCACTGTGACATTTGTAGCTCGTTACATGTGCAGATTTCTGGGACTGAGTCTCAGAAATGTAATTCTTTTTTTTTTTTTCCTCAAGTGAAGCCTAGGAGACTGCATTTTCACACATTCTCCAGGTGCTTCTGATTCAGGTCGTCTGTAAACTTCTACTTTGAGAAACACTTGCCAAAGTAAGCAGGATTTCTTGTTGACTTTCAACCCTAGAAAACCAAAATGCATCTTTCTCCTCCTGTCTGTCAACTACCGTAATATGTTTGGTCTTTGAGGTACCCAGAGTTGTCATGGCTTGGCCAAGTGACCTAAAGTCCATGACTCGATGTTCTTGAAGACCTATCTTTAGTTTAAAACTAGTCTCAATGCTTCACTAGTCATCAGTGCCTCCCTGGAATTCTCACACTGTCCAGCCCTTAGGCCTGCAGGATCAGGGCGTTATCCTAGTGGGGTGTGGCAGTCCTCCAGACTCTCAGGACTCCTTTTGGATTTGAACCAACAGAAAGGCCTGTTGGCCAAGAAAGAGAGCTTTGTAAGTGAAAACCTTTTGTTTTTTCTGTTTTATTTCTTTCATTTTTTTAAGGTGTTATTTATTTATTTATTTATTTATTTATTTATTTATTTATTTGAGACAGAAAGAGAACAGCAGGGGGAGGGCCAGAGGGAGAGAAGCAGACTCCTGACTTAGCAGGGAGCCCAACTAGATCCCAGGTCCTAGAGATCATGACCTGAACCAAAGGCAGATGCTTAGTCATCCAGGCACCCCACTCTTTCTGTTTTCTAAATAAACTTTGTGCCATTCCCATATCATTTTAATTTCTGGAGAAGACATTACAGACCACATGGATTTTGTGATATTCAAGGCATGTAACTAAAGCCCAGTGTAGGGGCGCCTGGGAGGCTCAGTGGGTTAAAGCCTCTGCCTTCGGCTCAGGTCGAGATCCCACGATTTGGGATCAGGATCGAGCCCTGCATCGGGCTCTCTGCTCAGCGGGGAGCCTGTTTCCTCCTCTCTCTCTCTCTGCCTGCCTCTCTGCCTACTTGTGATCTCTGTCCGTCAAATAAATAAAAAAAAAAATACAATAAAATCTTTAAAGCCCAGTGTAGTTCTGCTTGGGAGGCAGGAGAGTAGAAAAGAAATTCACATTTGCAAAGTTGCTTCTGTAAGTTCCTTGACTGCACTAACTTCTGGATGAGAAATGTAGAACTGAATTAGAAATGTAGTTCGGGGTTTCAGAGTCCTAGTGCAGGTAGAAGGTCTCCAACAAAGTCTCTTTGCTCGAATAAGAATGAACACAAAGAGCCCAGTGTCACCAGCTGATGCTGCCATATTGTTGGCTTCACAACTTGGAAATAAACCAAACCAAGGGGCAAGGCGGCAACAAAGGGGAATGTGGTACTCAGGGTAAAAGCTTTTCCTCAAGCGTGTTGTGCAGGACCTTGATCTGCAAAGGGGCTGTGGTCATTTGATTTTAGGAAACACTATAATGAGTTAAATGAGTTTCTGTCCTGCAGGACTGTTACGAGCTTTTTTCTCTTCTTTTCTTAGATGTATTTATTTATTTTAGAGACAGGGAAAGAACAGTGGAAAAGGGAGAGAGAGAGAATCCCCAGCAGGCTCCACACCCAGTGCTGTTTTTATAATCAGCCTAGGTCCTCATGAATAGAACATAATAATTCAGCGCATGTCTGAGTCCTCCCAGGATTTCAGAAACAGTGTGTGCCAGCACCCAGACTTAGAAATGTGAAGTTAGATACCTGGGTGGCTTAGTCAGTGAGGTGTCCGACTCTTGATTTCAGCTCCAGGTCATGATTTCAGAGTTGGAAGGATCCTTCCCCACATCCAGCTCTGGGCTGGGCATAGAGACTGCCTAAGAGTCTCTCTCTCCACCCATCCCCCACTCCCTCTCTTAAAAAAAGAAAGAAATGTGGAGTCCCCTACAGTACTGACGTATCCCTGCTTTGCTCTGTGTGCATAATGGCAAATCAACCACTCAGCGTTTTCCTTCAGGCTTCAGCCTTGTTTAGGTAGAACTGGAGAGGGATTAATTTATGCTAATTCCACACCAGAAGCTAAAGCCCATTTATCACCCCTTTCCATTCCTCAGCAGAATACACCCAAACACACCTAATCGTGGGGCACACCAAGATAATGCAGCTGTGGTGTTTGCAGCAGTAATAGGCCCATTTACATTCAGGGGCAGGTCAGCAAGGGGCCCTGCGGAACCCATGGGGCAGTGCTGTCCTGTCTGACCCTGCTGCCGCCTGCCTGAGCCCTCAGAGACAAAGGATGCAGAGATGGGGGAGCAGACAGCCACGCTTTAGATCTCAGAACACAGAAGCTAATTTTTCCAAAATACTGTGCTAATTACATACCAGTGCTAATGCTTCTTGTGTACGAATGATGTTTTAAGTAGGAATGATTTAGAATTGAATGATAGAAACTTGTGATGTGGAGAAAAAGGATGGGGAAGGAAAGAGAAGGGAAATAGTGTTAGAGTGAGTGTGTGTGTGTGTGTGTGTGTGTGTGTGTGTGTGTATGTGTGTGTGTGTGTGTGTTTGCTTTCTCTTTTAGCAAGAGCCTGGACAAAGCAATTTCCTCTCTTTACTTTTCCATTTATTTCAAATGCCAACCCTTTCAAGCAAGCTGGTGTCCCTCCTGGTTACTCCATAGCCCTGATCTCTGCTTATCCCCCAAGGAGTGTGCAGCTAGGAATTACAAGTTTAGCTAATAAAGCTAACCCGCCTCTAGCCATCCTAAACAGAGCGGCCCCTCCCTGAACCTCCATCTGTTCCCTGCCAAGCTAACAGTTTGCATTAGAATGTCTTCCCATTTTTATTTCCTTGTGTGGGATAAGAGTATTGTGATAATGTCCAGAAAGAGAAGGACCTTATCTTTTAGAGTTACAGATGGAATTACAGGATGGCTAAGATTTGCTTCAGATAATCCACTGGTTGTGGTTGTGAGGACTGGATGGGGATAAAAATAATACAGTATTGTCTGTGAGTTGATGTTTGTTGAAGCCAGGTGCTGGGCATGTTTCTCTATGCACCTGCACGTGTGTGTACACATACAGCGTAGGTGTGTACACATGTATCACCCCCATGTGAGCGTGCATGCTTTATGATTCTAACTGGTCCTTTTAAGACTTGATAATTTTTAAACTTGGATCACTTAATTTACTTCTCACGCTATAGTTTTAGCCCTAATCCCCACTCTCAGAAATATGTTTTTAAATATCCAGTATTTTCCACTGAAATTAGCTCCATGAGTGTTTGTGGTAGGACTTGGGTTCAAGTCTTCGTTCTTCCGCTTCCTCGTTGAGAGTCCTTTGGAAGGACATTAACCAGTGAGAGCCTCACTGTTCTTATCGGTCCAGCAGAGGTCATAGCCCTGCCTTCCATTTGTGGAAGTCAGCCGTGAAAATCCCTGTGTAAAATGGAAGGTGCCCCCCTCCCCAGTGACATCCTACCAGTTGCAATGTGAGTTCTGAAGTATTTCTGGACTCCTTTGCTGATGCCACTGTGTTTGCCTTAGTAAATGGAAGACACTTTTGTTTTCTCATTTTGACCTGGAAGCACTGTGTGCCTTGAGTATGTCCCTGAGGCCTCCTCACTCCCAGACTCACCCACCGCCCCGCCCGGCATAATTGCTGCTTGCCGCAGGAGAGAGAGAATCACAGGGGTCGCCTAATGTTCCTGCTTCCTAAAAGCTGATGCTGCTAAAACATCTAAAGCTGTTTTCTGAGCAACAAGGTTTGACCAGTTTCCCAGCAAAACAATTTGATGTCTGGAACGTGCACTCCAGTTTCCTGGAGTGTCTGGAACGTAGCCTGACCATAGAATGTAATAGAACGTAGCCTGACTAGACAGAGCAGAAGCGGCCTCGAGTTTTGTTGGGGTCCTTCAGCGTACAGGCCACTCTTCTCGAACTTTCACACCCAGGTGACCAGAACATTGCCTTCTCGGCTCCTGACAGAGAAAAGCCACAGAAAATGGTGCTTGAAAGTCGCCAAACTTTCTGAGTATCAGACTTTCCTTGAACGGAGGAAGGTAAAGTTCAGCGTCCAGGCCTCCTAAGGTGGACGTATGGCTTGTCTTTCATGTTTGAGCGATGCTGTTTTTGCAACATGTCCGTTTTTTGAGAGGGTGAAATTAATGGCAAACAAAGTCCTTAAAACACAACAGATTTGACCCTAAGATTGAGGAGTATTTAGGGTGGAGAGATGCTCCCGAGAGCTGCGGTCTAGGGGTAAACTCAGGGAGGAGGATCTTTTACGGCTGCAAAGAGGAGACCTCTGTGCTTCTGAGAGGCTGGTGCTCCTGGCACGAGCTGCTGTCGGGAAGCCGTCGAGACAACATGGGTCGCGCACCCCTCCACCTGCACCACTGTGGCAACTCTTGTGAAATCCTCCCTTAGCCATCGGTTTTCTGTGTGCCAGAAAGCGAAGTGTGCTCCATACCGTCCGGTCTTTTGTCTCACGTGACAGTCGCAGGGACCGGAGTGAGAGACAGCAGATCATTCAAAACAATATTCCCGATGCTCTTTCGGGTGATGTGCATGGCTCAGCGTGAGAGAAGTTCGCACTCAGAGCATAGGAAAATTTCATAGTTACAGTGTTTTAAGTATTGATGAAAAAGGAGAGCAGCAGCTGTCGTAAGAAAGGTTGATACTTAGGGGAGACTTGATGCGTGCCCAGCGCTGTTGTCAGTGTGTCACACGGTCCTCATGCAAGCCCCACGAGATACGCAACGTTATTCTCCTGCCACGTAAGCCTATTAAGGTGAAATCGCTTGCCTAGCATCACAGGGCCGGCCCTGGTAATGCAGGCCTGGAATCTGAGCCGTCTGGGCCCAGGGCCCCCACCGCCCTTCCTGCACAGACCAGCTGGAGTGTTCCGGGGGCTGGGCCAGACTCAGATGCCCCCCCCCCCCCATGTCAGCCATTTGACATGCACCTGTGCGTGGGCCGCACGGGGTTTCCTGGGACTCACCGTTTCTCTTTGTGAAGAGTGTCAGCCCCTCACGGAGTCAGGCATGCCCCGACCATGACCATGCCTTTTGTTCTCCCCTAGCCCCGCTGGTGGACCTCACTCCAACCCACAGTGGATCCGCCATGCTGATGCTGCTCTCGGTGGTGTTCGTGGGGCTGGCCGTGTTCGTCATCTACAAGTTTAAAAGGTATGAGGCCCTCTGTCCTCGTCTCCCCTCCCCCTTCCTTCTCCCTGACAGGCTCGGAAGCACGTGTTGCCGTGATGTCCGTCTCCCGTGCATAGCAATGATGCTGTCTGTTAATGTTTTAGGAAGATCCCGGGGATTAATGTTTATGCCCAGATGCAGAATGAGAAAGATCGAGAGATGGTCAGTCGGGTCAGTCACCCCGAAAGCAGGGCCCATATCCCTCAGACTGAACTAAGGAGGCCTGGCCAACTGATAGATGAGAAGGTGGAATGCCAGCTCATAGGTAAATGATTTCCAGTAGCCGTCTGCTGCTCGGCCTGGGTAGTCAACCGCTGACTGTCTAACCCCTTTCTGGCTTGACGTAACCACTCTCTCCTGCTCTAACATTCCTGAGAGAAACAGCTAAGACGTCTCTTTCCCTGCTTCCTTCAACTGGAATGAGGGGGAAAAAGCCTTCTTGCTCCTATGTAGTGTTTTTTTTTTTTCTCTCCCGTGACTTTATTCTTCCTTTTGCAAAATCTCTTGCTCTAAAATACGGGGCTTCAAAATGTTCATGGTCAAAGAGCAGAGCGTTGATGCTAACAATGTGCAAAAAGGAGGCCTCAGAGGCCGGATCTGGTGATGTGGAGGGCCAGGCAGGGTAGGGAATGACAGGGTAGGCTAGGCCCACCTGGCCTGGAGACAACTCTTTGGAGGGCACATTGTTCCAGAATGCTTGTAGAGAAGCGACATCTGGAGACAGAATAGAGGAGGGCCAAGCTGATCACCCCGGGATTTTTTTTAATTAGCAGGAGTCTAAAAACTGTCCCCCCAGCCCCGAAACAGGGAACCTAAGAATGTTGAGGACAAGAGGCAGAAAGTTTGCAGAACATCCCAGGAGTGAGGTTTCCTGAGAGAGACCCCTGGGGAGTTAGCCTGTTACAGGGCCGATGGGCCCATTTCTCCCTCCTGTTCACCTGTCCCCTAGCAGAAGTCTTACAGTGGAACTTATCATATATCAGTAGAGCTCTCGCTCTCTCTCTCTGCCTGCAAAGTAAGCTGGGAATCCAAGAGCTAGGTCCAGAGTCCCAGGCGTAATCGCTAAGCCCTACTGTCTATGGCAGAGGAAAATTTCTGGGGAGTTAGACAGACCCACGGACTGTGACCCATCACTGTGACCCATGGCTGGCCCTGTTTCATCCTGTCTGGTGGTGTCAGGACTTGAAGCTGTCATGTTGCCACCTCGAATCCTGCATTGTGGAACGAGATGGATACATTACTAGATAACCGGCCATGCCTCACTCTATTGTCAGAATACCAAACCTTCTAGAAGCGTGCTCCCTGAGATTTTTTCATCAGTGACTTGAAAAGGGAAGGGAGCACCTACATGGAGAAACAGCCCTCTCTTTAAGCAGATGTGGGAGAGTTCCGTGGTGGTGCTGGGTGAGCTTTCAGTGCAGGGCCTGGCTTGTCTCAGACATCATAATACCAGCGGGAACCCTATCTGGGGTCCGGCATTCACAATGTGCTGGCTTTTATTTGGGGAGACAGGGTGATAAATGTGTAATTGCTTTAGGTTCAAAAGAAAAAGCCTTTTCTGTCTTCAAGTCCAGAGAAGCGTTCACCCTATTTACTTCTAAAGCCTCTAAGTGCATTTTTGTGGGTCATTTGGTTTTCAATCCCATTTGCACGGGGTATGAAGCACAGCGCTGTTGACTGTATTAAAGTAGCAAACCCTCCTTCACCAGGAGCCTCCCGCAGCACGTTGCACAGTCTCTGACACCTTTTCATTGTCAGTGTCATTAAATGAGTACGTGTTACACGTTTTCTCTTAGGAGAGTAGCTTTACCCTCCCCTCCCTCCCCTTCTACTCAACCTGGTGACTCATCTCTCCGATTGCAAAGAGCAAGACACGCCACTCCACCTCCAACGCCAAAGCGGGGATCTGCTGGGGCACAATTTGCAATTTAAGAAAACCCCCAAAGGCTACAGGCGACCTGCTGATCAGGAAAGAATTTCGCTCTTGTCAAGTGCACCATCCTTCATGACCACTAACTCTATGTTTTTTTTTCTTTCCTTTGTTGTTCTGTTTCCTATTTTGCCAGGAAGTATTTCCATAGTTGCTGAGAATCAAAGCACAAAAGAAATCCCTACCTATGTAAATGTTTGAATGGAGGACGCCAGTAAAAACAAAAACAAACAAACAAATAAAATAGAAACAATCAAAATCCAAACAAACAGACAGACAAACAAACACTCACTGCATCGGGACTTTTTAATTCTTCAGACACAGACAACAAGGGTTTTTAGCTTTAAGCCTGTGCATGTGGACAATACCTTGAGAACATGCTTGGAGGGGCAGTGTACAGGTGCTCTATTTTAATGGAAAAACACTCCCCTCCCCTTTCCTCTTCTCTCTCTTTTTTCTGATCGGTCGTGTTTGTAGAAAATTCATAACATATAGAGGCCAAGGAAATCTGCATGTGTTTTTGGAAATATTCTTGGCCTTAGATTTAACACCAATTTTAGCCCTAGAGGCTGATGGGGGGATTAGCCGCCCCAGCCCCTTTCATAAGACACAACGACATGCACAGGAGTGTGAAACCCTGAGCTGTTTCTCTGTCCCTCTTTCCTCATTGCCAGTTTCTTTTCTAAGTTATCTCTGGTAGCTCAGGGGGCCAGCAGTGGCCCCGAGGCTGCTTGTGTTTTGCATTCTGAGCAGCCACAGGGATGAAGGAGCGAGGTCAAGTTTCACATACACAGGCAGAGTAGGGAAAGCCGGCTGTGGGGGCGAGCATGTCAGAAGTGGATCTCTGTTTCCTGTCCACTCCTTCCCATCACAAAGGCTCTCCCTTGTAACTTTCCTGTTCCTGCCCCCCAACTTATGTAGAAAAGAGAATCCCAGCTTCCCATCGTCTGGCCTCCCCATTTGTTTGCTATCCCTGTGTGGTCATCGTCTGTTGATGTCTTTGTACCTCTTCCTTCCGGTCTCCAAGTTGTCTTTCAACTCCCTCTACTTCTTCCCAAACATGTTATTGGATTCTGGACATTAACCTCAGTGTTTCCTAAATACTGGCCTAGCCTCTGCCGGCCTTGCCCCTGCCACACACACGTTTCTGATCTGTCAGCATGCCAGCTTCCCTACACCTCTACACACTGACCCAATACATCCTGCCTTGCAGGGTTCGGATCCATGTATCCTTAATTTCCTGTAGAACCTGCCTCTTCCAAATAGCCTTGCCTTTTCCCACCTGGAAACATGCAAAGTGTGTGAAAGGGTTGATGTATCCAAAGCAATTCAAACCTGGCCACATACACTGGAAAAGAAAGCATACAGATGCGTAGTGGTATTCTTACACCTTAGCAAAAATCTCGTGTGCAGATTCCAGAATGTTCTTGTGAGAAATGTTTCAAATGCGTTACTATGTGGCAGGACAATTTCCTTCTGTAATGGTCGCTATTACCCAGTATTTGTTCTCTCACAGTACAGTAAAAATATTTGTAAAATAAAACTGATTTTAACCAGAAGAAGAAGCAGGTTAATGGATTGAATATTTAAGAATGTCAAAAAGTCTGAGAATATACGGAGGCCTTGTCTTACATTAGGATAAGATTTTGATGATGTAGAATTATTCCAGACATTTCCCAGTTGTGCTCTCTGATTGCTGAGTATCGTATTATTGGCAAAGGAAAAATTAGCAAGCCAAAAGGGGAGGAGGTAGATATCTAACTAAGGCAGATTGGCTCAGAGCATGAACAATCAATCCCCATTTGCCCAGGTCAATAATGAAAGAAGACCCAAAGTAAGAAGGAAACAAATGTGTGTCCAGCAGAAGGCCTTGGAGGGTTATGAATTAGGCAAAGTCTACTCCAAAATATAGGAGAAAGAAGTATTGAAAACCACTCAGAGAGAGAAGCCTCCTCTATGACCAAGTTCCTAGGCCAGTCACAGTCGATAACAGGGTCCTGGTGATCCTGGGGGTCCCAAAGATCCTGGTTATCCCTGCCTTCATGTAGCTTAGGCAGGGCAAGAGTAGCAAAGCTACAATCAGAAGTGAATCATTTGGAAGTTTTTGTGCTTGAAGATGCCCAGGATGAATCTGGGAAATGGATTATGCCTGAGGCGGCCATCTGTTTGTAGGACTCAATTGATCCCCAACCTGCCAGGCTTCCTATCCCATAGGAAACATCCTCATCGATCCGCTTCAGTTGGAGCTTTCCAAGTTTAATCTGGAAGACAAAATGTTTGGAAACCAAAAGAAGCTCACTCAAAACAGCACAGGGAGTCCTCAGAGTTGCCGTTCAATTAATTTTAATTGGAAAATTATGAAAAAGGGAATAACCCTCTTAGTCTCGCACAGTGCCTTGCCTAGAGTAGGTATTAAGAAAATTACTTTGTTGAAGGGATAAATGGAAGAATACATGAGAAGACATAAGGGAAAATGGATGTGTAAGTCCTAATGAAAAATGGAGGTAGACGTGAGATGCCTGGCGTTTTGGAAAGTGATCACAGATGGCCGGCTCTCCGTCCAGCATCTCCGGGATCCTCAGGTGCCTCTCCTCAAAGCTCCCTTCAACTTATAGGTGAAGAGTGCGGCAAGGGGACCTCATTGTTCTTACGATCTAGGGCGATGGTTCTCAAAGTGTGGTACCTGGGCTGAGCAGTATCAGCGTCCCCTCAGATTACTAGAAATGAAAATCTGGGGTCCCCTGACTACAGACCTACTGAATCAGAAACTATAGGGGGTAGGGCCCAGCAGTCTATCTTTACCAGCTTTTCAGGTGCCAGTGATGTCCACAGAACTTTGGGAACCACCACACTCGGCCACTCCAGCTCAATCCCAAAGAGAAGGCAGTGATGAGAGCCTGCAAATGGGAGGGACCCAAGTGCCTACCGACTCGTGAACAGCAGGTGCAAACACAAGGAGGAGTTGGTGGGCTTCAGGCCAGAGGAGTGAGTGGGGAGGGATGGATGTGGAAGGGAAGATTCAGGGCAAGCTAGAAATCTGATATTACAAACGTTTTCCAAAAATCCCAGAAGGCAAACTGTGCACGCTCTACCCTGAACTACCCAACCAACATTTTCTCCTTTGCCTTATTGCTAATTGGATTCACGGTCCAAAATGCAGAGGTTTGCTTTGCTTTTTTTCCACAAGTTCCAAACAGCAACTTTGAGAGCAATGGGGTGTTTGGCAACTGTTCTGTGTTTTCCAGGATTCCAACTGAGCATTGAAATCCCTCATTTGCCAACTTATTTTTATAGGAAGCCAATTTAAAGAAAAAAAATAAAGTTTTCTTATAGTATTGGAACTACTTCTAATTTTAAAATGACTTTTTTGATGTACTTTTTGTTAAATACTATGTAGTGTAATGTATACTTGCTCTTGTTTATTGCTTTTACAATCATATTTATTAAACAGATAATGTCTCTAAAGTCTTGGCCTCGAGGAGTTTATTTTATCTCAGACCAAACCCTGGTGTTCTGTCTTCTTGCAGAAGTGATATAGTTGCGTGACAATATAGCAAATACCACAGTCTCAAAGGGTTATTTTTGTTTGCGTGCTTTTTTTCACTCACAAAGGAAAATCTATTCTATTACCTGAATTCTACCTGCATTTTGACTCTATCATGTCTGTTGCTTTATTACATTACCTTATCCTACTTAAAAACCCTCCAAACTAGTTACTTTGGAATGAGTCACATGCTTATTATGTTTAGTTCAAAATTAGAAATTACTACTGTGTGACCAACCCATTCAAATTTGTTTAGAATCTTATAGTTATGGAAGGAGCAAAGCTGCCTGTGATGTAAAGAGCTGCAACCTCGGGCCACGGGAAAGACACTAGGGATAGCATAAAGAAGGCTTTGACCCTGAAATTAGGAGAGTGGAGCTCTCCTTCCAGCTGTGCCAGCTGTGTGACCTTGAACGAAGCACTTTCCCGTACCAGAGCTTTAGTGTCCTCATGCATATAATCTGAAGGAAGGAGACAACTTCCAGCTTTGGTATTCTGAGTCGGTGAGTCATTCCCGAGAGCCCCATCCAGCTGAATTAAATTGGATGGACTGGATCCCAAATCCTCCAGCCTTGTGGCTTGCCCATGTAGGTGACATCTCTTCTTGGGCAACATTTTGCCCTTGTATTTGTATAGAAAGAGAACTTTCCTCAGCCTTCCAAAGACCCAACAGGTGCAGAATGGCGTTGCCTCAACAGCATAGTCGCTGCATGTCTGAGAATCCCTGATTTTAGGTGACCTTGAACCTCTCCTTTCCTACAGGCTTAATCTTCTACCTGACCCTTTGTTGTTCTGTGCCAGGCCAGAGCCTCTGCTGTGCTTTCCCCTCAGTTTATCTCCTCTCTCACTGAGGGTGCAGGCAGTCAAACAAAAATCGTCCGTGGAGATTTCAAACAGAGATTTTACACAGGGAATTTTTTTGCTTGAGTAACTGAAGAGCCAAGATGCCAGGTGGGAGGAGGTGACGCAACGCCAGGATGAGCATCAGTAGGAAACCTCTGCCTTTCCCGGGCTGGAAGGACCCAGGAATTCCCACAGCCCGGGACCAGCACCACCAGCTGGACACTGAAATCATGGAGGACATGGTTGGCGCTTTCTGGAACCACAGAGGAGCCACGGCCGTAGCCAGCCATGCTGCCCAAGCCAAGGAGAGGGAGAGAGGGAGCTTGCTGTGTCCTTGCTGTGACCGTTCCACCTGCAGATGAAGCTCCCCACTGACCAAGCCCATCCACAAGCCAGTGGGCACTGGACCCTGGGAAATACAGTTTCCTGAAATACAAAGCAGAGCAGGGAGGAGTGGGGAATAGACTGGAGAGAACACAGGCATGGGACAGGCACAGCTCCCCTTTCAGGTTGAGTCCACATCAAATCGAAATTCTCCCCAGTCCAAAGGCAAATATTTAAATAGCAGGGGCTCCTTTCCCTGTGGCATTCTTTCACTTGTTTCACTTCCAACAACACCTATTTTTTTATTATTATATTATGTTAGTCACCATGCAGGACATCATTAGTTTTTGATGTAGTGTTCCATGATTCATCATTTACGTGGTGTTACAGTGCTCTGTGCAATCCGTGCCCTCCTTAATACCCATCACTGGGCTAACCCCTCCCTCCACACTTCTCCCCTCTAAAACCCTCAGTTTGTTCCCTGGAGTCCATAGTCTCTCATGTTTCGCCTTCCCCTCTGATTTCTCCCTCTTCATGTTTCCCTTCCTTCTCCTAATGTCCTCCATGCTATTCCTTATGTTCCACAATTAAGTGAAACCATGTGACAGTTTTTCTTTCTCTGCTTGGCTTATTTCACTCAGCATAATCTCCACCAGTTCCTTCCATGTTGATGCAAATGTTGGGTGTTCATCCTTTCTGAGGGCTGCATAATATTCCATTGTGTGTATAGACCACATCTTCTTCATCCATTCGTCTGTTGAAGGGCATCTTGGCTCCTTCCACAGTTTGGCTTTTGTGGACGTTGCTTCTATGAACATTGGGGTGCAGGTGCTCCTTCTTTTCACTACATCTGTATCTTTGGAGTAAATACCCAGTAGTGCAATTGCCGGGTCATAGAATAGCTCTGTTTTGAACTTTGTGAGGAACCTCCATGTTGTTTTCCAAAGGGCTCTACCAGCTTGTGTTCCCACCAAGAGTGTAAGAAGGTTCTCCTTTCTCCACAACCTCTCCAACGTTTGTTGTTTCTTGTCTTCTCCGTTTTTGCCATTCTAACTGGTGTAAGGTGGTATCTCGATGTAGTTTTGATTTGAATTTCCTTGATGACTAATGATGTTGAGCATTTTTTCATACAACACCACCTATTTAAATCAGAAATCTGTTCACATGTGCCACTTTTTACATCTTGCTCACAGAATTCTACACTCCTGTAGGAAAGAATCTTTTTTAAAAATTTTTCATTTCACTCCTTCAGCCTCTAGCACTGGACATTGCCATTAGGGGGCACTAGATAAATGTTTGCTGAAACTCAGCCCTGGCTTTTCAGCTTTGCGTGGTGAGCAAGGATCTCTGAGTTGCCATCCTCTGACTCGCCTTACCCAGCCAGCACCCCTGATTTTATGTTCAATTGATGTTTGTCAAGCACCAACACATCCTTGCCCTTCCTCTCTCTTTCCACTCAAGCCACTGTTTTCAGGGGCCTGTTCTTAGATATTAACTTAAGTGAAATAGTTGTAGTTTAGGGGGAAAAAATGGTTAGAAAATAGTATGAAAAACCAAGGCCTAAGTTTTGCTTTGGAATCATTATGGGTTCATCTATTTCTTAGAAGTTGATAGTATTTTGTTGATGCTTTCATATAGGGAAAAATCCCAGAATAATTCTAGATGGACATATACAAAGAAATAGGTGTTATAGTTTTCATGTTAAACATCAGAAAAGGAATCTTTGGTTGACAAAATACAAATCTGTGTTAATCTTGTGTGTCACAGACTTCTTTAGATGGTGATAATACAATCGAGAGCAAGGGAGATAAGCTATCTGCCTTTATGAGCGTATATTCTAATAGGAACAACGAACAAATAATAAAATGTAGTGTAACAGATCCAATGCTATCATACACACAAGATAATTTCAATAAGTAAAAATAAGACACAGCAGAGAGCATAGTGACGGGGGATTGGGATGGAAGAGGAGGACTTGGTCCCCAGCTTCTCTGAGATCTGAAAGCTGAAAAGGAGTGAACTTGTTCCACATCAGTCTCAGATCATCAACCAGAAAACAAACAGTTTTGGACCTCAGCACAGCAGTTAGAAATGCTTCTGAGTTTAAAGAAAAATTAATTTTCACAATGGTCACGTAGGGGAATTTCCCCAGAGAGTTATATATGTTATGTGGTGTATGTGCTCCTGAAAAATCACCTCACGATGCAGAAAAGCACAATAAAAACACGAGGCTTAGGAAAAGAAATGGGACGAGGACACAACACACACTAACTTTCTCATGCACCACCTTCATGGGTAATGAGTCAGCGACACGTTAAAAAAAGATACAAACCCGTCCTAGTCCATTTTGCTCTTATAACACAGTAGGAGAGACTGGGTGGCTTAAAACTAACAGGAATTTATTTCTCATGGTTCTGGAGGCTTGAAAGTCCGAGATCAAGATGCCACCAGTTCAGAGGACCTGTTTTCCTCCCATATGTAGCCTCTCCTCACTGGGTCCTCAGAAGGTAGAAAGAGCAAGGGAGCTCTCTGCTGTCTTTTCGGTAAAAACTGTCATCACCTCCCAAAGGCCCCACTCCCAAATACCATCACTTTGGGCATGAGGTTTTGAACATAAGAGTTTGGGAGGAGACACTAATGTTCAGACCATTGCAAAACCTAATAAAAATGGCAACACTCTTCTGTGGTGTTAAAAGGTTAATACATATTTTTTTTAAAGATTTTATTTATTTATTTGACACAAAGAGATCACAAGTAGGCAGAGAGGCAGGCAGAGAGAGAGGGAAGCAGGCCCCCCGCCGAGCAGAGAGCCCGACGCGGGACTCGATCCCAGGTTAGGTTAAGAAATACACAGATAAAGCACCTTGAAAAAACCCCAATGTTGGCTTACAAAAGCGGGGACTAGACTGCTAATACCATGTAAACATCGTGAAGTGAGTTGTGACATAAGTCGTTGTGAAGTGAGTTATTGTAAAGAAGGAGAATTACATGAAATCCGACAAAGTTGTAACACCAAATGGATGGTATGGCCTGGGTCACATGAGGCAAAGGTAGGTAGCTGGTAGATGGTGGAGGGTGTGTGTGTGTGTGTTGTGCATAGCTGAATCCAGTAGAGTATAGTTTTGTCTCTTCACTTAACATTTTTATTGGCAGAATCACACATATACACAAAATTTGCATTATCTTGGAATTCTCTAATGTATCCATCCCTTTGGAATAAATGTACACCTTCAAAAAAGTTTTACCACAGAATAGTAATTCAGATGTTAATTTAAAAATAATTTGGATATACTAATAGAAGGAGGAGTCTAACTTGACCTCAGAGGGAAAAGATAAGAACAGAGCGCCTGTCCTCATTACACCATCACCCACCTGAGCCCTGGGGCTGGGAGACCAGCAGCCTGCCTGCTTGCCCAGAACTCAGAGCATCACTCAGTTTCGATCAACCTCAACAACTCCTGTTTAGAAATATGTCTTTGGCCCAAATAATGTTAAGTTGTGGTCAAAACTTTTTGTTGAGAAGGAAAGTATGACAAAGACATACATAAAATGTTCCATGAAGAGTGAAACAGGGAAAGTGTTGAAATACTTAAAAATAAGCTTAAGCTATCTAGATCATAAAAGCCCTTTATGGATGATCCTGAGTAAGATATTTCAATGTAAGCACAAACAGATATCATCATGAAATCTCCCTGCCAAAGGAAGCATGAACAGAGCTTGCAGGTGCAGAAAAAGGATGCAATAAACAGTATTTGTGAATTAATTAGAGTCTTGTGTGTGTGTGTGTGTGTGTGTGTGTGTGTGTGTCTCCATTTAATAAAATAGAATACTTCCACTAAAACTTCTTCTAAAGAATACTTGAATACTTAGTGGCATGATAGAAGGATGTAGAATTTAGCTTTACATAGTGTGAAAACAATTTGCACAGAAAATATATAGGAACAGACTGAGAGATTGAAATATAGGAACACTGCTTATTTCTTTTTTAAAAATATGTATTTATTTAGAGAGAGGGAGAGAGAACACACGAGAGAGAGAGTGCAAGCACGAGTGGGAGGGCCAGGGGGAGAAGGAGAGAGAATCTTAAGCAGACCCCATGCTGAGCGCAGAGTCCAATGTGGGGGTTAGTCTCACGATCCTGAGATTATGACCTGAGATGAAACCAAGATCTGGACACTTAACCAACCACACCACTCAGACACCCCAACGCTGCTTATTTCTAACTCATAAAATTCTAGGTTTTTAAAATTCGCTTCTTTTTGCTTATTTTCTGAAATTTTCTAAAATGATTATATATTACTTGTATGGTTAGAAAAATGTGATTTTAACAAAAATTACAAAAATAAATAGACTGTGAAGTTAATCTAAAATACTAGATTTGCTTATTTTATTATGTAATTATTATGAGTAATAATAAGTTTAATATACTAGGTAAAGTTGATAGAAAAGTTCAAAATTGTTCATTTAAATTCCTTTAGGAAGTTAAAAATAGTTTCTATATGTAAAAAAGACAAATTTCATTTCATTTTTCCATTTAAATTCCTTTAGGAATTTAAAAATAGTTTCTATACATAAAAAAGACAAATTTCATTTCATTTTTCAATTTAAATTCCTATTGAAATGAAAATACTGTTTTGCCACTTTGGTACCCGCAGTTTAATTCATGAAGTTTCAAATGTTTAAAATTTTTAAGCTGTTGAACTTCCCAATCATGTGTGTATATAAGTATTATGTATATACACACATACACATGCATTTACATGATTAATAAGTATTTACAGTATAAATATAATGTAAATATACATACATGTTTACATATTATTTGAATACATGCACATACATGTGGAAATAACCCTCCCACACACACATAGACATACACAATAATGAATTCACAGTAATGAGTTACGGGCCACACACATGCAGAAGCATGCTATTCTTAGATCGCGTGTTGAGTATAGCAAGCCAGTGCTCTCTGAAGAATGGTTCCCACTCTTAGGTACTTATGCTCAGCATCCAAACTTCACTGGGAAGGTTCTGTGTAAACAGAAGTTACTTCTAGAGGGAAAAAAAAATATGGAAGCTTCTGGAAGATACCCTGACTTAATTTCTGTAGTAGTGTTGTTAACTGTTTGACCAGCAGCTGTTCACTCTCCCTGCCATCTTCTGGCCAAAGGAAGGTGCCAACCATACCTCCTAATAGCAAATAATACTTCACACACACACACACACACACACACACAGAGCAAATGACAGGGACTGGCCTAGCCAAGTGTTCACTAAATAACTGGGCAGGATGTTCTCATTCACCAAGGTTAGGGCACAGAGGCAACACTGACAACTGGAGGTATAAGCAAACCAAATTCATAGTGTAACGCCTAGGTCCAAGCACTGGTGTGAATATATATGAAGTCCAAAGAGCCAAAAACTATCACAATTTTAATTCCTAATCCGAGTTCAGAGTTACATAAAAACAAAAGATGTGAATGAGGTGAAAGAATAGAAAAAGGAAGTTGTGAATGGAAAATATATTAACGGCAGTCACAAAGCAGCTAGCATTTTGTTTGTATGTCATTATGCAATGCACTGTATAGTCATTGTCTCATTTAATCCACAAAATTCCCAAAGTAGGAATGGTTTTCTTCTTTCACATTTGGTGAAAAGAGGGCTCAGAAAAGTAAAATGACTCGTGTTCACAGGGTAGCAGTCCGTATGACATCAAAACATTCGCTTTTCCTTCTGCGCGGTGCTTCCTAGATGATGAGCAATGTTTTAGACTCATCGCTGTGGTTAGTAGGGGGCTGGGTAATTGGTGGTCTGGGCTGACCCAAAGGGTAAGTTGAGACTCAAAAACCAGACAGGCCTGGGGCTTGGGCAGCTTAGAAATGCTCCTGGATCTGCTCCAAATCAAAGCCTCTCGTGCACTGGATAAAAGAAAAGAAAGCTACACGATACAATGAGGACTGTTTTCTGAACCCTACGTGTGCTGCATTTCAGATGGCTCAAAACAAGGCAGACACAGTAATCCTCAGGGACATGCCTGGCCAAGTTGCTGTCTGGAAGGATGCCCTGAAAACATTCATTTCTTCCTTCTAGCTCTGCACAGCTTTTCTCCTGGTTGGGATTGGATAGATGGTAAATTTATGGAATTAAATCTCCGGGCATCCAGGGAGGGGAGGGTGACCATAAATTGGTAAATGGATCTCTCACATGTGCATTTTATTTGGGGGGGGGGGGTTGGATTGCTAGACCAGCAAGAACAAGGAAAATAATTAACATGAGATTTTTTCCCAAAGAAATTAGTTGTATTTCCAAATGTGTTGTATGCACATTTCTTCTTTTTAGCCTCAGTTTCATGCAATACATACAAGTGTGTTGGGGCTATAGAACAGGTGGTTGTGGCTTTTTTTTTTTTTTAATGTAATGAGGGGACAATGAGCTTGAAAAGGAGAAGAGAAAAAGGTGGGGATGTGTGGTACATTTGCTGTGTTATAAGAGATAAAGGATTTAAAACATACAGATGCTTTAAGGTAGTACGTTCATTTAATAATGCAGAAACCTGTGTCTAGAAAGTTTCAAGTTGCATGTCCAAGGTCACATAGCCCATAAACTAGTAAAGTCAGAATTTCAACCCAGGACTCCTAAAGGACATGCCCACTCCTTCCACTCTACTCGTCCTCGCCTCCAGTCCTTCTACAGGTAAGCCATAAAGAGGAGAAAGCTTAAAACAAGAAATTCTATGTTTACTCATTTCCCTGCTCCAAACATTGTTGTGGGAAAGCGTTTACACAAGGAAAGAGTTATCATTCTTTCAAAAGCACACATCAAATCTCATCTCAGCCCTTGCTACTGAGTTACACAAATGAAGACTTACTCCTTTTGACCTTACTTGATGTGGTACACGGGAAGGATAGGCCTTCTAAGCTCTCCCGCAGGAAAGAAGTGATATTTGCTTCTAACTTCAGCAAACAAGTGGATATAAAGGAAGTGTTTTCCAAATACCAACCCTAAGAAATCTGAAACCCAGGAGCTCACACATCACCCAGAATACACCGTAGACACAGACACGGCTTAGCTCACTGGCGACTAGCGTCCATACTATGATCCTTGTGTGTCTACAGCTTCCCTACAGGGCAAGACCTTCCCCCATGGAATATGACGTTTCTTGTAATAACTCACAATGAAGCTTTGTGGCTCGGTTATATAATAAAGCACATTTGACCAAACGCGGTTTTGTTTTTGTTTTTTAACTGATGGGAGTCTACAGTATTGCTGTCAATAAGCCAAAACTGGTTGGTTGCGGATGTCCTGCTGAGTCATCATGAGAGGTAAGTGGGAAGGACAAAGAGAGCAAGGCTAAAAGGACAGTGGTAAGACAGGCGTGACCCAGTGGAATGGCTGTTTCTGGAATGCAGTACCCAGAGAGGCATGAAATTCAGGTTGTGTTGGGCACAATCCCATTGGTGAAACATGCACCTGAAGATTCCAGGCAGTGATTCTTCAAGAAGGCAGGGCGGTGGCCATGATCCAGGAGGCCCCGGCGTCACCTCAGCCATCAGGATCGGTCTATTATGAATGAGACGCTACTGAAGCACCTGGGGTTGGGAAGTCGGCGAGGTCTGACCCTGAAGTATGGGGTGGTGGGAACAAAGCAGGGCATCTGGGTTCCATTTCAAGTGGGCCGTTAGCAGGACAGAGCAGGGGGCTGGAGTCTAAGCAAAAAGCTGAGGCAAAGACCTGATACCTAGGCCTGAGCCACGTGGTGGTGACAAGAGACTAGTGGGGATGTAGTAAAAACAGGCATTAAGAGCCAATCCCAAGCACTCTGGACCCACAGCTAAAAGCATCACAATTTTTCCAGACTGAAGAAGTGAGAAGGAGACTTCTACTATATTCTACAATCCTGGTAGCCTTGGTTCTAGGACAAAATGGATTCCACTATCTCCAAACCCTTTGGGAATCAATTCTCTAGCCATGTCTAAGCTTCTATGACAGTATCCCAAAAAGTGACATGAAGAAAGAGCCACGTCAGTGAGCCCATTTGTTATCAGACTTACATAGATTTTGTCGGCACTTCCTTTTCCCACACGTTCTCCATGGCATTTGTCTCTCTCTGCCTTCAGCACTGATCCTGGGTCTACCACTGTGTAGTTTCAGGGGACAACAAATAACAGCCAGTGAATATGTAACCAACTCTGCTTCAACTCTTTTTCAGGGTAAGCTCTTTAGTCAACAAGCACATTTGTTTATTCTGTATATGCAGACACACTCTTTTTGGAAGAATGTGTGGTAGGCTGTTTTTAGGAACAAAACAAAAGCAACACCAGAATGGTTTATGAAGCATATTGCAGTGGCCCACTTTGCAGATTTCAGAGGCCTTACAAATGAGACTGCCGTCCATGCATTCATGGGAAGCAGAGGCAGAAAACTCAGCCTGAGTTCAAAATTTTCAGCACTCAGAGAATATCTCTATTAAGAGTCCAGTCTGCCAAAACTGCTTTGCTAGAATCATAGACTCAGAATTCTAGAACTGGAAGGGAAATAAAAAAAAAAAAATCATTCTCGGGGCACCTGGGTGGCTCAGTGGGTTAAAGCCTCTGCCTTCGACTCAGGTCATGATCTCAGGGTCCTGGGATCGAGCCCCACATTGGGCTCTCTGCTCCGCGGGGAGCCTGCTTCCTCCTCTCTCTCTGCCTGCCTCTCTGCCTACTTGTGATCTCTCTCTCTCTGTCAAATAAATAAATAAAAATTAAAAAAAAATCATTCTCTAAATATTTCTTGAGCACTGATTAAGTGCCATGTATCATGTTAGACTATCAACTTGACCAGTCACTTCATATGATCGAGATTCAGCTGTTTTCTCACAGACACATAGCAAGCTATCCACAGAGCAAAGACTCAGGCACCCAGATTAAACCCCCTTTCTGATCCCACATTGTTAGTTTTTATTCTTTTCTCAGTGATAGCTTCTCCCATCCTCATTTATGCAGAACACAACCAAGAAGCTTGGAATGAAGAGAAGAGGGTTCAGGAAAGGTGAGAAAAAGGACTGCCCTCATACCCAGGCTTGGAGGGTGTGACATGGCCCCCAATCCATGAAAAACAGAGCATTTGTATATTCATTCATTTCTTCAACAACCTGACTACTGAACCACAAGACAGTCTCTGAGGTGTGTAAGCTTCCAAAGCAGCAGCCTCGTTATCAATAGCAATTTTTTAAAAAGCAATTCTAACCTTTGCTTGCATCTTTCAAGGACCATTATTGGGGAAGTGATTCATAACCCTAACAACGATTTTCAAAAGCACTTTGACATGTCCCAATTTTCTCCTTCTCCTGATTGCTTTGACGTCTCTCACAGCAAGAAACCGAACTCCTGGTAACTCTTTTTGTAGTCTCCCTTCTGGCTTGTACCCATCACCCAGGGCTCCTGATTCTGGAAGTCAACTCAGATTGTAGCTTAAATACTGTCTCCGGCCAGATCTCTCTTCATGCACTTGATTTTGCTTTCCAAATGGTCCCTTTTACATAGGTAGATGAAGGGAAGGGAAGGAACATTTATGCTTGCCTCAGAATGGTATGTATTAATAGGAGGAAGTTGATCCAGTAGGATTTGGCAATATGCCAAACATGAGAAATAAGAGATAAAGAGGAGTTAAACAGTAATGCTAGATTTGGAGCTTGGAGAATAATGATGCTATTTGCAAAAGAGGATCTTGGCAAAGATACTGATTTCAGATTTAGATACATTGCATACAAGAGGCAGTAAGGACCCACTGACAGCAGTGGTGAGCAGTTCCAGCAGATAATATAAGGAAATTGAAACATAAGAAGTAGACAAAAATATAAAATCCTAGACATCCAGAGCTCTTTAGCTCAGAGGGAAAAATCCTAAATGTATCATTACTTAGTTCTGGAAGAGGTCTCTATGAACAAAGGTGTATAGTCATATTGGTAATCTACATCAGAAAGATGCATTTATATTCAGGGCCTCTCTATGGATGAAGGGGGTGCAAAGTATAGCACATTTTTGAAAAATCCAGGGACAATTATTAAAAGTAAATTTTAGCATTTATGGTGACATGGTTCAGTTATTTTAAAATGAAAATAAGAATACCTCACTTATGTAAAACTCCCAATGCCCCAAAGTTGCCACATAAATAAACTAAATGGAGTGTGAATCTTCTATCCTTCGATTATTCTAAAGAAACCAGAAAATCTGTAGGTTTGAGTTATGTATTGTCTTTTGGTAAAGACTGTTCATCCTTATTTTTTCAGTTCAGATGTAACCCATTTTCACCAGGGCCAGCTACTTAGAAATTGCCTAGTAATGCTGGTAAGTAAGATTACTAAGCTGGATTTCTATCTGTGTGCTTGGAGTCCCTATCAGAGCCTCATTTCATAAGTTACTAATGGATATTCCTGACCCTAAATTCAGTGTACTGGTATCAGTGTGAATTTGGAGTTCATCTAGAACTCTGCCCTTGATCTTCCTCTTCCTGACTGTGTGGCATGAGCAAGTGGTTCACTTCATTCCCTGCCTTTCCTCTACTCTCTTTTCTTTTCCTTTATTTTCTCTTTAAGTCCAATTGTACAAGATAAGGTATATAGTAATTTCAAATTAGTCACGTATGATTTAAAAACACAATCTATGGAAAATATTTAGTGCACAATCTGGTGTGTTGTAAGAACTCAATAAATGCTGGCTGGGAACTCTAGTAATGGTAAGGGGCACTGGCAGCAACACAATGCTCCAAATGTTCCTGTTTCTGGTTATTTCAGGTCATGGATGAGAACAGGGCTTCAATGCAGTATTGTGATATATTAATCAGAGTTCTCCAGAGAAACAGAACCAATGAGATATGGACATGGAGAGAGAGATTTTAAATTGGCTCATGTGATTGTTGGGGCTGGCAGGTCTGCTATGTGCAAGACATACCAGCAGGCTGGAGATTGTGGTGAGTCGATGTTATAGTCTTGACTCATAAGGCAATCTGGAGGCAGAATTTATTTCTTGTCTGGGAAGCTCAGTCTTTTCTCTTAGTGCTTTCAACTGATTGGATGAGACCCATCCACATTATGGAGAATAATCTGCTTTACTCAAAGTCTACTGATTTCAGTGTTAATTATGTCTAAAAAATGACTTTCACAGTGCAGTTGGCACTGGTTTTGACCAAACAATTGGTCACCAGGGCCAAAATGACACTTAAGATGAATTATTCATCATATGCCCTGGACTCTGAACTGGTATGGCATTTAGGTAAACTGTTGTTTGTCTCTTTGACTCTCCTCTCTTCTTGGACTCTTTGGTCAAGCCATTTATTTCTCTGAGCCTCAGTTTTGTCTCTAGATCTTCCAATTGCTCATGTCTCTTTGTCTTCATATAGGAAAGTTGGTCATTGTGTAAGAAATATCACACAAATATGTAACAGTCTGGAAGAAGCAAATAAAACCTTTTATTTTTCTCTTCAAGATACAAAATTAGCAGAGTCTATTACTTCAGGAGGTGAGAGGTACTGACAAGTCACTGCTCACCTTAACGATAGGGGTAGATGGCTGGCTCGCCTGACAATTCTCTTCTCAGGAGAGAGCTGAGTAAAACTAGGCCTTAGTGCATTCATAGGACTAAATTAAGATGGCTCAAGGGGCAGTGGACATCAGGAGTGGAGATGACTCCTTTGTGAACCTAAAGGCATGAGGCAGGAGAGGTAAAAAAAATCAGCCCTTGCAAAGGAAGCTGCTGATCCACAAAGGCTGAACAACTGTTGTATTATTTTCATTAAATTTAAAAATATTAACTTTTTTTCACAAGCGTATTTTCCACAGGGTGAAAGCATGAAGAATACCACTTAAGCAGGAGAGAAGGAAAAGACAGAGAATACGGATTTAAAAAAACTGAAAGCAAGAACAAGGAAAAAGGAGGGGAGAAAGAAAGGGAGTAGAGAGAGATGTTTCTAGACAGATGGTACGTGCAGTCATCATCATCAGCTCCAGGAACTCATTACTCCATTTCTGGTGAGAAGAATACAGAAGGGTGGAGGGGAAACTCACCACTTTTCTTTCTGTTGTTTCTTGAACCTCCAGGCAGGGCGAAGGTGGCCGGGAGACCCTCCGAGAAAGAGGGAGTGTGTGTGCGGTATTTTGCTTTCTACAAAACTGAGCTTCTAAATTGAATTTAATTATAAGCCTAAGTAGAAGAGCCATAGAATTAGAAATCAGCTGTGGAAGAGAACAAAAACTAGTCATTCCTACTGTCAAACTGGGAATAGAGCAATCTAATATTTGGGAGGTTGGAACAAAGTGTCATGATCAAGCAGGAGCCACGGCAGTGGGTATTTAGACAGGATATCCAAAACGTAGCAGCTAAAAGTCTCTGTGATCACCATAACAAAGCCATTACATCCCTCTGTAGGAATAGGAATGGGATAGGATATACAGAGCCTATTATACAGAGAATGGGTAATCTTCCAAATAGGCTGAAACATGGACTTCCATAGTGAGTTTTCCAGGATATAAAGCTTAAGGGATGGGTTGATGATATATTCTAAAGGACCTTGAATACCAGACTAAAAAGACAGAACTTGTGTGTAGTAGAAAGTTCATATCCAAAGACTTTGGAATTTTTCAGCAATGAAATGGCATAGTCAGAATTTACTTTTAATGTTTGCTTTGGAGCAGGGTGAAAGACAGAAGGTGTCTTAGGTATCTATTGCTGTGTAAGACATTATCTCCAGATTTACTAGTTAAAAATGGAAAACATTTATTTTCTCACAATCCCCAAGGGGCAAGAATCCAGGAGTGAGGTAGCCAGGGAGTTCTGACTCTGGGTTCCTTGTGAGGTGGCAGTCAAGCTGTTGGCCAGACTACAATCATGTGAGGACTTAAGTGAGCTGGAGGATACACAAAGATATGTCAGTCTCATGGCTCTCACAGGAATCCTTAGATTCTCATCACATGGACATCTCTACAAGGCTTACCAAATGTCTTGTCCACATGATATAGAGGCTGACTTCCCTTAGTGGGGATGATCCAGGAGAAAGCGAGTGAGGAGGAAACCTGGAACTTCTAATGACCTAGTCTCTGAAGTCACACGCTAGCACGTCTGCTCTAGTCCATTCATTAGAAGTGGGTCACTGTATCCAGCCTACACTCAAGGGGAGAGTAACTAGGCTCCATCTCTTGAAGAGAGAGATGGCAAAGAATTTAAGGATACAAATTAAAACTAACTTGGATAGTTTAGCATCAGAACTTTCTAGAGATTTTCTACCTTACACCTGGTGCCTCCCATCCCAACAGGTATCTGGGACAGAAAAACAAATCAGAAGGCTAGTATAGTGGTAAAAGGGACCAAACAACCAGATCCTAGGAAACACGGTGTGTAAGAGAAATGTTAGAGGCAACACATGTGAGATACATTTTGCAGGAAGCTTTCAGGAATACATGGAGTAAATTTCATAGGCAGGAAGGTAGAGTGGAAAATAATCAAAAATTTTTTTTTAATTTATAGATGACGTGATTATCAGATGTAGTAGACTGGACTGTTTTAATGATGATGTTATTGGATAAATAAGAAAGTCTAAGAATGAGCAGAGGAAAGATGGGAGATAATGTGTTTGCTTTTGGAAAGGCTGAGTCTGTGTTATCAGTGGGTCTTCCATGTGCCAACACCAGCAGGCTATTGAAATACTAACGTGGAACTGATCAGTGAGCCTGGGAAATAGGGGTGGATACGGCCATTGTCTCCATTGAGCAGTAACATAAACCAGGCAATAAATGAATTGACCAAGAAAGAAAGAGTGAAGAAGGCTAAATTCAGACTCATGAGAAACAGTTACTTAAGGGAAGGAGGGAAGAAAGCAAGCTGTTGAAACTGTCCAAGAAGAGTTCAGAATATATGGGACTCAAGAGTTATGGGAGTGTTATGGGAGGAAAGGTAAGTGGAATCAGCTTACATTCTCAAATTTTGAGAAGTCAGGAAGATGAGGACTGTGTGGGACATTGTACTTGGAAGTTATGTTCTCTGTGATATCTACGGGAGCATTGTATGTGGGATGGAAAGGGAGGCAAAAGACGTGGCATGGTGTTGAGTAGTGAATGCAAGACTTCACTGGTGTGCTGAAAAAGGTTTCATCTGGCTCTCTGGGTGAGTGGGGGCAGGTCCTGATTTGTAGCATTTGCCAGATTTCATGGTGTCAATACTTCCATCCTAGACAATTACAAGCTGTCAATAGTTTAACAATTGACTCAAAAAATCCCTGAAAATTTGACAGATGGTTGTTATGAGTCTGTATGAGCTGGTTGCAGTGTATCACTGGAGGGGACTAAAAGATGAATGGGTATAGAGAAGTATTCTTTTGAACTTTTTGGAAATAGATATGGTAACTTACACTTACGCATTCCACCATGGAAAGGCATGGCATCCTCTCAGAAAGCCTCCAGTACTCTTCACAATATCCAGGGGGAGGACAGAGGAAATCTTTTGTTTTTCCTGTGTACTCTCTGTGTTCTGTTGGTGTCACATATCCACATGCAGCTCACTTTTCCCTTAGTGTCTCTTCCTCCTTCCTTTTGGTCACTCGTCCCCTAGGACTGACTTCACCTCACATCAGCTACATTTCTCCATGATGAACTTTTGCCTTGAACACCCACATTCTTCATGGTTGAAGTAAAGGAGAAGAAGGAGGAGGAGGAGAAAGAAGAGAAGGAGAAAGAGGAGAGGAAGAAGAAAGAAGGACTTCCTACTACCTGTCATCTTGCAGTAGATTATTGCTATGTTATGTTTATAGCCTTCTCCCCAACCAGGGATAAGAACCAGTGAGGGATAAAGGGACCAAGAAGGGAGGAAAAGCATATCCTCCCACACTCAGAATACATGAGATTCCATAGTGAAAGACTAGCTACCCACTACCTCTTTCTGCCAGAACACCCATATTTCTCACCATCACTATGATTTTGGTCAATGACATTCTTGGTCCTGAGCCACCACCTCTCCACAAAGGAATCCCAACAAAAATGATACAAAGACAAGGATGCTCTTCTAAACTATAAGTGTTTCTTCTGTGTCAGAGGATATTGTGCTTAATGGAGAATTTGAAGAAGCTCAGTGCCAACATTTATTCATGGTGCATGTTCTCCCAAGCCTAAAATTACAGGACTTGAAAGCTGTGTGAGTTTAAAGCAAACTGATCAAGACCACAAATGTTAATAAAATGCATGACTGCGGTCTGTATATTAACTATGATCTCAAGGAAATACCCTTGGGAATCGCACACCAGTGTTTTGCACTTGAGCTTAGAATCCTCAGTTTTTAAATGAAACTTTATTGTGATTATTAACCTGCAGAAATTTTAATTATCCTTTCAATGCTTGAAGGTTCATAATGGAGAGGTGCCAGAAAAATCCCACTGCTAATTAAATCCAACTGAATATTTCCTTTACCTGAAGATATGGAACTACTTCTTGTTTGTCAAATCCCTTTTAGCCAAATAACCACTTAACTAATCTCAAATTGAATATCTTATTTAAGATTTTGAATTATCCTTTCTCTCCAGGGAGCTGCTGTTGAATATTGTAATAGCATCATCTAGGGAAATATTTCTTACCCTCCTGACTAGAGGAAAGGGGAAAAAATATGTTTCTTTATATCACTAAGTAGATCGAAATCTGGGGAAATGAACAAGCTGACATTTTAAAGCAAAGAACATTAGTAGAAGGTAGGAATGGTTTCCATAACTGTGTACAAATCCTAGTCCTGAGTTCACAGAAAAAGAAAAGAGGATTTGGATCATTTCAAATTTGGACTAATTTGATTCTTCTTCCTGAAAATTCTAAATCATGATCTAATAATCATTACCCCAAATCACCAAATAATGACCTAGAGGCCCTGCAGGTCATTAGGTGCAGAATGACTTGGGCATCAGTGTATTATGAGAAAGGAAAGAGAATCAAATCTGGCTGTCACTTGCTAGCTTTGTGACCTTTAATAACTCACTTAAATGCCTTGAACTTCAGTTCAAATGACATTTGATACATCTCTGAAATATTGTCTACCTTCCTGCCATCTAGGACTATTTTTATTGCAATAATATCAATAAAAGCATTTTATGAAATTAACTAAATTATTTCTCTACTCCTACCATGGAATGGCTTGCTATTTCACCTAGATTAAAAATAGCATGTCCTTTCAATGGTCTGTGATCTGACTCTGCATTGTCACTCTGACCTCAGATTCTGCTTCCCTTTTCTGTGATCTTATTGCTCCAGCCACACTGACCTATTCCCTGTTCCTTGAGAAATAAACTCCTACACTAGCCCTCTGCTCTCACTGGTAGCTATTCTTACAATATTCTTCCCCTAATTTTCTACAGGCCTTGCTTTACTTAAATCTCAGTGCCTCACTTATATCTCACTTAAAATTTCAACATTTCACTACTGCTGGCACATCTTACCCTTCTTGTTAAAAGATAATTTGTTTTAAAATCTTTGAGTCTCATATAAATATCTGTGATGGTAAATTTTAATCTGTTAACTTGGAAAGTGTTTCTGCAGAGATTATCATTTAAATTGGTGAACTTCAAATCAGCAGATTGCCTTGCATGGTGTGGGTGGGCCTCATCCAATCAGTTGAAGGTTTGCATAGAATCAAAAGAAGCTGCCTTCTTTTAGACTGGAACTGAACCATTAGTTCTAGATCTCCAGGTTGCTGGCCTTCAGACTAGAACTGTGCCACCAGGTCTTCTGGGATCTAACCTGCTGGTCCGCACTGTCAATTTTAGGTATACCAGCTTCTGTAACTATGAGTTAGTTCCTTATATTCTCTCTCTCTCTCTGTCTCTTGTTCTGTGTGTGTGTGTGGAGGGTGGGAGTGTGCATGCATGTGTGTTTGTATATCCTACTGGTTCTGTTTCTTTGAAGAGTCTGGAGTAATACATCAAATTAACAAATATCAAATATTTCATTTAACTCACCCATTAATGAGTGAACCAGTAAGATGTGAAGACAGCTTCTTACATAAATTGCACTTACAGTTTCTGTGAGTCAGGAACCTATGTACGGCTTAAACTAAAAGACACTGTTTAGTGTCTCACCAGGCTGCAATCAAGGAGATGGCCAGGGGAAATTTATCAAATGGAATATCAGCTGGGGAAGAAGCCATTTTCAAGCTCATTCAGATTGTTGGCAGAATTCTTTTCCTGAGGTGGTAGAACTGAAGACCCTGGTTTCTTGCTGACTCTCAGCTAGAGTCTGTCCTCCCTCAGTTCCTAGAGGCCATCTATTGTTCCTAGAGACTGACTACAGTTCCTTTCTATGTGGATTTCAACAGTATGGCCACATTTCAGGTAGAGTCTTCAGAGCAATTCTGCTAGCCAGACAGAGATTTATATAACATAAAGTAATCATGGAAGGGACATTCTGCCATCTTGTTACAGATCCCAGTCCCACTCAAGAGGAGGGGGTTACATAAAAGTATAAACACTAGAGGGTAGATTACTGGGGTGTACTTTATAGTCTGTCCCTTATACAATGAAGGTCAATCAATGGCTTGCACTTCTTTAGAATCATATAATATCCAGTGGATCCTCTATCTAAAACCCAGTTTTCCATTGGAAGGATACCAAATAATCTATAAACATTCCTAAAATCCTTTCTAAGCAACACCAATCAAAACAAAAATAAGATAAATAAATTCCATCATCTATCTCTTTCATTAGAATGTGAGCCCCAGGGGCACCTGGGTTGCTCAGTGGGTTAAGCCTCTGTCTTCGGCTAGGTCATGATCTCAGGGTCCTGAGATCAAGCCCCACATCAGGCTCTTTGCTCAGCAGGGAGCCTGCTTCCCCCTTTCTCTCTGCCTGCCTCTCTGTCTGCTTGTGATCTCTCTGTCTCTGTCAAATAAATAAAGTCTTAAAAAAAAAAAAAAGAATGTGAGCCCCATTGCAGAGATCCTTGTCTTTTTTAAAAAATTATTTTTATTAACATATAATGTATTATTTGCCCCAGGGATACGGGTCTGTGAATCATCAGGCTTAACATTTCACAGCACTCACCATAGCCCATACCCTCCCCAATGTCAATAACCCAACCACCCTCTCCCTACCCCCCACCCCCAGCAACCCTTACTTTGTTTTGTGAGATCAAGAATCTCTTATGTTTTGTCTCCCTACCAATGCTATCTTGTTTCATTTTTTTCCTTCCCTATACCCCACACCCCCCCGCTCTGCCTCTCAAATTTCTCACATCAGAGAACTCGTATCATAATTATCTTTCTCTGATTGACTTATTTTGCTCAGCATAATACTCTCTAGTTCCATCCTCATCATTGCAAATGGGAAGATTTCATTTCTTTTGATGCCTGCCTAGTATTCCATTGTATATATATACCACTTCTTCTTTTTTTTTTTTTTTTAAAGATTTTATTTATTTATTTGACAGAGAGGGAGATCACAAGTAGGCAGAAAGGCAGGCAGAGAGAGAGAGGAGGAAGCAGGCTCCCCATGGAGCAGAGAGCCCGATGCGGGGCTCGATCCCAGGACCCCGAGATCATGACCTGAGCCGAAGGCAGCGGCTTAATCCACTGAGCCACCCAGGCGCCCCTATACCACTTCTTCTTTACCCATTCATCTGTTGATGGGCATCTAGGTTCTTTCCATAGTTTGGCTATTGTGGACATTGCTGCTATAAACATTCAGATGTATGTGCTCCTCACTATATTTGTATCTTTAGGGTAAATACCCAGTAGTGCAATTGCTCAGTTGGAGGGTAGCTCTGTTTTCAACTTTTTGAGGAACCTCCATGCTGTTTTCCAGAGTGGTTGCACCAGCTTGCATTCCCACCAACAGTGTAGGAGGGTTCCCCTTTCTCCACATCCTCGCCAACATCTGTCATTTCCCAACTTATTAATTTCAGCCATTCTGACATGTGAGGTGGTAACTCATTGTGGTTTTGATTTTTGTATTTCCCTGATGCCAGTTGATGTTGAGAACTTTCTCAAGTGTCTGTTGGCCATCTGAATGTCTTCTTTGCAGAAATGTCTGTTCATGTCCTCTCCCCATTTCTTGATTGGATTATTTGTTCTTTGGGTTTTGAGTTTGATAAGTTCATTATAGGTTTTGAATACTAGCCCTTTATCTGATATGTCATTTGTGAATATCTTCTCCCATTCTGTTAGTTGTCTTTTGGATTTGTTGACTGTTTCCTTTGCTGTGCAAAAGCTTTGCTCTTGATGAAGTCCCAATAGTTCATTTTTGCCATAGCTTCCCTTGCCTTTGGCAATGGTTATAGGAAGAAGTTGCTGTGGCTGAGGTTGAAGAGGTTGCTGCCTGTGTTCTCTTCAAGGATTTTGACTGATTCCTTTCTCACATTGAGGTCTTTCATCCATTTTGAGTCTGTTGTTTTGTGTGGTGTAAGGAAATGGTCCAGTTTCATTTTTCTGCATGTAGCTGTCCAGTTTTCCCAACACTATTTTCTAAAGAGACTGTCTTTTTTCCATTGTACGTTCTTTCCCGCTTTGTCCAAGATTAGTTGACCATAGAGTTGAGGGTCTATTTCTGGGCACTCTATTCTGTTCCATTTATCTATGTGTCTGTTTTTGTGCCAATACCATACTGTCTTGATGATGACAGCTTTGTAATAGAGCTTGAAGTCTGGAATTGTGATGCCACCAACTTTCACTTTCTTTTTCAAAATTGTCTGGCTATTCGGGGACTTTTCTGGTTCCATATAAATTTTAGGATTATTTGTTCCATTTCTTTGGAAAAATAATTGATATTATTTTGATAGGGATTACATTAAATATATAGATTGCTTTAGATAGCATAGACATTTTCACAATATTTGTTCTTCCAATCCATGAGCATGGAACATTTTTCCATTTCTTTGTATCTTCCTCAATTTCTTTCATGAGTACTTTATAGTTTTCTGAGTACAGATTCTTTGCCTCTTTGGTTAGGTTTATTCCTAGGTATCTTATGGTTTTGGGTGCAGTTGTAAATGGGATCGACTCCTTAATTTTTCTTTCTTTTGTCTTGTTGGTGGTGTATAGAAATGCGACTGATTTCTAATTTTATTTTATATCCTGACATGTTACTGAATTTCTGTATGAGTTCTGGCAGTTTTGGAGTGGAGTCTTTTGGGTTTTCCACATAAAGTATCATATCATCTGCCAAGAATGAGAGTTTGATTTCTTCTTTGCTGATTCAGATGCCTTTTATTTCTTTTTGTTGTCTGATTGCCGAGGCTAGGACTTCTAGTACTATGTTGAATAGCAGTGTGATAGTGGTCATCCCTGCTCTGTTCCTGACCTTAGGGGGAAAGCTCTCAGCTTTTCCCCATTGAGAATGATTTTCACCATGAGTTTTTCATAGATGGATTTGATGATATTGAGATATGTACCCTCTATCCCTACACTTTGAAGAGTTTTGATCACGAAAGGACGCTATACTTTATCAAATGCTTTTTCAGCATGTATTGAGAGTATCATGTGGTTTTTGTTCTTTCTTTTATTAATGTATTGTATCACACTGATTGATTTGTGGATGTTGAACCAACCTTGCAGCCCAGGAATAAATCCCACTTGGTCATGGTGAATAATCCTTTTAATGTACTGTTGGATCCTATTGGCTAGTATTTTGGTGAGAATTTTTGCATCTGTATTCATCAAGGATATTGGTCTGTAATTCTCTTTTTTGATGGGGTTGTCTGGTTTTGGGATCAAGGTAATTCCTCATAAAATGAGTTTGGAAGTTTTCCTTCCATTTCTACTTTTTGGAACAGTTTCAGGAGAATAGGAATTAATTCTTCTTTAAATGCTTGGTAGAATTCCCCTGGGAAACTGTCTGGCCCTGGGCTCTTGTTTTTTGGGAGATTTTTGATGACTGCTTCAATCTCCTTACTGGTAATGGGTCTGTTCAGATTTTATACTTCTTTTTGGTTCAGTTTCGGTAGTTTATATGTCTCTAGGAATGCATCCATTTCTTCCAGATTGTCAAATTTGCTGGTGTATAGTTGCTCATAATCTGTTCTTATAATAGTATGTATTTCTTTGGTGTTGGTTGTGAGCTCTCCTCTTTCTTTTTTTTTTTTTTAATTTTTTTTTCTTTTTTACAGATTGAGAGAGAGAGAGAGAGTACAAGTAGGCAGAGCAGCAGCCAGAGAGGGGAGGAAGCAGGCTCCCTGCCAAGCAGAGGAGCTCTCCTCTTTCATTCATGATTTTATTCATTTGGTTTCTTTATCTTTTCTTTTTGATAAGTCTGGCCAGGGATTTATCAGTCTTATTAATTCTTTCAAAGAACCAGCTCCTAGTTTCGTTGATTTGTTTTACTGTTCTTTTGATTTCTGTTTCATTGATTTCTGCTGTGATCTTCATTATTTCTCTTCTCCTGCAGGGTTTAGGCTTTCTTTGCTGTTCTGTCTCCAGCTCCTTTAGGTGTAGGGTTAGGTTGTGTACTTGAGACCTTTCTTGTTTCTTGAGAAAAGCTTGTATGGCTATGTACTTTCCCCTCAGGACAGCCTTTGCTGTGTCCCACAGATTTTGAACAGTTGTCTTTTCATTTTCATTTGTTTCCATGATTTTTTTCAATTCTTCTTTAATTTTCTGGTTGACCCATTCTTTAGTATGATGCTCTTTAGTGTCCATGTATTTGAGTTCTTTCCAACTTTCCTCTTGTGATAGAGTTCTGGCTTTAGAGCATTGTGGTCTGACAGTATGCAGAGAATGATCCCAATCTTTTGGTACCAGTTGAGACCTGATCTGTGACCCAGGATGTGATCTCTTCTGGAGAATGTTCCATGTGCACTAGAGAAGAATGTGTATTCTGTTGCTTTGGGATGAAATGTTCTGAATATATCTGTAATGTCCATCTGGTCCAGTGTGTCATTTAAGGCCTTTATTTCCTTGTTAATCTTTTGCTTAGATGATCTGTCTATTTCAGTGAGGGGGGTGTTAAAGTCCCCTACTATTTTTGTATTATTCTGTTATTAATTGGTTTATGTAATTGGCTGCTCCCATGTTAGGGGCATAGATATTTAAAATTGTTAGATCTTCTTGTTGGACAGACCCTTTAAGTATGATATAATGTCCTTCCTCATCTCTTATTTTAGTCTTTGGCTTAAAATCTAATTTATCTGATATAAGGATTGCCACCCCAGCTTTCTTTTGATGTCCATTAGCATGGGAAATTTGCTTTCCACCCCCTCACTTTAAATCTGGAGGTGTCTTTGGTTCTAAAATGAATTTCTTGAAGATAGTGTATTCATTTCTTTTTTTTAATCCATCTGATGCCCTGTGTCTTTTGGTTGGGGCATTTAGCCCACTTACATTCAGGGTAACTATTGAAAGATATGAATTTAGTTCCATTATATTACCTGTCTAAGGTGACTGTTACTGTATATTGTCTCTGTTCCTTTCCAGTCTGTTACTTTTAGGCCTTCTCTTTGCTTAGAGTACTGCTTTCAATATTTTCTGTAGGGCTGATTTGGTGTTTGCAAATACTTTTAGTTTTTGTTTGTCCTGAAAGCTTTTTACCTTTCCTTCTATTTTCAATCACAGCCTAGCTGGATATAGTATTCTTGGCTGCATATTTTTCTCATTTAGTGCTCTGAATATATCATGCCAGTTTTTTCTGGCTTTCTAGGTCTCTGTGGATAAGTCTGCTGTCAGTCCAATATTTCTACCATTGTATGTTACAGACATCTTGTCCTGAGCTACTTTCAGGATTTTCTCCTTGTCACTAAGACTTTTAAGTTTTACTATTAGATGATGGGTTGTGGACAATTTTGAGGGGGGTTCTCTGTGCCTTCTGGATTTTGATGCCTTTTCCTTTGCTATATTAGGGAAATTCTCTATTATAATTTGCTCCTGCCTATCTTCTGCTCCCCTCTCTCTTTCTTCTTCTGGATTCCCAATTATTCTCCTATTGTTTCATCTTATGGTATCACTTATCTCTTGAATTCTATGGTCCAGTAGTTGTTTGTCTCTCTTTTGCTCAGCTTCTTTATTCTCCATCATTTGGTCTTCTATATCACTAATTGTCTCTTCTGCCTCATTTATCCTAGCAGTAAGAGCCTCCATTTTTTATTGTACCTCATTAATAGCTTTTTCAATTTCAACTTGGTTAGATTTTAGTTCTTTCATTTCTCCAGAAAGGGATTCTCTGATATCTTCCATGTCTTTTTTGAAGGCAGCTAGATCCTTGATAATCATCATTCTGAACTCTAGTTCTCACACATTACCAATGTCTGTATTGATTACATCCCTAGCCATCAGTACAGCCTCTTGTTCTTTTTTTTGTGGTGAGTTTTTCCATCTTGTCATTTTATCCAGATAAGAATATAAAGGGTGGAAAAGCCCAGAAAAATGTACGCTAACCAAACTGGGGGGTAAAGAAAGGGGAAAAAATTAGAAGATCAAAAAGATAATAAATATATATATTTATTAATTATCTTTTTAATAAATTCATATAAATTTATCTTTTTTATAAATATATATATATATATATGTAATGAATAGAACAGAGCTATCCACTTGATTTTGGGTGTCTTCTGGTCTCTTAGAAGAAACTACCTCCCAAAATTTTAAGGAAAATAAAAACACATATATATACACACACAAAAGTAAGGGTAGACACATAGAAGGGATGGAATTCAACTGTAAAGATGAAAATTTTAAAAGATTCTAAAAAATGAATTGATAAATTGATTGGAAAAAGAAAAAAAGAGGAGAGAATTTGATGAGGCTGGAGCTAGATGTATAGTATATTTGATCTATTAGAAGAAATCATAACCCAACATTTTAAAGAAAAAAACACCTATATGTATACAAAAATAAGGTTAAATATAATGAAAGTATAAAATATGTCTATAACAATGAAAATTTTAAAATATTTTAAAAAGGTATTGATAAGATAAAATAGTTTAAAAATGCTAAAAGAGGAAAGAGAAAACGTCAATAAATAGAATCAGAAAAAAATAAAATTAAAAAAATTTAACTATGCAAGACTAAAGGATCACAGGGGAAAAGTCATGAGTTCTATGCATTGCTTTCCCCTAGCTCTGTTCCACAGTTCTCGTTAATACGTGAACTTGGTCTTGGCTGGATGTTCTTGTTAATCTTCTAGGGGAGGAGCCTGTTGTAGTGATTCTCAAATGTCTTTGCCTGAGGTGGAATTGCACTATCCTTGCCAGGGGCCAGGCTAAGTAATCTGCTCATGTTCACTCTCAATAGCTTTGGAGGCAGAGAATGAAAATGACGGCCTTTCAATCTCGGCCCCGTAGACACTGAGAGCTTGGAGTCCCACTCCTCAGCGCACCCTCAGAGAAAAGCAGTCAATCCCTCCCATCTCCATGACCTCCGGCCATGTTTTGTGTTCACTCGGCCTGTGACTGAGCATTTTATCTCAGGTGCACAGCCCTGTTTGGAGTCTCCAAACCCAGCAGATTCCTGCGGCATGCTCCTCCAATGCTCCTCCTGGAGGAGGAAGGTGAGTCTCCCCGCCTCTGCTGCTTGTGGGGTCCCTGCTCAAAGACTGTGGCCAGTCCTGCCTTGGATCATTATTGAAGGTAACCCTGAGCCGAGAGCTCACTCCTTGGCTCTGTCCCTGCAGCTGGCTTCCCCGCTCTGATACCTGAGGGCTCTGCCACACTCAGATACCCCTGGTCTTTCAGTGACCCCACGGGACCTGAGACCACACTGTCCCCACGAGGGCGCCACCCCCACTTAGCCTCTGGAGCAATATCCCTCAGTGGAGCAGACTTTTAAAATTTCTGATTTTGTGCTCCACTTCTCCACCACTTGCTGGGAGCTGGCCCCTCCCCCCATGGTTTATCTTCCCGTCGCTTCGGATTCACTTCTCCACACGTCCTACCTTCCCAAAAGTGGTCGATTTTCTGTTCCTAGAATTGCTACTCTTCTTCTCTTCTATCTCCTATTGAGTTTGTAGGTGTTCAGAATGGTTTGATAACTATCTAGCTGAACTCCAGGGATCTAATGCTATTTTAGTTTCCTACTTCTCTGCCATCTTGCTTCCTCCTGATCCTTCTCTGTTTTGTTCACTGCTGTGAACAGTATCAAGAACAGTGGTGGACACTAGGTAAGTCATATTTGTGGGAGGAACAAATGAATGATTAGGCTGTTTTGCAAGAGGTATTGAGGAAGATGAATGTGTGTTGCAAAGAACATTGGGCTAGAACCCCAAAACCTGAGTATGGGAATTGCTCTTAATTGATTAGGAGCCTACCAGCTGCCCTAGTCAAAACTCTTTTCCCTCAGAGGGAAATAGGAACAGGGAAAACCACATCAAAGGGCTTTTCTAAGAGTGAAGTAAATGAAATTGAGACATTTGGTTTTTAGCTTTGACCTGTAAAGAGGTTGGAAGTTGTCACTACCATCCTTACAACAAGAGAAAACTGAACAAATTGCGGGAAAAGTGGCTTTTTTTTTTTTTGACTCATCAGAGAACTGAAGTCACAGCAAATGCCACTCCCAAACCTGACAAGACAGGTGAACCTAAGAGCCATAGCTGAAACATGCTTACTTGGAACAGAATCTGCAAGAGCCATAATGTCGTAGGAGCAATTTAATGGTAATTTTGATGAATATTTGAGGATGAGTGTGAATTCCCTTAAAAATGAGAGACCTGGGGGCGCCTGGGTGGCTCAGTGGGTTAAAGCCTCTGCCTTCGGCTCAGGTCATGATCCCAGAGTCCTGGGATCGAGCCCCGCATCGGGCTCTCTGCTCCGCAGGGAGCCTGCTTCCTCCTCTCTCTCTCTGCCTGCCTCTCTGCCTACTTGTGATCTCTGTCAAATAAATAAAATCTTTAAAAAAAAATGAGAGACCTGGGTGCTGAGTTTTGGTGGCCCCCAAAATTTTGTGAGTTTGGACAAATACCAGGTTCTCATGGCTAAGAACCAGGAAAGATAGTTTCATGGCTTTGCCAGGAGTAGGCGGTAAGTATTCCTTGTGAAAACACCTGGAGCCTTTGTAACAAAAGCTGGCTCTCAGGAGAAAAGTACTTTATCAGAACCTAAAATAACCTGGATTTAGTGGCTTTCCCCTGCTCCAGACATCTCTAGCTTTTCTGTTTACTTAAGAGGGAAAATGCTAAGCAACACTGTGGAAGTCACAGCTCAGGAACACATATCCACTGAAAGTCTGGGACAAAAGATTATAGAATATTTCCCATTCCCCACACCTACCCCCCATACCAATAAGGCTACAGCATAATAATAGGGGATTGCAGCTAAGAGAACTGCAAATATAGACTCTGTCTAAGGGAGACTTCTTAGGAAAACCCAAAGACAACAGGAACACAAAAACAGGGACCCTAGACCTGAAGAGACCTCTCATCAAAGATTATATACAAATGGGAAATAAACATATGAAAAGATATTTAACATCGGATGTCATTAGGAAAGTGCAAAGTAAGCAATGAGATACAGCTTCATACCTATCAGAATGCCTAAATTCCAAAACATCTGATCATGCCAAACACTGGCAAAGATGCAAAGCAACAGGAACTCCCATTCATTGCTGGTGGGAATGCAAAAGAGTACAGCCATTTGGAAGACAGTTTGCCCGTTTTTTACAAAGCTCAACATAGCCTTACCATATGTCCAACAATCAGGCTTCTAGGTACTTACCCAAATGAGTTGAAAGCCCTGCACACAAATGTTTATAGCAGCTTGATTCATAATCATAAAAACTGGGTGCAAGGATTCTAGGGAAGAGGAGGGACAGTTGAATAAGAAGATGGAACTATTCTGCCCAATACTGCAATTGTGGATACGTAAGTTATGCACCTTTCAAAACCATTTAGCTTTAATAAACAATGTATGTATATTTTAAAAAAAAAACAACAACCAGGAGTTCCAGAGAATCCTAACCATTGATTTTGAAGTAGATAACTCCTGTGCCCCTTCCTTTCTACCTCCTATCAATGATTCTCCTGTTAGGATATTAGCTGAAATCTCAATGACTTGGAAGAAATATTTTTTGTATGTCTCCTTTGTAAGAAAGTGGGTCATTTTAAACTTAAATTTGAAGACTACTCTACATCATGCTCTCTCCTAGAAAAAACTCTAAATTCTTTCTCCATTGTTTTTGTTGTGGTTTCCTCCTAATAAAATAGAAAAGGAAACAATAGAGAAAGGAAATGCAAGTCCTAGCTGTGTAAATAAGCACTGGAGTAGCAAAGTGTATGTTTGAGGGCAAATGAAAAAACGGCAGTACTCCTGTTGGGCTCAGTTTGGGAAAGGGCAAAGATTGACTCCTTAGCGTTGAGTTAGAGGATGAGTTCTAGCAGCTAAGCCCCACTTCTACAAATTATCAGTCAGTGCCCATGAATGTACAAAGTGAAGTTACAGAGTGGCACGGTGTTAGCTTGCTTGTCTACCATCAGGCACATCCTCTCAATGACCTGTTCCAACACACAGGCTCATACCTCATCTGTTGGCACCATGGAGCTGGCACTGATGAAGGTACTCTTCTGCCTAAATGGTTTGCCTATTTCCTACCTGTCCCATAGTCCATTGCACTCATATTAAGAGAAAAGAATCTGACTTACTCTACCCTCTAGCAAAGAACATCTTATTACCAAAGCAATGAGAAAAATGTGTCATTTCCATCCATAATGACTTTTACCATTCTTTGAAGATATCAACAGAGAAAACAAACATGGCCCTGGGAATTTAAAAACCAGTTTGTGGAATGATTTACAGACATATGAAATGAGAAGAAAGATCTATGGAATAATGTGACTTGGTGTAGTACTATTTGCAGATCACTTTTTGTTGTAAATGACAGAATACCAGCTCAAATTGATTTAGGCACAAAAGGGAATATTGGACCCCTGGATTTGGCTGTGCCAAGTCCAAAAGTGCCACCTGGAATCTACCAATCTCTTGGTTCTACTTCACTGTATGTCTCTTGAATGGCTTCTGGAACCTTATCTTCTTTTAGTTTAGTAACTGCAGACAAAGGAATGTATTTTTTTTTTTTCAGCAATTCAGAAAATTTGAGTCTTATCATGTTTAGATTATGTGCAATCCCTGAATCTATCTCTATGGCCAGTAAGAAGAAATTCACTGATTGATAAGGCCTAGGTTTTTTGTCTAGCTGAGTATTGAAGTAGATCAGCATTATCCATATACTAAGATTGGGAGTTTTCAAAATGAAAATCAGAAGCTTTAACTAGATGAGGGAGACATGGATGCTGCATGAGTAGAGCAACAGAATCTTCTCCTATGACCATAGAACCATCATGTGTAGTATCATGTGGCCCAACTCAGTGACTTTCAGTCTTGTCACAGTAATAACCTCAAAGGTAAACTCACTCTGTGGATGACACAGAGGCTTTCTTTAGTCTGAATCTAGTGTGCAGCGTATTCTATGGTCCTAACTCCCATTTTCTTTCCTGTCTCCCACAAGCCAGAACTCTGAAATGAAATTTTAAAATGTCCATTGATAAGAAGACCTACCATCGATGCCTATAGAATAAAAATATCACCATGGGGTTTGGAAGAGATCTCCATTTTTGCTTATTTCTTCAACTGCCTTTATTACATGGATCCACTGTCATTGTTTTATTTTAGTAAAAAACACATGACATATTTACCATCTTTACCATTTTTTAAAAGATTTTATTTATTTATTTGACAGAGATCACAAGTAGGCAGAGAGACAAGGAAACAGGCTCCCTGCTGAGCAGAGAGCCCGATGCGGGGCTCCATCCCAGGACCCTGGGACCATGACCTGAGCCAAAGGCGGAGGCTTTAACCCACTGAGCCACCCAGGCACCCCACCATCTTAACCATTTTTACGTGCACAGTATGGTTGAGTAATAGCGCTCTATGAATTTTTTATCTTGTAAAACTTTATGCCCTCTGAACAAAAACTCTGTTTCTTCTTTTCCCCCTCCTCCTAGCCTTTGGCAAACACCATTCTACTCTCCAGTGTCTCTTATAAGGGCCCTATTGCTTATTCATGTGAGAAATAATTGAGGGACCAGGAATGCTTAATTTGGACTACAGCATGCCTAAGGGACCTGAGAGCTATTCTTATGCATCAAATATCTGCCATGCGTGTCTTCTGAATAGACCGCTTCAGATACGATTAGGAAGCAAACAGGATATGAATGATTTTTAAAAAATATATTCTGGATTATTCAGTGTCTGGCAAAAAGGTCAGATACTGGAAGGTACAAAAGGAAAGAAGTTAGGCTCACTTAAGAAGGCATTTTGTAGCAGAGCTGTTTTACCATGGGATGTGATTCTTCTGGGGAATGGAATTCTACACTATTACAGATGTTGAAATATAAGCTCCTAATAAGACAGAACCATTCCTAAGAAGGTTATCCAGGTATCACACAAGGATTAACTTAAATATTCCCTTTATTCTCTTCTAACAATGGAATTTCTCTATGGTTTTGGAAGAGAAAGACTATGATTTATTAGGTACTTGGTATGACATAAATACAAAATTCAATGTTTTATATGAGATCCAGAAAGTTGAAAATTCAAACTATCTTGTGAACATACTCAACCGAAGTATACACCATTAAAATTTAAAATACATATGGGGTATAAAAGGATTCCTTTCATTCCTGGCTATAATGGAGTATCAAAACCCACCACAAATAACTATAATACTGGGCAAAATTTATTAACTGACTTCATTCATACCGTGGGCACTAGGAAATGCTGGAATATAATGCCTGAGAGAAGGGAAGTAAGTGAAATGTGAATTACAATTTCCCTGGATAAATGCCTACAGACAATTTTGAGCCATGCTGCAGGGAAGAATGAATGAACAGGGCCTGAAGAACTTGCTGAATGGAGGACACAGAGATCAAAATTCAAGGAGGCTAAGTCCTATGGAAGTGTAGGTAGAACTCTGAAAAAGAACAATGCAAGAAAATAAAAAGCCTCTAGAAATCTACATAAGGATCCTCTTGAGTAATTGCTAAGTAAAAAAACTATCCTTCTAAAAGGTGAAACCACAGAGATGAACAAATGGGGATCACAGAGCATTAAGGTGAACCAGACTCAAATCTCACAGAAGGTCAAGAAGTGTTCAGGCTTCAACAGTCCAGAATAGAGAGTCCTTTGTGATGTCCCAGATAAATGAGTTAATTCCAAAAATTTCATATTGTGGGAGGAAAGCAGAACTATCCTGGAGTGAAAGCTACTCTAGCCCTAGACCCACCTTCAAAAAAAATCTTAAATCACACTATGATGGGACTATATGGATCCACAAGTAATCTCACAGAAAACTGTCTCACAGAAAAAAGCCCAGTGCTCTTTAATTCTAGACACTCAGCAATGTAATATTCATAAAGTCGAGCTACCAGACAAGTCAAAAAGCAAGTAAAAGCATTCCATAACCAGAAGAAAGGTCAGTCATTAAAAATGGACTCATCAAGGAAGAACTAAATAAATGGAAAGATATTCCATGTTTAATATTATCAAGATGTCCTTTCTTCTCAACTTGATTTATAGATTCAAAGCAATCACAATAAAAATCTCAGCAAGTTCTCTTGTAGCTATTGACAATGTTATTCTAAAGTTTATATGGAAAGGCAAAAGACCCAGAATAGCTAATACAATATTGATGAATAAAACAAAGTAGGAAGATTGACACTTACCTGACTTCAAGACTTCACATAAAGTACAGTAATCAAGACAGTGTGATATTGGTAAAACAATAGATCAAGAGGATAGAATAGAAAACTAATATAATCAAAAATCTAGTCATACCATAAATATACTCACCTGATCTTTGATAAAGGAACAAGCACAAGAAAATGGAGCAAGATAGGCTTTTCAACAAATGGTACTAAAACAACTAGACCAGCATGCAAAAACATGACTCTAGACACAAACCATACACTAAAAAATTAACACACAGTAGACATAGGCCTAAATGTAAAATGCGAAACTATAAAACTCCTAGAAGATACCTTTAGAGAAAACCTAGTTGGGTACAGCAATGCATTTTTAGATACAATATCATAAACATGATCCATTAAGGAATTGATAAGGTGGAATTCATTAATATCAAAAACCTGTGCTCTGTGAAAGACGATGTCAAGAGAATGAAAGCACAAGCCACAGAGTTGGAGAAAATATTTGCAAAAGACACATCTGATAAAGGACTGACACCCTAAATATATGAGAACTGCCTAAAACTCAAGAAAGCAAAAACCCAATCACAAAATGGACCCGAGACCTAAACAGATGTTTCACGACAGACCGACAGATGACAAATAAGCATACGAAAAGATACTCCATATCATATGTCATCAGGGAAATGCAAATTACAAATAATAATGAGATTTCACTACACACTTATTAGAATGGCAACCACTTTGGAAGATAGTTTGGCTGTTTCTCACAAAGCTAAACATGCTCTTACCATGTGATTCAACCATTATAGTCCTTGATATTTATCTAAAGGAGTTGGAAACCTATATCTGAAAAAAAATAAAAATAAATCTGTATCTGCACAAAAATCCAGCACAAGATGTTTATAACAGCTTTATGCATCATTGTCAAAACCAGGAAGCAACCAAAATGTCCTTCAATAAACCATGGTACATCCAGGCAATGAAATATTCTTCAGTGCTAAACAGAAATGAGCTGTCAAAGCCAGGAAAAGACATGGAGGAATCTTAAATGCATATTACTAAATGAAAGAAGTCAATTTGAAAAGTCTACATACTATATGATTGTAACTATACGGCATTCTGGAAAAGGCGAACAATGGAGACAATAAAATGATCAATAGTTGCCAAAGGTTTGGGGTCAGGAAGGATGAACAGATTGAGCACAGAGGATTTTTAGGGTAATGAAGATATTCTGTATATTTCTATAATGATAGTTACATGCCAGTCATCACATATTTGTCTAAACCCATAGAATGCACAATACCAAGAGTGAACTATAATGTAAACTATGGACTTTAGGTAATAATAAGGTGTCAGTGTAGGTTCACCAATTGTAACAAATGTTTCACTCTGGTGCAGGATATTGATAATGGAGAAGCCATGCATATGTAGGGGCAGGAGGTATATGGAAAATCTCTATGCCTTCCTCTCAATTTTGCTGTGAAACTAAAGCTATTATAAAAAACTTCAGTCTGAATTTTTTTAAAAATCCAGAAATGACAGAGATCATAGAACTAGATCAGTGGGATGTAAAAACAGCTTTTATGGATATATGAAAGTTTTTGAAGATTAGCATGAGAAAAAGAAATGATATATAAAAGAATGAATGATACATCTAAAAATAAAAAAATATCTGAAAGAAATTCATAGCATGGAATTAATTTGAGATTAGAATTTATGAAAGAAAATATGATCTAACTTCAACAAAGAACAGTAGAATTTACCCAAACTGAAACATAGAGATAAAGAGAAAGACTGCAAGAAGAACATTGCCTCGGTGACCTGTGGAGCAATACCAACTGGTACAACATACATATAACTTGAGTCTCAGAAAACAAGGAGAAAGGGAGAAAAATATTTGAAAAAGTAATGATCAAATTGTTTAATATTTGATGCGAACTGTAAACACAGAGATTATACAAAACCACACCAAGGGACATTCTAATCAAATGGATAAAAGACAATGACAAAGAAAAAGATAACATAAAAACACCAGGATATTAAAAGACATTTGAAATACTAGGAACAAAGATCAGGACTGCCATAGAGAGAATGGACACAGCAAAAACAGAACGAGGGTTAAGAACTACTGAAGGTGTCTTACAGAGAATGCACGTGAGAAGATAGTGATGGAAAGCTGTCATGTGTCTGTGAGGGAAATCTGATAACCTAAAATTCTATATCCAGCCAAGAAAAAAAAAATCCTCCAAAAATCAAGGTGAAATAAAAATTTTTCAGACAACAAATGCTAAGGAATTTCATGCCAGCAGATTCATACCATGGAGGATTTTTTTTTAAGATTTTGTTTATTTATTTGACAGACAGAGATCACAGTAGGCAGAGAGAGGGAAGCAGGCTCCCCACTGAGCAGAGAGCCCGATATAGGGCTCAATCCCAGGACCCTGAGATCATGACCTGAGCTGAAGGCAGAGGCTAAACCCATTGAGCCACCTAGGTGCCCCCACCATGAAGGATATTTTAAAAGTTCTTTAGGTTGAAGGAGGTAACACCAGAGGGACACCTGGGTTTACATAAATAAATGAAGATACCACAAATGGTAAATATAAAGATCATTTTCTCTCATTTTTAAGTGTCTGTAAAAGAAAATTAACCATTGAAAGCAACAACAGCAATGCATTATGGGGTTTAAAATATATGTAGAAAAATGCATGACAAGAATATCTCAAAGAACAAGAGGAGAATAATTAAGGACTATTCCTATAAGGCTTATACATTTTTACATTTTGGATTCATATCGCAAACTCTAAAGCACCAAGTAAACTGGCAGAGGGGATGGAATAGAATAAATCAACCCGATAAAACCCAAGGGAAAAAAGAAGAAAAAAAAAGGAAGAAGAAGAAAAAAGCCTGGACAGATTCATGATAAATAGGAGACAAAAGATTATAGACTTAATCCTATTCATATTTGGAAATCATGAATTTAAATGATATAGATATTCTAGTTGAAAGGCAGAGATTTCTCAGACTGGACAAAAAGGAGTTCTAACTGTAAACTGTCTACAATAAAACCATTTAAAATATAAAACCACAGAGGGCTGTTGATAAGGAGATAAAGTTGGTGTGATTCATGTGTTTGATCTTGATTGTGCTGTTAGTTTCACAAGCACATAGCTCAGACCCTTCTGTTTATACATTTAAATGGGTGCATTTTATTGCATATAACTTATATTTCATTATACAAGTTACATTATAACATGGATGATACAATATTTCATTGAATTGTAAAACAGTAAAGTTGATTTTTAAAAATCAAAATGAAATCCTTTTTTAAAATATAATTATGACAGAGACATTATGGTTTCATGTAGCCAAACACCTTTCCAGTCTTTGTAGGGAAATTTGTTATATGGCCTAGTAACCCCTAGCACTTTCAGGAATATTCTTATTTCCTCTCTGACCCTAGAACAAGAACATTCACTTTCCCCAGGATTAGAGCTGAGTAGGACTGAACCATCTACATTCTGCCTCTGCTCTGGCATAACACTCCCGTTTACACAGGGCTTCTTCTGAAGAGAGCGAGATCAAGCTATTTGCCTGCACAGCACTTTGGTCTCGCTCCAAGCTCAGTAAGCATGATCAGCAAGGTAAATGGCTAGAGTTCAGGAGTTCCTAAAGACCAAGAGCATACAAGATGCTCAACTGTAAGGTCAGGGCCTCGTTCTTTCTGTTATACCTTTAATTCCAAGCAAGGTCTGCATCCATAAGCCTTGCCTGTTCCACCATGAAAAATCCAAGTGAATTAATTAAATGAATTCAATACAGTGTGGTTTAGAAAGCCATTTATAACCAATTTGGTTTGAGACTTGTTTGCAATACTGTTGATAACTTTACACTTCTTTCCCCCAAAGGTAAAAGGACTTCCATTGAGCTTGTTTCTCTCAATAGCCTAAAATCTTTCACTGGTTACGTTGCTGGGTTGGTATATTACCTTTCCAATCATAAACCATTTTCTTTTTGATTAACTAATGTACTCTGGGAGTCTTATGTATTAAAGTTGTTTCCCAGCCGGATTTTAAGCAACTAGAGGCCCCTTGCAAGTCTGAATTCTGCAACATATTCCCAGCAGGGTTCCATTTGGTTGCTCAGTCTTAGAAGTACAACAGGCAAAAACACTCAGCAAGAACTTTGCTTTCTTGTAATAGTTCACTGACCTTTAATGTCACTGATGGTGAGTCTTCTAGAGCAGTTTCCCAGAGTGTGGTAAACAATTTACGAATGAGAAATACCTGCTTTCAGATTCCACACAGATCACTTTTTAAAAAATTCTTCATAGTTCTTTGTTTCTGTATACATTAAAAAATATGCAGACAGAACATAAATTTCTTAATTTTTAAAGACAAGACTTGAGGGAGATATTGATTTCAAAATGGAAATGTAAGTAAAAATGTTAATTAATAAATGGGAGACACAAATGTGGCAAAAACCATCGAGGTGATGTGGAGAGGCTTGGATTTCTGTGGGTGGGGGAAACGACTTTATGGCACAAGCTAGGGTGATTCATTACATTCCCTGACTTGTAAGAATATATTACATACCCACCATCTGCCTCACTCTTCCTCCCTCCATGCTTCCTCCCTCCAGGCTGGGAGTACACACAGCTCCCCTCCTCGGCCACAACTGTGCACACACACACACACACACACACACACACACACACACACACTTCTAACGGTAAACATTCCAGCTGGCCAGTGTTAAACGATAGAAATGACTTTCTTCCAAACCCAATGGGCTCTAGGTGTGGAGCCCAGATCTCGGAGCAGACCCCCTGACCTCTTGTATGAGGTACCTAACTCCAGTTTATCTAGGGCAGGCTCTAGCAAATGAATTTCAGGGTGTTTGTCCTGATTTATGAGCTTACAGACTAGGTCATGAGTAAGAAATAAGTGTCATTTATCAGCTTTCTGGAGTCAATGGCAGACAGTTGGGGTGAGAGCTGACTCCTAAGCCTCATAAGGAAATAGCTCCCACCTACTCAGGCAGGAACACTGTTCACCTATAGCCGGAAACAGGGACTTCATCACACTTCTCACCAAATACTTCTTCCGCCAAGTGATTTTTCGGTTCCAGTTGGGAATCTTAAAAAAAAAAAAAAAAAAAAGAAAGAAAGAAGGAAAAAAAAAAAAGGACATGTCAAAATTAATGTTGAGAATTGGTGTTATGAATAAAAAATTGTGCCAAATTAGCACTTCAAATTTAATTTTATGTGCAGCATGCTGCCAAGCAACTTGGAACATTTGCAAGTTGTTGAGAAATAGTTACAAATGGCAAATAGCTTCCTTCACTGCCTTCTCTTCCCCTCTCCCCTATAGCATCTCCTCTGGGAAACACAGGGATACTGGGTCTGTGTGGGTATTGGGGCAGGTGGGAGGATGACAGGCATCAAAGGGGCCTGGGGTGACTGTAGAAAATTGTTAGATTGTTTCTATTTGCATTTCACATGAAAAATTTTCAGCTCCCAGATTTTAAACAATAGGAACTGCTTAAATTCAGAGCCCCACACTTGAATTCACATTTCTTGGGACAGCAATGATTAAAAAGAAAAAAATCAGCCTGTTCATATTACCTGCTCTATCCAAGAACCTGTAAGAACAATAATGTACAGTGTTTCTCTAAGTTAAAAAGAAATTTTAACTTTTTAAACTTTTTTGAAAAGTCAAAAAAATAAGGTAACTTTTGCACTATTTTGAAATGGGCTCTGATTTGTGTCACTTGGGACCTCCCATCTTTTTCTCTGTCCCCTACATTCTGACTCCAAATCAAGTGACTCTTTGATAATGTCAAATCTTGACTGAATTGTATGAGCTTGATCCATTGAAATGGGGCTTTTATTTTTCTAAAGTGGACTTCAAAATACTTTCCCTATGTTTTAAAAGACTTTATTTTTAAGTAATCTCTACACCCAACGTGGGGCTTGAACTCACAACCGCAAGGTCAAGAGTCGCACACTCCACTGACTGACTCAGCCAGGTGCCCCTACTTTTCCTATTTTTAACCACCCCCATCTTCATGCTGGTCTGGTTTATTATGTCATGCATTATATGCTATACATTTTATATTCATACAACTGTCCATTTTGAAAGATTCTGAGAGGACATCTGGTTACCCTCCTTTGCACAAGGGAAGCTGTGTAGCAGAGAGGAGTCAATTCCCCATGCTCACAGAAAGCCATTCAGGAATTCGGGTCATTCCTGCCTTTACTCTCAGGCCAGGATGATTTCCATGCCTTGCCTCTGTCTCAGGAGGGGTGGGATCTGTATGCAAGAGAAGACTGCTTTGTTCCCTCTAGAAAGAATATCTTGAATGTTTGGTGACCTCATTATTTTGCACACTTGTTTCAGAGTTCCTCTTCAAATGCTAATGTATTTTCTTGTCAAGCCACCAAATGTCCAGACTCCTGTTCTGCGGTGGGTCCTGGAGTCTAACTTGTCTGAGCACTGCTGGTATGAATTTTGTCCTCTCCTGATGGACCGCAGTGGACTGCGAGCTGAACCCTGGCTGACTAGTGTGTGCAGTGGAATATGAAAAGGGAAGGAGCTGTTCACAGGCTGGGAGATAATCCAAGTTTCAGACTCTTGTGGGGGCAGAAGAACCAACAAGCAAAACATTCAGAGGAAGCTTGGCCACAGGCAATACTCCAGGAGCCAAGCGAGCCACCTATTTATTCGTTGATTCATACAAAAAAAATATTATTGAGCACCTTTTATAGGATAACACTTTACTAGATGCTATGGAGAATGCAGAAATAAACAGTTCATATATTCTTATCCTTAAAATTGAATTAGGAAGCCACACTGGAAAACAATTCGAGAAGAGGTACTGTCAAAAATAGAACAAGATATATGTCAGGCATAGTGCTAAATATATTTACATGTATTAGCTTATTTAAATTCTTACAGTGGATATATATTTTCCCTTTTAGGGATAAAGGTGCTAAACCTGGGTAAGTTTTAAGTAACTAGCTCAGGTGTGCCTGGGTGGCTCAGTCGGTTGAGCATCTGACTCTTGATTTCCGCTCAGGTGGTGAGCTTGGGGTCATGGGATCTCACCCTGCTCCAGGCTCCAGTCAGTGGGGGGTCTGCTTCTCTCCTTTTCCCTCTCCGTCTCTCCCTCCCCCTGCCTTCTCTGTCTCTCCTCTCTGTATCTCAGATAAATAAATAATTTTTTAAGTAACTAGCCCAAACTTAAGTATGAGAGCCAAAATTCAACTTCAGGATTTTAAGTAACAGTCAAACTCTGGCCCAGGAAGGCAGCACAGAAGGCAGGAAGTGAGTCAGAGGTTGTTTATGATCTGAGTAGATGAGGATGAAATCACCAAAGGGAAGAAGGAACAGAGAACTCAGTGATTTAGGAAGCTTATAATTTATGCCAAAGTCCCATCTATTGGGATCATATCCTGGCACATGGTCATGTATTGCAGCAGGGCCCAATAGGGCGGTCGTTTGGAATACCATGAATGAGAAGCACAGAAATAGATTATATCCTGGATCAGGAGATATGATGCGTGGTGATTCTCTCCATCGGGTACCTTCATTAGAACAAGAATAACACAGACCTGTTGAATCACACTATTATTTGTCTTTTACGTCATCATTTTCTCTGTGTTAGGCTGTGAGATCACTGATCAGACCTTCTCCACCTGAGGAACATCAGTCTGGAGAGAAAAAATAGACCAAAAACAAACAAACAAACAAAACTTTCCTTCACCAAGAAAACAACACAAAGCACATCAGCATTGCAGCTTTTTGAAAGCAATTCTTGTCCTGTATAATAGAAGGTGGTGAGGAAATGAACTCTGTCCCTGACGGCTAGACATAATATCATCTCACAATTGGATCATGTCTTCTCTTTCTAAGTGGTTTTTAACATGTTTGGGGTTTCTTTTGTTGTTCTTTGTTTTTGTTTTTTTAATTTGATCTAGTAATTCCTCTTCACAGTTGGGGAATCTCGGCCAAGGGTGTGAAAGGTTTTGGCAAGGTAATGTGGAAGTGAGTGACAGAACTCAGCGGGACCACGGGTCTGGATTCTGCCTGACCCAACGGGTTGGTGCATGCCCTTGCTCTTTGTTTTCTTCCGTTCCCATTATTGGCTCTCTCTTATTTTAAGGAAAAAATAAATTTTCTTCAAAATGACCACGTTCATTCCTTGCAATCAAAATGTGTATTTGTGAAGTATTCTTGTCTTCTTACATTAGGACTTTCTCGAACCCTGGGGCCATATCTTAACCATCTTAGTATTTCTCACAGTCTCTGGCATACACCAGGGTCCTACCCAAGGATGTCCTGCTTTACGTGTTGCATGAATAACTAAGTGTACTTGTGCCCGTGAAGCAGAGAGATCACGGGATGTGATTACTAACATTAGGGTTAAAAGGGAAACAGACCTGGCTCCGTTATTTGCTACTTGTAGAATCTTGAGCAAGTTCTTTCACCTTTCTGATTTTTAGATTTTTTTTTTCATCATTTCTAAAACAAAGGTAATAATAGAATTTAGTTTCTTAAGATTTTTTGAGAATTGAAATGGACTGATGGATGTGAAATGCTTAGCACCATTTATGGCCTTGGTAGATTTTTGGCTAATGGTGGCTATGATTATCTAATGACTCATGTTTGAGAAAACGGGTCAAAATGACTTCCATTGCCGTAGTTGTCTATAAACAAATTTAAATACGTAATGTTTCTATTGGATCAAACACTCACTCCTCTTGAAAACAACCATTTGAACTCAGAAAACAAAACAAAACAACAAAAAAAGGTGAGTTTTAACTTGTAAAGAAGTGTACTGTGTTCATAGAAAACACAGCATTGAGTCTCCTGTAGTGCATGGATAATTTAATAATTGATTCTCCTGTTATCAATGCAGGAGAGACGATTCTTGTAACTTCTGTCCTTTTCACCGTGGTAGCTCCGCTTCAGGGGGGACGATAGGAGGCTGTAACTATGAACTGGAACTGATGACATCTACTAACTTCTCTCCTTGTGGCTCTGAGTGCCTGTTTTGTGTTCAGATCAGTGAGTAGAAAGCTTCACTTCTCTTCAGAATGACATATACATTGCCAGTAATTACTTTCCTAAAACGGAAAAGGAATTAAAATAAAAGCCTGAATGCAGAAGAGGGTGGCAGGTTTTTGGAAAGTGTATCGGCAATTTGAAGCATGAATAATTAATTTCGTCTTGAGATTAAGTTCAGTCTGTGTTTATGATCTGTTGAAAAAAAAAAAAAACACCCTAATGGGTTCTAAATAAATTCAGTATCAATTTAAACTATTAGAGGAAGTTAAATCAAAATAATTAGGATATTAAAATACTTTGTGCATTTCCAATCACTGCCTTATTGAGGCTCTGGATCTTTTCCAAGGAACAATAATGGCATGAATATATTAGGATGTTTGCTTCCCTTAGAATGTGACTGTTTGCTTATGTAAAGATGATTGAGAACTTGTAGGAGACAGAAAGCCAGATTGATGTGTTGACATATTCAAGTGAGAAGTGCTATATAAATGATAAATTATTTTCTACATATAGATTAAAAACAGCATTGTGACAATTTATTGTTAAAAAAGTTGAACTTGATTATTCCTTATTTACAGTAATTGCTTAATTTCACGCTATAGTAATGGAGGCATTATTTTTGTGACATTTTCAATTACTATAGAATGAGTTGGCAAAATCAGAACAGGAGTCAGGTGAATTCCAATAGGCCCAGAGCTTGGTCACTGGTTTATTTTGCTTATGGCCATCAATTCTCATTGTCATTTAAATGGAGATCAAGGGATTCTTCCTCTACCCTTCCTAGGATTTTCCTTCCTTTCATGCCTGCTTGGAGCATAGCAAAGTGTGGAAATTTGAACAACTGTAAAGAATTTTGAATTATATAGTTTTCCCATTTTCGGAAGCAAAGCTCATTTACTTGTAAATAATTTGGGTGAAATTTATTTAGGAACTGCCATGGAGGAGTGCCTATCAATATTCGAGAGCTCATGAACTCTCCGGATTTAATTATTCTGGAGCTTGCAGGTCTGTAAGTGATTTCCTTGTAATACTTCAGTGTTTTTGTTTTTTTGTTTGTTTTGGTTTTTTTTGTTGTTGGTTTTTTAAAAAATATTTTATTTATTTATTTGACAGAGAGAGAGGTCACAAGTAGGCAGAGAGGCAGGCAGAGAGAGAGGGAGAAACAGGCTCTCCACTGAGCAGAGAGCCCAATGCGGGGCTCGATCCCAGGACCCTGAGATCATGACCTGAGCTGAAGGCAGAGGCTTAAACCACTGAGCCACCCAGATGCCCCAATACTTCAGTGTTTTGTTTGTTTCTGTTCCCCTAAACATTATCCAGTTCATCTACGTTTAGTGTTGTCTCTTGAAAATATTATTAATTAATCCAGCATAAATATGATTTGAGAACTGGATATCAGAGCTACCACGCAATTATTGTTTTTTCCCTTTTTTTCTCCAGAGAGAGAAGTAGAGAAAACAGAATTTCAGGGCCCTGTAAGTAATTGATTCTGAAACTAAAGCATTGTAGCATTGCATTGAATACTTTCCTTCTTGGAGAATCAGAAAAGGTAGTCAGGATTTGAAAAAAATGGATCCTCTCTCTCCAACAGACATCATAAAGTATAATTTCTAGGAATATTACAAATGATCCAGCAAAACAATAATAGTTTGAGCTCCAAGGAGCTCAATAAAACTGTAAACAAAAATTAACAAGCGACTGAAAATTATTTTTAGTAAAATTATGAAAATGGTTGTTATGTATCCTAATGAGAATGAATAATGGATACCTAATCCACTATTTATACATATAGTGAGTTTTCCCTTACTTGAAATACCCTTCCCAGTTTGTAATGTTAATCGAAATGCATTGTTTCTTTGCCTCGTTAGAAAGAGGTTGTTAAACTTTCAAAACAAAAGTTCTGTATTTTCTAAAATAGAGCTGAGCGTCAGCAATTGGAAAATTATATCTTTAAGGGTTTTTGTCTCACTTCAGAGGATTCCTTTGGAAGAGGTTCTGCTGTAGATGAGGGCAAGATTTTTTTCTGAGTTAATTTTCATAATATTTCTAATAGTGAAAGCAGTTCTCCATTTGTCCCAGGACAATGCTGGCTCATTTCTGTCACTTTCTTCCTTAGCTGTCAGTCTATGCTTTAATTCTTCATATGTACAGTAAAGCTAAAATCATCCTCTTTCAGTCTTCCTGGGTATGTGGATAAATATTGTGTGAGAGAAGCCAAAAAGACTGACAAGAGGAAGATAGGTGAAGATGGTGGAAAATCATTGGGTTTGGAGTCTAAAAGTCCTGTGTTTCTTTCTGACACCATCACTGACCTTGGGCAGGTGGTTGTATTTTACTGAGCTTCCTTCCATTCCCTCAGTTATAAAATACATAAGTTAATAATACCTACCTTGCAAGTTCTCATAAGTAGCAGGCATAATTTTTGTAAAGCATCTATCACAGTGCCTGGTAAATAATGTGTATTCAGTAAACATGGACCAATATTGGTAAAGGCAGTCAAGGTCATTATTATTGCAGTAACATTAATGACAGTTAATGTTACTGCATAATAATTGCAGTATTAATAATTACTTATTATTAATTGTACTTATTAATTAATAATTAACAAATACAGCTAATGACAGTAACATTAACATCCAGGCCTTGTCATTTTGCTGTAAGTGAGAGGATAGAGACATATAAATTATGAGTGCCATTTTCAAAGAGCTTTTAGTTAGTAAGAAGAAATGCATGACTAGCAAAGTATCATAATATAGAGAGGTGTTCCATGAGATGTTTCTAAAGGTTTTTGGTATTAGAATGGGAAATTTGATTAACAGTTAATGGATATCTTGACAGACATGGTGTCATTTTTACCCACATCCCCCCGAAACAGGCTACATTTCAATGGACAGATATTAAAAGTACTAGGTGTCTGTGCAAGCAAGAGATTTCTGTGGCAGAAGAGACTGCATGGTAGCAAATGCCAGGAAAAGCCCAGTTATCTAAAATAGATTTGTAGAGGAACAGAAGACAGTGGAAAGATATCTGAGGGCTAAGTTGGGATGCTAATGTGTTCTGTTTTCTCTCTGTTGTACTTATAAGTCCATTCCCTAATCGTCACAGGCACACACACACACACACACACACACATGCAAACACACTTTCATAAAAACAATAACAATACCAAACATAAAGTTTCCAGAAGGGCCAAATTATCTCAAGCAAGTAAGCAGGGTCAGATTTTGAAATGATTCACTATTAGTGCTCACAACAGAATTGTAAACAATCAAAGACAGAGCCATAAAGAATCTCCTTTCCTTGCTTCATTTATAAAATAAGATTCGCAGGAGATAGAGATATTTCAGAATGAGACCATAGAAAGGAAGACATATTTTAGCAAAAGGGAAGGGGATTATGAATGGCCACGAGCATGAGTGAGAATTACTTGCCCACTACCTAGACTGAATTATAATTCTCAGTCCTCTGCCAGAGTAACACACAATCACTATAATCTATTACCAAGCACAATATTGTTAGGTGGTCATAGTGATTCCATAAATTCTTTTAACCAAGTGTTAGCTTCTAGAATAAAGTGTTTGTGCTCATGATTACCACTACATAGATAGAGGTGGCTCTATTCCCTTTTCTTATATTAAAAAAAAACTTCATTATTTTAGAAATACAAATACAGTTTCAAGTCTAACTGATGTGAAATTATTATGACCCAATACACAATACTCAACAGAAATAAACAAGGATGATAAGGCAAGTTCTCCTTACTTTTTGGCTCTTCAGTCTCCTTGTTAAATCATGTCTTCAAGTAAACACACTTTGTGTATATAAAATATTCAGCACAGTGCATGGCATAGAAAACTGCTCTGTGCATTTGGCTGTGATAACAATATTACTTGCTATTATTTCTATCATCCCCAGCAGAAGATCTCTTCCCAGGCTAGATTGAAAAAACCATACCCTAAATTTATTTTGATCATTAACTTCACCCAAGGTGCTGCTGTATCATGAAGTCTGACAAGGCAGACTTTGGACAATATCTGTGGAAGGCCATTGAATTTCAACACCAATCATTGTGAATCTATTTATTTGCTGCCAAAGCCTTTAATTTGCTGTGTTAAATCACAACTGTAAAAATTGTCAACCGAAATTTTCCCCATCAAATATAAAGCCTTAAAACACAAATTACATTTTTAAAACCTACATTTCTTATTCTTTCTTATTTCTTTTCTTGCTGTGTCATTTTCCCCAGGGGGTGGGAAAAGTGGTTCAAGAGAGGCCTGTCTTTGAAGCTGTTTTAATCTTTATTCTAGCCAGTCCTTTCTGGACTCATTTAATCTGCTTGATTTTTAAATTGTGCTTATATCCTCCAGATACCAATTCATGACATCCTTCCAAAGAATTGTTCATTAAAATCTAATTTTTACCTTCTAATGCTGGCTTTTTAGCTAATGAAATCTGTAGTAATTATAAATATCCATCTTGCAAAACCTCAGAATTATTGACATTTATATTTAAAGTCAAGCAATGAGAGAATGATATTAACACTGAAGTTAGTTCTTTCCTTTTCATTTCCATCAAGTGAAGTTAGTACATATATAGTTATGTATATTTAAATAAAAGAATCTCATTTAGCTTCTTTCAATATTTTTACACTGTCATTAGAACTCTTTTGAATGGTACCCAGGGGAGACCACATCTAATTTAAACTTCATGGCAGAAAAGACATCAGGAAACTTCAGATCCATTATTTAGCTTGATGATCTAAAAAGATTGGGGGAAAGTTTCTGTGATATTAGGCTCTGATCTACCAAAGGTGCCCTTTAGTGATGGCTTTTCCTCATTTTTTATGAATTATCAGACGAAATTTTATCAAAAAGACAGATCATTTATGAAAAGTTGGAACAATTCCCTAGTCCATGAGCTTAAGCTCTGTATAAGCTGAACAATAAGCTCTAAATTCCCTTGGCAGTAATGACGTGAGAGCAAGGGTATGCATTCTGATGTGGTGAGAGTAAATCCACAGAGAGTCAGTGCAGGTCCGTACCTGTTCTGTGTGGTCCAAGGTAAAAGATAAAGTAGACATGGAAGGTCCACCAAATATGAGTTCCATGGAAGCCAACTGTCTGTTGGAAGGGAAAATGGACTTATTATAGAGTAGTAGAAAGAAGACAGACTTTGCCCAAGACACAGGGCTAGAATGCCGCAAAGCCATGATTCAAATCCAGGTTTGGTGGATGCCAAATGTATATCATATATCAGAGCTTCCATTTCATTATCTATGAAATGAGACTAATAAAGCCTACTTCAATAGGACTGATCCAAAGTTTAGATAAAAAGTTATCCAACATTTATTGAGGGCTTTCCATATGCCAGTTTACTGTTTTCATTTAATACCAAGTGTGCCCTGGGGACTAGAAGGGAAAATTAGCTACTGTTCTCCAGTGATTGAATAAAGTCCATTGCCGGCTAGAACAAAGCATGAAATGAAGCCCATTGTTCACAACCAGATAGGCTTCAGTTTCTTTCCCTTAGGCTGGTGTTTCAGACTCATGCAAATATATGCTACATGTATCTTCCTTGGAGATAATTGAACGGGAAATACAAGCTTCAGGGCCCTGCACTGAATTTCTATTTTGGGAGGACAATTGAACTGATATCAACACCAAAGAATAACTTTGATAAAAATAATTTTTACTCTTCTAACATAAAATGGTAAAAGACCTAACCAGGTTAATGTACTTACTTCCTCTTATTTCCACACCAGACTTAATTTCAAGTAAATTAGCTAAATCTGATGGTTTTCTGTCCAGTATTTCAAGACAGATTACACTATCTCACTGCTTTGACTCTTATATCAAAAAGCCCTCAGTCTTTGCAGATTAAGAAAATACTTCATATTATTTTAGCTATGTTCCTGTTTTAGTTTAATAGAAAAAATGTATTCTTTTTTAGGGCTTTCTATACCATTTGCAAGATTCATAGCTATTCAAAATCTATGACTTTAGGACCATCAACTCATAAGGTCTTTGAGTTTTGGTGTTACTTATTCACTCTTTCTTTATTGGGAGATCACAGCAGGTACTATATTCATTCATAGATAGATAGTTTAGCTTAATATGTATTTGCCATTAATTACTGTGCATCAAAATATCTGTAGAGTAAAAATAATAAGGAAGCATTTTGTTGTTTTTCTTGCCCTCTAAGCTCTTCAAGATGGTCTAGTAAGACATGATTAACTGGCAAAACTAAATTACTAAGGAATAAAACAAAATGATAGATGTAAAAAGTACAATGTATTATTAAAAACAATAGTTATCACTTAATAAATGATAGCTATGTGCCAGGCACTGTGTATTTTTTATCACATATAAAAATCGCATGTGATCTTTATCAAAATTCAACAAGGAAGATACAACTTGTTTCTAAAGGAAAGAAATAGAGATTATAAATGATCACGTGGCTTGTTAAGCCCAATTGCTGAGTTAGTGGTAGAGGTAAAACAGAAGTCCAAGGTCTATCCAGTCTTCTAGAAAATCTCTTACACATAGAGAAAGTCAAAACCAAAGCCAAGGGGAAATCGGTATGGAATGAGATTAGCTGAAAAAAATGTCCATGGTGGAGATGTGTGTTTTCTCTACACATCAGTACCTGTTCTTGTTCTGGGATGCAAGCTCTTAAAACCCTATATCCCTTTGAAAAAGTAAGTTATTTAATACTTTGTTTCCAATGAGACTGAAATGATGGATTTTGAATAAATATTAAGGTCCTTAGAGGTCTACAGATTAGGAATATGTATTTTTTCACTGGGGAAAGTAAGAATACATCTTCACTTTTGGAACATAAAGAAGAGAGGCCACTGAAATTGTGAGGTTTAACATTGTGAGGTTTAACCCTTTGTTTTATAATTAAAAAAAAAAAACCTGAAATTCAGCACTGTATTCAGTTCTGTGTATACATTTTAGGAAGGGAGTTGAAAAACGGGAATGTTTTTAAAAAAAAAAAAAACCCCAAACACATTCTGGAGAAACATGCTATTGTTTCTATTTGGTGTATTCTATTCAGTGACCCGTCCCTTCTGCCCACATTTACTCTGTGACTGTGCTAGCGGAGTGTGCATAGGTTGTACAACAAAACAGCAGGGAGTTACAGTTTGCTCAGTAGTGAAAAGCCCTGAGACCCAAGTCAAAAGACTCAGGTTCCAACCAGAGCTCTGCAAATTAATAGCCATGTGACTCTGGGCAGCCAGTCTCACATTCTAAGTTAACCTTGTGACTGACAATGTTGGTTGACTTCCTCTAAAGCCATCTTCCTCCTTCTTTCCCTAGTAACAGAAGACTGATTTGGTTCCTGAGTCAAACCGGGTAAGGTGCTTAGGGGGAGGTGAACTTCTTGTATGACTCCTGAGGATCAATCATTTTTAGCTCTGTCACAGTAATCCTACCATTCTCAGTCACTGGGGAGGGGAGGACATGTGACTTAATTGCTGCCTGACCAGAAGTAGGGGAATGTTGGCTGAGTGAATTCTGGGAAATATTTTACATCCCATGAAAACAGAAAACTTCAGGAAAAGAAGATTTCTCTCCATTTATTCTTATAATCCCTCTGCTAAAGGCTGTCATAGGAGCAAATGATACTGCTCTAGGCATCCTGTGAACATGAATGGAGATATTCCTAACTAATATGGAAGAGTGGAAAGTTAGAAACGCCAAACCATCTACCTTACCCTGCTTTATTGTTCTTAATTGTTATCACTACCTGCTCTAACATGTTTGTGTGTGCTTATGTGTATGTGTATATTTATACACACACAGATCTCCATCTATTTATCTCTTATCTATCTATCATCTCTCTTCTATCTATCCATCTATCTATCCATCCATCTCTCATCTATCTACCTGTGTATCTATCTGCCTATTTCCACCTGTCTCTTACTTCCAAACCCAAATATCGCTAGAATAAAAGTTCAAGAAAATAACAATTACTGTGATCACTGCTGAATCCCTAGTGGGATAAATGAATGAGTGACTCTTTGACAACATTATTGAGATGCTATACATGCCTCTAGATTTCTTATAAACTTTTAATATTGAAATGGTTTTTACCCAGGTTTCTGTTATTTACCAACAGATATAGTGTAATTTATATAATATATAACCCAGAGATTATAAAGCTTTAAAAGTTTATGTCAAATGCTATCCCATTGATTTATATTTAAAAAAAAATTTCTTTATTTGACAGAGAGAGAGTGAGAGAGTACACAAGCAGGAGGAGCAGCTGGCAGAGGGAGAGGAAGAGGTAGACTATCCACTGAGCAGGGAACATCCTGCAGGATTTGATCCCAGGACTCTGGGATCATGACCTGAGCTGAAGGCAGATGCTTAACCAACTGAGCCACCCAGGCACTCCTCCCATGGATCTATCTTAAAAACTTTAATAATTTGTATCTTTCTGTACTTGTAGTTTCTACTTTTATTCTGCTTGTAAGACTATCTACTTATTCCCTTTGTATAAATCAAAGGATTTTTAAAAGATAACATACAGAAGAATGATGTAAAAAAATAATTGTTTTCATTTATTAACTTATTTCTATAAATCTAGGCAACCACAGGGAGAAAGGAAAAATCAACTAGTAAGAATCCCTATGCTAAGCAGTGGGAAGAACACACAAAATAATGCAACCCCACGTTGTTTTTGTCCTCAAGCTGCGTGCCCTGAAAACCAAACTGAATGCATATACAATATCAAATGACAACAAGGCAATAAATATACAATGTGTTCTCAAATATGTGAAAGATATTTATGGATTGTAAGTGTGCTCCTATGGCCATCTGTATACATTCAGATTTGTGCTTGTCTCTCTACATGTAATTATTTATTTACATGTTCATCTTTTCCACTAGAATATAAGAATTTTAAAACTTGGACCTGCATTGTACTAGTATCTGCAGCCCTGGCAGCTGGTAACTTTGTATCTCAGCACATAGTAAATGAGCAATGAATGACTGAAAGATCAATGAAATATCAATGAGTTTGAAAGGACTTCACAGAAGCCTTCTATCTAAGTTTTGAACACTGATTAGCATTTGAAAGGATAGAAGGGAGCAGAGTGTTTGTAGCAATGGAGAGCTTCATGATGTAAATCACAGAGATAGGAATGGTTGTTGAACAGCCTTGGATCAATAAAGCATGAGCACTAAGAAAAAGAAAGGATAAAGTCATAGGAAAGAGAGGGATGGGAAATGGGGTTCAATAGGCCACAAATCATGAAAATCCTTAAAAGTCAGGATAAGAAATTGAAATTCACATTTATATTGCAATAGAGAGTAAAGAGCTTTGGTCAGAGGAGCAAGATAGTGGAGACAATAACCAAGCATGGGAGTTGGGTGGACAGGTAGGTACAGAATGAACAGGGAAACCAACCAGACAGATCCCATGTGGCTGGTGCCAGCAATCAAGCAGTGACATAATGACCACCAGTCATCTGACTCAACCATCTATATGGTCCATCTTACAGAGGCTATTTAGTCTAATGAAAGCTGATATTTGCAACTCTACTGCACTCTCAAAATCAAGGATTTTTTCATTTGTTTATTCAATACACATTTCTTGAAAATCTGTTATGTGTCAGGGAATATGCAATTTGTGGGGATTCAAATGTTCATAAATTGATTAAAAATATGGAGCTGAAACACTTTGCCTCAAAACGTTTAGTCCAAATCCCGAACTAATTTTATACAATTCTCAAACAAATGACTCTTCCTCTTACAATGCCTTGGCATTGATATCTTTTGTACCGTGACACCAAACTCAGTTGTGTTATCATGTCGTGATGCAATTTTTAGGGTCCTGTCTGACGGCATTGCAGACTTGAATGTTTGTTGAAGCAACAATAAAGGAAGGCACTATCATCCCAGACATTCAGTTTTCTGAGAAAATGACAAAACTTGACTGGTAATAACATATTAAAAAAATCATAGAAATGGGGTCGAGCAGAGAAGCTTAAAAATGCATCATTTTGCTATTGCTCTTGGTTTCGCTCTGCTAATGACATGAAATTATACCCCAAGGGTCAGTATTAATCACTGTGTTGACTTTTTCTGGAGGATGTAGACTGCTATCATATGTATTAAAGAAATTCAAGCAAAAAAGAAAAGTAACCCAAGAGTCATCAGCACTCAACTAAGGGAGGAACAAATACTTCTGCAGTTTATCCAGTTACTGTGTTGGCTTCATGCCTCATGTTTCTAGGGATGCCGTTGCCCATATTTGTAGATATAGACATATCAGGAATAGCTGACTTTTCAGAAATTAGGGGAAAATGGTTTATTCAAGGAATGAATCAATGAGTACAATGAGTATTGTATTTAGGGTAACTACAGTATGCTAATCTGAGCATATAAAATTAATGAGATTATCCCAGTTAAGAGTAAATGTGAGATCCCAATATCAGTAATGGAATTCTGTTGTGGTTATTTTTTGTTGTATTCATCTTGAAGTTCTTGTGAACTTCATTTGCCTCTAATTCTTCCTGATTTTGGTAAGGTCACAAGTGAATTATATTTGCTCTAATATATGTCTTTTTTTTATTATAATATATAAACAGTGTAGGAAAGTTAAAGTCAGAGGTGGAAAAGTTATGAACATGTAGTTATCAAAGTCTCCAGGGGCATCCTATTTACCTTTTATTTCATTTGTTTGTTTGTTTCTTCTCTGTTCCATTGTCTTCTGTTAAGGCCACCAAAAACTTGATATTCTATGTTATTTCCTTCATTCTCTTGTCTATATCTTTGCTCACATGAATGTCCATATTTCATATTCACATACATAAAACTAAGAGAGATGATAGTTCATTCCCTTACTTTTGATTTATTCTGTTTCCCAGGTACAAAGTAGAACCATTTCATTTCCTCAATATTTTCACAAAGTTCAGTAAGAAGTTCTTTTATTTTTAGTGATTAAAAAAAATTCGAACCCATCTACTCAACTGACTTAAATTTGTGAAGATTGGATTATAAAGCTGTGAGTGATCAATACTCTTCTCTATTCAAGACCAATCTTCCTGTTTGGCATTATTTCATTGTTCCCTGGACCAGCTTAATGCTACTCAACTCTCTTTTCTCTTGAGATATTTCTCAGAAGGCTACTGTAACTATTATATAAATATGGTTCTGAAAGACCTGCCTCACTCATCTTCAGACATGATCAGATAAATCTGAAACCCTGAAAGAGTATAATTTAGCTTCCAACTTGGAAGCACCCATTTTAATACACAGGTGCCCTTTTATTAGTTCTTGGGTTTTTCACTCAATATAGTTTTCATTGTTTATAATATCCACATGTAAAATACATTTCAATCACCATGTTATCACAGAGGCCCCAAATAATATTTTTTCATATGTTATGCATTTAATAGTTAATTATGAACAGAATGAAGATCAGTTTTGGATCATTGGTACTTTCAATTTCAATATCTTAAGAATTTAAACATTTAATGGTTGAATGTCTTATGACTTGAATTCAGTTTTCTTTGTATATACCTCCAATGAAGATAGTATAGTTAATACCTCTTTACCTAAACAGGCAATAGGGAGAACACAGAGTGACATAAGCAGAAACATCCTATTGTAGATACTTGAGTCTGGGCTGTGACACAATTTTATATCTATGATACCCTAATACAGTATTCAATCTCAAAAATAGGGGTATGAACCATTATATAGTAGATCAAACCCTGAACTGTATAATGGATAGAATTATTTGCTTTAGCATCACATAGCTGCAATGTTCATATGAAAATACTTCACATGTTCTTGAATACCCATTTACAATTCAATAATTGTGGAAACTTTGTATCCCTTTAAAATTATTTTAATTTGAAAATTGAGAGCTAGGTTGAAGGTACAACTTGTTAGATGCTGTAACTAGCACTCAGTGACCCACAGTGTAGGTCTGATTTATTATGCAAATACAGAGGCAGAATAATATATTCTGTTTAATCATGCAGAATTTTTTTTGGTTTGATGGAGTGTCCAGGCACAGAAATGAATATTCTATGAATCCACAATCTACTTCAGAAAGGAAGGTATTTATATGGGGTTGTAAGAGCAAGTTGTCAGAGCTGTGATTTACAGAATATGCTTGGTCGATTTTAGAAAAACAGTTTGTCTTTAAACAACTGAATTTTATAATGAGAAAATTACCAAAAGCTTTTAGCTACTGAGGTTATTTAAGTGAAAGATGAATTTATCCATTATGAGCTATAAAACCCATTGATTACTTGACTTGATTACTTAAATCTTAGGCCTGAGAATCTTGTCTAACTGATATATCCCCCCTTCACCCAAAATGTATTATCGAAGAATGATTTTATGATACTGTGGCATTTCAGGTAAGCACTGTTCTCTCAACAAACATGAGGAGATAATTCACATGAGCAAAGGATAATATATTTAGAGGCCAGCAGCATTTCTTGGCGGCCGTTAACCATTACCACGCCAGTGCCAAAATGCCCATCTCGAGCCTAAAACCTAAACTCAGTGGGAGAACCATGAATAATTTGGTATGTAGCATTTTTAAGCAATGAAAATACAGTTCAGCAAAATTATCCTTCTGATACATGTATCCGAGAAGAATAATTGGGAAAATGCTGAATATATGAATTATTGCAAAGATTGGTTTGATGTGGGTTGTTTGGAGAAGGAGAATATTGTAAAATTTCTTTATTCTTTATGCTAACCTTTAAGGTAGGTCCCATCATTCTTATTTTAAGAGGTGAGAAATCTTCAGAGAAGTGAAGTCACTTTTCCAAAGACATTCAGCTGAGAAATAGCAGTGTTAGGATTTCAAGATGAATTCTTCTACCTTTTTTTTGTGTGTGTGCTCTTAGAGAGGGAACATTGGTGATATCAGGCTTGATTTTTAAAAATTGTAAGTAGAATGTCATGATAAAAGTAATAAAAGGAAACATATATAAAGGAAACAACCACCAAGAACAAAATTGCACTAATATATTGCTAACATGCCAATGTACCATGGGCCTATAAAATTTGATGGTTGTCTTCTAGTTCATTTCAAAAATCAGATCAATGTTTATGACTAAGTTAGTAAAGATTACAGTGTTCATTGCAATTATCCAAACTGAAAACCTCTTCCAGATTCCCTGCTCTCTCCACAATCCGTGAGTGATTGATAAATTCTTTCAAGAAGAATATTTTAGAGCTTATTTAAAAAAAAGAATATAAAAGATATAACTTGCACTCAAACTGGCAGATTTTAAAGTTGTGTGGTTTGTAATGTTTGAAGGAAGCCAAGGCCAAGATTAACTCATGATGTTCTTAAAATTATGATGACCATCTGCCTTGCAGTATATTAATGTAGAACCAATCTCCGAAAAGTGTTCCTCATTACTGAAATAATAATAATGCAGAGTGTTGTGCAAGTTTTGTTTATTTGATTGCTGCATCATTAAGAATCTTTGATGTTTCAGGACCAGCTCTTAACAAAATGTTCAGTAGTAATTGGAAACAATTCTGGCTATTTCAGTCCCATTGATAAGTCATTATTTATTTACTTTCCATTTTTAGGTAATTTTTCTCTAAGACAGCTGAATAGATAAATAATTTTTGCTTTATTTACCCTAAAGATACAAACATAGTGATCCGAAGGGGCACGTGTACCCGAATGTTTATAGCAGCAATGTCTATAATAGCCAAACTATGGAAAGAACCTAGATGTCCATCAACAGATGAATGGATAAAGAAGATGTGGTATATATACACAATGGAATACTATGCAGCCATCAAAAGAAATGAAATCTTGCCATTTGCGACGATGTGGATGGAACTAGAGTGTATCATGCTTAGTGAAATAAGTCAATCAGAGAAAGACAACTATCATATGATCTCCCTGATATGAGGACATGGAGAAGCAACATGGGGGGTTAGGGGGATAGGACAAGAATAAATGAAACAAGATGGGATTGGGAGGGAGACAAACCATAAATGACTCTTAATCTCACAAAACAAACTGGGGGTTGCTGGGGGGAGGTGGGATTGGGAGAGGGGGAGGGGGCTATGGACATTGGGGAGGGTATGTGCTATCGTGAGTGCTGTGAAGTGTGTAAACCTGGCGATTCACAGACCTGTACCCCTGGGGATAAAAATACATTATATGTTTATTAAAAAAAAAAATTTGGAAGGGGAGGCGAGCCATAAGAGACTATGAACTCTGGAAAACAACCTGAGGGTTTGAAGGGTCAGGGGTGGGAGGTTGGGGGAACAGGTGGTGGGTAATGGGGAGGGCACGTTTTGCATGGAGCACTGGGTGTTGTGCAAAAAGAATGAATACTGTTACGCTAAAAAAATAAATAAAATGGGAAAAAAAAAAGAAAAAAAAGTGGCTCAGTGGTTTAAGCCGCTGCCTTCGGCTCAGGTCATGATCTCAGTGTCCTGGGATCGAGTCCCGCATCGGGCTCTCTGCTTGGCAGGGAGCCTGCTTCCCTCTCACTCTCTCTGCCTGCCTCTCTGCCTACTTGTGATCTCTCTCTGTCAAATAAATAAATAAAATCTTTAAAAAAAAGTTTATTAAATTCTAGTACTCTGTTCCTACTTGAAGTTATATGTTTTTTCTTTCTGTTTTTGTCATGAGTTGGCATGAGGATGAAGGAGCTGGTTTGTTCGATCTGATGGGTAGTTTTCCTGGTTCTGTGACTTGGGGAAGAAGACGAACAGATTTCACAAAATCCCCTTCATATCTCTAGAATAAAACAAAGAAGAGGAATGAGAAATAGAACTCCTGTCGATGGTTCCCCAAATGGCTTTTGCTCATGCCTTTCTTCTCCGTAGCTGTATTATTCTCAGCATATCCTTTTCAAGGACCTCAGGTACCATCATGAGGCAGCACAGAATGGGAAAACAGAAGATGGGGCTTGTATGAGATCCAGTGGTTGGTCAAGGCAACGTATCATTAAACTTCAGCCGTCAGACTGTGATGTCTCTGAATGTAGAGACAGCAGGTGTTTTGCTTCTGTATCTCCAGTTCCTGGCACATGGTAGGAAGGCAACAATTTTCATTTAGAGAATGAACATGGCAATCCCACTCTCTCCCTCTCTTAACATCTAGGTGTATTCTTTTTTTTTTTTTCCATTTTATTTATTTTTTTCAGCGTAACAGTATTCATTCTTTTTGCACAACACCCAGTGCTCCATGCAAAACGTGCCCTCCCCATTACCCACCACCTGTTCCCCCAACCTCCCACCCCTGACCCTTCAAAACCCTCAGGTTGTTTTTCAGAGTCCATAGTCTCTTATGGTTCGCCTCCCCTCCCCAATGTCCATAGCCCGCTCCCCCTCTCCCAATCCCACCTCCCCCCAGCAACCCCCAGTTTGTTTTGTGAGATTAAGAGTCATTTATGGTTTGTCTCCCTCCCAATCCCATCTTGTTTCATTTATTCTTCTCCTATCCCCCTACCCCCCCATGTTGCTTCTCCATGTCCTCATATCAGGGAGATCATATGATAGTTGTCTTTCTCTGATTGACTTATTTCACTAAGCATGATACGCTCTAGTTCCATCCACGTCGTCGCAAATGGCATGATTTCATTTCTTTTGATGGCTGCATAGTATTCCATTGTGTATATATACCACATCTTCTTTATCCATTCATCTGTTGATGGACATCTAGGTTCTTTCCATAGTCTGGCTATTGTAGACATTGCTGCTATAAACATTCGGGTACACGTGCCCCTTCGGATCACTATGTTTGTATCTTTAGGGTAAATACCCAGTAGTGCAATTGCTGGGTCATAGGGTAGTTCTATTTTCAACATTTTGAGGAACCTCCATGCTGTTTTCCAGAGTGGTTGGACCAGCTTGCATTCCCACCAACAGTGGAGGAGGGTTCCCCTTTCTCCACATCCTCTCCAGCATCTGTCATTTCCTGACTTGTTAATTTTAGCCATTCTGACTGGTGTGAGGTGATATCTCATTGTGGTTTTGATTTGTATTTCCCTGATCATCATCAAGACAGCATGGTACTGGCACAAAAACAGACACATAGATCAGTGGAACAGAATAGAGAGCCCAGAAATCGACCCTCAACTCTATGGCCAACTCATCTTCGACAAAGCAGGAAGGAATGTCCAATGGAAAAAAGACAGCCTCTTCAATAAATGGTGCTGGGAAAATTGGACAGCCACATGCAGAAAAATGAAATTGGACCACTTCCTTACACCACACACGAAAATAGACTCCAAATGGATGAAGGACCTCAATGTGAGAAAGGAATCCATCAAAATCCTTGAGGAGAATGCAGGCAGCAACCTCTTCGACCTCAGCCGCAGCAACATCTTCCTAGGAACAACGGCAAAGGCAAGGGAAGCAAGGGCAAAAATGAACTATTGGGATTTCATCAAGATCAAAAGCTTTTGCACAGCAAAGGAAACAGTTAACAAAACCAAAAGACAGCTGACAGAATGGGAGAAGATATTTGCAAACGACATATCAGATAAAGGGCTAGTATCCAAAATCTATAAGGAACTTAGCAAACTCAACACCCAAAGAACAAACAATCCAATCAAGAAATGGGCAGAGGACATGAACAGACATTTCTGCAAAGAAGACATCCAGATGGCCAACAGACACATGAAAAAGTGCTCCACGTCACTCGGCATCAGGGAAATACAAATCTAGGTGTATTCTTAAAAGCAGTTTGTAACTCCTTATGCTTAGTTAAGGCACAGAAAACTTTTCAGGAATAATAACCAATCTCTTTGGTGGAGCTTATTGGGGAAGGAAAACCAAAGTTTAGGGTAATGTGTATTGTCCAAAAAACACATTTGCTGGTGTGTGGTTGAAAGATAGATGGAGGGAGAAATAAATTACTGTAGATTCTTCAGCAGACCCATGAGTGCATTGAGAAGGGATAGCCAGAAACTTTCAAAAGTTGATTTGAAACAAATTGTCTCTTTCGGTGACTTCACAGGATTATTATGAAAAACCTGTGCTCCGAATCATGCGAAGAATAGTAAATACCTCAAACGGTATTGTTGCAGGTTCGAAGCTGCTGGTTAATCACATGCATTTCACCTCCAAATTCTGAATCAGCAGGCCAGCTTTATTTCTGCCTATTTTGGAGGAAAAACATAGCAGGAATATGAATTTAGCTTTCCTAATAGATCCTCTCTCCTCTCCAAACATGAAATTCAGGTAGGGTGGAGGGCTGCATCCATAGAGCACACATTCACCCAGCTGGATATGTGGAGGGTGGTGGTCAGCCCCACACCTTATCAAGCACAAACAGGGCAAGATTCTGAGATTCATGCAGCACAGTCAGCCTTTACCATACTGGTCCTGCCTGAGAGAGAAGCAAGGACCAATGGTTGCTGTACTTTAGCGGCCCCAACAATCAAATAAATGATCCCCCTTCCAACAGAGAGAGAGGGAAGAAGGGTAGATTTTTATCTCCCCATTACCTCTGAGCAATAGAAGTTCCTTTCACATAGGTTGGCAGGAGTTATGGGGAAGGAAATGATTTCTATCAATATGATCATCTCCATTATCACTGTGGCCTCCCCTCTCTTTCAGGGACACAGGATTCTACTCTCTGGGAGGATCTGATGGGCACAGGCTTCGTGATGTGCAGAACTGCAAATAACTTTCACAGTGAGTAGAGGAGCTGCGGTGGGAGCTTTTGGCATGATTTTTCTCTGGATACCCTAACTCATTCTAATGATAATGGGTAGTACATTTTAGACCCTGGTTGTGTCATACCCTGACTATCCTTCCTAGTAGTTTACATCTCTAGGAACTTCCCAAACTCTGTGGGCAATAGCGTGTGAAAGTATCTTTCGTGAGATAAGTGAGGATGAACACTCTAGAGAAATCCTCCTCACAGATGGATTCCTCTTAGGATCTCTTTTTGTAATTTCCAAAGACCACCACATTTCTATTAAATTTGAAGGACACAAGCTATAGAATATAATCTTAGTCATCTTGAGGTGGTTCTCTCTCTCTCTCTCTCCCTCACACACACACACACACCCCACATACTCGCAGCTAAAAAATTGTGATTGCATAATTTAGAAACCTTTTTACATAAATGCGGACTGGAGGTTGTGTGTGTTTGTGACTGTGTGTGTGTAGGGGGGCTATTCTTTATAAGGAATCATTATTCGTATGAGATTCATATGACAACTAGCTACAATTAACAGCTGATTAGGTGGATGATGGACAACACAAGGGTACTAGAGTCGAGTTCCTCTTGTTTCAATTGTATTTAAGGTAAGTGGCATTCTGTACTGTTCACGGAGTGAGGCTTCTGATCAAGGCACAAATGATCTTCTAATTAACTGCCTTTGTCTGAACCTCTGGAATAAAATGGAGTTTTGTTTACAGAAATCAAGTAGGTGTTAGACTCATCCCAGACTATTATAGAGCTCCTCTCTCTGCTTTCCAGTGGTTTTATCATCAGAGCCAGAAAATTAGTGCTTATACATTGCGAGCTTCATGTAATCACTGAGTAAATCATACCAGTATCTTTAGCAACCAGGCATATTACAAAATTCTGAATTGTGACTTGGTCATATTTTCTAATTCTGTCTCCAGTGGTTTTGATTGTTATCACACTCAGCTTGTAAAAGCATTTCCTAGCCAGTGCTTCTTATGCCTGACTGCACATTGGAATCATCTGAGAGGTTTTTAAAAACCATAAATGCCCACAGTCCCATTCCAGACTCGTGTAATGAGTCTCTAGAAGTAGGAGGACCCGATGGTAGGTGATTCTATTATGCACCAGAGTTGAGAATCACTGACAAGAGACCAAAGGTCAGCATTTTCTTTTTCTGTAAAGGCCCAGATGGGAAATATTTTAGGCCTGTCACAACTACACAACTCTAATAACTGAGCAACTGTCATGAAAGCAGCCATAAACCATATGTTAATGAAGGGGTATGGCCGCATCCCTGCAAAACTTTATATATGGCCATGAAATCGTGATTTATAATAAGAAATAGATATTTAGTCTTTGTCCTCATTTTTGGTACAGCCTGAAACTTGTGGCATTTTCTAGATGATGAGAATGTATGGGTCTTTTTATGCAAACGAGGTGACTTTGGAATGCACCTAAGGATGCCAGACCTCTGGAGAAGCGAGGGGGGTGGGGGGCTGGAGGTTGAATTCATCCCCAAAGGCCTATGATTTAATTGATTGTGCCTATGTGATGAAGCCTCCAGAAAAATCCCAAAAGCACAGGGTTTGGAGAGCTTCTGGGTTAATGAAAATGAGAGCTGGGGAGTGCCTTTTTCAGAAGAGGCATGCAAACTCTGCCCTTCCCTCACATCTTGTCCTAGGCTTCTCTCCCACCTGGCTGTTTCTGAGTTATTTCCTTTTATAAGAAACCATTTTCCAGTAAATAACATTTTAGATCTCTGAGTTCTGAGCCCCTCTAGCAAATTAATCAAACCCAAGGAGGGGGTCATTGGAAACTTACTCTATACCTGGTTGGTCAGTATTGTACCCGAGTTTTCACCACCGAGAGACCACCAAAGAGCCAACACCGATGCAATCACATGAGGGTTTATTTAACAAGCTTAAGCTTGGGCGCAAGTATACCCGACACAGCAGAGTAGGGACTTGGACCCGAGCCAGATTACAGTCAGAGTTTTTAAAGGCAGAGTAGGAGTGGACTCAGCGGTAGGTGAGGACAAAGAGGATTAGGGATGGCATAAGTCTCCAAGGATTTTTGGAAGCAAGGTCTCCAGGACCTTGAGGGGCTAACTATTGTTGGGAGAAGGGTTATTTATTACCAGTAGTAAAAATCTTCTCGTGAGACCCTTTAGATGTATACCAGTGTTCCATATGCTTGGGAATGATTCTTGACACTATCTTGGAGGTTTAGAGATAAATTTTCCTGAAGGAATTGTTAGAGTAGACTTACAGGATCCTGGCCGTACCTGTTGGGGTAGGGGGTGGCTCAGGCTAGGATTGTCCTTAGCAAAACCTCAAGGTGAGGGTAGTTGAGTCCGTAGGGGAGAGCCACTCTGTCTGTTTCAAGGGCTTGTCAGTAGGTAAGGAATTTTTTTTTTAATTTATTTATTTTTATTTGTTTATTTACAGCATAACAGTGTTCATTGTTTTGGCATCACACCCAGTGCTCCATGCAGTACGTGCCCTCCCTATTACCCACCACCTGGTTCCTGAACCTCCCACCCCCCTACCCCCCCACCGCCCCTTCAAAACCCTCTGGTTGTTTTTCAGAGTCCATAGTCTCTCATGGTTCATCTCCCCTTCCAGTTTCCCTCAACTCCCTCTCCTCTCCATCTCCCCATGTCCTCCATGTTATTTGTTATGCTCCACAAATAAGTGAGACCATATGATACTTGACTCTCTCTGCTTGACTTATTTCGCTCAGCATAATTTCTTCCAGTCCCGTCCATGTTGCTACAAAAGTTGGGTATTCGTCCTTTCTGATGGAGGCATAATACTCCATTGTGTATATGGACCACATCTCCCTTATCCATTCATCCGTTGAAGGGCATCTTGGTTCTTTCCACAGTTTGGCGACCGTAGCCATTGCTGCAATAAACATTGGGGTACAAATGGCCCTTCTTTTCACTACATCTGTATCTTTGGGGTAAATACCCAGCAGTGCAATTGCAGGGTCGTAGGGAAGCTCTATTTTTAATTTCTTCAGGAATCTCCACACTGTTCTCCAAAGTGGCTGCACTAACTTGCATTCCCACCAACAGTGTAAGAGGGTTCCCCTTTCTCCACATCCTCTCCAACACACATTGTTTCCTGTCTTGCTAATTTTGGCCATCCTAACTGGTGTTAGGTGGTATCTCAATGTTGTTTTAATTTGAATCTCCCTGGTGGCTAGTGATGATGAACATTTTTTCATGTGTCTGATAGCCATTTGTATGTCTTCGTTGGAGAAGTGTCTGTTCATATCTTCTGCCCATTTTTTGATATGATTATCTGTTTTGTGTGTGTTGAGTTTGAGAAGTTCTTTATAGATCCTGGATATCAACCTTTTGTCTGTACTGTCATTTGCAAATATCTTCTCCCATTCCGTGGGTTGCCTCTTTGTTTTGTTGACTGTTTCCTTTGCTGTGCAGAAGCTTTTGATCTTGATGAAGTCCCAAAAGTTCATTTTTGCTTTTGTTTCCTTGGCCTTTGGAGACATATCTTGAAAGAAGTTGCTGTGGCTGATATCGAAGAGGTTACTGCCTATGTTCTCCTCTAGGATTCTGATGGATTCCTGTCTCACGTGGAGGTCTTTTATCCATTTCGAGTTTATCTTTGTGTACGGTGTAAGAGAATGGTCGAGTTTCATTCTTCTACATATCGCTGTCCAGTTTTCCCAGCACCATTTATTGAAGAGACTGTCTTTTTTCCATTGAATATTTTTTCCTGTTTTGTCGAAGATTATTTGACCATAGAGTTGAGGGTCCATATCTGGGCTCTCCACTCTGTTCCACTGGTCTATGTGTCTGTTTTTATGCCAGTACCACGCTGTCTTGGTGATCACAGCTTTGTAGTAAAGCTTGAAATCGGGTAACGTGATGCCACCAGTTTTGTTTTTGTTTTTCAACATTTCCTTAGCAATTCGGGGTCTCTTCTGGCTCCATACAAATTTTAGGATTATTTGCTCCAGCTCTTTGAAAAATACCGGTGGAATTTTGATCGGAATGGCATTAAAAGTATAGATTGCTCTAGGCAGTATAGACATTTTAACAATGTTTATTCTTCCAATCCAAGAGCATGGAACAGTCTTCCATCTTTTTGTGTCTTCTTCAATTTCTTTCATGAGTGTTCTGTAGTTCCTCGAGTACAGGTCCTTTACTCCTTTGGTTAGGTTTATGCCCAGGTATCTTATGGTTCTTGGTGCTATAGTAAATGGAATCGATTCTCTAATTTCCCTTTCTGTATTTTCATTGTTGGTGTATAAGAAAGCCACTGATTTCTGTACATTGACTTTGTATCCTGCCATGTTACTGAATTGCTGTATGAGTTCTAGTAGTTTGGGGGTGGAGTCTTTGGGGTTTTCCATATAAAGAATCATGTCATCTGCGAAGAGAGAGAGTTTGACTTCTTCCTTGCCAATTTGGATACCTTTTATTTCTCTTTGTTGTCTGATTGCCGTTGCTAGAACTTCTAATACTATGTTGAACAAGAGTGGTGAGAGTGGGCATCCTTGTCGTGTTCCTGATCTCAATGGAAAGGCTGCAAGCTTTTTCCCATTGAAGATGATATTTGCTGTGGGTCTTTCATAGATAGATTTTATGAAGTTCAGGAATGTTCCTGCTATCCCTATACTTTGAAGCATTTTCATCAGGAACGGATGCTGGATTTTGTCAAATGCTTTTTCTGCATCAATTGAGAGGACCATGTGGTTCTTCTCTCTTCCTATTGATGTGTTCTATCACACTGATTGATTTGCAAATGTTGAACCAACCTTGCAACCCAGGGATGAATCCCACCTGGTCATGGTGGATAATCTTTTACTGTGCTGCTGGATCCTGTTTGCTAGGATCTTGTTGAGAATCTTTGCATCCATATTCATCAGTGATATTGGTCTGAAATTCTCCTTTTTGGTAGGGTCTTTGCCTGGTTTGGGGATCAGGGTAATGCTGGCTTCATAAAAAGAGTCTGGAAGTTTTCCTTCTGCTTCAATTTTTTGGAACAGCTTCAGGAGAATTGGTGTTATTTCTTCTTTGAAAGTTTGGTGGAATTCCCCAGGGAATCCGTCAGGTCCTGGGCTCTTGTTTTTTGGGAGGTTTTTGATCACGGCTTCAATCTCATTACTAGATATCGGTCTATTCAGGTTGTCAATTTCTTCCTGGTTCAATTTTGGGAGTTTGTAGCTTTCCAGGCAGGAATGCATCCATTTCATCTAGGTTGCTTAGCTTATTGGCATATAACTGTTGGTAATAATTTCTGATGATTGTTTCTATTTCCTTGGTGTTAGTTGTGATCTCTCCCTTTTCATTCACAATTTTATTAATTTGGGCTTTCTCTCTTTTCTTTTGGATTAGTGTGGCCAATGGTTTATCGATCTTATTGATTCTTTCAAAAAACCAGCTTCTAGTTTCATTGATACGTTCTACTGTATCTCTCGTTTCTACCTCATTGATCTCTGCTCTAATCTTGATTATTTCCCTTCTTGCATGTGGAGTTGGTTTGATTTGTTGTTGATTCTCCACTTCTTTAAGGTGTAGAGACAGCTGGTGTATTCTGGATTTTTCAATGTTTTTGAGGGAGGCTTGGATGGCTATGTATTTCCCCCTTAGAACCGCCTTTGCTGTATCCCATAGGTTTTGGACCGAGGTGTCTTTTCATTCTCATTGGTTTCCATGAATTGTTTAAGTTCGTCTTTGATCTCCTGGTTGATCCAAGCATTCTTAAGCAAGGTGGTCTTTAGCTTCCAGGTGTCTGAGTTCCTTCTGAACTTTTCCTTGCGATTGAGCTCCAGTTTTAAAGCATTGTGATCGGAGAATATGCAGGGAATAATGTCAGTCTTTTGGTATCGGTTGAGTCCTGCTTTGTGACCCAGTATGTGGTCTATTCTGGAGAAGGTTCCATGTGCACTTGAGAAAAATGAGTATTCTGTTGTTTTAGGGTGGAATGTTCTGTATACGTCGATGAGGTCCATCTGGTCCAATGTTTCATTCAATGCTCTTATTTCTTTATTAATTTTCTGCTTCGATGATCTGTCTATTTCTGAGAGAGGCGTATTAAGATCTCCTACTATTATTGTATTCATATCAATATGATTCTTTATCTTGATTAATAGTTTTCTTATGTAATTGGGTGCTCCCATATTGGGGGCATAGATATTCACAATTGTTAGATCGTCTTGGCGGATAGTCTCTTTAAGAATTATGTAGTGTCCTTCTGTATCTCTGACTACAGTCTTTAGTTTAAAATCTAATTTATCTGATATGAGAATCGCTACTCCGGCCTTCTTTTGAGGCCCATTGGCATGAAAGATGCTTCTCCATCCCTTCACTTTCAGTCTGGGTGTATCCTTAGGTTCAAAATGGGTCTCTTGTAGACAACATATGGATGGGTCCTGTCGTTTTATCCAATCTGCAACCCTGTGTCGTTTTATGGGCGCATTTAGGCCATTCACATTGAGAGTGATTATTGAGAGATAGGTTTTTATTGACATCGTGTTGCCTTTGAAGTCTTTCTGTCTATAGATTGTTTCTATATTTCTGTTCAATGATATTCTTAGGATTTTTTCTCTCTTATAGGACCCCCCCTTAATATTTCCTGCAGTGTCGGCTTGGTGGTTGCATAGTCTTTTAAGCCTTGCCGGTCTTGGAAACTCTTTATCTCTCCATCCATTTTAAATGTCAGTCTTGCTGGATAGAGTATTCTTGGTTGCATGTTCTTCTCATTTAGTACTCTGAATATATTTTGCCAGCCCTTCCTGGCTTTCCAGGTCTCCGTGGAAAGGTCTGATGTTATTCTAATGGGCTTTCCTCTGTATGTAAGAAGCTTCTTTGTCCTAGCTGCTTTTAAGAGGGTCTCTCTTGAAACATAATTCCCCATTCTAACGATAAGGTGCCGTGAGGACTTTCGAGAATCTAAAATCTTGGGAGGAACTCTTTCTGCCTCTAGTACATGAACGTTGTTTCCATTCGTGAGATTGGGAAAATTTTCATAGACAACTTCTTCCACTATATCTTCTAGACTTCTTTCTTTTTCTTCCCCTTCAGGGATTCCAATAATTCTGACGTTGGAACGTTTCATGGCATCGTTTATTTCCCTGATTCTGTTTTCGTGGCTTCTGAGCTGTTTGTTCCAGGCTTCCTCCTGATCCTTTCTCTCTATCTGTTTGTCCTCCAGATCACTAATTCTATCTTCTGTCTCAGTTACCCTAGCTTTTATAGAATTTAGATTGGATTGGAACTCATTGAGAACATTTTGAACATCATCCCTGGTGGCTTTCAGTTCTGCCCTAATCAATTCTGTTTGGTCATCCATAGCTTTCTCCAACCTAGCTATTGCCTGGATAATTGTTAGTCTGAATTCCTTTTCTGACATATTGTCTATGTCGATAGCCATTAGCTCTGTTGCAGAAGGCCCATCCTCTGTATTTTTCTTCTGTTGGGTATTCCTCCTCCTAGTCATTTTGGTAAGAGATGACTAAACAGATGCAGCTGGACTTATCGATTGTGGTGCAGTCAATGTGCACCCTGGAACGCTTCTGTGCAATCAGGATTCCCCACCCAAATGAGAGAAAAAAGAAAAGAAAAAGAAATAGAGAAGAAGAAAGAAAAAAAAGGGGGGGAAAGAAAAAAGGAAAAAAAAAAAGAGAGAGAGAGAGATAGGGAAAAAAGGGAAGATAAAAGAGAAGGCTCAGCCCAAATGGGCCACAAGGTAAGATTTGTGGAGTATACAAACAAAAACAGACAGACAAAAAGAGTGATAAAAGTATATGACAAGAGAAAAAAATATGTATATATAAGCAAAAAAAAAGGGAAGAACCTCATCAGAAAGAACCCCAAGTATAAGGTTTATATATTATCAGGACAAACACAAATTCACAGAAACACTGACAGAAGGAAAAATTGGGAGAATGGTTATAGATTCTCAGTGTGGGTGAGGAAGGTTATTTTGATTCTTCCTGAAGGTATCTTGATGTTTTTGTTAAGGGACTCAACTTTCCTAAGTTACAGGGGGATTAGAAACTGGTTTGCCTATAGGGGTAGCATTGATTGGGGAAAGGGGATTACCTTGAAGTTTAACTCTATATGTATAGTAGAAAATAAAAATTAAAAAAGAATAAACTAGACTAAACTAAAATTAAAAAAGAATTAAAAAAATAGAAAAACAAAAGAAAAACACGGGTGTATGTATCAAAAAGTTCAGGTTAGAAGGTTATTAAAGAATTTGATGTACTGGACATCTCGGTGTGATGGTAAATAGGTTAAAAAATTATCTGTATGTATTAAAAAAAAGAACCAGAATATTGGTAAAGAGTTAAAAATAAAAGTTGTATTTATGAAGTAGTGGTGATTGTTCTCTTGTAGTCTTTTTTTTTTTCTTCCTTCCTGGTTGGTTTTCTGGGGGAGGGGCCTGCCACGTGGGTTTTCAGACAATGATGTTCCCTAAGTTAGGTCCTCCCGCTCCCCTCAAGGGGGTGAGCTCTTTTTTTTTCAGGAAACTGTTTTTATCAGCCTTTTGTTCTCTGGGGGTTTTTATGTTCTTTCATCTGCTTTCTCTCGCCTCTACAGCTTTTGATGGTTTTTGGAGGTTTAGAGGAGAGCAAACAGCACCCCAACCTCCCTCTCAGAGAGAAGCCTCAGACTGTTTTGCAAAAGCTGCTGGCAGAGTCGGTTCTGAGTCACTGTCCCTGGGGATGCAGGAGCTCCTCGTTGTACCCAAAACCAGGGCAGCGGTGGCTGTCTGGGCAGCTCCAGACCGCTAGAGAGGTTCGGAGCAGAGATCGCACACTGAGATTTTCCCGCTGTCCCGGGCTGGGAATGTCTGGTTTTTCCTGCTGCCAGAGCTCCAGGCTAGCGCCTATGAGCACCTATCCCAAGGGAGGGTGTGGGACGCGCGCGTTTCAGTATTGCCGTCTGGCCGGGCTCCCAGCCCCTCAAGGGAGCCAGACCCCACTCGTTCTCGGGCGCGCTGGCATTCAGGTGCACTGGCTGCTCAGGGACGGAGACCTGATTTCTCCGCCGCACTCTCTCTGGCTCCGCGCCAGGGGAGGCTGTCCTGGGTCCGGGGACTTAGGTCCCTGACCCTAACTGCCCAGGTTCCCACTATTACCCCCTGCGATCCTTTGCTGTTTGTTTTTTGAGTGCTTTCAACCAGACTCCAAGTTAATGCTGGTCCCCAGACGCAGAGCACTCTCGTGTTGGGGTGTTACTTTCCGATCGGTCACCTCTGGTGGCTCCCTCCCCCTTTTGTTTATCTTCCGATATCAGTCGGACGTTCCCAGTCTGCTTTACCTGCCACTGGCGTCTTCTGCTCCTGTAGAGATCCAGACGTGTATAATTCTGATCTCAGGCTGATTTCATGGGTGGTCGGAGTTCTTTGGTAGGTAATCAGCTCACTTTAGGGTACAGGTTGAAATGGTGCCTCCTCCTACTTCCCCGCCATCTTGACTCCCCCCAGTAGGTAAGGAATTTTAATGATTTTCTTCTGCCTGTTTCCCACATCAGTCAGAAGCACAGGTAAGAACCTGGTAATGTGACTGTCATTTAAAGTTCCCTCCTGTGGGACTGGAGCCCTTAGAATCTGATGCTGTCTCTGGGTGAGACAGAAACAATGTCAGAATGGCGTTGACTTGGAGGACATCTAGGTCAGAAAACTGCTGGGTGTGGAGACTCTGGCCATGCACACACACACACATTATGATTGGTTTAAAGACAGTGTTAAAATTCAGCTGACTAAATTTTAAAAACCTGATTGGCTTTATTAATTGATTCAAGCATTAGGCAGTGCCCCATCTGTGGAGTAGAAGTGACCTCCAAGGAGTTGTACAAAATGGGAGGTTTTTGTAGGAAAGAAGCTGGGGCAAGGAAATAATTAACAAAAGAAAAGGAAGGGTTGTTTGAGACAAGGTCACTTCCCTTGTAGAAAAAGAGCAAGGGGTCCTACCACGTAGATTATCTCACTGGTGTGGAAGAGGAAATTCCTGACCAGTTAAGACTGCCCTCCTGGGCAAGCTTGAAATTTTGATTAGGCTAGGTATTAAACCTCAGTCTGGTGACTTGGTTTAAATGCCTCATTTTGGGCCTGTGCTTCTCTTTTTAACATTAACAAGCTCTATTTGGTCTGATATAAAGGATTTGGATTAGCAACCCTCCACTCAGAATCCATAATTAACATGATAAATGAGCACTCACCAAGATGTGTTGACTGAGAGCAAAATATAGAAAAGAGAGTATTAGCTTTGTAACTGAACCAACGTGTACTGGCTCCTGGGCGAATCTCAGATACACCAGGTGGAGTTGTCACCCAAAGGAAACTTTATTTGCAGCTTAAAATAAGGAGAACACAGGGAATGACTTCCAAAGCTGGAAATCCCAGAGCAAGGGTGAATGAGTTCCTTTTAATTAGGGTTAGGAGGAATCTTTGGAAGGGGAACCTTGTCATCATATGCACAGGCATATGCACTTCGAGAGAATATGCCTATACAGACATTGTTACGTCATGTAAATGAGGATTGTGCTTCTCCTTGGGCAGATTGTAGAATTATAATAAAGTAAAGGCAGCTGTTGGTCATTCTAGAAGTCTCTCCATGGTCCGTCTGTGCAGGTTGAGTCTGGGCTTACAGTCTGAGCGGCCCGGGCCACCAGAGCTCTTCCTGACAACTTGAGTCCTTATTGCTTGAGGGATAGTTTCGATTTCCATTATGGGGTGTTATGCCCGTAGGGTTCTTTGCCTGAGTTAAGAGACAAGCTGGAAAGAAGAGCTTAAGGAAAAATTTGGGGCAAGAGTCCATGAGTATAAGCAGGTGAGCAGTAAAGGTCAGGTCTTGGGTGTGGACCCCCCTTCCAGGCAAACCGGCTTGAGCAATAGAATGTAGAGAAGTTCCATCTGGTGACCCACTCAAAAATATTCATGGACTAATGGGCTATTTACAACTAGGGAGAATTTCATAGGTTGCCATTCCTTCTCATTTTCCCCCCTTTGAAAACAGCCTCCAGGGGGCACCTGGATGGCTCAGTTGGTTAGCCTCTGATTCTTTTTTTTTTTTTTTTAAGATTTTATTTATTTATTTGACAGAGGGAGAGATCATAAGCAGGCAGAGAGGCAGAAGCAGGCTCCCTGCTGAGCAGAGAGCCCGATGCGGGGCTCGATCCCAGGACCCTGGGATCATGACCTGAGCCAAAGGCAGAGGCTTTAACCCACTGAGCCACCCAGGTGCCCCAAGCCTCTGATTCTTGATCTAAGCTCACAACCTCATTACAGACAGCCTCTCCTGCTGTCCTGCCTGAGGCTCTCTTGCAATGTCTTCAGTAAACTTCTCTCTCCTTTGTTCTGCCCTAGGTGAATTTTTTCAACTCTCCACCACCAGCTTCCACCAGATCCCCACATTTGGGGATCCCCATCTGATGGAGAGACATACCATTTAGGCACCACATTGGGTCTAGCTGGTGACAGCTTTAAAGTTAAAAATATCTTGGGGCGGGGCGCCTGGGTGGCTCAGTGGGTTAAGCCGCTGCCTTCGGCTCAGGTCATGATCTCAGGGTCCTGGGATCGAGTCCCGCATCGGGCTCTCTGCTCAGCGGAGAGCCTGCTTCCCTTCCTCTCTCTCTGCCTGCCTCTCTTGTGATTTCTCTCTGTCAAATAAATAAAATCTTAAAAAAAAAAATATCTTGGGGCGCCTGGGTGGCTCAGTGGGTTGGGCCTCTGCCTTCAGCTCAGGTCATGATCTCAGGGTCCTGGGATCGAGCCCCACATCGGGGCTCTCTGCTCAGTGGGGAGCCTGCTTCCTCCTCTCTCTCTGCCTGCCTCTCTGCTTACTCGTGATCTCTGTCTGTCAAATAAATAAATAAAAAAAAAAAAGTTAAAAATATCTTGGTTCAAAAGCTTGCTGCACCGCTGCTAGGTGCTGTGTAAATGTGAGAATGCCATTTGGCCTCTATGAGATATAGCTTCACTTTGCTAATGGGAATAGCCATACCTAAGTCAAAGTGTAACTGAACTAACGTTGAGTTTCCTCCTTGGTGAGTCAGAGACTGTTACCAGGTGGAGTTGTTGCACAGAGAAAACTTGATTTGCAGCAAATAGGGACTGGCTTCTGAAACTGTGACTCCCCAAGAGAGGTGAATGAGGGTTCAGTGATCTTCATTCTAGGTCCCTCCATGGTCCATCTGCACAGGTGTGAGTCAGGGAATAAGCTAAAACTGGTGTGGCCAGCCCACCTGGAGCCTTGTCAGAGTGCTGCAACTTCTCGAGGGGCAGTTTGGCTTTTCATTTGCTTGAGTTAAGAGATAAGCTGGAAAGAAGATCTTACGGGAAACTGGGGGACAAAGGTTGGTGAGCATAAGCAAGTAGGCAGTAAAGGTCAGGCCTTGGGCCCTACGTGGTAACAAAGGGATTGTGGTGCTGGTGAATTTCTCATGAAAACTGAGTAGTTTCTCTAGCTAATAATACTTCACCTTACTGTGCATTTACCATATAGTTGATGTTGTTCTAATCACTTACCTTCATCAACTTCATTCTCCTCTGGGGTGGGGAGATAAAAACTGGTACAGACTCGTCTTCAATGAGTTTCCACCATGATAGAGAAAAAAACATTCATAAATTGCCACATTTCAGACAGAACCTGAAAAAGCAGTCAATGCTAAAAGATGTGCAACACTGTATTAGGTATTGAGGAAGGAGAATCACACACAAGTGGGTTAATTAAGATCTTCAGGAAAACAACTGGTGGCAAAAACTAGTGGCAGAAGGATGAGTGCGATTTCCTTTTGCAGATCTGGGAGTAGTGGAAGGACGTTGAGAAAAGATGTGGAAGGTGGGAAGCAGGAGATGCATTTATGGAAAGAACCCTTAGTGTGACACTGAGCTAGGGGAGTAGAAGGTGATAAGGCAGGTTAGAGTCAGAATGTCCAGGGCTCAAATTTCCATGTTAGATAGTTGAACTTATTATATAAATCAACAGGTAAATATTTAAGTTCTTACAGGTGATGCTATGTTTTGAGCTGTGGTTTATAAAGATTAATCCAACAGTGGAAGGAGGGAACTATGGTGTTGTTCCTTTATGCTACTCATTTCGTAGAGTTGTAGTGATTAAGTGAGTTCATATCATAAAGCTCTTAGAGCATTGTCTGCCAAAGGGTAAGGATTATGTAGGAATTATTGTTCTATAAATAATACAAAACCACTATCTAGCCTTAAAACATTTCTTTTCGCTTTTTGATTTGTCTACTGCAACGTAACTCTAGAAGACAATTATAGATGCATGTGCACCATACATTCTTTACTGATTTTAAGGGGGGAAAATGCTAACACTTGGAATTAAGGCGTAGAAGGTGCTGGCAAGCCTGTCCGTGTATAGTAGTATATTAATAAGCCCACCCACAGATTATTTTATTTAGGCCTAATACCTTTGCAAATGGACCCACAGGAAGTTTTGAGTGAAGGCAGGACCCATGTACCTAGAAACGCAACAGTGGAATGTTGGGTAGATCCAAATGGGAAAGAGAAAAACAGAGCTCAGTTAAGCTTCCCAGCTAAGAAGCTGTGAGAATCTTAACTACTGTGATGGTATCAGAAGGATAAAGGAGAACGTAGATTTAACAGTCTTGATAAGTTCCACATCATTAGGAAGGAGAAGATGATTGAATGGTAAGAAATACAAAGTATAAATCAATGTTATCTAAATAGTGGAGTCATTAACAAAACTAGGGAAGTCTCAAGGAGGTGATTCTCGGTGAAGTTGTAGTCGATTTGTGGTCGATTTAATTTGACCATGTTCTGTTGGAGGTATTCAGAGAGAGCTGTGTTGTGGGCAGATGGAAATGTGAAAATTAATTAAAACCAAATGGGAATCCTGTAATTCCATAAACTGGAATCTCATGAGTAAGTTTCCCTGCGGAGATATCCTACTACCTCTTCCTTTCCTTTTGGCTCAAGATTTGATCAGTGCATGGAAATGATGAAAGATGTACTTGATTGTGAAAAAAGCCTAATTCATTCCTGCAAATCACTAGTGTATTCTAACTGTATGCTAGGGTAAGGAGTTTTTCTCAACCTGTCTCCGTTAAGGGGAGAGTTTTACTTTTAATACTTAGAGCAGATCTATGTGTCACAGTAAGCTAGTTAATTTTGTTTTCTCATTTCATAGTTGATAAATTTAATACACTTATTTACTCAAGGAGAATGGATGCCCAAAATTTGAAGAAGTCAAAAATTTTTTTAAAAGATTCTTTTATTGGGGCGCCTGGGTGACTCAGTGATTTAAAGCCTCTGCCTTCGGCTCAGGTCATGGTCTCAGGGTCCTGGGATCAAGCCCTGCATCGGGCTCTCTGCTCAGTGGGGAGCCTGCTTCCTCCTCTCTCTCTCTGCCTACCTCTCTGACTACTTGTGATCTGTCTGTCAAATATATAAATAAAAATCTTAAAAAAAAAAGATTCTCTTATTTATTTTAGAGAGACAGTGAGAGAGAGAGAGTGAGTGGGGGGAGGGACAGAGGATCTTCAAGCAGACTCCCTACCGAATATTGAGCCAGATGTGGGGCTATCCCCCGACCCTGTGATCCTGACCTGAGCGATCCTGACCTGAAACCAAGAGTTGGATGCTTAACTGACTGTGCCACCGAGGCAGCCCTGAAAAAGTCAAATACTAGATATTAAAATGAGAAAATGTATAAAAAGCCCACACAGTTCTCTGCACCTTTTTTTAGGGTATTGTGGACTTGGTGACTGTAGAACGGTGTTGGCTGAGGTCTTATACAAAACCGTGTGGATGAAAGAAGGTTAAAGAGGGGGAGTAACATTTGAGGGTAGCTAGGAATCAGGAAAAGTTTCTGAGATGAGTATTCACACAACCAGATTCTTTCAGGTGTGTGTTGTATACTAGTGTAGTAGTCGAGATGAGAAAGACTCAGGTGAGTTAGGAAGTTCTCGCAGTGGGATGTGAGACTGTGAATAGTGTCAAGTGTATGAGAGACACTGAAGAAGGAGAACTGATAATGTTTAGCAAATGATTACATGAAAGGAAGGGACTGTGAGAAGCATTTATCAAAGGTCGCCACATGTTTTGAGAATGGCTGAAGAATGGTGGTCCAATTAAACAGGTCAGGAAAGCTAGCAGGAAAGATGTAGTTTTGCTCCTGGTTCTGGGGCAGAGAGACCTTTGAACATGAACATTGGATTATCTGTTAAGGACATTTAGAGAAAGGGGAGATGCCTGTGAGGTGAAGATTAAAGAAAGTAGGAGGGCATAGGTTGCTCTGTGGGTTGGAATTAAACAGAAGAAATTTTTGTTTTGCCAACATACTCAGTGATCACCATTGGACTCCAAGCTCATCTCCTGAGTCCAGTTTCTAGCAAGTATGATGACAAAAGACTGAGCATGTGTGATGAGCCCTCGTCCCAGAGGGAATACCATATCCTTACCTGGTGTGTCACTGCCTCAAGGTCACTGACAGCCAGGAAGGAGAGTGTATAGATGCCAGGAATGGGAAGCTGCTAGGAAACTGTGTGCTCTTTCTTCTGCGCATATACCATTGCCTAATGTTGGAGGGCTCCTCTGTTTTGTTTTGTTTTAATTTTGTTTTGTTTTGGTTTTCCTCAGACAATTCAAGACACACTACAACATACTTGTCAATTTTTTCCAACCAAATACCTGCTGTTATCACTGTAATAGTTCAAGAAATGTGCAGGCTTTGCCCCCCTCTCAAAAGATCTACAAAGGCCAACCCTTTGCATTTTACCTTTTTGCTTTATTAAAAAATATGTTCTTTTGTTTGGGGAAAGCTTCATTTATTTTTATTTTTATTTTTATTTTTATTTTTATTTGCTAAGCTGTGTCCTATACCCACGAGTAGCCTAGAAGAGATGATGGATGCTGACAAGAGATTGTGATAAAATTTTCTGTAAGATGGTCCCCCTCATCGTGACTTTTTATTTAGGGTGGCAAAACCAAATCCTCCCTTGTTCTGTGGCTATAACTGCACAACATCCCTCCTCCAAAATAAAACCCCCAAACACAAAACAACAACAACAAAAACAAAAAAGATAAAAGCAAAACATACAAATGAGCAGTTGAACTCATGAATTCCTCTACACCCACTTCTACACAACTCATTAGTGAGAAGTTGTTGGAATAAATTCAGAAGGTGTTGTTACTTGGCATTTTGGTAGCTCTTATCCACAATGAGGACATTGCTGAATTGTGTTCATGAAGCAGATGCTGGTATCATCATTTTTTCTGCAGTTCTACTCAATTTGGTTTCATTCTCTAGCCCTTTTGAAAAATCATCAGTGAATAATGTCCTCATGATTGTCTCCAAATCTAGCACAGCCATGGCTTGCTCCTGTATCCCATTAACAGTAGCCATTGATCTAGTTATTTTAAAATAACCAGTTGTTTCACTGAACTAACCAGATTGTATTGGTGGCTAAAAGCCCTTCTAGACTTCACAGTGGGGATTTGTAATCAACTTGAAGAAAAGCACTGTGTTTGATAGTGACAAATACCTTTTATTATTTCACTCATTTTTTTCCTGGTATTATTAGTGCTGAGTAGTTCTCTAGTTCATAAACAATTTCTGGTTCTACACTCAGTGAAGACATGCAAATCCTTACCGCGTCTTCATCCTGTTCCCTTAAAGAAAGAGTAGCTTCCAGATTCTATGATGAGACAGATAGCCTCCTGAAGAGGGAGATTAAGTACAACTCATTACTATTTTGTTGGAACTGGTGACTCCACAACCAGGCACCTTCTCACCAGTAATGATTATGTGGCAGCTTTCATTTCAGGAGGTGCCAATGAACGGAATCACACCAATCTGTCTCTCACACCACTGGTGCGTCAATGAAAATAAGAGAAATTGCACAGAGGAAAAAAAATCCCGTGTCTGAAACAAAACAAACAAAAGAAGGTCTCTAAGAGGATTTTTATCAGCACAAACAGTATCAGTTTAGTGATGAGGACTCACAGAATTAGGAATAGAGAGCTCCTTGTGCTTGGTAGGTGTGTCTTAAAGCAGAATACAGTACCACATGCCAGGTGTTGCTGGTGAAAGCACCTTAAAACTACAAGTTCGCTGAGAAAATTTCTTTCTTTGTTCACATGGGCTAATGTTGTTGTTTGTTGTTGCTGTTTTTTTTTTTTTTTAATTTGACTCCTCATTGAGAAGAACCTGCTCATGATTAATTCCATATACCACTCAACATTTTCTACTCTTTACTGAACGCAACCAACTCAAAGGGGACTAAACAAGAGGGAATTTCTTGCACACCTTCTCTTCTCAAAATCATGTCACTGAGAAGCCCAGTTTGGAGTTTGCTCTCTTCACAACTATATTCAGGACCTTAAGTAATGTCATTAGAACTTAGTCTTTTTGTCTCCATATTTCCATTTGTCCTTCTCTTGGGCTGTATTGGTAAACAGGTTCCCACTTTGTGATGGTGCATGCAGCTCCAAGATTTTGTCTCATCAGCTGAGCATAATCAGCAATTCATCTGCCTTTCATTGGCTTGGGTCACAAGACCAAGCTACATGTCGTGGAGTGCATCTAATTGGTCACAGACCAAGCTACATGTCGTGGAGTGCATCTAACTGATGAGGCATGGATCATTTGTCAAAACTTGGGATAGAGGTAGAAGAAGGATGACTTCCCATTGGAAAAAAAAAACATACTTATTTCAGTTATTAGTATATGAGTGCAGTTATTGGTATATGGATGAATGAATGCCAGACACACACAAACAAGGTAAAAAATATACCAGCCTTTGAAATACTTCAACCAGTGGCTTTTCTATCAGTCCTTGGGCAGAACATCTCTCTCACAACAGGCATTTTTATAGCACTCAAATGTGTTTTAACCATGGCCTTTTTTATATTGACACATAATTATTGTGGACATTACTATTTCCATAGACAGCTTTCTCTTCCATAGAAATGTGAGATTCATGAAGGCAGAGACAGAGTACTTCTTTTTTGTCTTGTGTAACCTCCAACACTGCCTCCATAGTAGTGTCTCAATAAATTCAGTGCAAATGATTTCATAGGTGGTTCTGATCTGTTCAAACTATTGGACTTCCTTGCCTTCCCACCGCCCCCACACCAAGTCCTGGTTTTTCTATCTCTGAGAAGACTGTATGAATAGTTCTTATTTTTACTGCTTATTGTCTAAAATTTTACTGATTTGTTAAATCGGTGAGGGAAACTTCATGTCATCTCTTCCATGAAGTCTTTTCTTAGGGACCCTGGTCTTTATACATCATGGCCTGTTTATTAAATGTGTTAAGAACATCCGTTCTTGCTATTTTAACAAGACTTTCTGTATTTTTATGTCCTGTCTAGTCAACTATATTAAAATGCCATGACTTACCTCCTATTCCTCTGCAGTTCCTGAGAACAATTATTTGAATGCTTGGTTGTTAATATGTGGCATATGGAAAAGTGTGAAACACAAGAAATAAAAGGGAAAAATATATCACGAAGTTAGAGATGGCTGAAAAGAACTCAGCTAAATATATATGTTAGTGATGCCAACTAAAATACCAATCTTCCAATTTGTCTGAAGGTGAATAGGGGTGACATTTCTTCATTTCCTAGTTTTCTAGCACAGATATGTTTTCTTGTGTAGTTAGAAAGAAAACAGATTTTAGAAAAATCCAAAGGAGGTAATTTGGTTTTGTATTACTCATATTTACTGTAATTTTATATTTATCAATTGTCCTATTGAATGTATATATGTGGGTATATATATATATATATATATGTCTATGTGTGTTATTACATAAAGTTTGTAAAGACGAACTACAAATCAATTTCTGGTCATGGCTATGTCAAATTCTGAATTAGTTCAAATTAATAATGACTTTTTATTCTTGGACACACTATTGTATTAATTCCTATACAAAATTCAATAAGTAACAGTCTTTTTGCATGGAGCTTTCCAAAGGTCAAAGAACAGTTTTTAAATAATATAGTAATTACCTTAAAGTATTAGATCAGACTTGGTGGAGAAACAGTAGACCTAAAAATTGGATGGTAATTCCCTAAACTATGCACTAAATGTTGCAAAGAAAGCATCACAATGTGAATTTGTGATATACATATCTGAGAAGTATGTTAAGTGCCCGATATTCTTCAATTTTGATTAAAGAGAAATCTACATACTTTAGAATATCACATGTTTAGATAGAATAAGTTTATACTCTATACATTTAAATTTATGCTCCTGATTGCCTAAATAAAGAAATGTGGGGATCAAAAGGATCCATTTAAATTTTCCTGGATAAATATTTAGTTGAGACTCCCAGAGTTTTGTGGTATTTGATTTAGGAAAGACAGTTTATACATGACAATGTCAATAGAATGTGTTTCAAACTAGATGCCTTCACTGTATGAATGTATTTGCAGGGTGCATCTATGCAGCTATAGTCTATGAGTTGCCCACCTGATTAGGATGGTTGAGGCAGGTGATGAATTATGTACAGTAACTGTCATCAGAGACCTGAAAATATGCTATAGGGTGCTATATTATACATAATAGAGAAATATGTTATAACATATATTATAAGGGTGCATATTATACAGAGGCTATAGTACACATAATATTATATAGGGTGCTCTATTATATCATAATAGAGCATAATAGAGCATACTGTGTAGTGATGATGGTGGTTTCCAGACACTCTGGTGGGTATGTTGGGGTTCAGTGGATAACTGATTCTAGACTCAAGTCAAAGGGACCTGTAAGAGCTTACTGGTGGACAAAGGCTAGGTGGAGGACAGGTAAGGGCAGCCTGTATGGTTTCCAGTAGAACATCTGGCGTTGAGAACTTTGAATTATGCTGTGCCTGTTAACAAGACATTGACCAGGATTAGTTCTCTACAGTAAAGTAAAATAAAAATTATTTGGCATTGGTCATTTTCTTTTTGGAGAATATCTACTAAATATATTTTTTTTAATTTTTAATTCATCAAGTGTTAAAGTCTTCTGTTCCATTATAATTTATCAATGAATCTAACATCTTAAGATATCCTGAAACTTCTTTGCTAGAATTACAAAATCACAAATAATCATTAAGCTATTTTTAACTTTTAATTGCTATAACAATTATATATGATTTTAAATGGTAACAATTACCTTGTATAAATACAATTTTACGTATCGGGGGTGAGCGTTTAAGATACAGATGGGCATTTTTATTATAATGCAACCTATAATGTAATGTTTGCCCACTTTTAAAAATAGGCAGACTTTGAGACACATTACCAGTTTAGTATTTGTACTGAGACTGTGAAACTTGACTTAGTTGGTATCTGTAGAATCTAAGGCTACAAGAGATCAAGTAATAGTATGACCAATCTCTCTTTATTCTTGATCATTTTTGGAATGCAGTTAAATAAATACAGGAAATGGAAAAGTTGTACTTCAAATCTAATTATCCTTTGAGTGTAATTAGATTAAACACTTTAATCTAGCATTTTATAAAAAAGGAATGTTGGCATCAAAGTTTAAAGTATTGTCTTGCTGGCTCTAAGCTTTTGGATCACATGCTTTAGGAACAGGGTTTCCCCTGTCTTGCTGTTTCCCTCCATGTGGATGGTTAGCAGTTAGTGAGGTTGAAGAAAACTTGATATGTTTTTTCCCAGCCCCTTTCTCTTTCCCTCTATCATGATGATATACCTAGAATATCATGCTTGCTTTCTCTTCTGCTTTCCATGCCATATTTCCTATCAAGGTCAGACTGACCAGGGAGAGGAAGGAGAAGCCCTGGGCAGGGCTACCTGAGATTGAGGATGTAGCTAGTTAGTTCTGAAGGTCCTTGCTAGGAAGGACATTTGCCCAGATATAGATGTGTCTACTTGTTTTCAAGATACTGATCAGATTCATTAGTAATAAAAATATTATGATACCTATATTTACTCTCTTATAATGACCTTTTTTTAAAAAATTGAGCTTCTTTAACAACTTTTAATTGGCTCAGAACTCTGGCAGAAACAGGGGAGCTTTTTATTTGGTATCCTCAAACTCCATCAATGGGATGGGCTAAAAAGTAGCAAACATTGGATGCTTACCAGGTATCAGTTATAATATTAGTTATTTTTCTTGTACATTTCTGTATTCAAACCTCAAAATTCTGCAAGGCATCCCTTATATATTATCTCTCCAAGCTGGTATGATACCAGCTAGATATCCTGAAGTCAACAAGAGCTAGATTAAAAATCTAGCTGTGCTATTGAATAACTATCATCTCTGGCCAAGTTACTTAATGTCTTTGACCTTCAGGCTCTCAACCTAGATAATGGAGATTATATTAAAGACCTAACAGATCTGACAGTTTAATGCAGTAATGTATGTACAGCAACAACAGGGAGCCTGGCATGTAGTAGACAATCAGTGAAACATTAGTTTCCAGCACCATGAGGAAATGGAGTATTAGAAAAGTAAAATTTTAGAGATCATACAAGTAGGTAAGTGTTGAAGATAAAATTAAATCCAGATCACTGACACTAAGTACAGTAGTCATTCTACAACACCAGTCATCAATAGAAGACTTTGCCTGTGTTCTTTATCTTCTAGGCTCCATTCTGTTGTTGACTATAATTATTGTCCCTAAAGAATGAAACCAAGACCTCCCATTAAGATCTATTATAATCCAATTATATTTTAGAAGTCTAAATTGAAAATTAAGTGATTTCAACACAAACTTTATATTTGAATACTAACTGTTTGAAATGTTATCCTACTGTAGTATCTTGTGTTAGAGCTGGCATATATTTAACCTTATCAATAATACTTACATTTTATTAAAATGAGGAAGCTAGGATTTGGGCTCTAAAACTAGATGGTTTGTGTTTGAATCTTATTCTCCCATTTACTAGCTGCATTTGTACCTCAGTATCCTCATTTATAGAAAGATTGCTTTCACTATGGTTGCTATGAAGATCAAATCAGTGAATACATAGAAAGTGCTTAAAATGGTATCTGTTTCCATAGTAGAGGCTCAATACATGTTATTATTTGGGAGAAAAGATTCCTAATAATATATTGTATGATACCATAAGATTAATTCGTAAATAAAGGTGGGTTTAGGAGCCCTGACCAGGAATTTTTTAAATTCCTGCAATACTAATTAAGAAGAAAGGAATAAGAAAATAATCAGGACCAAAAATGAGTCTTTAATAGTCAAGAGGAAGCCATGTAGACAGAGACTAAAATGGAAACTACAACCAAAGGAATTTAGGACTTGCCTCCTAGCATGTTTCCAGAAACCACAAGTCAAGAATAGGCTGATTGGCTCAATTATTTAGTGGCCAGGAAATTCCTTGCAAAATGAAAACAGAAGCAGATAATTGAATGGGTATGTAAGGGTTGATATTGAATGTGATAGCAAAAATAACCACCTTTTGTGACAAATTCTGATAATGTATTTACTGTCTTCTCCCAAGACAGTGTAAGTTGTGAATGAAAGTTAGTCCTCAGAAGGAAGGCATCACATCATCATGAGACATTTGTCCAGCGGGCTACAACTGACAGAAGTGGAGTCTGGGTTAAGGAGGTGGTAAGACAGAGTCTTACACCGTATTTGGGATCACTATCCCCTTCTGGCCCTATGATTCAACCTGTAGCACCAATGTCTATGCACATGGGGGGTTCTCTTTGTTTCTCTCCTTCAGGGCTGGGCTCCTTTAGTGTGCCTAGTCCACTCCAGAACCCAACTCTACTTTTCAACGAAATTTTTTCTCATGTAGATCCATTGACATCAAGGGCCAAAGGTGGGAAAGAATCCATCACAGAATGGGGAAGTTCACGGTGGCCACAGAATGTTCAAAGACGGCACCAGCTGGCAGGCTGCCACACCTTACAGAACTCAGACAACCTCTGAAGCAGTTGTCTAAATCTGGAAGTCAGCCTGAAAGTATCTTGTCTTCAAATCTCTTGTACTGTTCCATGAACTGAATTTATGATCACGTGTCTGGTTGTTACCAGGAAACACAGAAGATGCTTTGAGAGTTTATCGTGAGTCCATAGGATCTGAGTTAGTCCAGGAAGGAGCATTTAAACCGACCTGCAGAAACAGGAATGAAGTGTGAAGAACAGTCCAGAGGGAGAACTCTAAAGGGGAAAGGCTCTTTTGGCATTTGAGGAATTGAACTTTGTTTATGGGTCAGTCTGCAGGGTTGCCAGAGATTAGAGATAAATAGACCTCTGTTGCTAAGGCTAAAAGCAAATTCTGTATTCTGATGGCTCCTTGATGGGTGTAAATTCATGCTGTTCTCTAAAGCAGGACTTCCAAAATAATCTTTTGGGTGGATGTGTCTTGTATGCCTAAATGAGTAGGTGAGAGGGCATCGGGAAGTACCTAGAAGAAGCAACAAGATGATACTAAGACCTGTAAATAATCCAAGCTGGATCATCTGTTGGCTGTTTGAGGGCTGACTGTGTATTTAAATGGTGGTAAAATTATTTTGATTTTTTTGTTAGTTCACAATTAAAATTTACTGTGTTGCATATGCAGACATTGTTTTATCATTCTCTCATGCTCTAATACTTCTTCCTGAGTAATGCTATCTTCTGTCTCCTGTTTTATTTAATGCCAGTTTATTATGGGAGTCAGAAGAGCCAATTATAAAACGACCCAATGAAATCATGGATTTTTATGTCCTTCTCTGTGGTTGTAGGAAAAAATGCAATGGCAGTGGGAAAGCCTGAATAAGGAAGAGAAGAGAAAAAGCTGCTTAATGTCAGGATTTGGCCTAATGTGTTGTAATCCGGATGGTAGCTCTGTGGGAGAGACCCACAACTATAACTCTCTATCGAACCACTCATGTGCCCAATATTGCTGTAGCTCTAGAGTTTTTGGATTTTTATACTTCTCTGTCTGACAGTGTGTCTTACATGATAGGAATTTAAACCTTGAAAAGCTAAAAGATAGTCATCGGTTATGATTTAACGGATACCATGTGGTAAAGTCAAGAATACCCACACACGCATGAAGTAACCAACAGCATGTAGAAATGTTATGTTCAGAGGAAAAACTCTGTTCTGCTGAATTAGCTTCTCTGTAAGGGTAATATTTATTGCTTTCATCTCTAGCCCGCCTATGGGGTTATAATGTAAATGCATAAAATCTCAGGGCAGAGCCCTAAGTCCTGAACATGTTCTTTTGTGGTTTTAATGAAGTGATCAAGAATAGAATTTATTTTGGTTGGATTCCAAGCAAATTCAATAAAATAAACACAGAGAAGTATTTATGATACAGTTGTCCTAATGTGATTATATCTAATGATTATAGTCAACAGAAACTGTCAAAACTGTGGTGATTTTGGGAAGGAAAAAAGTATGTTTTATCTCTTATATTTGAATAATATTCTAACACGTTTGTCATGGAACTGAAGCGCCAACCAGAACCATGCCATCCAGAGTTAGTTATGTTTGGGAAAATCATTCCATCAGGATCGATATAATAAGAAGATATATAGTCTGTGCCTTGGAGTACAGAATTCAAGACCCAATTTGCACACTGTTTTTGATCCAAAATGTGGTTGTAATTTGGTTATTACAAATTCGTAATACTTTTTCTGCAGACTGATGTGTGGGGGTTTTGTTTTTTGTGTTTTTTTTTTTGTTTTTGTTTTTGGTTTTTGGTTTTTGGTTTTGGTGGCAGGGGGTCAAGCCAGAGCCCCAAACTGATTTAACTTACAATGCAATTGAATGCACATGATACTGGCTTGGTTTTTGAACCTTTAAGTGAAAGAATCAAAACAGTGAAAGAAAAAAATGAGAGGAGGGAATGAGTTGAAAGTGAAAGAGAAAGAAGGTAGAATGCAAATCAACAGAAAGCACACAAAGGCAGAGATTATAAAGGGAAGGGAGTACAACTCTCTCTAATTCCAGAGCAGATGGCTGACCCCAGGCAAACTAAGAATGGTTCTGGAAGCATCCTGTGTCTCTATAGCTCTTTCTCCTTCTACTTATCAACCCAGACTTTTATGTCGCCTACTTTCCACTTCATGCTTTATGCTCTAGGAGTGCATTATGTCTCTCATGTTCTCTCTCCTCCGTATTTCTGGTCTAACCTATACGTGAAGGAAAAGTAAACAACTAATTTGCACTAAATGCAGAGTTGCTGCTAGAATGACAACACTCCTCAAAGCACTTCTATTCAAAAATTATTCAATCCAAAGGAATTCCAGATAGTTTGAAGATACTTGCACAAATACAGGTAAAACGGAGGGAGGATTTAAGGCTGAGAGACCCAGAAATCATATAGTCTCTCAGAAGACAGTTCACAAGCTAACTGTCCTTGCCTTTCATTTCTTCACCCAAAGAATCTCTCCAAACTCGGGTTTTTCAAGAGGATCTTTGTCTAAAGTTTTCTCTCTCCTTCTGTCTCACTCTTTCTGTTTTTCCCTTCTGGACTATGAGTGCTGGTGCAGGTGGGGCAGAGTGAAGTCATCTTCATGCTCCTTTATCCTTCCCTCCATCTTCCAGTCTTATTTGACATTAAGTGTTTGATACCAGATAATCTTCAAAGGTGTAATGCATGTTTTCTACTTCCCTTCTTCTAAAGGTCTGCACGTTAAAAGAATACTTTTTCTATTGCTTTTCAAAGAAAAGAAAGCATAGCATGGCTTTTCCTTCTCCAAAGAGAAAATCATGGTTATATCTTTATGGTTTAGAGAATGGAAGCTTCCAGTGAAAGTAGATGCAAATATGGGGACAAGGTTTCATATCCTGGGCCCTGTCCCTAAAGGTGTGTTCTAGACAATTTGAAATCCATTCTCAAATTGAAACCAAATTTGTCTCCTCTTCCACATAATGGGAACTTTGTGAACTGGGTCTCTCTTAAGTAACCAATGACATCACATTTTCAAAGAGCTCACTATCATCCCCATGATATTTGTTATAGGAGAGGGTGGGATGAGAAGGCAGATTTCCAGTCATGTGAGAGATCTGCTGCCTTAAATGGTATTAGAGGGATTCAGTAAAGGGGAAGATAAAAAGACCATAACACCAGAACACTGAAGGATTTTGATTATTCCAGCATGTGGTCTAAGAGGCCACAAATTTAGCAAGATGAGGATTAGCATAATGTAATGAGACCAGAATTAAGAAACCAGAAAACCGGAAAGAGAGTGGTGAATATTTTTCGCTTGGGCAACAACAGATCAGTGTAGCAATGAATGAAAGCCCAATCGAATACAGTATTCTCTTAGAATTGGCCCCCATTTTTGATGCACAGAATGCCTCTGAGGTCAGAGTGTCATAAAAGCCAAGATATTTCATAGATATTTCTCTGGATGTCAGGATATTTTCTTTTGTTATATAAGTCACAATTCTTAGGGAAAATGGGACTTTTTAAAAAAAGACAAATTAAATCCCACTTACAAATGGATCAGTAATGCCAAGTTGTCAGAATTTTAAAACCTGTGAGAAAAGATGGAAGACATTTGCTTCACAATTACTGGAATTTGGGTGACATCACTGGGTGCTAATTGCTTCTTCACAATTAAAGAAGGGGCTTGTTACAATTGATTTAGTTGGATTTCACACACAGTCCAAGAGCAGATAAGTGGAAATGATGTGCTCTATAAAGGAGGTGCTATTAAGAGAAGCAGATTGGTTTTCATGATGGGACTTCATAAAATGGGCATAAAAAGGTTAAAATAGGCATAAAGAGGTGATGAACACTTACAAGCCAGGAATAATTGAGCCATGTCCTAGAAGACAAGTGACAGTTAATAATATACTTTTGAGGTCTTAATGAGGAATTCTTAGGTATTTCAAGCCAAGTGTGATTATCTTCCTTTCCTTTAAAAAACATATTGATGTTGCATGGGTCTTTGAATATTCCTACCAACTTTTCTCTTTGCTGATCAATTTCCATAATAAGGACATCTACAATGATGGTCAAAACCATGGGGATGAGATTTTGATATTCTTACCTTTTTCAAGAAGACACTGTACTGTGATATGCTTTATTGCAAGAAAAGGGATATATTAAATTGTTCTTTATTTTCTTTCTAGAGTGATTATGGATCACCATGCAATGGGTCCATCAGGTTTTCTAAGGGATTATCTTAGCATGCAATCCTATTTGGTATGATACTGAAAAATTTACAATAGCCTCTGTGGCAGGCTTGGCAACAGAGATTAGGAAATGAACTCAAGAGGAAAGTTCTTATTATTATCAGTTATCTCACACTTCATGTCCTTTCTTTTCAAATTCTGGAGGATGAGGCATTTGGGGAAGTTCATTACATCATGCATGTGCAGTTCTTACACCAGAATGAATGTACAAGGAAGACTGGCAGCTCTTTCTGAGAAGCACCAAAGTGATGGTCAGAATGTCCCCGGAGATTTCTCGGACTAGATAAAACTTGAAGAGTAGTAATCTGAGTCTCTGCTTGCCTTTGAAATTTTTGAATATTTTTTAGATTGTGAACAGTATACCCTTTTATGAGCCAAGGGTGGAGTCATTCTCGCCAGCTTGTAGTTAGCATGCTTGCTTTCCTTTTTTCTTTCCATTCTTCCTTCCCCTTCGAAACTTACTCCCTTCCTTCCTTCTTTCCTTCCTTCCATCCTTCCTTCTTTCCTTCCTTTCTTTCTTCTTTCCTTCCTTCACCAGGCATCAGATGACATAAGAAACTAATAGCAACTCGAGATCAAATAATCTGGGAATTAAGGTAGTGCATTATTTTGTATTCTTTTTTTTAAAGATTTTATTTATTTATTTGACAGACAGAGATCACAAGTAGGCAGAGAGGCAGGCAGAGAGACAGGAGGAAGTATGCTCCCCACAGAGCAGAGAGCCTGATGCGGAGCCTCGATCCCAGGACCCTGGGATCATGACCTGAGCTGAAGGCAGAGGCTTTAACCCACTGAGCCACCCAGGCACCCCTATTTTGTATTCTTTTGTTGCAGGCAATAGAAACTAAGAATATTGAACTTCATGGGAGCCCTGAGATCCTGGAGAAAGGTGAATTTTAGGAAATCCTCCAACCCTTTTTTGTTCTGGGAAACAGTTTAAAAAATGATCCATTCCCATAGGACTTAAATAGGTTCATGGATACTCCTCTTATTTACTTATGACAAGAACAGATACAGACATTCCAAATTCCTATTCTTTTTCCTGTCTCCTAAATGTTGAGCTGAAATGCTTGTCCCCACTGATCAACTGGAACAAAATGCTCATTCATCAAATTTGGTTAAGTTTCTTTCCTTCCTCAAGTCCCTGAACTTTGGCCCATCCTCAGCTTGAGTCTTCAACCAGCTTCTCCTTAACAGCCCTCAGAGACAGGCTGCTCTCAGGGTAAAACATTCTCTACTCTACTATGCATCAAACCAGCGTTTCCTCATACTTTTCTATGACTGATTCTTGTTTTACACCTCTCTATAAAAGAAAACTATTTTGCCCAACCTTTGAGAACAATTGCATACCTTATGGTCTGAGCATTCTCCTTACTGAAACAGTCCCTTTGCTATCTCCCATTCCTTGCAATAATCCTCTTGAATAGTCTATCCTTACTAAGTCCAGATTTTTAGTTTTTAATTTTTTTTTTTAATTTGACAAAAGCTTGCAGAGAAAATCAAAAGAAGGTTTGGAGCAGCTCAAGGACACAAAGTACCTAACTGAATAAATAGTTCTTAGAAAGAACAAACTCTACAGAGAAATAAGCAGACTCAATGGAAAGTTGGTTTTGATCTCCAGAGTTGGGTGTGATCTGCTCTACGCATTTCTTGCCCTTACATTATTCCTCTCAAGAGATAAATTCCAGGAACAGAGAGTTTCATTGCCTGACTCAAGTTACCAAGGGCATGTTGGGTTCCCTGAGACGTCCCAACCATAGCATATATAATGGAGGAAAGGTGATTCCTCAGATAAAAGCTGTGAACCTGGTCCAAAACAGGAGTGAAATGTTGGGTAGGTAGAGACAACAGTGGTTTATATTGGTATGATACTAACCTAGAAAGCTTAACACATTTAGAATTACACAAAAACAAAATACATGAGAAAATTACAGATACGGATATCCATATAAATGCAGGTCTATGCCAAAAATTCTTGTGGCTAGTCTGCAAAGTAGCCACTTGGTGTCACTTTGATATATATTTTTTCATTTGTTGTCAAGCAGAAATATTAACAGTTACAGTTATATAACACAATTCTCTCTCTATACTTATATAACAAATCTCAGGAGCCTAGCCTAGGATGCAGTAGCAGGGGATGTCATTAATGTGCAGCTAACTCTTTATAACCAATCTGATACATGTGTTTATGTAAAAGAGATATGATGTCTTCTAAGACTTCTTGACAATCTTCAGCTTTATAAGCAACTTTGCAGAATTATTTCTGTCTCATTTATTTTGGCAGTGTCCAGGCATGGACTAAATTATGGGAGTGTCCCCCCACCAAAATGCATGTTATATTTCAGATATTTAATAACAAAGCTAAAGTTTGGTCTATAGGATTGAGCCAAATTCTTTTAGTCAAAAAGCAAGTTGCTTCGAGAAATTTCCTCTGTGTGGGTGTATGCACGTGAGAGAGAAAGCAGAAGAGAAACAGGGAGACAGGGAGAAGGAGAGAGGGAGAGGTATTTAAAAAGGACGAAATGCTGTTTTATCAGGGCAGGTTATCGTTAAAACTTGCATAGAAATCACAACACATTTTTAATCTGGGGAAGCTACTAGAGCTGTAACTTACCTGAGCCTTATAGTTATTTTCATGTTGACTGAAATATCCTTCATTTCTAAGGTGTTCATGGCTTGAGAAGTCAGTGTTCGGTGTGGCTGATTCGCAGATCATATGAATCAGCTCACATTCAGCTGATTCATGAATCAGCTAGTTTATTGTTCATATATAATACTCAGGAAATTAAGAGAGCCACGAGGAAAGCAAAACAAATTAAAACAACAAAACAAAACAAATTCATCACTACCACATTTCCGTAGGACAACCTGAAGGAGAAAGAACGACTCGCTGTCCCATTTACTCATGGGACTTTCAGAAAGTGGCAAGCAGAGCCCTGACATTCATACTAGACTCAGTAAACTCTTCCAAATGGATTAAAGCAGATCTTGTGTATCTGCAGAAACAATATTACTGTCATTTCTTCTGCAAGTAGAGACTTTGAACCTAAACTTCTTGGTTCAAACACTGATCCCATCTTTTGCTAATTGTATAACTTTAGAAAAGTTACTTAAAATCTCTGAGACTCTCGACCTGGAAAATGGGGATAACAGTAGCTACTTCATAGTTTGTTTCTAAGAAGATTAATTATGTTAATATAGGATAAAATGCTTAAGAACCTCTGTCACATAGCAAATTTCCACTAAGTGCTTGGAATTTTTTATTATCGTTATCCTATTAGAATGCACAGATAATAACATTTACTTTGGAAAAGTCAGTTTCTCTGAATCCGAGTTACCTCTCCTGTAACTGCAAACTTTGAACCACTGATCTCTGTATGTGGTTATTTCTAGTTTACAGGCCATTTCAAAACATGACATCATGCAACCTTCACAGTACCAGGAGGTAGAAGAAGCAGGAAAGAAAACTGTTTTCCATTTTATGGACAAGACAGTGGAGGTTCAGGGAGATTAATTGTCTTGCATAAAGTCACCGTAACCTTATGACTAAAAAGCAATATATGTGGCACAAACTCCTGTATACTTTGTAGCATTATTTCTAGAATCTCCCCCAACATAAAGATGCTTATAGAGTTTCTGACTTGTTGAAACTTTGAAGTTAGTGGGCAGGTGGTCTCTCATTAAATCTCTCTCTCACTCTCTCTCTTTGATTCCATAGTAAATGCAGACCTATAGAATGTTATCATATTATAGTCTACTTAAGCCAGTTTGAACATGCGACCTTGATGTATGGCTGAGAGGATTGCCCCCATGTGATTCTGTTCTTCTGGTTTATGGGGAGCCACTCATTTTTATTTGCATTCGCGCAGGTGATTACTGTGCCAATACCTCTGGTGCTGGGTGACCTGGTGATGAAGCCAGAGCATGCGTCAGTCACCTGCTGTGGGATAAAATAGCTGGAGGTCTTTAAGAAACGTGTTCACATGAAAAAGTGCTCCACGTCACTCGGCATCAGGGAAATACAAATCAAAACCACAATGAGATATCACCTCACACCAGTCAGAATGGCTAAAATTAACAAGTCAGGAAATGACAGATGCTGGCGAGGATGTGGAGAAAGGGGAACCCTCCTCCACTGTTGGTGGGAATGCAAGCTGGTGCAACCACTCTGGAAAACAGCATGGAGGTTCCTCAAAATGTTGAAAATAGAACTACCCTATGACCCAGCAATTGCACTACTGGGTATTTACCCTAAAGATACAAACATAGTGATCCGAAGGGGCACGTGTACCCGAATGTTTATAGCAGCAATGTCTACAATAGCCAGACTATGGAAAGAACCTAGATGTCCATCAACAGATGAATGGATCAAGAAGATGTGGTATATATACACAATGGAATACTATGCAGCCATCAAAAGAAATGAAATCTTGCCATTTGCAACGACGTGGATGGAACTAGAGCGTATCATGCTTAGTGAAATAAGTCAATCGGAGAAAGACAACTATCATATGATCTCCCTGATATGAGGACATGGAGAAGCAACATGGGGGGGTAGGGGGATAGGAGAAGAATACATGAAACAAGATGGGATTGGGAGGGAGACAAACCATAAATGACTCTTAATCTCACAAAACAAACTGGGGGTTGCTGGGGGGAGGTGGGATTGGGAGAGGGGGAGGGGGCTATGGACATTGGGGAGGGGAGGCGAACCATAAGAGACTATGGACTCTGAAAAACAACCTGAGGGTTTTGAAGGGTCAGGGGTGGGAGGTTGGGGGAACAGGTGGTGGGTGATGGGGAGGGCACGTTTTGCATGGAGCACTGGGTGTTGTGCAAAAAGAATGAATACTGTTACGCTGAAAAAAAATAAATAAAAAAAAAAAAAATTAAAAAAAGAAACGTGTTCAGCTTAACTTCTAATGTCATGGTTCTTCCTAATAGCGTGGATTACAATGCCAAAGCGTTTTGCAATGGTTTATTAACCTGTCAGAGGCATACCTATGAATAATAATGAAACCAGGAGATGATATTACTTTGCTGCATTAAAGGAGTGTTGAAGAGCTTTTCCTGCCCTCACTTCCATCCTGTAGAATGTAATCAAATACCGTACCCACACTCTTCCCAACCCCCATGCTTCTTTCCTTGCTCCCGCATGTCCCCTCAACAACTCGATGTCAGTGTCCAACAACCAAACAAATAGTAGCATGAGATGATCCCCAATAACTTGTTACAAGAAAGAATTTCTTTAATTCCCGAAGGTACAGGTGTGCTCGCTATCAGAGGGGATTTCAACAACAGTGTCAGTTACACTGACAGAACAAGCTCAGATTGGCAGGAAATGTCACACACCAGCTTCTTAAGGCTCTGTGAAAGCCTTTATGCATCATTATTCACCTTTAAATAAAATACAGCTAAAGCTGACACTCGGGTTTGTAATGAGATGAACACCATTGATGTTTTCTGTATAGTAAGGCAGGGAACACATTCTGAAAATTTCCGGAGAAGAAGAGCCATTATTTTTAGTGTGAAATAGCAGTCATCAGAAACATATTGGGAATCCACTTTATTCAGCCCTTGGCTAGACACTGTGTGGGAGACTTAGAATAAGCAAATGAAGCAGAGTTGCCTTTTTGGAATTGATCACTTCTCTAGGGAGGTGAAATGATTTTTAAAATCATAAATGAACTGAGTGCTTTATTGAACATAGGCAAGTGTATGCAAGGGGATGATAAGGGGAATGCATGTTTTGAGTGATCAGGAAGGAAACACCTATGGAGGAAAAAACTGCTCACAGGGAGGGATTAAATCAGTTCCTTCCTGACCATCTAACATATGGAAGGCTATGTGCTAAACATTTTGTTTACATTGGACAGGGGAAGAATAAGGATATCACCATGAGGAATACCTGGGTAAATTAAACGGAAGTTCCAAATTTTTCACCTTCCCAAAGCTGAAAAATCTACACTCATACCTGGTGTGTGGTTGGGTATATATAGGTCCTTTCCTTTTGGTGGTGGCCATGTGACTTCCTTTGGCAAATGAGTTGTTAATGGATGAGCTGGGAGCAGAAGCATGGCATTGTTGAACTCGGTCTTGTGTGTTTAGATCTGCTGCGTGAAACAAGTTGCTGAAATCCTTCCCCCTCTGCCCAGACCCAAGAAGAAACATGCATGAGCCGATCTACACCCAACACTAGACTATCCTTGAACAGCTGGGCTCCATTATGCAAAAGCACAACTCCCCAGCAGAGTTCCTTTGAGGTCGGCTAATTTATTTTTAACCTGATTGAGAGTAGGAAAATAAATGTTTGTTATAAGTCACTCAGATAGTAGAGGTTTTGCTACACAGCAAAAGCTGACTGGGAAAATAGGAAACAGAAACTCAAGTTGCCTTCATATAAATTTGAATCTAGAGGAGAAATAATGGTTTGTTTAAACAAGTATACTATTAAAAGACTGCCCCCTTCAGTAAATAGGATAAGTGTCTTGAAAGTAGTATAAAGTAGGCTGGGGAAATGGTGTCACAGAGGAGGTGAGAGGCCTCATGGTTACAAAGACATTATGGAAGGGATGGCAGTACTCTTTTTTTTTTTTTTAAAGATTTTATTTATTTATTTGACAGAGAGAGAGATCACAAGTAGGCAGAGAGGCAGGCAGAGAGGAGGAAGCAGGTTCCCTGCGGAGCAGAGAGCTCCATGCGGGGCTCGATGCGGGGCTCGATGCGGGGCTCGATGCGGGGCTCGATGCGGGGCTCCATGCGGGGCTCCATGCGGGGCTCGATCCCAGGACCCTGAGATCATGACCTGAGCCGAAGGCAGCGGCTTAATCCACTGAGCCACCCAGGCGCCCCAGGGATGGCAGTACTCTTGAAGGGGAGGAGAACATTTGATCAGATTGTGGGGAGACAAGGGAGACAAGGAGAAAGTATCTGATGTAAGCACATGGGAGTTGCTTTTTATTTATTTTTTATTTTTTTGGTAACACAAGTGCCTGACATCAAGGTTTTGATTGTTCAGGGAAAGCATCCCCTTCCAATGCAGCTATCCTCAGTAAACACTTTGCCAGGTAGGGGTCTAGAAAAACAGCCAGGCTTCCTCTGCTGAAGTTTCTTTGTTTTGGAGATCTCTGGTTGACTTAGTAACTGACCGTTCCATCGTTCAATCGCTCGTTTCCCCTTCCCATTCAAGTTTTATATTCACCAGTAAAAAGTGCACCTGAGAATGTGGGAGGAAACCCACGCCCCGCCCACGCCCCGCCTCAACCCCAAAAGCCTCATGCGCATGCGCTTTGCTCTCTCCACCTGTACCCCTGCTGTGGGGCACTAGGTGTGCAGCGTTCCCTACAAGACTTGTGAGTCATAAGATTTGTTGTTTCTTTTTTTCCTCATTTATTTGATGGTTATGGCTGAGGTGTGTCTTGAAGTCATAATGAGAAGCACAAGGCCTGGTCCAGCCACAACTGTGACTGTGAAGTGGAAAATAGGGTAATGGCGGCTCCGGGTGAGTGACCTCAGGCATTTCTAGACAATAACACCACAGTGGAAGGGCTGAGACCAGGGTGCGAAGTAGTATCTCAGTTCAGAAGGTGGAATCCACTGCGGAAAGGAAGCAGTGTATACATGGCGTGATGTATTTGATTTTTATCTGTTATGATTTTTTTTTTTTCAAATTTAGTGGCTTAAAACAACACTCATCTGTCACCTGGTTGTGTAGGTTGAAATCTGGGTGCAGCCTTAGGTAGCTAGGCTTTCTGCTTGGAATCTCACAAGGCTGTGGTTAGGGAAGGCAGAGCTGTAGCCTTCTCTGGAGGCTCTGGGCATGTATCCACATCCGGGCTCCCTCAGTGTGTTGGCCAGATTCAGTTCCTTGCAGTTGTAGGACTGAGGTCCTCTTTCCTTGCTGACTGTCCAGAGAACGGGATTTGCTTAGTGACTGCCTCCCTCCTGTCCTGCTGTTGGCGATTGGGTTAGTGGGTGGCTTTTCTCCTCATCCTTCCTTTCTCTCCAACTGACTCTTTTGCTTTCCTATTCTGCTTTTAAGGGCTCCTGTGATTACATTGTACCCAACTGGATAATGAAAGATAATCGCCGTATATTCAAATCAGCTGATTTGTAATTACTGATTAGTAATTCCATCTGCAGAGTTTTTCTGCTGTACCTAGTGTTTGACTGGATAGCCAGAGGATGGAAATATGGGATGCGAGGTAGCAGACTTACTTAGAATTGTACCTGCCACGGGGGATACATAAGAAAATTAACCCTATTTGAACAAAATTAAGGCAATGGGTAAAAGAGTATAGAGAAACAATATAGAGAGACAGATTGACAAATATAGAATGGCTTGTTGGAAAGCTTTATATGCTAGGATAAAGGTAATAGGGAGCAATGGAAGTTCTTGTGCAGAGAAGTATAGAGAACTCTATACTTCTGTACGTTATACAACAGGCAGTTCTGTTGCCCAGTAGGCCTTTGTATAATGTATAAAAACGTAGAATTCTGCAGCACCTCAGCCCATTTTGTTTGGGAGAGAGTGTAGGAAATACAAGTCCGGGTTGTAATGATGGGTTATTGTAATTGTCACGGTTGTTTTAATAAGATATAATCTTGTTTTTAGTAGCAAATATAGTGAGAGGGACAGATAAGAAGGCCCATCAGAGTTAAATGTAAAAGATTTTGGCTCCTGAGTAGTTAAGCTAGAAATTAAGGGAAGAGGGTGAGGTCAGGAATGGCTGGGATTCCGGGATTCCAGGAATGGGTGGTTGGGAAGAAGGTAGTGCTCTTACTGGAACAGGGAAAGAAATGTGTGTGAAGAAGGTTAAGATTGGTTTGTGTGGTTTGAGAGAAGTTGGCCAACAGGTGGGGGGGGGGGTGCCGAGGGGATATAACCTGGGCTAAAGACCCTGAAGCTATCCATAATGAGGTGAGTGTCAATGTTCAGGAGCACCTGAGACTAGTGAGAGACTGGGGAGGAGATGGGGAGGAACCACAAAGAGAGGCTGGGAACAAAACTTTGAAAAATGTTTGCATCTTGTGAGTAGAAATAAGAGCAGAGTCCAGTGAGGAAACCAAGAAAGAGCAGCCAAAGTCCTAGAAGAGAGAGAAAGAAGATCCAGTGCCAAAGAGGGGGAGAGAATTTTAAAAAGGAAATGATCAGTGATGTAAACTGCAGAAAAACCAGTTTATTTATGTCTTTGGCAAGCATGAGAAGTTGACCAGAAACCAATTTGCTCTGACAGATGGGGAAAAAGATCTCAAACACAAGATGATCTCAACTTTGTGGCAAACACCTGTAGCATTGTTTTTCACTGTGTCTTTCATTTGCAACAAACAAACAAACAAACAAAAAAACAAAACCCAAAAAACAGAAAAAACAAAAACTCCCAACTGGTACCCACTGAAAGCCCCTAATAAACAAAAATTTATTGGCTTTAAAATACCTAAATAATTCAAGAAATGGTAAGGAAAGAAAATTTAGTTTCCCTTTCATTACCTTTTATGGGAAAGAGGTTTCCCTAAAAAGCATTCTTTCATTTGCCAGAAAAAGGGAGACAGTGATCTTTTCCCTGGAAAGAACACTTTCAAAGTGGAGTGGCCTGTTATCAGCATGTCACAGGTTAGTGCCTGGCAATTAATTCTGATGTTGAGTAAAAATGATTAGAGAAAAGAAAAAGCACAAAACCTTCTCCTAAATTGTATGAAGTTCCGAAGTAGCACCCACCCACCCATCACAAATCAGATATGTTCAGAATAAAAGTAAAAATTAAAGAGACACAGCTGTTGATTATAAAGGGGGAAATATCTGAACTTTTTTTTTTAAGATTTTATTTATCAGAGAGAGAGAACAGGTGGGGGAGGAGAGGCAGAGGGAGAGGGAGAAGCAGACTTCCTGCTGAGCAGGGAGCCCAACATGGGGCTCCATCCCAGGACCCCGGGATCATGACCTGAGCAGAAGACAGACGCTTAACTGACGGAGCCACCCAGGTGCCCCAATACTTGGATTCTTATTTACATCTAATTTAAACATTTTTTATGGTAGAATTGTTCAAATGAAATAGCTTGCATTGTCTGTCTCCACCCTGCCCCCAAGAGAGTCTGTGAACTGATATATTTACTTGTGTAAATATTAATGGCAGGACCTCAGCTTCCTATACTTGGATCATTTGTCCTCTTATTTTTGGTAGGGAGATTTAGACATCTTACCAGTGCAATAAACATGTCTCCAGTCAATATTGGAGATACTTAGCCATTGCGGGAGAAACTCCTGTTCTTTCCACTTTACTAGGGTTTGGGAGGGCTCCACGGAGGAATGATGTTCATACTGGTTGAAGTTCCCTAAGACTTGCTAAATGGGGTTCGGTTTAGGTAAAATTGACTGAGACTTGGCTGGCTCTTGTCCCTCCCTGTCCCCATAGGACCTTCAGCTCCTAGAGCATCTTGCTCAGACCGGAGTGGATATGTGTTCACAAGCTGACTGGTTAGTTGCACATACCATGGAGCATCTGATTTTGTTTTTTTTTCCATGTCTGTGACCCTCTCCCTCAAGTGATGCCTGATGACCAAGAACCCACGGGAACATAGCACAGCAGTGCTCACAGCAGTGTTGTCATGGGAGACACCAACACCTCTGCCTCCAGAGCTGCCTCCTGATGGTCTGAGCTGCTGGGTCCAAGCAGAAAGGGGAGAAGAGCTCTTCTCCAGGGGCTGTCATGCTCGTGTTTGCATGCAAACGGGTCTTTAAGCTGGTACCTGCAGTTGTTTTCACAGGGCTCAGAGACTCAGAAATGGACTAAGTGCCTCAGAGTTGCTTTCAGTTCATCCAGCGAAAAATAGCTTCTACACCACACTGCTTATCAGTTTGCCCTACAGCTCCCAGGTACCTATGAACCTCCCCCTTTCTCAGACCATACCGAACCTTGCCACACAAATACATCATTTTCAGCCCATTGACCTATTTGTGGGATATGTTTCAGTTTCATTCTTTTGGATCAAGCCGTCTCAGATAGTAAGATATGATCATGAAAGTGTGAAATGTTTATCTGTATCCATGTCTATCAAATGGGGAAAATAACATAATACTAACCATTTCAAAAACATAAAAAGGGCTTTTTGCATAAATTATGATTAAATTGTGACAAAATTGAAAGACAAAGTATCAGTAAAATCAAATTTGCTAACATTTAAAAGGCACAGTATTAGTACACTGATACCTAGAGTTCTCATATAAACATCCCAAAAGAAAATGATAATTTTAAATAACAATAAATCAAAGAAGAAATATAGCTGATAAGTTTATGAAAACATATCCAACTATGCCAATAATTTAAGTATTTCAGGTTAAAATATTAAAGTATTTTGGCATTAAATATGCAAAATTACATTATATATTATAGGCAAGGTTACAGTGAAAGGAGAATCATCCTCTATGACTTTTGCAAGTGCAATTTGTTGTAAGTACAGTTTCTCTGGAAATAATCTTAACCTATTCATATGCTTTCACCTAGTAATTACGTATCTATTGCAAAATCAGATGAACACAACTATAGTGTTATTTAGAATGTTCCAAATTGAAATTACTATAAATATTTAACTTTTTAGGTTGGCTGTTGTACTTGTTGCATATGGATACTATCACAAATTATCACAAGTTTGGTGGCTTAGAAGAATAGAAATCTTTCAGTCTGGAGGCTAGAAGTCTGAAATCAGTCCACGCTGTGGGGGACAATTGGTTTTTGTGTCTTCTGTCTTCTGGTGGCTGATGGAAATCCTTGAGTTGTGTCTGCATCATTGCAGTCTTTGCCTCCGTGCTCCTGTTGCCTCCTTCTTTTCCTGTATGTGCCCTTGTAAGGACACTTGTGACTGGATTTAGGGCCTACCTGGGTAATCCAGGGTGATATCCTAAACTTAATAGAAAGACCTTTTTTCCAGATAAGGTGATATTCTTGGGTTTCAGGGTTTCTGATAGGAATGTATCTTTTTTAAAAAACCACTGTTCAACTCACTACTGCTATTAAGTTTTAATATATCCATTTGTTGAAATGTACAGTCAATGAAGACACATTTAAATGGCATGAGGAAATGACCTCAAAAATATTAAGTAAATGTAGGAAGATAAAATTGTATATGCTAAAGAATTTCAATTTTGCAGAAAGAAATTAAAAAAAAAATCCCATCAACACACATAAAAAAGAAGTGGAAGGAAAAATTTATATCCTGATATACCAAAATACTTTAAGGTATATCTTTCTCTGAATGGTGGGATTTAAGTTTGCTTTTATTGGCTTTCAGCATTTGTCATTGATAATGAGCAGGAGTTTATTGTATAGCAAGTTGGTTTTATTCTGTTAAAGAAGATAATAGAAGACAAGATGTAAAAAATTAAAACTGGTAAGAACAAGCAGGTAACCAACTGCAAGTAAAAACACATTTATTTTCCACATGTAATAAACTACAAAATACAGTAGGAAAGAAATCTAATACTCTTTTTTAAAAGTTCAAGTAAAAACTGTATTGTAATTACATGGAAAAAACTAAAAATAAAAACTACTGAGAGACAAAAAATTAGGAAGTGGAGACCTAGCCTGCATTATTTGATGGGGATGTGATATTGTAAAATTCCATCTCTCTCAATTGCATAATAACCTAGCAAACAAGAGAGAGCAAAGTCGCCAGAGATGCTGGGCCCCAGACCAGGGAAAGGGCTGTACAGTCTTGGCCATCACAGTGAGGCTCAGGGAAAACCTTTGATGATCTAAACATGCTGCTATGGCAGGATCCTCAACCCTACTCTCAAGGTACAAGCTTTAAGGCTTGAGTAAATTATTTCTTTTAGCCGAGTCCAGTTTACTTACCTGTAAAATGGGAAGCATAGAACCATAGACTTTCCAGGCTTATTGTGTGAGTCCATTAATGACAGGCATGGAAGTACCTGGTAAAACTAAAGAACTCTGTAGAAGTTACTGCTCTTTCTGCCTGCAGTACATGCACACAAGTGACCATAGTCTCTGGGGCTCATAGAAGGTCAACTAAGGAAACCTTCCTTAAGCCATTTTTTTTTTTAATATTTTATTTATTTGACAGAAATCACAACTAGGCAGAGAGGCAGGCAGAGAGAGAGGAGGAAGCAGGCTCCCTGCGGAGCAGGGACGTTGGGCTTGATCCCAGGACCCTGGGATCATGACCTGAGCCGAAGGCAGAGGCTTTAACCCACTGAGCCACCCAGGCGCCCCCCTTAAGCCATTTTTGATAACGTCCTTTATTCTTGTGATTCTGAATCATTTCTATGACAATTTGCAAAACAAATTTTTGATTAGTTTGGCAGATACAGTTATTGTTCATTTAATTAATCATCACATTTTCAAGGTGGAGGAAGATTGTGATATAAATCTCTGATTTTATAGATGAGCAAATCAGCCCAAGTTTGTCCAGCTGCTGCCGCTGAGGGTAGAAATACGGACTAAGCAGTAAGGGATAAGTAAGTGACTATATCGAAGCTCCTGACCTCTTGTTGGAACATTAATACCTCCAGGACCTTAAACTGGGTGCAGTCACTCTATACATCAACAACGCTCAGTAATAACCTAACGGATCACCTTTGCATAGTGTGCAAGATCTAGAGAACACCCAAGCAACTAATTAATTTGGTTGATTTAATTACAACAGTTGGGCAGTGTTTATCTGGAATTTGATAATGGATTTTGGTGGTCTGTTTCAAAATGAAAAGGGACTCTGGTTGTATCTCATCGATAAAGTTTAATAGGAGACTCAATGCTGTAGAGATTTAGCTGAAACTTTCACTTCTAGGGAGGATTTAGGAATAGAATGAAGTTCAGTTGACTTGAGAAATGGACTAAGTGCCCCAGAGTTGCTTTCTGCCCTAAGAATCTGTTGGGAAAGCAAAAAAAAAAAAAAAAAAAAAAAAAAAAAAAAAAAAAAAAAGATCTGGTTTAGCAAACAGTAAGAAAATCAATAATACTTAGGATGTTAATGATATTTGAAATTAAAAAACGTGCTGTTATGAGCTAGTCTGAAGTGTGCCTAGAGAATGATTAATAGCAGAAATTGAGGATTCTTTTGGTTTGGCTCAAAATCTTCCCCTCAGAAAGGACTTTGAACCCGATGTAAAGGATGAGGTTCAGTTCTCAATCTGATACAACTTAGGTTTGAAGATACCATCTTACCATCTTTGCATTTTTTTTCAGGAATGTCAAGTCCATGATGGTCAGGAACTGTGTTTGCCTTGGCGAAGACTTGCAATCCCCCTCAGCTCACAGGTAAGCTGCTGTATGCTGCCTTTTTCTTAGAGCAGTTCTGGGTGTTTGGCATCATTTTTTCTGATTTGACTTATAGAATCATTAAGAATATATTGACTACAGCCATGCCATATAAAAAATGAATTTATTGCTCTACCTTGTTTAGACTGGACTGATCTGCTAGTGACTCTGAAAGATTAAAGAAATCATATGGGGTTTTTAGTGTTTTTTGGGTGTGTTTTTGTGAAATTTGTAGTTGGACATGAATTCTGGGCTATTGAGTAAAAGCACAGTAACCAGCTTTACCCTTCCTTACCTCAATAGGCATATAGATATGGCCAGTTCCCTCCAATAAATTCTAATAAAACAGTGCCTTTTCTTGGTACTTTGCTCTTCTAAGCATGGTCCTGAATCTCACTAAGCCAGTCCCAGGAATTTTCTCCTTTCCTCCCTGTGTTTGGAAATAAGTTCATGGTAGAATTCTGACCCATGGAAGGCAAGGAAAAGTCTTCTGGGAAAGTTTGCTTTATTGGTAATGATAGACACGAGACCTTGTCCTTCTTCCACTGGAATTTTTTATGTCTGAAAGTTATATCTAGAATTATGGAAACCATTTGATGACTCTTAAATAATAATATTAATATTGAGAGCATTTTGAGTAGGATTTTGTGTGGTCATATAAGATGTATTAACGGATCATCTGCCTTCCCAGTTTCTCCAAGAAGACAAGAAAGTGTGCTTAAGCAGTCAGTCGGATAGAATGTAAGCAGTCAGTAGGATAGCATAAGGAAGAAAATCTGAATGTCTAGATCATGCAATCATTTCAGCACTGATCCAGGGAACAGTCTGCCTTTTTAGAGAACTAAACACAGAGGGGGAAAAAAAGTCCTGTCACTTCTCGTTGACATATGTAGCTTTTGAGGTCCAATTTGTAAATAAGGAAGTATAGAGAGAAACTTGTTGAAAATGAAAGCACACTAGGACTCCTTACTGGTGTTATTCAAAATCCATATCTGGGGTGTATCAAGCAGGATCTTGAATGCTGTCATTGTTTCAAAGAGAAGGCTCTGGGCACAGATCTAAGGAAAGGGGCAAGAGCAGAAAAAAATTAGGCAAAATTCACAATAATGAAAGATAAAACTTTCTAGACCTGTGTGGTTTCAACAAACTCATTGAACTGGGTTTTGACCACAAACCCAAGATCTTAGCATGAGCTTCTCACATGCTTAATTGGGGTAAAATATAGTTTAGCACACATGTGTATTTATTATTAATCCTCCTGAAAATCGCTTTCACCTGAACAAGTAGTGGAAGTTAGAAATTGTCTCAAAAAGTGTGCCATTTTGAGGCAAACTGAATCATATAGTTTGATATAATTTCCGGTTAAAGTGTAGTTGCCAAGGAACTACACTCCTGATGAACTTTCAAGACTTGACTGCGTTGTCAAGAGAGTGTATAGTCTTGGACCTAAAGCTAGTAGAAAAGCCATATTTGATTTATGATGGGAACTTCACCAGAAAACGACACATACTCCCTTTTCTAGGGAAAAGAAAGCACAAACAAAACCCAATCCCGCATTGCCATCAGGATGCACACTGAGAGCATTAATAACCAATCTTTAGAGCAGCTTGATGAGTGGTTGGAGAAAATTTTACATTGTTTCAATTTAATTTTCTTTCAATTTGACTTTTTTTATATTGAGGTCAGAACTTGGATAATAATCTCTTTCCCTTAAAAGCTGAGTTAATGTTTTTTGGAACAAAGAGTAAAGAAGTTGAATATGTGATGCGTGTGCATGTGTGTGTGTGTCCTATGGAATGTCAGGGAAAAGTGGAGCTCTTATGGTTTAGGTTCAAGTGGGTGTTCAGCTTTGGCCAATACATCTTACTTACATCCAGGAGTTGTGGCTACTGTATTGGACAATAGAGGTTTAAGGCAATATCAGTTACGATGCTTTTGATGGGTCACAGAAAAAAACACTCAAAATGGACAAGAAATACAGTGGTAGATAGGGCAAGTTCCATGACGTCATTCAAGGTTCAGGTTCTTTGGACATTTGGTTTTGCATTCCTTGGCAACTGGACGTTGCACAAACAACCGGAATTCCATGGCACATGATGTGAAATCTTCTGAACTAGAAGGATTTTCAAGTTTCTTTAGGTCATAAAATTCTGATTTATTCTATCTGAATATATTGTAGAGAAAAGCCTAGTCACCTTTCAATCTGGAATCTTCCTCAGAACATCTGTGGAACCAAACCATAGTGCAAAAGGCTTTATTTCTGTCTGAGAAATTCTGGTATGAAGAAAGACATATTTGGGAGAAATAATAGGCTACACGTGAATTTAATAACACTTTAATATTGTGAGCAAAGAATTCACCAAAATTATATAGAGGAAAAGTTAATTAAGTTCATTCAAATAATTATGAAATACACATTCAACATGAATTTAAGATAACTGAAGATTATATTTGAAAACTTCATGGAGTATTGGCAAGCTTGGGATTTCATTTACCCACTAACACGATGGCCAGAAAAAAAGCTTTTAACTCCATAGTGCAATCTCCATGCCAGATTGTCAAAGGAGACCATTAGAATTTAATAAACCCATTGGTGAACATCTGGGATATAGAGATATTTGAACTTTCTGATTCACATGATGATGACAAATATTCACTGTTTTTTGTATTATATATTAAAAAGTTCACTCACTACCATTAGTGTTGGGATAGTCTATGGGTGAATTATAATTGTAGAAAACCAATTTAAAAGCCTAGAAATCTGTCATCCACATATATCATCCTAGTAAATTTTGATCAACTGTCACCAGTGATTTTAAACAACAAACAGTCTCCATTTTCAATACTTATGAATAAATCGGGTGTATTCAGTGTCTCATGTTTCCAATCAATCTAGAAACGCTTCAGGAACAGCTGCTCCAACAAAATTTTGGCTCATTGGGTTTCTGTCAAAACTCAGAACTACAAATACAGATCTGAAGATAAGAGGCGAGGGAAACTTCAAGAGTGAAAATTATTTCAAATCTCAAAATAACTCACATTGAGTTTGGCACAGGAGTGCTTAAATCTATTCCTAACTCAAGCCTATTCAGGGTCCTTTGTAAATGAAATAGTTTGCAATTTCTATAAAATCTCTTTGCGTTCTTTTACCATGAAGGAGATGGGGAGCTGGGGGTACCCATCAAAGGTAGGAAAAGGCAGTGTACACAGTAGTGAATTAGTATGTGGGTTTGAAAGCCAGGCTGCCTGGCTTGAATTTCTGTTCCGCTACTACTGGTAGTAGGATCTTGGGCAGCTTGCTCAAACCCTCCGTACATAAGAGCAAAGTCAGATGGAATAATGCCCCTCCCTAGATTTGTCAGGAGGGTTAACAAAGTTGATATATACGAAGAGCAGATCCTGAACACACACTACTCAGTATCTTTAAATGGCTCTTTTAGTTTAGTTTATTACTAAGTAGTCCCTTTGCTTGCTATATTCGGCTAACTCCAATCCCCTCCCCCCTTTTTAAAATAGGTCACATTCAGTTCTTTAGAGCTGTTCAAATCATCAAGGTATAAATCTTACAAATTTGATGACATTTCAATCTTAAGTGGGTAGGAGTCCACAAATCCACTCTGGAGAGCTCTCCAGCATTCTCGATCAAGAGATTAAACACATCTCTTGGAAAGTCAGAAGGGCCAGCTTGCTGTGGTATAGACAGGTGAAAGTTCTTGAAGTAGCTGTGAAGTGTTTGGGTATGGAGCCAACATGTTCTTTTGATAGGCTTTAATCTTCCATTGGGGTTATATTTATTCCTATAGTCGTTTTCAGTTCCTGAAAGATGATTCATTTTACTTTGGACGTTCAGCCAGAGAGGTTGTTAGAGTTCCTAATTCTCTTAAATCTCTGGATATGAAATTCCTTTCGGATAATATTGCTGACCTGGAGTAAATACTAAGTCATTTTTTAACATGATAAAACCAGTAAACCACAGGAGACAGGGGAGCCCTCAGGGGCTTGTGATTTTTCATAACACTTGTACTTTATGGCAACATCTTTCATCCTGGGAATGGATTTGATTATTTTAACACCCTTTAAAGATAGACAATTTGTAGGGTGTTTGAGAGGTGGAAGCTTGGACAGCTTGCTCACACAAGGTCTTATTTTTTTGTTGTTGTTGAGATGGAACTATTTGAACAAATGTTCTCACATCTTTGTTTGTAGTTCTTTTCTGTTGAGGCCAGGGATAAATTTACATTAAAAAAATTCCGACTATGATCATCTTTAAGAAAGATACTTTTATACTACTGTTTAGAAATGGGAGGTATTAGCTTGCATTCATTACCTGATTTTTCACAAACTCATGTCTTCAGCTACAACTCTGCTTTATTTCAAGACAACTTAATAAAATGTCTTTGAATGAATTTCTCAATCAGAGCCCCCATGACATGTAATTAAGTAATGAAGCTCAGATTTTTCAGGAAGGGCTTTGTGTTGAATTAGAAGTAGGAAAAATGACTTAACCAGGCTTTGCACAAAGGAAAGTGGAGATGTGTGACAAGGAGAAAATCGTGTAGCTAGAATGACTAATGAACCTGCTCTTGTTTTAAATTATAACATTATACCTTGAAAAGGAGTAAAAAAAAAGAAAAAGGGGACAGTAGTTGTATTACTTTTTTTTTGTTATTGACTCTACTGTAAGGCCTGCAGCAATTATTCTGAGTTCAGCATTTATAATAGTCACTCCTGATGCCTATTAAAGTGGCAAATGACTTTGTCCCACCGACGAACTCCTAAAGGAGGAATCTGAAGTATATGCACAGTGAATTATTAGCTGGCATAAATTCTCACTCCATTTGCCCCATTTTCCTTGTTCTCTAATTTGCCTTTGCTAAATTTCTTTTTTCTTTCTTTCTTTCTTTCTTCTTCTTCTTTTTTTTTTTTTTTTAGAGTGGGAGAGAACATGCATGTATGTATGTGTAGGAGGGAAGGGGCAGAGGGAGAGGAAGAGAGAATTTTAAGCAGGGTCCACACTCAGCTTTTTGTGTGTGTAATGAGGATGCTTAAGCTACTCTTAGAAGATTAAAGGTATACAATACAGTATTAGCAACTGTTATCACCATGCTGTGTAGGAGATCCCCAGAATTTGCTCATGTTCTAACTAAAGGCTTGTACCCTTGACCAGCATCTTTCCAGTTCCTTCATTTCTCAGATTCTGATAAATGCTGTTCTAATGTGTTTCTGGGAGTTTTTTCTTTTTTCTTTTTCTTTTTTTTAGATTCCACATAGAAGTGAGATTATTCAGTATTTGTTTTTTCCGGTCTGGCTTATGTCACTTAGCATGATGTCTTCTAAGTTTATTTGTGTTGTTGTAAAATGTAAGATTACCTTCTTTCTCTTGGCTGAATAATATTCCTCTGTGTGTGTGTGTGTGTGTGTGTGTATGTATGTATGTGTACCACATCTCTTAAAAACTTGTAAAATTTTTATTATTGAAACAGTTGACATATAATGTTGTATTTCACATGTCCAACATAGTGATTCAACGGTTGTATACATTTGATTCTTACCATAATTATAGTCACCATCTATAATCATATAATGTTATTGTAATATTATTGACTATGTTCCTTATGCTGTACTTTTCATCTATGTGACTTTTATTGATTGATTGATCATGTGAATGGAGGGGGGAGGAGAGAGGCAAAAGGAGAGGGAGAGAATCTTAAGCAGTCTCCATGCCCAGGATGGAGCCCAATGATGCTCAGTCTCACAACCCTAAGATCATGAGCTGAGCCAAAATCAAGAGTGTAATGCTTAATCAATTGAGCCAACCAGGCACCCCATCTCTGTGACTGTATTATAACTGGATGTTTGTATCTCATCATCTCCTTCACCTATTTTGCCCATCCCCCACTCACCTCCTCTCTAGCAAGCACCAGTTTTTCTCTGTATTTATGAGTCTGTTTTGTTGTTGTTGTTCATTTGTTTTTTTAGATTCTGCATCTAAGCGAAATTAGGTGGTGATTGTCTTTCTTTGACTTGTTTCACTTAGCTTAATACTTTCTGTTTCCATCCACGTTCTTGTCAATGGAAAGATCTTACTCTTTTTTTTTGGCTTGTTTGTTTTTTTGTTTTTTTTTTTGGCTGAGTAGTGTTCCGTTATCTACACTGTTGTCTCACGTTTTTATCCATTCATCCATTGACCAGTCTTTAGGTTGTGTCCATATCTTGGCTATTGTAAATAATTCTGCAATGAAAATGGGTGTAAATGTGTCTCTAAGATCATGACTTCAGTCAGTTCTTTTGGATATTTATCCCAAAGTAGGATTGCTGGATCATCTGGCAGTTATAGTTTTAATTTTTCAGGAACTTCCATACTGCTTTCCGTAATGGCTATACCAATTTACATTTCCATTCAACAGTGTACAAGGGTTCCCTTTTCTCTTCATCCTCATCAATACCTTTTCATCTGTTCCTTTTTTTTTTATAAAAGCCATCTAAGAAGTGTGAACTGATATTTCATTGTGTTTTTCATTTGTATCTGCTTGATGATTTGTGATATTGAGCACATTTTTTGCACCAGTTTCCCATTTGTATATCATCTTTGATATACAAAGATGTGTATATATTTGATATATTTTGATATATATATGTGTGTGTGTGTATATTTGATATATTCTGGTCCCTTGTTTAACTTTGATTCAGATGATTTATTTTTGTTTTTATTTGCTGTTAAGTTGTATGCCTTTCCTATATATTCTGGATATTAACCCCTTGTCAGATATTTGGCTTGCAAATGTTTTCTCTCATTCTGTATGTTACCTTTTTATTTTGTTTTATTTTATTTTGTTGATTGTTCTCTTTGTCGTATAGGTTTTTAATATGATGTAATCTTATTTTTAAGATTTTATTTATTATTTATTCGACAGGCAGAGATCACAAGTAGGCAGAGAGGCAGGCAGAGAGAGAGAGGAAGGGAAGCAGGCTCCCTGCTGAGCAGAGAGCCCGATGCGGGGCTTGATCCCAGAACCTTGGGATCATGACCTGAGCTGAAGGCAGAGGCTTTAACCCACTGAGCCACCCAGGTGCCCTGATGTAGTCTTATTTTTTTGTTGAGTATGATTTTGGGGTCATATTAAAAAAAATTGTTGCCAAGACCAATGTCAGAAAGTTTTCTCCCTATGTTTACTTCTAGGAATTTTATAGTTTTAGGACTGGAATTTAAGTCTTTAATTCATTTCAAATTAATTTTTGTAAGTGGTATAAAATGTGGGTCCATTTCCATTCTTTAGTGTATTAGATATCCAGTTTTCCCAACACCATTTATTGAAGAGATTATCCTCTCCCCACCGTTTTGTTTTGGTTTTTGTTTTTTGCAGCTTTGCTCAAAGACTAGTTGACAGTGTATGTGTGAGTCCATTCCAGGGCTCTCTATTCTGTACCACTGGTCTCTGTGTCTGCTTTTATGCTAAAACCATACTGTTTTGATTATGATAGCTTTGCAATATAACTTGAAATTGGGAAGTGTGGTGCCTCTACTTTCATTCTTCTGGTTCAAGATTGCTTTGACTATTAAAGGTGTTTTGTGGTTCCCTATGAATTGTAGGGTTATTTTTAAAAATATTATTTATTTATTTATTTGACAGAGATAGAGACAGAGATCACAAGTAGGCAGAGAGGCAGGCAGAGAAAGAGGGGGAAGCAGGCTCCCCACCGAGCGGAGAGCCCAACATGGGTCTCTATCCCAGGACCCCGAGACCATGACCCAAGCTGAAGGCAGAGGCTTTAACCCAATGAGACACTCAGGCACCTCTGAATTTTAGTATTATTACTTCTATTACTGTGAAAAATGACATTGGAATTTGAACAGACATTACACTGAAACAATAGACTGTGTTGGGTAACAGGGCATTTTAACTATTTTCCAATCCATGAATACCAGTTACCTTTCCATTTATCTATCTTCAATTTCTTTCATCAATGTTTTATAATTTTCGTTATAGAGGTATTTCACTATTCATGGTAATTTTTGCATTTTTGAAAATAAACCTAGATGTTCAGAGCTGCTGCAGTTAATTGGAATTTAAGTTGAGTCTAGTTTTTATAACATTTACTTAGTAGTGACCCCCAGTCAGGTACAGACATCTGGTCCTGAAGTCATGGATCCTGCCTTCAAGATGCTCATGGTCGAGTAAAGGATACAAGCTAATAGATAACTGTATTTTGTCAGTATCTGTGAGATGTACTTAAAGTAGGTCCTGAGGAAGGACATATAGCCTCACATCAGGGATGTGGAGAGGATCAAGAAATACATCCTGAAGGAGATAAAAAGAGAGGTGATTCTAAAGTGGTGAGCAGCCTTTAGGACAATGAGGCATTTGAGAAGATGGTAAAGCAGAATGATGTGGGGAGAATCCTTTCTGACAGAATCATGTTTTTGGAGATAGCACATCTCAGGTGATTCTGAAGATAAGTCTAGAGAAAAAACAAACCTTCAGATTTCATATTTAGGACTATGGATTTTGTCCTGAGAACAAAGAGAAGGTTAACAAAAGGATTTGTTTTAGATAGACTAGGTCAGAGGTGGTATGCAGTTAACATGTAATAGTATATAGTAGTGGAAATTTTTGCCCATCAAATCAATTTGCAGTTTAGGGAACAAGGCTTAATTCTTCTTTCTGTTGTGGATGACAATGAACCCCCTTTGGCAATAATCACTCAGAGTCTCATCTCTGAAAGAAACAGATGAGATTAATGGGTGATACCTGAGCTGAAGCTTTATGCTTTTGGAGTAAAGATATCCTAGCATGCACAGGTGATGTTACATTAGAGAATATACATTAGCATAGCTCAGTCTGCGTATTAGGGGACCTGTTATACATGGAAACAATAGAGCATGGTAACTGGGGATTCCAGACATAGATTCATGTGCCCTGGGTTAAGTCTGAGCCCTGCCATGTTTGGTGTGACCTTTAGTAAATTATTTAATCTTTTGAAGTCTCAATATACTTTTTTTATGTTTTTTTTAAAGATTTTATGTATTTATTTGACAGAGAGAGAGAGATCACAAGTAGGCAGAGAGGCAGGCAGAGAGAGAGAAGGAAGCAGGCTCCCCGCAGAGCAGAGAGCCCGATGCGGGGCTCGATCCCAAAACCCTGAGATCATGACCTGAGCCGAAGGCAGTGGCTTAATCCACTGAGCCACCCAGGTGCTCCCTTTTTTTTTATGTTTTAGTATGAATGATAATACACTTACTTTTCAAGAGTAGTTAAAATTAGATAATATACTGTTATGAGTAGAACTGTGCCCCCCAAAAAGCATATCGAGGGCTTAACCCCTAAGAAGGTATGACCTCAGATTATGACCTGATTGAGAAATAGTCTGGACAGAGATAATGAAGTTTTAATGAATTCATTATGGCAGACACTTATCCAATATGATTAGTGTCCTAATACAAAGGAGGAATTTGGGGGCGCCTGGGTGGCTCAGTGGATTAAGCCGCTGCCTTCGGCTCAGGTCATGATCTCAGGGTCCTGGGATCAAGCCCCGCATCGGGCTCTCTGCTCCGCAGGGAGCCTGCTTCCTCCTCTCTCTCTGTCTGCCTCTCTGCCTACTTGTAATCTCTCTCTCTGTCAAATAAATAAATAAAATCTTTAAAAAAAAAAAAAAAAGGAGGAATTTGGACACAGAGACAGGGACATAGGGAGACAGCTTCTGAATATGAAGGCAGAGATTGGGGTCATTTACCTTCAAGCTAAGAAATACCAAAGACTGCCAGCAAGCTGACAGGTGCTAAGAAAGAGGCCTAGGAGGAATTGTCCCTCACTGTGCTGAAAGGAATCAACCACGCTGACACCTGATCTTAGACTTCCTGCCCCAGAACTCTGAGACCATACATTTCTAGTTTTTCGCCATCTAGTTTGTGGTATTTTGCCACAGTAGCCTTAGCAAACTTACACATACACTATGTGTGTAAGGTGACTGGCTCATAGTAAGTTCTCAACGATTATTAGTTTTTCTTATTGCTAATACTGTTTTGTTACAGTCCCAGCTTTCTAATCACTCTACCTTATCCCACCTCAGTCATTTGGTGAGTGGGCATTGTTCTAGGAGTCAAGAGCAGGAAAACCAGAGTTACAAGGCAAAAACCAGAGTTACAAGGCATATGTCCTAGATATGGGTACGAGGCAGGGCCATTCTGGAACTACTAGAATGACTTGGGTTAAATTATTCATCTTTGAAGATTGTTTCTTCATCTCTATATTGAAATAAATAGCATCTATCTCATGGAGTTATCATGAGGATTAAATTAGCTAATATGCAAAAACACTTGGTTTTTTATTCTTGTATTTTTATGGTGCTGGGCATCTATCAAGATGAGATGATCAAATTATGGTACATCTAATCTATGATGCCATTAAAAAGAGTCTGATAGAGCTTCATGTGCCAGAAAGGGAGGATGTTCAATATCAACAGTTAGGTATTAAAAAAAAAATCTGTAAAATGTAGTACACAATGTATGCCCATTTTCATGAAAATTGATATATTTTCTTCCATATTTCTGGAATAATAAGAAATTGGTTACAATCATTACTCTATGGAAGTTGTTTGGGACACCAGAGATTATAAGTAAAAAGAATAATATTTTACTATGTTTTCTTTGTCCCATTTAAAGTTTTATCATTTACGTAGTCTTCGATTTAAAAACAAAAATAAAATGAAGAAAGGAAAGCATGAGGGTGAGAATAGCTCCTGTCCCATAACTTGAGAAGATTAAATGAGATCATGCATGTTAATATTTTGCTTGGTTGTTAAAAGCCCTCTAAAGGGGCACCTGGGTGGCTCAGTGGGTTAAAGTCTCTGCCTTCAGCTCAGGTCATGATCCCAGGGTCCTGGGATCAAGCCCCGAATTGTGCTCTCTGCTCAGCGGGGAGCCTGCTTCCTCCCCTCTCTCTCTGCCTGCCTCTCTGCCTACTTGTGATCTCTGTCTGTAAAATAAATAAATAAAAATCTTAAAAAAAAAAAGCCCTCTAAAACACTGCCTCTGGGGCGCCTGGGTGGCTCAGTGGATTAAGCGGCTGCCTTCGGCTCTGGTCATGATCTCAGGGTCCTGGGATTGAGCCCCGCATCGGGCTCTCTGCTCCGCAGGGAGCCTGCTTCCTCCTCTCTCTCTGCCTGCCTCTCTGCCTACTTGTGATCTCTCTCTCTCTGTCAAATAAATTAAAAAAAAAAATAAAATCTTTAAAACACTGCCTCTGATTATACTAATAAAGGAAGTTTCCTTTGGCTTTCAACAGTTATAGAATGGATGAAAAATGAATGACTATGGAAGGATGGGGCATTAGAATTATGAATAATGCTTTTGTGTCACTTAACTGGCTCCATTTGGGGGGACGATAAACCATACTTTGTATATTGTGCTTTATGTGTTTGGTTAATGTTGGTTTCTCTCTATGGTTTTCTGATCTACTAATGATTTCTAGTTTTGTGAGGGCGTGCATTTTCATGTTATCAGGTTAGAAAGATTTTAGAGAATAGGTCTCCAGGTGCTCCTGAAATTCTCCACCAAAATGAGATTTCCTGGCCCTGTGCCTTGCTTTGGGGAGCTGTAATCCTATTAAGCACTTAAGTAAAAATTTTTAGTTGAAGTGGGGAAATCACAGAAGAGAAATGTGTGCTTTAGGGCTAAGAGCATACAAGTTAATTTTGGTCCTCCAAACTAGAATATAAAAAAAAGTCTGATTCCCCTCTGCCTTGTTTTGTTGTTGTTGTTGTTTTTTTTTTTATTTTTTATTTTTTTTGCCACTAAACAACCATCAAGCAAAACCAGAATCATTATACCTAGTTTGAAAATGTTTAAATTATACACTGGAAAAAGTTATAAAGTTACAGGTTTTTCTAGTGTTAAGTTAGGGCAGAAAAATTAGAGTCTTGAAGGTGTAATCCTTAACTAGATGACTAACTTAGGCCATTCTTCTCCTCTTGATCTTCTGTAGACATTCTGTATTTATGGATTTATTATAGAAGCCACCATGAGTCAATCTATATCCCACTTAATTTCAGCAGACTGATGCTGCGGAACGTTGTTTTATTTTCTTCGACTGTACCTAGACCAACGAGAGGCTACCTTTAATTGGTGATTTGTGGGAAAGCATCTAGACTGCAGCTCATTAGTGTCTGAGCTGGTGACTTTGAGGCTGTCCACTGGAAATGAGCTGAGAAAGTTGCCCTCCTTAAAAACTTGCTCTCATAGTACAATCTAACCTCATGCCGTGTTAAAAACAATAACAACAACAACAACAAAAAAAACCTGGAAAATACTTTTTCTTAAAGGTCTGTGCTGTGGATAGTTAAGTGTACTGCCTCAGTATATATGTATGTGGCCGTGACATCTGTTTCACCTTGACGGGAAAATCTCTCTCCATGGTGGCCAGGTAGCACACTCTAAGAGCATGAGGGGGCTTGTGAAAGAGTAATAGTTTGAAGTTTCTCTCCCTAGTGCCTTTGGTTCTTCTTTTATTAATTTGTAGTTGTTAGCTGGTTAATTGTACTTTCTAGTCTGCACATTTCATGGCAAATAGGAAACCCATTTAGTGTAAAAGGATGTCAATTATTGTTGGCAAAATACCCAAGACATTAGTAATCGTGGGATGAGAAAAAAGAATAATGGGTTTGGTTGTTTCCTTTAGTTGCTTTGGGAAATAGACGTTATGGCAAAATAACTATTAGGTTTTATTTTCTCAAGGTCCTAAAACTCCGTTAATCTGATCTGTTTCCCGGATAATTCTATGTCTTTAAGTCAACTAGAAATTGAAGCTCTAGTTCCTAAAATTGCAGCTTCAGGCTTACTTGGTCCGATGCTTCTTTCAGAATCATATTTTTATGCTTTCATTCATGCATGCATGTTTATTTTCAACCAACACGTTTTGAGTATTTACTATGTTCCAGATGCTGGTTGAGAAGCTGGAGGTTAAAACTATGAATGACCAATAACACAAAATCTGATATGGAGGATCCTTGGTTTAGGAAACAGACAAGTAAACAGATGATTCTACCACAATGTCTCAGTAGTAAATACAGAATATTCCAGGAATAGAGAGGAGGATTACCTAATTTAGACTGTGATGGGGATGGGAGATAAGGGAAGTCTCTGGGGGAAATCAACATCTAATATTGGGTCTCAAAAGATAGGTGGATGTTGGCCAGGTAAAGTGTTGTTCAGATGTACTTTTTTTGTGGTTTGGAATTCTTAGTATTGATAGAAATGTGGCAAAATCAAGATCCGTTGGAAAAACTCAGAAAAAAAGATCTCTGTAAAGAAAATGTTGAACCTGGGATATTTGGCAGAGGAGACTATGGAATGAGCTGGGTAGAAAGAGAGGGTGATGAAGGTGACACTTTTGAGTAGGAACTTCCGACTTAAGGATCAACATATAATGATCTGGAAACTCATTGGGATGTTTTTAAAAAATTAATTGTGTGTTCTCTTCTTCATGCATTCAGACTTAGTAAGTCCGGAGGGAGGGCCAGTAATAGGAATTAGTAACAATAGGAATTTCCCACCCAGGGAAGCACAGAGTTACCATCACTATACCCAGCCTCTTTTTTAGCCTTCTACTAGTGCATCATGAGAGATTAGCATTTTCAAAAAAATTATTTTGAATACTAAGTAACAATAGGAAAGGCATAAAAGTCTTACAATTAGTGAGGCTTACACAGCACAAGGTCCAGCTGTTCCTGTAAATACAATCCAGGGTTCAGATTTAGAACAGCTTTACAAGGCCGTTTTTGGATTTCTTCCCCTCCTAGCAAATTTCTGTCTGAGACAGCTCACAGCTTATGTCCTGCACCTAAAAATTTATCACCTTCGTTTTACCTGTAACTCAGTTGAGTGTAAGCGTCTTTTTTCACATTTACACCCTCCCTGGAGTCTGTCATTCCCACCTGGCTTTCCTACTCAGAGGAATACACTCATCCTTAGCTGATTTGAAAGGATATATTAATATTTTAGATCTCCTGATGCTCTATTCAGTCTAAGCAGTAAAGGGCCTTTGTGGAATCCTTACTAAGCATAGTGCCACAGTTTAGAGGTACCTTCACCATGAAATGATAATGTCCATTACAAAGCATTTGCACATAGACCATCAAAGTGTGTACATACTGCTCAGTTGACATTTGTTCAAGAATGAAGAATTATAGTAATCGTGTGCCATTCTGAGACACATGGGTCTCAGGATACTGGTACCTAGGAAGACACATGTGATATCTTACTCATCTTCCATCTGACATCAGGAAAAGTGATTTTTGTCAAGGTACTATTTCAAAAACTCATTGAAATAAGCTGTAGTCATCATGCCCACCTGTCTCAAGCGCTTAGCTTAGTTATTGTAATCTCATCAGAAATGATTGATTAACTAGGGATTAGTGGATGATGGTAACTGAACTAGTCCCTTGGAGAAATTAGAACTGTGAACGTGAAATTATGTTACAGCTAGTTTAAACATGCATTCATTCGACAAACATCTTGAGAGTGCTTTGCCATGAGATTCAGGGATAGACGAATAAAATACTGTTCACTAAGAGCTTGTAAGTGGACCAAATTCAGTAATCACACTCGATTTAAAGCAAAGCAAAACAAACAAACAAAAAACCTGTGTTTCTATTGCTATGTGTAAACCGGTAGAACTTTAAACTAAGTGCCTTGCCCTGAACGGGAGAACTTTCTTCAAAGTGAGTAAGCCAGGGCAAGTAATTCAGTCATAAGGTCTGAATTGGAAATGCAGTTACTAAACACAAGTCCTGATTATGCTGACAAGTGTGCCGCTGCCCAAGAAAATTTAGAGATAAGATCAAGAAGATTTATCATTACAATTTGATTTCAAAATCTTTAAGGTAGCACTTTTATTTTGGAAATTTCAAATCTCTGATACATACAATCGATGGAGAAGAGGCTACAACAGGGCCCTGTGCTGCCTCATCTCTTTTATTTTTCCTTTTAATGCCTCTCAGGCTGTATTCTGATGATGAGTCAGATGAGCTCATTCTCCTGAGACAGCGGCTCAATTAGGAGGATAAGATAACCTTTGAAAAAAGATGAAATGCTGATGAGCCAACGTAAGAATTAACATTTTCAAATTGCTTTGGTACCAGCTCACAGTATGGGTAACAACAACAGTAATTACCATCGTTATTTCAGAAAGTTGTTAGTTTCAGAGTGGGCGTGGAAAGTCAAACAGGAGAATAAACTTCCTCTGTTTGATTGACGTTTTGGGAGGCAATTCTTTTTTACTCTAATCATCAACCTAGGTTCATAGAAACTGTTTCTTCTGAACAATACCCAAGGCCTAAGAATATATGAATTCTGTTAAAATAAAATGAAATTAAGGGTTAAAAAAAAAAGTGAATCCAAAGTCCTTAGCTACTTCAGAATTATTCTCTTTGGCTCCATCGACACATGGAAAACGTATTTATAAGATATCTGAAAAAGCAAAATAAAAATGTATTGTGCATCATGTTTTTGGTACAAAATATTAATGTATTTTCAAGTAATTCAGCATCATTTACTGGGGATATTTTTGTGTAGGCACTGAAAATGATTGATTGTTTTTGGAGCAGGGTTTCCTGAGAGAGAATCTCTTTTTTTTTTTTTTTAAGATTTTATTTATTTATTTGACAGAGAGAGATCACAAGTAGGCAGGGAGGCAGGCAGAGAGATTGAGAGGGAAGCAGGCTCCCCTCAGAGCAGAGAGCCGGACGCGGGACTCGATCCCAGGACCCTGAGATCATGACCTCAGCTGAAGGCAGCGGCCTAAACCACTGAGCCACCCAGGCGCCCCCTGAGAGAGAATCTTAAGCAGGCTTCACACCCAGCATAGAGCTGGATTGGGGCTTGACCTCGCAACCCTGAGATCATGACCTGAGCTAAAACCAAGAGTCAGGTGCTTAACCAACTGAGCCACCTAGGTGCCCTGAAAATGATGAGAGCTTTAGGTGTATATCTCCCTGAGGACGTCTTCATGGTGCTTATGATTTGGTACTTTAACTGTTACAAGCAGAACTTTTTTCCCTCTTACCATCCATGTCTCTTTCAGTCTACTTTCCCTCTTCCCTTCTCCATTCATAGAATGCTGACTTCATACTGGTTGATCTGGCTAAAATCTTCCAGTCCTCTGTAATCCTCCCTCCTTCTTTCCCTCATTCTATCTCACTCTACTTCCCAAAATCCAGTCTAGAATATATTCTGGTAATGGTAATTCTGAAATTTATTTCCAGTTCCATGGCTTCTAAATATTGCCTCTATTCTTAGGCTATATAAGGCCATCAAGTTTTCCTATCTGGAGTATTGTAGTTACTCCCAGTTGGTCTCACCTTCCAATGTTGACCCTTGGAGTCTATTTTCCATAGAGCAGTCAGCAAGGACAATTAAAAAATATTTAGAATTTGATATAATTGTGGTCAAAACCCTCTTGTGATTTTCCATCTTATTCTAGGTAACAGAAACCCAATAATGACCTCATACATGGCTTGCTTTCACCCCTCTTCCCCAAAGTGTTACAGCATCTGATATTTTTCTCTCCAACTCCAAGCACATCGCCCCCAGATTTTGCACTTGGTGTTCCTTTTGTTTGGTATGTTCTTCCCCACAAGTACCTGCACAATTTGTCTTTCATTTTATTTAACTGTTGAAATTTTACTTCCTCTGATTGACCTTTCCTGACTAAGCCATCTGGAGTAACACATTCATTCTCCATACTTTGCCTTTACATTTTTCTTAGTATTTCTCAAACTTGCAATCATCTGTAATTATAGTTGATGTTCCATTATTCACAGATTATATATTTGTGAATTCTCCTACTTGATAAAATGGATCTGTAATCCTCAAATCAATACTTGCAGCATTTTCATGGCCATTCACAGACATGAGCAAAGTGGTGAAAAATTGGAGTGCCTGATGCTTGCATGCCCTAGCTGAGGTCAGACAGTGGGTGCTCTGCTTTCTTACTTCAGCTCTCAGACTGCATACAGGTGTCCTTGTTGTCAGTTATTGCCAGATTTTTCTCATATTTTTGTCCGTTGGTGGTGAGTTCATACTCTAAAGCAGCTTAAGTGTCTCTAGTGTGCTGTAAAGAGAAATACCTGTATTAGGTAAGCTCTGTTTAGGCATGAGTTAGTGTTGCTGAGTTCAATGTTAATGAATGAATAGTATATATTAGATAAGGTGTTTCTTAACAGAAACACACATAAAACAAAGGTTGTATATCGATTGGTTAAAATGTGGTGATCAGAGGCATGCAGGTGCCTAACCTCTTTTCCCTTAGGAATAGTGGTTCAGTATTCATTAATTCATTGCTTGTGGTGACTTACAGAATGTAACTACCACTTAACAATGAGAATTGATTGCATTTTGTTTATTTCACTGTCCACCAGCTCCTTCCCCTGTGATATAAACTTACAAGCAAGGACTTTGTGTCTCATTCCACATGTCCAGTGCTTAGAACAGTGCCTGACACATAAGAGGTGCTCAATAAATATTTGATGATATAATCAAAGAGAATTCTATTGTGAGAGACAGACAATGTTAGTATGGTGAGAAATGAAATAAACTGGGTTAAAAACCTAACAGACATTGTAATACAGTCTCTGAAGGCAGTAAGCAGGGTGGTTAAGGCTGAGCCATCATTAGGCACACTGGTGTCATTTGATCTGAGACCTACCGGGGATGATTAAGTCAGCCTTGAGAAGCAATGAAGAAGGATATGCTAGGTGGAGAGACTAAGAAGGGAAGATACACAGTGAGAGTGATAGCTGCAGAGAATGAACAACAAAATAAGGACAGTGCGAGCAGTGGGCAGAATGGCGAAGATAAGCTGGAAGAAGTAGACCGATGTTAGGTCTGAAAGACATTTTGTATTTTATTTTTGTACTTCATTTCTTTTAAAGATTTTATTTATTTATTTGACAGAGGGTGACAGCACAAGCAGGGGAAAGGCAGAGGGAGAAGCAGCAGGGAGCCTGGTGCACAGGGCTCAATCCTAGGGTCTGGGATCATGATCTAAGCCAAAGATAGACACCTAACCGACTGAGCCACCCCGGTGCCCTGACACTTTGTATTTTAGACATCCTAAGAAAACAGGCAATACAGAGAAATGTTTGAAGCAAAGTGAATTGACAAATTTGATAAATTTCGTTTAAACCCCAAAGAAGAGAAAGATAAAGGGGAAACTGATTAGTCAGTTAATAGGCCTAGTTTTAAATTACCATATATTCTATAATTGCCAGATAACCATATGGGGATGGTTTCTTAACTAATTCAGGTACCTGTACCATGAAAATAGGGCTGCTGCTGCTTTGATTTCTTACAAATGGACTCAAGGAAACCATATGAGAATTTCCAGTGGGTGGCATGTAGCTTTGACCACAGAGTATTCCCTATTTGGAAAGGCCCTCTTGTGCTGATTTTGGAGAAGCTATGTGAAGACAAACTGGGGAGGAAGGGAATACTTTGGTGGTCACAGTGATCTGTCAAATGAACCCTGCTGATCTGGACATGAGAGAGCAGCAAATGTTATAACCAGACTTAATTAGAGATGATCTATTTTAAAAGTCAGCTCCAGCACTTAGTCCTTGCAATGTGCTGAGTAATAGTGATTATTGTAAATTCTCATAATGAGTTTTGTAGTGAACTAGTTGCGAAGTGGGTATGTAAGAGCAAAAAATTGCCTCCGTAATGGATCTCTCCAGATGTCCATGCTTAAAAAATGTTATTTAAGAATAAAGAGTTTGAATTTTCGTGAGGTTAGATGGTTGTTGTTAATGCTGACATAATTTCTAGGCAAGAGGATCTCTGTGATCACAGTGCTCCTTTCATTGTTTCTAGTAAAGTCACTGGCATTAGGAGTATTCCAGAACTTTAACTTATACAAAGAACTCTAATTATTTGTTGTCATTGTTTTTTAAAGATTCATTTATTTCCTTGAGAGTGACAGAGAAAGCGAGGAGTGAGTACATGTGTGAGTGGGAAGAGGGGCAGAGGGAGAAAGTCTTCAAGTAGATGCCTGCTCAGCCTGGAGCCCTAGGTGGGGCTTGATACCACAACCAATGAGATTACAACCGGGACTGAAACCAAGAGCCGAATGCTCAACTGACTGATCCATCCAGGCACCCCAACAACACTTACTTTTAGTGGCCTGTCGTATTACTATGTAAAGAATGCTGATGCAGAATCTGGACTCAAAGTACTATCATCAGCTATTAATATCTACATAGTTACCCCCTCTTAATCTTAATGTGCCACAATTTGGTCATGTCTTAAACTATCCTGGAAAAATAACCTCTGCTAGATCAACATGATGTACTGAAATGAGCATAGAATTAATACCAGCCAGAACTGATTGCAGATCCTTGTTATATCATTTATAACAGCATGTGCTTTAAAAAGTTTTTTGACATCACTACTTGTCTGTATACAAGGAGAGTAATGATACCCATATTCCATGGAGACCAAAGAAAATAATGGATATAAACGTATAGCATATGTTTTGAATTTGGTAAACATTAGATCTCTTTAAATTCCCATTTCCTACTATCTGGGGAAGACCATTTGTTTCAAATGCATAACTGCCATTTTTAGCTTACTCCCTTTATGGACCATTCTTAGAATTGAAGGCTTACTTCTGCTGTTATTTTCCTTCATGGGTTAACATTCTATCCCTCTCTAACTCTCCTCACTCATTTTATGTAATGTCTGTTTGTTATTGTGCACCACGCCTCTCATGAGTGTTGAAGCCAGGAGACCATTGTGTTCAGGGACTGCCCTTCACTCCATATCAGTTCAGATCCCCTTCATACACCTTAAAGAGCTCTCCTATGAAGGGACTCAATTTTCATCAAAAACAGGAAATCTAATAAATATAAAATATCAGGAAATTAATCTCTGGTCTCTCCCAGAGAGATCTGTAAACTTTAAAATGGGTTTTCTGTGAGAGAAAATTTGTTAAAACAAAGATTTTAGATTTAAGTGTTTTATGTATTATGAAAGAAATCATAGGTATTACAAATCTGGGTAGATCATGGCTGATTTCATATTCCATCCCTCCACATGTTTTTATTGAATACTTCTGTAGACCAGATATAGACTAAGCAGCCCTAGTTCTAGAAAGGAGACTATGACCTTTGTATACAATCACTAAGGGATAGAAAATGGGCAAGGATTTGATTTTGTTCAGTGTTTGGCCAGTGGTTACCACAGAACTTAAATGGAAAATATTACGTAAATGATAAGACCTGGAAGATCAACCATATCTGTGAAATGATGAGAGAAGGCTTCGTGGGGGAAGGTGCATTTGAAATTTGCTTTAATGAGTGAAAACATTTAAGTTGATACAGATTAAATTACAAGGGAGAGAACTTTATGTATTGCAGAAACTTATTAAAATGAACCCCATATGTTCAGGAAATGAAAAATAGTTCAGTGTGGCTAAGTTTAGAGTATATATGTGTACAGGACAGACTTGGGCCAGGTTATAGGGGGTTTTGAATATATGCATTGGTGTTGATTAATTAAAATAATAGTAAAGAACCATGAATTTGAAGAAAGAAAACAATTAATAGAACAGTGTTTTTAAAAACCTAGGATTTATATATAAGTTGCACTGGAATTTGTTAAGAATAGACTGGGAACATCTCTTAAAGGGCTAGTATTAGGATAAGACAGGAACATGTAGGACCTAAGTTAAGATAACAAGGATTGGAATGTAAAGGGCATAATAAATGTAAGTTTTATTGTAAAGGGAGACTATATAAGGGTTTGTGAATTATTCTTACTTGCAAATATATTTTGGTCTATACTTGCATGTTGAAGTAAATCCCAGAGTGAATGTGTGGGACATTCCACTTGGATGTGGGACAACCACAGGGGAAATCCATTTGTGATACCAGATGAAAATCACCACCAACAAAACTTGTTGGTGTTTAATATTTTCAATGTGGTTGAATTGTGAGTAAAAAAAAAAATTGCTTCCCATATCTGAAATAGTACATTAAATTTATGTTACAGAAAAGGAGTGAAAAAAGCCATCAGTCATCCAAGTAAAATATGCACATCAAGAGAGTGTGCATTGGGTGCCATTTTATCACATCTTCTCTACATGTTTTTAGGTTAAATGAAATGATTTATCAGCTTGTGCTAAATTGCCAATTCTCAGATAATGTATACCTCCAACTAGATCATTTGGAAGGATTTATCTTCTGTAGAACACTGTATACAAAGTGGCATTGTTTTTCTTCTGTGACTCTGCTTGCAGAAGAGACATTAAATACACAAACTATTGATTTTCTTGTTTCACAAATGCTTCCAAAGTTCTTAACTTAACCTTATCCATCCAAGGGAAACCATTTTGCATTTGTCAATGATCACAAGCAGTTGCAGAACATTTTACTGAGGCTGACGCTTCCTTTTCTCTTGCCTTTTTTAATCATCGGGACTTAAATTTGGACCAAAGGTAGAAAGGAGAATATGAAAAACTGAGTTTCGGTTATCTAGACTTATTTGTAGATTACTGCCAGATTCTGAACTTCACTGAATCTTCAAATCTACCAACATAGTATATCCTTTAATTTATTTTGATCATTTTTTATTTCTTTTATCAGCATTTTTTAGTTTCCAGCACATAGTTCCTGTATAAGTTTTCTTACATTTATAACAAAATATTTTGAAATTATTTTAAATGAGATTATTTACATGAGATTATATCAGTATATAATTATATATTGATAGTATGTAGAGATATGATAATTGTGTTGACCTTGCATCTTGTGACCTTGCTAAACTCAGATTAGTTCTAGAAGTTTCTTTTTGATAGATTTGTTGAAATTTTCTAGGTAGACAATGTCATCTGTGAATAGGGATACCTATTTTTTTTCCTATTTGTATTCCTTTTATTTCTTTCTCTTGACCTATTGTTAGGTTGGAACTTCTCATAGAAAGTTGATTAGTAATAGTTAGAATGTACAACCTTGCCTTGATATTGATAATAAGAGAAAATGTTATCTTTTACAACCAAGGACGATGTTAGCTATAGGATTTATTTTTTGCATAGATGTTCTTGATTTTATTTTTATTTTTTTTATTTTTATTTGTTTATTTTCAGTGTAACAGTGTTCATTGTTTTTGCACCACACCCAGTGCTCCATGCAGTATGTGCCCTCCCTATTACCCACCACCTGGTTCCTCAACATCCCACCTCCCCCCCTCCCCCCCCCCCGCCCCTTCAAAACCCTCTGGTTGTTTTCAGAGTCCATAGTCTCTCATGGTTCATCTCCCCTTCCAGTTTCCCTCAACTCCCTCTCCTCTCCATCTCCCCATGTCCACCGTGTTCTTTGTTATGCTCCACAAATAAGTGAGACCATATGATACTTGACTCTCTCTGCTTGACTTATTTCGCTCAGCATAATCTCTTCCAGTCCCGTCCATGTTGCTACAAAAGTTGGGTATTCATCCCTTCTGATGGAGGCATAATATTCCATTGTGTATATGGACCACATCTTCCTTATCCATTCATCCGTTGAAGGGCATCTTGGTTCTTTCCACAGTTTGGCGACCGTGGCCATTGCTGCAATAAACATTGGGGTACAGATGGCTCTTCTTTTCACTACATCTGTATCTTTGGGGTAAATACCCAGCAGTGCAATTGCAGGGTCATAGGGAAGCTCTATTCTTAATTTCTTGAGGAATCTCCACACTGTTCTCCAAAGTGGCTGCACCAACTTGCATTCCCACCAACAGTGTGATTTTTTTTTTTAAGAATTATAGTTCATTGAAAATTCTTATCAGATGTTGAATTGCCAAAAGCTTTTTTTTTTTTTTAAATCACAGACTAATGGGATTATATAGTTGTTCTGCTTTTAGACTATTGTTGTGGTAGATTTCATTGATTTTTTATTTTTATTTTTATTTTTATATATTTATTTTTTTAAACATTTTACTTATTTATTTGACACACAGAGAGAGAGAGATCACAAGTAGGCAGAGAGGCAGGCATAGGGGAAGGGGGAAGCAGGCTCCCTGTGTAGCAGAGAGCCCAATGCAGGGCTCGATCCCAGGACCCTGGGATCATGACCTGAGCTGAAGGCAGATGCTTAACCCACTGAGTCATCCAGGTGCCCCCGTTCATTGATTTTTTAAAATTTAAATTCAACTAGCCAACATCATTAGTTTCAAATGTAGAGTCCAGTAATTCATCAATTGCATATAACACTCAGTGCTTATCATATCACGTGCCCTTCTTAATGTTCATCTCTGAGTTATCTCATATGCCTATCTACCTCCTCTCTAGCAGCCCTTAGTTTGTTTGCTATAGTTAAGAGTCTCTCATGGTTTATCTCCCTCTCTGATATCTTTCCATTGCATTTTCCCTCCCTTCCCCTATGATCTTCTGTGCTGGTTCTTATATTTCACATATGACTGAAACCATATGATAATTGTCTTTATCTGACTGATTTATTACACTCAATGTAATACCCTCCAATTCCATCCATGTTGATGTAAATGGTAAGTAGTCATCCTTTCTGATGATTGAGTAATAATCCATTAGTTTACATTGATTTTTCAGTGTCGAATCAGTCTTACTTTCTTGGATAAACTCTACTTGATTCTCATGTATTATATTTATATGTTGCTAAATTTGACTCACTTATATTAGGTTGAGGACTTTGGCACCTTTTCGTGAGATATATTCTCCTATAGCATTATTTTATTGTATCCTTTGAATGGTTTTGGTATCATTAATTTTGGCCTAATTTATGAGTAGGTAGTATTCCCTTGTTTAAGACTGGTTGGGAAAGTTCATGTAGAACTGATATTTTTTTATTTAGCAATTGGTAGAATTCACCAGTGAAACTGTCTGGGCCTGAGGGTTCCTATTTTAGAAGGATTTTAACCATCATTTCAATATATTTAACAATTATAGAACAGTTCAGGTTATCTAGGGTATCTTAAGTGATTTGGACCAGTTTATGGCTTTCAAGGCATTGGACTACTTCATCTAAATAATCAAGTGTACAAAGTTATTTTAGTATTCTTTCATTATGGTTTTAGTATTTTAAGGCTCTCTAGTAGTAGTTTGCTTTCAATCCTAATATGAATAATTTTTATTTTTTCTTCAGTTAGTCTTATTTGAGATTTATCAATTTTATCGATCTTTTCAAGAATCTATATTTCATTTATCAATGTCATTAGTTTCTACACTTCATTATTTTATTCTCCTTGCTTTGAATTCATTTTGCTCTACTTTTTTTCTTATTTTTAAAGATATAATCTGAGATTATTGCTTTGATAGCATAAAGACACCTACTGAGGGCAGCTAACCCAGACACTGGCTTTTTAGCCTGCTTTGCTCCATATTCCACACTCTGTGCACTGATATGGCTGTGCTTCTGGATCAAACCTGCATCATTCCCAGCATAGTGATACCTTGCCCCAGAAGATCAGCACAGGTCTTTTCCGTACCCGGTGGGTAAAGTTTGGAGTTTTAAAACTCAGCCAGCCTGGGTAAGATAGAGCCCAAAGCACTCTGTGCTGTTCTAGTCAGGCAAACAACCTAGAGACAGTGTGAAAACAGTGATCTGATCCCCTCTACAGGAACAAAGGAGATGGCTGGTACTATTTCTATCCCCCATCTCCCAGCAAAAGCCAACTTAAGTAAACAGCACAGTGCCAACACTCACTGCCTCACCTGCTTACACCAACACCTGCCCCCCATGCTCTACTGGTACTGCTTTTCTTGAGCAAGTGTGCTCAAGTACAATGTGTGGGGGCCTTTCCCCAGAAGACCAGCACAAACACCTGGACACACCACATCTACTGATCATAGAGTTCTACAAAGCATTAGTTCTAGTGGAAATTACATGAGGTATCATTTAGTAAGCAGACCAGAAGACATCTGGTTACAACTCACCACACAGTGGCCAAGGTCCCAACACTGACCACTGCAGGCAATGAAAACCTCTACAGAGGACTGACCTCTGTCCATCAGAACACAGCTGCAGAGTACATGTGGCATAGACCAGACATTATATGATAAATTTCTCATAAAACTATTATTCTTAGGAACAGAAAACAAAATAGGATTTTCTAACACACCAAAGAAGAAAGAGACTTAGACAAAAATGCTGTGACAGAAGAATTCATTCCAAGGAAAGAACAAAAAAATGTCATGGCCAGAGATCTAATCAAAACAGGTGGAAGTAATATGTCTGATGCAGATTTTAAAGCAACAATCATAAGCATACTCAGTAGCCTTGAGAAAAGCATGGACAACATCAAGGAGACCCTTACTGCAGAGGTAAAAGAGCTGAAAAATATAATCAGTAAATCAAAAATATAATAACTGAGATTAGAAACTGACTAGATGTGATGACTACGAGGATGGAAGAAGCAGAGGAATGAATAAGTGACACAGAAGATAGAATTATGGACAGTAATGAAACTAAACAAAAGAGAAAAATGATGGATCACAAGAGTAGACTTAGGGAACTCAGTGAGTTCTTAAAATGTAATAACATTTGTATTGTAGGAGTCCCAGAAGAAGAGAGAAAATGGGGGCAGAAGGCTTATTTGAGGAAGTAAGAGCTGAAAACTTCCTTATCTGGGGATAGAAACAGAGATACCAACCCAGGAGGCACAGAGAACTCCCATCAAAATCAACAAAAGCAAGCCAACACCAAGACATAATGTAGTTAAATTATCAATAATAGTGGTAAAGAAAATACCCTAAAAGTATCAAGACAAAAGATGTCCCTAACTTACAAGGGAAGACCCATAAGGCTAAAAGCAAATCTTTCCACTGGAACTTGGCAGGCCAGAAGAAAGTGGCCTGATACAGTCAATGTGCTGAATGGGAAAGATTTGTAGCCAGGAATACCCACAAAGCTATCATTCAGAATAGAAGGAGAGATAGAGTTTCCCTTACAAACAAAAACTAAGAGTTTGTGACCATTAAGCCAGCCCTGCCAGAAATATTAAAGGGACTCTATGAGTAGGAAGGAAAGACCAAAAGTGATAAGGACTAAAAAGGAACAGAGAAAATCTCCAGAAACAGTGAAAAACAAGTAAAAAAAAGGTACTGAATACATAATTATCAGTGATTATTATGAATATAAATGGCCTAATAACTCCAATCAAAAGATATAGGGTGTCAGAATGGATAAAAAGTCCCATCTATATGCTGCCTAGAAGAGACTCACTTTAGACTCAGTGACACCTGTAGATTGAAGGTTAGGGGATAATGAAACATTTATCATGCAAATGGACATGAAAAGAAAGCTAAAGTAGTGATACTCAGACAAATTAAATTTTAAACCAAAAACTATAACAAGAGATAAAGAAGGGCACTATATCATAACATAGGGGTCTATCCAACAAGAAGACCTAACAGTTATAAATATTTATACCCGAGAATGGGAGCACCAAAATATATAAAACAATAGTATAAAGGAACTCATTGATAAGAATATAATAATAGCAGGGGAAGTTAACTTTCCACTTACAGCAATGGACAAATCCTTTAAGCAAAAAAATCAATAAGGAAACAAAAGCTTCGAATGACACACTAAACAAGGAGGACTAACAGATATATTGAGAACATTTCATCCTAAAGAAACAAAATATACTTTCTATTTGAGTACACATGGAATATTTTCCAGAATAGATCTCCTGGTGGGCCACAAATCAGGGATCAACAAGTACAAAATGATTAAGGTCATATCATGCATATTTTCCAACCACATTGCTAGGAAACTTGAAGTTAGCCACAGGAAAAAATTTGGAAAGATCATAAGTACATGGAGGTTAAAGAATAACCTACTAAAGAATGAATAGGTCAACTAGGAAATTAATGAAGAGATAAAAAACAGAATACATGGAAGCAAATGAAAATGAAAGCACAACTGTCCAAAACCTTTGGGATGTAGCAAATGTGGTCACAAGAGAGAAGTACACAGCAATGCAGACCTACCTCAAGAATCAAGGAAAATCACAAACAACCTAACCCACAGGAGCAACCTAAAGGAGCTAGAAAAAGAACAACAAACGAAGCCTAAAGCCAGCAGGAGAAGTAGAATAATAAATGTCAGAGCAGAAATAAAAGATAAAGAAACAAACAAAAAACCAGAACAAATGAATATAATCAGGAGCTGGTTCTTTGAAAAAAATTACTAAAATGGATAAAACCCCTAGCCAGAATTATCAAAAAGAAAAAAAAAAAAAGAAAAAAAAAAAAGAAAAAAAAAAAGGACCCAAGTAAATAAATCACAAATGAGAGGGGAGAAATAAAAATCAGCACAACAGAAATACAATTATAAGAGAATATTATGAATAATTATATGCCAACAAATTGGACAATCTGGAAGAAATGGATAAATTCCTAGAAACAACCTCTATTTCCTAATAGAAAACTTGGACAGACCAGTAACAGCAAAGAAATTGAATCAGTAATCAAAAATCTCCTAATAAACAGAAGTCCAGGGCCAGATAACTCCACAGGGGAATTTTTACCAAACATTTAAAGAAGAGTTAATACCTATTCTGCTTAAACTATTGCAAAAAATAGAAACAGAAGAACTTCTAAATTTTTTCTATGAGACCAGCATTATACTGATTCCAAAACCAGACAAAGACTCCCCTAAAAAAGAGAATGATGGGGCAATATTCCTCATGAGCATGGATGCAAAAATTCTCAACAGGATGCTAGTAAATAAAATCCAACAGTACATTAAAAGAATCCTTCATCATGATCAAGTGGGATTTATTCCTGGGATGCAGGGGTGATTCAATATTTGGAAATAAATCAGTGTGACACATGACATTTGTAAGAGAAAGGATAAGAAGCACAATATTCTCCCAATAGATACAGAAAAAGCATTTGATGATGTACAGCACACTTTCTTGATAAAAACCCTCAACGAAGTAGGGATAAAGGGAACATACCTCAACATCATAAAGGCCATATGTGAAAAACCCACAGCTAATATCATCCTCAGTAGGGAAGAACCAAGAGCTTTTCCTTTATGATAGAAACAAGTCAGGGATGTCCATTCTCACCAGTGTTATTTAACATAGTGCTGGAGGTCATAGCCTCAGAAATTAGACAACAAAAAGAAATAAAAGGCATTCAAATCAACAAGGAACAAGTAAAATTTCACTATTTGTAGATGACATGATACTCTATATAGAAAACCCAAAAGACTCCACCAAAAAAATTGCTAAAACTGATACATGAATTCAGTAAAGTTGCAGGATACAAAATCAATGTACAGAAACCTATTGCATTTCTATACCCCAGTAATAGAGCAGCAAAAGGAGAAATCAAGGAGCCAATCCCATTTACAATTGCACCAAAACCAGTAAGATACCCAGGAATAAACCTAACCAAAGAGGTAAAAGGTTTGCATTCTGAAAACTATAGAACATTTATGAAAAAAAAATGAAGATGACATAAAGTGGAAAAATGTTCCGTTGGTTTGGAGGAACAAATATTGTTAAAAAGTCTATACTACCTGAAACGATCTACACATTCAATGCAATCTGTATCAAAATACCACCAAATGTTTTTCACAGAGCTAGAGCAAACAATCAAAAAAATTTGTGTGGAACTACAAAAGACCCTGAATAGCCAAAGTAAACTTGAAAAAGAAAAGCAAAACCAGAGGCATCACAAGATTGGACTTCAAGTTATATTCCAAAACTGTAGTGATCAAGACAGTATGGTACTGGCAGAAAAACAGACACATAGATCAGTGAGACAGAATAGAAAAAAAAAAATAGAAATGAACCCCCCAGTTATATGGTCAACTAATTTTCAACAAAGCAGGAAAGAATATCCAATGGAAAAAAGTCCCTTCAACAAATGGTGCTGGGACAACTGGCCAGCAAGATGCAAAACAATGAAACTGGACAACTTTGTTGCACCATACACAAAAATCAAATTCAAAATGGGCAAAAGTCCTAAATATGAGACAGAAACCATTAAAATGATAGAGACACAGACTGTCACCTCTTTGACATTGGTTGGAGCAACTTCTTGATATATATGTCTCCTGAGGCAAGGGAACAAAAGCAAAAATAAACTATTGGGGGTTCATAAAAATAGAAAGCTATTGCAGAATGAAGGAAATAACCAACAAAACTGAAAGGCAGCCTTTGGAATGGGAGAAGATATATGCAAATAACATACCTGATAAAGTGTTATTATCCAAATATATATAAAGAACTTATAAAACTAAACCGCAAAAAAGAAATAATCCAAATACAAAATAAGTAGAAGACATGACTTCTATTTTCCAAAATTGAAGATAGACATTTTTCCAAAGAAGATATACAGATAGCTGCCAGGTACATGAAAAGGTTCTCTGCATCACTCATCATCAGGGAAATACAAATCAAAACTACAATGAGGTACTACCTCATACCTGTCAAAATTGTCAAAATTAACAACACAAGAAACAGCCCCTGTTGGCAAGGATGTGGAGGAAGGGGAACTCTTGGTGGGAATGTCCACTGGTGCGGCCACTTTGGAAAACAGTATGGAGGTTCCTTAAAAAGTTAAAAATAGAATTACTCTACAACCCATCAAGTCCTCTATTAGGTATTTACCCAAATGATACAAAAATACTGATTCTGAGGGGAATATACACCGCGATGTTTGTAACAGCGTTATCAACAGTAACCAAATTATGAAAAGCCCAAATGTGCACTGACTGATGAATAGATAAAGAAGATGTGGTATATGTGTGTGTGTGTGTGTGTGTATGCACACATACACACACACATATATATACGTAATGGAATATTACTCAGCCATCAAAAACAATGTAATCTTGTCATTTGCAGTTATAGGGATGGGGCTATATACACATACACACATATATATACACATATACACACACATATATATACACACACATATACACATATACATACACATACATATACACATATAAATGGAATATTAATCAGTTATCAAAAACAATGAAATCTTGCCATTTTCAATGATGGGGATGGAGCTAGACAGTATTATGTTAAATAAATCAGTCAGCGAAAGACAAATACCATATGATTTCACTCATATGGAATTAAGAAACAAAATGGATGAATATGGCAAAGGAAAGAGAGAGGCAAGCCAGGAGATAGACTTTTTTTTTTTTAAGGTTTTATTTATTTATCAGAGAGAGAGACACAGTGAGAGAAGGAACACAAGCAGGGAGAGTGAGAGAGGGAGAAGCAGGCTTCCTGCTGAGCAAGGAGCCCAATGTGGGGCTCTATCCCAGCACCCTGGGATCATAACCCGAGCAAAGGCAGACGCCCAATGACTGAGCCACCCAGGTGCCTGAGATAGACTTTTTTTTGAAAGAATTTATTTATTTATTTGAGAGAGATCATGAGACGGGTAGGGAGATACAGGGAGAGAGAGAAGCAGACTCCTCACGGAATAGGGAGCCTGATGTGGGACTTGATCCCAGGATCCTGGGATAATGACCTGAGCCCGAGGCAGACCCTTAGTGACTGAGGCACCCATGTGACCCCAAGAAATAGACTCTTAACAATTGAGAACAAACTGAGGGTTATTGGAGGGATGATGGGTGGGAAAATGGATTAAATAGGTTATTACGGAGGGCACTTGCAAGGAGCACTGGGTGTTGTATGCAATGATGAATCACTAAATTCTATACTTGAAAATAGTATTGCACTGTATGTTAATAATTTGGAACTTAGGGGGAGTCAAGATGGCGGGGAAGTAGGAGGAGGCACCATTTCAACCTGTACCCTAAAGTGAGCTGATTACCTACCAAAGAACTCCGACCACCCATGAAATCAGCCTGAGATTAGAATTATACATGTCTGGATCTCTACAGGAGCAGAAGACACCAGTGGCAGGTAAAGCAGACTGGGAACGTCCGACTGATATCAGAAGATAAACAAAAGGGGGAGGGAGCCACCAGAGGTGACCGATCGGAAAGTAACACCCCAACACGAGAGTGCTCTGCGTCTGGGGACCAGCATTAACTTGGAGTCTGGTTGAAAGCACTCAAAAAACAAACAGCAAAGGATCGCGGGGGGTAATAGTGGGAACCTGGGCAGTTAGGGTCAGGGACCTAAGTCCCCGGACCCAGGACAGCCTCCCCTGGCGCGGAGCCAGAGAGAGTGCGGCGGAGAAATCAGGTCTCCGTCCCTGAGCCGCCAGTGCACCTGAATGCCAGCGCGCCCGAGAACGAGTTGGGTCTGGCTCCCGTGAGGGGCTGGGAGCCTGGCCAGACGGCAATCCTGAAACGCAGGTGTCCCACACCCTCCCTTGGGATAGGTGCTCATAGGCGCTAGCCTGGAGCTCTGGCAGCCAGAAAAACCAGATATTCCCAGCCCGGGACAGCGGGAAAATCTCAGTGTGCGATCTCTGCTCGGAACCTCTCTGGCGGTCTGGAGCTGCCTAGACAGCCACCGCTGCCCTGGTTTTGGGTACAACGAGGAGCTCCTGCATCCCCAGGGACAGTGACTCAGAACCGACTCTGCCAGCAGCTTTTGCAAAACAGTCTGAGGCTTCTCTCTGAGAGGGAGGTTGGGGTGCTGTTTGCTCTCCTCTAAACCTCCAAAAACCATCAAAAGCTGTAGAGGCGAGAGAAAGCAGATGAAAGAACATAAAAACCGCCAGAAAACAAAAGGCTGAATAAAACAGTTTCCTGAAAAAAAAAAGAGCTCACCCCCTTGAGGGGAGCGGGAGGACCTAACTTAGGGAACATCATTGTCTGAAAACCCACGTGGCAGGCCCCTCCCCCAGAAAACCAACCAGGAAGGAAGAAAAAAAAAAAAGACTACAAGAGAACAATCACCACTACTTCATAAATACAACTTTTATTTTTAACTCTTTACCAATATTCTGGTTCTTTTTTTTAATACATACAGATAATTTTTAACCTATTTACCATCACACTGAGATGTCCAGTACATCAAATTCTTTAATAACCTTCTAACCTGAACTTTTTGATACATACACCCGTGTTTTTCTTTTGTTTTTCTATTTTTTTAATTCTTTTTTAATTTTAGTTTAGTCTAGTTTATTCTTTTTTAATTTTTATTTTCTACTATACATATAGAGTTAAACTTCAAGGTAATCCCCTTTCCCCAATCAATGCTACCCCTATAGGCAAACCAGTTTCTAATCCCCCTGTAACTTAGGAAAGTTGAGTCCCTTAACAAAAACATCAAGATACCTTCAGGAAGAATCAAAATAACCTTCCTCACCCACACAGAATCTATAACCATTCTCCCAATTTTTCCTTCTGTCAGTGTTTCTGTGAATTTGTGTTTGTCCTGATAATATATAAACCTTATACTTGGGGTTCTTTCTGATGAGGTTCTTCCCTTTTTTTTTGCTTATATATACATATTTTTTTCTCTTGTCATATACTTTTATCACTCTTTTTGTCTGTCTGTTTTTGTTTGTATACTCCACAAATCTTACCTTGTGGCCCATTTGGGCTGAGCCTTCTCTTTTATCTTCCCTTTTTTCCCTATCTCTCTCTCTCTCTTTTTTTTTTTCCTTTTTTCTTTCCCCCCCTTTTTTTTCTTTCTTCTTCTCTATTTCTTTTTCTTTTCTTTTTTCTCTCATTTGGGTGGGGAATCCTGATTGCACAGAAGCGTTCCAGGGTGCACATTGACTGCACCACAATCGATAAGTCCAGCTGCATCTGTTTAGTCATCTCTTACCAAAATGACTAGGAGGAGGAATACCCAACAGAAGAAAAATACAGAGGATGGGCCTTCTGCAACAGAGCTAATGGCTATCGACATAGACAATATGTCAGAAAAGGAATTCAGACTAACAATTATCCAGGCAATAGCTAGGTTGGAGAAAGCTATGGATGACCAAACAGAATTGATTAGGGCAGAACTGAAAGCCACCAGGGATGATGTTCAAAATGTTCTCAATGAGTTCCAATCCAATCTAAATTCTATAAAAGCTAGGGTAACTGAGACAGAAGATAGAATTAGTGATCTGGAGGACAAACAGATAGAGAGAAAGGATCAGGAGGAAGCCTGGAACAAACAGCTCAGAAGCCACGAAAACAGAATCAGGGAAATAAACGATGCCATGAAACGTTCCAACGTCAGAATTATTGGAATCCCTGAAGGGGAAGAAAAAGAAAGAAGTCTAGAAGATATAGTGGAAGAAGTTGTCTATGAAAATTTTCCCAATCTCACGAATGGAAACAACGTTCATGTACTAGAGGCAGAAAGAGTTCCTCCCAAGATTTTAGATTCTCGAAAGTCCTCACGGCACCTTATCGTTAGAATGGGGAATTATGTTTCAAGAGAGACCCTCTTAAAAGCAGCTAGGACAAAGAAGCTTCTTACATACAGAGGAAAGCCCATTAGAATAACATCAGACCTTTCCACGGAGACCTGGAAAGCCAGGAAGGGCTGGCAAAATATATTCAGAGTACTAAATGAGAAGAACATGCAACCAAGAATACTCTATCCAGCAAGACTGACATTTAAAATGGATGGAGAGATAAAGAGTTTCCAAGACCGGCAAGGCTTAAAAGACTATGCAACCACCAAGCCGACACTGCAGGAAATATTAAGGGGGGGTCCTATAAGAGAGAAAAAATCCTAAGAATATCATTGAACAGAAATATAGAAACAATCTATAGACAGAAAGACTTCAAAGGCAACACGATGTCAATAAAAACCTATCTCTCAATAATCACTCTCAATGTGAATGGCCTAAATGCGCCCATAAAACGACACAGGGTTGCAGATTGGATAAAACGACAGGACCCATCCATATGTTGTCTACAAGAGACCCATTTTGAACCTAAGGATACACCCAGACTGAAAGTGAAGGGATGGAGAAGCATCTTTCATGCCAATGGGCCTCAAAAGAAGGCCGGAGTAGCGATTCTCATATCAGATAAATTAGATTTTAAACTAAAGACTGTAGTCAGAGATACAGAAGGACACTACATAATTCTTAAAGAGACTATCCGCCAAGACGATCTAACAATTGTGAATATCTATGCCCCCAATATGGGAGCACCCAATTACATAAGAAAACTATTAATCAAGATAAAGAATCATATTGATATGAATACAATAATAGTAGGAGATCTTAATACGCCTCTCTCAGAAATAGACAGATCATCGAAGCAGAAAATTAATAAAGAAATAAGAGCATTGAATGAAACATTGGACCAGATGGACCTCATCGACGTATACAGAACATTCCACCCTAAAACAACAGAATACTCATTTTTCTCAAGTGCACATGGAACCTTCTCCAGAATAGACCACATACTGGGTCACAAAGCAGGACTCAACCGATACCAAAAGACTGACATTATTCCCTGCATATTCTCCGATCACAATGCTTTAAAACTGGAGCTCAATCGCAAGGAAAAGTTCAGAAGGAACTCAGACACCTGGAAGCTAAAGACCACCTTGCTTAAGAATGCTTGGATCAACCAGGAGATCAAAGACGAGCTTAAACAATTCATGGAAACCAATGAGAATGAGGACACCTCGGTCCAAAACCTATGGGATACAGCAAAGGCGGTTCTAAGGGGGAAATACATAGCCATCCAAGCCTCCCTCAAAAACATTGAAAAATCCAGAATACACCAGCTGTCTCTACACCTTAAAGAACTGGAGAATCAACAACAAATCAAACCAACTCCACATGCAAGAAGGGAAATAATCAAGATTAGAGCAGAGATCAATGAGGTAGAAACGATAGATACAGTAGAACGTATCAATGAAACTAGAAGCTGGTTTTTTGAAAGAATCAATAAGATCGATAAACCATTGGCCACACTAATCCAAAAGAAAAGAGAGAAAGCCCAAATTAATAAAATTGTGAATGAAAAGGGAGAGATCACAACACCAAGGAAATAGAAACAATCATCAGAAATTATTACCAACAGTTATATGCCAATAAGCTAAGCAACCTAGATGAAATGGATGCATTCCTGGAAAGCTACAAACTCCCAAAATTGAACCAGGAAGAAATTGACAACCTGAATAGACCGATATCTAGTAATGAGATTGAAGCAGTGATCAAAAACCTCCCAAAAAACAAGAGCCCAGGACCTGACGGATTCCCTGGGGAATTCTACCAAACTTTCAAAGAGGAAATAACACCAATTCTCCTGAAGCTGTTCCAAAAAATTGAAGCAGAAGGAAAACTTCCAGACTCTTTCTATGAAGCCAGCATTACCCTGATCCCCAAACCAGGCAAAGACCCTACCAAAAAGGAGAATTTCAGACCAATATCACTGATGAATATGGATGCAAAGATTCTCAACAAGATCCTAGCAAACAGGATCTAGCAGCACATTAAAAAGATTATCCACCATGACCAGGTGGGATTCATCCCTGGGTTGCAAGGTTGGTTCAACATCGCAAATCAATCAGTGTGATACAACACATCAATAAGAAGAGAGAAGAACCACATGGTCCTCTCAATTGATGCAGAAAAAGCATTTGACAAAATCCAGCATCCGCTCCTGATGAAAACGCTTCAAAGTATAGGGATAGAGGGAACATTCCTGAACTTCATAAAATCTATCTATGAAAGACCCACAGCAAATATCATCCTCAATGGGAAAAAGCTTGCAGCCTTCCCGTTGAGATCAGGAACACGACAAGGATGCCCACTCTCACCACTCTTGTTCAACATAGTATTAGAAGTTCTAGCAACGGCAATCAGACAACAAAGAGAAATAAAAGGTATCCAAATTGGCAAGGAAGAAGTCAAACTCTCTCTCTTCGCAGATGACATGATTCTTTATATGGAAAACCCCAAAGATTCCACCCCCAAACTACTAGAACTCATACAGCAATTCAGTAACGTGGCAGGATACAAAGTCAATGTACAGAAATCAGTGGCTTTCTTATACACCAACAATGAAAATACAGAAAGGGAAATTAGAGAATCGATTCCATTTACTATAGCACCAAGAACCATAAGATACCTGGGCATAAACCTAACCAAAGAAGTAAAGGACCTATACTCGAGGAACTACAGAACACTCATGAAAGAAATTGAAGAAGACACAAAAAGATGGAAGACTGTTCCATGCTCTTGGATTGGAAGAATAAACATTGTTAAAATGTCTATACTGCCTAGAGCAATCTATACTTTTAATGCCATTCCGATCAAAATTCCACCGATATTTTTCAAAGAGCTGGAGCAAATAATCCTAAAATTTGTATGGAGCCAGAAGAGACCCCGAATTGCTAAGGAAATGTTGAAAAACAAAAACAAAACTGGCGGCATCACGTTACCCGATTTCAAGCTTTACTACAAAGCTGTGATCACCAAGACAGCGTGGTACTGGCATAAAAACAGACACATAGACCAGTGGAACAGAGTGGAGAGCCCAATATGGACCCTCAACTCTATGGTCAAATAATCATCGACAAAACAGGAAAAAATATTCAGTGGAAAAAAGACAGTCTCTTCAATAAATGGTGCTGGGAAAACTGGACAGCGATATGTAGAAGAATGAAACTCGACCATTCTCTTACACCATACACAAAGATAAACTCGAAATGGGTAAAAGACCTCAACGTGAGACAGGAATCTATCAGAATCCTAGAGGAGAACATAGGCAGTAACCTCTTCGATATCAGCCACAGCAACTTCTTTCAAGATATGTCTCCTAAGGCCAAGGAAACAAAAGCAAAAATGAACTTTTGGGACTTCATCAAGATCAAAAGCTTCTGCACAGCAAAGGAAACAGTCAACAAAACAAAGAGGCAACCCACGGAATGGGAGAAGATATTTGCAAATGACAGTACAGACAAAAGGTTGATATCCAGGATCTATAAAGAACTTCTCAAACTCAACACACACAAAACAGATAATCATATCAAAAAATGGGCAGAAGATATGAACAGACACTTCTCCAACGAAGACATACAAATGGCTATCAGACACCTGAAAAAATGTTCATCATCACTAGCCATCAGGGAGATTCAAATTAAAACATCATTGAGATACCACCTAACACCAGTTAGGATGGCCAAATTAGCAAGACAGGAAACAACGTGTGTTGGAGAGGATGTGGAGAAAGGGGAACCCTCTTCCACTGTTGGTGGGAATGCAAGTTAGTGCAGCCACTTTGGAGAACAGTGTGGAGATTCCTGAAGAAATTAAAAATAGAGCTTCCCTATGACCCTGCAATTGCACTGCTGGGTATTTACCCCAAAGATACAGATGTAGTGAAAAGAAGGGCCATTTGTACCCCAATGTTTATTGCAGTAATGGCTACGGTCGCCAAACTGTGGAAAGAACCAAGATGCCCTTCAACGGATGAATGGATAAGGAAGATGTGGTCCATATACACAATGGAGTATTATGCCTCCATCAGAAAGGACGAATACCCAACTTTTGTAGCAACATGGACGGGACTGGAAGAAATTATGCTGAGCGAAATAAGTCAAGCAGAGAGAGTCAAGTATCATATGGTCTCACTTATTTGTGGAGCATAACAAATAACATGCAGGACATGGGGAGATGGAGAGGAGAGGGAGTTGAGGGAAACTGGAAGGGGAGATGAACCATGAGAGACTATGGACTCTGAAAAACAACCAGAGGGTTATGAAGGGGTGGCGGGGGGGGTGGGGGGTGGGTGGGAGGTTGAGGAACCAGGTGGTGGGTAATAGGGAGGGCACGTACTGCATGGAGCACTGGGTGTGATGCCAAAACAATGAACACTGTTACGCTGTAAATAAACAAATAAAAATAAATAAATTAAAAAAAAATAATAATAATTTGGAACTTAAATAAAAACTGGAAAGAAAAATAAGATTATTTCTTTGAAAACTTCCCCTTCTTCCTCAGCTTATTGTGGTACAGTTAACAAACAGAAATGATATGTGTTTAAGTAGTATTACTGGAAATTTGGATAATTGTGTGCATTGTGAACTGATTACCATTATTAAGTTGGTTAAGGTATCACCTTAATTACCTCTTTTTTTCTTGAAGTGAGAATACTTAATATGATATTCCTATGAAACTGCAAGTATACAGTATTGCTAACTATAATCACCATGCTGTAAAATAGATCTCTAGAGTCTATTCATCTTGTGTAACTTTGTACCCTTTGACCAATATATTCCCATTTCCTCCAGGCATTTATTTTCTTCTGGGGGTGGGGGCGGGGGGTTGTATATGTGTTTGTGTGTGTGTGTGTGTGTGTGTGTGTGTGTATTTTATTATTTATTTTTATTTATATATAATGTATTATTTGCCTCAGGGCTACAGGTCTGTGAATCGTCAGGCTTATACACTTCACGGCACTCACCATAGCACATACCCTCCCCAATGTCCATAACCCAACCACCCTCTCCACACCCCGCCTCCCCCCAGCAACACTCAGTTTGTTTTGTGAGATTAAGAGTCTCATGGTTTGTCACCCTCCCGATCCCATCTTGTTTCATTTTTTTCTTCCCTACCCCCCAAAACCCCCACTCTACCTCTCAAATTCCTCATATTAGAGAGATCATATGGTAATTGTCTTTCTCTGATTGACTTATTTCGCTTGGCATAATACCCTCTAGTTCCACCCACGTGTTTCCAAATGGCAAGATTTTGGGTGTTTTGATGGCTGCATAGTATTCCGCTGTGTGTGTGTGTGTGTACATACACTACATCTTCTTTATCCATTCATCTGTTGATGGACTCTAGGTTCTTTCCATAGTTTGCCTATTATGGACACTGCTGTTCTAAACATTTGGGTGCACGTGCCCATTTGGATCACTACGTTTGTATCTTTAGGGTAAATACCCAGTAGTGCAATTGCTGGGTCATAGGGTGGCTCTATTTTCAACTTTTTGAGAAATCTCCATGCTGTTTTCCAGAGTGGCTGCACTAGCTTGCATTCCCACCAAGAGTGTAAGAGGGTTCACTTTTCTCTGCATCCTTTCCAACATCTGTCGTTTCCTGACTTGTTAATTTTAGTCATTCTTACTGGTGTGAAGTGGTATCTCATTGTGGTTTTGATTTGTATTTCCTTGATGCTGAGTGATGTTGAACACTTTTTCATGTGTCTTTGGCCACTTTTCATGGTCTTTGTGTCTGGAAGTCTTCTTTCCAGAAATATCTGCTCATGACCTCCCCCCATTTCTTGATTAGATTATTTGTCTTTTGGGTGTTGAGTTTGATAAGTTCTTTATAGATTTTGGATACTAGGCCTTTATCTGATATGACGTTTGCAAATATCTTCTCCCATTCTGTCAGTTGTCTTTTGGTTTTGTTGACTGTTTCCTTTGCTGTGCAAAAGCTTTTGATCTTGATGAAATCCCGATAGTTCATTTTTGCCCTTGCTTCCCTTGCCTTCAGCCATGTTTCTAGGAAGAAGTTGCTGCAGCTGAGGTTGAAGAGGTTGCTGTCTGTGTTCTCCTCAAGGATTTTGATAGATTGCTGTCTCACTTTGAGGTCTTTAATCCATTTTGAGTCTTTCTGTGTGTGGTGTAAGGAAATGGTCCAGTTTCATTCTTCTTGTGAAGAAGTGACAGCATGTGGTTGTCCAATTTTCCCAACACCATTTGCTAAAGAGACTGTCATTTTCCCATTGGACATTCTTTCCTGCTTTATCAAAAATTAGTTGACCATAGAGTTGAGGGTGAATTTCTGGGCTCTCAATTCTGTTCCATTTTCTGTTCCACAAACACACAGGTGTCTGTTTTTGTACCAGAACTATACTGTCTTGATGGTGACAGCTTTGTAATAGAGCTTGAAGTCTGGAATTGTGATGCCACAAACTTTGGCTTTCTTTTTCAACATTCCTCTGGCTATCCGGGGTCTTTTCTGGTTCCATACAGTTTTAGGACTATTTGTTCCATTTCTTTGAAAAAATTGATGGTATTTTGATAGGGATTGCATTAAATGTGTAGATTGATTTAGGTAGCATAGACATTTTCACAATATTTGTTCTTCCAATCCATGAGCATGGAACATTTTTCCATTTCTTTGTGTCTTCCTCAATTTCTTTATACTTTACTTTACAGTTTTCTGAGTACAGATTCTTTGCCTCTTTGGTTAGGTTTTTTCCTAGGTATCTTATGGTTTTGGATGCAATTGTAAATGGGATTGACTCCTTAATTTCTCTTTCTTCTCTCTTGTTGTTGGTGTATAGAAATGCAACTGATTTCTGTGCATTGATTTTTATTTCCTGACATATTACTGAATTCCTGTACAAATTCCAGCAGTTTTAGAGTGGAGTCTTTTGGGTTTTCCACATAAAGTATCATATTATCTGATAAGAGTGAGAGTTTGACAACTTCTTTACTGATTCAGATGCCTCTTATTTCTTTTTGTTGTCTGATTCCCAAGGCTAGGACTTTTAGTCCTATGTTGAATAGTGGTGGTGATACTGGACATCCCTGCTGTGTTCCTGATCTTAGCAGAAAAGCTCTCAGTTCTTCCCCATTGAGAATGATATTTACTGTGAGTTTTTCATAGATGGATTTGATGATATTGACATATGTACCCTGTATCCCTGCACTTTGCAGAGTTTTGATTAAGAAAGGATGCTGTACTTTGACAAATGCTTTTTCAGCATCTATTGAGAATATCATGTGGTTCTTTTTCTTTCTTTTATTAATGTATTGTATCACACTGATTGATTTGTGGATGTTGAACCAACCTTGCAGCCCAGGAATAAATCCCACTTGGCCATGGTGAATAATCCTTTTAATGTACTGTTGGATCCTATTGGCTAATATTTTGGTGAGAGTTTTTGCATCTGTATTCATCAAAGATATTGGTCTGTAATTCTCTTTTTTGATGGGGTATTTGTCTGGTTTTGGGATCAAGGTAGGTCCTCATAAAATGAGTTTGGAAGTTTTCCTTCCATTTCTATTTTTGGAAGCATTTCAGGAGAATAGGTATTAATTCTTCTTTAAATGTTTTGTAGTATTCCCCTAAGAAGCCATCTGGCCCTGGTCTCTTGTTTGCTGGGAGATTTTTGATGACTGCTTCAATCTCCTTACTGGTAATGCATCTATTCAGGTTTTCTATTTTTTTCCTGGTTCAGTTTTGGTAGTTTATATGTCTCTAGGAATGCATCCATTTCTCCCAGATTGTCAAATTTGCTGGTGTATAGTTGCTCATAATATGTTATCATAATTATTTGTATTTCTTTGGTGTTGGCTGTGATCTGTCCTCTGTCATTCATGATTTTATTCATTTGGGTCCTTTATCTTTTCTTTTTGATAAGTCGGGATTTATCAATCTTATTAATTCTTTCAAAGAACCAGCTCCTAGTTTTGTTGATTTGTTTTACTGTTCTTTTGATTTCTGTTTCATTGATTTCTGCTGTGATCTTCATTATTTCTCTTCTCCTGCAGGGTTTAGGCTTTCTTTGCTGTTCTGCCTCCAGCTCCTTTAGGTGTAGGGTTAGGTTGTATACTTGAGACCTTTCTTGTTTTTTGAGAAAGGTACTTTCCTCTCAGGAAAGCCTTTGCTGTGTCCCACAGATTTTGAACAGTTGTGTTTTCATTTTCATTTGTTTCCATGAATTTTTTCTATTCTTCTTTAATTTCTTGGTTGACCCATTCATTCTTAAGTAGGATGCTCTTTAGCCTCCATGTATTTGAGTTCTTTCCAACTTTCCTCTTGTGATTGAGTTCTGGCTTCAGAGCATTGTGGTCTGACAATATGCAAAGAAAGATCCCAATCTTTTGGTGCCAGTTGAGACCTGATCTGTGACCCAGGATGTGATCTCTTCTGGAGAATGTTCCATGTGCACTAGAGAAGAATGTGTATTCTGTTGCTTTGGGATGAAATGTTCTGAATATATCTGTGATGTCCATCTGGTCCAGTGTGTCATTTAAGGCCTTTATTTCCTTGTTGATCTTTTGCTTGGATGATCTGTCCATTTCAGTGAGGGGGGTGTTAAATCCCCTACTATTATTGTATTATTGTCAATGTGTTTCTTTGATTTTGTTATTAACTGGTTTATATAGTTGGGTGATCCCATGTTAGGGGCATAGATATTTAAAATTGTTAGATCTTCTTGTTGGACAGACACCTTGAGTATGATATAATGTTCTTCCTTATCTCTTATTATAGTCTTTGGCTTAAAATCTAAATTATCTGATATAAGGATTGCCACCCCAGCTTTCTTTTGATGTCCATTAGCATGGTAAATTGTTTTCTGCCCCTTACTTTACATCTGGAGGTGTTTTGGGGTCTAAAATGAGTTTCTTGCAGATAGCATATCGATGTTTTTGTTGTTGTTGTTGTTTTTTATCCATTCTGATGCCCTGTGTCTTTTGATTGGAACATTTAGCCCATTTACATTTAGGGTAACTATTGAAAGATATGAATTTAGTTCCATTGTATTGCCTGTAAGGTGACTATTACTGTATATTATTTCTGTTCCTTTCTGGTCTACTACTTTTAGGCTCTCTCTTTGCTTAGAAGACCCCTTTCAATATTTCCTGAAGGGCTGGTTTGGTGTTTGCAAATTCTTTCAGTTTCTGTTTGTCCTGAAATCTTTTTATCTCTCTTTCTATTTTGAATGTTAGCCTAGCTGGACACAGTCTTCTTGGCTACATATTTTTCTTTTTTAGTGCTCTGAATATATCATGCCAGTTCTTTCTGGCCTGCCAGCTCTCTGTGGATGTCTGCTGCCAATCTTATATTTTTACCATTGTATTTTACAGACTTTGGGTCCCGAGCTACACTCAGGATTTTCTCTTTGTTGCTAAGACTGTAAGTTTCACTATTCAATGAAGGGTGGACCTATTTTTATTGATTTTGAGAGGGGTTCTTTGTGTCTCCTGGATTTTGATGCTTGTTCCCTTTGCCTTATAATGGAAATTCTATTATAACTCTCTCCAATATACCTTCTGCCCCCCTTTCTCTTTCTTCTTCTTCTGGAATTCTAATTATTTTAATATTGTTTCATATTATGGTATCATATATCTCTCTAATTCTCCCCTTGTTGTCCAGTAGTTGTTTTTTTCTCTTTTGCTTATCTTCTTTATTCCTCATCATTTGGTCTTCTGTATCACAAATTCTCTCTTCTGCCTCATTTATCCTAGCAGTAAGAGCCTCCATTCTCTATTGCACCTCATTAATACCTTTTTTATTTTTTTAAATTTCAGGTTGGTTAGATCTTAGTTCTTTTATTTCTCTAGAAAAGGATTTTGTTTCTCCAGAGTGGGTTTCTCTAATACCTTCCATGCCTTTTTTGAGCCCAGCTAGCACCTTGAGAATTATCATTCTGAACTCTTGAACTGACATATTACCAATGTCTGTATTGATTAGGTCCCTAGTCTTCAGTACTGCCTCTTATTCTTTTTTTTGTGGTGAGTTTTTCTGCCTTGTCATTTTATCTAGATAAGAATATACAAATGAGAGAATAAAATACTAAAACAGTGGCAAAGACCCCGGAAAATATTCACTGACCAAATCAGAAGAGTCTCCAAACTGGGGGTAGAAGAAAGGGAGCAAAAAAAAAAAAAAAAAAAGTAAATAAAAATATATGTATATATATGTATATATTGGACTGGTGAATAGAACAGATCCACCCACTTGATTTTGGGTGTATTTTGGTCTCTTAGGAGAAAGTTTCTCCCAACATTTAAAGAAAGAAAAACATATATATATGTGTGTGTGTGTGTGTGTGTGTGTGTGTGTGTATCTATACACACACACACACACAAATAAGGGTAAACATGCTGAAGGGATGGTATATGACTGTAAAGATGAAAATTTAAAAAAATTCTAAAAATGGAATTGATAAGATAAATTGGTTGGAGAAAGAAAGAAGAAAAAAAAGTGGAGAGAATGTGCTCAGGCTGGAGACTGAAACAAAGCCCCGAACTAGATTTAGGGTATATTTTCATCTAATAGAAGAATTAGTATCTCAAAATTTTTTAGGAAAAAAACCAATCCTATATGTATACAAAAAAATAAGGTTAAATACAATGCAGGATAAAATAGGGCTATAATAATGAAGGTTTAAAAAGATTTTTTTTAAAGAAAGGTATTGTTAAGTAAACTAGTTTAAAAAAAGTTAAAAGAGGAAAGAGGAAAAGTAAAAAAATAGAATCAGAAAAAAATAAAATTAAAAAAATTTAATTTAACTTTGCAAGGCTAAACGATCATGGGGGGAAAGCCATGTATTCTATGCATTGCTTTTCCCTAGCTCTGGAGTTCCGCTGTTCTTCTTGAGTAATGAGCTTGGTCTTGGCTGGATGTTCTTGCTGATCTTCTGGGGGAGGGGTCTATTTTAGTGATTCTCAAATGTCTTTGCATGAGGCACATTTGCACCATCCTTGCCAGGTGCCAGGCTAAGAAATCCACCCAAGTTTGCTCTTGGGTGTTTTTGTTCCCTGAACACTTTCCATAGAGCTCTGGAGGACGGGAATGAAAATGGCAACCTCCCAAACTCCAATCTGGAGGAGCCATAGCTCAGGGCCATATCCTCATTGCGCCCTTAGAGAAAAGCATTCAATCCTTCTCATCTCCTTGGTTTCCGGCCTTGCTCTCGGCTCACCCGGCCTGTGATTGAATGTTCCTGTCTCTGGCACACAGCCCCGTTTGGATTCTCCAAACCCAGCAGATTCCTGCCTCCAGAGATGGAAGGTGAGTCTCCCTGGAACTGCCACTTGTGGGGTCCCTGCTCAAAAAGTGGTCTGACTGTGCCATGCTTCACGGTTTAAGGTAACCCAATTTAAAATCTCCCTCTTCAGCTCTGTCTCTGTAGCCAGCTTCCCTGCTCCAATACCTGGGAACTCTGCCACACTTAGATACCCCTGATCCTTCTGTGACCCTGCAGGTCCTGAGACCACACTGTCCCTTCAAGGACTCCAATCCCACTTAACCTCTGGAGCGATGTCCCTCAGTGAAGCAGACTTCTAAAAGTTCTGATTTTGTGCTCCACTTCTCTACAGCTTGCCGGGAGCTGGCCCCTCCCCCTGTGGTCTATCTACTCGTGGCTTTGGATTCACTTCTCTGCATGTCTGACCTTTCAGAAAGTGTTCAATTTTCTGTTCCTAGAATTGCTGCTCTTCTCTTCGATCTTCTATTGAGTTTGTAGGTGTTTGGAATGCTTTGATAACTAGCTGAACTCCTGTGATTTGATGTCACTTCAGTCCACTACTCCTCTGCCATCTTGCCTCAGAAAACCACCCCTTTATTTTCTAATAGAAGCTTTGTTGCTATCAAACACTTCCTATTTACTGCTTTATTAGTATGCTACAAATTTTGACCTACTTTACTTCCATTTAGTTAAAAATATTTTATAACTCATGAGACTTTTCACATTGACCCATAGATTATTTTGATATATGTTGCTTAATTTCCAAATATTTTCAGAATTCTGTTATCTTTTTATAACTGATTTCTAGGTTAGTTTCATATACTCAGAAAACATACTTTGTAGGACATCTAGTTTTTTATACTTGTTAAAGTTTATAGCCCAAAATGTAGTCTATTTTGGTAGATGTTTCATGTGTAATTGGAAAAAAAATGTGTATTTTGCTATAGTTGGATATTCTATAAGTGTCAATTAAATCTTATTAGTTGATGCTGCTCAGTTTTACATTTTTGCTAATTTTCAATTTATGTTCTTGATTATGGGAAGAGAAATGTTGAAGTCTCCAAGTATAATTATAGATTTGTCCATTTCTCTATTTAGTTCTTTCAATTTCTGCTTCATGTATTTTGAAACTCTGTTATTAAGTGGATACACATTTGACATTGTAACCTATTTTTGGAGAACAGATTGTTCTTTTTCTTTCTTTCTTTTTTTAACCATTATGCAATATTTCTCCTTATCCTGTTTAATTTCCTTTGTTTTAAAATCTACTTTGTCTTCTATTAATATAGCCAGTCAAGCTCTCTCTTTGCTTTAAGTGTTACTATTTAATTTCTTCTCCTCACTTACTATTTACAATGTAAATAGCAAAGGCTATAATTTTTTTTTCATTGATCTCTGCTTTAACCACTCAGAGATAGGTTTTCATTATTACAGTTATAATTTTTCTTTACTTTTAAATTGGAGAAGTTTTTTTCTGTCATTTGATATTAAGTGTTTATTGAATATAATTTTTAGAATGCTATTTCTATTTTGGAGAATATCAGTTTTTTGATAAATGTGTAGTAAATTTTAGTATATGTGTGATAGTTGAAACAATATTTTCTTACTTCAGGTTTTATATATGTGTCAGACACTACTATCTGCTCATTCATCTCTTCTGTAACTTTTTAGAAAAATATTTTATTTGCTTATTTGAGAGAGAGAGAGAGAGAGCACATGCAAGAGAGAGAACATGAGTGAAGTGGGCAGGGACAGAGGGAGAGAAAGAAGCAGGGTCCTTGCTGAGCAGAGAGCCCAACATGGGGCTAAATCCCAGGAACCCAGGATCATGATCTGAGCCAAAAACAGATGCTTAACTGATTTATCCATCCAGGTGCCCCTACACTATAACTTTTTAATAGGCCATTGTTGCTTAGAATAAAGTCAGTAAGTTAGAACTTGTGTTCTCATTGAGATCTTCCTTCTTCCATTTCCATTCCATTCTCTACCTGGAAGTTCCTTTATGCCTTTGTTATCCCTATATGTTAAAATTTTTGGTTTATTTAATATTCTATACTAGTGTTTACATGATTTTCTAGATTCTCACCCATAAGTGAGAATTTCCACTCTATAACTTGGAATATAATAATATTGATCATTTTATCACCCAGATTCCATCGTAGGTCATAAGAATGTGGGTCACTCCATTATGTGAGTGGAGTAGAATACCAAAGGAAATGTGGGTCTCAAAACTTTGTGGAACAAAGTAACGTCCTAGGCCTGGATTGATCAACTAACTATCTATCTATCTATATGAAATACATATTTTTATTTTGCTTAAAGTACTGTTGTTTTAGGTTTTCTGTTACCTATATAAATCTAATTCCCTGTATAGCCTTATGGTATTTTGTGTTTCTCTATCTTCATTTTTAATATATTTGATATGTCCTGGTGGTAGAGATCACTACTTTATGGACTTATGTTTGGAGTTTTTTGTTGAGGATCTGTGGATGTTTTCTTCTGTTCTCTTCATTTAACCTATTAATGAATGGTGGTCTTATGTCTTGTCCACAACAATTAGGTTTTCATCATGGATCACTTTAAAATAGATTCCTTGTGGGTGCCCAGGAGGCTCAGTTGGTTGTGTGTGACTTTTGATTTTGGCTCAGGTCATAATCTCAGGGTCCTGAGATCGAGCCCCATGTTGGGCTCCATGCTGGGCGTGGAATCTGCTTAAGATTCTCTCTCCCTTTCCCTCTCCCCCTCCCACCCCCCTCCCCTAAAAAAAAATAATAATAAAATTGATTCCTTGTGTTCTCATTGAGATCTTCCATCTCCCCTTTCCACTCCATTCTCTACCTGGAAGTTTCTTTGTGCCTTTGTTATCCCTATATGTTAAAATTTCTGGTTTATTTAATATTCTATACTAGTGTCAACATGATTTTCTAGATTCTCACCCATAAGTGAGAAGAGAAAACTATTGCTCAAGGGAGGTGCCTTGGCTTGGAAGCCAGTTAGTTGACTTCTCCTGCTGTGGTGCTCCAAATGAACTGTGACATATCAAGAGCACTGGGTTGTATCCACCATGTTTTGAAGACATAGAAAAATAGTTTTAGATGAGTTCCTTTATTACTTTGCAGTAAAACGTGCAACTTATGACCTATGACTATTTTAGTTTGTATATAGAGAAATTACTGTCAACTGAGGCCTTCATTTTTTTTTCTCCATCAAATCACTTTTAAAGTTTTGCAAGTATTCATTTGCGGTCAACCCCTCTTCCAAGTCTATGCAGTAGGAATCAGAATTGTGATAAAAGCTAGTGAGGGCAACAAGTATCTGAACTCTCCAGTCCCTCACTAATCCTGTTTTTCTATGGCTAAAGTATGGGACTCTGAGCACCAATAACCAGTTCTGGGGAAAGCTGCACCTTTCCAATATATCCTTGTGTTGAATATATTAGATTGTAGGTAAAAGTGTAGGACTCTGAAACAAAATTAGAAATTAAAACTATCATCACAATATCAGCTTTATAAAGATCCTAGTTAAAAGATAACTCCACACTTGTACTTGAATACAAATTGACTAAAAAATAGATTTGTGTAGGGGCACCTGGGTGGCTCAGTGGGTTAAGCCGCTACCTTCGGCTCAGGTCATGATCTCAGGGTCCTGGGATCAAGCCCCGCTCTCTGCTCAGTGGGGAGTCTGCTTCCCTCTCTCTCTGCCTGCCTCTCTGCCTACTTGTAATCTCTCTCTCTGTCAAATAAATAAATAAAATCTTAAAAAAATAGATTTGTGTATTTAAGTATTACTGACCACTTTTTATCATTTCTTCCCAAAGGGTATGTACTAGTTTCCTATGGCTGTTGTAAGAATTTACCTCAAAATGGTTAGCTTAAAAAGAACAGAAATGTTCTCTCTCCAAGTTCTGAAGGCTAGAAATTCAGGATCAAAAGTATCATCAGGATTGGTTCTTTCTGGAGGCTCAGAGGGAGTATCATTCCATGTCTCTCTGCCAGCTTTTGGTGGCCAGAAATTCTTGACATTCCTTGGCTAATAGCAACATAACTCTAATGTCTTCTTAAATCTTTACATTATCTTGCCCTCTCTGTATTCCTGTCTCAAGTCTCCTCCCACCCCTCCTCCTTTCTCTTATAAGGACTCTTAAATAAGAATCCTACCCCGAGATCCTTAACTTACTAATATCTACAAACGTATATTTTCTTAACAAGATCACTTTACAGATCTTGGAGGTAAGGTCATGAGCTTCTCTCCTGTGGGTTGCTATCCAACCTACTAAAATGCCCTTTATATATTCAGATAAATGTGATTCATTTTCATATTCAGAAACTAAAGATGTTTTGGTGGCATTACAGAATATCTTCCATACAACCAAGAGGGAAAGGTATAAGATGGAGCACTCATAGCCAAGGGAGAGATTCTCTCCAAACACAAACCTTAAACTATTTGTTATAAGCCTACCTATGTATCTCCTCAGAATATAGCCACAGAATATGTATAGTACAAATATGAGAACTCTATTTCACACAAAGAAATTACTTTACACAAAATCATTATTCTTATTCTAAGATTTCAGTGTAACATAATACTTTCAGAAATACCTGTTGATTAAAAACAGGTAAAGGTACACTTGGGCAACATAAGCATGCAAGATCTGAATGATCTACCATCTAAGGTGTTAATGGATTTTGTTGAAAAACTTACTGAACCTCTGCCAATGGTTATTTATGAAAATTTACTGAGAACTGGGAAATGACAGAATTGAATGCCAACATTGTATCAATTTTCCAGGGTAGAAAGAACTGCTATCATAGTAATTATGGTTCAGTGAATGTAACTTAAATCCTTCAATATTGGGACAACTATTAAAAAGGAGAACGTGTAAAAACCTCTCAAAGGTAGCAAAATCATGAACAATAAATAGAATTGGTTTATAAAAAAATTGTGACAGATGGAATTTAATAGCTTTTTGATAGGATTACCAAATTAATAGACTATGGAAAGGAAGTGATTGTAATATGTTTTTATTTTATTATATGTGATAGTCTCTAGTGAAATTTATATCAATTCAAATTTTCTGGAAAATGAGTAGTGCCTGTGGGTGGAAGACTACTTAAGGTCTCTAACAGTAAAATATCAACAGCAAAGTATCTAGTTTGGAAAAGAGTAGGCTATTCTGATTCATTTGGGTTTAAAGTGAAACTAATTTTTTTTCCCACTTTTGAGAGAAACCGAATTTTAATACCTCATTTGAGGCCTCAGAGAGACAATTTTGTGACTAGAAACTCTTACCAGTGTAGAAGAATGAAAAATTTAACACATTAGTGCATGCCAATGAGATCTATACAGAGTGGCCATTTCCTCCTCTCCTTTAATTTTTTTTTTTTTTTTTAAGAGAAGTAGGAATGTGATAGAATTTGGAAGTAAAGTGATCAGGTAGCTAAAAGTAAAACAAAGAATTCAGACCTGGTCTTTAATTTGGCTCTAAAAGCTGTATTTGGTTTAAGAGGCTCTCTGATGTTTAATTTTTTTCATTTCTTAGAATAGATCCTTAAAAAATATTTCCTAATTTTAGGTTGTCTTTGATTCTTTTTAAAAAACTTTTAAAAGAATTTTGTTTATTTGTTAGAGAGAATGAGCACAAACAAGAGGAGTGACAGGCAGAGAGAGAAATAGGCTTTCTGTTAAGTAAGAAGCCCAACATGGTAGAGGGTCTCAGGGCCCTGGGATCATGACCTGAGCTAAAGGCAGACACTTAACCAACTGAGCCACCCAGCCATCCTGGTTATATTTGTTCTTAAGAGAGGTTATCTTGGGAATATTTGATCCAGGAGAGACAAAGAGGCTTTTAAGTTTGAAAGGATATGAATTATATTGATGCAAGTTAGGGGATTTAGGTGAAATAGGATCATAGACCTGAAAAATTATAGTTGAGACAGCATTATATCAAAATTATTGCACGAAGTATAGTATAGTATTAACCACGATATCCACCAAGTATGTTAAAACAGAATTCTGAGACAAGTTAAATGAAAAATCACAATACAAAATTGTAAATATAGCATGTGCTCAGCTATGTAAGCAATAAGCCAAAAAAAGTGAAGGAGGTAAGTTAAAATTGTAACATTTTTTTTTATTGCAGGTTAAGATTAGGAGTGATTCTACATCTGACTTTTTCAAATTTTCTATAATGAAAAGCAATATAGTGTTAATCTCTTGGAAAAATATAATTTTTTATATGTACTAGTGAAGTTTTCTTGAGAGAAGTCATAAAATTGGATGACTTAAAAGCAAGCACTTTTTAAGTATTATATGTTAAAAATGTGATGGGAACTTTATATTATTATTTCCTTTAATCTTAAAGACAATCCCTTGAGACAGATGTCAATTTTAATTGTCCCTTTGCAACATGGCTTTGGGCTTGGAGTAATACATTGATCGAAAGATGTCAAATGAATAAATCAGAGGAAGTTTAGAAAAGAAAAGAATGATGAAAGAGCTTCAGGTGGTGATTTATCATGTGAAACAATTTATAGAGAGTTCTGTCACACATAAATGTGGTCCAAAAGAGATAAAGTCAGGGCATAAAATGACACAATTATTTAAAGAGTACAGAGCAGGTAAAATTGGTAGAAGGTGTTGAATTGTCATGGGACAGTGGGGTATGAAAAAATAATCCCATCAGGGAGTCATATCTGAATCTAATGAGTGTCCTATAGTTTGAAAACTAGTATTTGGTATTTTTAAATTAATATTTGTCAGCAAAGCTTTTGCTTTGCAGTTGAAAGAAAAGTTGAACAAATACTAAGAACAGGTGTGAAAATACTGGAGCCAGAATAATTTCCATTGGAGAATATGTTGAAAATGGGAGAAAATCCTTAATAATGGATCAAGACAATTACAAAATAAACTGATAAGGACAATTATAAATGATGCATCAGAATGACTACACCTAAGCTTATCGATCAGACTTAAGGTCCCCAAAAGAGTAAACCAAAAATTATAGATCACCAGTCAGGTCACAATAGATAGCATATTAAACAACCTATGAAGTGTTTTTTACAACAAAAAATCAAATATGAATCTGATTGTATTTTAAGATTGGAGGAGATTGGAGGGAGAGATGAACCATGAGAGACTGTGGACTCTGAGAAACAAACTGAGGGTTTTGGAGGGAGGGGAGGAATGGGAGGTTGGGTGAGCCTGGTGGTGGGTATTATGGAAGTCATATATTGCATGGAGCACTGGGTATGGTGCATGAACAATGAATTTTGGATCACTGAAAAAAAATTAATAATCAGTTCCAAGCAATGTAGGGGACAGAAAAATATGGAGATGCAAATCATCCATAAAATAGCAGAGAAGAAAAATCCAGTTTCTTTAACATATTGATTTCATGAAAAGAAGGAAGGAAGAAGAACGTGATATAAGAGAATTGAAAGGAAAATACCAATTGCTTGCAAGAACGTGAAGCAACAAGAACTCTCATTCATTGCTGGTGGAATTAGAAATGTTACAGTCATTTTGGAAGACACTGTCAGTTTCTTTCAGAGCTAAATAAAGTCTTACATAATGCAGTGGTTGTGCTCCTAGGTATTTACACAATTGATTGAAATCTTCTTAACATTGCATGCAAGCTTATGTGTGCTTGTAACAGCTTTATTCATAATCACCAAAATCTGAAAACAATCAAGGTGTCCTTCAGTAGGGGAATGCACAAGCAAACTGGTACATCCTTATGATGGAGTAGTCAGTGGTAAAAATGAATGAGTTATCAAGTCATGAAATGACTGGGATAGATGTTAGATGGATATTTCTAAATAAAAGAAGACAACGTGAAATGTTACGTACTATATGTTTCTAATTGGTTAATTTCCTGGAAAAAATAAAACAGGAAAGAGTTAAAAAAATTGTCGTTGTCAGGAATTTGGAAGGAAGGAGTAGAGTTAACTGTGACAGAGGGCTTTTTAGGGTGCTTCTATTCTGTATAATATCATGTGTGGGTGTATGACAATATGCATTTGTCAGAATTAAGCTTTATAACAAAGAATAAACCTTACTGTATACAAACTTAAAAAATCTTATAGGACGTGGGGGGATTTCATGATGGAATACAGAAGGTACCAAAACAATCTATATTACAAAAATATGAAATAACTCCCTAAGTGGTTAGGGAAAAATGCTAACATAACTAACTTTGCAGATGAAGTTTGTGAAAGCAAGCAAAAGAAACTGTACACAAGTACTATATGCCATTTGAGAAAGTTTCCCAGAAGGATATGTTAACAAATATGATACAACAATACATATACAAAGGAATTGAGCAGTTAAATAAATGCATGACAGATGAGTGAACCAGGTTTCTCACTGTCGAAGTGGGAATTTATAGGTGAGAAAATGAGAAGATGTGGCTGGAATGATTCTTGCATTAATGAGTTAGAGATGGAGACACCAGTATGAACTTAGTTTTAGCTTACTATACAGACAGTTATATAGAAACCCATCTGTATAGGTAGATGGATGCATGTGAACTAACTAATAACACACAAATGATTCTTTGCTTCATCAGCTAGGAAAGCCTAAAAGAAATGATACCCCAGTAACAAGAATGAGCACCCCTAGAATCCAGAATTTGGTGACTAATACCATTCTCCAGTTATAGGAACAAAGATCCTTAGAAAAATGTCTGATTCTAGGACTGCTATGGGGGAGCACACAGAATGAGACTGGAGTGCCTGAAAGTATGGAAGTGCTTCAAAACAAAATATTGTGATGACACTATGTCAAAGGGACTAAGAAGTCTGCTAAAGGTTCATACCTAGAGCACTTTGAGCAACAAAATAAATATAAGTGGGAAGCAAAGTATAACTCCAAGTATAAAATATTTGTGAGTCCATACTGATACAACTGAAAAGTTGAATGAATACATAAATGGAAAGTTGTGAAAAATGTATAGTGCAAAAAAAATTCAAATAGTTCTGTAGATACTCTGTGCTCAAGAAGGTGGAGCATAATTGCTCATGCCTTAAGTGTGTGCTGCATGGAGGGACTTGATTGTAAAAAGTGCAGTGTGGAAAAAGGGGTAGTGAAAGGGAGAGTAATTTTACATGGAGACCTGACAAACACTACCTCAGCAAGGTGATCAGGGTCAACATTAACAGTAACTTAAGCCAGGTAGACAGTGTGTACTTCTGATATGTGATGAAAATGGCACTGTATCTCTCTTCTTTCTAAAATTCATAACCCAGTTTAATCCCAGTAGAGGAATATTCTACATAATACATAGCTAGTATTCTTCAAAACTGTCAAGGTCATCAATAACAAAGGAAAGTGAAAAGTTGTCACAACCAAGAGGAGCCAGAGAAGACAAGGTAACTAAACAATGTATTTTGAATGGAATCCGGGAACAAGAAAAGACCTTAGAGAAAAAAAAAAAAATCTAAGGAAATTGAAGTATGGACTCTGGATAATACTAAAGCAGTTTTGTTTCAATAATTATAACAAACATACCATAGTAATGTAGGATTTTTAATAATAGGGTAAACTGAGTGTGACATATATAGGAACTTCTGTACTATTTTTTCAATTTTGTGTATATTCTAAAACTTCAAAATTGAATTTTGCTAGAAATTTAAACTATTAAAGAGAGTTAGGTATTTATACTAAGTATGTAGTACCTCCTGGATTGTGATTTAAATAACCCAACTATACAAAAAACAAGGACATTTCAATAATGACTGGATATTTGAGTACAATTATTTTGAATTTTTTAGGTATGATAGTTTAATGATTTAGTAAAATAATTTTTTTCTTAGAGTTGCATACAGGTGTATTCACAGAGGAAATGACATGCTAACTCAGACAGGAAGGAAAACGGAGAATGTAGGAATTTTGCATAAAACAAGTTGGTCAAGTGTAAGTTGTTGGAAGTCAGTAATAGGTATTAGTTCATTGCACTGTTCTGTACTTTAAATGTTTTAGAGTCAGGTTTTTTTAAGTTTGAGAAACGTATTGCATGGAAGTGAAAGAAGAATTAGTAGGAAGCCTGGAAGCCACTGTCACAGATCATGGCGAGTGTGGTGCAAATATATTCTGAGTTTTATTCTTAATCTACCCAACTTGGAGAAAGTTTATGTTCTAAATGGTTTTAGATGTCTAGAAAGAAATGTGGTGCTCACATTTAGGATGATTTCTAAAGACAAAGGGAAGGTTAGTCTCTGGAGAATACTTTTTCCAGATTTGACTAGTTTTGAGCCATTTCATCCCAAGCATTTTTGTCTCAAAATCCTCTGTAGCACTGGTCTACCAACTGATTTATAATCCATTGAATAAGTTCGTGACAGTGGATGCAGTTCAAGCTTTTGTTTTATCAGTGAGCTTGAAGGTATTTCTTAAAAAGCAGACATCAATTCTTTTTGGTTTCTTTTAACTTTCTTAGCCGCCTGTGCTTAAACATCTTTATATATCTGTACGTGAAATAAAAATTCTCTCTGAAAAGGAACCCTTGTATACTGTTGGTGGGGATGTAATGTGGTGCAGCCATTGTGGAAAAGAGTATGGAGGTTCCTCCAAAAAATCAGAATTACTGCATTATCCAGTGATTCCACTACTGGGTCATAATCCAAGAATACAAAAACACTAATTTGAAAGGATATATGCATCCCTCTGTACATTGCAGCATTATTTATGATAGCCCAATTATGGAAGAAGCCCATATGTCCATAGATAAATGAATGGATAGGGAAGTGGCATGTGTATGTGTGTGGAATGAATATTAGCCACAAAAAAAAAAAATGAAATCTTGCTATTTGTAACAACATGGATAGATCTGGAGGGCATAATGCTAAGTAAGATAACTCAGCCAGAGAAAGACAAATAACATATGATTTCACTCATGTGGAATTTAAGAAACAAAACAAATGAAAAAAAAATGAGACAAAAGAAACTTTTATTTATTAATTTATTTTTAAAGATTTTATTTATTCACTTGACAGAGGACACAGCAAGAGAGGGAGCGCATGCAGGGGGAGTAGGAGAGGGAGAAGCAGGCTCCCTGCAGAGCAGGAAACCCACTTCAGGGCTGGATCCCTGGACCCTGGGACCGTGACCTGAGCCAAAAGCAGATGCTCAATAACTGAGCCACCCAGGCACCCCAAGAGACTTTTAAATATAGAGACCAAACTGATGGTTACCAGAGGGGAGAAAGATGTAGGGGTGAACTAGGTGATGGGATTAAGAGTACACTTATGATGATGAGCATTGATTAATATACAATTGTTTAATCACTGTATTGTACACCTGAAACTACGTTAACACTGTAGGTTAATTATAATGCAATTAAAAAACAGTTCCCTGAATTTTTTTTTTTTTTTTTTTTTTTTTTTTTTTGGAGAGGGAGATAGATGGTGGGAAGGGCAGAGGTAGAGAGATAGAGAGACTCTTGACCAGGCTTCATCTCCAGCACAGCACACAACCCTGAGATCGTGACCTAAGCCAAAATGAAGAGTCAAAATCTTAACCAACTGAGCCACCCAGGTGCCCCAATTCTTTTTTTTTTCCTGAAAATATTCACTGTGGTAAGCAATCACTTAAAAAATCTGCTTTATGCAATTTTTGAAAGATAGTAACAGCTGCTTTTAAATTCATGGTAAATCTATAGAAGTCCTTAAATGTAGTGAAAATAGCTTGGTTTTAATTTGGAAACAGTGTGAGACTGCTGTACAGATGTGCTATGATCAAATGACTAGTTGGTATTTATTTCTTTTTCCTTTTTTTTTTTTTTTTGCTCCTGTATGTTTCACAGAGTGTTAGAATGTGGCCGTAATGAGGGCAAAAGTTGAATTTTTTGGCAAACTGCGAATAATCATGATGTCAGCCAATTGATCCCAAATGTATTGTAATAACTCACTTGAATATAGATATTTTATTATCTGACTGTTGGCAGAGGTAAGGTTTATTCATTGAAGAGTATCCAAAGCATAAAGCATTTATGCCATATAATTCTGGAAATATTAAGGACTTTAATTCTTTCTCTCTCTCTCTTTCTCTCTCCTCCCTCCCTCCCCCTTCTCTCCCATTCTCTCCCTCCCCTACCTTCTCACTCTTTCTCCAGGTGTGTAGAAATTTACTACTTGAGTTGGAGATAATTTTCTTAAGGTGATACTGCTAATTCCTACCAGAAAGAAACTAAAATCCTAGTCCTCTAACCCCCAAGCCTCACTGTTTCTGAGTTTTGAATGTCCTTACTGTACTCTCTTGGCATGATCCTCTTTAGAGGCCATCAACATGTAGAAAGGATTTATTTTTTTCACCTCACATTGAATTATGTGTGTATTCACGTGTATGTATATTTGCTTTGCAAAAATATGACAAAAAGCAGATGGAAAAGGCTAGTAAATGGACAAAATCTGGACACTGAATAAATGTCCAGTTTACTCACTAAGTCTATAGATACTTAATTCACATTTGGCTAATATCTCCATCAATAATTACAAAGTGTGCTTGTTTGTGGTTAGAGTTGTTACTGTCTACCTTAATAAACGTGAAAGTGTCTTGGTAAACTTGCACCATGATCTGTCGCCTCTAGGATTAAACCCTCAATGCTGGCATTCAGTCCTCTCTTGGGCTCTATTACAGTATCCTCTAACCCTATGGCTCAGCATAAAATGTTTACTATTTCTCAAAGATGTTTAATCTTTTAACTCTGCTTATGTTCTATAAACACCTCTCTGCATATTTTCATTAGTAGCTCTAATCTTAGCTACCCCTTATGTGTATTCCTTATGTGGGATTTATTTGCCTTTACCACCTCCCCATGACTTCTTCCTTCTTCTGAACCCCTGAAGCAGTAACTCATACACTGAATCGGAGACTTTCCAGATGGCTGGACAGGATATGTGGACAAGAACCAAGTATTATGTATCTTTGTCTACATAAGCCCAAAGTTGATGGTACATAAACATTTGTGAGTCTAGCAAACAACAGTTTTTCCAAGAAAGTGTAGTATCCTGAACCCCAAATGGTTATTGGTTAATAAGAACAAAGAAGCAAGATCATCAGCCTAGAGCAGTGGTTTCTAGAGGCCTATGAAGCATAGATCAGCCAAGAGGGTTGCATCATACTTTTGAAAACTCAGAAAAAATATTGAGAGCACAACCTCAGGGAATTTGGTGATGATTTTTGGATGTGCCCCAGAATTTGCCAGTGAAGCCCAAGAGAATTAGCACTGAGGAAGGCATGTGTGTTCATATGAAATAGATCTTTTCTAGCTGGAAGCAGAGGTTTTCCACCATAGCTGCATGTTATAATCACTTAGGATGCTTTCAAATCAAGCTCATGCCAGGGCCTAACCTTGAGAGATGCCGGTATAATTGGTCTAGATTAGGCCCTGGTATTAGCATTTTTAAGTTCCTCAGGTAGTTCTAACGTGCACCCAGGACTGAGAGCTACAGAACCGACATCTTTTAAAATTCTGGAAATAGATCATTGTGCCTCTAAGCCATTTACCATGCTTTTTCTCCCCCGCCCCAAACTTGTACCAATTTATTTAACCCTAGCTATGCCACCTCTTTTTAAAATTTTTTAAAATTTAAAAAAAAAATTTCTTTTCAATGTTCCAGAGTTCATTGTGTATGCACCACACCCAGTGGTCCATGCAATACGTGCCCTCCACAACACCCACCACCAGGCTCACCCAACCTCCCACTCCCCCCCCCAAACCCTTAGTTAGTTCCTCAGAGTCCACAGTCTCTCATGGTTCATCTCCCCCTCCAATTTCCCCCAACTACCTTCTCCTCTCCATCTCCCCATGTCCTCCCTGTTATTCCTTATGCTCCACAAATAAGCAAAACCATCTGATAATCGACTCTCTCTGCTTGATTTACTTCACTCAGCATAATCTCTTCCAGTCCTGTCCATATTGCTACAAAAGTTGGGTATTCATCCTTTCTGATGGAGGCATAATACTCCATAGTGTATATGGACCACATCTTCTTTATCCATTCGTCCATTGAAGGCATCTTGGTTCTTTCCACAGTTTGGTGACTGTGGCCATTGCTGCTATGAACATTGGGGCACAGATAGCCCTTCTTTTCACTCCATCTGTATCTTTGGGGTAAATACCCAGTAGTGCAATTGCAGGATCATAGGGAAGCTCTATTTTTCTTTCCCCTCTCCATTCCCCCTCCCCATTCCACTCCACCTCCCACCCAAACCAGGAGGGCTTTCTTCTTCTCTGGAGTTACCCACCTCTCCCACCCCTACAAGCTTGTAAGAATTTGTGTTTGGTGAAAATGTTGAATACATAAGTTCACCTCTGAAGGTTGCTTGCAGGCAGAGGGGGTGGACTGTGAGGTGTTTATAGAAAGATTTTTACCCTCCTCTTTATCTTTTTAAGAGCAAAGGAACTAAAAAAATTTTTAAATGCCTTATATTAACAAGATAATGGCCTGTACTTAAATGACAGTGGGGACTAATTCTTTTTCTCAAATAGGTCAGCATGGAAGGTAAGTTTCAAGAATTACAAAGGAAGACAGATACTGATGGATTGTTGCCTGTTTCCTGGAAACCAAGGCTGTCCTGTCCCCTCAGTCCACAACTGCTTTTTTCCCACCTGAGACCTTCATGCCTTTTTCCGTAAGAATTTACTACTTTTGCCAGAATTGAGATTTGCTTTGGAAATGATTCAGTGCTAGGTCAAAGCAGCAATGAATGCTTGCTTTTGAATCAACCTATATCGTCAATTTGAGACCGGAGTCTGATGCATAATTTGGTCTCTCAAAATGAAAGAGAACAAAGTATATATACATATTTTTAAAGAAAGCCAAGCACCTGGGTGGATTTCTGGACTTTTCCTTCCTTACAGATACGTACAGGTGACAGGTATGGTTCCACTCATCCCTAGGATACCACAGGTGCATGTCTTTTCAGCTTCAGCTAATTGCAGCTAGGGAAAAAAAAGTGAGAAGGAATGTTCTATTTTGGCCTTCAATTAATTGGGTCCTCAAGGCACCAAGAGCTGAGCCTACTAGTTTTAGGAGCAAAAGCAAGTTATCCTCAGAATACAAAGGCATAGGATGCACACATCATCCTCCCATGGGGGATTACGCTGCAGCTTGCGTTGCTATCTTTTAAACTGGCCTCTACTTAAGAGTTGTATTTGTATTCCTATCACTGGAGTTTTGATGCAAGGTTCACGGATATAACCAATGGGGGTGTTGATGAGAAAATTAAAGTTCCGGCATGTCGACACCAATTAACTGGTTGTTATTGCAGTTATATTCCTGAAGAAAGTGATACCTATTAGTTACTGAAGCATAAAATGAGTCCCAGAAATGTCTGCATCATTTTGTGGATAGATTTTTAAACTACTAGGTCTTCGGAATAAGTTTTTGAGTCTGGAAGTAGCCAAAGAGCCATTGTGGTAGGCAGACTAGAGTCATACTCAACCATCCTATCTTCTGATGTATAGAAGCTTGTGTGATCCCCTTGAGTGTAGACAGGACTTGTGGCTTTTTTCTAACAAGTATGACAAGTGATCTCACTCCCCTAATTAGTTATGTTATATGGCAAAGATGATGGGATGTTAAATTTTATTGTGAGACTCCATCTCAACAGATTGAGACTCTCTGGGTTTTAAGAAGTAAGTAGCCATGTTGGAGAAGAAGTCTATGTGGTAAGGAACTATAGGGGACATTAGGAACCATGCATGGTCTCTAGGGGTTGAGGAAGGTTTCGAGTCAGTAAGGAAAAATTTTGGACTTCTCAGTCATACAACCTTAAGGAAAGGAATTTGCCAACAAACTGAATGAGTTTGGAACTATTTCCCAATCAAGCCTTTAGATGAGAATGTAGCCCAAGTGAATTGTTGACTTTAGCATTTTAAGACCCAGAGGAGAGGACTAAGCTAAGCCATACCTAGATTTTGACCTACAGAAACCATGAAAAAATGTTTCGTCTTAAGCCGCTAAATTTGTGGTAATTTATTATGCAGTGATAGAAGACCTCCAGGGGTTTTAAACTAATAAGTAATCCTAGCTGGCATTTGTTTACCTGAATCATGTAATTAAGAAATAGTAATTTAAGTCTGCAACATCATCTTAATTTTCTGGGTTAGTAGTGGGCTTTATGGAAATGAACATTAAATTATTCCTACCACACATCATACTTTGTGGGAAAAAAAACTTTTCTGTTAACACATTGGTATTATGCAATTCCTTTTTGCTATTTGTTCTCATAAATTTTCATCATAGGAAAGAGAATAATCTTCATTTCTCATCAATGAAAGTACTATTTCCCATTCTGCATATCCCAAGGATTACTTTTGAAAAGTAACAAAAGACTTCATTACAGAAGCCAGGCTTCTGGGGCTTGATAATTTATTTGCCTTGTTATTCACTGTTCAGTTGTTATAGCTCAAGGCAGGTGTCTTGATCTTTAAAGTAGGACAATGATATAATATATTTCTAATCAGTGGCTAGAAGGAAGGTTGTAGCCCACATAAAGTAGAAGTCAATTAGGCATATTGGTAAAGAAGAAGGTCTGCATTATTGCGTAGAGATAAGTATTGTCCAGTTGTCAGAAAGATTACTCCATTGCTTTCTCTGTCCAATCATATTTATTTTGCCACTCTTAAGGTAATTTAGTTTTTCTTTATATATTTACTAGGATACTGCTAACTTTATTTTCTACAATTATTTGGGATTTAACTGCAGAAAAGTTAATATAGGATATTTAAAACTATCAGATGATATTAAGAAAAAAATGTAATTTCATAAATTTAGTTGGATCAACATCTGGGTTGATTTTTACCAATTGCGTAGGAGCACTTATATTCTTTGGCAGGACTGCTTTCTTTTTATATAAAATAAATCTATTGAAATTTAGATATACTATTACTAGGTGGCCATTATTCTTCAGTCATAACCTAAACTTGTATTTCAAAAATAATATAGTAGGCCCTTGAACAATGCAGGTTTAAACTGCCCAGGTCCACATACACATCTACTTTTTTTGATAAGTACAGTCCTATAAATTAACTTCTCATCATTTTCTTAATGTTTTTTCCTAGCCTAATTGTAAGAATATAGAATATAAAACATTATAACATATAAAATATGCATTAATCAAGAGTTTAAGTTATTGATAAGACTATTAGCTAAGTTTTGGGGAAATTAAAAGTTATATGTGGGTTTTAAACTGTCTGCAGTTTCAGCTCCTCAATCACTGTGTTCTTCAAGGGTTAACTGTATATTAAAAATTGACAGCACTACACATTAATAACATATATATAAATGGTTGTGTGAGATCCTGAGTGTGTGGATATCCATCTGTCTACTTACCTGCCTGTCTACTAGTCTGTCAGCTCTCAATTTTTACTCCATTAATCTATAGATCTATCCTTACGTCAGTACTACTATTATCGTGATTACTGTAGCTTTGTAGTAACTTTTGAAATTTGGTAGAGTGAGTCCTCTAATTTTATTCTTTTTCAAGTTTTGGCTATTTTGGGTCCTTTGTGCTTCAAAATGAATTTTAGGATCCCTTAGTTTCTGCAAAAAAGCAATTAAAAATGAAAAAAGAAAAATGAAAAAAATTAAAGACAATTGAAATTTTGATAATGAATTTGAGATATATTGTCATTTTAATGACATTGAATCTTTCCATTTATCTAGGCCTTCATTCTTTTATTTCAGCAGTGTTTCATCATTTTCAGTGTGTAAGTCTTAAACTTCTCTTATTTTGCAGGAATGAATTGATAAATTTAATCATATGTATTTTATTGCTGATGCTATTTTAGAGGGAATTTTTTTTTAATTTGATTTTTGGATTCTTCCCTTCTAATATTTAGAAAAACAATTGAATTTTGTATATCCATCTTTTATCCTTCAACTTGCTATACTTGTTTATTATTCTAACAGTTTTTCTTTTTTTGTGGATTCCTTAGAATTTCCTATGTGTAAGTTCATGTCATTTGCAAATGGCAATATTTTCTCTTTTTTCTTTCCAAAATAGCTGGGATTTTTTTCCTTCCCTGATTTTTTAACCTTCAGTACAATATTGAATAAAAGTGGTGAGAATGGACATCTGTGCCTTGTTCCTGACCCGAGAGGGAAAGTTTTCAGTCTGTCAGCATTTAGTATGAAGTTACTCTGGGTTTTCGTGGATAATTTTATCATGTCGAGGAACTTCTATTCCTAGCCTGTGGAAAGTTTTTCTGATTAAAGTGTACTGGACTTTATCAAATGATTTTTCTGTATCTTTTTTTTTTTTGTATTGAGTTTTCTCCTTTATTAATCATGTAGGTTTTTCTCTTAATTAATTAATTTCTATTCACATGTGAATCAGTCTGGAATTCTTGAGATAAATTCCATATGGTCATGATGTATGTTGGCTTTTTACTTTACTGAGAATTTTTGTGGTGATAAATGTTGGTATTTAGTTTTTTGTTTTTGCTTTCCTTTTAAATCTTGGTCTGGTGGTGTTTTCAGGGTAACACTGAACTCATAGCATGGCTTGGTTTCTCTTTGTCTAATGTTTGCCTGTTTGTGAAGAATCCATTCTTCTTCTCTTTTTTAAGATTATATTTATTTGACAGAGAGAGAGACACACAGACAGAGGGGGAAACACAAGCAGGGGGAGTAGGAGAGGGAGAAGCCAGTTTCCCTTTGAGCAGGGAGCCTGATGTGGGGCTCAATCCCAGGACTCTGGGATCATGACCTGAGCTGAAGGCAGACGTTTAACAACTGAGCCACCCAGGTGCCTGGATCCATTTTCTTCTTTATGCGTATCGTAGAATTCACTGATGAAGTCTTCTGATGCCAGACTTGTGAGAATTTTTTTCTTTCTAATTGTTGCCTCAATTCCTTGTTGTATGTCTACCCAGAATTTTTATTTTTTAATGAGTTTTATTATTTTGTTTATTTCTAGAAATTTATTTCATCTAATTTAACTATTGACATGCAATTGTTCATCGTAATTTAATAAAATCTCCCTTTTTCCCTAAGGTCAGTGATTATTTTCTTATTCCTGATTTTAATAATTTAAGTCTTGTTTTCTTACCAGTCTAGCTGAAGGTGTGTTAATTTGCTGATATTTAAAAAAAACCAAAACCAAAAAAAACCTTTTTATTGATTTTTGTTTTCTTACTTATTTTCTAATATTTATTTTGTTTTGATTTTTTTCTTTCTTACTTGGTTTCTAATATTTCTTTATTCTTTTTTTTTTAAAGATTTTATTTATTTACCTGACAGAGAGAGAGAGATCACAAGTAGGCAGAGAGGCAGGCAGAGAGAGAGGAGGAAGCAGGCTCCCTGCGGAGCAGAGAGCCCGATGCGGGGCTCGATCCCAGGACCCTGAGATCATGACCCGAGCCGAAGGCAGTGGCTCAATCCACTGAGCCACCCAGGCGCCCCTATTTCTTTATTCTTAATTCTGCTTGGTTTGGAGTTAGTCTGCTCTTCTTTTGTTGATTTTCTATGGTAGAGGAATAGGTATTGATTTGAGATCTTTTTAAATGCGCATTTATAATTATGATCTTCCCTTGAAGATTGCTTTTGCTGTATCCAGAAAATTTTGGCATTTTGTGTTTTTGTTTTCACTCAAAGTATTTACTACTGCAATTGTGATTTCTTTTTTGATCTCTTGGTTATTCACGAATGTATTAATTTTTACATTTTGTAAGTATCTTAAATTTCCTTTTGTTATTCATTTATTTTTTATTTTATTGTGCTCAGAGAACATATTTTGTATGATTTCAAATATTTTAAATATATTGAAACTTGTTTTATAGATGAACATACACTTTATCTTGGAAAATGCTCCTTGTACACTTGAGAACCATGTGTATTCTATTGCCCTTGAGCAGACAGTTTTATAAACAACTGTTCTGGTCTAGTTGGTTTATATTATTAAAATCTTGTATTTCCTTGCTGAACTTCTGCCTTGTCACTCAATACATTATTGAATTGTAGTACTAAAGTCTGCAACTATCATTACTGAATTGTTTATTTCTCCCTTCAACTCATAATTCTGTCCATTTCTGCTTCATGTATTTTGGGACTCCTTTGTTAGAGGTTTACATATTTTCTTAACAGGTTGCTAGATTTACCATAAAAAGCCTTTCTTTGTCCCTATTTGTCTAATTCTAGCATACCGATTCCAAGTTTTCTTCTGTTGATGTTTCATGGTACATACATGTTTTCATCTTTTTACCTTCACCCTCTTTGTGTTTTTGAATCAGTATGTAGTTGGATCATTTGAAACTCTTTCTACCAGTCTCTTTATTATAATTGTAGGAGTTAATTCATTTAAATTTAATACAATTACATCTGCCACTGTTTATGTATTTTCTTTTATTTTGCATAGGTATTACTACCTTATTTTGTATTAAATGTATATGTTCTAGTGTCCTATTTTAAATCCCTTTTCATTTCCTTTACTATATTATTTAAAAATCATTTTAGAGTGGCTGCTGTGAGGATTATGATTCATAATTAATAATATGGCAAATTTTTACTCTTTTATAGCTCCATTCCCTCTTTCTTTGTGTTGTTATTGTCTTATAAATTGAATGTTTATACGTTATATATACATCAATCCGGGTATAATTTTAGTACTTTAAGCAGTTGTCTTTTTAAATCATAGAAAAATTGTTACAATCAAAAACGTATTTATTATTTGTCCTTTATATTTACCTATATCATCATTTTTTTTTTTAAGATTTATTTATTTGACAGACAGAGATCACAAGTAGGCAGAGTGGCAGGCAGAGAGAGAGAGAGAGGAGGAAGCAGGCTCCCAGCTAAGCAGAGAGCCCGATGCGGGCCTCGATCCCAGGACCCTGGGATCATGACCTGAGCTGAAGGCAGAGGCTTTAACCCGCTGAGCCACCCAGGTGCCCCTATATCATCATTTTTAATAGTGTTATTTAATTGTTCCTGTGGATCTATTTTAGTGTCTAGTGTTTCTCGCAAGTCTTAAGAATTCTTTTAGACATCTCTTTATGGAAGATCTACTATGGACAAATTCCCTTAGGCTTGTTTATTTGAGACTGTTTTCTTTTTTCATATTTAAAGGGTAATTAGGTTTGATAGAATTCTTTGTTGACAGATTTTGTCTTTTTAGCAATTTAAATGTCACCTCACTGTCTTCCGGTTTCCATGATTTCTGGTACTATATCAGATATTAATTTCCTTCACATGCCTTTGTACCTGGGGAGATGAGCCTCCTTTGCAGCTTTCAAGATTCTTTGTCTTTACCAGTTTGATTTTGTCATGTCTAGTTATAGAGATCTTTGAGTTATCCTACTTGGAATTTGTTAAGCTTCTTGGAAACATAGATTAATGTTATTCATCAAATTTGGTACATCTTTAGCTATTATTTAAGTTCTCTTTCAGATCCTTTCTTTCTCTTGTGTTCTGGGATTCCTCCAGAATGTATATGCATATATAAGTACTTGGTGGTACTTCACAGGTCTCTAAGCCTCTGTTAAATTATCTCATTCTTTTTGGTTTTCAGACTGGATGATCTCAACTGATTTGTCTTTATCTTGCTGATTCTTTCTTCTGCTTGTTAAAATCTGTTGTTATGCCTCTCTAGTGATTTTTTTTTTCATTTATTACCATTTTTGATTCTATAATTTATATTTGTTTTTTAAATGACTTCTATATTTTTTTTGATATTTTCTTATTTTGTTAGATAACGTTTTTATAGTTCCTTTTATTTCTTCAAACATGGTTTTCTTTAGGACTTTAAAGATGCTTACTATACCAGATTTAAAGTCTTTGTCTTGTAAACCCAATGTCTGGGCTTCCTCAGCTTCTGTTTCTATTGATTACTTTATTTTTCTCTCTATGGGGCTTGCTTTTTTATTTCCTTGCAAGACTTGCAGTTTTTGTTGTTGTTGTTGAAAATTTAGCCATTTTAAGTAGTATTATATGACAAGTTATTGTTTGCTTAGTGATTCTTTAAAAATTAATTATGTGCATCTGTATTCATTATCATCTGTGACCATTAGAGCCTTTTCTCAGTTAGCGCAATAGTCAGTGATTGGACAGATATTTCCTTCGACTCCTAGAGCCAGTAAGTCTCTTCATCTTTGTTGAGACATCCATGTTTTTGTTTGGTGTTTTCACTCAACCAGGCAGTTTCCAATTCTATATTAATCTGTGATTTCTGCTTGCACAGGGCCTCAAGATCAGCCAGAAGTGAGAGTTGAGGGTCTTCGTAGGTCTTTCCTGAGTATATGCACTGTCCTATATACATGTGCATGACCTAGTTTCCCAGAAATATTTCTGAACTTTTCAAATCCACTTATGGACATCTCATTGCCCAGCTTTTCCTATTAAGCTTTCTGGCTAGCCACTTGTTTGCTGTGTTAAAGAACTTTAGGCAGCCATAATGTTTAACAGTTACATGTGGTTTTCAATAAATGTCTTGGGGCAAAAGGATTTTTGTATTGTGCATGGTGAGGCAAGTCAAATAAGGTCACTTTTATAAATGTTATATTCCAGGATTCCAAAAGTCAGGTCATATAATGAGAAATCCCTGGGAACTGGGTTTTGAAAAGCTCTAAGGCTGTTCTGCTTTTTCCAGGTTGTTTTTTACTGTGATTATGGACTATGGGTTTTCAAGGATACTGCAGATCTGGGGAGGGAGACCTGGGAATAGTGTAAGTTAAATTGCCACAAACCTTGGAGTTCTTACTGAGAGTCAGCTGTTTTTCTTTACTAAGCATTCCCCAGATTGCTGCAAACCTTTGGTTAATTTCCAGAGTTCTAAAAAAAAGTTTTGATTCTGTTTTTGATGGTGTTCTTATTGCTTTTATGGAGTTGTTTTGATTTGAATTTGATCCTTACTCCACCCTTTTTGCTGACTGCAAAAATCTGCATCTTTGTATGAATCTTTTTATCTAAGCTTCCACAAGCTTATTATGGCTTTTCCACAAATTGTATTAAGTAATTATAGTGTATTTAGAGATGGTAATTTTGAGAGAGAGCAAGAGATGTATAAATGTGTATTAGCTTTCACTAGATTCTTGAATGATAATTGGAAGCTCTTGATTTTCAGTTGGTGACAATATTGTAACATTCTTGGGCTGTAAATACTTCAGTATTTGGTCAAAAGATCTCTTAGAAGGAGATGAACGATGAACCAAGCTAGCCAACAGATTCGAACTATTAGGTGTTTCACCCCAAATAATGAGAAAGTAGGGACTTGACTTCTTCAGCAAAGCCATCACTTGTCTTTAGCAACTTTCTATTTAGCAACTTTCTATAATAGAAAGATCTATAGATCTTTCTATTTCTCTTCTCTTAGAGAAAAAGCATCCCTATTATACTTTTTATTGTTTTTTTTTATTTCTTTTCAGCGTAACAGAATTCATTGTTTATGCACCACACCCAGTGCTCCATGCAATACATGCCATCCATAATACCCACCACCTGGCTCTCCCAACCTTCCACCCCCGACCCCTTCAAAACCCTCAGACTGTTTTTGAGAGTCCATAGTCTCTCATGGTTCATCTCCCCTTCCAATTTCCCTCAACTCCCTTCTCCTCTCCATCTCCCTGTGTCCTCTATGTTATTTGTTATGCTCCACAAATAAGTGAAACCGTATGATACTTGACTCTCTCTGCTTGACTTATTTCACTCAGCATAATCTCTCAGTCCTGTCCATGTTGCTACAAAAGTTGGGTATTCATCCTTTCTGATGGAGGTATAATACTCCATAGTGTATATGGAAAAAATATACAGTGGAAAAAAGACAGTCTCTTCAATAAATGGTGCTGGGAAAATTGGACAGCTATATGTAGAAGAATGAAACTCGACCATACTCTTACACCATACACAAAGATAAACTCGAAATGGATTAAAGACCTCAACGTGAGACAGGAATCCATCAGAATCATAGAAGAGAACATAGGCAATAACCTCTTCGATATCGACCACGGCAACTTCTTTCAAGATATGTCTCCAAAGGCAAAGGAAACAAAAGCGCAAATGAACTTTTGGGACTTCATCAAGATCAAAAGCTTCTGCACAGCAAAGGAAACAGTCAACAAAACAAAGAGGCAACCCATGGAATGGGAGAAGATATTTTCAAATGACAGTACAGACAAAAGGCTAATATCCGGGATCTATAAAGAACTTCTAAAACTCAATCCACACAAAACAGATAATCATGTCAAAATGGGCAGAAGACATGAACAGATACTTCTCCAATGAAGACATACAAATGGCTATCAGACACATGAAAAAATGTTCATCATCACTAGCCATCCCTATTTTACCTAGACTAACTCTTGCTGCTTAAAAACTTCAATAATATTGCACATAGGTCATTAAGAAGAGCTAACCCTTTCATGCCAGAAGTTGTTTAAAGGAAGGAGAGAAGAAGAGATGTTCACACATGTACACTTGTCTACCTCTGTGTATGGGTGGAGGGTAAAACCAGTGGCATGGATCCTTTCTCTTACAGTCTGTGAGAAACCTAATAATGTGAGACCCAAGCTGAGCTAAGAGGAGAAGGGTGTCCATAGTGAGAACAGAATGAATTTAAGAGTTTGCACTTGTGAGCCTCCCCAGGTCTCTAAATATTTGAATAGAGTTGAGAGTCTGCCTTGATGCTTATCATACACATCACCGTAGTGGTGATGGCCTAAGGCTAGAGAGGAGAAAGAGAATGTGGCATACTCCAGAAGTTCTTGATCATAGTTTTGGCAAAGGGAAGACTGCTTGAGTAGGTAGAGTCTATCAGGTTAGGGAAGACCTGCTGAAAAAGAATAGACCATTTGTTCATCAGTAATTACTTGGTCCAAGCTACCATATTTCTCATATAGACCGTTACTGAAGACTCCTAACTTAGTTCCTGGTTTCCACTTTTATCCTGTTAGCCTATTCTCCACAAATCAGTCACTGTTCCTTAACCTTATGCTTTACATCCTCCAAAACCAGTGGGATGGTTTTCTATCTCAGAGCAAAAGTCAAAATCCCATATGACCAAACCCCTGCCATCTCTCCCACCTCATCCCCTGTCACTTGCCCTCTCAGTCATTCTTCTTCCACTCCCTTGTTTTACCTCATACATGCTAAAGACATCCCTATTTTAGGGCCCTCACACTTGTCTTTTCCTTTTCTACAATGCTCTTTTTCCAGATGTACACATGATTCCCTCCCCCATTGGCTTCCAAACTCTACTCAAATATCACCTTAGTAGAGACTTATTTCTCCATGTCCATGTAGAAAATAGTACCCACGTGATGCCTCATTTTACCATGTCCCTTTCCCTGCTTTATCTTTCTTCTCATGTGCCAGCACTTGACATGATACATTTGTTCAATTTTTTTTTTTGTCTTTTCTCACTAGAATATGAGAAACACAATGTCTAGGGCATGGCAGAGACTCAATACCCATTTGGTGATTTTAATAATCAGACACTGAAAATAGAATCACAGTAGAGTAGTGAGGATATGTCTGTTCTTGAATGAAGAATGGCATGCAGTCATTTTGAATGCCTAGGTTTTTAAATTAAATTTCTTCCTGTTGAGGGTCACATTTGTGTTTTTCCAAACTGTGGCTTTGGACTCAATATTTAGATTTATTAAATTTAAATACTTAGATTTAATAATCAACTATTAAAGAAAAAGGAAGGGACAAATTGTTAATTCTACTTTAACCACAGATGTTTTTGATAAAATTTAGGTGAACAAGGTCAAAGAGAAAAGAGCTCTGTGTTCATGCCATCTCATGATAATTAAAAATCTTCCATATGTTTCATTCTCGAAAGAGTAGTGCATGGCTGATTACTTCTCACATTGTACAATTTTTTGCCTCTACAGCAAATAAAACATTGCATGAAAATGAGTAGGAATGGTGAAATCCATTTTCCTCAAGAAGGCTACATAGGCCTGTGGATATTTAAATGTCATGGTATACATGAACCCATCCCACTGCCCCCTTTCCCCCAAATCACATAGACTGTTTATTCTTTGGTATGTTGGGAAATTCTCATTGGCTCCTTTTTAAATGTGTCTCTGCTATTAGTCATGTAAATAACTGATATCACGAGTGATGTGGCTAAAGAATATTCCTCCTAAATCCTCAGAATCCCAATTCATTGACGTGACCCAGAGGATCTCCAAACAAGTAATTTCTGAAAATTATTTACAACTATATTTGAATCTAGTGGTGATATATATATATATATATATATATATATATATATATATATATATATAAAACAAGTTTTAGGAGAAATGGCAGATAAGATTAAGGTGAAATCACTTAATCTGTTTCTATCTTATTTGCTTATGAAAATCTCTTGAAATAGCCTCATTTCTCAATACCATTTCAAATCTGTGGATGGGAAAGGTATAATAAATAATAAAAGGTTCAGCACGGAATTTTTAACGGGGCTAGCTCGAGCTAGCAACCTTGTGTGCTGGGTAGAAAGGGTCCTAGTCTAAGAATAATGAACAACACAGTGGGGTTGGTTGAAGGACATTGAGGGTATAATTTGTGCTACCTTACCACAAGCTTGATTAAATTCCTGATATATTTGCTCTCTCATTAACTTATTTTAAAATAATAGTGTTGTTTGGATTAACTAACTTTAATTTGGGGAGGGGAGGGTGTTGAGGCCTAGGAAGGACTCAACCTATTTGGGGTTACTTTCTTATCCTTAGCAATTATAAGAGAATGTGGATCCTTAGCAATTATAAGAGAATGTGGCAATTTTTTGAAGTGGCCATGGTAGAAAAATCCTTCTGGTTTTTACCACATATGGCCTCTAAAGCCTACATAAAATCCTCTTGTTTCTGGGCAGTGTTTCCAGATTGAAAAGAGTGTAAGAATTCTGCATGATGTCAGAATTTTAACCAACTGAATCCTAGCCTTCAAGATAGACTCCCCAATTAAAAATCTTCTGAAAACAGCCTTTAAAAATTCTTTGCCAAAACTCTCTATTTTTTACTTATTAAAATAGTAAATATGTAAAAAAAGGCACTATTCTTTTTTATTTTTCCTTTTTAATTTCATCAAGTCCCTGATTTGAGATGAAGTTCAAAGTTTGGATATCAAATAACTCATAGCAGTGAATAATGTACCCTGTAAGATGAGGTTCTTGTGGCTTTTATTCTGCTAATAGCAGATTCCTGAATTTCTGTGAATTAAATTCAAGTTTATTTCTGGGAATATGATGAAATGAAAGAATAATGATCACTGACTGATGAATTTATTGGAGGTGGTTTGTTCCACGTAGTTTTAGATTGTCAGCATCTACTCTGTTAAAAGCATTGGATTTCTATTTGTAATAGATTTATCCTTAAAACAAATGAGATGGGAGACTATCAGTGTCTTAGATAAGCTCCTGCATACTAACCTTCATATCACATTTTGCCTACAATTTATTTCTTCTCTGAAATGTTTAAACAAGTTTCTGAACTCCAGATGATTCAGATCATGACTTTCTTGAGCCATAAAAATGTTGGCCCTAGCACATAATGTACCCCTGCAACCAAAGAGAGCCAGGAATATTCTGCAGTGTTCCATATCTAATTCCAGGAAAGAGTCTTTTCAGTTGTCCGGAATGTTATATGGTCTAAGAGGATTCAATGAAGATTATTTTATGCTTATACGATATTGCTTCAGAACAAGGACAGATGGTCCATCTGTGTATAAAAGTTACTTTTCCAAGAGCACAATTCATTCTAATACCAAATTTAAAATGCCCTTTGAGAAGCCCCTTGAAACTGAAAAAAACAATAAATCAGAGACCCTCAAATACATAAGGTTTATCTAGCTCTCTGCAGAAATTCTGCCGACAAGTTAAGTCTCAATGCTCAAGAAATAGTATTTCAGAAGGGAGCTCTGTAAATCTAGGGGATGCTATGTCATAAAAAGGCACATACAGGCCAGGAATTAGGTGGCTAAAATACGAACAAGGGTTATGCATTTTCCACTTAATATATATATATATATATATATATATATATATATATACATATATATATGTGTATATATATATATACATATATATATGTGTGTATATATATACACACACATACATACATATATATGTAAACATATGTATTTAATATAGATGTTATATATGTCTGTGTGTGTGTGTGTGTGTATTACACTGTCACTGTCTTATTCACTGTATTCCTAGCACCTGGGGTAGTATTTAACAGATAGGAAATCATTAAATATTTTTGGTTAAAAAATTAAAGGGAAAGGAAAGTTTTCTTCATTTGTGAAAGGTATACTTACTGATACGTATTAAAGTAATATGAAAAATTATGCAACATTAATAAATAATAATTTATTTTAACAGGCAACTGATCCAAAAGAAAAAAATGGATAAGGACAGGGATAGTAAATTTATAAAAGGATGCTGCTTCCAGACTATTACTTTGTTTCAGGCAAGCTTTCCCACTAAGAACAAGTATTAAACTAAATATATCATTAAATAGGAATGCCTTTGAAGGAATGAGAGAGATATCAAAGATACTGTTAATTTGTTGGGCCAGTTCAGAAGACAAAGGAATTAAAAAAAAAGGTTGACATCTGTTTGGTGCTGTTTCTCCCCTTGAGATAATTTCTAAATGTTGGTTATCCCTGCTATCCCTTTTGTGAAAGTGAAAGTCATTTAGAGAAACGAAGCAGAGCTTTAGATAATTTTATGGTACCTAGGAGAACTCATGACGTGCCAAGGAAGAAGGACACTAATAGGCATCCTAAGCTTTGAACTTGGATGTGCTACTTCCTGCAAATAAAAGTAAACTGGAAATTGAAAGCCCTCTCAAAAGGATAAAACAAAGATTTGAATTATTGCAAACACTGAATTAAGACAATGGGCCTCTGGCCTCACTACATATCCAGAAGTAAATTAAAGTCTTTAGTGCGTAGACTCAAAATTATCCTTCAGACTTTTTAAAAAGATGATTTAAGAGCACTTTTAGGTAGACAGATTACCCGTATACATTTGCCCTCACAAATGAGTAATCTTCCCTATTAACAACATTGTCCATCAGAGTTACACAATTGTTACAACTGTTGAACCTGCACTGACACATCATGATCCTCCAAAGTCCATAGTCTACATTATGGTTCAGTTTTCATGTTATACATTCTGTGAGTATAATGTATAATGCCGTGTGTCTGTCATCATAGTATCATAAAGAATATTTCACTGCCCTAAAATTCCTCCATGGTCTTCCTAATCTTTGCTTCCTCACTCTTGCAAACATTGGCAACTACCCATTTTCATATTCTTCCCATAGTTTTGCCTTTTCCAGAATGTCATGTAGTTGGAATCATAAAGGCCTTTTCATATGACTTCTTTCATTTAATAATGTGCATGTCAGGTTCCCCTATGTTTCCATATGATGTGATAGTTCAATTCTTTTTAGGACTGAATAATATTCCATTGTCTAGGTGTACCATAGTTTATTTATCCATTCACCTATTGAAGGACATTGTGGTTGCTTCCAAGTTTAGACCATTGAAGATAAAGCTGTTACAAATATCAAGGGCAGATTTTTGTGTGGATATAAGTAATCAGCTCTTTTAGGTAAATGCCAAGGAGCACACTTGCTTTATCATGTGGTAAGAGTAGGTCTGGTTTTATAAGAAACTGCCAAATAGTCTTTCAATGTGACTGCCCCAAATTTCCATTCCCACTAGCAAATGAAGAGAGTTCCTCTTGCCCCAAATCCTCGCCAGCATGTGGTGTTTTCATTGTTCAAGATTTGGGCCATTATAATAGGTATGAGGTAGTATCTCATTGTTACATTAATTTGCATTTCCCTTATATAATGTGGAGCATCTTTTCATATCCTTGTCATCTATATATCTTTGATGAGGGGCCTGCTAAGATCTTTGGCCTATTTAATCTGGTTTGTTTTCTTATTGCTGAGCTTTGTATTTTGTCTATTTTGTGTAGCAGTCCCTTATCAGATGTGTCTTTTGCAATTTTTTTCTCCCATTCTGTGGCTTCTGTTCTCCTCTTGACAGTGTCTTTCATAGAGCAGAAGTTTATCCTTTTAATGAAATTCAACTTCTCAATTTTTTTTTCTTAGATCTTGCCACTGAAGCTATACCTACAATAGTCTTTGCCATACCCAAGGTCCTATAGATTTTCTCCCATGTTATCTCCTAGGAGAGTTATGATTTTACATTTTACATTTAGGTCTGTGATCCATTTCAAGTTAAATTTTGTGAAGGATGTAAGTTCTGTGTCTAGATTCGTGTTCTTGGCATGTAGATGCCCAGTTGTTCAGCACCATTTTGCTGAAGAGAGTATCTTTGTTCCATCATATTGCCCTTGCTCCTTTGTCAAAGATTAGTTGACTGTATTTATGTGAGTCTGTTGTTGGGTTATCTGTTTTGTTCCATTGATCTACTTGTTGAGTCTTTCATTAATATCATACTGTCTTGATTACAGCGTTATTATAGTATTATTAAATCTCAAATTCGGGTGGCATCAGTCCTCCAATTTTATTCTTATCCTTCAATATGTGTTGCCTATTCTGGGTTCTTTGCCTCTCCATACAAACATAGAATCAGTTTGTTGATACCCACAAAATAACCTGGTGTTATTTTACTTTATTTTTTTTTAACTGGAATTGCATTGAATTTATAGATCAAGTAGGGGAAACCTGACACCTTAACAATATAGAGTCTTCTTATCCATGGACATAGACCATCCCTGCATTTATTTAGTTCTTTGATTTCATTCATCAGAGTTTTATAGTGTTCCTTACACAGGTGTTAATGTAAATGTTATGTTTTCAATTTCAAATTAAATTCTGCTTGTTAACTTCTGATATACAGAAAAGCAGTTGCCTTCCAAGTAGTAAACTATAGTCTATAACTTTGCTGTAATAACTTATTGGTACCAGGAGTTTTGTTGTTGCTTCTTTCAGATTTTCTATAAAGGTGGACATGTCATCTGAAAATAAATACAGTTTTATGTCCTTTTTTTTCTCAATCTGTATACTTCCCCCCTTCTTTCTTATTGCATTAGGTATTTGTACTCCAATACAGTATTGAAAATAAGTGGTGATGTGGAGGCCAAGAAAAACAAGGCTGTACCCACCTCAAGTCTAGCCCTGACATAAGTGCAGCCATCTTGATGTTCCAGATTATCACAAAATATTTCTTGGGTATGTGAAAACTCGGGAATAACAGTGAGATAGGACATCCTTACCCTGTATTTGATCTTAGCAGGAAAGTGCAAATTTCTTTTTTTTTTTTTAAAGATTTTATTTATTTATTTATTTGTCAGAGAGAGAGAGCGCACAAGCAGACAGAGTGGCAGGCAGAGGTGGGGCGAGAAACAGACTCTCTGCTGAGCAAGGAGCCAGATGTGGGATTCGATCCCAGGATGCTGGGAACATGACCTGAGCTGAAGGCAGCAGCTTAACTGACTGAGCCACCCAGGAATCCCAAAAGTACAAATTTCTTATAATCAAGTTTGATGTTAGCTATAGGATTTTTAAATATTTTTTATCAAATTGAGGATTTTCCCTTCTATTCCCAATTTACCTAAAGGTTGTTTTGTTTTGTTTTGTCTTAATTATATATTGGTGTTGGATTTTGTTAAATGCTCTTACCGCATTTTTGGGTAGGATTATGTGATTTTTCTTTTAGTCTGTATATATATTGAGTTATATTAATTGATTTTCAGATGTTAAAACATCTTTGCATACCTTGACTAAAGCCCCTTAATCATAATGTGTAACTAATTTTATTCATTGTTGGACTTGATATATTAATATTTTGTTTAGAGTTTTTACATCTATGTTCATGAGAAATGTTGATAGGTAGCTTTCTTGTAGTCTCTTTTTCTGGTTTTGGTATTAAAGTACTGCTGTCCTTAGAAGGTTGGGAAGTATTCTCTTTGCTTCCATTCTCCTTAAGAGATTTTTAAGAAAATTGGTATAATTTCTTCCTTAAATGTTTTGTAGAATTCACCAGTGAACTCATCAAGGTCTGATGTTTTCTGTTTTGGAAAGTTATTAATTATTGATTAAATTTGTTTAAATTTGCTTTTTTAAGTTTTCCAATGTGGAAGTGTATATGCTTAATTTTAGATCTTTCTTCCTTTTTAAAATATACCTCCAATGCTATAAATTTCCCTCTGTGCACTGCTTTTGCCGCATCCCACTAATTTTGATAAGTTCCATTTTCATTTTCATTTAATTAAAAATGTTTAATTTCTCTTGAGATTTCTTCTTTGACTCCTATGTTATTTAGAATTGTGTTTTTTAATCTCTGCATATTTTTGCATTTCCCAGTCTTCTTTCTGTTACTGGTTCCCAGTTCAATTCCATTGTTATTTGAAAGAAGACATTGCATGATTTCTATTCTTTTAAATATGTTCTGATATGTTCTATAGCCCAGATGTAGTTTATCTTAGTAGATATTTAATATTAGCCTGAGAAGAATTTATATTCTTCTGTTGCTAGATGAAGTAGTCTATAGATATCAATTATACCCAGTTGATTTGTATTATTATTGCATTCAACTGTGTCCTAGCTGACTTTTTGCCTGCTGTATATGTGGATATGTATGTGTATATTTTACATAATCATCTGTATGTCATATGAATATGGGGAAAAGTATGAAGAAATTCATCAAGTTGCTAACTTTGGTTTTAAGGATGAAGAACAGAGAATAAGGGTATTGAAGTATGAGGACTACAGGGAAAATACACAAGAAAAAGAAAGGCCAAGAGAAAGAAGAAATGATGAAGGATAAAGATGTAACAATAAATCTACATATATATAATTATTGTCTTAAAATTAATGGGTGCTACCTCAGGCTGATGGGATTTTAGGTCATTTTAAATGTATTGCTATACTTTACTCTTTCATCTCCTATTTTTAAATGAGCATGCAATGTTCACATAAAGAGGAAAGCATAATAAATCTGATTCCAATGTATTGGAAAAAGCTTTTAAAAGAAAATATTTAGGTTGGAGTCTAAAAATGTTCTTGTTTAAATTGAAACAAAAATCTTGCACCTAAAGAGTTTATGAATTTCAAAGGTGAACCAGCCTAAAGAAGAAAACAAGTATGTGATTAAAAAAGAAGAGTTGTTATTTAAACCATAGTCTACTTTGGGAGGTATTTATTCAGGAAAATAACTTGGAGGAAAAAATATAACCAGAAAAGCACATTTATCTAAAGCTTTCTATTTTGAATATATGCATTATCTGCCCAAAGAGCCATCCCAGTGTTAAGTATAGAATGCCTTTGCTATTTTTCTTCCTCCCAGCCATAAAGCTGTTAGGAGCCACAGTAAAGACGATGCATAATGCCTGGTGAAATGGTGAGCTGTGAGTTAAAGAACAATCATAATTTGCTAATTTTTCTAAAATGCATTTAAAAATCCTTTCACATTAATCTCTGTGATTCATAAAGAAAGGAGACAGGCTGGCAAAGTTTAAATGATTGAAAATGATGCCGGTGGCCTTCTGCAAAATCTGATTACAGCTTTGATGATTGATAGCTTGCCATTAGCACAGAGGGGGAAAAAGCCTAGAAATTGAACCAAGTAAATCAAGCAAAATCTTTCTAGTTTATAGGGAACACTTAGACATGATTCAAAAATGTTTTAAGCAAGATTTCATTTTCTGTAAATATATGTTGCCTTCAAATATGAAGTATTCATTTCAGTGACTTTTCCCTGAACTGCACTTTAATCTTGTCTTCAAGAAAGTCCAGCTTGCCCTGCTACCTTCCCCAGCCTTCAAGGCTGGTGTGATTTACCTAAGTGACAGTGTACCACTCTATTTGTATTCCTGTTTTCATTTGGCAGCTTCTGTGGAGTGCATGTTGCTGTTGCTGGGGAGACCTGAACATTGGAAAAATTCAGAGGTGAGTAAAGAAAGGAATCTCCCTTTTGCTTAATAATTTCCTTGAATTTGCTAAATGCCTTATGTCAATTTGACCTACAGGACAAGTTGTTACAGCTCATTAATTTGAGCATTAGTGCATTGATGATACATTCATACTTCTGTATAACATCATGGACCAGAAAAGATAATTCATAGTATACCACAACTACAAATAAATTTTTTCAAAGGACTTTAAGCAGAGCGTAACTATTATGGTGGGATTTACTATCGCCATGACACAGACCATATTGTAGTAAATTTTCAGTAATTAGATGAGTTATGTGTAATCATGGAGAAAATATTCATATACTTATATGCCATCCTTGCATGTGTATAAGATACTTAGTACTGTGTAAAATTACTGAGTGACCCACCATGTCTTTATTAGGTAAATATTTATTTACCAACAGTGCTGGTCAATATTTACTGACATTTACTGTCTCCAGCATCTTAAAAACTTGGCTAAATGTTATTGTTTTAAGTACTGATTATATACTAACGATGTAGGGCCAATATTTACAGAGTACCTGCGATGTGTGAGATTGTGAGGTCCTTGAATTAGAGGCCCTGACTGTATTGTTGATTTAAGCTTAGAAAAATGGTTATACAGAGTAGTTACGTTTCCTGTGTACATTTTCGAATGAACATATTAAGCTATACAATTCTTGTTTGCAGTCCTCCTTCCCCCTAGAAAAACCCATCAAGTAGGTGCTTTGAATTGAGTTGAATGGAAATTGGAATCTAGAGAGGACTGATTATTTCTTTTCCAGAAACATGCCACTGATTAGTGTCTTGGAGTCTGTTTTCAAGATGGTTTGAATACTTGAGAACATAGCTAGTGATTGGAAATTTTTTTTTTAAGATTTTATTTATTTATTTGACAGACAGAGATCACAAGTAGGCAGAGAGGCATGCAGAGAGAGAGGAAGGGAAGCAGGATCCCCACGAGCAGAGAGCCCAATGTAGGGCTCGATCCCAGCACCCTGGGATCATGACCCGAGCCGAAGGCAGAGGCTTTAACCCACTGAGCCACCCAGGCGCCCCTAGTCATTGGAAATTTTAAGAAAAATGGCCAGAACAAGAGATGTTTTAAGAATTAAGCCTTCGAACAAGTCAGTAATCCTCTTGAACCTCAAGATTTTCTCTCTAGTTAGAGATCTTTTAAGTTAGATATTGGGATTGGTCTTTATTAGTCTCTTATTGCTGCTACAACAACTTACCATATACCTAGTGGCTTAAAACAACATGCAGTTTTTAGGGTTATGAAGATCAGAACAAAATAAGTTTTCCAGTAGGCTAACATGTAAGTGTTGACAAGGGCATGTTTCTTCTGGAGACCACAAGAGAATCTATTGCCTTTCCTTTTCTAGCTTCTAGAGGGAACTCACCATCTTTGGCATGGGATCTCCCTGAACCAATCACCCCTATCCAACTAAAGCAACAGAATATTAAGATCATTCAGTGAGAGTGTTTTGAGTAAAATCAAATGCTAATTTACTGAGTGCAATTTTGCCTGTATTTTGGATGCTGGATTTATGGGTAACATATAAACTGCTGATGGAGGTTCACACTGTTGTGGATCTGAGGAAATCATTGTGGAAGAACCATTTCATGTATTCGAGTTCGAGCACAAAAACGTTCACACTTCAAAAATGGAACTTTTTGAACTTCCCTTTTGAAGAAGACATTTAAAGCTTTATGTAAATTTGTGGTTGGGTCCTTACTACAGCTCAGACCATCTTGATTTCTCTACATGAATCTTAGAGTACATTACAGCTAGATGGTAGAAATATCCATTTAATCACCTCGCAGGCAGTATTTTAGTTCCTCAAGTCAGACTCTTCATCCGAGTCAGGTTATTTTTTCCTCAACATGACTTTGATTATACTTTTTTCCTGGTCAAATCTGTCATTGAATTTCTGTTGTGTCCAGACTTATTCAGGCTTTTATTCAGAATTCTCCTTCTGTTCCCAGATGAATTTTTAAACTTTCATTACTCTCTTAAAGGAGATTTTGTTTTTCTTGACTTTACATTTTATTCTAAAAAGTGCTAAGGAATCTTCTCAGATGCCCTGGAGCAATAAACATGCTCCTGGAAAGATCTCTGCTTCGGTTCCCCCAGCTTCCGTTAGAATACCTCAGCTTTATCTGGTTTATGCTTTGGGTTTCACAGCAAGGTTATTGTTAAAAATAAGTTAGTTTCCCCAGGGCTGTTGGGGAAATTAATTCTAGTGGTTGCTATCTATGAACTGTTTATTTAGTCAAATGATGCCCCTTTTCTGACAAGCAAATATCTCACACATTCAGGCTTTTTATATTTTTTTCTGTCCTTTCCCTCTATGCTAGATTATTACTCCCTATCCAGATCCTTCATCCTCAAGGGCAAACTTGTATGTGTGAGACTGTCCCTGATCACTTCAGCACAGAGCCCTCTCCCTCTGTAACACTAAGTGTGGCACTTAATCATGTATTTATTTTCTGTTATATCCTTAGTGCTATGCACAAGGCATGGTATTCCATGGATATACAGTGTATGGAGTGGATAGACAGCATGATGAAGAAAGGAAGATGGACAGAAGGAAAGACAGAAGGGAGGAATTTGAAACTTCATGCATTATATTAAGGTGTCCCTAAACTTCTATTGTTTGGTTTAACTTTCAGATATAAATACAAGTCTACCCATCTAGTTTCCAGGAAAGAGAGCTGACAGCGGACTTAACATTTATCACATGCTCTGTGTTATGCTGGGTGCATATTGTGATTATCCTCTTCAATCTTCAGAGCAGTTTTGTGAGGTTTCACTGAAGAGGAAACTGAAGCTGAAGCAGCTAAGCTACTTCTTCCTCTTGCTAGTGATGACATCCAGCGAGCTCCCCGGCCCCCGCGCTTTGTTATGTAAGGTTGTCTAGGTCAAGTGTAGGAGGCACGCTGCTGGCCTATGAAAACTCATGGAATTCTTCCTTCAGATTAACATGTCAGGGACTATGGAAGCTGGAGAAACCTGAGCTTTTACTACATCTTTTGGGGGTCAATATTTTTGCATGATCCAGTGGTTTATATGCTGTAGTCTTGGCAGATGCCCGTCAGCCATGCTGAGAGGTGCCGCAACGTTCCCCATGTCGCACAGCACCCACGGGGCCTGAATTCAAATCCCCGGCGTGTATGCAATATGGATTTCCTCAAGCTCCTCTGAAGCTAGTCACTGCTTTCTAAATATCACCGAGTGTCTGACAGGAAGAAAATCTTCTTTTATATTTTAGGAATAAATGAATGAATTATGGAATACGTTATTATAGAAGGATGACATGAATGCCTTTTAATAAACTACTATTCTGTAGATCTACGGCTGCCGTTGCCCGGCCCTCGCTGTTAGGACCCCAGACACTAGAACCGTCTGGTCTTGCTTCAGTTCTCACCGTGTGAGCTGTAGGTCCACAGTTAAGTAACTTAGGCTACCGTGCCTCAGTCTTTTCACCTGTTACAGGAGGAAAATGACTGCAGTTACTTCAAAAGGTTATTAGGAGGATTAAATGCATCTAATCCAGTTCCTAGAGCACAACAGCAACATTTATTGAGCGTGGCCTGCTGCCAGCACTTCCGCCCCCATTTGTTGGGTTTTTAATAAATGCCCTGTATTGTGCTCGCACTGTCATTGCAAACCACCTAACAGTCCCATAAACTGGGCGCTGTTACTGTTCTCCTTTACGATGAGGAAACTGAAACTGGGACACTGCTTGCCCAGGGTCACTTAGCTAGTCAATGTAAGAGCTAGACGTAAGCCCAGGTCTGGCTGAGGCCCATGATCTAAAAGACTGAGACTTCACTGGAAACAGTGGCCTCTATCTTGTCTGCTCCTTGTTGGGCTTTTGGTGTCATCTCCTCTGTGGATAGAATCTCTCCCAAAATACGTTCCGTGTGGCGAGTTCCTTTTGTTACGTTTCTTATTGTCCCGGCTCATGGCTTATTTGACTATACGTAGTGTCCCTCTGACTCCCCAGCTTTGTGGTCAGATCTGAGGTTTTACCAAATTGGGAGGGCAGCTTAGTGTTGTCATGGCCATACTTGATTTTCATTTTCTGGTTTATATCAGCTGTTTCTCTCTCTCTCTCTCTCTCACAAACACACACACACACACACACACACACACACACACACACACACACAGTCTTTCTGCTTTGGGTTCCCTGAGAAAATTATCTGTTATCAATACGGAATGACATCAGTTAATGACAGCACCATAGATTTTACTAAGTATCCTCATGGCACAGGGGATATTTTCGTCTAAAATAGTGCTCCCAGGAGAGTCCCATTTAATTTTCCCTAGTAAAAGCAACTTACCGTAAGCAATGTTAGTAAGGCCACGTGCCAAGTATGCTAATCTACTTCCCTGAAAATGCTGCAGACTCACATGGGCTGATGTCTGCTACTCCCACATACTTGGGACCTTCTTAGGAAGCACTCAATGATGGGATACAAAGGAAAATACCTGAATTATGAGGCTGTAGTTTCCCAGAGCAGTGAAATCTCTTACCTTTCTTAATTCTCTCTTTTATGAAAGGCAAACAGACATTCGTCGACTGCTTTGCTGATTCCCAAGGCAAATGAGGGCAGCTTCTAGGTAGGTTGCCTACTACATGCTACTCAACATACATATATTTGATTATTTTTTTATTTGTTTTAACAGATACAGGGTGAGGGGCTCAGAATATAAGCAAATACAGGTTTTTAAGGAGATTGGAATCTAGTAATACCGGATAAATACTATGTGACTTGACATAAATTTTCTCATTTAATCCTCGTAATAGTCCTGAAGGATCAATTATTATTCAATTTTTTACACATGAGCAACGAAAGGCTGAGAGATGTTTGGTATCTGGTATTTCAATTAAGGACTATTTTATTCCAAAATTCATGCATTTTTTTTTTATTAAAGATTTTATTTATTTAATGACAGGCAGATAGAGATCACAAGCAGGCAGAGAGGCAGGCAGAGAGAGGAGGAAGCAGGCTCCCGGCCGAGCAGAGAGCCCGATGTGGGGCTCGATCCCAGGACCCCGGGATCATGACCTGAGCCGAAGGCAGAGGCTCCAACCCCAAAATTCATGCATCTTATACCTTCTCATCGCCTTTGTCAGTGGCCATGATAGGAAAACTCTGGGACCTTTTGTGTAACATAGTGCTAAACAGTGCTGCTTTGGCATCAGAAACATCTTAGTTCAAGTACCAGCTCTGCAACCTGTAACTTCTGTGACCTTGGGAGTACCTTATACATGCAGCACACACACACACACACACACACACACACACACACACATTACATATAAATCTACATTATAAGGTTGACATGTGGATTAAATGAGATGCTGTATTAAGCATTATAAACTGAGCGCATAGGAGATCCTTGTTAAATGGTAGCTACCATTGTTTCACAATTAGTAAAGGGAATGTAGGTTGGGCTATCCTGGTTATAGTAAGGCAAACACTGTGTGAAACGTAGCTCCTTCTTCCACAGGAATAAGATAAAGAAATGGAATTAGCTGGTGTGTGAAATAGACTTTTGTCAGGTAGGACATCTAGCATTAACATGAATGAGTCAGCGCAATCATTTCCTAAGTTCTTCTAGTTTATTGGTTCCTTTTATAAGATATATGTTCTTACCCTTCATGGCTAATTTATACTGGAGCTGATTTTTGACTGTTCAGTGTTAAGCAATAAAATATTGAGGAAGTTCCATTAAAATGCTGTGTTTTTATTTAAACAAAGTGAGTCGTGTGGAACCTGGTAGGAAAATGCACAGCCTTCTTGCCTTTGTGACTTTGTGGCACATTTGCCTGAAGAAAGAGAAAATAATATTTCAATAATATTCTTAAAGAACTTGAATGAGTACCGGGGCAATCTGACATTTTTTCCTTTAGTGATCCATAAATAGAACTTGTGGTTTGGAGGCTGGAAATGGAGTACACCTACTTATTCACAACTCCAGCTAATATTTATTGAACTCTATGCTGTAGTTTCTTCCAACATGTGGAAATTATACTCTTGTGCCCTTCATTCAGTATGCATCACGGGCTTATCATACATATAGTAATACAAGGTTCTATAAAGTATTACTATAGTTTTACAAAAAAGGAAAAGGTATGTGAAAAAACATAGAAAAGGACAATATAAAAAGTAGTAACTATTTTGTACTGTTGAGGTTATAGGGAATTTTTGGTGTGTGTATGTGCATATCTTCTATCATTTATAATATTAAACCTCCTAGATCATAACTTTGTCTATGACAAAATTCCTAAAGTCATTTTTGACTGAGCTCTTTCTGTCTGTTTTATATACATGCCATTTAATCTTAGTTACTCATTATTCTTTATTTTCATTCTGTACTCACCCCGAAGGTGATTCATTCAGTCTGATGACTTTCAATGTCATATATTTGTTGATGACTCTCCCATTTAATTTCTTGTTCTGACCTCTCCCTTGAACTCCATACATGAACATCCAGTTGCATATTTGACGTCTTCTACTGAATGTCTAATAGGCATCTTGATAGCAAAATGTCCTAAGCAGAACTTCTGAAACATCTTCGAAAACATACCTCACTAATTTTCTTACAAATTATCTCTTTCTGTAAAATTCCAAGCTCAAATTTTCAGTGATTTGTTCCAATAAAAAACCAGCATGTCATCCTGAATTCTTCACATCCATCTCCAGTCAGCAAGTTTCACAAACTTTATTTTCAAGACCTATGCCTACTCTGACTGCTTCTCATTAGCACCCTCATTCAAGCAGATACTGTCTCTGACCTGGCTGGCTACGTTGGTCTCTAATCTGGCCTCCTAGTTTTTTCCCTGACCCTCTTCCCATCAATTATCCAAACAATAACTAGGGTGACATTAAAAAAAAAAAATTACACCATTTACTAATCTGCTTGGAGCCATTCAGTGGTTTCTCATCACACTCAGAATAAAATTCTTACCGTGACTGAAAACTCTCTTACTGGTCCTGGGTTACTTCCTAGACCACTATTCCTGCCCTCTTCCCCACTCATGTTGCTTCAGCCACACTGACCATTTCATGGGTTCCTGAGCACACCAACTGTTTGTACCTCAGCAGCACGCTATACTATTGTCTGGAACACTATTCCACTACGTTGTCATAGGGTTCACCCCCTCACCTCATTACCTCTTCAGAATTCTCATCTGACTAGAATATCCACTTCCTCTTCCCATTACCCATCTACTTATAACCATTCTTTATCTGAAATATGTGTAAATACACATATCTATATGCCAATATATTATACGAATTACATACTATATTTCCTTAATATAATTTCCTTATAAAACTCTTTGCATTCAAGATTATGAACACCTCAAGATCTGGAAACATGTAACCATCTGTACCTATTGCACAGATCAGCATACAATAATTACTCAATAAATATTTGTCAGATTGAATTGAATCAATACAGTGCCCTTCACATTTCTTACTCATTTGCTTGTATAGATTTTTAAATTGACTGAAAGATTAAATAGTCCATCTTTGCAAGTTCATACAAAGAATTAAAATAGTTAAAATAGAAATATAGGTTTAGTTCTCTGCTTTCAGTTGAATGCCAGTCCTTGCTTGGAAGATTCACTCTGGTGGTTTACATAGTAGCAAACCTTTAAGATAGATATTGAGTAAATATTTTTATTGCCAACTTTGAGTTGAGGAAATTGAAATTCTGCATTGATTGTAATATTATAAACTGTAAAACCACAAATGAATACTGGAGATTAACTAAATCTACTTAGAGATAAATAAACCACAACTGAGAAAAACTAACAGAATTACCGAAGTTCTTACAGACTCCATGGTTGAATGACAAAATAATGGAGTACTGGCAATGGGATAGAAAAATTATGTTTTCCTGTTACATATTTTTGGAGTTTGTTCATGGGTCTGTCTTGTCTTTTGTTCTTTATTGGAAAGGTGGTCCTCTAGGCGTAGGGAGACCTGGTAGTGAAAATAGTGTGGATCCCTGTGCATTCTTCAAGGCATCATGCTAACATCAAAGAGCAAATTTCAGTTAATAGCAGATTTTGGCAGAAATGACAGTTTCTTTGGTCCTGTTTCTCCAATGTTTCCTTCAAGATGCCAGGATGCCTTGCAATATTTAATTGCTGTGCAGCTTGTAATGCACCTAAAATGATATGTGGGGTTAAAGAAACTTTTTTTCAGATACATTGCTAATCTTATTTTACCCACTCTGACCACAAGAATCATATCTGTAAAAAAGCCAGGTAAGGTATGCCCATTCCACTGAGTTACTAATCTTTGACATTTTCTAAAAGAGATTTCAGGAAAACAAGGGAAAGATTGAGACTGCATGAATCTACAGTGTTGAATAAGTATCTATACTGTGCTACATATTTTATATTAGCACGATTAAGGCAACTTTGATGTTCTAGAGAGGAATACTACATTTTTATTTTTCTTAATTAAGTAGCCGGTGAAATCTCTCAGCTGAGCATGGCTGAGGAAAGGGCCCTTGTTTTGATAGAACCTGAATTTCAAGTTCTTCTCCACGTCCTATAACTAAGCACAGGGCAGTCCACATTGAGCTTATATTTCCTCATCACATCTTGTAATTTTTGGGAGATTCACATTGTTGCTTATGTACTTAAAGTTCACTTTTAGCCTTGGAAATCTCTTTGTTACAAGTTACAAAAACCCATTCAAAATGCTTAGCCATAGAACAGACTTGATTGTAAGGATATGGGACTTATCCCAGAACTCTAGTTCAGGGAGCGAAATCCATTGTGTCGGGGGTTGGGGGGGAGATAAAGCTTGGGGCTGTAAAGCTCTCAATAATCAAAGCATATTGAAAGAATGGATTCCCCTTCTAGACGCAATTTCATCACTGCTTTTTTTCAGCATTTCTCCTTCTTTCTTTGGGTTCTGAGTTTATAGATCTAGCCCAAATGACCAACCAAGACTGATAAGCAGCAGTTAATCCTGATTCAAATAACCAGGACAAAGGGGATTGCCCAGTTCCAATGAGATATCTGCCTCTGCATGAATTGGCAAGGACCATGGAGAGAGGGTCTTTAGGGCAAACAGGTTGCAAGGTCCCATCCCTTAGGTAGGGCAGGGGAAAATACCGCAGATGGGAATTTGTGGGCTAGGCAGTCCCTGCGAAAGGTGCACACCGCCAGTACACTTGTCATCTTTTCCCAGATGTGCAAGGAGCTTCTTGTCCCTTTAATAAACTAATCTTCAGTCCTGCATATTGCTAGTTACTTTCTGGGGAAAGGCTTCACTCTGTGAATGCCTCTCCCTACCTTTCTCTTTGCTCTGAATGTTCAGTGTTCCCTTACCAGTACCTTCTGGCTCTGGATGGTCAATATTTACACCTTTTTGTCCTTTGTTGAGTAAATATTCCTTGGTTGTTCTTGGCTAATATCTCTGTTACAAAAATGATGGACTTATGTCCAAAGATTATTTTTTTTCCCTGCTTATAGGCAGATGGCAAGGATTGATGGAGAATAATCAAACATAGTGATTTTGTTTACAGTGTTTATTTTGTATCTTAAATGCAGACATAGTACTCTCCAACAATCCTACTATACTTGTCAACTGTGTATATTTTCCCATTCACGAAAAAACTATATATAGCCTTACTGACTCTCCTTAGGTGTCCTCCATTTAAATAATTCTTTACGTTCAGCTGATAATTTCCCTCATAATTTTTTGAGCTTATAAACCAATAGATATTTCTTCATCTTTCCACCATCAGAATGACCAATGACTGACATTTCTGTTCATTCTTCTCTTACAGTGACTGGTATTGTTCTTGTTCCTAGACAATGCTGAACCTTCTGTTTAAATCCCTGAATCTATTCTCTCTTGCTCAAGGGCCTCACTCCTGCTTTATACACATACTTCTGAGCACCAGTTTTCCCCTTTCCATAATTTAGTTACCCGTATCATTACAAAAGCATTTCCAAATGTTTCCTCCTTTAAAATGCATTCTGTGAACTCTCCCAGACCTCCCTCTTACCAGTACCACATTTTTAAAGTTCTCCTTTGTTGTGAGATTGTTAAGTGTGGTATATGGATGGTGTTTCGACTTTATCACCTTGAATTCTTTTATCAGCCCGCTATGATTGTTCTCTTATCCCTGCCATTCCACTGAGACTATTCCTCCCAAAGCTATCAATGACATCTGTGTTGCTAATCCAATAATTTACTTCTCTGTCTTTATCTGAAACTTACACAAACATTAACTGTGGCTGGTGATTCCTCTCCCTTTGCCTTCTGTGACAGAACATTCTCCTGGCTTCCTTTCTTGGTGGCCTTTCGTTCTTGACTCACTTTACTAACTGCTCCTCTTCACAACTTTTGATCACAACTTTTTTTGGTAAGATTTTATTTATTTATTTGACAGCCAGAGATCACAAGTAGTCAGAGAAGCAGGCAGAGAAAGGGGGAAGCAGGCTCCCTGCTGAGCAGAGAGCCCGATGCCGGACCGATGCAGGGCTTGATCCCAAGACCCTGGGATTATGACCTGAGCCGAAGGCAGGGGCTTTAACCCACTGAGCCACACAGGTGCCCCTTGATCACAACTTTTGAATGTTGCATTGCCCCGTGGCTCAGTGATGGACCTTTTTTTCTTTTTTTAACTATTCATTTTTCCTAGATGAACTCAGCCTCCTGTTTATAAATAACACCTCGCACTTTCAAATTCACTTGTCACAGCATGACCTATCCCCACAGTGCTACACCACTATATGTAACTACCTACTTATCATACTGCTTAGATATTTAATAGACATCTCAAATTTAAAAGTTATGAGCTGGAATTCTTGGTTGTTGCCTATCCTTACTCTACTCATCCTGTATTCTTTCCCATTCAAGTAAACATTAAAATCACCTACCCAGTTACTTAGGTCAGTATACTTTAGGCTTATATTTCCCTCCTTTTACCTTATGAGATCCACTACCAAATTTTGTTTTGGCTCTGATTCTGAATCAAATATTCATCCATTTTTTTCTCTCTCTATTGCTATAGCTCTTAACCAAATCCTGAGCACCAGTTCAGGATTACTTGTCTTTTCTTGCTGAAAATAAAGCCCTCTGGTAGAATTTCAAATTTTAATCAAACCCTATACTTTTATTTACAGAATTTTCCACGACCAGGCCTCTGACCAGTCTCAGAACTCATTTCATGCTAGTCTTACCCAGGTTATAACACAATCAGCCACATACATACTCAAATGGCTTCTTTCTATTTTCAACACATCAACCTTGGTCACATTTCAGGGTCTTAGTCAACTCCAGCTGCGATAACAAAATTCCAGAGCTTGGATAGCTAAAATAATACTGATTTCTCAGAGAACTGGAGGCTAGAAAAATAAAAATCAAGATGACAACAGATATGGTGTCTGGTGAGGGCCCACTTTCTGGTTTGTAGATAGCTGAATTCTTGCCATTTCCTCACATGACAGAAAGAAAGCTTGCTTTCTGGCCTCTTATAAGGATACTAAACCTGTTCATGAGAGCCTGACCCCATAATCTAATCACTTCCCATATAGCAACACAATGGGTCACCTCCAAAAACCATTACAGTAGTGATTATGGTTTCAACATATGAATACTGGGAGGACATAAGATATATTCAGGATCTTTGCACTAGTTTCTCTGGTATGCTCGTTCCCTTTATTTGGGCTTATCTACCTTTCTTGACATTGAGATTGCAACAAGAGATTGCATTTTGAAAACAAAACAAAACAAGACAAAACAAAAAGAAGATTTCGTTGAACATGCCATCCCTTTCTACCATGTTGTCCTATTTTCATTCCTTGCAGAGCCCTTGTCTTTTGAGACTGAAACAGTATCTGCTTTATGGTATGTTGCCAATAAATATTAGTTGTTGCTCTTTTTCCATAACATTGCTGACATCTTGTAGGGCATGGATTTATTTTGTTTTTGTGAAGAAATAACAATTTCTAATTTGATTTGAATTAGAGTAAATAAGAGAATACAAAAGTGTGACTGAAAATAAAGTGAGAAAACTGAACCCTAAATTGAATATTTTCAGAAGCAGCATGTAATTAACCAAAATGGAAATCTGCTTTTGAGAAGATGGGGTGGGGATGAGAATTCATAATGATTGTGGTTCTTAGCATCCCGTTTTACATCTTAGTGGAAAGAAAAATAATTTCATATTGGAAGATTATCTTTATTTATTTATTTTTTTTAAACTGATCATGACCTTCCAGAACTTTGTGGTATATTCTTTGTGGGCAGATTGAAATCAGACTAGTACTTTGTCCTTTGATCTCATGTCTGTCTCTAATTGTAGCCCAGCTAGATGGACTTTAGGTATTCTGGTCATACCACTGAATGATCTGGGGAAATTAACAGGTCACATAATGGGTAAGACTCAGTGAACTATGGTTTTACTAAGAATTATTCTTAATTTTATACAAAGTCTTCATGGATGTTTTCTTCAGGAATTAAAAAAAAATGTACAAGGTAGAAGACTCAGAGGGTTTCCATATCTACAGATTTAGATAACAACCCACTGGTAAGTGTGCCTCTGTAGCAGAGCCCTGTGTTGTTTATATAATCCAGATGCTGTTCATCTTCTAACAGTGCTTCAGCTTTCCTGGGGGAGCTGCCCTGTTTTCCCACTTTGAGGATGTAGCTTTTCTGTGGAGTCTAGTAAGTTGCCAGCTCTGGGAGTAGGTGTATTTCTTAGTCAGTCTGGCCAATGAAAATATATCATATGCCCCTGGCTGAAGTTATTGGTTTAATGATAGGCAGATAATCAGAGTCAGTAAAATGAATAAGACTATTATTAGGATTGCTGGAAGAAAAGCACTCTTTTCTGTTTTTCCCAGCTTCATCAGGATAGACTGGGTGCCTGGATCTCTACACAAAGATAGCGAGAGTTTAGCTGAACAGACCCAGTGGACCGAGAGAGACCAGGCTGTGTTATTCCGTTGTGCCTATTCCTGGATCTTTGTTGTGGGAACCTGTAAACAGCAATCAAGGAAAACGAATTTCATATCCTGCTCATTTTTATGCTACAATATAAATTAACTTGTATTGACCTTTAAATTGTATTTATGGTGGTCTTTGTGGTGAGAAAATACTTATTAAATTTAGATATATAATTGAGAATTCATGGCATTGGGAATTGAAAGGAATAACACAGAGGTTTGAAAACCATGTCGAATCAATAAGTTGTACACCTGAAACTAAAGTAATACTGTGTGTCCACTCTACTCAGAAAGCAAACAAAAACAACATAACACACAAAACATCACCCCAAATTTTCATTTCTGGTTGGGAAGATAGGATTGGTTACGTGAAGCAGTTGAATGGGGGAAACTGCTTTACCTCTTCGTCAAAATGAGAAGGATCATTGAATTTGATGGTTTAGGAAAGTGAGAGATCAATACGGTTTAGGAATGCAGAGGATTCATGGAAGATGGGAGACTTGGATTAGATCTTAAAGCTTAGGTAGGCAGTGTGTACTTGGAGAAGGGTCAGGACACTTTTTGGTGAGGAGCCAACAAGAAACCCTTGGTGCTTTGGGGGAACAGTAACCCAATGTGATTGGAGCTGAAGATGTCCCTTAATAATAGAAACTCTTCGAATTGTGATGTGCCAAATCAGTCATTTAAAGAATGTGGTTTGGTCAAATCTCAAAACAAACTTACATTAGAAGACTTTATTTCCAGTTTACAATCCAGAAAATTAGGTTTTGTGCAGTTCTGCAACATGTCTGAGTTACCTAGTTGACAGGGTACAATGATAAGGAAAAATGCGCCTCATGTCTTAACGTAGAGCTTGCCCTTTTGAAGGTTGCACAGTCTGATTAGTTCACAGAGTTGAGTACTCCAGTGAGAATTCTCTGGAGGGTCTCTAAGAAGTTAGAGACTGCCCATACAGTGAGGATTTTAAGTTGACTTAGGATTTTGGTGCAGTTTGAAACAACGTAAATAATGAGACCTCTTCCTCTGGTCCTTGATGTGACTCTGATAAGGAAGTATTTTCTCCATGGGAGGAAGGCTTTCTCTGTGTCTATTTCATCCCAGTGTCCCTGGGAGCACCTGTCTTCATCACTGCATCGGTTCTCCAGCGTGTTTCTACAGTTTAGAGTGAAATTAGAATTGGAACAGGAAGGTTAAAGCCTGTTCTGCATTAGATATATTTAAATCTATTTGTAAATTTTTCTAACAGCTGCGAAGTGGCTTTTTAACGTGTCCAGTAATTGAAATGATTTTGTAATGCAAGTCTTGTCATACATCATTAAGATCATCTTCTTACCTCTAGGCCGATTTAGGAGTGGCTCAGACATTTGGACTGCCCTGCTGAATAATTCTAGTTTGTTTATAGCGATCGGAAATGCAACATTAGGTTTGGTGATTCCAGAGTGTTACTTTCAGATGTCCAAAGTCTTACCAGCTTTAGAGTTATTTTGCAGAACCTGTCCTTGTCTTGGTTACCAGGGTGTGGGAATACCAGTCTCTTATTATTTATTATAGGAGATAATATTTTCCCTGGAGATGTATGTCTCTGTCTCTCACCATTAAATCTAGAAATGGAGATTTGCCCACAGTGCTGTCCTGTGGTGGCACCAATGCCTTTGCCTCTAAAGCTCTCATCCAGTCTTGCTTTGATTTTTCCGGTTATTTCCATTATCTGTTGCTGCTGTCACAGCAGCAATTTTGCTCTTTTACATTCATAGTGGTACTGAGGACTCGGTAAGCTGCAAACACAGTGCTTCATTTTAGTTGATTTTTACTAAGAATACCCAGTTACATAAACCTGTATCAGTATAAACATACTAGAATTTTTTTTTAAAGATTTTATTTATTTACTTAGAGAGAGAGAGAGCATGAGAGGGGAGAGGGTCAGAGGGAGAAGCAGACTCCCTGCTGAGCAGGAAGCCCGATGTGGGACTTATCCCGGGACTCCAGGATTATGACCTGAGCCGGAGGCAGTTGGTTAACCAACTGAGCCACCCAGGTGCCCCTAAACATTACTAGAATTAAGGCTGAGGCAGCATCCAGGGATGTAGCAACCATGTTGTAAGCCAAGATCTTGCATCAAAATTCTCATTTAAAGAATTCCAAAGCTGGAGAGAATCGAGAGAGGTGCCAGCCATAACAGGAAAATAGAAATGAAGCCAAAGCAAAGCTAGGGCTGAAGAGAAGGAATAATTCAGGGCAATGCAAAGCAGAAGCTAAAAAGCCAATGTGGGTCAAACCCGGCACACCTCAGATGCTTCATCCAGAGCAAAGACACCTAACTCTGTTGGGCTGGATTTTATGCTACTGGATTTTATTTTCACTTTCTGTTTTTAACATTCAGAAGCTTCTACTTCCAGAAATTCTTTAAGATGCCAAGTGATTTATACGGTGCTTGATTGAAAACTGGTGCATGGTGCTTTGCATATATTATCTTTAATCCTCATAAGAACCCTCAAAGTAAGTATTTTTACTTCAGTTTTACTGATGAGGAATGTCTAACTCCAAGTGATTTGGAAAAATGCATCTGGGTTTATACAGTTGTGTGGCAGAGCCAGGATTCACAGCCAGTTGCGTTTGAATCCAGACCTGGTTTGGTTTTCTCTGAACTCCCTCAGCCTGCTTTCCCTTTAACTAATAGGATACCTAGTCAGAATGTCACCTCTCCCGTCGGAATCAAAACTATACATAGGCAAAACACAAAGGGGTAAAAGAAAATGTAGCACTCAAGTATTTTAATTTATTGTCTTTTCCAATCAGCTCAGAGAAGTTAGGTAACTTTCCGAGGTCGTTTATTTCAGTGTTGCTAAAACTGTTCTGAAAGGTGGGTCTCTAGATTCCTAGGCTAGTATTATGCTCTGAGATCTCAGACCCTTTGGACTGTGCCACTGAGGGATGAGGCTATGGGAATTTGGAATCTTAGTCATTACATTCTCTCCCCTCTCTTCCCAGGCAGTCTGTACGCTTTGAATCCAGAAATGTATTCACTGATCAAACATTTTGACCTTATTAAGGTTCGAGAGAGGTTGTCATTGAAATGAATATCCCTGAAGGGATGATTTCACATTAGAGAGGTCATAGGTGAGCGCCTGGTGTCAAAATTGATCCATCATACATGAACAGGCAGCATGTGATTCCATTTTTCGGTTGGTGTTGATGCTAGGTAATAATAAATTCCTTTAGCCTCAAGGGATTTGTTGCAGCTTGAGTTCTGCCATGGAAAATTTCATCAGTTTAGTAGCAGTGAAGTCCTACCCTGAAAGAGGTGTGCAAATGATTTCTGATACCAAGAAAACAACCCAGAGATCCAGTCATTTGCATGGAAATTAGATGAAGCCCTGGAGCCCGGGACCTGCTTTGGTTTTGGACATCACTGAAAAGAAAAGAAACACTTATATGATGCCAGACACCAAATAACATTTTCATTGGACCAGTTGTAATTTTAAAACGGAGAAGAACAATAAAAGTAATATAATTTTCTGTTCTGGCTAAAATTATCCCATCCCCCAAACTGCTGCTTAAATGATCTCTCTAAAACAGTGGTTCTCAAAGTGTGGTTCCTGAATCACCAGCATCAGGTGTGTTAGCATCACCTGTGAACTTGTCGCAAATGAAATTCTCAAGATATTCCTTAAATCTACGAAATCAGAAAGTTTGAGGACAGGATCCAGGATTTATTTTTTAAAGATTTTATTTATTTATTTGACAGAGATCACAAGTAGGCAGAGAGGCAGGCAGATAGAGAGAGGTGGAAGCAGGCTCCCCGCTGAGCAGAGAGCCCGACGCGGGACTCGATCCCAGGATGCCGGGATCATGACCTGAGCTGAAAGCAGAGGCTACAACCCACTGAGCTACCCAGGTGCCCCAGGAATTTTTTTTTTAATCAAGCCTTCCAGGTAATACTGATGTTCACTGAAGTTTGAGAACAAATACCTTAAAATTGACAACTATTTTTGTCATCCTGGGTATATGTATCACAACTATGCTGTTTGCAAGTGTCAAGAGCTCAGATTTGTTCCGACCAAGAGGACTTTGTTGGTCCCCCTCTCTGGGAAGTCAGAGATACAGCTCACTGCACGAGAGTTCAGATGTTATCATTATAGCCATGCTCTTCTTGAGCTCTTGGACCTGTTTTCCTCAAGGGTATTTCCTATGTAGGCAGCTTCTTTATGTATAAAGAGGGGAACTGTCAGCTCTAGGCTTCGATAGTTGTCATGGACCATTTCTTTTTTCCTAATGGCTTCAGAGTATGTGGGGGGGTTACTCTCTCTGGCTTCTCCTGAGTCAGTTGCCATCCCTGAGCTAATGATCAATGTGGCCCGTCAGATGAAGTGTTCTGAGTAATCAGATTTGGGTCATTGTTGCCCATGGACCCAGTGAGTGGTATCAACACCACTTAAACTGCATCTACTAAGGTCATTTTCCCAAAGGAAGAAATGAAAAACAATGAAAACAAAACAAAAGTTCATTTTCCATACAGGGATTTTGTGGGCTGTATTATGCCCCCCACAAAATTTATATATTCAAGTCCTGACCTCTCCTACCTCAGAATTTGGCCTTATTTGGAAATAGTGTAACTGTGGACGGGATTAGTTTAGGTGAGGCCATGCTGGAGAAGGGTGGGCCCCTAATGCAGTACATGTGGTGCCCCTATGAAAAGGGGAAACTTGAACACAGGACTAAACACAATGAGCCATCATATAAAAATTGGATTTTATTGCTACAACCCAAGGTGCTACCAGAGGCTAGGAGAGAGGCCTGGATCAGATCCTTCCCTAGCAGCTTCAGACGGAGCATGGTCCTGCCAACATCTTGATTTTTAGACTCCTAGCCTTCAGAATTGTGAGACAGTAAATTATGTTTTTTATACCACCCAGTTTGTGAAACCTTGTTATGGCAGACTCAGGAAACACACGCAAAGGTCAAGTGCTTATTCCTTCTAATGGTACATAAGGTTTTAATCAGTACTGTTCAACACTGCCTGCATAGTGGAACTGTTTAGTTGGTGTATCATTTAGGCTCTCAGGACACATGTCATGCTCTGTGGGAATAACTGAGGAGAATTTAATGAAGTTATTATTTACGGAGGTGTGGGCAATGTTATGAGATCCACTAAATGATGAAGGCTCTAGCAGCATTAGCAGCAAGGTGCTGTCAGGAGCTCCCTTGAGCCAGGAGAGGGAGAGCTGAACTGCCAAGTGTTAGAGTAGCGAATTAAAACAGCAAGCCAAAAATGAGAGTTAAGCCTTCAGTCAGTGACTGAGGTGGTAAAACAAGCAAGACCCTAAAACCAGAGCAAGTCCAGACTCTCAGTGTCTCATTGTTTCCCAGGGAGGCATACCAGTCAAGAGTCGGATGGATTAGCCCAGATATGGGGGTCATCTCAATGTTGAGGGAGCCCCAAACAAAAGCCTGTGGCAGCTTAATGGACCCTTGAGTTGGGGAGTTGTGGAGAGAGAGTGGATAAAGGGGAGGGACAAGGAATGAAAAGTGTTAGGTATTGAGATAGGGTGGGCAGACATCTCAAGTTTTGCCTGTCCTCCCCCATAAAGAGGTCTCAGTGGAGGCACCTGAAGAAGACTTCTGCCCAAGGCCTCAGGTAAAGAGACCTGGGAATGAAGTCACAAAGTACAGAAAAGTAAATGTATTAAGAACCTTTCTGGGCAGAGAGGCCTGAGCCCTTGCCTTCAGCTCCCTTCAGGGAGTGGAATGTGTTAGTGTGGGTAGAGCAACTTGCCCCCATGAGGCCCACCCAGGTAAAGCATTCGTCATTGTCTATGGTCAGGCCTGAAAATTCACACAGGTTTTTTCAGCGGGAGCCAGACTTGTCAGATGCTATTATTACACCAGATTAAAGAAGACAAAAGAAGGAACGACTGCTTTTTTTTTTTCTTTAAGATTTTATTTATTCATTTGACAGACAGAGATCACAAGTAGGCAGAGAGGCAGGCAGAGAGAGAGGAAGGGAAGCAGGCTCCCTCCTGAGCAGAGAGCCCAACATGGGCTCAATCCCAGGACCCTGAGATCATGACCCAAGCCTAAGGCAGAAGCTTTAACCCACTGAGCCACCCAGGCGCCCCAAAAGAATGCATTTTAAGCCCAGTGAAAGTCATTGTCATGGTCACTGGAGGAAACACTGCCACACTCAGAATCAGTCGGGGGACAGCATGGTGGAAGGAACAAATCCTCCAAGATCCTTCCCCTTCTCCAGATTCCTTCTATTCCCAGATCCATTGTGGTAGCAGGTAAGGGGTCTGGGTAAGGCTGTTCTTAGCTGGCAGCTTCCCACAGTACAAGTTTAAGAATGGCCAGGAGTGGGGAGCACATGAAGCATAATCAGCCCTCTGAGCTTTGAAAAATCACCAGAGCTTGGTCTCCCTCTCTAGAGATTCTGATTTAATTGGTTGGAAGTAGACTTGGGCATTTGTGTATATTAGATTTTGTAATGAAATCTAACCTTCACAAAAAGTTCACAAATAATAAGTGAAAGGCTTAATGAGTTATCATGAAGTGAACCCACCCATGTAATCACCACAAAATCGAGAGACAGAACACTATTGCATTCTAGAAACCGCTCCCAATCACCCTTTTCTAGCTTCTCCCCAAAGGCAACCACCCAATCACCCTTTTCTAGCTTCTCCCCAAAGGCAACCACCCAATCACCCTTTTCTAGCTTCTCCCCAAAGGCAACCACCCAATCACCCTTTTCTAGCTTCTCCCCAAAGGCAACCACCCAATCACCCTTTTCTAGCTTCTCCCCAAAGGCAACCACCCACTCACCCTTTTCTAGCTTCTCCCCAAAGGCAACCACCCAATCACCCTTTTCTAGCTTCTCCCCAAAGGCAACCACCCAATCACCCTTTTCTAGCTTCTCCCCAAAGGCAACCACCCACTCACCCTTTTCTAGCTTCTCCCCAAAGGCAACCACCCAATCACCCTTTTCTAGCTTCTCCCCAAAGGCAACCACCCACTCACCCTTTTCTAGCTTCTCCCCAAAGGCAACCACCAATTCTGATCTTGGGCAGCACAGAGTAGTTTACCTTTTTCTTTTTTTAACTTTATACACATAAATCATAGAGTTTACTTTTTGTGTGTGTCATATTTTCACTTCAATAGAATCCATCCCATCTAAGTGTCCATCCACCTACCATGTCAATATTTACCAATGTTAGCCTTTTCTTGACTTTTTGAAGGGAAGAGTCATTTCATGTTTGGGATCTTAACATTAAACAGTTTCCATTTTGCAATTTTGCAGCAGTTACATATCTACTTGTCTAGCAGCAATAAATAGGTGTATTTTGGCAGCATTGGCTTTCTTACTCTTTTAAGCCAACTATGTTATAGTGTATGTCAGAGATTCAATGAGACATTCTAAGGGGATGTCCCAACGATGACATGGTTTGTAATGATGCATGAAAAAGAGCTCACTCTGTCAGACATGTGTGTAATTATAGAGACACTACGTATACATACATTATTTGTAGGACAGAAATAGGATTTCTGAGTAGAGATTCCAAGGAATTTTCTGTTTAGTGTTGTGGGACAAGTTGTTTGAATTGAGTAAGGGTGTGGGGTTAATGATCACTAGTTAATGACTTTAGCAGATTGAAACGAAGTAATGCGATTTTTGAGGTAAACAAAATGTGTCACATAAATACAGAACTGGGATGATAAGTTGCAGTGCTACAAGGTAAATATTTAGACCATGACAGATTCTAGAATCCCACTTGTATATTTAAAAAATGTAGCAAGGGATAGAAGGTCTATTATAAGGAAAGATGGCTCATTACCACACACATACACTGAGCGCGAAGGATGAAAATATGATGTGTAACAAAGTCAAGCATTATGTAATTTCAAATGAACAGTCATTTCAAGTTTTAAATTTAAATGAGACTTAGTTGACTGTCTTTACCAAGTCAGTGTTGTGTAACTAGGTCCTTATGTCCTGCCCAGCATCTAAAATCTAGTTAGTCTCTTTTTGTAGATAGCAAATATATTTAGAACTTAGCTTGACGAAAATGATGTATGATGTGAGGCTTCTCTTTGGGACACTTGTCTGTTTTTTGGAAGAGGAAAACTTGTGAAATAAGATCGGCTCTGTCTACAGAATCCTGTCACTAGTCCTGCAGTGGCATCAAGACTGAATGGATGCTGGCAATTCTTTCCCAGTAGAAGTCTTTAATATAGTAAAGGATCACCTGTCCCTTTCTATAAGTGGTTGTTCATAAACTATCTTGTTCTAATTACATATAAAGTCATGCTGATAGTGTGAATTCCCAACGGATGCTCAGACGAGAGAACTAATTCAGCTAGTACTTTGGGGACAGCGGATCTTGAGAGCCTTGCTTTGAATTATGCAATTTGCTACAAATCTTTCTTAAAGGAACTCTTTTTTTCTTTCTCTTTTTCCCCCCAGAAATTATTCTTATTTTGATAGCTCTGTGCCATATGCTTGCAACTTGAAACTTTTTCTGACTTTTAAAACTGTTTTCAGTTTCATTATTCTGGGCAAAACTCCTAATTCTGTAGCTAATGTGACATTCACCATTCTCTTACCATAGAAAATGTTTCAACACTGACAACAACAAAATAATCTCTAATAACTGAAATAGTTCTAAGGGGCTTTGAAGAGGGGCACACTCTCACACATCTTCCTCAGGCACTAAGTCAGTGTCCTTGCCTGGCAACCATGTCACTCACATTGAGTGATAAGGTTTGAAGAGATTCAGATTTGTATGAGAGGAGGTAAATCTACCCGTTGAAGAATTGTTTCAAGTATACACAATATGAGTGACAGTACGGACTTTTAATGACAGAGTTCCCTCTGTTAAAGAAAGGATGAGATGCTAGGGGCTCCTATGTCTAGTACAGTCGGATATAATTTCACAAATATTTAAGATGATTATTGTAAACAGTATATTTTGAGTAAGGGGGGTATGAAGATTACAGAGCACTTTTCCCCAGATACTCAACCTTGGCCCATTATAATTTTTTTTAACCTTTTGTTTATTTATTTGACAGAGATCACAAATAGGCAGAGAGGCCGGCAGAGCGAGAGAGCAGGAAGCAGGCTCCCTGCTGAGCAGAGAGCGCAATGCCGGGCTGGATCCCAGACCGTGAGATCATGACCTGAGCCAAAGGCAGAGGCTTAACCCACTGAGCCACCCAGATGCCCCCGCCCATTATAATATGATGGTCTGTACTGGTCTACACTGGTCTGTAGCAAAGTGAGAATATTGTTGATTCTTAATGATATTGCCATTAACTTTAGATGGTTCTTTAGTATTTCCCTTTCCTATTTCTTGATTTTAAAATTATTTCTTTTATGGTATGTCATGATGGTACTTGTTCAGGATTGTGATTGTTGCTGTTTTTTGTTTGTTTATTTTATTAACACTCTTACCTGAAAATGTTTTAGAAACAAATGCCTTTATGTTCGATGCCTTTTGAAAAAAATCTTGTAAGTGGCAAAAGACCAAAGACTTCTTGTATAGGATGCTATTCTAGATGATCAGAACAACAACAACAAAAAAAATGGACAGAGAATTTATTTCTACTCTGTAGACTGTAATCTGCAATGATACCTCAAAGGGTTGATGGACCTTACTTCCAAGTCACATTCTGAATTAACAACGTAGGTAGAATGTTGCTCTTCTGTTGGTCAGTGGTCCCCGTGAGGGAAGGATTTCCAGGAATATCTCCTCTAATTTCACACTTGTCCTCATTTTCACCTAGATTATATAAGGAGGAGTTGTTAGGAATTGGTCTGAGTTTTGCATGGCTGTGATTATTGTGCCTGGGTGTAATGGCTGGCTCAGGCTCTGTATTCCCTGTGACTTGAGTGTTAGGAGGAGTCAGTCCAGGTGAGGATCTGACTTCCATTACCTCATCTTTCTCCTTCTGTGGTTGTCTACCGAAATGTTGAACTGGAGTTCAGCAATATCTAAGATTCTTGTTTCAGTTCGATGGGGAAAGGAGGCCTCTTATGTAGGGTTGGAGCTATATATAGTTTGGACATCATAATGCATTGCTATTTTACTTTGGGTTACTACTCTTTGTTGTTGATATAGTTGTCTTGAGAAAGTTGGGGGTAGAGATGCATTCCGGGATTGGGCTTGGGTATTTTCAGATTCTCTGGTTATGGTTCCACCTAACAGAAACTCAGGTATATTAACAGTTAATACCCTGCCTGGTATCATGAAAAAGTCAACTTTGCTCTTTTGTTCTAAGTGGAGATTTCTATAAAACTGAGAAATTTCTGAGATTATTAATGGCTGGTTTTGTGCTGATTTTCCCTTAGCAAACCCTTTTCTTACCTCATTAATCTGTTTATCCCTTCCTCTATCAGATCACCATTTACCTAATAGAATTGATTCTTGTACGATATATCATGCTTCGTTGTAAAATTTTGTCAGAGACTTAGGCTTCTCCTAAAAGACTGTAAATCTTTAAGTTGAGGACTGAATTCCATTTATCTTTCTATCTTCAGCACTTATCACTGTGCCTGACATCTTGTAAACATTCACTGAAATTTATTGAATGAGGATAGGAAGAAATACATGAGTAAATTAATTAATTTCATCTAGTCTGATACTAATGCAGTTATAATATTTACTTATATCAGCAGATATATCACCATTGTTCTTAATGTTCAGTTCTTTCCAGTCTTAGTCCTGTGGGCTGGCAATAGGAGCTTTCTTTTCTCACCCTTGTGAGTTCATAAACTGAATTTCTTTGGCTTAAGATTCCCTGAGATAGCCATAAAAGCACCCGTCATTTCCTTTGCATAAGGATGCCTCCAATCCTGTCTCTTGTCCTTATGATGCCCATATATGACTTTATGGTTTCTGCATGACAGAGCAGCATGACACACATTGACCCAAATAAACAAACGCCCTCATCTGAGCTGATGTTATTTGGAAGTGACAGCAAGTTCTTATGCCAGCACATGGGTTTTATGACATTACCCAGGAACCCAGAATTTCACAGTGTGTTTTCATTTCTATAAGCATTGTTAACAATAAAGTTTTATTTTTCTTTTTTCTCCCTAGCACATCTGTTTGCCTTATAAAGGCATTCTTTATATGTTTAGTCCCACGTGGGTCATTTTTCAAAAAACAAAGCCTCAGTATATAGGGAGACTGATTTCTCTTTTCAGTGTCTGTAAATAGCTATAGTACTGAAAGTAAGAGGAAGCAATCTGGAACCGGTTACCTTTTTGTCATCAGTAGCTATAGCTTTACTCGTGCAGAATAAGATGCAGTAGGTCCTTTGATTTTTGATTATTTGTTTTGTTTCTGCTGTATTTGCTAGTTCTATAAATTATTGAAGTGTAAATGATTGCTTGAGACAATCAGCCCTGTTTTGTGTGTGTGTGTGTGTGTGTGTTTTAAATGAATTGGCCCTTTATGTTTATCTTCCTATAAACTCATTGGTTTGCTCCTATAAGCCATCTGTGAACTACTTAACGATACCCTTCTGTGACCTATTTTCTTTGCCTACAAAATGAAGATTTCAACTAAAATTTTTTCCAACCCAATACACTATGATTTAGGAACGTTTATTATGTTTTTCTTCTAGGATTCTAGCCAGTTAACTTAAGATACTGATTCTTTTATGTATTGTGGTCTCAATAGTCTCAGGCTTATGTCACTGCAAATTTGATAAATAGGATCTCCAATATGTTCAATGGTGTCACAGAATGTTCACGGAGATAAGCCCAGTAGGGAATCATTCATTCGGTGCTATGTTTTAAACATGGAACTTTAATCAGTTATGAATCTACTAAGTTTTCCTTATTTCAGATTCATTTTGTATACTACATATAGATATCAAGAAAAGATTTCCAAATGCTTTTCTGCAGCCCAACTGTCCCATGTGTATCATGTCTAACTTATCTATCTCTCAACTCTACCAAAAGAGAATGTGATTAGTATGATATTGCTCATTTTCAAATACTTATATATCTAATGAACCCATTTCTGCCTCCCAGTGCTCACCCACCACTCTGCTAGACCATCTTTCTTGAAGTTTTCCTGGAAATTACAGTAAGTTCGCCTATCAGAAATTTGAAATTCTGCCTGTTTCTTCTGAGTCTTGCAGAGACATCAGCCCATCTCTAGTTTCTTTGTGTCATTCTCATTCTTTCTGATTCTTCCAAGAGCCTGGCTATAGATCAGATAACTCACGTCCCTCCGCATCCCAGGAGGTGGGCCCATCATAAGCTCAGCCTAGAGTTGTTATACTCTTGTTCAGTGTCCTCACACATTTTAGACCTTTCCTAACTGTTTACCACAGTTACTTGTGTGTAATTTTCTTCATCAGAGAAGGCAGAAAATGTAGGTGTTGAATAGCTCAAGTGCGTCTTTGTCAAACACCAGTATTAAATCAATTGATTTTTTTTTCTTGGTTCTTGACACTTTTTACAGTCATTTTGGTTTTGCTGACAGTGATCATCATGCTTTGTTGCAATATCTTTTTTTATTATTTATTTATTTATTTATTTATTTTTTAAGGCTTATTTATTTATTTGATATTCAGAGATCACAAGTAGGCAGAGAGGCCGGCAGAGAGAGAGAGTGCAGGGAGCAGGCTTACTGCTGAGCAGAGAGCCCAATGCTGGGCTGGATCCCAGACCCTGAGATCATGATCTGAGCCGAAGCAGAGGCTTAACCCACTGAGCCACCCAGGCACCCCAACAATATCCTTTTTTCGTATTGTGTCTGTATTTCTTCACTCGTTTGATCTTTTCATTGCCTTTGTTACATAACCACTCTGGTTTCCTTTTTCTATCTCATTGAGGTACTTTACTAATTATGAGTTATGTTTTCTTCCTTTTTTTTCTTTAATTGAAGTATAATCGACACACATTGTTTTAGTTTAAAGTGTATGACATAGTGATTCAACAACTGTATGCAGTATGCTATGCTTACCACAAGTGGGCTGCTACCTGTCACCATAGAACCTTACCGTTAACTACATTCCCTACACACTACATATGCTGGTACCTTTTATACCTGTGACTTAGGATTATGTTTCTTAGAACCTCATGATCTCCTCAAGCCATCATCCTTTCCAGACCGAAATGCTGTGCAATCTCTCCTATAACCTGAGTATAGAAAAATTTGGCTACTTAGAAATCCATGCTACTCATTTGACCGCCAGGCTTAACCACCACATATACAAGAGCTGAACAAGGAAAATTGTTAGTTTTAGTCACAGTTAGTTGTCACTTCAAAGTCTGTTGAGGAATTGCATTACTCTTATTTCACTAAGCAATATTCCTTTTTAGGCCAGAGTATGCTTCCCTACATCAAATCTCTCAACTTCAACACTAATGAATTTTAGGCTGGATAAGTCTTTGTTGTGAGGTGCCATCCTGTGCATTGCATGCTGTTTTCCATATCCTGGTTTCTGTCCACCAGATGCCAGTACACCTTCCTCCACTTACAATATCTCCAGACATAACCACGTGTTCTCTTAGCCGTTAAATGATACTGGTTGAGAACCGCGGCTCTTCTAGATTGCTTTGCTCTCCAGGAGATGGAATTTCCAGTCAAGCTCTTGTCATTTGCTTTATCATTTCTCAAGCACACTTCCCCTCTGCATTATGTAACAGTAATTCATCATCCCCTTTCCCCCTCTGGTTAAGTAGCTGCCATAAAATACTTTTTCCTCTCATCTTTTATCTTTAAGTACCTCTTCTTTTATTAGACTTCTGCCCTCAGGTGAATGGGTTTTATAGCAAATGTTTATAGTATTTAAATACAGACCTATGCTACCTCCCTTTGGGGGCATAATTGGGATTTTAAATGGTTTTGAAATAGAATCTGCCTTTTTAAAAAAGATTTTTTAAGAGTTAAATACTGACAAAAGTACCAACAATATAAGCTTACAAAAAAAGTGAACTGAGTGGTGAATGCAGTGCTATGAAAGTTTGAATAACATGCACAACATTTGATGTAATATGAAGTTAATAAAGAATGTAGGACTTCAGATTTTAAAGGAAATGTAGGATCAAATGGAGAGGCAGAGACCGTGGGAAAGTCACAAATGGTTAAACTATCCATGAACAAAAGTTGCACAACTCCACAAAACAAAGTATTTGGAGGAGGTATGCACACTTTGTTTACCAGTTCAGCTGAAGAAGTTTCAAGGGAAATGGTGAGCTTTTTACTGGGTGATAGATAGTTTATAGCTGCTAAAACAGATTACCTAAAACTAGCTGCTATAACAGATTACCTCAAACTTACAGGCTTAAAATGACACAAAGGACAGCAAATTTTGTGTTTATAAATTTGTGGTTAAACGTCCTCATTGGGCTAAAATAAAGCAATTGGCAAGTCAACATTTTTCTTTGGGGCTGTAGGGGGGAATCTGTTTTCTTGCCTACTCTCGCTTCTGGAGGTCTTGTATTCCTTGGCTCATGGCCCCCTTCCTACATTCTCACAGCCAGCAACAGCAGGTGAGGTCTTTCTTGGGCTGCAGTTTCTCTCTTTCTCTAATTACAGCAAAAGTACTCTAATTTTAGAGACCCATGAGATTAGGTTGGGCATACCCAGGTAATCCAGTAAAATCTTTTTATCCCAGGGTCCTTATTTGAATCATAGCTACAAAGTCCCTTTTGCATATTAAATAACATATTTACACTTCTAGGATTATGATGAGAGAGGGCATCTTTGGGGGAGGGGTATTATTCTACCTGCCAGATAAAATGCCTAAATGCAAAGACCTTGAATAATTGCTGGAGGGTAATGCCTCAAGTCTGTAGAGAAGCAGGAGCCATTGAAGGGGAATGAAGTTTCATAAACACAGATCATTATTGCATATGAAAGTATCCCTTTAGTAGGTTTCAAGTTTGTTTCCATTTCTCCTTTTTTTTCTTGGTATTCCTTTGATCTCTCTGTACCTATGCTACCAATTACAGTGCAACCCCCATCCTTATATAAATGCCAAAGTATACAGTGGAAGTTTTGGCATCCCTGTATATTTACTGTGAATCAAAGTAGAAGGCAAATCAACTAGGGCTGGAGTACTGAGGGGCATTCCTGCAACAAAAGTATTGGCTCTAAGTCACAAGGAACTTGGAGCCAAAGGATAAAATAGATCAGATGAAATATTCTGCCAGAAAAATGATGATGACTGACCAGAGGTTAAGGTTATGAAATGGGTCATCTTAGTCCTTACAGGCTGCTGTAACAGATTACCATAGACTGAGTGGCTTATTAAACAAGAGATGAAATTTTCACAGTTCTGGAGGCTGGGAAATCAAAGATCCAGGTGCCAGCAGATTTGATGTCTGGTGAGTGCACACTTCCTAGTTCATAGACAGCCATCTTTTATGCTGTGTCCTCATACAGAGGAAGGGGTGAGGGAGCTCTGGGGTCTCTTTTATAAATGCGCTAATTAATCCCATTCACAAGAGCTCTACCCTCATGACCTAAGCACCTACAAATAACATTATCTTGAAGATTAGATTTTAACATAGGAATTTGGTGGGGGGACACAAATAGTCTATATTTAAATAGGTAAATAAAGGAGAGCATTTACAACCTACAACAAATAGCAAGAGTGTAAAAAGAAGGCAAAGTCTGCATCAGCTAGAAATCCTCTCATTATTCTTACATTAAGAGCCAGTGATTTAGTTTTCTTTTCTTTCCTTTTTTTTTTTTAAATTTATTTGACAGAGAGTGGGAGAGCGAGAGAGTGAGAGAAAGCACAAGCAGGGGGAGCAGCAGAAAGAGAGAAGCAGGCTCCCCACTATTCAGGGAATCTGAAGCAGGGCTTGACCCCAGGACCCTGAAGGCAGATGCTTAACTGAGTCATCCAGGTGGCCCCAATAATTTAATTTTCTAAATCAAGTTAACCTAGGGCTCAGACTTTAATGATTAGCGTTTCTCCCAAAGACCTGTAAGACCTAGTAGTCTGCTGATAGGAGAATCATGGAGTATTGGTTACAAAATATATTTAATGATCAGCAGTTTCCAAACCTGCATTATAATATCCCAGGGGAAAATAAAGAAATAAAATACATATTCTCAGACAAGCCTGACCTGCTGTCTCAGAATTTCCAGGGGAGGTATTTATGAGTTTGTATTTTCAATAAGCTTCCCAAACAATATCTTTATTTTCTATTTTATTATTTTTTAAAGATATATTTATTTATTTGAGAGAGAGTATAGTGGGCTGAAGGACAGAGGGAGAGAATCTCAAGCCAACTCCTTGCTGAGCATGGAGCCCAACTCAGGGCTGGATCCCAGGACCTTGAGATCATGACCTGAGCTGAAACTAAGATCTTCAGAAATCATTATAAACTATCTTAGTTATTGTATTTTTCACTTTCTATTTTTTTCCTTTGGATTAAACAGAGTATGTAATAAAGATAATCTGTAAGGGAATATAATATTTTAAACCAATCAAACTAAAGTTCTGATTGCATATTTTGTTTAATTAATGTTGTCATCCTCTTCCCAACCCTCCCTTCTCTAACTTTGCATGTTAACATCTAAAATGCTTCTTAACCCATTCTGATTTTGCATTTGAGGACTAATTGGTAATGGCAGAGTTCTTTGTGTGTGGGGCACTGATTCACTTCAACAAATATTTACTCTGCCCCATGCAGCAAATAGAAATTGAGGTAGTTCCCACGATCCTCATTTCTTGGTGGTCATGCTATTACATGATTTCCTTCACTTGAATGTGGGAAGAACCTGTGACTTGGTCTTAAACAAGCAAAGGTAATGGAATGTATATGATTATAGTTCATAAAATGCTAGTGTCCATCTTGCTAGAATCTTTCTCATCTTCACTGTGAGGAAGCAGGTGGCGATTTGGGGGAATCTTACATAATAAGGAATTGTGAGCAGCTTCTAGAAGTGAGTTTGGCTTCCAGCCAACCAGCTAGAAACCGGTTCTGACAGCGGCAAGGAGCTGCATTCTTCAAACAGCATGAATGTTGCCTTACATATCGAAGGAGCAGTGGGTACTAGCAGTATGCTGCCAGTCCCTTCCTGAAGAATGGGTGCAGAAGGTATAAATAACGAGGTTCCCCCAAGGAGAATAATTGTTTCTGTCATATGTAACATGTGATCTATTGACCTCAATAACACTGATTTAAAGATGCTCTGGAGTTTGATAAAAATGGATTGAACATACCTCAATATTATTGGTGCAAAATGAGCTTTTCCTTTTTTTTTTTTTTACTGTTATCCACAATACCCCATGATATTTTAAAGAACAAGTTGATAGTAGAGATTAATGCAGAGAATTATATACCTCTAATTGCTTAATTATGTAATGGTCTTTTATTGTATGATTGATTATTTGTACTCAGGGGAGTTTGTTTTTTGTTTTTGTTTTTTGTTTTTTTTTCCCCTCAAGTTTTAACTTTTGAAATACTCTGATTAAAAAAAAATAAAGGAAAGGGGTACCTGGAGTGGCTCAGTCAGTTGAGTGTCTAACTCTTGATTTTGACTTGGGCCATGATCATGAGATTGAGCCCTGAGTTGGGCTTCATGCTGGGCTTGGGATTCTCTCTTCCTCTCCCTCTGCCCCTCCTCTGCTTGTCCTCACTCTTTCTAAATAATAATAATAAAAAATTAAAAAGAGATATATATCAACACGATAAGGGCCGTAAATGGCAAGCCCACAGATAACATCATACTCAATGGTAAAAAGCTGAAAACCTTTCCTTTAGGTTCAGTAAAAAGACAAATATTCCCACTCTCACCACTTCTATTTATTATAGTCCTGGAAATTCTAGCAAGAGCAATTAATCAAGAAAATTAAAGACATCTAAATCAGAAAAGTAAAATTGTCTCTGCAGATGACATCTTGTATATTAAAAAAATCCTACAGACTCTACCAAAAAAAAAAAAAAAAAAAAGAAAACCCATTAGAACTAATAAATTAAATAAACTTGCAGGACACAAAGCCAATATACAAATATCAATTGTATTTTTGTAACTTAGAACAAACTATGCAAAAAAGTTGCTCAGTACAATCCAATTTACAATAGCATCCAAAAGAATAAAATACTTTGGCATAAACTTAACCAAGGAGGTGAAAGTTTTGTACACCAGAAATTATGAAAGACATTGAAAAAGACAAAATAAATGGGACAATATCCCATATTCATGAATTGGGAGGATTCATATTGTTAAATGTCTATATTACCAAAAGTGATTTAAAGATTCAATGCAATTGCTATCAAAATTCCAATGACTTTTTTTTCACAGAAATAAAAAAATCTAGAATTTATATGGAACTACAAAGACTCAGAATAGCCAAAGAAATCTTGAGTCAGAAGGACAAATCTGAAGTCATCATACTTCTTGTTTGAAACTCTGTTACAAAGCTATAAGTAATCAAAACAGTATGGTAGTAGCACAAAAGCAGACATATAGACCTATAGAACAGAAGAGGAAGCCCAGAAATAAACCCTTTTATATATGATCAATTAATTTATGACAAAGGAGCAAATAATACATAATGGAGAATTGTGTTTATGTTTATAACTGGGTCAATGATAGCTGTCTCTCTGATGCTAGATTAATATAAAACTATTTCTTCCACAAATCAGCTTATACATTTTGCCTTCCAAGTGCTTAGAAAACAAATACCATCCTTCTGGCACTTCTCATGCTTGATTTGCCCTGTTAACTCTTCTACAAAACACATAAGACTTCTTTTCTGGAGACTTCAAGCCACAAGAAATGAGCAGTGTGAGAACAGTGAAGGGCTGATACTACAGCATGCCATGGGACAGGAGTCGTGTCTGCAATTGCAGTAAGACTGTCAAATGTCAATCACTTACTGTTTTTCTTACTGACTACATAATACCCTGGTACCAGGCTGGGGGCAGTAAGAGGCTTTCTGTCTCTTGTGTGAAGTGAGGGTGAGACTCCTCTGTGTTCTAATTAATTCTGCAATTCTGTTTATTTACAAAGCAGGGGTCATGATGTCCACATTTATTTGTATTCTTTACATGTGTTTTTTTGTAATTTGCCTTAAAAAGTTGTAATTGCATACAGGAAATGCTTGTAATGTGATCCTTTCTTTGGTGGCTACTATTGATTGGACTATAAATGGATAGCTGACTGAAGGTTGGCATCCATTCATAAGTTGGTTCATTACCTCTTGAGAATTTGGGCTAAGAATAGAGACCAGAGTCAGGCAGTAGTAAAGTAGGAGGAGGAGGGACAAAGGAGGAGGAAGAGAAGAGGAAAGATTTGCTATCAGCATTAGTTCATAGGGAAAAAATGTTGTTAACGGAAGTAGAAAGTACATCATCTCACAATAAGAGATACTTTAACACGAACACGCTTGATATAATGGAAAACTCATGACATTGTTTAATTTTCGTTATTTCACAGTGATCTGTTGTTAAAAACTTCAACTCTTATAGGAGTAAGTTCTTCCTAATCTTTGATCTAAGATTGATAAGGGTTGATGGACTCACATATTTCAAAATCTGAGATACGGGTAATTGAAAGACCAATTCTTTTGTTCTCGCTTTTCCTTGACGTAGATCAACTTACTCCAGTCACCAGTGGTGATTTCATACAGGTGAATCGTGTTGATTGGTAATTACATATGCCTTTGTCATAAACTATGGTCATTTTGAGGATAAATAAATGTCATTTAGTTGATGGAAACAAACTTTCAAAACATGGGGCTCAGGAAGAAAATTACTGTCATTTTTGAAGTGGAAAATTGTTTGGCAGGCTGAAATCGCAGTTAAGTCAGTACTGGTGAGACTAACGCGGAAAGTTTAACCATGTTTGACTTGATCTTCTTGACTACCACAGTACCTTAGACATGACCCAGCTATGTTGTAAGAAGATGGCCCTGGTAAAAGAATACAGGGTCTGGGCCTAAGAGAGTGAAAACTCTGTGTAACATTATCCATATCCATCCACACTCCTGCGGCTTTACTTTATTAAATGCATTATTAAATTATTAATATTAAGTGTATTTTCTGCCATGAAAGTTTTAAACATGAGCATGCATACACTAAGTGAAACTGTGGCCAATTATCATATATACCTCCCAAGACACTTAAATGATAATAACTTACAAAAAGTCCAATCTACGCAAACTCATTTTGCTATTAATGTTAAGTGAGTCCTCGCCCAGATTTTCTCTCCTCTTAGGGGTCAGATGTGGTGGAAGTGGAGATTTGACTGAACTGCCTTTAGAAAAATTTTAATCAAGTGTTATATCAGCAGGCAACAGATGGAGGGAAAGCCATTTGACAAGACATCAGTAGCAACGTGCCCAGCACACGATATGAAGCACAGATGTTTATCTGGAATGGCCATGAAGTGGGGAACTGAAAACTTGGAAGGGAGCTATTGAGTTCTCAAACCTCTCCAATGCCATATTGTAAACAGGGAGGACAGTCTCCAAGGGGTAGCATTAATACCTGATTCTCTTGCATTCTTCTAGTAATAGAGGATGCACAAAAGTACATGTGCTCAGCACTAAAACCCCAAGTCAGATATGTCTTTTTCATCTCTGACAGTATTTCCAATTAATGTGTTTTCTGAGAATTTTTTTTCCCCAGAATCTCTTTTGAGTTTTTTAAAATTTCTATTTATTTATTTATTTATTTTTATTTCTTTTCAGCGTAACAGTACTCATTGTTTTTTTTTTAATTTTTATTTATTTATTTATGTTTTATTTGTTTATTTTCAGCGTAACAGTGTTCATTGTTTTTGCACCACACCCAGTGCTCCATGCAGTACGTGCCTTCCCTATTACCCACCACCTGGTTCCTCAACCTCCCACCCCACCCCCCCGACCCCACCCCCGCCCCTTCAAAACCCTCTGGTTGTTTTGAGTTTTATATCCAATATTGTCTTTTATCTCTTGTTGAGATGAGATGATGATGAGAGCCTAAACTGATTCTCACACATTCTTTCACGTCCTTAAAAATGCATAGTATAAAACATTTAAGTATCAATTACCCTATGGGAATTCTTTTCCTCCCAAATGATCGTGAGGTTTTGTTTGTTTTCCATGTGTTTGCTTCTATTGATGAGGTAGCATTTTTATTCCGACTTCCCAGAAGACCATTCTTTACTCAGCATAGAGTGAAAATATTTGAGTCGGCTCTCACTTCACACCATGAGAGTGAATGAAATTATCTGCACAAAGTGGGATTTCTGTTTTCTATATGTAAACAGGCTCGCTGATAACATTTGCAAGGCTTGGGGAAGAGAACAAATGGAGAGTCCTTCCTCTAAGGCTCACATTTTCAATTCTCTTCCCTCATCCCAGGCTGTACTGTGCAGAGTCAAGAGCTTGTGTAGAGACCTCAGACCATAGGTCCTAGTCCTGTCTGCCAGTGCCATCTTGAAAAGAGCCACCTCTTGACTCACTCCAGGATTTAAAGGTATGTAGGTCATTAACATGCTCTGCCTTTAGAAGTGCAGACTGAGGAAAAGGACTACATGCTGCAGGAAGCTGGCGTAGTGCTATTCAGGTAGGAAGTTCTGCAGACTTCAGTATCCAGCATAAAACTGGTATGTGGGCTCAAGTTGGGCTTATTTCATTGGGTCAATATCATTGTCCAACATTCCCCCATCATTACATTTATGTTATTTCCATTTGTGGGATTGACATACCGTAGATGAGCCTCCAGTGATCCACACGCTTGTATAAACCCCTCTCCTTAAATGTGGATGGGATCTGTAGTTCTAACCAGTAGAATGTTGAAAAGGTAATTAGATGTCATTGCTTATGTTAAATGTCAAAGATGGTGGAATGTTTAACTAAGAGTCCATCTTGGGAGGCTGTAAGAAAATGTATATGTGTTGTTTGAAGCTGCTGTTGTTGTGGTAACTTGTTATACAGCTTAAGGAAACCAGTGTGCCAGGTCTTTGGAGTTTGGGCATTTGTTCTTTCCTGTCTTTCTTATACTTAGCTTTTCCCACAGCTATTAGAAGTAACCACTCTTCCTCTTGTGCGTAGATCCTTGTTTTGTTGGTGCTGGATTACAATCTTTAGGAATGCCAAATTCATTGTATTATCTGTGTAATGTAATTTTTTTTAAAAAAATTACTTATGTGGGGCACCTGGGTGGTTCAGTGGGTTAAGCTTCTGCCTTCGGCTTGGGTCATGGTCTCAGGGTCCAGGGATCAAGCCCCACATCAGGCTCAGCAGGGAGCCTGCTTCCCCGAACCCCACCTCTCTCTGCCTGCCTCTCTGCCTACTTGTGATCTCTCTCTCTGTCAAATAAATAAATAAAATCCTGAAAAAAATTTACTTATGTGAGTTACTATAACTGAATAAAGATGATCTTGTTCAAAGATACCCAGATTTTTTCAAGACCTTGCTTGCGTTGTGTCCCCTTTCTCTCCTAATTTATTCTTTACACGTATACTTATTTCTCTAATATCTTTCTGATGTCTTACTTTGCCAGTTGACACTGGCAGAAATATTATCTTCCTCCTTTGATACAAAGCCATTTTCATTGATCTGCTTTTAAAATTTCTTTTTTCTCAATCCTTTACTTGGCATTTGTATAGGTACCCTTCCTTTCCTAATCATATTATATTCTGTTAGGTTTGATGCAGAGGCAGAAATAAAGTCATGTATGTCCTTTTTTTTTTAAGGATTTTTTTTTTTTAAGTAATCTGTACACCCAGCGTGGGGCTTGAATTTGTAACCTCAAGATGAAGAGTCACATGCTGTACCAACTGAACCAGCCAGACACCGCCATGTATGTCTTTATAGCCTGTCTTCAAATCTTACTTCCCATTCTACATTTTGAGTAAAATGGGCTCTTCTTAGCTACTTGGATATAGAAATGGAAGTGATATTGCTGAACTGTATAGTTTTCAGCTCACTCATTCTTAGCCCATGCTTACATATTTTGGAATCTAGCGAAACAGGTCTGCTGATGTGTCTTGTTGAGGCTCAAGTGACACTTTCTATCCTGAAACTGGCAACACCTTATTGATAGACTTGGGACCTTTGATTCAGTAAATCCTCATTTGCTTGGAAATTTGGATGCCACTTGAAATACCTGCCATAGAGGGCAGTTGAAGTGAATGATGTGATTTGATCTATCATGAACATTTGAAAAATACCTACAGTTATTTTTAGGAGGACAGATAGAGGCTGAAGCCAACTGGGGGAGTCTAATGAGCAGCTCGTATTTCTGCTCCAGTTCTCTCCTTGGTTGGCAAGAGCCAAATGGAGCCTCTGTGGGTTTTTGTCATTCTTGGTTGAAGCCCTGAATGTGGGCAGACTGTCCCCACAGGCAAGGTAAAAGAAAGAATTGAGGCAATAATCAGGGTAATTCAGGCACTGTGTGTGCTAATAGAGAAAACAGGTGCTTGGGGCTTGGTTGACCCAGTGTGGAACAAATGTTTCGGATAAATGGCCTTCACACTTCTTTCTGTTTCATAACTAGAGGCAGCTTGAAAGCTCTGCCCTATTGATCTTTCTGAAGATAAATCTTCTGTTTCTTTATGAAAAGTGTCTAGATTTCTTTAAAGCTCAACCTACTTACAAAGCGATTAAAAACCTTAGCCATAATTGCAACATTCCCCATTAAAATCTAGGCATTCATTTCAAATAATACTGGTAATAGAAGATTTGAACATGACATAAAAAAGGGTTTGGGGACTCAAATATCTTGTTACAATGGGGGAAATTTAGCGGAGATGCTATGTGTAGAAAAAATAATGTTAAAATCAATTTGCAGTTGTAAGAGCCTTCTTTCTTTGGAGTAAGTGTACCATTAATGCTTTGGGGGAAAGTGTGTCTTGCTAGTTTTCTGTGCAGCAGAAGTAGGAGAAAACGGTAGTTGGTTCCAGATACCATTGCTTCCTTTTATATAGCAGATGTGTTTCCTCTTTGTGATTTTGATTGCAACACCCACCCTAGGGTTAATGAGATAGTTGAACCAAATTTTCTGTACATAAGTTCCTTAGAACTTAAAAGTTAAAAGCATTATCCAAAAAGACCCATGTGATCTACTCATTTGATTTTAACACATATTTGCTTAAGTCTGGTCAACAAAACAATTTGCAATAGCAGAACCCATGCAGTTCACTTACAGAGGCAGCAAGTGGAAAACTTCTTAGCTGAAATAGTTATTACAGAATGTGGGAGGGAGGGAGTGGTTACCCAAGATCTGTTTACAATCAGCATTTATTCTAAGAGAATTGCATAAGATTTAACTCCATGTCAAAACTAGCATGAAATAACAATGGTCAAATCATGCAGACCCATCACAGAATCATTGTGAATTTCTTTCTTCTGATTTTGAATGTAATTGCTGATTAAATATGAGACCATGATACAAAAACTTTAGTTTCCTTTTACTTTTTAAATTTCCTTTTAATACAAAAATGGATTCTCTTTGGATATTTAACTTCCATGAGGACTGCTTCCTATATTTAATTTTCAGGAAATTACTCTTATTTCCTAAAAAATATTTTACTCTTATTTCCTGAAAATACATGTTGCTATTTCACTGCAATTCAAAAAATTCTAAGGAAAATAAAGAATTTGGGGCGCCTGGGTGGCTCAGTGGGTTGAAACCTCTGCCTTCAGCTCGGGTCGTGGTCCCAGGGTCCTGGAATCAAGCCCCACATCAGGCTTTCTGCTCAGCAGGGAGCCTGCTTCCCTTCCTCCCCTTTCTCTGCCTGCCTCTCTGCCTACCTGTGATCTCTGCCTACCTGTGATCTCTGCCTGTCAAATAAATAAATAAAATCTTACGAAAAAAGAATTTAACAATATCCACCCCTGGATTACAACAGTTCTTTCTTGTAAGCTGCAGAAGAGAGGCGATTGGGCCCTGCTTGCCCATGATGAAATTGATATCAGAAAAGCTTTCTTTCCTTCTAGAAGGTTAATGCCATTGTCTTCATTGAAAATAGAGCTCCTCACATCCCCAAATCTTAAGTACCTTTTCATTTTCATGTCCTTTCATCCTCCAACATCCCCCCCCCCAAACAAAACAAAACAAACACAACACATCCCATTTAACCGTTTCTATTGAAAATGGATTATGGTTTACTTCTTAAAGTACGTAGAGGGGTACCTGGTGGCTTGGTCAGTAAATCATCTTTCTTTGACTCAGATCATGATCCCAGGGTCTAGGATTGTGCCTTGCATGGGACTTCCCATTTGAGGTGGGAGGCGGGGGAGGGTTTCTGCTTCTCTTTCTCTCCTTCCCCCGCTCATGCTCTCTCTCTCTCAAATAAATAAATAAAATCTTAAAAAAAAAAAAAAGTCCAGGGGTGCCTGGGTGGCTTAGTGGGTTAAAGCCTCTGCCTTCAGCTCAGGTTATGATCTCAGGGTCCTGGGATCAAGCCCTGCATCGGGCTCTCTGCTCAGTGTGGAGCCTGCTTCCGTCTCACTCTCTGCCTGCCTCTCTGCCTACTTGTGATCTCTGTCTGTCAAATAAATAAATAAAATCTTTTTTTAAAAAAGTACATAGAAAAATCAAGGATTTCAATGGGGCAAAAAATAGAAATTGGGTTAGGAGGTAGGGGGGAAAAGCATTGGTAATCATTGTTTGATTTGTCAGTTGGTTGGTTGATTCGTCTATAAACATATATACTCATCATCTGTGTGTCAAGCATAATGCCAACCACTAAGGCTACAGTAATGAACATTATTCGACTTGGTAAATCCTGTCTTTACCAACTTTTGCTTTAATGGCTATAAAGGTATTCATCAAACCATGTGATTTTTAATGAGTACATAATTATCAACTGAGATAAATTTTATGAAGGAAGGGAATAGCACTCTTTAAGAAGGAATTAACAAAATAACTTGGCTTTATTGCAATATTAGGAAGTGATAAATTATCAAGAGAGTGATGAAGGGGCATTCATTGCTGCCAGAGCAGTAGGTACAAGGGCTATGGGCTGTAAGAGAAGCCAATAGTGTTGGGTAAAAGTGTAAGGAGAGTGCTAGGAAGGGTGAGCAGAAACCAGATTACACTGCTTTGCAGCCCTATTAAGTATTTTTATTCTATATGCAATGGAAAGCATTTGGACAATTTTAAGCAGCATTGCCATAATTAGATCTAAGCTTTGACAGTAAAACTTTGAGTTGAAAACTCCAATAAGTATTACAGAATCTACTTTTGAGTTCTTGGCCACTTAATAACAAGAGGTAATGCTTTCATAATCACAGTGAATGTATGTATAATTGTATGAAATTTGTGCAAAAATTAAACTATGTCCTTATACTTTATAAGAAGAGTTCTAAGAGAGGTACAACAAATTCTAAATTCCCCGATTTTCTTTTAGATGTCATGTCAACATATATTTAGAATTTTGTATACTTTTAATTTCCCTTTTTTCTCATTTCAATTATAGCCCCTGAAAGACTAGGTATTTTTGTAACAATTGCTAGCTTTGTATTGAATTGCTGTACTTAGTGGTTATCAATAACATCAGCACACTTAAATTTTTTAACCTTTCTGTAAGAGAAAAATACAATGAATTATTCATATCATTGTATAAGTTGATAGTGATTGTGACGAATAGGCTCTTAAGGTAGCCGTAATGATTCCCATTTCCTGGTATTCATACTATTATGTGGCCCCCTACTCCTGAGGGTGGACCACCCCTAGGATTTTCTTCTAATAGAATATAGTAAGTGACAGGATGTGCATGATTATTTTTATGTGGTTATGATTTGCACAAGATTGTAGTGCTCTTCTTGCTAGAGTCTCTCCCTTCCTTGCTTGCTTTGGGGAAGCATGTGGCCCTGTTGGGACATCCCACATTGCAAAGAACTGTAGCTGATCTCCAGGAGCTGAACTGGCCTCTAGTCAATAGCAAGAAGTCGAGGTCCTCGGTTCTACAACTGCAAGAGATTGAATTCTTTCAACAGCATGAGTGAGCTTGCAAAACAGAAGCTTCCCCAGTTGATCCTCAGGTAAAACTGCAACCCCAGACACATTAGGCTTTATTGCATCTTTGTGAGATCTTAAGCAGAAGATTCAGGTTAGCCATGAACAGAATCTTGACCCACAGACCCTATGAGACAGTGAGTATGTGTCATTTTAAGCTGCTCAGCTTATGGTAATATTGTTACATAGCAATATTATTATTAGCATAACCTACATAGCAATACTAAAATAACAACACCTACAATACCTATATAACCTACAAACTGTTATGGGATAAAAACTTCAGTGATGAGGCCAGAAATGTACTGGATATGGCAGAAAGTATCACTGTGCAAGCAGATAAAATGTTACTGGTAAGTGGATGGAAAACTGAAGTCAACCTGAGAGACTTGATTTAGCAATATTGATGCATTTCTTTGAAAGGGTTTGCTCTCACAAAATCAATTGTCTGAATGCGGAATTGCTGCCTGTCAACTTGGGCAAATCTTAACTTCTCTGGTCTGTTTTCTCATCTCTAGAAAAAATATTTGCTCTCCCCACATAAAGGCTTATTATAAGATTAAGTTGAGATCATTTAAATTAAATAATTATCACATACAATATGGGAAGCTGGTGACAACTACAGAACCCAGCTATTTAAGTGGAAGTATGAACAGTATTAATGAGTTCTCCTCTACTCCCTGTGACCTACCATTAATTATACATCCAACGTGGTGTATTTGATTTTTTTTTAAATTTTTTTAATCTTTCTCTGAGTTAAGAAGAGATTGATTATTAATGCTCTTAGTAACAGTCAGGGTGTCCCTCCCTTTTAGCAAGGGCAGGTGCATTATTGTAGGCCTAATTTATATGAATTCATCTGGATGAGTTACCTGCTTACCCTTCAACTCTGTTCTTAGGTGCATTTGCTACTTGAGATTCTCTTTTGTGAAAATTCAGTGCTTTCCATTTGTCCATGCCTTGCCATTAATATTCGCCATCCCATTTGTAAGCTTGTCACAAAAAAATGAATTTATTTTCAGTCCTCTACCATTTGTGCAAATGCTTCTGTCACCGAAGGGTGAAGATACAGACAGAATTTAAATGCATAATATCACAAATGTTTCTAAAACTCTTTTATTAATACAGTTCACAGCACAATTAACATAAATAATACTGTTTTCAGTCCACTGGTTCCCGAAAGCATTAAGATGCAAAAGCATATCTTGGGGAGAAAGAATTCTCAATATGGTTAGAAAAAAGTATCAGCTACTGGGGGCAAGATGTGGGTCAGCTGTTCCTGTGAAGTTAACAATATTTTTTAAAAAGATCTAAGTGATGAGAGATCTTTTTATTGTTGTTGTCTATTTTGCCGATTGGCTGATTTTTCAGCTCATAAAATATTCTTGCTGCTGGGTGAACCATTTGTGATTAGCTCCATTTTGGCTGATTTTCTTTTTGTACCAATGGCCAGTCTACATCAGAACTTGTATCATCAATACAAGTTCAACTTGTAGGATGCTGTCGTTTCCTCAAAACAAGGAAAATTAGAAAGTCCTTTACTTAAATTAAGACATGTCTCCTAACATCCCGGTACTCAGAAAATTGGTTTTTTTCCATTTTATATTCACTGAATACAAAGTGTATCGTCTTTGTAGCCAGTCAGGAGCAGCAGTGAACATAATCACACAGTCACTGGGTTGAACATCTTTTTTTTTTTTTTTTAATTTTTTTTTTTTAATGGGTTGAACATCTTAACCACACATTCAGGACTCAGTGGTCCCAATTAATAAAAATTCATCACAAAAGAAATACATATTTGTTTAATATAAATATGTCATTTCCTTGCAGGTAAGAAGCTTTAACAAAACAACAAGATTGAGATAGTAATGGAGAAATGCTGTAAAGGAAAATGTAATCTTGGCTAACATTTCTTTTTTTTTTTTTTAAGATTTTATTTATTTATTTGACAGAGATCTCAAGTAGGCAGAGAGAGAGGAGGAAGCAGTCTCCCTGCTGAGCAGAGAGCCCCATGGGGGGCCAGGACCCCAGGATCATGATCTGAGCCAAAGGCAGAGGCTTTAACCCACTGAGCCACCCAGGCGCCCCACTGGCTAACATTTTTTTTTTTTAATATTTTATTTATTTGACAGAGAGAAATCACAACTAGGCAGAGAGGCAGGCAGAGAGAGAGGAGGAAGCAGGCTCCCTTCAGAGCAGAGAGCCTGATGCGGGGCTTGATCCCAGGACCCTGGGATCATGACCTGAGCCAAAGGCAGAGGCTTTAACCCACTGAGCCACCCAGGCGCCCCCTGGCTAAAATTTCTTGAGTGCTTACTATACGGTTTCCATTCTATTGTTTCTACACAGGTTCTACAGTTTCTTTCTTACTACTAATCCTATCATCTATGCACTACTGTTATCTCCATTTTACACAGGAGGAATGTGAGATAATGAGAGATGAAAAATTTAGCCAAAGGTCAGAAAATTGGGATCTAAATCCAAGTTGTGAAAGAGCTGGAATCAAATATTAGCAGATACATTCCCACCTGAGTTAACCTTCATCTTTAATGTAATGGAAGTTGTGCAGCCTTTGTAACCAGGGAGAAGTAAAACAGATTCTGCCTCCCAGTAAAGGTCTCATGTGACTACTTAGATCCTTCTCAGTAATGCAGTGGGTTTCAAAATTAAACAATCTATAAACCAAGGATAACATGGACATGACAAGTTCTTTCCCTGGGTTTTAGAGCACCATGACAGAATGTGTACTGCAATGATCATTTCCCTAAGCCCTCTAGGAGTCTCCTGTCTTCTTCCCCACCCCCATTCTTGAAATGTTAGGGGTGGGGGCAGGGATAAGGATATTGAGAGTCAAGCCAAAATTCTTCTTCTTTTCTTTTTTCTTTTTCTTTTTTTTTTTTTTAAGATGATTTTGTTTATTTATTTGACAGAGAGAGACACAGCGAGAAAGGGAACACAAGCAGGGGGAGTGGGAGAGGGAGAAGCAGGTTCCCCATTAAGCAAGAGGTTGGTGTGGGGCTCAGTTGTAGGCCCCTCGGGATCATGACCTGAGCTGAAGGCAGACGTTAAAGACTGAGCCACCCAGATGCCCCCAAGCCAAAATTATTCTTAATGGGCAAAGGAAGGCAGAACTTGAAACACTCATATATTTCTAGCTTTTGTTTGGTTACATTATTGTTACATGTTTAAAGGCATTGATGATGCTATATTTTTTGGAGACTCCAGAGTTTGAAAATGTTCATTACTAGAGCTTGTCCAGATGGTATTGGAAACAAAAGTACACAGACTCATAATGGCTCTCTGAATTTTTTCTATATTACACAATCCTTTTAAACTGAAATAATGCTATTATAATTACCCATGTGGGTAGGCAGAGATGGTAAATAAGGACAAGATTTCTATTACATTAATTGAAGCTTGTCTGTCCAACTATCGAGTTGGGCTGGCTGATTTAAACAGGAAACCTTCTCTATTATACTGAGGTTTATACATAGATGGTTTGTAATAGGTTCTATGTGGGAAATATTGATTACTAATACCATTTTACTGGGTAACGGCACTTTAGGAAGTTTAGAATTGAAGTATAATTCCATATTTACCCTTAAGTGACTCCAATGAACATTCCATGAGCAAGCATTTTCATTTTATCTGTAGACCACATGATGTCATCACTTTAAGCCACAAACGTTGACAAGGAGCAGCCAGTAGCCAAGATCTAGGAGACAGCTTGACCTTGTGCTTCATCCAAGAGGAATTCAACTTCCAGTCAACCTTCCAGTTAAACCAACAAGAAATTCATATTTGGCTGAATTAATACCAAACTGAAACACAGTTTGGGAAGCCCAGCTTTCAAGTCACAATTAACTATTTTTTTTTTAAAGGTGTTTGTTTATTTGATAGAGTGAGACATAGAGAAAGAGAGCGCACAGAGGGAGAGGGAGAAGCAGACTCCCAGCTGAGCAGGGAGCTCAGTGTGAGGCTCAGTCCCAGGACCCTGGGATCATGACCTGAGCCTAAGGGAGATGTTTTACTGATTGAGCCACTCAGGTGCTTCCCATAATTAACTATTTTTTATATTATCCCCCTTTTCTACTAAAGAGTTGGCTTGTCTAGTCTGAAAATATATTTACAAAGACAAAAGAAAAACAACATTTAAAAGTTACAGAATCCATCAGGGCATTATTTTAGAATTTAGCAGGTAGTCCCTTCATATATGTTAACTAATAAATCCTCACCGCTGTCTTCTAGACTAGGGATAATCCACATTTTAAAGATAAGAAGCCAAAATCTTGCTCATTACATGTAAAGAAGTGCTGGAACAAGATTTAGACTCAGACTTAAACATCTGGTTTACTTTTATAGTATACTTTTTATTTTATAATAGTAGGTATTAGATTTCCAGTATGCCCCATACCAAGATCCCTCTATTATTAACATTTTACAATACTAAGTTGTATTTACTATTAATTGATAGTGAAACTTTGCTATTAATTCTTTTTTTTTTCCTGGAATTTCCTAAAGTTTTTTTTTTTTTTGTTTTGTTTTGTTTGTTTTTTTTTAATGTCACTGTGACAGTCCACACAGAGTAGGGAGTTATGCTACACCTCCTTAAGAATGGATACATTATTTGGATAAATTATACAAATTTAGATAACTATCTAGATAAATTATTTGGAATTATTTTGCATGGGAGACTTGTCATTTCTCTCTATTGTTTCTCCCATGTATTTATTCATATTAGTATGTCCTCATGGGTATTTATTTCACACATTGGTACTGTAATGCATTCCTACGTTGTTGCTACAAGTTTGAAATACAGATGTAAACAAGACCATACTTCCTTCAAAGCCTCTAGGAGACGATCCTTTCTTGTCTCTCCAGCTTCTAATAATCTTAGGTATTCCTTAGTTGGAGGCAGAATAACTCCAATCTCTGCTTCTGTCTTCATGTGACTATTTCCCTCTGTCTCTATCTCTGTGTTTCATCTCTTCTTATAGGTACACTGGTCATACTGGATCAGGGCCCTTCCGGCTGACCTCATCATAACTTGATTACATCTGTAAAAGCTGTGTTTCCACATAAAGTCACATGCAAACGTATTGGGGTTAGAACATCAGCCTAACTTCTTTGGAGGAAAACAATTCAGTCCATCAGCAGCAGGCAGAGTGGTTTCAGAACTGTTAGCCCACATCCCCATGGGAAACAACTTCTTCCACTGGACTATGGTTCTTATGTACAGTTCCTTTTTCCTTTAGTCTTACAGAGTCTATTCCTTCCCCTAATTATATCAACACCTTTTCTTCCATTCTCTCCAATGAGATTGTTTCATATACTTTTAATACATTTAGATTTCTTTTTCACATTCTGCATTCTGCACTCAGATCCCCCTAACCTCTTAAATGATTTTTTAAATTTGCATAAATTAAAGTTCACTCTCTGTGCTGTAAAGTTCTGTAGGTCTTGGTGAATGTCAAATGTTATATATTACCATTACAGTATTATCCAGAATAGTGTCACCCCCTCGAAAAGTTACCTGTACACCATTTCTTCAAATGTCTCCTACCCAATATATGCCAACCATTGATCTGCTTATTGTCTCTATAGTTTTGCCTTTTCTAGAATGTCACCTACATGAAATCAAACAATGAAGCCCTTTCAGACCAGCTTCGTCTACTTAGCAATATGCTTTTGAAAGTCATCTGTTCAGTGGGTTGAGAGATTTACCAGTTTAATAATATTCCATTGGGTGAATGTACTGCCATTTGCTTATTCATTCACCTATCGAAGGACATCTTGTGGTTGCTTCTGCTTTTAGACAATTTTGAATTAAGCTGCTGTAAATATTCAAATCATGCAGGTATTTGTGTGGAAGAGGTTCCAATTCGGTAAATTACTAGGAGTGTATTTGCTGGATTGTAAGGTAAGACCATGTTTCACTTTTTTAAGAAATTGCCTGCCAAGCTGTTTTCCATAGTGGAGGTACCATTTTGCATTCCCACCAACAAGAAAGGAAAGGTTCCCATTGTTCTGTATCCTCATCCGCAGTTAGTGTTTTTGTTTTGTTTTGTTTTTGATTTGAGCCATCCTAATAGGTCTAGAGTGATATCTTATTATTTTAATTTGATTTCCCTAATGACAGGTAATGTTAATTAAGCATCTTCTCATATGTTTATTTCCCATTTGTGCATCTTCTTTGGGAAGATATATGTTTAGATCTCTTGCCTCTTTTAAATACTGGGTGATTTGTGTTCTTATTTTGGAGTGAACATCTGTTTTTTTAAGGTAGAATTTGAAACTATAGTGTAGGAAAGACTGTCTTTATGTTTCAGGTACTCTGGCATGTATTATGTCATTTTAGCCTAAACTTATTCCAATGAGGCAGGCATCATGATTCCCTTTTTACATGTAAGAAATCTAAGGTAAGAGATCTAACCCCAAATATTGGAACACACAGAGTAAGCCAACAGCCACTAAGAAGTAAGCTGTCCTTTTTCTAACAGATTCTAAAAGTGGTTTTCAGACCTATCAGACCTAATCACTTCCTTTTCTGTGACAAATATTTTTATATCCTATTTACTGTCACAAAATAATACCCATAAATAATATAACCTACTTAAACACATAATAAAACAATATAAAACCCTATAACATGAAGGAGAAGAAAGAGAAAAAAGAGAAAAATATAAATTTACATATATATATATATATATGTACTTGTGCATGATTATACCAGATTATAATTCTAATAGGAGCACCACTTAGAATTAACTAATTTAGATGTAAAAGATAAGAAATTTTTCCATACAAGGCACTCAGGAATTTAGCATAAAATTATATGAGTAGATACTAGAATAAAAACTAGTATCAGGGGCTCCTGGGTGGCTCAGTGGGTTAAAGCCTCTGCCTTCAGCTCAGGTCATGATCCCAGGGTCCTGGAATTGAGCCCCGTGTCGTACTCTCTGCTCAGCGGGGAGCCTGCCCCCCGGCCCACGCTCTGCCTGCCTCTCTACTTGTGATCTCTCTCTCTCTGTCAAATAAAAACAAAAAACAAAAAACAACTAATATCAGATTAAGTATTCGTCAACTAGATTTGAATATAGTACAAGAAGGAGAAAGATAATGCTTATGTGAAACAGGGAAAACAACCCAGGGAAACTGTAAAATCTTGAAGTGGAGAAATGAGGAAGAATAAAATCTTTGCAAATAAGTTGTATTCAAAAGTCATGCAGGATGTGGAACAATTCTTTATTGGCTGATACGATCATGGATTGCAATATTTAGCATCCTTGGCCCCCACCCACCAGATTCTAGTCATAACCCCATTCATTGTGACAAGTCAAAACATAATCCAAATTTCCTTGGTTACCCCTTATTCTAAATCCATACACCAATCATTCTTATTTGTAATAAGTCATGTGAAGATTTTCATGACTCAAATCAGGTTGTAGCATTTTATAACATTTTGGAAACTTTGGTAGTAATCAGAAGTATTGAAGATCTTAAATTGTTCCAGCTCCTGGCCTTGAATCAGGTGTATGGAATCTTGGATGGCAAATAAGCCCTGTGAAAATTAGTAAGCAGAGAATATAATCAAGGATTTTAGATTTGGGCCAAAACTGGATCCCAGAAATCTTAAAATTGTCCCCGTAGTCTTGCCTCATGTGCCTCTCAGCCACAGAATCATAATATTTCTCCAATACTGCAGAATAGGCTGTGAAAAATTATTGGTTTCCTCTCAGTGAGCATCTATTAGGTATTGTTACTAAGAATTGTATTAGGTAGAGATGGAAAATAACTATAACATTTAAAAAAAATCCCTCTTTTCAGTTTTCTACCCTCCTTAACTCTGGTGTTAGAGATTACAGGCACATGGCAATCAGCCTTAATAAGCCAGTATGGTCTTGCCATCTTTTCATTTATCTTGACATAAATCTGGATTTTCAGCCTGGATCACCTTTTGTGATAATACATTTTATAGATCTATTCCTTTTTCTCTCAAATAAGTTTTGCTTTTTAGCAGTCCACAATTTCTCTCTTCACGTTTAAGGGGGACCTTTTATCGTACTAGCCAGAGGAACTGGAAGGGTAGTAGAGCTGGAGAGCAGAGTACAGGGCACAGAGGGATTTGGGGACTGATAAAAAAAAAAAAAAAAAAAGGCCCACTAGGTGGCAGGAGCACACACAAGGTTCGTTTGGCAACCCTCTGACTGGTTTGCAGGTTGAGAAATCCCTTACAGCATGAGACCACATAGAGGTTACAAGAGGGGGGACACCACTAGAAGGGAAACAGGGCAATGAACTCCTAGAGGGAGGTGGATCAGAGAGTACACTTAATATTTATCTAGGTCATGGGTGATGTTGCTCAGCAGTGTGGTGGGAAGTCTCTGGGTCAGAGAGCTGCCCAATGGGGCAGCAACTTGAGGTATGTACAGCCCCAGCGCTTATCTATAGCATATGTTGGGCAAAGTCTCATGGGTATGCAAAGTAGGCAGGCTCTAAGTGGCTAAAAATCTGCTTATTTGGGTTATGTTTAAAAAAGCAATGTGTTAAAGAAGGAATTTGGTGCCAGAAGGCTTTTGAGCCATTGGATCTCAGTCCCCCATGTGGAATTAACCATAGATGGGCCAATATGTGGAAGTCAACGTTGGCTCATTTATGTAACAGGGAGACTCCACTCAGTGGTGGAAAGACGGTGAGTATAGAATCAGAGATCAGAATTTGAAGTCCATATTTTATTTCTAATTAGCTGGGTGACCTCTGTAAATCCCATTACGTTGGGCAGTCTCAGCTATATCATGGGAAACAAGGGGGTTCTAATACCCAACCAATAAGACAGGGATGAAGATTAAATGAGATAAGACATGCTGAACATCCCATACATAGTATATGCTCAGTAAATAGTATGTCTTCATAGTCCTGTCTTATACTATGGGGTATGTCTTAATTCAAGGACTCTTAAATAACAAAGCTTCACCAAGAGTTTGCTTGCTAGTAGTTTATTTTGGGAAGGGAACTCAGGAAACAGAAATGGAAGGCAGGAGCGAGGCAATCGTGAAAAGAGGGAAAGCTTTTGTACAGACGTGGACTAAGGAACACAGAATGTGTCTCAGGATTACTCACCAGAGGAACAGAAGAAAGGAGAATTTATATTTGGGTACTTCCATCCACTCCACCTAAATGGGATGTTAACTCCTTTTCCCTTCTAGTCTGCACATGTGTGAATGATGGTTGGTTTCCAAAGCTATCCAGTAATATCAATGTTGCAAAGCCAGGGAGGTAATAGGGCTCGGAGCCACAGCTGTGGCGCTCCTGGGTGAGATGCTTTGCAGTTACACCTGCAGGAGGCTGGTTGTTACAGCAGTGGGTGGAACACAAGGCGGGCTAAAAGGATGGTGAGCAGGGAGCACATGGTTCGTCCGCAGAGCATGCTAAGTGAAACAGAAGAGAGGTGACTATCCATTAATGGGAAAATCCATCTTAGAAAGAAGGGCTTATTTTTAATAAAACCACAAGCTAGCTTATCGATTTTTCAGTTCAGAAGTATAGCAGTATTTTAGGCTACATGCTTTCCAATTCTCCTTTATGATTTCAGAACGGCTAATTTTAGATATTTGTCTATTTCTCTGTAAGAAGATAAAGTGATAAAACACACGATTTTCCCATTCTTTTGGTTGCAAGGGACTGAGGCTTTCTCATTTTCCTTAAAGCACCAGGATTATTTAGGAAGCGACACGTGTATGATAACCCAGGGCACATCTTGGGGTAGGCATTGTTAATTCGTACAACATCCACTGTACTTGGCTTTTCTGAGGGGAGAGAAAGTGGAATATTTAAAATGTGTGGAGGCATTCCTGTGACTATTCCATTTAATAAATCTGCACTCAGGAGTGAGCATGAGCTGGAAGATGGGAATCTTCTGTCTCCTTGGTCATTCTCTCTCACAGCAAGGACATCGCATAAAACCCTGGGGAGATTATAATGTTTAAAGAAGCATATTTTTCACGTCAAATTTCTTCTGAAAGCAAAACATTCACTTCATCTGGTACTCAATGAAAGAAACCATGATTTGCTCCAAAGCTAGAAGAAGAAAAAAAGAGATACTTTAGTGTCTATCGTGGCATTTTTCCCAAAGGATTTTCAAGGGAAATGATGACTATCTTCAATGTCTGTTGTATGTTCTCACTAGAGAATCTGAATTCTGAGCGAGGCAACTGACAAGCCACACCAATAGAGGGGAAAGAAATTCAGTAACACTGAGACCCTTAAATGTCCAAGTTCCCTTCTTTTCTGATAGCTTTCCTTTTCCGTATACTGTTGATCTTTTTTCCCTTTATGCTGCTGCTTATGACTTTAGTTCACTCATAGCTTTGACATATGAGAACTGTCAGGGGTCATATTCTGTTTTAAGGCATCCTTTGATTATCTCTCAATCTGCTCATGGCCTAATTTTCTATTTTTGTTTTATTTTGGTTTCGGCTTGAATTCTTGAGACTCTGTTTGACCCAGACCATTATTTTGGGGTGGGGGGCTCTAACACTTCACCTGAAAGACCTGACAATTTACTGTTTTGGATATTATTGTCCTAGAATCCCATCATCCTTGGGGATAAGACAGGGTCATAGAGTCTGCATAGGGTTTTGAAAAGAACAAACAGGAGCTGTGGGTGAGGCAGCTTACACAGAAAGGGTCTGTGGCTCTGGAAGGCAGTTTGAAGGTGGGTCTATTACCATGATCTCTTTAGTACCAAAAAAAATTATTCTTCTCACTGGTCAATAGTCAGTTGATATCCTGTATATCATTCAGATAAAACTATAGCCAGAACCAAAACTTTAGCGAGAATTCTATTTCCAAGGATCCTTGCATTTTTTTCTCATACTGTTTTTGAACTTTTCCAATTGTCTTCAACATAAAAGACCCATGTTTTTGTTTTGTTTTGTACTCTGACATTTTAACTTAACTCTCTCTTGATTAATAATAAACAACAAAACTCATACTCTAAACTTCTTTGGGAAGAGGTGGATTCAGAGTAATTTACTAGTTCTGAGCATTAAAATTAAAGTTCCTTCAGAGACTTAAGACTGTCCTAAGCTATGAGGACATGGGCTTAGCTTCAATCAAGGGCAAGGAGGAAATATTATGTGGGGACATGGCCACTGAAATCTACTCCAAACCCAGCCAGTGTAGACAGTATTTGGTTTGATTTAATAAAAATGCATGAATTCTATTAGATCCAGTATTAAATATCTTGTCTTCAGAACATTGTTCCCAAATAATGAAACAGTATTTTGTATTACTGTAAATTTGCCAATTTCTTGAGGAATTTGAGTGTAAAGTGGACCATATATATAAAAGAAAAAGGAGTAAATGAGATGATATATTGTATGAAAGGAGAGGATAAAATTCATCAAAGTTTAATCTTTTTAGTCATTAGTCATGACTGAGTACACTTTTATAGAATATAATATATATCCTAAGGTTAAATTAGTTTTGGGATTTTTAAAATTTCTTTTACTCTTTAAGTGCCTCAGGACACGGCTCATTCTCTGAGAGAGGTGGTCTTTTTAAATTTTAAATATTTTATTTATTTATTTGAGGGGGTGCAGGGGGAGAGAGAATCCTAAGCAGATTCTCCACTGAGCATGGAACCTGTTGCAGGGCTTGATCTCACAACCCAGAGATCATGACCTGAGTTGAAACCAAGTGTCAGATGTTTAGCCTCCTGAGCCATCCAGGTGCCCCAAGAGAGGTGGTCTTATTGTATTCTCAAATGATAGAGTATATTTAGGTATTTAGAAATATATAAATTAAACTTCACATCTCTTTCTAACCTACCATAGCATATAGGCTGGATCAAGATATTCTCAGTGTGGATGCCTGGGTGACTCATTCGGTTGAGCAACTGCCTTCTGCTAGGGTCATGATCCCAGAGTCTTGGGATCCAGTCCCACATGGGGCTCCTTGCTCAGCAGGGAGTCTGCTTCTCTCTTGTGCTTTGCCTGCCACTGCCCCTGCTTGTGTGTTCTCTCTCTGTCAAATAAATAAATAAAATCTTAAAAAAATAAAGATACGTTCTCAATGTCATTATGAGGAGTAATAATGCAAAATTTGAATCATTGAGGCAAAACTTGAAATGTATTTATCCTGCCCTTTTATCCTTAAACTATTCCTAATTATCCACATTAGAGAGAAAACCTGTTTTTGTTCAAATAAGATGCAGAGGTGCATAAAAGAAAAATCTTGAAGGATCTGTATAAGCAACGACAGTGTATGTTAAATGTTATAACAAAGATAGTGTTAATACCATTTCTGAGTTAAATATGGAAGAAGTTAGTTGGATGCATCCCATTAGCTGGGTGGATCAAGAAAGATTCCAAGATGAAATAGACATTTGGATGATCCTCCAGGAAGGGTAAAATTTAAGGAGTATTGGGCAGGGAGGAAGAGAATTACAGGCAAGAGAAAAGGTGCAGCGAAGCATAAAAAGCAACTTGGGAAAACTTTATGGTAAATATAGAATTGGTATAGGAAAATCCCAGACAATAGGACTGAAAAGAAAGACTGAAGTAAGCACGTTGGGTACGTTGAATGCCAAATTAACAAGTTTTGGTCATTTCATCTGTTCAGTAGATGGAACATAAGTAGGTTATCAGAAGTATCAGCAATTAATGTGCTGATGCATAAATCCTCTTTGGCCCCAAAGACTGCAAAACACAGTTCAGCTACTTATTGGATTATATCTTCAAAACAAAATTTTCCTGTATGCATCTTGATTTGACTTTAAGAAAGGCAATATACCCCCCCAAAGATGGAAAAGGTGGTTTACTATAAACTGTAACATTCTTTTATTTTTTTCAAGAATAATTAGCATACAGTATTATGTTAGTTTCAGGTGTACAGTATAATGATAGGACAATTGTGCATATTACTCAGTGCTCATCACCATAAGTGTACTTTTAATCCCTTCACTTCCTTCATCCGTCCCCCCACCTACATCCCCTCTGAGACCACCACTTTGTTCTCTATATTTAAGAACCTGTTTTTTTGGGGGGGAATCTCCTAGGTGGCTCAGTCAGTTAAACAGACAACTCCTGGTTTGGGCTCAGGTCATGATCTCAGGGTCCTGGGATCAAGCCCCATGTCAGGCTCTGTGCTGAGTGGAGAGTCCGCTTGTGGATTCTCTGAATCCAGTTCATCCATCAGCTAAAAATTGATGGAATTTGGAAGGGTTTTGACTATCTTTAGCAAGAAAAGAGAAAAAGAAATCAGTACAGTGACTCTAACCTACCTAAAGAGACACTTGGCAAGCTAAATGCAAGGTACAGAACTTTGCACTCAGGAGGGATATTCCATAAATATTCATTGATGATGATGAGAATCAGACAGTGGTTTAGAACGTAGGAAGTCAAACTGATGTGTTTTTTATCATTGGATATTTTTCTACATCTCTATTGTTTCATACATTGTTTTTAGTTTCCCATGATAAAGTAAACTGTGCTCATTGGGCTTCAGTCTTTTCACTTATAAAATGAAATATTTGGACAAGGATCAGAAAATGATAGCCCAAGGGCCAGATCTGGCTTGTTACAAGTCTTTGTAAATAAAGTAATTACTGGGCGCCTGGGTGGCTCAGTGGGTTAAGCCTCTGCCTTCCGCTCAGGTCATGATCTCAGGGTCCTGGGATCAAGTCCCACATTGGGCTCTCTGCTCCGCAGGGAGCCTGCTTCCTCCTCCTCTTTCTCTCTCTGCCTGCCTCTCTGCCTACTTGTGATATCTGTCTGTCAAATAATTAAATAAAATATTTTTAAAAAATAAAGTAATTACTAAATGCAGACATGCCTGTTTGTTTATGTGCTATTGGTGGCAGCCTTTGGGCGATGACAGGTGAGTTACATAATTGCAGCAGAGGTTAGATGTCCTATGAAGCGGTAACTATTTACTATCCATCCCTTATGAAACAAATTTGCCTACCCTGGGCTGGATCCGTCAAGTAATTACAGTAACCCACAAGTCCAGGAATGGATTCTGATATTAATTAGAACTTTCATGTATGCAGGTCGTTAGCAAAAGTCTTACAGAATATGACACAGTTGTTTTCCTGACAAACACTGGACTGAGAGGTTTGCATGCGCACATGCTCAGTCACTTAGTAAGTACCTTGAAAACCACAGTCTATTCTTCTAAAACCAAATAAAGCCTCAATAGCCATCTCCTTTCTCTCACTGGGACGGCACAATTATTGCTGCATTAAACTTGATTAGTTCAGACTTCATTAACTCGATATTTGTTATAATTCAGGCAGGTTGGGCTGTAATACACCATTATTACTTGTTTGGGGTTTGTTGGTTTGTTTGTTTGTTTTTCCCTTTAAGGGTTTGTTGGAAGATGTACGCAATAAAAGAACGTTTGTAGGGGAATATTTTACCTTATAAACTGAATCCTCTTGAATGACAAATTAAGTTGATTACAACATTTCCCCCACTTTTTCTGTTTGTTGTTGAAACTGATCCCCAAAATGGCCCTCCATGGAAACCTTAGTTTGCCATCTGAGTAAGAGACTAATGACCTGTGCATTGAATTCAAAAGAACTAGGTCCCAATTCCAGGTCTGAAACTTGTCATATTCCTTAACCCCTTTAAGTCTCATAGCTCCCCAATTCTTTGACCCTCCTCCCATCAAGCAGTGGGGACTCTGTACCATCCCTTTGAGTCTGGGTGGCTTGTGACTCTTCAACCAAAAACAATGGCTCTGTGTGACTCACAAAGTTCAGTCATGAAAGATGATGCAGCTTCTGCCTTGGTGTCTGGAACACTTGTTCTTGGAGCCCTGAGCCACCAGGTGAAAAGTCTGCCAACACCAAGAGGACAAGCTTTGTGGAAGACAAGCCCCTCAGCAGTCTTAGTTTGTAAGTCATTATGGAGCTTGACATGAGAATGAAGGAGACCCAGATCTTTTCATCTTCCAGTTCTTGAATCATCCATCTTTTGAACCTTCCCAGAAGATATCCTGCATATCATGAAGCCGTGAAAAATCATTCCTATAAATAATAAAATATAAAATGAATAATAAAAAGGTGATAGTTGCACGCCATTAAAGATCAGAGCAGGTTGTTTAGCAACAACAAAATGGTTCCATCATCTGCAGAATGGAAACAGTAGTCATAAATGGGAGACAATTGTGGGGGAAGACTAAATGAAATAATAAAATAATAAAATGCTTGACCTATAATAAGCAATATATTGTAATACATTGTTCCTGAAAACAATTCTTTAATTCTGATTTTTTTGTCATTACAACTGGGTTTTATATTCCCCCTCTCTGCGACACCCCACACACCCAGCCTTACTGCCACTCAAATAGAAACTATAGGGGCACCTGGGTGGCTCAGTGGGTTAAAGCCTCTGTCTTCAGCTTGGGTCATGATCCCAGGGTCCTGGGATCGAGCCCCACATCGGGCTCTCTGCTCAGCAGGGAGCCTGCTTCCTCCTCTCTCTCCCTGCCTGCTTCTCTGACTAGTTGCAATCTCTATCAAATAAATAAATAAAATCTTTAAAAAAAAAAAAAACAAAAACAAAAAAAAACAAATAGAAACTATAGCTTTAAGAATACCAAGTTCAGACATTGTATGAAGCAGCTGGTTCCTATACTTAATGTTCACTATTCAAGAACCTAAAATCCAAATGAGAAACTACTATTAATTATTTGTATATTTTCCACATGTCCAAATAAACATGAAGGGCCTACTACGTGCCAGGACCTCTGATACACCCCATGATAATCAGCCATAGGGAAAATGTCTGCCTTTGGCCCCAGCAAAATGGTTACTGCAGTTCCTCATTTAATAGCCATATGCTTTCTAGCAAGAAGTTTGTGGTAGAACTTGCATCTTTTCAGGTCAGAAAGAGACTTGCCTGTGTGTGACAGTCCCCAAATGTCAGGGTTTCCTTACACTGAGAAGCTGGATTCAAGTTTCCTCTAAATTTATACTGTTTTGGTTTGTCAGTAAACAAGGAGTGGTAGAATTTGTGTAGCAGAGACTATGAAAGAACAGTGTGAGATTTAAATGCATGGTGGACTCTGAGAAACAAACAGGGTTTTGGAGGGGAGAGGGGAGAGGGATGAGAGATTCGGAGGGCTTGGTGGTGGGTATCAAGGAGGGCACGTATTGCATGGAGCACTGGGTGTGGTGCATAAACAATGAATAAAATAAAATGAAAAAAATAAATGCATGGCGGATTGAAGTGATGCTTTTTACCCAAGGCAATTTCTTTCTAAGCCACATCATTGGAGAAGGGCCCTAGTGCTGATGAGAACAACTGTGCACTGAGACTACTCTGTGTAGACAAATTGTCCTGCACTTAAGCCTGAAAACAAGCACCGTGGTAAACAATTCTTTGCTCCAGGATCATAATTCAATTCTCTATTTGTTCCTTTTGAAGACATTTATACCAGCTTTGTTAAATTACACAATAATTCTTCGATTATGTGGTGTCAGCCTAATGGTTATGATCTTTTGCAGAACTCTTAACAGATTACAAGGGGATGGGCAGGCAGGGATGTACTGGGGACTCTAGGGAAGGTTGAATTCTGCAGCGATTTGTTGGTCAGAAAACCTGTGTCTTCTTTCTGCAGAGAGCAGAGGGTGGTGGATTGAGGCAGTGGTGATGATTTGGGGGCTGATTGAGCGACAGGCATTGTTACAGGCACTTCATGTATATTTTCCCCCTGTTAAGCCCTTAGGATCCCTCTGAAAAGGTGTTTATTTTTCATCATCCAGGAAGGCGAGGTGGGCATGAATAACTTGCTCACTGTCCCAACAGTTTGAGACCTAAGTGTGAGATGTCCCTGTGTCTCAGGCGGAATTTTTAAGCCCGTAAATCAAGTGGTTGAATACTGGTAGAAATCTACCATATTATTATAGAGTATTTATATGTGTTTTTAAACACTTTAAAAATAATTTTAAAAAGATGCACGCTTAATTAGAAAATTTAGAAAATAGTTGTTGATAAAGAGTAGAATGAACACCACCTTTAATCCTGCCACCTAGAAATAGCCATTAAGACACTTTGATTCCTGGGCACCTGGGTGGCTCAGTGGGTTAAGCTTCTGCCTTCGACTCAGGTCATGGTCTCAGGGTCCTGGAATCAAGTCCCGCAGTGGGCTCTCTGCTCAGCGGGGAGCCTGCTTTCCCCTCTCTCTCTGCCTTTCTCTCTGCCTACTTGTGATCTCTCTCTGCCTCTCTCTCCCTCTCTCTGTTAAATAAATAAATAAATATTTTTTAAAAAAGACACTTTGAATCCTTATGGTCTTTTTGCTATGACTTTTATTAACTTAAAGTCTCCCTCTTAAACTAGAAGTAATGCACACTTATTGGTGAATGGCAGGAATTTTGAAGAAAAAAGTAAAAATCACTAATAATTCCACAGTCCAGATTGTTAACATTGGGGGAATTTTTATACAAATGCATACATATATGTATTCACAAGTGTGTATATGATTCACCTATTTTGTAATAATTTTACATATTTATAATATTTTTACATAAATTTACATTACAATAATGTAAAATGTAATAATTTTACATATAATATTTTTGTAAAAATTGTACATACAATGTAATAATTTTAATAAAATGTAGTTTTACAAAAATTAGACACAATTTTACATATGTGCAATACACTTAAATACAAACATTACACATTTACATTTACAAAATAATTTTATACACATGTACTAATACATAAAATTTACATGTCATGCATGTAATAATTATATATATACTCACATGTTACATATGCATGTAACAAATTTACATACTTTTATATTTACATATGTAATTTATATGTAATCTTTATAAATTCATTATTATTGTCTTGTTAGGGAACTCATCATTTAAATCAGAATAAAGAGAGGAAGGTAGAGGAGAAAGAGGATATGGGAGGGAGGGAGGGCTTGGGGGAAGTGAGACAGAGAAACTCGTTATATGAGTCCTAGGATTTCTGGTTTATCAGCTTTAATTACAACTGCAGTCATTCATCTCCATCTACAATTTTTTTTATGTAAGTCTTTGAGGAACATCATTATCAAAGATTATCTCCACATTGGGAAGAAATTTATGTTGCGGTTAACAGCATAAAAACTGACTTAAAAGCCTTGTAATCATAGGACGACACATCCCGGTGTCACCATCCTCATCGCCATTATTGTCAACGTCCTCACATAACTATTTGCCACTTGTTGAGTGACAGTATTTCAGAATTTATGTGAGACATTCCCATTTGATCATTACCACCCTCTAAGGTAGGCATGATTTTAGATTTCACTTTACAAATGAGAAATGAGAGATTCAGAACTGTTGAGGGAATTCCCCAAGTTCTTATAATTAGGAAATGGTGCTGGATTGGGGTGTGTGGGTTCCTTAGACCATGACTATAGTACTAGAAATCATACTCTACTGATCTTGTTGATCAAAGGTGGAGATCGTAGCTGAGGTATTTGCTACATAGATGATAACAGCATAACAGGTCACAGAAACAGAAGCATCACCTTTCAGAAACAGAGTCTGGTTGACAGCAGAATGTTCTCATATTAAACATGAAGTGAATGGAACACCAAAAGATGAATTGACTTGTCTAAGATCACCTAGCAGGTGCAGATTTATGCCACGTGACCTGTCAGCTGGCACCCGTGTCCTTACACTAAAGCCATTAACATCGAGGGACTGGAGGATAGTGTTCTGAACTGATAGCACTGAGGCTGATGTCCAGTTCAACTCTGTGTCCTGAACTTGTCATACATATGACCTTAGCCAATTATGTTTCAAAAATCTCAGTTTTGAAAAAAAACTTTTTCTTTTCCTGGTGGAAAGAGTAGGGGTTAGACTAAGTGATACCCAAAGACAAAAGCTGAAAGTGCAGGCTCTAAAGCCTCAAAGGGGAGTTCAATTCCACCAGTCATAGATCTTTTCTTACATAAATCACTTGACCTCACCAAAGCTGGTATATCTTATCCTTAAAATAGAAATAATAATAGTCCTTGGGGGTTGGGGGTTGATGTGTGGATAAAATGAAATAATCTAAATAAAATGCCTAGCTCATCATCTGTGCTTGATAAATGATAATTATCTAAAGTCCCTCCAGGTTCTAAAATTAAGCATTGCAAATCAGGAAATACTTACTAAATATCTACCATATCCCCAAGGTCATCTACCAAAACTAACTCTGAAATACATACTGCTTACAGAAACTCTTCAGTGCACTTCTCTGAATGTTAGGCTTTTAATTTAAGAAAGTAATTTAGTTCATGGTTTTATAAAATCAGAGAGAGAGAGCCAAAGAGGGAGAGAGAGAATGAGCACACAGAGAAACCATTTTAGTGTGTGACCTTCACAAGGTTAAATCCCTCAATTAGGTCTGTCCTAGCTCTTTTTGGTCCTTAGAACTACTTGAAACCTCTTCATTGTACGTGTTGTATCCAGATTTATGAATTATGTTTCTGGATCATTTCTAGTTCAACTCTTACTTTTCTCAAGGTAAAAAGAAAGCAGATATGCTGTTGTCCTATTATCGAAGATAAGAAGTACAATGTGGTGCTCTTATCTGATGCTGTTAATGACATTCAGGAGTTTGGATACATTTTGCAATACAGCACTGCCTTTAAATGGGATTGTGGCTGCTTTTCTCAATTACAGGAACTATTGTCATATGACGAAGTATTGACCATAACTAATTACGGCTTTCAGCTTTGCCCACAAATAGTAAAAGAAAGGAAGAAACCATGCAGCAGCCATTTCTAAGTTTATCTTTAAAGGACCAGTCAATGCGTAAAGTCTTGAGTTTCCCTCTTTTTTCGGTCTTGAGCATTCTCTCAAACTATCCCTTGGCGATTTGGACAACCTGGAAGAGTGGCAGGTACAGGAAGTGATAGTGTTTCCTTACATACGGGATGGTTGTGAATGTTAGACATTTTGAAGAGGAAGCCATTTACTTCTATCAAAGTGATGAACATGTTCACTAGGCAAGGCTAAAGGACAAAGTTGACTGTACTATTTCCTCTGCCCAATCACATTATATGTCTTCTCTGCCATATGATAACGTAATCAAGGCACCTGATGGGGATCTGTTTCCACAGAGTTAGGCTCTCTCAGGTGGTGAGGACAGAGACTGGCGAGGGGGAGGGACTTAACTTGGAAGAAATAAAGGAAGTCTGGAAGCTCAGGAAGAGACCTCAGTAACTCATCAGCAATACCTTATAGAGAAAGAGCTTTCATCTAGAACACCCCTGTAACCCATGAGAAGTTCTAACAGTATTCTCATCACTCAGCCTGTTTTCTCCCCTGGTGATACTTGGACTGCTGCTACACAACTCAGGACACTAATTTTGTTTAAATTGGTGTTCACTCTGGACCAGTTACTGTGCCATGTACCTTGTGTGCCCCTATGTCAGCCCAACTGCAGATGCCCTAAGGTGCAGCTTCTGACTGGGCTAAATGCTCAGTCTGCAATACTGAATACCCTTTTGGGCGGAGTTCTTATCCCCGGAGATTTCATAAGCTAATGTCCGGTCTATAGATGATGTCCTGTGGCTCAGGATATGAATTGGTGCATGACTGCATAATTGTGTGACAAAGTATAAAATATTTCACCCTTTAGGTCAAGGATCCTCTTGAGCTGCTTCATATCACAGGAGCCATATAGCAAGTCGATATGTCAAAGCTTTTTTCTGTTTAGGGCGAAATGGAAAATGTAGCAGTACTAGTGTTGTTATTACTACAGTTCTTAAGAGTAGGGATTAGATTAGTCATCTCGCCTTACATTAGAACCTTTCTCCTTTATGTAGCTTGAGCCTGCTGATGTAAATTTATGTCACTTGTTATCTTTATAAGAAAATAGTGTTTTTTGTTCAACATCCAAGAAGATGTTGAACAATCCAAGGTAATGTTTGCTTTATACATGTAAATACAGAGGTGGGGGATCTAGGAGCTACCCTGGAGGTTTACTGCAAGTCACCTGTCTTAATTTCAGGAGACCAGAAGGCAGGAATGGCTGAAACTGCATTTGAAGATAAAAGATTAGTTGGAGTAAATAGTCCCCAGGCTTTTATTTTGCAACTTGTTCATTTTGGTTTAGCATTCTGAAAAGAATGTATGGGTGTTTTTTAAATATGTGGAATTATTTTTCTTGTTTCTCTATTTCTTGAAAGCTTCTATTCCCTTGGATGTCAAATGTACCTAATTAATATAAGTTGATGTGTGAATCTTATTCAGTTTAAGACAAGAGAAGAAGGTCTTAGTTGCATGAGATTTAGAATTGCAATTTATAAAGTAAAGTTAAAAAAGAAATCATCATACATCTTAATTAAACTAGAAATTTATTTGCAGAATGATATAACTGAAGGTTTTTTTCCTTTAAATACAACTATCTCAGTGAAATAATGGAAAATACCTTGGATATGAGTTGGGATATCTAGATGTTGGTTTAGACTGTGCCACTGGTTCTGTGATAGTGGGCAAATTATTTAACTCTTCATGTTTTTATTTAAATTCTTTGTTGGCAAAATAAGGTATTTTGATAGTATGATTTCTGGTTTCTCCACAAAGATTTGTGAACATATATATTCATATATATATCTCATGTAATTACTGAATTGGTTTCATCTTTGAATTGGTTTTCCTCTCCTCTTATTACAAAAATCATCACAAAAATACTGTGAGAAATAACTGAATGCACTTAGATTCCTAATCAAGAATATTTAACTTGTAATATAATTGTTTATATTCAGACATTCATAGGATTTGGGGATACGTTGAGTCCCAGATACACGTTAGTGTCTTTCTGGTACTTTGTGTTTCTTTCCAGTGGGCTTTCTTTCTTTCTCTCTTTTAAAGATTTCGTTTTTAAATAAACTCTACTTTACTTAAGTTGAGACTCAAACTCAAAAGCCTGAGGTCAAGAATCACATGCTCCACTGACTGAAACAGCCAGCTGCCCCAGTACACCTTCTTTAAACACTGGGCTTTTAACTGAATTTTGAAGTGAAGATACTCTCCAGTCCACTACACCGAGAAATAAAAGTCTCCCCTACACATCCTATCCGACGCTCATTTATGACCTGTCTACCCTCACTGCACTGAAATGTGTGCACGCGCACGGCTCACACACATGCACCGCTCACAAATGTCTAAGAGCTTTTGTAGCAACATTGGATGCTGAAGATCAGTTCTCATAGGGCACAGTTTCAAACATTTTGCTAATTTCGTCCAGAAGGAAAAAAAAAAAAAAAACTTTAGCAATTGCTGTGATTCCTTAGGGGTGAATATGACAGCTGTTTTAACATCTGGGAAGTCACGTCTCTTGTCAACTCAGCAGAAGAGCTGTGGACTGCTGAACATATCAGAAAGTGTTCATGAGCCAACTGTCTTAGAACTTCTGTAAGATAAATTGACCTAACAGCTTTGCTCCTCTGAATAGTTTATAACCGTAACCCATCAGCAGGTTGAATCTTAAGACCTGGGAATGTTTCCAGCCCTCCATTTTTCTGAAGTTTCTGCAAGGATCTCAGATTAGGAATGCTTTAGGGAATGAGAGATCCTACTTGATAATTAGTATTAGTGATCTGGAAAAAAAAGTTACAAAATCTCAACTGGATTTTTTGAAAGCTGATTGAAATACTATATGGCAGGGGAAGGGAGAAGAAATTTTACGGAGTGTTTTTTGAAAAAAGTTACATAAACTAGGAAGCCGCAGTATACATATAGTTAACTACTGGCAAGAGCAATATGAATGTTTTTGCGCCATTTCCACCATGATGTATTTTCAACAAATGTCTAACTATATCTCCTAGAGTATTCATTCAATTATTTATGCCTTACACATATTTATTGAGCACCTATTATATCAGTCATCTATTCTATGTCAGCCCTGGGCCAGGTGCTGAAATATACATTACCAATCTTCCCCTCATAGAGCCAGGTGGGGAGATCATTATTTACTGATGAATTCTAGGCAAAGTGAACCAGGTATGCAAATGTCTTTATGCAAAAGGAACATGATGGATTGAAAGAAAGAATAGCAATGCTGAAGTGGACAGGCAAAGTCAAGCCAAGACCTTGTAAGCCATATTAACATTAAATTTTATCCCAAGCATAGAGGCTTTGGAATGTTTAAACAAGAGAGAGAAGAGGGTATGATTAGATTTTCATTTATCATGGATCATTTTGGTAACTGAACGGAGAACTGGACAGGGGCTTGTGGAACGAGGTGGATAACTGATTTTGGGGATATAAGTTAGGAAGCTGTCGCTGTGGTCAAGAAAGGAGATGATGCTAATGATGTGAGCACGTGCGGGGATAAAGAGGAGTGAACAGCTTTGGATGACGGAGGAGGTAGAATTTATGGGACTTGGCTATTTATTTGGGTTATTGTACGTAAGGTATGATCTAAATTATTTTTCAAATCTGGAATAACTTTAAAACAAGATTTTTACTGTATGTTAGCACAAATGGCTATACCGTGTTACTTATTTTTTTGACACCTGCTTTCATATTTATATGAAATATTATTATGAAATATCATTTAATATTTGGCCCTTTCTGAGTTTGAATAAAAGCTGATAGTTTCAGTATGATAAAATTGCCTTTAAAACATATTTAATATGAAAAAAACATATTTAATATGAACTACTCTTATTTCTGTATAGTAGAAGTTGGTAAACCCTTGCCCATGGGTCAAATTCAGCTCATGGCCTGTTTTTGTAAATAAATTTTTATTAGAACACAAATACACCCCTTTACATATTATCCGTAGCTGCTTTTGAACTGTAACAGTGATATTGTATAGTTATGATGGAGACTGTATGGACCACGATGTTTAAAATATTTATTATTTGGCCATTTATAAAATATTTGCCAATTCCTGCTCTATTGGGACATGAGTAGATCTTACAGTATTTATTAGTTGATTAGAACCCTTCTTACATGGTATTTTGTGGCAGAGAGTATGAATCACTTTGTGGAATTGTGAATTTTTTTTTAATGTTCATCACAATCCTCATCGCATTGAAGGATTTATAAAGTGATGTTTTTGCAATTGAAAATAGTTGCTACAAGGGAAGAAGAATTACATTAGCTGGAGCAAGTGTTTTTTTTTTAATTTTTATCTTAAAGATTTTATGTATTTGTCAGAGAGAGAGAGAGAAAGAGCACAAGCAGGGGGCAGCAGCAGGAGAAGCAGACTCCCTGGAACAGGGAACTCGATATGCGACTTGATCCCAGGACCCTAGAGGATCATGATCTGAGCCAAAGGCAGACGGTTAACCAACTGAGACACTCAGGCATCCCTGGACCAAGTTTTAAAAGTACAATTCCCTTCAAATATCTCAGGAAGTGGAGAATTTGTATTGAATTTGATATTACTTTTGGATGCCAAATTCTGTGAAGAGGTCCATCTATCTCACATTTAAGGATACAAAGACTGTCTTAAATGTGGGAAATGGAAATGTTCAAATACACAAGTTAAATCAAGTGAATATTTACAGATGTTCTGCTTATGGAACAGTGAATATGGTTAAATAATGTACAGGCTTCTTTTTCCCACACCCACCTAGTCACAATTGAGTTATATACTTCTCTATGTATGGATAGCAGCTAAAGTCTTTTTGATACTACCAAGATATCACATAGGAAAAAATAGAGATTTTTTTAAAGTTTTTATTTAAATTCCAGGTAGTTAACATACAGTGTAATGTTAGTTTCATGTATATATACAATTTAGCGATTCAGCACTTCCACACAACACCTGGTGCTCATGGTAACAAGCGCCCTCCTTAATCCGCATCACCTCTTTAACCCATTCCCCTACGACCTCCCCTCTGGTAATCATCAGTTTTCCTCTATAGTAAAGAGTCAAATGATTATGGGGGTTGGGGGTGGGCAGTGTAGGGGGGGGAGACAAACCAAGAAAAAGAGGGATTTAAAAAATTTTCCCTGAAGGCCTCTCATCTTGATTGCTTGTTATAAAACCATTAGCCAATGTCAAATCAATTTCACTGAATTCCTACAAAACTAAAGTTTAGATTTAAATTAACTTTTCACCAAATGGTTTTCACAAAGCATGAAATTATCTCAGTGCTGAGAATCACCAATTGAAATTATACCCTTGTCAAAATTTTGCTAATTAGTCATTATTCATGGTGACTGGCTCCTTTTCTCTTTGCACGATTGGAGCTATATGCACTGAGAAAGGGTGATGTTTCTGCTCACTAGTTGTCACTGGAAATTTGCTCTATGAAGACTCCTCTTGCAGCTAGGATATTCCTTGTGGAATGTGTTAAGGATATCATTAACAACAACAGCTGTGATAGGTGCATTCCCGTTGCTGTAAGTACCATGACAGCATCATTGGAATTGTATCATTAGATTGTAACATGCATTCTATAGACTACCCTCTATAATAACCAATGACCCATTAATAATTAAAAAATAATCATTTTCACGAAGGAGAGAGGGGCTGAGTGTTCACTATAATTGTATCTGCATTGTTGTCCTTTAATATCCTTGGTGACCTAATGCAAAAGTGCTCATTTTTTGGCATTATGAAACTAAAATATATCTATATATACTTGTAAAAGCAATGGGATAAGTCAAGACAAAAATATGGATTTTAAAATACTAAGTGCAAAAGGTAAATAATTAAACTTTGCTAATTCAAAGGTAAAAGTAAAGAGTATATGCTATGTATATATTCTTCAAAGGCAGGTGGATTCCTTCCTCAAACTTGAGTTAATTCTCTCCTGTTTCATTAGATCTTAATATTATTTGCTATGTCCTCATTGAAATTCAGAAGAGATTTTTCTACAGTGTATTCAAAGTCTTATTAAGCAAGAGAATGGTCTCCATATTTCCATTCTTCAATCATGGAACAGCTAATATAACAGCCCTGAAGATGCAAAGGTGAATTCAGACCTGGTCTCTGATATCAGTAACTAACAGCAGGTGAAGAAGGTAGAGGGAGAGCAGGTCAGGCAGAGGGGACCACATGTGTAGAATCTCAGTGTGAGAAAGAGTACAGGGCATATTATTTTCTGCCTTGAATAAAATCCATGCTGTTAGTAGGAACCTGTGAAGATCTGTGTCACTGAGTTCTACCCTCCCTCTTGACTAATGTTACTTATTTTATGTTTCAATAAACTAATTTTTATCTCATGACCTTTGTATTAATAGTTCCCTAAGGCCTGGAAAGATGTTTTTCAGGTTCTTAGCAAGGTAACTTCCTTCTTAAATTAAAGTTCTCTGCTTAAGATTTGCTTACTCGGTGAATCCTGTTCCTATCCCTGGACTAACTCCCGCTTTATTATTTTGTTGGCACACCTTCTTTATTTCATCACACCTCCTGTATGCCATGATTTTATTTGGGTATTCGCTTATTTATGGTCTTTCTCCTCAACTAGACTTTAAATGCCACGACAGCAATATGTCTCTTTGATTCATAATTGTGCTCCCAGGGACTAACACAATGCCTGGTTTGTGGTAGAAGCACAATAATAAATACTTGTTAATTCGTATTCTAAAAATATAGTGGATAAAATCCAGTGATGATGTGGGCCATATCATGAGAAGACAAATTCTGTAGACTGTAAAGACCTTATTGATAGATGTTAAAGTTAGCTTTGAGAGCAAATAGGAAGGCATGGATAGCTTTAACCTGTTGAATTGTTGAGCTTCATGGACCCTCCATTCTTCTCTTCTTCAACTTGTTTGTACATGTATCGACTGATCAATTGATTGTCTGTTGAACTTCCATGGATTTTCAACCAGGAATTGACTACTCACTTACATGGGCCTCTATATAAAGTGTTGGTTTTTTTTTTTAATTACTATAGTTGTTTTCCTTAGCTATGTTACCATGAGATTCTGAGCAACTAGAGGTTACTCTCTGTGTTTCACATTGTCTGCTAAAGTGTAGGTGCAATAATTATAGGTGTAAATATTTGTAAAAAATGGTTTAATATAATGAAATTGATATACATTTTCCTGCAGGAGTGAGTGAGTAAGAGAACTACATGTTAGGGCTAAGTTGCTTTGGGCAGTAGATTTTAGAACCTCTGGTCCCGGCATGACATTTTTCATTGTATTAGCTGCACACACAGGTAGGGGTATAAGAGAAAACAAAATCATTTCCTTTATCATGTCTGTGCCATAATTCTTCCCTAACTCTCATCAGTGTGTGCTGATATTTCCAAGATCGTTGGGTGATGTAGGGCTGGTTCACTCTAATCATTTGCTGGTATCAGACTCCATAGGTATCTGTGACTTAGCCCACTTGTCTGCTGCAATAGTATAACTAGGAACCAGCCCAATTTTGAGAGAGTCATAGTTACTCAGATTCATGAAGTTGGTCTTGTAAGGAGAGATCATGGGAACTGGTAGACTGTGTGGCTAGCTCAATAGACTCCTTGGTTTCTATCAGCCTATAGCACAAAGACAAACTTTGTTGTTGATGATTTTTGATACATATGCACATGCATAGAGCCTTAGCAAAAGGAAATCATTTGGATATAGGTTAAACCTTTTTATTTTTGTTTATTTATCTTTGATATGGGTTAAATCTTAAATATCTCAGAAAACACATTAGGAACTCATTATTTCAATTTTCCTTTTCTGATTAACATTTTAAAAATCCACTGAATTATCTCTTTTCAATTTTTACTTTATTTAAATAGGAAGTTGTTAGAAGATTTCCATATTTCTGTTTAAGAGAAGTCCTTCTAATGAGATATTCTGTTCAGCAATCTAAAGAGGAATGCACTTTTTAAAAATAATGCTTTCTCCCCCCATAGTCAGAAGGAATAATCATTTAAGGAGTGAGGCTAATTTTATTTGCTTTTTTTGTTTTATAGATTGTATTTACAACATTCAGCCCAAGGGTAATTACAGTCATGCAAACTTAAAAACAATTTCAGCATGACTTTAAGGACAAATTCTACTCACTTTCATTATTGAAACTGAACAGTATTCTTCCTCCTTTAAATTGGTCTTAAAAAATAAAAACATGTTTCTCTGGTGCTTTTTGTGACTTTGTGACATAATTGGCAAAATTTTGGCATTTTGGACTGAGGAGACAATTATTTCTTGTCCTTGATTATGTTAAAGCCATCTCTGCATAACTGTATTCACAGAGCTGTGATGAATGATGAAATAACATACATTTTATCTAAAGATTTTAAATCGTTAAAGTGCCCTTTTCCCTAAATAAACACATCATTTCTGGTCCTAAGGATGAGATGAACAATAATCAGCTAAATTAAATGTGTGTGTGTGTGTGTGTGTGTGTGTGTGTGTGTGTGTGTGTAGCCTCTAGGCACAAAACTTCAGACTTTGATAATGTGATTGATGCAGAGCTAAATGAAAAGTGATCTCTGCCATTCTGGAGATTGGTATCAGTACAGAAAACAGTAGAGAAATAATGAATTCTGCCCTGCTCTGTTCTTTACTAGAGTTGCAAAAATGCATCTGTATATTGGAATATGAGTCAGAAAGTGAAATGCCATGTATATGAATCTGTGGTATTGGTTGCAGAGTGAAACCAGTTTCCTCTCTGTGCCAAAAATCTCTTAAGCAAGAAAAAAACAAGCCCCATGAAAAATAGGGCTCCATTTCCTACTCACAAAAGGTACCAAGTGTGGTTTCAATATCTCCCTTTAAAGCTGGATCATGAGATGTCTTTAGCTGCCAACGTGATAGAAAGTACCATGCGTCCATCTGGTTCCGTGGCCAAAAACTTGACAAACTTCCTGACACTCTCTCTTTCTAAAAGGGTTGGTAGGATCTATTACACAGTGTCTGGTAATACTCTGGGAGATGTGTGGGTAGAGACAATTTTCTTCTTGACCTTTACAACTTAATAACTCATGTAATTCCATAATGAAATGGAACAAAAATACACAAAATATGCCTATTTGTGTGAATAAAGTTATTTCCTGGTCAGTGGCACATTTTCTTTTCACCCACAATTGACAGGGATTTGAGGTGTGGAAATTGCCCCTCTAGGTAGGAAATTAAGCAAAGTTACTGAAAGCTAAAATGTACTATGAAACATTAAAAGGATCATCATATTACTATAATGATTTGAAGCAAGCTTTCCTTTCTGAAACTAGGTTTTCTTTACGAGAATACAGCAAAAGAGAAAATGCCTGTGTTTATACCTGTAAATATCAAGAACTGGTTAAAAATACAATTTCTTTTCTTTTTTTTTTGGATTTAATTTTATTTTTTCAGTGTTCCAAGATTCATTTTTTTATGCATCACACCCAGTGCTCCATGCAATACGTGCCCTCCTTAACACCCACTGCCAGGCTCACCCAACCTCCCACCTCCCACCCCTCCAAAACCCTCAGTTTGTTTCTCAGAGTCCACAGTCTCTCATGGTTTGTCTTCCCCTCTGATTTCCCCCAACTCACTTCTCCTCTCCATCTCCCAATGTCCTCCATGTTATTCCTTATGCTCCACAAGTAAGTGAAACCATATGATAATTGACTCTCTCTGCTTGACTTATTTCACTCAGCATAATCTCCTCCAGTCCCGTCCATGTTGATACAAAAGTTGAGTATCCATCCTTTCTGATGGAGGCATAATATTCTATTGTATATATGGACCATATCTTCTTTATCCATTTGTCCATTGAAGGGCATCTTAGCTCTTTCCACAAATTGGCGACTGTGGCCATTGCTGCTATGAACACTGGGGTACAGATGGCCCTTCTTTTCACTCCATCTGTATCTTTGGGGTAAATACCCAGTAGTGCAATTGCAGGGTCATAGGTAAATAAGCTCTATTTTTAATTTCTTAAGGAATCTCCACACTGTTTTCCAAAGTGGCTGCCCCAACTTGCATTCCCACCAACTGTGTAAGAGGGTTCCTCTTTCTCCATATCCTCTACAACACTTGCTGTTTGCTGTCTTAATGATTTTGGCCATTCTAACTGGTGTAAGGTGGTATCTTAATGTGGTTTTGATTTGAATCTCCCAGATGGCTAATGATGATGAACATTTTTTCATGTGTCTGTTAGCCATTTGTGTGTCTTTGGAGAAGTGTCTGTTCATGTCTTCTGCTCATTTTTTGACATGATAATCTGTTTTTTGATATTGAGTGTAAGGAATTCTTTATAGATCTTGGATATCAGCCCTTTGTCTGTAGTGTCATTTGCAAATAGCGTCTCCTATTCCATGGGTTGCCTCTTTGTTTTTTGACTGCTTCCCTTGCTGTGAAGAAGGTTTTGATCTTGGTGAAGTCCCCAAAGTTCATTTTCTCTTTTGTTTCTTTTGCCTTTGGAGACATGTCTTGAAAGAAGTTGCTGTGGCCAGTGTTGAAGAGTTAACTGCCTATGTTCTCCTCTAGGATTTTGATAGATTCCTGCCTCACGTTGAGGTCTTTTTATCCATTTCAGGTTTATCTTTGTGTATGGTGTAAGAGAATGGTTGAGTTTCATTCTTCTATACATAGTGTCCAATTTCCCCACCACCATTTATTGAAGAGACTGTCTTTTTTCCACTGTATATTTTCCCCTGTTTTGTCGAAGATTATTTGACCACAGAATTGTGGGTCCATATCTGGACTCTCTACTCTGTTCCACTGGTCTATGTGTCTGTTTTTGTGCCAGTACCATTCTGTCTTGGTGATCACAGCTTTGTAGTAAAGCTTGAAATCAGGCAACGTGATGCCCCCAGTTTCCTTTTTCTTTTTCAACATTTCCGTAGCAATTTGGGGTCTCTTCTGTTTCCATACAAATTTTAGGATTGTTTGTTCCAGCACTTTGAAAAATGATGGTGAAATTTTGATCAGGATGACATTGAAAGTATAGATTACTCGAGGCAATATAGACATTTTAACAATGTTTATATTCTTCTGATCCATGAGCATGGAATGCTTTTCCATCTTTTTGTGTTTTCTTCAATTTCTTTCATGGGTGTTCTGTAGTTCCTCAAGTACAGATCCTTTACCTCTTTGACTAGGTTTATTCCAAGGTATCTTACGGTTCTTGATGCTATAGTAAATGGAATTGATTCTCTAATTTCCCTTTCTGTATTTTCATTGTTAGTGTATAAGAAAGCAACTGATTTCTGTGCATTGATTTTGTATCCTGCCACACTACTGAATTGCTGTATAAGTTTTAGTAGTTTGGGGGTGGAGTCTTTTGGGTTTTCCATATAAAGTATCATGTCATTGGGCTGCCTGGGTGGCTCAATTGGTTAAGCAACTGCCTTCGGCTCAGGTCATGATCCTGGAGTCTCGGGATCGAATTCCACATCAGGTTCCCAGCTCCATGAGGAGTCTGCTTCTCCCTCTGACCTTCTCTGTTCTCATTCTCTCTCTCACTCTCAAATAAATAAAATCTTTAAAAAAAATAAAGTATCATGTCATCTGTGAAGAGAAAGAGTTTGACTTCTTCTTTGCCAATTTGAATACCTTTTATTTCTTTTCGTTGTCTGATTGCTGTTGCTAGGACTTTTAGTACTATGTTGAACAACAGTGGTGAGAGTGGGCATCCTTGCCATGTTCCTGATCCCAAAAGGAAGGCTATCAGCTTTTCTCCACTGAGAATGATATTTGCTGTGGGTCTTTCATAGATAGATTTTATGAAGTTGAGCAATGTTCTCTCTATCCCTCTACTTTGAAGAGTTTTAATCAGGAATGGATGCTGTATTTTGTCAAATACTTTTTCTGCATCAGTTGAGAGGACCATGTGGTTCTTCTCTCTTCTCATTGATTTGTTCTATCACATTGATTGATTTGTGAATGTTGAACCACCCTTGCATCCCAGGGACAAGTCCCACCTGGTCATAGTGGATAGTCTTTTTAATGTACTGTTGGGGATCCTATTAGCTAGGATCTTGTTGAGAATCTTTGCATCCATATTCATCAGTGATATTGGTCTCAAATTCTCCTTTTTGATGGGGTCTTTGTCTCGTTTGGAGATCAGGGTAATGCTGGCTTCATAGAGTCTGGAAGTTTTCCTCCTGTTTCTATTTTTTGAAACAGCTTCAGGAGAATAGGTATTATTTCTTTGAATATTTGATAGAATTCCCCAGGGAATCCTCCAGGTCCTGGGCTCTTGTTTTTTGGGAGGTTTTTGATCACTGCTTCAATCTTGTTACTAGATACTCTTCTATTCAGGTTGTCAATTTCTTCCTGTTTCGATCTTAGAAGTTTATTGGTTTCTAGGAATGCATCCATTTCTTCTACGTTGCTTAACTTACTGGCATATAACTATTGATAATAATTTCTGATGATTGTTTCTATTTCCTTAGTGTTAGTCATGGCCTTATTTCTTTAGCCAAGCTCTAAAATAAGTGATCCAGTTGAAGGATAAAACATCACTGGTGATTTACAACACCTGACTATTCATCAGTAATGTAGATGGATGAATGATGAAGGTATTTTGAGCTACTTTATAGATGTTAGTGGTGATAACCCCATCAATTTGTTATCTTGGTAATCTGAAAAGCTCCTTTCTTGCACAATACCAAGCATATGATGTTGGACACCTGAAAAGTGTTTCTTATTTTATCCCAATCCAACTGACTAAACCCAATTGTTAATCTACCTGGGATGGAGCAGGATTTTACACAATAAAAAGACTTTTCAAGAGTATCACATTGCATATCTGATATCTAAAACATTTACTGGAGTAAGAGTATGACAAGAATAAAAATAACGAACACTGAAACATTTGCTCTGTGACAGGCAATTTTCTACATGTTTTATACATATTCACTTCTAACACAGCAGTCTTATGAGGTATCACACTACCATTTTACTGATGAATGAAGAATAGAGGTGCTTTCTGTATAGAATTGCTCAAAGTCCTACAGCCAGTAAATGGCAAATCCAGGATCCAAAGTTTTTCTTCATGCTTTTAACAACTGTGATCTACTGCCTAGAATTAAGAAAACAATCCTTGATTGTTGGTGAGAAACAATTACATGGGCTATTTATTTTTTAAAATTTATTTATTATTTTTTAACAGTTATGCATTTTTTTAATAATTGAGGTATAGTTGATGTACAATATTATATTGGTTTTAGGTGCCCAACATAGTAATTTGACACTGAGATGCATTACCAAATGCTTACCACAATAAGTGTAGTTACCATCTGCCATGTAATTTTTTTTTTCACTTTTTAAAAATTTCTTTTCAGCATAACAGTATTCATTGTTTTTGCACCACACCCAGTGCTCCATGCAATACATGCCCTCCGTAATACCCACCACCTGGATCCCCAACCTCCCACCCCCTGCCCCTTCAAAACGCTCAGGTTGTTTTTCAGAGTCCATAGTCTCTCATGGTTCATCTCCCCTTCCAATTTCCCTCAACTCCCTTCTCCTCTCCATCTCCCCATGTCCTCCATGTTATTTGTTATGCTCCACAAATAAGTGAAACCACATAATACTTGACTCTCTCTGCTTGACTTATTTCACTTAGCATAATCTCTTCCAGTCCCGTCCATGTTGCTACAAAAGTTGGGTATCCATCCTTTCTGATGGAGGCATAATACTCCATTGTGTATATGGACCACATCTTCCTTATCCATTCATCCGTTGAAGGGCATCTTGGTTCTTTCCACATATAACATATTATTTACTTCAGGGGTACAGGTCTGTGAATCATCAGTCATACAGGATTCACAGCACTCACCATAGCACATACCCTCCGCAATGTCCATCACCCAGCCTTCCTATCCCTCCCCCCCAGCAACCCTCAGTTTGTTTCCTGAGATACATGCACTATATAAATGGTCTTTTCTGTGGTTTACTTAAAATACACATTCTACATTTCTCTTTCTTCTTCTTTTTTTTTTTGGCAAAACTGTTAAGTTTTATGGGTAAAAAGGTCTGGTCTTCATTTAAGGAAAAAATTGTTCTGATACTTGTTAAAACAGTAAGGAAGACTTTGTTCAAGGCTATTCCAATAGGGAAGAGAGATCACACTCAAAACTAAGTTCAGTGAAGACAGCTGTGAAATTATAGACAAGGAGCAAGGTGAGGAGATCCATGATGGAAAATCACTAAGAGAAGACCTCAAACATAGAAGGATTGTTTCTGAATCAAACAGTATTCTTGCTAAAAGTAGGCCAAGGACTTAGACATCAAAGGTGAGTATGAGATGAAAACATTAATTTTGAAGGCATATAAGCACCCCTGTGTTCATTGTAGCATTATTTACAATAGCTGAACTGTGGGAGCAGCCCCAGTGTCCATCAACTGATGAATGAATGAAGAAGAGGTTGTATATGTGTGTGTGTGTGTGTATACATACGTGTGTGTGTGTGTAATGGAATATTATTATTCAGCCATAAAAGGAATGAAATCTTGCCATTTGCTATGACATGGATGGAGTAAGAGAGTTCAGTGCTAAGTGAAATAAGTCCATCAGAGAAAGACAAATACCATATGACTTCACTAATATGTGGAATTTAAGAAACAAAACAAAGCGCAAAGGGGAAAAAAGAGAGACAAATCAAGAAACAGACTCTTAACTGTAGAGCATACACTGACGGTGAGCGGAGGGTAGGTGGGCAGGAAGATGGGGGAAATCGGTGATCGGGATTAAGGAGGGCACTTGTGATGTGCATCAGGTGTTGTGTGAAAGTGTCGAATCACTATATTGCACGCTTGAAACTAATATTACACTGTATGTTAACATTTAAATAGAAACTTAGAAGAAGACGGGCTTCAGTTTCTTCGTCTGTAAAGTGAGGCTAAAATTTGTAAAGACTTCACAGGAGGGGTGTCTGGGTGGCTCAGTGGGTTAAAGCCTCTGCCTTTGGCTCGGGTCATGGTCTCAGGGTCCTGGAATCGAGCCTCGCATCAGGCTTTCTGCTCAGTGGGGAGCCTGCTTCGTCCTCTCTCTCTGCCTGACTCTCTGCCTACTTGTGACCTCTGTGTGTCAAATAAATAAATTAAATCTTTAAAAAAAAAAAAAGACTTCACAGGAACATTGTGAGGACTAAGCAAGATAATATATAGAAATGCTTAAGCACAATGTCTCACGTACAGTAAGACTTTCATAACCCTTAACCATCACCATTAACATTCTCATCATGCCTCTAAACAATGTATCTGTGCTGTATGGTAGGTGTTCCTCAGATGGTTGTCAGTCTTCAACTGTCACTAGTCCACGAGAAGGACCAAAATGGAGCATAAGCATTTAAATAATTTTATGGCAATTTGCCAGAGCAGTTTTATGCCTTTTGAATCTAATAATAAAAAAGGGCTGTGTACTACATGCTTTTGGCTTGTTATTTCATTTCTGTAGTTATCTGTGTATTTACTGTGTTTTACAAAAACATCCATCAGCGGTGGATTTGAAAGGGAAGAAAAAGGAATAATTTTCTTTTACCATAAATGGTTTGAGAAATGCTGGTCTAGACTAGAGGTAGAAATTAGGGACCCACTTGCATGCTAATTTTCCAATAGACCAAGAATGGGGGGGTGTTGTGTTTAAAAATCACAGTGGCACAACTGAAAGTCTAGCCCTCCCTTACCCATCACAGGTTTCTTCCTTATCTCTTCACAGTGTTTATCTTTATGTGGATATCTATGTATACACAGGGTGGACTATTAGCAGTGTTCCTTAATTTTTAAAAATTATTTATTCAGAAACTTAAGAGCTTGTTGAACACATATCCAATCATAATGATGATAACAGTAATCACAGATTTTTTGGTGAGTAGGACTGGATATGTTTTACTACTGACCTGGCTCATGTTGTAGAGGGTTTCCCAAACTTATATTCATTCACTCAGTAGAATACATTTGTGGCAAAGAAATTATAGGTTGTTATAGCTTTGACAGATGAGTGAAGATAATTGAGAAATGATTTAAACTCTACTTACACACAGTCATTAAAAATGAAATTCTGAGTCAATCCATTGTTATTGCTTCTCCAGAGCACTGACAGTGAGTTTGCCTTTTTCTCTCCCCCTTTTACTTAATCAACTGGTAGTTATGGTATCCTGTAAATACCGTCTTAATAACTTGTTCACAAGTATAAGTAATCCAAACTTCATATTGATTAATTTCAATTATAATAAAATGATAGTTTAAGAAATCTAAGGGGAGGGTACTCTGAATTATACCAATTAAGAATTTTATTGAACCTAGGGGATTTTAAGACATTCTGCTCTGCTGCTTTTCTCCTGAGTGATTGATGTTACTTGTAATTTAGAAACAAAACAAAGGGGATATGCTTTTTTAATGTGCCATAAACTACAATTTTACTTGTACTAAATTATCTCCTTTCAAGAAAGGTTGTTTTTTTTTTTTTCCTCCCTTCCCTTCCTACTGTGAGCTTATGGTTTTTCCTTATGTGGTTCTTTAATGTCTTTACAGTTTGCATTTTCTTAACAGATCTTTTCTGACACAAACCTGAAAACACATTTTGATCTCAGATTCATAATTATCCTTTGGAGCTCTTTTGTCCCTTTTTCAGAGCTCAGCAGTTTCTAACAGGAGACAGTAAGGAGCAATATAGTTAGTAGAAAGATTCAAAGTCCTTGATGAATTTAGCAAGATCTTAAACATTTAACAAAGCTTTTGTGTTTGACTGTCCTTTTATGCCATATGGGAATAAAGCTAGTCCTATTGATTTTGCTAGTGGCTTTGTGTGAAGATCACATGAGATAATGGATATAAAATCATTTTAGAAATGCATTAAATGTATTCAGAATGTAGAATATTAAAACTATCTTAACAAAGAGACTCTGGGGAGGTATTTTTTTTTTTGTAAGGAATATATAAATGAATGCCGAGTAACTAATGTAAGTTTTGATGACCTTGTGACCTAAAAGCCATACATTAGTAAGGAGTAAATTTGGATCATTCCTTTCATTACACTTTTTACAGCCTTGAAACTTCTGCCATCCTTTGCTTTAGTCCATGTCCCCAGGGCTGTAATGTGGGACTTTTCAAATCAACCCTCTCTCTGCCCCTCCCATACATGCCCCCACATTTGGGGAGGTAAGGTAAATACTCTTATTTATTACAAAAACTCAGTTTAACAAAAAGGAAAAATCCCATTTAGGAACCTATGATTTAACTGAAAATTTACTTCTATTTTTCTGGGTGGGTACCAATTCCTACCTTCTCAGGAGCATTAGTGGTTCACCTTGGGGTAAGGATATTCAGGGAACAACTTACCTGAAGAGGAATGGACACATTTGGGGCAGAACAGAGAGTCCTTTGGAAATTTCATTGAAATGCAAATGATCCTCTGTAACTTGGTCCTCAATGCACTTTAATTCATTGATTCATGCAGTGTGTTTTAGGTCCCATTCTGCAACCTGGGGAATACAGCAGCAACAAAATCCCCTGTCCTCGATTTTTGTCCCAGGTGGAGAACATAGACATTAAATAAAATAAGATATATTGATATAAGGCGGTAATAATGCAATGTAGAAAAAAAAAAAAGCAAACTAAGGGGCACAGGATGTGGGAATGGGGCAGTGGAGGGGGATTACAGTTTCTAAATTAGGTGCTGAAAAGAAGGGTAAACTGTGAACGCATGGAACTGAAGGATATGAGGGCGGGGTAATGTATTTCTGCAGTATTCCTGGCAAAGGTAAGCATAAGCGGAAATGCTCTGAGGTGTGTGCCTTGTACTTCCCAGAGACAGCCAGGAGACCAGTGGGCTGGAGCAGGAATGAGAGAGAGGATAAAGGAAAGGAAGTAAGGGTAGAAGGAAAGCGATTTGTATAGGGGCTTGCAGACAGAGATGAACAGGAGGTGCTCTTAGGAACAGAACCTGAAGGAAGTGAGGGAGGTGGGATTTAGCAAAGGGAGCAGTTGAACCGTGATGTACATGCAGTAGAACCTCACAAAATCATAGGAGAAGGTTTCGAGCTAAGTGGATCCTTCAGAGTTATTCCAAATTGAGGCAAGGAGTCTGGACCTTTATACTCATCCATTAACCAGCCATTAGATGGGAGCTGCTTCTGGGAAGGCAGTCCAACTTGGGGTGAGGTTACTTGCTTTGGCCAAAGACAATTACTGGAAAGAGACTCAGCCATAAGTTCTTAGCAGCCCATACTCCCAGCGACTAGGGAAATAAATGTCCTTTTACTGCATAAGATAGATACCTGAGTGATACCATGGCATTCAGTTCAGGGAGGTATTGGGGATTTTTTGAGTAAAGTGTTAAAATTAACTTAACTTTTCTCCAGAGAATTGTTCTAGATCTGTATTAATATGTAAAATATCAAGGAGAGAAAGGCGGACCTCTGTAGAGGTCATTTCAATAATCAAGGCAAGAGAGAAGGTAGTTTGGATAAACATACTACTAATAGAAAAGCTAAGAAATGGTAAGAACCTGAATACATTTTGATACAGAGCCAATAGAAGTTGAAGATAGGGCAAATGAACCAAAGTATAATAAATGACTCCAAGGTTTATAAAGCAGCTCAGATGATGGGATTACCATTATTTGAAAATGAGAAGACTACAGGAGACACAAACTTTAGAAGGAAATCCAGAAACCCTATCTGGGACATTTAGAGTAGAACATGCAAGTTCAGATATAAAGAATACCGTTCTTTATGTGAGTTCAAAAAATAGGTCAGGGATGATCATAATTATTTGCAGGAAATGAAATCTTTTTTGCCACTAAGCTGAGGAAATTGGGATCTTTATTTAGCTACTGTATGATTTAAGAACCTTCATGGACTTCCCATTAAGTAGTTCAAGTTCAAATATTTTAGCCTAGAAATTTTTAATAATTTTGGGTCAACTGCTTAAATAATGTTAGTGAGTTATTTCAAATATAAGGAAAAGTATGGGGAATATTACCAGCAGCTGTGCTTATCATCCAATTTTTAGCAAGTCTTATATTTTGCCATCTTAAATTTAGCAGGCACATCTGTTTTCCATTCCTGCTCTCTCTTTATAGCTATGGCTGGTTCTGTCTTTGTATGTTTTCCCAATATTTTCTTTTTTACTCCAGAGGTAATCACTATTTTGGATTTGTTGTTTACCATCTTTGTAAATATTTTTATCATTTTATCATTTGAAAACAAACTATTTTAATATTTTAATATATATTTTAATTTATTAAAATTACATTTAATTTTAATAATTAAACATTACATTAAAATAACATTTTAATATATATTATATAACATTTTAACATTTTAATATATATTATATAAAACATTTTAGTATATATTATATAAACATTTTAATATATATTATATAAAAATGTGGTATGGTAATATATTATCCATATGGTTACATTATATATCAATAGCATCACAGTGTCTTTCCAGTCTACAACTTTATTTACTGAGTTACTTTTTGAAGATCTATCTGGGCCAGTAGGTAATGATACAGGGGTAGGTATAGAGATATTGGTCATTTGTATTGATGTTTATGGTACTCCATTGTAAGGCTTTATCATAACATATTAATCCTTTCTCCAGTGATGCATGTTTGGGTGCTTTCTAATTTTTCACTATTGAAAACAGTGGCATGAAAACTGTGCTTTATATGTCTCCCTGAACATTCCTTTGAGTTTTTTGGGAGTAGTTACGTAAGAAAGGAATTGCCTGTAGATGGAAGATCTATATTTATCTTTTGTTCTACCCAATATTGCTAGATTACTTTTTTACTAATAGTTTTGCAACACTTTATACTACTCCCCCCAGCAGAGTATGAGAATTCTAGTTCTTCTGTGATTTTGGCAACAGTTGGCATTTTCAGACTTAAGACAAAAAGAAAGACTTATGGTGGTGATGTAATATATTATTTATATTTTCACTTCTTAGACTTCTAGTGAAATCGAGCATAAGTTCATTTTTCTTGGCCATTTGTGTTTTCTCTTATGTGAATTGTCTATTTATATTCTTTGTCTATTTATTTCTTATTGATTTATAGGTTAGGAGGGAGAAAGAGATTTGTATATACTAAACACAAAACATTGTCAGTTTTGTGTATTGCTGATATTGTCTCAACATTATTTGTAGGCTTTTATTTATTTATTACTAAAAGTTTTATCTTTTTGTAATTATTTTTAATGTATCAATCTTTACTTTTATAGTTTATTTTTTCTGTTTAAGTCATTCTCAATGTTCTGGTCATTAAATGTGTTCCTATAGTTCCTTTTGAAAAAAAATTTTGTTTTTACATAGATATTAAATATGTCTGGAAATTATTTTTGTGCACCATTTAAAGTACAGATCCATATGAGTAATTATCTTAGTACCATTAAGCAATGCCACCTCTAAATAAGAAATAATATAATATTTATTAAATTTTCTCATAAAGAAAATATAAAATAAAAATAGTACTATATTCATGAGGTGTTTTGTGTTTTTTTTCGTGTGTGTGTGTGTGTGTGTTTTTTGTGTGTGTGTGTGTTTTTTTTAACCTTTCTCTGATTGCTAGTCTAGTTACTGGTCAGTTTATCTTCTGCAAACACCATCCTGTATTTTAATTACAATGATGTTATAAATGTTGATATATAGTAGAGTAAGTGTTCTCCCTCCACCCTTATTTTTCAGAGGTGTTTTTATTATTCTTGGCATTATGGTGCTAGACAGCTAGCCAGATAGATAGGTAGATGGGCAGATAGATTCCTCAAGTTTCATGAAATACCCTATTTGGATTTTAATATAATTTGCATTGGTTTAATTTAATTTAATTTAATTAGAAAAGTTACTTTAATATTTTGCACTTTTCTCTATGAAGACCTGTGCATTTTTTGTTAGGTTTATTCCTGGGTACCTTAATTTTATTGTTTTTGTGTTAACGTGAATATATATTTTTTTTATTAGAATCCATACCACAGCCCTAGGCAACAGTCAACTAATAACCACACTTCCAGAAATTGTTATTACATAGTTAGATGTTTACAAGTCTGTCTTTCAGTAGGTTATAAACTCTGTGAGTGCTATACATGTTGCATGTTTTCAATAAAAGTCACATGTTTGGAGGAGTGACCGAATGACTGTATCTCAGTTCCTTTTGTTGTATATCATTAAGAAGTCCTTTGTGGTCCATTTCTCTCTGCTCTTACCTCATCTATCAGATGAGATTGGTGAGAAATGAAAGCTTTCAGGGTCTGCGATTGGCTATAGATTCTTCTGCAGCGTGGCCTTGAGTGGCAGAACAGAAGAGTAGCAGATGGGTCACTTCTACAACATTTGGGATTTACTGCTTGAAAGTTATTCAGGTCTCCAGTTCCACAGCTTTAATAGTAACTGCAGCCTTGAAGCGTTCCTTATGCTTACTTATCCTCTCCTGAGATGGAAATATTTAGAGGTAGCTATACTGCCAATCAAGGACAAGCTTTGAAATGGCAATGATTTGAACTTGACCATGAAAACACTAAATCTTGAGATGGTTCTCCAAATCTTTTCCACAAGTGGATTGATCCCAGATTTATTCTGTACTGCCTCTGTTGCAAGTAACCTCTGTAGAGGTCTGTCTACCTGTCAGGTAGAGCATTTGGACTTGTGAATTCTCCTTCTAGAGCAAGGATAACATTAACAAATGGAAGAAAAACCCTATAGTGAAGAGAGATTTGAATTTGCAATTTAAATAAAATTGTAAGAACAGGCATTGAAATATTCTTAATGTTCTTTCAGGGTTGTACAAAGACCTTCTCAAGTTCGAGGACTTTTGATTTTTATGGTGTCTTTGCACAGTGAATAAAATATCTTTTGGAGTACTAGAGGAAATGCAGTAAGTTTGTAAAGAAACTACTTACCAAGATCTCACAGCACTTTATTCATAAAGAGCCTTTTGTTTTTCCTCTTAATAGTTCCTGTCTCAGGAAAGTTAAGTTGCCATTTACATGTTGGCCATCAACATCACTTGGTCTGAGTGTTTTCCACTAATCCTCTCCCTGATGAATATAATTTGTATATTCCTCATTTTATTTTTCCATTTCACTGTAAGATGTAATTAAAAGTGCTCTGATGCAGATAAGGAGAGACAGTCATAGTACAGAAATTCCCTTCCAAGTATCCAATATTCTCTTTTTAAACCAAGATGGAGGAAAATATTAAGATAGTTATGGTGTGTGATCCTGATGCTAAAGATCGCTCTATTTTCTTTAAATAATACGATATACTTTCCCTAGGGAGTAGATCAACTTCTTGTGGGTAATGTAAATAATTCTCAACAACAATAAAAATCTTGCCATCAATACCAGAATGAGAATTACAAGTAACATTGGACATATCTGCTTCAGGACTTAAATTATCGCACTTAAGACTCACCATTATTATTTTATTTTTAGATCGCTATTATTATTATCGTTTTAAGGGTAAAAAAACTGAGGCATGAAAAAGCCAAATTGGCCTCCTAAGATTCCAGGCTAGAAATAGGGCATTTGGACATCAAACTGATGCTTTTCTGACTTTTAAGCCAATACTTTTAATTAATGCCCTGCATCTTCCTTCCTTATTAGAGTACCGGTAAGACTGTGTAGAAAAGGAACACAAAGAATATGACTATATATTTGATATCATAGGTGACACAAAATATCATAAAATAATACTTTTTCTATAAAATATCTAGAACAATTGAGACTCACTTTAACTTTTTTTTTTTTTAAGATTTTATTTATTTGATAGAAAGAGAGAGAGATCACAAGTCCGCAGAGAGGCAGGGGGTGGGGTGGGAAGCAGGCTCCCCGCTGAGCAGAGAGCCTAGATGCAGGCTTGGTCCCAAGACCCTGAGACCATGACCTGAGCTGAAGGCAGAGGCCTTAACCCACTGAGCCACCCAGGCGGCCCTAGCTTTTTTTTTTTTTTTTTTTTTTTTTCAGAACCTGAGATCTGAATATATAGAGTATTCGTTAAAATATATTTGGGTGCTACTATGGTCAGATTGGAATTTTCCATTGAAAGAGTCTTAAAACCTGCTAAGAAAGAATATTCTGTATGTTAATCATTTGAAATTTTTTTGATCAGGGTGCCTCTTGATAATCTTCTTTTTCCTTTTCTTTCTCCCTCCCTCCTTCTTCCTTCCCCTCCCTCTTTCTCCCTCCCTCCCTCCCTCTCCTTTCTTTCCTCCCCTCCCCTCCCTTTTCTTCCCTCCCCTCTTCCCCCCTCCCCACCCCTCCCCTTCCCTCCCCTGCTCTTTTCTGCTCTTCTCTCTTACCAGGGCTATTGTAGGTGTCTCTTCCAAACAATGATTATTCTGGTTATAGTCTGTTCCCTAAAGGGGTGTGATTCTACTCTTGATCTACCAGAGGAAACTTCATCCTGGTGTCCGGAATTCAGAATTTATGGTCCTCCTGTTTGTCTCTTTCTATGTTTACCATTTTTAAAGCTTTTCATGCTCTGTACTTACAAATCTTTTAATTTACTGAGCTGACAGAGCTGTCTACTGAGCAGTTTGCTTATGTCACCCTGGCTCCTCCAGAGGACTTAAAAGAAGTGTATAGTCAGAAGCAGGCATGCCTGGGTGCCTGGGTGGCTCAGTGGGTTAAAGCCTCTGCCTTCAGCTCAGGTCATGATCCCAGGACCTTGGGATTCAGCCCCACATCAGGCTCTCTGCTCCGCGGGGAGCTTGCTTCCCCCCTCTCTCTGCCTGCCTCTCTGCCTACTTGTGATCTCTGCCTGTCAAATAAGTAAATAAAAATCTTTAAAATAAAAATTCAAAAAATTCAAAAAAAAAAAAGAGGCATGCAGGATGGACCACTGTGTCTGGAGTGTAGGAACCATCCTCTAGTATGCTCCTCTTCCTTTCTTTCTGTCTTCTCTCTCCCTGAGAAGATCATTTACTGTGGCTGATCAGGATGTTATAGGCAGACACTGGATTTAATGAAAAGGTTTCCACAAATCTTCCCTTTGGTAAGATTAGTTGCACTTGTAACATTGGCAGAAAAGTCACCCTGAAATAACTATGCTGTAGGTACAAGGGGCCAGATGAGGGGAGGGAGACTCAGTTCAGTTGAGTATCTGTAAAGAGAACCTCCAGTTTAATTCATGCTTAGGAGCATTTTCAAGACAAGCAAATAATTTTACTAAGTGCTTCAAGGTAGAAATTGGTTCTTAACTCCAGTTAACAACCTTAATCCCTGGGACATTGATAATGCAAAGCCATCTTTTTCTGTTTGTTTGTCTTCAGTTTTGGTAAGTGTCGTTCTCAGAAATTAACACAGTCATCACATCTAATATACAATATTAAAGAGAGAATGAAACCTGGAATGTATATGAATATGTTACTTTGTGGTTAGAACTCCTATGAGTTACTAACTTTAATTAAAGTTCCTGATTTCTAAAGTCATATTTTTGTGCTTTGGGAGACAGTCTGTTTTAGCTTTTTTTTTAAATCAAACAAATATCAAGTATTAGGATGTTGGCTAATACTTCCAAGTTTAGACCAGATTCTTATTCTGTAACTTTTTCACAAGAAACGATTTTCCTTTTTTTTTTTTTTTTTAAAAAAATGTGTATTCATTTGTTTATTTATTTAGTAATCTCTACACCTGACACGGGGCATGAACTCATACTGCTGAGATCAAGACTTGTATACTCTTCAGTATACTTGTATACTGAGCCAGCCTGGCACCCCAGGATGTATTCTTGATATCAAATTCTGTATTATTAGACACATTTCATAAAGAATGAAGAATCACTACTACATTTCCAGGGCCCTATTTTATTCAGTATATGATTTTTGAAAAGTAATATTTTTTAAAGCCCCAGTAATTAAAGAATAAAATCATTGTCTTCTGAATATTGCTTGTCAGAAAAAGCAAAACAGAGTGGGGAACTTCTTCCTACACTGTGAGGGATGAAACAGTACATGATACAAAGCAATATGATAGTATCCCCAAATGTTTCTTTCAACATCTTATTTTTTAAAAAAATCCTTGCATGATGGAAAAGTCTACAAGAGCTGTTTCTATAACTAGCGTTGATTACCTTTCCCCTGAATTTTCCATTCACTTCCAAACGTCCTGATTTTTCTTGGGGATAGAGTTATAATGATGTGGCCTCAGGACCCTGGTTTGGAGAGGTTGTGCCTTTGCTGGGTCCTTTGGATTGAGAAAGGAAGGTAGAGAGGGCATTTGCTCTCCTTTTCAAGCCTTTGGGTAAGAAAAAGGAGTTTGTATGACTACCGAGGTCTGTTATTTTTCCTTTCACTCTGAGTTCTTGATCTTCTTTGGCTCATAGATCTTTAATATCTAATTCGATGGCAAAAGAATTTCTGTAGGCATTATTGACAACTTGCTTTAACAACTAAAATCTCTTCTTCTGCAAGAGCTTGCTGATATTTATCCTGATTTTTTTCTTTTGTATACTCATAGATCTCTCATTTTATTCTTATAGAATATTAAAAAAAAACTTGTACACACTTAAAACTAACGAATATGATATTCACTTGACAAGAACATAAGAAAACCTTGAAGAGTTTTATGGCACTAGTTTTATGAAGAGTCTTTTTTCACTCTCAAAAACATCATCAGTTATTTAACCTTACAGCATTTTGCAGTGTGGAGCTGTTTAACAATCCTATTTTATGAACTACAGACTAATCCTTTAGACAACCAGCAAAATTTTAATTATATATATTATAATACAAACACAGAAACACACACACAAAACAAATATATACATTTGCATTATGGCCCATGTTCATCTTTAATGTGCTTCTTACAACAGAAATAATAACCCAAGTAACTTTTTTTTACAGTTATTGGCACTGAGCATTAAAATATTCAATTGTTTACAACTTTGTAGACTGGTTAAGTGATCAGTGAGTATTCATTTTAATTGTTCCACAAAAGGTTTATTAAATGTGAAAGTAGTGACTAGCTTCTCATGCATCATGCAATCTATTTCAGCCTCATTACCTGGGTGATTAGGTTGTAAGTAAAGAATATTTAAATACCTATTTATTATATAATTGCTAAATAAGCCTGATAAATTTAAGTTAGCAGCACAGTGAAAAAAAAATAATATAAATTGTGAAGTAACTGGATGATTGATTCATCTCCTCCCGAGGAAAAAAATAAAACAGAAATGTGTCAAATCCAGTTACAGAGAATTGATGTTTTATGTAACTCCTTTTGAAGTAGAAATTAAATTTCCTTAAAAGGTTATATTAAGAAGGAGATGGGATGGAACCATGAACCAACACACCATTACTCTAATAAATCTGGGGGAAAATACATTTTGAAAACTTTTCTGAAGTGTGGTATTAAATTGATTTATTCAGTCCTAAGCAGTAATTATGGAATGTGCTTATCTAGAAACCTTCTGCTTCTATTGATCCTCGTGTGCTCTGATGAAAAGCTCATAATTCATTACATTCTTGAAGTTTAGAATTGTTAGAATTATTTATGATCCATGGTCTTCGGGGCTGGTAACTAGGCAGTGGGAGTGATAATTCTACACGGCGGCACAGTGACTGTTTCCCTGAGCCGAGTGGGTAGCTGATGGAGCCAGATAGCCTATACACAGGAAGTGCTGGTTTCCTGTGGAAGTTTTAGAAGCCATTATCATGTCCAGAAAACTAAAGGATTTCTAAGGATGCCCAGCTTTTATGATCTACCCTTCCCCTAGGGTACTTTATCCGTGAAGAAGGGGTAGCTCTCCTTGTATTTGTTAACTTCAATTTTTTAAAATCCCATAGTCTTTTTTTTTTTTTTTAAAGATTTATTTATTGGACAGATAGAGATTACAAGTAGGCAGAGAGGCAGGCAGAGAGAGAGAAGGAAGCAGGCTCCCAGCTAAGCAGAGAGCCCGATGTGGGGCTCGATTCCAGGACCCTGGGATCCTGACCTGAGCTCAAGGCAGAGGCTTTAACCCACTGAGCCACCCAGGCGCCCCAAAATCCCATAGTCTTCAGGAAATACAGTTCTTTAGGTTTCTGTTCCTTTGGGCAGAAATTATAAGGAAGAGGTCACAGCATTTACATAATCAAATTCATATTTCCAGTTGCCACACTCTATGCCTTACATCTAGCCTAGGTTTCATTCTTCATCGTAGAGTCTATATTGCATTTGCAATTTCTCCCAAGTCTGTTTCTTTTTTACCATTTGCTGTTTCTAATGATGGTACCATGTCTACTCAGTTGCCTCACCCTACACCTTAGTACCTTTTCTGACTCTGCCTGTCTTCTCATCTGTTCTATCCAGTTACTCACAAGGTTCTGTGACATCTGACCCCATGTGTCTTCCACCTGTTCTTTCCCTTCTACTCCCATGGTCATTATTAGTTTCAGGACTTCATTACCGCTCATTGGGACAGTGTTCTTCTCAATGATCCCCTATTCTTGTCTCTTCCTCACCCAATCTCACAGCTGTCAAATTCATTAACCTGAAGCACAGCCCTAACTATGTTATTCTCTAGTGCAGAAATTTAATGCTTTCCCTTTTGACTCACAAATTAAATTTAAAGTTTTCCATTCAACTGTCATGATTCTGGGTAATTTGAATATACCAACCTCACCCTTGAAATTTTCCAACAGCTATTGCATGACTTGGACACTCTAGTCTTGCCAAACCAGACCAGTAGTTTCCAGACTTCAGGATTTCATGGATTTTTATGTTATTGTTGTTATTATTAACCATTTTGATTTTTAGCTTTGGACATATGCCTAATATGTAAGATCATAACACATAAGATTAATAGAAAAAATTAAAAATAAAAGTGTCATCTCCCATAATTATATCATTATTTCATAAAATACTTTAAAAAATTATAAAGATAACAAACTTTGACTAAATGGGTATTTTAAAATTGTAACAACCTGTCTTCATAAAACACTAACAATTCTGTACTAACTTTCCTCGTTTGGCTAAAAACCTGTAAAGAATTCCCATAATGGTATAGAACCATAGAATCCGTTTATGCCCCAGAAACATAAGGTGATTTCTCACCTTAAGTGTTCTTCTATAAGATTTTGAGGGTAGGAACTGTCCCATTCTTCTTTGGATTGCTAAAGTCCAACACTTGAGAGAATCTGAATGACTTCTTAAACACAGATGTTAAATGAATTGATTCACATGTCATCCCTAGGGGCGTTTTACTATGAATGATTCCCTGTCATTTGGTGTTAGATAAATATGGGTCAAAATTCAGACACTTCACTAGGCTGTGAATGTGAAACAAGGACTCAAGGTATAACAAATTCTTATTCTCGGTGCCTACTTAATGTCATGAAATTGATTATTTAGAGAGTCAAGTCATTTTATACTATATAGATGAAGATTTATAGTTGACACATGTTTTATCAAACAATTAGGACACATACATTCACAAGAGAAGATAACATTGAAGATTTAGGTCTGTTCCAGAAAATTAGAGTTGCAGATAGATCAGCAAAGTCATATAGTAACTATATTACACTATGTGGGTCATACCATTACAACTACTCAGTTTGGCTGTTGTAAGGTGAATCAGTCTTGCATAATACATAAATAAATGAGAATAATTCTGTTTCAATAAGACTTTATTTAGGTATACTATTTGAATTTCACAGAATTTTTACATGTTGTGAAATACTATTCTTGTTTTAAATGTTTTCCAACTATTGGAAGCTATAAAAACCATCCTTCCTTCATGGGTCACACAAAAGTGGTCAGCAGGCCAGATTTTGCCCGTGGGTCATAGATTGCCGATTATGAATGTACCTAGCTCGGATAACCAAATACACTGGTGTCAATGAAAAGGGCTGAAGTAAAAGTTAGTTTCAGTATATTCAATTTTAAATGAGGAGGTTATCCTTATTCTTAGATGCCAGGGTTCTAATTGGATCTTTCTCTATCTGAAGCTATTTCTGAAATGGTTATTAAATATAAGAACTTTGTTCAGAGACCAACTATCTACAGGGTAGAGTTGGCCTACAGGGGATTGATTTTCTTGTTGTGGTTCAGTATTTAGACATCTGCTTTGTTATTTATGGACTGGGGAATTAGGTTAGATTGGAGGCCTGGGAAGTCCAACTTGAACTTAACCTTTTAAACTTGTCTCTGGATTTGTTTGGTTCTGTGTGGTATGTTCAAAGGCTCTCAAGTGATTTGATAGTCCATCTCCAAAAGGAATATACTGCATCTAGATTTTAAATATTTACCTCAGACAAAAGGACCTGGAAAGGAATTTCTATTATATTTACTCAGAAAAAAGTTGGCAGCATTTTCCTTTCTGGTTGAAGTTTCCTATATATTTTTTTTAAGGTACATTTTCAGACAGCATCTTGTCTCTCCCTTTCTCTCTCTCTCTCTCTCTCTCTCTCTCTCTCTCTTTTTTTTTTTAAATACCCTCCTCCCAACAGTGTTCTCCTTGGGGTCTTCTGTTCCATCTTTGGTGAGCAAATCTAATTCGGCCTTGAAATATTAATTATAGTCTCTGGTGAAAGGATAAATTCTCATGCCTTAAGGATATCTATAAAAATACATGCACAAAATGTGAAGCTCATTACTTTCCTATAGGGTTCAGCTCTCATTGCTTCCAAATTCTTAGAAGTGAAAGGAACCATTCTCTTTGGTTTTAGATTATGGTTTAGGTTAACAATTCTCTTTCATTAAATGTTTAAATCCGTGGGCTATTTAACAGCTTTTGTGAGTTACTTCATGTTATATAACACAGGCATTTAATAAAACAAGCAATAGCTTGCATAAGGAAAAGAAGCTACTTTGTTCCTATTTTCTGAAATACCATCCCCCCCCCCCCCCACCAATACTTTTCCTTCTACCACTACCTTCCTCAAAGTTTTTCCTTTCAGGGGTTCCTGGCTGGCTCAGTGGGCAGAGCATGCAACTCTTAATCTCATGGTCATGAGTTTAAGCACCATGCTGGGTGTAGAAATTATTAAAAAATATATATTTAAACAACAAAAAAAATGTTTCTTTGTGTCTACATTTCTGCATAGGAAGCAGCCATTCTCAGACTTCTGTCCCTTTAAGAATTATTTAGAATTTAGGGTGCCTGGGTGACTCAATTGGTTAAGCATCTGTCTTTGGCTCAGGTCATGATCCTGGAGTCCTGGGATCAAGCCCCGCATAGGGCTCTGGGCTCAGAGGGGAGTCTGCTTCTCCCTCTTTCACTGTCCCTCCCCCCTACTCATGCATACTCTCTCTCTCTCAAATAAACAAAATTATTAAAAAAAATAAAAATAAAGTATTGGGAAGTTTTTTGGAGGAGGTGATACATAGATAAGTCCCTAAAGAACTTCACTCATTAAAATGACATGGAGAAAAAAAACATAAATAAATAAATTAATGTCTATGTCAATAAAAAATGGCATGGAGTCCCACCTGCCCATATACTGTACAGAGCAATGGTCATTCCTCTCTCTCCCCTTCATCCTTACAATAATTTAATAAGTATGCACCCTACCTGTACAGGTGTGTCCACCTTTCTGGCTAGATTCTAAAAGTGTTTTCTTTAAGCTTCTTGTGTAGACATTTAGAAAGCAGGGTTGAAATGGAAATGTCAGAATAAGTGGGACATGCAACTTCTTACAAAGCCAATAGTCTATTTTCAAGTTTGAATACTGCTCAGCAATTTCGAGGTCTCAGGAAGATTAATAGCCTAGGGAGGCAAAGGTGTAGTTTCTGATAACAGGTAGAATGCAGGATATAACAGGTCTTGATAACTATCAATGTGCATATTACCTGAAAGGACATTCTAGAAATCAAATATTCACCATGCATTTTTCCATCAGGACACTGCTCTGGGCAAGGCACAAGGTTCTCGGATGTCCATAGAGATCATCTGTGTAATTGAGCATATTTGATTCCTTATTCATTTTGACAAATGTTATTTTTGTCTGGTGAAAATGACAGAAGGGTATTTCCCACTGGGAGAGGTGAGATGAGTCTAAATGAAACCTATAATTCATATGATTATAGCCACGGCAAATGAAAGAATCTGATTTGCCAGGAAACTTAATAATAGGTAGGACCATGGGGGCAAAATAGCAATCAGAGATTAGTCAAACATTTTCTACATTTATGGAGAAAAATCTGTGTTTCTTTTATTTCTGCTCAGAGCCATGCAGAGAAGCTAATGTTTCTTCTACTCAGTCTACAATGCCCACCACCCTTACTCAGCCTCCTATTTGCATAGATATGGTTCTGACTTCTAAAGGCTGATTGTGTTAGTAATTGTGACAGTTTCTTTCTATTCTCAGCTTTGTCTTTGATTCAAATATGTTTTCTTGAATTTGATTAGCAATTATTTTGCTATCTCTCTTTTTTTCTAAGTACCCATAATGGAAGACAGTTTATCTCTTTGGGTCTCAGTGACCTCATCTGTAAAACACAGGTGGCCAAGATCTCTTTTTAAACTAACATCTTGTGTTTCTCTTCTGTAATTCTCCAAGCGGCATTGGATGCTGGTTTCATTTTTATGCCAGAAGCCACCTGGTTCCAAAAAAATAATTCCATATCCTGAATTTAAATATTTTTTTCTGTAATAGAACAATCAGTACAAGGGCATATGTAGGTTCTCAAAATAATAACTGTCAGTAGTTTGTTTAATATGAGGCAATAGCGGTTATTTTTGGAAAGCTAATTCTAAATGATTCATTTTTAGATTAAAAATAACAATAATATATTATTTTCATTACTCACAACTTAAAAAAAAATGTAAGGAGTAAAATTCACCAATTCTAAATTGTAGAGTAGCTTGGAAAATCTCCCAGAAATTTGGGTGACTATTCGTTATTGTTTTAACTCACATGTCACCTTTTAATGTTTGATAAAAATGCACCATTTACCTACTACTGTTCTCCATCTACTACTTTTTAAACATTAAGTTGTTTAGTTTCTATTTCTCTGCTTCTTCTTTCTTCAAATTTCTACTGTAATTCTCTTGTCCACTGCCCAAATTACTTCCCTTTCTCCAAAACTTATCATAAATGGAGTATTTTTTAAAAATAATGATCTTTAGCAAAAAGCCCCATGTAAGTTTTTAGTTTATTCTTTTTCCTGGGAGCTTAAAAAACAGCAACAAAAAAATAATAAAAGCTGCCATCATTGGTTTTCCAAGGTAGTTTTTCTCCTGTATCTTCAATCATTAGTGTCTCTGGTCTAAATAGGTATTCATAAAACCAATTAACATATTTTTAGTCCACAAGAGTTGTTTAAATGCAATACTAGGGGACACATTTAGCTGTTGGAAGGTGGCATGCCGTTTTCTAGGTGGAGGGAGTTACATTTGCTACGACGTTGTAAGCGGGGTGGAGGTGTGCAGGAGATTCTGGCACCAGGGGTCACAAATAGACAAGGTTCAGGTCCCCCCTGCTAAAAAAATCCAAAGGCAGAGGGACAGGTGGTGACGCAACAAGAAGGGGATTTATTTCAGTGAAGCCAGCACTGGGAAGACAGCAGACTAGTGTGGTTTCAAAGACCATCTCTGAAGTTCCAAAAATACTTGTAGATTTATATAAGGAAAATGTGGGACAAAGGTCTATGGGTCCAGCAGGTGGACAGTGAAGGTCAAGTTTATCATCGTCTTGAAGTCAGTCATGGGCGGGGTCTTGCTGGTGAACTCCTTACTGCTTGAGGGGGTAGTTTCAGTTCTCATCAGGGGATGCTTTGCCCATAAGTTCTTTTGCCTGGGTTAAGAGATAAACTGCAAAGAGGAACTTAAGTAGAAGTACAGACTGAGCTTAAAATGAAAACAGTTGAAGTCCTCTTTCAGCATGTCTAATTACATGTTTTTGAGGAAGGCATTGTTATCTTTGTTTTGTAGAAAGGTAGTAATAGAAGTTTGAGCATTATTCCCAGTGTTAAGTCATTGGTTAACCGGTAGTGGTTGGAATAATCAATCGGTGTAATATACAGTCAGGTGTAGGGTAACCAAAACACGTGTTGTCCATCAGCCTTTTGAATCCTAATATTGCAGGATTTTTCTTCCTCCGGTGCCTGCAGTTCTTGGTGGAAAGGCTTTGAAGAATGAAGGGGTCAACCAGGTGAAGACTGCTGGGGAGCAAAAGCAGTTTATTGGGTCGTAGTACAAAAATCCTGAAGAGGGAGGGGACCTGAGAGGGTCACCACTGGAGTTTCTAAGTCTAGGCGTTTCTATGAGATTGTGGGCAGGCTGTTTAGATCTGCTTAACCCTCCATGCACCTGTCACCCAATCAGATTTTTGTCTGTACCCTCCTCATCCACCTATCAGATAGTTGTTTGCATGGGAAAGCATGAAGGGCTCCTTTCAAGGAGGTGTACAATAACACCTGGGGTCTTTTTCCTTCTAAGGGTAGTTTCCTCTGAGGAGAGGGGCCCTTCCTACCTTTCTTCTGACTATTCTCAAGTACACCAATGCAGCAGGGAAGGCTTTCTTAGATTCTAAAGAAAAACATCTACAATGACTAAAAGTCACTCTCAGGTCATCCAAAAATGACCTTTGGCTCCAATTATTTTTATCAGGAGTGACTCATTAATGGAGCAAAGAACTGTCAACCGGTTAGCTAACGCATTATGAGAAGCTGGTGGCACGGGTGAGGCATGGAGTGTGGTTTTAATTTAATGGTAGAGTCCAGAGGCTGTATCTTCAGAAGACAGACATTTTTACTTTCTTGAGGCTTGCACACTTATCACCAGAGTACTAACCTGCAAGCAAACGTTCTCCTGCTCTCTACTTTGTAATGGGATTATTGTCTATGTCAATGTGAAAAAGAACTCTGCTTTCCTCCAGATTATGATATGATCATCCACCATTTACCAGAGGAAAAAAAATCTGCCTCTTTCCCCAGCTACACAGATTTTGTTAAATTTGGCTTTCTGTAATTTGTGCAGTGAATACCACTGTTGTCTTTTTAATACAGCCATAAAATTATATTTTTATGTTTGATTATTTGCTTTCTGAAACTTTATTCCTTAGTCCCTCCAGAAGCAAGGGGAATAATTACTACACTTGTGTCTGTGTAGACCCAGATTGTTTTGGAAAATACATGAGATTTTTTTATGGCTGAGATTCTGAAGAGAAAACAGTAGAGGAAGCAGTTTAAGACTTCTAAAGAAAGTACTTATCCAGTTGTTTGTAGGGAAGCCAGGAATGGAGATGTGATTGCCTTATCTTTGTTGACTTTAAAACTATGCCCTGGAATGAGGCATCCCATTACCTGTTCCTGCAACTAAGCTCTCTCATTTGTCATCTTTACCCAGAAGGCATCGGAAACCTATTTTACCTCAGAGTTATATGGAACAAGACTCAGTCACTAAGCTACATTTTTATACCCTGTGTTTTGAAGAAAGGTGGTTTTAGCATAATCTCAGGCTGATTGTATTATGGCTTTTCTGTCAAAGCAGCTAATGGTCCCCTGCATAAGTTGGTGAAACGGATATATAAGTGTGTTTGTGTTATTGGGTCTGGCTAAGATCTGGATGCTTGCTGAGAGCAGAGATCTGTAACCATGTGTACGTATAGCCTTGTACCTTAAGTAGACTACGAAATAATGCGTGCTTGGTGAATATCATCAAGAGTTGGAGGGGACCCCTTTGCAAAGTTTCTGTCATGTCTGTGTGCGTTTCATGAGAGTTTTTTACATTTTCTTGTAAGACTCTAAGATTATAGACATCTATGAAATAAGAACCGTCATAAATACACAACTGTTTACCTCAGTGAGTTTATCTTCTCCATTTCTTCCAGGTATTGATTCCAGGGTATCATAAGTTACCTTCATTTTCTTACTCTCCAGGCTTACCTCTTGGCTTGCTCCCCTACTCCATCCTGATTTGTATTTCTGATTACTCAGATCCAGATTATTACAGACTAGGAAACTCCACATTGTAAGAATAGGGGGACAGACATTTGTAACATCATCTCATTTAGTGACCAAAATATATGTTGACCCTGGATCAGATAGGTAATAAAATTATAAAAGGCCCCATGGAAAGATTAGGTATATGCTCAGAGACACAAGTGCATAGAGTTATTGAACATATATTTTTATGTTGCTGCGGAAAGTGGTTCCATAAAACTACAGGCAACTTCAAATCTAGCTAAATAAAAATTGTAGCTCAGCTTATTATTTAGAATAGTGGATATAGGCTAATATCAAGTAGAGAATTATCAGAATCAGTGCAATCTCCTTTTTGGGGAGGAGACAATTTTTTTCAAAAAAGAAAAATTCCCTCTCATTCTTCTTAACTAAAAGAAAAATATTACCCAAATTATAAAGGAAATAATTTCTTTAATATTTTTTTATTTATTTTCAGCGTAACAGTATTCATTGTTTTTGCACCACACCCAGTGCTCCATGCAGTACGTGCCCTCCCTATTACCCACCACCTGGTTCCTCAACCTCCCACCCTGCCACCCCTTCAAAACCCTCAGGTTGTTTTTCAGAGTCCATAGTCTCTCATGGTTCATCTCCCCTTCCACTTTCCCTCAACTCCCTTCTCCTTTCCATCTCCCCATGTCCTCCATGTTCTTTGTTATGCTCCACAAATAAGTGAGACCATATGATACTTGGCTCTCTCTGCTTGACTAATATCGCTCAGCACAATCTCTTCCAGTCCCGTCCATGTTGCTACAAAAGTTGGGTATTCATTCTTTCTGATGGAGGCATGATACTCCATTGTGTATATGTACCACATCTTCCTTATCCATTCATCCGCTGAAGGGCATCTTGGTTCGTTCCACAGTTTGGCGACCGTGGCCATTGCTGCAATAAACATTGGGGTACAGATGACTCTTCTTTTCACTACATATGTATCTTTGAGGTAAATACCCAGCAGTGCAATTGCAGGGTCATAGGGAAGCTCTATTCTTAATTTCTTGAGGAATCTCCACACTGTTCTCCAAAGTGGCTGCACTAACTTGCATTCCCACCAACAGTGTAAGAGGGTTCCCCTTTCTCCACATCCTCTCCAACACACGTTGTTTCCTGTCTTGCTAATTTTGGCCATTCTAACTGGTGTCAGGTGGTATCTCAATGTGGTTTTAATTTGAATCTCCCTGATGGCTAGTGATGATGAACATTTTTTCATGTGTCTGATAGCCATTTGTATGTCTTCATTGGAGAAGTGTCTGTTCATATCTTCTGCCCATTTCTTGATATGATTATCTGTTTTGTGTGTGTTGAGTTTGAGGAGTTCTTTATAGATCCTGGATATCAACCTTTTGTCTGTACTGTTATTTGCAAATATCTTCTCCCATTCCGTGGGTTGCCTCTTTGTTTTGTTGACTATTTCCTTTGCTGTGCAGAAGCTTTTGATCTTGATGAAGTCCCAAAAGTTCATTTTTGCTTGTTTCCTTTGCCTTTGGAGACATATCTTGAAAGAAGTTGCTGTGGCTGATATTGAAGAGGTTACTGCCTATGTTCTCCTCTAGGATTCTGATGGATTCCTGTCTCACGTTGAGGTCTTTTATCCATTTCGAGTTTATCTTTGTGTACGGTGTAAGAGAATGGTCAAGTTTATTTCTTCTACCTATAGCTGCCCAGTTTTCCCAGCACCATTTATTGAAGAGACTGTCTTTTTTCCATTGAATATTTTTTCCTGTTTTGGCGAAGATTATTTGACCATAGAGTTGAGGGTCCATATTGGGCTCTCCACTCTGTTCCACTGGTCTACGTGTCTGTTTTTATGCCAGTACCACGCTGTCTTGGTGATCACAGCTTTGTAGTAAAGCTTGAAATCGGGTAATGTGATGCCGCCAGTTTTGTTTTTGTTTTTCAACATTTCCTTAGCAATTCAGGGTCTCTTCTGATTCCATACAAATTTTAGGATTATTTGCTCCAGCTCTTTGAAAAATACCGGTGGAATTTTGATCAGAATGGCATTAAAAGTATAGATTGCTCTAGGCAGTATAGACATTTTAATAATGTTTATTCTTCCAATCCAAGAGCATGGAACAGTCTTCCATCTTTTTGTGTCTTCTTCAATTTTTTTCATGTGTGTTCTGTAGTTCCTCGAGTACAGGTCCTTTACCTCTTTGATTAGGTTTATTCCCAGGTATCTTATGGTTCTTGGTGCTATAGTAAATGGAATCGATTCTCTAATTTCCCTTTCTGTATTTTCATTGTTAGTGTATAAGAAAGCCACTGATTTCTGTACATTGACTTTGTATCCTGCCACGTTACTGAATTGCTGTATGAGTTCTAGAAGTTTGGGGGTGGAGTCTTTGGGGTTTTCCATATAAAGAATCATGTCATCTGTGAAGAGAGAGTTTGACTTCTTCATTGCCAATTTGGATACCTTTTATTTCTCTTTGTTGTCTGATTGCCATTGCTAGAACTTCTAATACTATGTTGAACAAGAGTGGTGAGAGTGGGCATCCTTGTCGTGTTCCTGATCTCAACGGGAAGGCTGCAAGCTTTTTCCCATTGAGGATGATATTTGCTGTGGGTCTTTCATAGATAGATTTTATGAAGTTCAGGAATGTTCCCTCTATCCCTATACTTTGAAGCATTTTAATCAGGAACAGATGCTGGATTTTGTCAAATGCTTTTTCTGCATCTATTGAGAGGACCATGTGGTTCTTCTCTCTTCTCTTATTGATGTGTTCTATCACATTGATTGATTTGCGAATGTTGAACCAACCTTGTAACCCAGGGATGACTCCCACCTGGTCATGGTGGATAATCTTTTTAATGTGCTGCTGGATCCTGTTTGCTAGGATCTTGTTGAGAATCTTAGAGGAAATAATTTTAATAGAGTTATACTGTCAAAAAAAATCAGGTAAAGAATGAATCAACATTTTATGTTCTATAAACAAAAAGAAGTTGTTGGAATTTTAAAAATTTTATCTTAGAAACAAAAAATTATATTTTGAGATACATGTATATCTCCATGTAAATCTATATATCTAGTACTCTTAAAAATATTTTATAGGTAAGTGAGACTCAGAAATTAAGCAATAGGCCTTACTTTGCAGAGTTAAAAAGATAAAGAAGAGATAGAATTTTTTTTTAGTTATGCAATTCTTTTTTTTTATTTCATTTTATTTTATTTCTTTTCAGTGTTCCAAAATTCATTGTTTATGCACCACACTCAGTGCTCCATACAACACGTGTCCTCCATAATATCCACTCCTAGAAATTTTAAAATTAAAATCAGAATTTGAACTCAGGTCTATAAAACTCTGAAGACCACTTTCCATCATGTCATGTCTTCTGAAGACGCAAACAGTCTCTCAAAATTTTCCAGATAAAAACATTTGATAAAAAGGGACATCTAGTAGTCACTTCAAAAAGTAATTTTAAAAAATCCATTTTCGATTAGCCAAAAAGAATAATATAAATAGAGAAGGAAATTCTGAAATGCCAAATGCTTAAGGTATTTTACCAAAATTAAAATGCAGATTTGCTTTTCCTTAAAATTAAGTGTTCTTAATTAATATCCCTTTACATTATTTAATTTCATGCTATTAAAAGTAAAATAGTAACAACAATAATAATCATAAATAATGCTGACCCTCCATGGGTTAGGGTGGAAAGAAACGTAGAAGGTGGTCAGAAATGATTTGAAATCACTGGATTTTGGACACAGAAACAGTCTCCAATACACCCTAGGAACAGATGGTAATAATAAAATCAGTCTTCTGAATTGTTTGCATCTAATTTCAGATCGGAAATCATTACTGTTCAGAGGGCAATAGGAAAGATATTTTGTAAGTTTTGCATATTAGACTTAAAAGTCAGTACTGCAATTTCTACTTCATTGTTCCACCTCACCAACATTAATGGCTAATCTAAATAAAACTGACTCGTTTTGCTCTCACCACAGAAATGGCCTGGTCTCAGCACAGCGATACAAACAAATGGCCACCTAACAACTGTTAAAGCTTTGAAACAATCATGTACATCTTTACGGAAGATTTTCTTAAGGGGATATCAAAGAGAAATTGCACAACAGCACGAAGTGAGATGTCTTGAAAATCCTCTGTGCAGTAACATCTCTAGAGTTATGTCTACCATGAAACTGACACCTTGTAAGTAAGGGGCCGTTCTGCTAACTAAAGTCCCCCTTCTGCAGAGCAGGCTCTGCTAATCACAAATAACTACTCACCAGGCTCTAATCTCTTTCAAGATGTCAGGTCCTGTAATGCTTTCAACATTGCTTGAAAAGAGCACCAATTAATTACAGATGAGGCACGGGAAAATTTTCCTCATTGCATTTCATTTTAAATCTCATGATTGTGTACTTAGCACAGGTTTTTTTTTTTTTTTTTTTTTTTTTTTAAGGCTCTGTATTTATTTACCTATTTTTTTCTTTTTTTTTTTTTCCATTAACGTATAATGTATTATTAGCTCCAGGGGTACAGGTCTGTGAATTGCCAGGTTTACACACTTCACAGCACTCACAATAGCACATATCCTCCCCAATATCCATAACCCAACCACCCTCTCCATACCCCTCTCCCCCAGGCAACCCTCAGTTTGTTTTGTGAGATTAAGAGTAGTACAAGTTTTTTGTTTTTTTTTTAAGATTTTATTTATTTACTTGACAGACAGAGATCACAAGTAGGCAGAGTGGCAGGCAGAGAGAGAGAGGAGGAAGCAGGCTGTCCACAGAGCAGAGAGCCTGATGCGGGGCTCGATCCCAGAACCCTGGGATCATGACCTGAGCCGAAGGCAGACGCTTTAACCCACTGAGCCACCCAGGCGCCCCAGGAGTAGTACAAGTTATTTTTAATGAGACCATACAACATTCCTCATATATTTTTGTGATACTAACCCCTCGTTCCTCAACTCGCTCAATGTCATAACATCTCAGATCATTAACTTGATCCCTTGAGATTATATATATATGACCTTGAACTTTTTAACACTGCAACACAGAAAATTGAGGTCCATTAGTGATAGCCTCAGCAAGGAGAAATTCATTTAATGGCCTGTGTGGGAACCATACTTTCAATCTTATAGACATTCTGAGCAATAGATATTGAAGGCTATATCCAAGTGTGTAACCACAAGATGCATGATTTTAGGTGTCTGTGTTGACTTGAAGTCACTGCACTCTAGAATATAGGTATACACAAAAGCAATACGTTGTTAAGTGGTCCTGTTCCTAGACAACATTGGCCGTTATCCTAGCCAGATGCCAAACAGCATGAGATGATTTCATTTTCTTTTAACTTGACTCAATAATGGCTAGGATTTCTAGACAACATAGTAAAACTATTTATGAGGTCATTAACTGTAAATGTCATTACTACTGCTGCATTTAATCCTAGAGATGCTGGAGGACTCTCACAGTGCACACCTCAATACTAGAAACTTATGGGTTCACATTCCTCTTTCCTTTATCTTTTCCTCAAAATGGTGTGTGTTTGTTTTAGGGTGGGCATAGGCATAATCTTGTTTCTGAGTTAATGGAGAAAAAAGAAGCTATAAATCCATAGGATATGAGCTGAAGAGGACCTTCGAGAGTCTCCCAACCCCTACAGAACAGGAGAGAGAGCACAGGTTGAGGGAAGTGACATGGCTCGGCCAGGGTCAAACAGCGGGGCAGAGACTTGGGTCTTTCCCTCTCACTACCATTCCATAGATACAGATCATATGCCTGGTATGTAGCATGTACGTTATGAATGTGACCTTGGGGAATGAACTGATGAATGAATATGGTAACAGCATAGCTGGTACCAGCACTCAGAATCCCTAGTTTCCCTGTTTCCACTCACTGCAGCCATTTCTCTTAGACCGTGGTTTTCTTTCAATCCTCCCTGCTACTGAAGGGGATGGCTCTGAGAGCAAATGAAGGACAGCAGAAGGTCAGCGCTAAGTGATGGACTGTAAGGCACAAGTGCAGAGAAAACTGTGTGAGATGAATGAACAGGAACTATTTGAGGTTCAGAGACTTGCTAACTTAGAAGAGTTTAGTGCAGAGTTTGGAAAATGGTGAATCCATGATACAGCAGAAAGCAGCACTGGAAATGGTTGCTTCAGCCATATGCTTGAATCACAAGGCCCACAGCATGTGTGTGTGAGCTTCCCTTAGGTCGATGGAGCTATGTGTCCAAAGGTATGATCTCTAAAATCAGGGAATTAGTGAAATGCAAAATATAAGATAACTAAATTCCTAATAGTTTGATATATAATCAATATACCAGATTATAAAATGTGTATGCATTCATTATTTTATTTTTATGAGTGTTTTCATTACACATGCAAAATATATTCAGTTTTTATGTTAGTACACTTGAAATACATGAACATGTTAAAAGAACCACTAGAAATTCTACCCTCTTGATAAAACTACCATTAACATTTTCATTTGTTTATATCCAAATTTCCCATGTCAATATATATATATATGTCTGTGTTATTGCTTTTAAAAAATTAAAATGGGGGATAGGAGAAGAATAAATGAAACAAGATGGGATTGGGAGGGAGACAAACCATAAATGACTCTGAATCTCACAAAACAAACTGGGGGTTGCTGGGGGGAGGTGGGGTTGGGAGAGGGGGAGTGGGTTATGGACATTGGGGAGGGTATGTGCTATCGTGAGTGCTGTGAAGTGTGTAAACCTGGTGATTCACAGACCTGTACCCCTGGGGATAAAAATACATTATATGTTTATAAAAAAAAAAGAAAGAAAGAAAAGAAAGGATGAATACCCAACTTTTGTAGCAACATGGATGGGACTGAAAGTGATTATGCTGAGTGAAATAAGTCAAGCAGAGAGAGTCAAGTATCATACGGTTTCACTTATTTGTGGAGCGTAACAAATGACATGGAGGACATTGGGAGATGGAGAGGAGAAGGAAGTTGAGGGAAATTGGAAGGGGAGGCGAACCATAAGAGACTATGGACTCTGAAAAAACCTGAGGGTATTGAAGGGGCGGGGGTGGGAGGTTGGGGAAACCAGGTGGTGGGTAATAGGGAGGGCACATATTGCATGGAGCACTGGGTGTTGTGCAAAAACAATGAACACTGTTACGCTGAAAAATAAATTAATTAATTAAAAAAATTAAAATGAAATTAAATATGAATTAAAATATGAAATTCCTTTTTTACCCTTTCTTGCTTGAGGCCTTTCTCTTTACTATCTAATTTCTGTGAACTTGTGACCTTGTGGTTTGATAACAGTCAGTTGGGGTGGCAATGTTAATGTAGGAGTCAGTTTTATTCTGACAAAAAGGCACAGATATTCTGAACTGAATCATGACATCATAAAAAATACTCTGTGTGTGTAAGTGACCCATACTTTTATTTCCAATTATGCATTTTAATGAGGTGAATATTGAATAATAGAGGAGCTATCATAAGGCCATGCATCTTTCATGATCAAAGGAATAAGAATGGCAGTTTCTGCCTTAAGTTCAGCGAAGGTGATGTCAATTCATGGAAGTCTGTAATCAGAAGTTTAGATATCATGGTCAAAATGGAACTTGAAGTGGGTGCGAAAGAAAATTTCAATTTGGAATAATAGAGAATAAGGTAAAGCTTTTCAGACATCAGGTACAGATAAAAAGTGGAGAGGAGGAGACTTAATTCTAAAAGAAGTGTCCTTTGCCATTTTCTTGTTGTTTGCTTGTGCTTACATTATAAATATTTTATTTAATTCACAATGCCTTTCTACAAATTTTTCGAGCCATGCAGGCATTTTATGAGAGTAACTAAAATTAATTTCCCTATTATTTGTTTTAACTGGAAAAACAGAAATGAATTAAGTTGCAAAACACTGAAAATAAACAAGGATTTTAGAGTGCCTTTATTAAATCCTTTGACTTCAAAAAAAACTAGTACAGTTAACGTACAGTGTTATATTCATTTCAGGTGTACAATATAGTGATTTGACAATTCTGTATATTACTCAGTGCTGATGACAATACGATTTACATCACCTGTTTCATTTTTTTCCTTTGTTTTGTTTCTTTAATGTCACATATGAGTGAAATTTTATGGTATTTTTTTTTCTTTTATTTCACTTAGCATACTCTCTAGATCCATCCATATTGTTGCAAATGGCAAGATATTGATTGTTTTTTATGGCCGAGTAATAGTCATATAGATAGATACATATATGTATCTATATACATATCTGATCTATATGTATCTATATACATATATATATCACATCTTCTTTACCTTTTTGTATCTATATACATATATATCACATCTTCTTTATCTTTTCACCTATCAGTGGACACTGGAACTTCTTTCATAATTTGGTTATTGCAAATAATGCTACAATAAATGTAGGGGTGCATGTATCTTTTAAAATTTGTGTTTTCATAGTCTTTGGGTTAATACTTAGTAGTTTATACCCTTTGACTTTTTAAGTCACCTTTTCTATGAGGACATCTCATCACATACGCTGGGTACACGCCAGTAAACATAACAGAAACCACAGAAGCCATATAAATACTAGTAAAACTTAACTTTTCTTTCAATTAAAAATAAATACAAATACATGTTAATATTTTCCTCTTGATCCCAGTGAATTATCTTGTGCAACCCAGATGGAGGATGACTGTTAGAGAAAATTGGAGCCCCTGCCCACATGCATAAGTCAGGTAAACATGTGCTACAATAAAATGGTGCTTGTCATCCATACCACAGTGAGATCTAATTACCCTTCATGATAGCAAGGAAACTTGACATTGAACGGCTTTCCTAAGAGCTCAGAGAAGCAAATGGGATATAGAATGAAATTACTGCATATGAAACCTTTCTTTCAAGAGAACCAATCAGTGTAATTGAAACATCTCACAATATTTGATTTGTTTTGGCCCTTAAAGCAAATGTTTCAATTAAACCCATTTGCATTAGCATGGCTAAGATCATTTCCAGTGCTTTGTCTAAATTACCTCAAGCCTCAGCCTGGAATCTCACCCTCAAACCTCAGAGGACAGAGCCTAGGCTTTGGACAGCCTGTGGACCAAATGTAATGGGGATCTTTATCATTCCCATATGGACGTACTCATTAGTGACTACAAGCGTTTTTCTTCTTATACTTGAAACAAAAATTCTCCCGCAGAGAGCTAATCAGTATCCACAGCCAGCAAACAGAATTCCAAAGTAGTTTTTCTATTTAAAGAGGTGTCTGGTTTCATACATGCTAATGGAAGATGAAAATACTCTTTCTGCTTACATTTTGGATCTATTCAAAATACTGAAATGTTGTATATGCAGAGATAAAGTTGAAGGTCAGCTCTCCCTTTGGGACCTCTTATCTATGGTTCCCCTAAAGAAATAATTAGAACTAAGTTTTGATATATTTGTCCAATTATTTTGACATCTAGAATTTTGCCCATTAACATTAATTAAAACTTAATCACCCAGGACTATTGTGTAACACAAGGGGATCCTAAGTTGTATATAAACTGTGAAGGAATAGTCCACCTCCTGCAAGCAACCCTAATGTGCGAAAGTAGTACCTTAATGGCACCAAAAGACCTCAGTGAGATATAGTAGCCTGGATATTAACTGTTATTCACTGTCCTCTGGCACCATGAATCACAGACTTTTAGAATTCAAATAATGTAAAAATGTAATCTGTATCTCCCTATGTGACGATCTTAATCCAAGGAAGAGAAATTCCTTGGCTCAAGGTCACACAGCTTTTCTGGGACAGAGCCCAGATGAAAGTCAAGATCTTAGGGATCTCAGTCTTGTTCTCTGTCAGTGTATCTCCAAGCCACTTTGCATCTTTACATTTGGAATTAACGCCAATTAACGTAGTGACTGTTGGTTGAAAAATAGTGATTCTCCCCACCTTTACCTCAATTAATGCAAATAATTTAAATATAAAACAATTGATTGTGAATTAATTTTTGCCTTTAATTAGGTAGAGGTTTACAAAAGTCATACATGTGTTTATGTGCTTCCTCCAAAGGCTCATAAAGATTTATGAGGTCAGAGTTGAGTTTTCCATTGCATCTGATTCTTCCTAGATAGCACAAGGCTTTCTTCACTGTAAGTGTTCAGACATTGCTGTTCAGTGAGGAGAGCATCAGTTCCTGAAAACTGGAGTATCTACCACTTTCCCTTATAACCCCTGCACCTAACTAAGATAATGTGAAAGAAATTACAGTGCTTGGCATAGAACATCTGAGTGGTGGAGTTTAAATCTACTCTTGATGCTTTTGAAGGGATGCTTTTGAAATTGTTCCTCTCTCCTTTTCTTTTCCTTTCTCCATCCCTGCTGTGAAATGTCAGAGAGGATTTTGGAGCTCTTATTCATTTTGGTGTTCTGAGTGGAGGAAGGATTGAGGACCTAACCCTCACCTCCAGTGATGCAAAACCAAGCAAGGATCAGTTTTGTCAATAAAGTTTATAAAAACACTTTGAGTCAGGACCTCTTGTCTTTAGTAAGAGTTCTACAGGAAAGCAGTAAAGATGTTAAGAGCTAGTTACTGACTAGGCAATAATCTCAAGACAGTTTGTTGTCATTTAAAAAAAAATTGGGCAGGATCTCCAATCTGGCCTCTTTCCTAGTGAATACTGATTTTGCTCTGCTAGGGATATCTGATCAATAATTCTCCAATTCCAGAGAGTTAGTTAATTACCATCACCACACAGGCATGATCGGTTGAAAGAAATGTAGGGGAATAAGATTGGCTATTTACATAAATGTAATCACCAAAAATAAACAAAATATTTTCAATCATGATAGGGAAAATTATTATCTAAAATAATCTTAGGTCATGATAAAGAATCAAATGAGGATATTTTATCTGTTTTAGAAAAATAGATTTCAGATCAATTTATTTATTTTAGAGAGAGAATGTGTGTGCGTGGGTGCACAAGAGCAGGGGGAGGGGCAAAGGGAGGGGAGAGAGAGAATCTCCAGCAGACTCCCCATTGAGCACAGAGCCAGATGCCAGGCTCCATCTCTAGATGCTGAGATTGTGACCTGAGCTGAAATCAAGAGTCTAACATTTAATTGACTGAGCCACCCAGGTGCCCCTCAAATGACGATATTTTCAACGGTAACTATACTTTCTGTATTGGTGGTATTCTTAAACGAATACAGACTCCCCCCCCCACCTTCTCTAGCCTGTTTGGAATAACTTTAACATTAAAACTAATCTTACCAGGCCCATCAAATTCAAGTTGCATTAGGTTTTTATGGATCTTGTTACAGCCTCAAACTAACATTAAAAAAATATTCTTCATTCTCTGAAAGCAAAAATAGCTAGTTGGCTTGATAAGGGATCCTTGGTTTTTTGTTTTTGTTTTTGTTTTTGTTTTTTAACTATAAGAACACAGCAGGGATTAGCATGTGTAGTGTTCCTTGCAAGTCAGATACTTTATTTGTGAAGAAAAACCCTATGGAGACTTCTGGTGAGACAAAGCAGTAATGACTATTAGTTTGTAGTCTTGTTTGAATAGATGTTGATGGGAGGAAAACTCAGCTGCTAGAGTTTTTAGAATTAATGTTTTCTGAAGTTGTAAGAAAATTTAAGGCACTCTGGCTATGTTAGCAAAGTACAAAATTGGTAGGGGGTGAAAGGCAAAACTGAGAAAAAATCATTTTCTCTAAGTCTTTTCTGGGTTTTTTAAAATTTTAAGTCATTGCTCTATCTGTGCAAATGGCTATGGAGAATAGAAAAAAGGAAAAATATTCTAGGAACTTAATGGATGGGAACAACCAATTAACGGTCATATGTACACAGCATTTTCCTATCTGTTGTCTTATCTGATATTCATCATTATATGGGAAGTCAGAAATACGTATCATCATTTTACAGACTAGAAACTGAGGTTTCAAGATGTTAAGGCCATTTACTGAATGGATGTTGTAGCCAAGGGCAAGAATGTCAATAACTTAACATGAAAAATTCTTCCAGTCTGATGCAATCCAGGATCAGCTCTTCTAATTCAATTGAATTCTAATTCACCAGTTGTCACTCAACTTCAATCAAATTTATTGGGAGCCCCCCATGGGCTGATACAATATTAGGGACTAGAAATGTAATGAAAGGTACTCTGTCTTCACTGACCACAGAGTTAAATGAGAGAGATAGTCAGGAAAAGCAACACATGAAAAACATGGGAATATGAACCCTCAAGAAAACAGTGCAGTTGATTACCTGAGGGACTCTTAAGATCATCCCATGTCCTGGTTTGTTGGGACAATCCTGGTTTACTTCTGGTATTCTCTGGTAATTATTAATGGCACCCAGTTTCACCATGAAAGACATTCTCTGTCTTTGATAGACATTATAAAAATTATAAAGTATATGGCAATGTCTATTGAGAGGTGATAAAAAAAATTTAGGTGACATTGCTTAAAATAATCATATCCCATATAATTTATTATTTTCAATTTGAGTGTAGTTGACACACAATGTTATATTAGGTATACAACACAGTGATTTGACAAGTTTGTACATTATGCTGTGTTTACCCATAGTTTTGCAACTAATCCCTCAAACTCCTGTCTAACTCACCTCTAATATATATTGAGTTACCCTGTGATCTTTCTAAAAGCCAAATCTAGCAATGTCTTAGCCCACCTTAAAAAACCTTCAGTGGCCCCTCATTTTCTCTAGGATAAAATCCAAGCTCTTTATGTAAGGAACTTTATGTCCTGGCCTCTGTCTGTTCATTTTCATTAAAAACAAGCAAAACATGCCTCTCAGTTCTTCAGCCATAGTAACCCACTTAGAATCCTCAAATGTGCCGTGTTGTCATGCCTCCACCCCCCGATGCATGCCATTTCCCATGACTGCAGTCCCTTTGTCCCCAAATTGATCTCTGACTGGTGGGTACTTACCCCTTTCTTCTAAGCCACACAAGCTGCAATTGCCCTCTTCATTCTGCCACTGTGCCATCTCTAGAGTGGTGTGCCTCCTGCCACATTTCATACTTTATTTACACGTCTGTTTCCCTGATGTAGCTGCATATTCTGTTGAGGTTACAATCAGCTCTTATCTGTGCCTTAGCCTACTTCTTCTCATTTAATGAATGAATACTTGTTGAATTGAATTCATAAAAAATTAGGTGTGTAATTTTAAATATTTTATTTATTTATTTGACAGAGAGATCACAAGTAGGCAGAGAGGCAGGCAGAGAGAGGGAGGGAAGCAGGCTCCCTGCTGAGCAGAGAGCCCAATGTGGGGCTCAATCCCAAGACCCCAAGATCATGACCTGAGCCGAAGGCAGAGGCTCAACCCACTGAGCCACCCAGGTGCCCCTAGGTATGTAATTTTTTTTTTTTTTTTTAAATACTTTTTATTTATTTGACAGAGAGAAATCACAACTAGGCAGAGAGGCAGGCAGAGAGAGAGGAGGAAGCAGGCTCCCTGCAGAGCAGAGAGCCTGATGTGGGGCTCGATCCCAGGACTCTGGGATCATGACCTGAGCTGAAGGCAGAGGCTTTAACCCACTGAGCCACCCAGGCGCCCCTAGGTATGTAATTTTAATTTAGAAACACCCATCCTGTGGATTATATAATTTGCTAGAAAGTATTGAATGTTTGAAATGGTGCCAACTATTTAAAAGGTTCATTCATGTGTTTCTTCAGTGGGTAATGATGGAGTAACTACCGGGTAACAGGCATTATGCAAACTACACCATGCATTTTGGTTGTAAGGGCAGCCAGCAATACCAGTTCCTCACTAGAGCCCATCTGAGATTCACAGGTGTAGAAAGATCTTACGAAGAGGGGAGGAGACTAACTTTTAATGAGCATTTACTCTCTGCATTCCTTATTTTATACAAAAGGAAGCCAAAAGTAATGTCATCTAGAGTATTGGTGAGAACCAGCACAATTCACAGTGTACTCAGGCATGACCCTGGTTCTAGGGGACCTTGGGCTCAATTAAGTTGCTTGGAAAACAATAGTAGAAGCATCTTCACTAGCTGCTGGAGAGCACCCACTGACCAACGTGTGGATATGCAAATGTCTGCAGTCTCCAGCACTGACACAATTTTAGTGAATGTCAGAAAGGGATCAAAGAATTAAGAGGATGGTAAAACAAAGAACTGATGAAATTGCCCACACAGGCTTCAAACATAATGAACTTGAAATGATCCCTTACCAGTCCCTCGTAGAGGGATTCATGGCATTAGGTTCTGTATGTCTCTGGAGCTATTATGGTTCAATGGGTAAAAAATTTTGAGACGTTTGGAGAGTGGGGTTCTAGTATTAAAGAAGCCTACATTCTATGAGATTTTTTTTTCCTGGCTGACTGCCCTAGGAAATTTATTGGGACTTTAATAAGGATGGGGACTAAGTTATAATACTTTCAAGCATCTTCAGAAGTTAACAATGGAGATCTCTAGATCTCGTCAGGCTAACTCTTTGTGAAAAACAACAATAGACTAAATTCAACAACTTCCCCCCCCCTTTTTTTTCAGCATAGCAGTATTTATTGTTTTTGCACAACACTTTTCTAACCACTAACCTTGTAGGTACCAGTCTGGGCTTTAGGAGAATTTTGCTTACTTCTTGGTTGTGGGTTATTTTAAGTCTTAATCTTTCTTAGAAGGCACATTGCCAGTCATATTTAATGTTATATGTTATATGGTATATGGTATTTTTGCATTTCATCCTTCCGTAGGGATATGGGGAGTAGGTAGATCATGTATGTCTGACTAAGGTGTGACATAGTAAGGTAAATCTTGATTCTCTCTCATAATGAACTTACAAGAGCATTTTGTTTTGTTCAAGGGTCGTGTGTGTGTGTGTGTGTGTATTTAAAGGTAATTTTATACAAATATATACAATTTATAAAAATACATTTTTTAAAAGATTTTATTTATTTATTTGACAGACAAAGATCACAAGTAGGCAGAGAGGCAGGCAGAGAAAGAGGAAGGAGAAGCAGGCTCCCTGTTAAGCAGAGAGCCCGATGCGGGGCTCTATCCCAGGACCCCGGGATCATGACCTGAGCCGAAGGCAGAGACTTTAACCCACTGAGCCTCCCAGGCGCCCCTAAAAATACATTTTAAAATAATATATATCACATATTATCACGTATCCCATATATATACATATGAATGAGAGATTTTGAATGTTATAGGAAAATTTATTTGTTTATTTTTTAAAGATTTTCTTTATTACTTATTTGAGAGAGAGAGACAAACAGAGACAGTGAGAGAGAGCTGAAGCAGGGAGGAGAGGGAGAAGCAGGCTCCCTGCCAAGCAGGGACCCCAACATAGGGCTCAGTCCCTGGACTCTGGATCATGACCTGAGCCAAAGGCAGATGCTTACCTGACTGAGCCACCCCTATAGAAACTTTTTTAAAAAAATATTTACTTTGCAATGAAGATGCATAGAATCTGGGATTATAGAAAATATAGCATGAGTTGACCATAGATGACTTTTATTCTGGGAGTTTTTGCAGGTTATTCAAATATCTTCTAAGCTAAATTTCTTTTTTCCTCCTGGTTATTACCTCTCCTTTGGCTGGTCAGTTATGACTCACCTACCACTTGCTTTAACTGGAGTTCCTTTATCTCTTTCTGTGGTTTTCTGTAGCAATTTAAGAAGACGTCAGTCTATTTCCTGGGGGTCCATATCAAATTCCCAGAAAACATGCAGGTTTTTTACTTTACAAAATGTGAAGGAAAGGGCAGCTTGACCTTCAAAGCAGCCCTCCATACTCCACAGTTCAGGAGCCATAGATTTTCAACTTTAGATACTCAAGTGTGAGAAAAACACTAGCCACCGTGGTCCTTATGTTCCATATGATATCTTTCAGGATCACTGAATGGTCTTCTGCAATCCTTTTGTCTTCATTTGAATTGAGGAAGTCTGCCTCTACTTTTCCTCATGGTTGGCAATACAAATAGCACAGCAATTACTCTTTCTAAATAAATCCTTTCTCTTTGTCACGGCTAGGATGTCACTTCCGTGTTTCTCAGGAGTGCATCAGAACCCAAGCCCCAAGCCCCACCCTCCAGAGGAAATGCAGCAAAAACTGTGAAGACTCCCTTTGAAGCCACTCTGGTTGGACTCAGGGTGATTGAAAAGCCTTCCAGTCACCTCTTATATGGAGAGAAAGAACATACAACAAATTAATATTAACACCTTTCTTTAAACAAAATCCTTTCCCGTCTGGCTTTCTCATCTAAAGTCTTTCATAGTCTTGAGGTGGGTATACGGTAAAGGCAATAGGGACATTTTTATAATCTCTTTCCATGTCCTGACTAGCAGGCTTAGTGCCTTATTTCTCCGTATGAGCAAAATTAACATTTATTGTATTAGTCTAGGCCTTTGGGGAATCAGCCAGAGATGAGACAGAGTCTCATTTTAAATTCCTGTTGCATTAAAAGTATATTATTTAATAATAGTAGATCAGTAATTGTCTCTTCCATACTTATATATTTCGGCTCTCATTCGAGTTTGCAACATTGACTGGCTGGACCCTTTCTGCAAATAGCATTGCTTAATCCGAGGTGGAATCTATAGGTAGAGGAGGGAAGTGATCTATTGTTAATTACTAGGCATCACACAAAGGCATAATTCAGGGGACATGTATTGTTGAACACAACCTTGTAGAGAATGAAACAAAATAGGGAGTAACCTGGTGAATGTTTTACATTTTTTGATCATAGCAACTGTACAGAGTTGGACTTTAACCAGGTAGAACATAAGTTCTCAGTAAAAGCTGAACCTGACGTTAACTGTCCTGTCAGTGGGGCTCCTTGATGGTTTTGGATATAGTTCAAATGATAACAGCAGCAACTTTGCACTCTAGTGCTTTGGAAACTTTCTCTTCATTTAAGTTTGTGGTCCCTATTATCTGTGACTCTTGTTGGGCTCTGACCTTTCAGTTCAAGGGGCATCATCTTTTATATAATCCATATTTGTATGTTTCATTTTCCATACAAAGTGTCTTTGTGTTCTCCTGTAATGTCCTTAGATTTAAGCTTACAAGTAGTAAGTGCTCATTTAGTGACTTTGAATAGGTGATTAGCTTTCCTTTCTTTGTTTATTCATTAGGTTCCTATTATGTGAAAATATTTTTATAGTAAAAAGCAAAGTCAAGTCACAGTCATCTAGGAGTCAACTTTAAGAGGCTCCCACTCAAGCACCTGGGTGGCTCAGTTTGGTTAAGTGTTTGGATTTTGGCTCAGGGTCATGGGATTGAACCCTGCATTGGGCCCCACACTCAACAGGAAGTTTGCTTGAAGATTCTCTCTCTCCCTCTTGCCACCTCTGTCTGTGCCTCCCCCTGCCTGAAATTTCTCTTTCTATCAAAAAATAAACAAATTTTTTTTAAGAGACTCCCATTGACCTATGATGTAGAAATTTGGCCATCTATAAAGACAGTAACAGGAATATATTAAAACATATCAAATGTGTTTAAATCTGATCTTTCTAAATTGAAGTATAGTTGACATACTATATTTGTTTCTGGTGTACAATACAGTGATTTGACAGTTCTGTACTTTATGCTGTGCTTACCACGATAAGTATAGATACCATCTGTCACTGTACAATGTTGTTACAATATTATTGACAATACTCTGTGTTGTACTTTTTATTCCTATGGCTAACTTATTTTATAACTGGACATCCATAACTCTTTCTTTTTTTTTATTAACATATAAGCTATTATTTGTTTCAGGCGTACAGGTCTGTGATTCATGAGTCTTACACAATTCACAGCACTCACCATAGCACATACCATCCCCAGTGGACATTTGTACCTCTTTATTCTCCTGTTTGGCCCTTCCCTCAACTCCCTCCCCTCTGACAACCACCAGTTCTCTGTATTTATGATTCTGTCTCTGTCTTGTTTATTTGTTCATTTGTTTTGTTTTTTAGATATGCAAATGAGCGAAATTATATGGTATTTCTTTTTCTCTGACTTTTTTCACTTAGTATAGGTCCATCTGTGTTGTCACAAATGGCAAGCTCTCATCCTTTTTTATACCCGAGTAATATTCCATTGTATGAATATGCCACATCTTTATCCATTCAACTATCAGTGAAAACCTAGGTTGCTTCCATATTCTGGCTATTGTAAATAAAACTGCAATAGAAGTGTGTATATTTTTTTCAATTAGTGTTTTTGTTTTCTTTGGGTAAATATCCAGCAGTGGAATTACTGGTTCATATATTTGTTTTGTTTTGTTTTGTTTTTTAGAGAGAGGAATGGGGTGGGCAGTAGGCAGATGAAGAAGGAGAGAGAAAACCTTAAGCAGTCTCCATGCTCAGTGTAGAGGCTAACATCTCCATCTCATAACCCTGAGACCGTGACCTGAGCTGAAATCAAGAGTTGGATGCTTAGCCAGTTGAGTCACTCAATATCTTTATTATTGGTTTTTTGAGGAAAATCTGTTTTCCATAGTGGTTGCACTAGTTTACATTCCCACCAACAGTGCATGTGGGTTCCCATTTCTCTACATCCTTAGCAACACTTGTTATTTTTTATGTTTTTGATCCTAGCTGTTTTGACAGGTATAAGGTGGTATCTTATTGTGGTTTTGATTTGATTTCCTAGTAATTAAATAAAAGTCCTTAATAGAATAATTATTATCATTAAAGGGTAGTAGAAATCAGTTCAGTGTTTGGACACTGCTAAATAAAGGAAGAGTCAAGTATTTATTCTGCTTTTGCTCTGCCCGTTGTGTAACTGAGTAACCAAATAGATGAAGGCAAGTAGTGAATAAAAATGAGTGTTAATGTTAAAACATCAACATTTTCAATCTCTAATCAAGAAATGAATCTAGACATTCAACATCAAAGACTGCCTGCATCAAAAAAGAGAGAGGGGGCGCCGGTGGGTCAGCCAGTTAACCATTTGACTCTTGGTCTTGGCTCAGGTTGTGCTCTCAGGGTCTGGAGATCCAGCTGCATTGGGGGCTGTGCTCAGCACAGAGTCTGCATCCTCACCCCTGCCCTCTGCCCCTCCCCCTTGCAAACAAATTTTTAAAAAATCTTTAAAGGAAAAGAGCCACAACCAGGTGTTTTCTGTTTTCTAATAGAAAAACACGTCATTTATAAAAGTCAAGAAATAGTTAAAATCTGATCAAATATGATCAAGCTTCTAAACCGAATTTCTAATTTATAAGAAATTTAGATAACAAAAGAGAATGTTAAACTATACCGTGGAGTATAGTCAACATTTGATAATACTCCACAGAAAAAAAAAATTACCCAGTTTATTTGTCTAATAAATTGCAGGACAGAGAAGAAGAAAGGGAGAGAGAAAATAATAGAGTAAAAAAGATTTGAACTAATATCAGTGTGGGGGTATTATTTCAATCCTGATTCTAATAAATGGTAAAAATAGGTAAGACTTCTGTAAGAAAACTAGAAATTTGAACATTAGTTGTAATTTGATTATATTAATGTGTAAGAAATTTTTTTGGAATGACAGTGGTATTGTTCTTAGATCTGAAAATGTTCCTTATCTTTTTGAAATGCATACTAAAATATTTATGAAGGAAATTATATGGTAGTTGAGATTTCCTTCAAAATAATATGGTAATGAGATAGTAGAAGGGACATAGATTCAACATACTTCACTATGAGTTCATAATTGCTGAACCTGGGTGCTAGGTGTATGGGAGTTCATATGTAATATTCTATCTATGCTTTTGTATTTGTTTCACATTCTTCATAAAAAATACTTTGAAAAATACTAGAGGGAAAGACAATATATTAATCAATATAAACATACTTTCATAAAACCTAACATGTTAGTATTTAGAGAGAAAATATTGTATATATCACTGTATTTGTTTTTGTTTTTTCTGTAAACCATGCACTACTGAATAGCAAGACAGACTTTTAACCTGGTGTATTGATCCAAGAATGATTCAGGGAATCCATAACTATCCATAAATGTATGCAGAATTCATTTTGGATGTATGTGTTTTTGCATTTTGGAGGTCAGAGGATTCTATAAACCAAAAGATTGTAAGAACAAAAAATTTATAGATATAACTTTTTTTTAAAGAGAGACTCCAGAGAACTATTGATTTTCTTAGTATGATGTAGCAACTGAAATGAAAAAAAAAAAGTGTTTTCAAAATAACTTATTAAATTGACAAGAACATGTTTCCATTTTGTCAGATCCAAGCATACCAATGTATAATTTGAGGCAAACCTGGTGTTTGAGGGGCGCCGGGTGGCTCAGTGGGTTAAAGCCTCTGCCTTCGGCTCAGGTCATGATCCCAGGGTCCTGGGATCAAGCCCCGCATCGGGCTCTCTGCTTGGCAGGGAGCCTGCTTCCTCCTCTCTCTCTCTCTTTCTGCCTGCCTCTCTCCCTACTTGTGATCTCTATCTGTCAAATAAATAAATAAAATCTTAAAAAAAAAAAAACAAAACAGGGGCACCTGGGTGGCTCAGTGGGTTAAGCCTCTGCCTTCGGCTCAGGTCACAATCTCAGGTCCTGGGATCGAGCCCCGCATCAGGCTCTCTGCTCAACAGGGAGCCTGCTTCCTCCTCTCTCTCTGCCTGCCTCTCTGCCTACTTATGATCTCTCTGTCAAATAAATAAATAAAATAAAATCTTAAAAAACAAACAAACAAACAAAAAAAAAAACCAAAAAAACCTGGTGTTTGAGTGGGAACAGGGACGCATCCTACGTACCTGAGGTTTTCATGATCTGGTTGTGCTTTGTTTAAATTCTTACACTTAAAACCACCTCCTCTCTAGACCATGTCTCTTCACTTATTTAAGGCAATTTCCCTTCTAGACCATAGCCTCCTCCAACTCGCCCTGAGTAAGGTTGAACTCTGAGTACTCTTTTGAGCAACTTTTAGATTTCTATATGTACATTTCATGTAAGTTCTCTCTGCAAGTAGAGGATAAATTCTCTGCGGGCAGAGACCATGTTTTTGCTGCCTGTGTATTCTTCCTACCGTGTGAATCTGATGAGAAAGAAAGCCTCACTATTCATTTGCTTCACCCTTTGTTCTATTTACCCTTGTTCTAGAAGTAAAAGGGTCCAATTAGATATTGCAAAGGAAACTGAGTAAACACTATGTTTGAAGCAACTATTTGCATGACTTTTCTGATTCTCTAAATTTACTCATCTGCTTTTCTTCCAGTTCAACTTGAAAAATAAGACACACGTGGGAATATACAATGCCATATCTCCAGGCAATTTTTTTTGGAAGTTTTTTTTTCACATGTTCTTATTTAATTCTAATAATTGACTGTTTAAAGCCTGAAGGATAAATTTTAAGATAAAATTACAAGAAAACCTTTCTCCCTTATGTAAGTTTTCTTATAAGATCATTTAGAATGTGATTTTTTTTTAATCTTCACTACTTCATGTTTAAAATACACAAGCACACACACACACACATTCACAGCATTATTAGGTCATCACTACCTCTTATTCTCGCATTTAAAACTAATTTTAGGAAAATACAATATCTAAAAAGATTCTCATGAGTTTTCCCATCAGCAGGGTTCCCATTTTTGTGCAATATAACAGCTTGAGAACACAAAGGCATTTGAAATAGGCATCCTTGATACAAATTGCAGATTACTTTCTCACTACTCTTGGCTGTGTACTCCCAAATCAATAGAAATTCATGGGATCTGAAAATTAAATCTTGCAGTGCGATTTTTTTTTCATTCTGACTTTATTGATAAGGTTAAAATCCTCCTGCACCATTTTAGCAAGTTCAGGTGGAAAAGTATTAACACTGACATTTGAAAATGAATGTGTTAGGTAGGAGAGGCGGAGGAGATGTTAGGATTCCACAGCCCAATTACCTACGTCCTCTTTGAATTTCATGGACTGCACTAAGCGTACGAGAGCTGTTTTGCGAAAGAACCATGCTAATGTTCAGTTTGTTCCTTCTGCATTACCCAAATGCAGGGGAATAGACTCAACCAAAAAATGGAGAAAAAGTAAAATCAAATCTTTCCCGATTAAGGGGGAAAAAATCAAACCATCAATATTCAGAGCTCTTTTGCAAAATTCAAGGCAGTTTTGTAAGTACAATAGCCACAGATCCATTTCTGAAGAGCTGACATAAGGTGGTTTACTAAAAACAAATAGATTCTGAATTTAAACAGAAGCTTTAGTACTCCACGCGTTCTTCCTGGCAACTGTATATCATTTAGTCAGAAACAAGGTGTTTCCTAAGCTATCCTCCTTCTTGGTGAACCACGAATCCATGTCATGCCACAGGGACTGTGATTTATTATCTCAGCTCATCTTTTAGAGAGGGCATCATTAGAACATTTCCATCTTTCTCTGGTAAATTATTTGAAAGCAAACATTTTTTATATCCTTATTTACTCAGTCACCGTGGGAAGTCTAAAATTCTCTGTTTCTACATGTAGATAGATGGCTTATTTCCTATATGAATACATATATCCCTCAATTTGATTCCATTTTATGCCTTACCTCATTCCCCACCCTCCAGACGCTCAAACCCTCCAGGATCTCATAATCTGTCAGCATGTAAGTCTCCCCTCTCTTTAACTTCTTCAGTTACTGGTTGCTTTTTCTTGTGAATCCTGAATCCATCCAGAATCCACGGCTTTATTTGCAACACTATGAACTTGTAATTGTATTTTACTCGTGTACTTTTTAAACCAGACGTCTCAGAAATGGGATTGCTTCTTGATTCTAGTTGTTCACTTCCAGATCTTTGTCCTTAGAAACTCCTGTTCCGTCTCCACACTTGACTACCTACTCTACCTTCTTATTGCTGTTATCTACCAACCTTCAAATTTTAACACCAAGTCTCATTGGTTTTCTTTTGACTCCTACTTTGGAATAATTCTTGGTGACATTAACAGCAATGGGGTGATCTCTTGTATGTCCTGGGCTCTCATATTTTTACCACTCTTCCTTGGCTATCTAGTTCTGTATTTATTGCTTACACATCACTGGTAATAACAGTACCATCTCCAAAATTTCAGATGTCTTTGACTACTACCTCCTGTATTTCAGCTCACTTATTCCATTCCCTACATGACAACAGCTTAACTCTATGTGAATTTTTAACCCATTCTCCCCCTACCATCTTCCACTCTGTCCTGGTGTATGTACTCATTCCCTTTTATCCGGCTTAGTTTCCATTGTCCACCATCATTCGTCACTTGTTTTTAATTTGCTTTCAATTCCCTTGGACCCCTCCCTACCACAATGAATCTCTTAAAAATTCAGTGTTTCTTCAAGATGGGATCGGAAGGGAGACAAACCATAAGTGACTCTTAATCTCACAAAACAAACTAAGGGTTGCTGGGAGGAGGGTCGGGAGAGGGTGGTGGGGTAATGGACATTGGGGAGGGTATGTGCTATGGTGAGTGCTGTGAAGTGTGTAAACCTGGCAATTCATAGACCTGTACCCCTGGGGATAAAAATACATTATATGTTGATAAAAAATAAAATAAATTATTAAAAAAGGTTCAGTGTTTCTTAAACCTAACTCTCCATACTCTGTTCTTCCTCCCATAAAGCAGCGTCTAGAGAAATCACACAACCTTACTGCTAGGATTTAATTTAAATTTGTAACAGCAAATGTAAAGTGAGGACTCAGACCTCATCAGAAGTACCCAAATACTCTTCTAAATTTCCCCAGATCACTTTCCCTCTTTCCAAAATGTTTGACTTGTCTTCTTTCTTCAAACCTCATACCTTCCCCCAGATCCCTGCACTTTCAGTGAAGTCATGAAGAATGAGAAACATCATCTTCCACTATCGAATCTACCAACCTTTGTACAACCACATTCACAGTCTCCGTATTCCTTCTCTTTGGTATTTATGGGATGTTCCTGCAGCTGTCACCAGCCCAATCTGACCCCCAAGTTCTAAGTTCCGTGGTTTCTTGTTTACTCCAGGACTTCACTTCTACTCTCTTGCATCACCACTTTCCGTGTGTGTGTGTGTGTGTGTATGTGTGTGGTCTATGTGTCTATGGTAACCTACAGTCTTGCTGAATTCATTTATTAGCTCTAATAGCTTCTTTTGTGTGTGGATTCTTTAGGACTTTCAGTATACAGTATCTGCGAGTAGACACCTTTTCACTTCTTTCTGGTCTATCTGGATGCTACTAGTGCTCCACAACAATGTTGAACAGACATGGCGCATGAGACTTGGCATTCTTATCTTACTCCTGATCTTATTAGAGGAAAAGGCTTCAGTCTTTCACTGTTAAATCTGATGTTAGCTATGGATTTGTTTATACATATTCTTTATTGTGTTCAGGAAGTTCTTTCCTACTTCTTCCCTGTTGAGTGTATTTATAATGAAGGAGTATTAATTTTTGTGACATTACTTTTTTATATCTGTTGAGATGATTGTGAGTTTTTAAACCTTTTATCCTTTATTAATACGATATCTTACATTGATTCCATATATTGAACCAACCTTACATTCTTGGGATAAATCCTACTTGGTCATGCTATATAATCATTTATAGATTATAGATTTATTTAGCTAGTACTTGTTGAGGATTTTTGCATCCATATTCATAAGGGATTGTGTTACTCAAAGTTTTAAGGGATAATATAAATACATGCAGAAACACATCTGTGTGTGCTATTATGTGTGTGTGTATATATATATTTATATATATAATTCATATCCTATTATACATACACACACACACACATGTATACGGTGTATATGAGAGAAAAAGAGACAGAGATTAATTTAAGGATTTGGCTCACATGGTTATGAGGCTGGGGGTCCAAATTGTAGAGCAGGCCAGTAGGTTGGAGACTCAGGCAAAATTTGACACTTAAGTCTGAAAGGCTGTCTGCTGGCAGAATTTCATCATCATTGGGGGAGGCCTTCACCTCATTGGATGGGCCTATTCACTTGAAAGCAAATTGAGGGAAATTTGCTTTACTCGAAGTCTGATGATTTAGATGTTAAATTTGTATAAAAAATACTTTCACAGAAGTATCTAGAATAATGTTTAGCTAAATATCTGGGTACCATGCCTTAGCCGAGTTGACACATGAGATCAACCATCACAGGAATATTGGTCTGTTTTTATGTTCATGTGATGTCTTTGGGTTTTACATCAGGGTAAGATTGACCTCAGAAAATGAATAAGGAAGAATTCCCTATTTTGCTTTAAGGAAGAATTGGTAAACTATTAGTGTAAATTCTTTCCCCCCCCCCTTTTTTTTTAATATGTGATAGACTTTGCCAGTGACACTGTCTGTTTCTGGGTTTTTCTTTGAAGAATTTTTTTTTGTTTGCTAACTCAGGCTCTTTCTCTCTTTCTTTCCTTCCTTCCTTCCTTCTTTCAAGATTTTATTTATTTATTGGAGAGAACAAAAGAGCACAAACAGCGGGAGGGGGCAAAGGGAGAGGGAGAAGCTGACTCCCCGCTTTCCCTTCTGCTGGGCACAATACATGCATTGATTTTTGCCTGGAATAAATGGGTAGATATAAAACAGTTTGTGTGGTATACACCTCCAACTTTTATGATAGCGGTTTTCCTTCCAATTGTTGTCCTGTGTTGTAAAGCCATACTGTTCCTGCCATGCTTGAGGAAGAAGGTTCTGAAGATTCGACATGGTTGGGAAGATGTCACCAAAATTAATAGAACTGACATGTCCTCCCAGTTGTAGAATCACTTGTTTACACGCATTTTTGTGCAATATTGATATATTTTACCATAAAAAAAAAAAGAGCCTGATACGGGGCTTGGTCCCAGGACCCTGGGATCATGACCTGAACTGAAGGCAGGTGCTTTACCAACTGAGCCACCCAGGTGCCCCTTGGCACTTTATTTCTCATAGGTCTATTCAAATTTCTGCTTTTCTTGAGTTTGTTTAGGTCGTTTGGGTCTAAGAATTTGTCCATTTTATCTAAATTATCTATGCATTATAAATGTACAGATGATTTATTTTTAGTACATTTATATTGCTGTGCGTGCATCATCTCCATCTAGTTTTTTGAGGAGTTTTATTACACAAAAGAGTTTCCTCTAGTGTATTTGAGGGCATTTCTCCATCTACTCCCTGTCCCAAGAAAAAACTAATGTGCTTTCTGTTCTTATAGCTTTGTCTTTTTAAAAAATTCCACTTAAATGGAATCATACACTGTATCATCTGTTGTGTCTGGCTTTTTTCACTTTATGGGACTTTTTAAAAATTAACATATAATGTATTATTTTCTTCAAGGGTACAGATCTGTGAATCGTCAGGCTTACACACTTCACAGCACTCACCACATCACATGCCCTCCCCAATGTCCATCACCCAGTCACCCTGTCTTTACCCCACAACCCCCAGCAACCCTCAATTTGTTTGCTGAGATTAAGAATCTCTTGTGGTTTGTCTCCCTCCAGAACCCATCTTGTTTCATTGTTCCTTTCCTACCCTCCACAACTCTCTGCCCTGCCTCTCAAATTCCTCATACCAGAGAGATCATATGATAATGGTCTTTCTCTGATTGACTTATTTCGCTCAGCATAATACCCTCTAGTTCCATCCACGTTATTGCAAATGGCAAGATTTCGTTTCTTTTGATGGCTGCATAGTATTCTTCATGGAACATTTTTGCAGGCACATTCTTTTTCTTATAAAAATAGTGAGGTCTCTTTCATTACCGAGTAGTTTTCCATTATGTTGTTATCCTAAATTTTATGTATTCATTCATTGATAAGCATATTTATTTATTTATTTAGATTTTATTTATTTATTTGACAGAGAGACAGCAAGAGAGGGAACACAAGCAGGGGATGGAGCAGGGGGAGAGGGAGAAGCAGGCTCCCTACTAAGCAAGGAGTCCAACTGGGGGCTTGATTCTAGAACCCTGGGATCATGACCTGAGCTAATGCAAATGCTTGACGACTGAGCCACCTAGGCACTCTGACAAACATTTTTTAGAAGTTTTTTTTTTTTTTTTAGCAATTATGAATAATAGCTGTTATGAACATTTGTACAGATATATATCTTCATATCTTTGAAAGGAGATGTAAGAGTGGAATTGCAATCCTCTAGTATGGGAAGTACATGTTTATTTTGTTAAGGAACAAGCAAACTGTTTTTGCAAAATTGCAATGTAAGAGAATTTTGTGTTCTCCATACCCTCACTGACACGTAGTATTGTCAAGTCACTTTGTGCGGGGAGCCTGCTTCCTCCTCTCTCTCTGCCTGCCTCTCTGCCTGCTTGTGATATTTCTCTGTCAAACAAATAAATAAAATCTTAAAAATAAAAAAAAAAACACAAGATTTTGAAATGCAAATTAAAGATACAGTGAGCTACCATCATAGCCTCCACTCTGATAGTGTCTCATTATTATTTTTTTAAAAAAAGGATTTATTTATTGAAGAGTGACAGAGAGAGCACCTGCATGTTGGAGTGGGGGGAAGGGCAGAGGGAGGCAGAGAGGGAGAATCTCAAGCATTCTTCCTGATGAACATGGAGCCTGACAGTGGGGCTTGATCTCAGGACCCCAAGATCAGGACCTGAGCTGAAATCAAGGGTCAGATGTTCCACCCACTGAGCCAACCAGGCACCCCAGTGTCTCATTATGATTTTAATTTACATTTCCCTAAGTGACTAATGATGTTGAGCTTCCCTTCTTGTGCTTATTAGCCTTTCGTCATCTTTGCTGAAATGTCTATTTAAATCTTGTGTCAATATTTTTAAACTGTTAATATTTAATATATAACTCCTACTATTACAGAGTTGTCAGTATCCTTGGTACAATTTAGAGAGAAGGCCAACAGTGAATATATGATCCGCAAAGCTGTTCTTCTAGTCTGGTTGGTCTTCTTACTTCAAATGGGTTTTAAAGAGCAAATTTTTAAAACTTTGAGGAAGCAAAATGTATCTCTCTTTTTTTTCTTTTATGGACTGGGCTCTTTCTGTTGTACCTGAAAATACACCTCTGAATTTAAGGTCATGCAAAATGTGTTCTGTGTTTTCTTGAGTAATTACGTTGTTAGTTCTTACATTAGGTCTCTGATCCATGGGGCTGTTTGCCATTGTGGTCTAAGGTTTTTTTTTTCTTTTCTTTCTTTTTGAATGCAGCAATGCCAATTGTTCTAGCATCTCTGTCCCAAAGACCATTTACTGAATTCCCTTAACACATTTTGTCAAATATCAGTTGACTGTAACTGTATAGATTTGTTTCCAAATGTTCTAGTCTATACCATTGATTAATATGTCTACACCAGCCCCTGAGATAAACAGTAAAGGGGGCACATGCCTCCAGAACACTAGCCTGGGTTTATTTGCTTTGTTCTCATGGTTCACATGGTGGTCTTCAGCTTCTGAGTATAGTCTGAGACACAAGGCTCAGGACACAAGCACTTTTCAAGTCTCTGCCTCTGTCGTGTTTGTTACATGCATGTTGGCTACAGCAGCTTATGAGGCCAGAGTCAAGGGACTGGAAGGCAAAGTCACACTGCAAATTCATGGGTACAGGAAAGGGAAGAATTTATGGAGAGGTGGTAAGACCACACAAAAAGGGAATGACGAGGTGATGTGCCCTTGGGAAGTCTTGCAGGTATTTCCAGGGCTTAGCAAGGCCCAGAAGTGTCGGGAAGATTCTTTTATACCTGTGAATGACACAAAGTTAATAGAAAGAGCTGGTTAATATAAAGGGGCTTTGTGGATGGGCACAAAGGATGAGTTAACAATGACAAGCTCAACTAACAGCATGATGAGGCCTCATGACTTGGTATTCAGAGTCAGTGTAGGGAGAAAAAGCTGTGAAGGACAGATAAATTGAAATAGATCTGGTATTCGTATACCTTGGCCGAGGAGGGTTTGAAATAGAAATTTAGCGCAATACAGAAAATTAAAGAATGCTTTATTTTTTGTACCTCTCAGTTTGTGGTCTTAGATTCATTCTCAGAGTTGAATTTTCTACAGCTATTATCCAATTTGTCTCCTGCAACCATGTTTGCACAGAGTGTTTGATTAGGGGGAAGCCTGCTTTTATGCGGCAAGCACCAAAAACTGTAGTCTTTTGGGTGAGGGGGTGCAGAGATTTCTTTTCCAAAATTCTACTGCCTTTGGCAAGGCTCACAGTTCAGAGCTCTTTCTTGGCCAGCAGCTAGACCAGTGACTTCACTGAGTCCATGATGAGGCACGTGTAGGTGAGAACATTCTGGGGCTTGCTAGTGGGGGTGGGTGAGAGCCTGTTTAATGGACTCTTTGGAATCATATTCTCCCTGTTTGGGTAGAATACTTTTAATATCCTTGTAGTCCTTTAATTTACTTATATTTATTTCCTGTTGTCTTTTTTTCCTCCCTACAGCCCATTCTAAATTTTAACTTACTTTTCCTTCCTGCCTGTCTGCCTCCTGCCTTCCTTTCTTCCTTCCTTCTTCTTTCTTTCTTTGTTTCTTTCTTGCATTTTTTAATGGCACAGGTAGCTTTGGGGACAAAAGCTGTAGAGCCCAAACTAAATGATCAGATTTAACATTGTTTAAAAAAATTTTCCTTCATATTATGTGACAAAGACATTTAAATATCAATAGCATTCTTTCATTTGAAGCAAAAAATTTACTTAACAGACTTGAATACTGTCATCCAAGTATATATATATCTCGAATTATGCATTCACTGCATAGGTAAATACAGTTGAAAATCTTATTTCCTAAATATTTCTAAATTGTTCATTAATGAGGGAGGGTGTCTTTTCAGTGGGGGGAGCAGAACTCTTTAATGCTAAAACTTCTTTTAAGGCTGAAAGGAATAATCGTGCCAACTCAGGCAGGCTCTGAAGATAATCTTATTAAGAGTCCTGATGGAGGGCGCCTGGATGGCTCAGTGGGTTAAGCCTCTGCCTTCAGCTCAGGTTATGATCCCACGGTCCTGGGATCGAGTCACGCATCAGGCTCTCTGCTCATCAGGCAGCCTGCTTCCGCCCCCCTCTATCTGTCTCTCTACCTACTTGTAATCTCTCTCTGTCAAATAAATAAATAAATAAAATCTTAAAAAAAAAAAAAAAAGGAGTCCTGATGGATTGTGGACTGGCTACTGAGAGGATATACCTGAACCTCATAAGGTAGCTTTCGATTCAGTGATGCACATGGAAACAGGTGGAAAACATGTCATGAAAAAAGAAAATACTCATATCTAAACAACCTGAGGGTTTTGAAGGGTCAGGGGTGGGAGGTTGGGGGAACAGGTGGTGGGTAATGGGGAGGGCACGTTTTGCATGGAGCACTGGGTGTTGTGCAAAAAGAATGAATACTGTTACGCTGAAAAAATAAATAAAATGGGAAAAAAAATAAAATAAAATAAATAAAAAAAATAAACAATCTCAAGATGCAGAAATTATGGAAATGATACCAGGTGATAGAGAACTAGGAAAAAATGCAAGGCATGAATGGCAAGGTTCAGAAAAAAAGGAACAATCCAGTTAGTTTTTCAGGGATAAATCCCGACTGGAAGTTCTACAGCAGTGGATCTCCAACATTAGAACGTCTAATATTCATCCAGGCCCTGGTGCTGGATGGGGGGCATCCTTTTGCCTGTACCCCAGAGGGGATTGTGATTTTATAGCTGAGTTAAGTCCAGGTGATTCTGGTGGAGACATTCATCTGGGAGCATGCATTTCATACATACTGATTTTAAAAAGCAGCTGAATTAAGGAATCTTTGCAAATCCTTCAATAAACACTAGAGACTTTGGTTCAGATCCCTTCAAATACAGTTAACCCTTGGACAACATAGTAGGGCTGGGGCGCTGACCCCCCCCCCACATGGTCAGAAATCTACAAAAAATATAGCTTTTGACTCCCCCCAGATCTTAACTACTAATAGCCTACTGCTGACCAGAAGCCTTAGTGATAGTCAATTAACATATATTTGTCTGTTCTATGTATTATATACTGTGTTCTCACGATAAAGTAAGCTAGAGAAAATATTATTGAGAAAATCATAAGAACAAATGTATTTACAGTACTGTATTGTATTAACTGAATAAAAAACATATATAAGGGGACCTGTACTTTTCTAGCCCAAACTGTTCAAGGATCAGCTATATTTATTTGAGGGTCTTTTAATTGTCGGTGACAGTTTGTGGGTGAAGTGTCTTCCCTCTTCAGGGACTTACCCTAGTGGGCAGCTGCCTGTCCTCCCTACATTTCAGCCCTCATTTGACCATAGGCAGGTGCTGTGTACGGAGTCTAAAAGCTCACTTTTCATCAGTTTGCATATCTTTCTGTCCCCCTCCCCATCTTCCTCCTTTGTTACCTCCACAAGGGTACTCATTTAATGACACTCTGCAGCTCAGCAGATAAAGCTGGATTTCTCCGAGCTGAAACCTGCTTCTCTTCTATGGGAACATGTTATGAGACAGTGTACACAGACAAGAAGCATTAGCATCTGATCTGCTTTATCCTGAAGCAGTAGGGAGCCCTAGTGCTTTATGCCGGGAAGCTGGGCTGCGGGGGAGGCGTAGAGATAGGGAGCGTCTCCTTGCTCAGCTTGTCAGAGGATCAGCGTGTAAGCTGTGTTTCCAGTGGTGTTGTCTGTGACAAATGCCTCCCCAAAGCCAGACAGCGTCTCCTGACAGATGCAGCCCTCTCCTCACGATTTCAGTGAGCAGGTACCTTTTAGCGACCTCTGAAACAAACACTTGTTACAAACTTTCTTTGAAAGTACCAAATGATATGTGGGATAGTATGCATACTTGGTCTTATTCTGGTGTCTTGGTTCTGTGGTAAGCCAAAAGAGGGAAAACAGAAAATGTTGCTGTTTTTTCGGCTTGCCTGTGAGTTGAGTGAGGAGACTTTTATGTTAGCTGATGGCAAGGCAGCCAGAGAAACACAGAGCAGGTTGTAACCCTGGCTCAAGCTCTCTGTGGTCACTGAGAAGCAGGGACGGCTTAGATACAGTCCTGTCTCCGCCAAATGGAATGGCTGGATGTAATCTTGCTCAAGGTGGGGGGCCCTCTGAGGATAAAGTGTCCTGTCCACTCGCAGTCTTCCTCATGAAATGGATATGCAGACTCACCTAAATTTGAGTTGGCCGAGGCACCATTAGGGGTGTCCCTGCATTTGATCCTGGACCTGACACATACCGGTCCTTTGATTCTCCCTCTTACCAGCACTGTGCCTGCCTCACTAGCTTAAAAATGAATAGGAATCTTTTAGCCAGTCGACATTGGCATTAGATACTGATATTAGAAAATAATTTTATTCACAGCTGAGAAAAGCATTAACAGAAAGTACAAACAGAACTGAAACAAGTTTGCAAAGGATATGTGCAAGTCCTATGGTCAGTATCTCATGGTCAAGATAAACCAAGGTGTAGGCTTTCCAGCTTTTGAGTCTTTTTTTGTATTATACGATGAAAAATGTTATGCAATTGAAGTAATTAAAATTTTCCATTTAATACATTGGTGCTTTAATTTTTCCATTGAGCCAATTTTCTATTTCAAAAGTGACATTTTTTTTTTATCAATTTTAAGTATCTTATGACAATAGGACCCAAAGCCTAAATCTGAAGCACACTTTTGTGACAATGTAGCTCAGGCCAGATCCCTTGCCTTCCAACAACACACGGTTTGCTACCAAATGGCTGGTACATCTGACATCTTCTTAGACTCCCTCTCAGCCTGGCAGATATTTTCATGAGGGGATTCAGCGTCTTATTTCACACCAGGTGGAGGAGTTTCCCAATATCAGGACCCATTCTGTGCTCCCAAGCAGAAAGGAGACCAGGTTCAAGTTATCCAGATATTTTAGGCTGTGTCTTCCAGGTTGAATAGACACAAGAATAATCTCTATCTACAGATGAGACACCCTCCACTCCCCCCATTCCTCTCTATATACAAAAGAGGCCAAACACAGAGTCATAGCACTAGGGAAACTTCACCACTTAAACCCTGGAGCCAACTGTAAGAATTGCCTGATACCAGCAGGGAAGCCAGTCCCTCACCAGTAATAACTACATGTAGTATTTTCCTTCCTACTTGCATTAGGACTCCTACCAACAGGTGGATTATTTTTTTGTGCATTTCTCCAGTTTACGTGTGCTGACAGCCAGTCTTCTGTCTTACTACCTGTAGCATTCACTGTATCACAACACAGGTACAGAAATTCCCTCTTTAGGTTTTTGTCTACTTCCCTGAATGATCAACATAGCAGAATACCAGACAATACAATTTCTTTTCATACATTAGTTGTCTTTTACTAACAATGACAGTTCTTTGAACCCAGGCACAGGTTTGCATATTACCCCAAATTGATGGGCATTCACACACACACACACACACACACACACACGCACGCACGCACATGTCTCATGTAAAGTTATTTAAGCTTTCATTTTTCCTTTTTTAAAGATTTTATTTATTCGAAAGAGAGAGAATGAGAGGGAGCATGAGAAGTGGAGGGTCAGAGGGAGAAGCAGACTCCCTGCTAAGCAGGAAGCCCGATGCGGGACTCGATCCCGGGACTCTAGGATCATGACCTGAGCCAAAGACAGTCGCTTAACCAACTGAGGCACCCAGGTGCCCAAGCTTCATTTTTCAAAACTCTTAACAAGGACACTGCAAACACCAAGTGGATATATGACTACCAACTGACTCCCTTTAACTGGGTTAGAATGCAGAAGGCTTGGAGGGCTTTGGTACTGGAGCTCCTAGAGATAACTTGTTCCCTCTTTTGTATGCAGCCTGCTGCCACCAACATGGCCGTTTTTGGAATTTTTAGATGTTAGTCAAAGGGAAGGTTTGCTTAGAATTTCAGGCTGACTTTCCTATCATCATCACAGGAGAGGGATCCAAGTTTAGCTATTGTTATTTAACTTCATGTCGGATGACGTAGCAGTAAAATGTATCCTATGACAGAATCCTATCATGATTAGATTTTAGATTAGTTCCTAATTTTAGAGTTCAAAAGCCCAAATTGCACATGGCAGATCTTTTAGCTGAATGGGCACTTGACTTAATTTTGGGAGGGGTAACACTCTATGGGGAATCATGGATACTGTGAAATTAATATTGCCAGTCTTCCTCCTGAATGAGTTAGAAGGATGTGCAGTCCTGTGACTGAGGTGGGCTGTGCCAGCCTATGCTGAGTGTGAGTTTTGCCCTTCGCAGCTGGATTGGGTTGTGCCAGCCAATGCTGGGAATAGTCATGCAATCTTATGCCGGGATAGATTGTGCTAATTTTTCTCTGAGGTATGGTGTCTTTTTTCTATTACAAATGTGAAATGCAGCAATAGCATGTTTCTTGGGATAAAAGAGATCTTAGAGCTACCATTGTTTCTAGGTAGATGGAGGAGATACAGTTTGATTCCAGGAAGGAAAGGTAATAGATTGATGATTGACAATTATGGGCAATGTATCACTATAATTTATAAACTTATAAACTTAACAACTAATAGTTGGCCTGAGAATTTGTGAAAAGTGTTATCACACTATATTATCATTCATTGCCCACTGAATCCCTTGATTTGTTTTCGATTAAATTATTTTTCAGTCTCACGGATGGTTTATTTTTCTATAGCCTTCTCAGAATGCACTGTGGGGTCATCAAAGATCATGTCATAGTTACTCATTATTCTTCCAACAAATACTTGTTGAACATTTGTGACATGTAATGCACTATACTGGGAGATGTGGAGATACAAATAAGAATACATCATGATCAGAATCTTAAAGCATATGAGTTATTTTTTTTAATTTATTTTATTTTTTCAGTGTTCCAAGATTCATTACTTATGCACTACACCCAGTGCTCCATGCAATACGTGCCCTCCTTAATACCCACCACCAGGCTCACCCATCCCACTACCCCCTCTCTTCCAAAACCCTCAGTTTGTCTCTCAGAGTCCAGAGTCTCTCACGGTTCATCTCCCCCTTCGATTTCCCCCAATTCACTTCTCCTCTCCATCTCCCAATGTCCTCCATGTTATTCCTTATGCTCCACAAGTAAGTGAAACCATATGATAATTGACTCTCTCTGCTTGACTTATTTCACTCAGCATAATCTCCTCCAGTCCCATCCATGTTGATACAAAAGTTGTATGAGATATAATATTCCGTTGTATATATAGACCATATCTTCTTTATCCATTCTTCTGTTGAAGGGCATCTTGGCTCTTTCCACAGCTTGGTGATTGTGGCCATTGCTGCTATGCACATTAGGGTACATATGGGACTTCTTTTCACTACATCTGTATCTTTGGGGTAAATATCCAGTAGCGCAATTGTATTTTCACTTTGGAAAAAGTGTGGCGATTCCTTAAGAAATTAAAGCATGTAAATAAAAAAAAATCTTTAAAAAAATAAAAAAAGAAATTAAAGCATGTAAGTTCTATTAAGATTTTAGTTAAATGCAATATAAGCTTGTAATTAAAAATCCATGTATCACCCTGAAATCTTGACTTTGCAACTTATTAGTTTTAGGACCTTGGGCAAGTTTCTTAACATATTTAAGCCCTTACAATTTTTTTTAATTATAAAAGGAGATGGTAATAGTGTCTACTCAATAAAAATAGGTTAGGTGGAGTATTGCATGGCATAGCTTTTGTACAGAATTTAGAAGAGGTGTTGCAAAAGGTTGGCAATTATTAATAGTAATCCCAATGTTATAAGCACTGCTATAATCCTTTGTTATAATACAGAAAATATGTATTCTTTTCTCATTTAATTTTTTTAAATGACATGTATGTTGTAAAGAATAAGAGTTTCTTGAGGATAGACATACTGCCTTGATTGTTCTTAAATATTTTAATATTCTGCCTTCAGAGTAAGTGGCTCTTAAATACTTGTTGATTTTGGAGACTAATTGACAGATTAAATGAGGAAATTCTTCCAATAAGTTTGTGTAACATTTCCAAAGAAGCTGAAGATTGTAAAAACTCAAAGATAGTGGTAAGTTCAATGCCTTTAGAACCTAAAACTGTGTTAGAAGTCCACATACTGCCTCTGTGACTTGAGGCAAACACTTGAGCATCTTTAGACATTAACTTCTTCGTCTGTAAAATGGGATTAATATTGTTTTATTTCAAAAGGTTGTTTTTAAGACTAAGTGTAACTGTATGAAAATTTTAGCACTGTGCAGAACATATACTAAACTTGCCATACTTGGTTATTCTAGCTCTGCCCCTGGCTTGATCCATCAACACATTGAGGAGTGAATCATACACATAAACATGACTTCAGCATCCTGAGTGCTGGCTGTCAGGTAAACTGAGAAGGATATGAAGGTGGAGTTGGGCAAACTGACCCATGGGAATGGATGATGGATATGAGAGAAGTTCTTTCATTCCCTGAATTTTTAAAGAGTGATGAGAACACCATTATTTCTGGCTTGATGGGTGCACCCTTACCAAGTGTCAGACAACAGCACACTTGTTAATATCTGTTGATCTTTTCTTTTGCAGCAGGCACTATGCTCAGCCCTTCACAAGGCTTATATCATTTGAGCCATATGGCCACCTTGAGTTAGATACTGCGATTACCCTCATTTTACACAGGCTTAGGAGATTTGGGCATTCCACCCAGTGTCTCAACTAATTAAGTCCAATGCCTAGGACTTGAAATCAGGTTGAATCTGACCCTGGGGGCCTGTCATCCTCACCACTACTCTGTACCCTCTTTGTCAAAACACAAGCGAGAGTCCTGATTTTTGTTCTCAAGGTATTTGACACCTTAATCTATCCTGTGTTTAATTTATGAAATTCAGAAAAATTCTAGCCAAGTTTAAGAAGCAAAAAATTCTAGCTTTATTAGACTTGTAAGCATTTAGTTTAAGGAATAATAAACATAGCTTGAGGCGTATTATCAAGAGGTCATAATTGGCAAATTTAAATTTATCATCCCTTGGCTTTATGTACTATGTTGATGATGCCCTAGTAAAGAAAGAATTCAGGTGGTTTGTTATTCATGCTTTTGAAGAACCAGCATATAGTCATCTCTTTCTCTTTCAAACCTGTAGTTACCAATAACCTTTGGCCTGAATTTGAAAGATATATATTTTTTATGGAAAGATATATATATATATATATTTTATGGTTATGAGTAAGGAGCACACAGATACACACACACACACACACACACACACACACACACACAAAACCCCACAGATGAATAAAAGCAAAACATGCCCACATCTCTAAAAGAAGTTTTTCTATAAAAGTCTCAAATGCCACTATAACTTTGACCTTCTCAATAGTAGACAGAAGACAAGATAGGTTTGTGGAGTCATTGCAAGCCTTTTATGCAGAGCTGAAAATCACACATAAAAAAATGAGCATGAGCTTTAAAAATAGCTCTTATAAAATCTACCCTGTAACACTTCTGCCAAGTGATTTTTAATAAATTATTATTCATAGCATAGAATTTCGAAGACCAATTAGGTGTTGCTTCCTTCACAAGTTAAAGTAGGGATTGGAAAAGACGGGAAGGTATTCTGCATCTGTCCTGTGAGAAAGATGCTCACAGTTATTCTTACATGTGCCAGTTGGCCTATATTGTATTATTTAATAAACTAAACATGTTAATGTTTCTCAGAAATTGTGTGTAAATTATTGGCCATGTTTGATCAGTGTCTTAATATAGTCAATATATGAAAAGATCTGAATTTAAGTACAAACTTGAAGTAATTTTAACGCCCAGCATTTCATTTAGCCATGTTCTGTTGAATCTTGCAATATTTTGAACATGTCATGGGTCTCCTGTCATGTTTGGTTATGGAAAATTCCAGTGGTGTTTAATCGAAGTGAAAATGTAATGCCTTTTCAAGTGAAAGCCTTTCTCTTTCTTGGATCAGGAACTTGCTCTGAGGACAAGACTCGTCAGTCTTTTAACTCATCCTCTATCCTCCACCTTAACTTTAAGTCCTCACCTCAGTCCTAACTAAATGGTTCAACATTACGTGTATTTATGACAAACATATTTGGGTTTAGTGCTAGGGTGAGAGACATGGATCAGACCTGTCCTTTATTGTCAAAACAAGCACAGTGTGATGGGAGAAAAACAACAACAACAACAACAACAACAAAACATTAAAACAATTCCATTATAATGCTCTGTTATGTGAGCAACAGTGAAGAGTAAATAAAACTAAAATAATGATAAATGGGACACCTGGGTGGCTCAGTTGGTTAAGCATCCGACTCTTGATTTTGGCTCGGGAAATGATCTCAGTGTTGAGGGACTGAGCCCCATGTTGGGCTCTGCGCTCAGCCTGAAGTCTGCTTTTTTCCCTCTCTGTCTGACCCTCCCCCCACTTGGGCTCTGTCTCTCTCAAATAAATAAATGGATTTGGTAAATATACACAATGGAATACTATGCAGCCATCAAAAGAAATGAAAACTTGCCATTTGCGACAACGTGGGTGGAACTAGAGTGTATCATGCTTAGTGAAGTAAGTCAATCGGAGAAAGACAACTATCATATGATCTCCCTGATATGAGGACATGGAGATGCAACATGGGGGGTTAGGGGGATAGGAGAAGAATAAATGAAACAAGATGGGATTGGGAGGGAGACAAACCATAAGTGACTCTTAATCTCACAAAACAAACTGAGGGTTGCTGGGGGGAGGGGAGGTTGGGAGCGGGGGAGGGGGTTATGGACACTGGGGAGGGTATGTGCTATCGTGAGTGCTGTGAAGTGTGTAAACCTGGTAATTCACAGACCTGTACCCCTGGGGATAAAAATACATTATATGTTTATAAAAAATAAGAAAAAGTAGCAGTGAAAAAAAAAAAGTAAAACAATCATGGACATAGAACACAGTTCTTCCCACAGTGGATTTCAGGGAAGAGTTTATAGAGGGCTGTTTCTTGAAATGGACTCAGAGGGCCAGGTAGAGAACAGACATCCTGAGAAGCAGTGATGGCAGCACACAAGCAGAAAGGACCAAAATAGTCTGATTTTTCAGAGAATGAGTAGATAATATGGAAAATGAATGACAGCCGAACTGTAATTAGAGTATAAACTCAAAACAGGTATTCAGTCCTTGGGACCCAATCTCTAATGTGAATATTCTATTACTGTAGTTTCTCTCGGCAGTGCAGTGAACACAGCTGCATCTCATGTGTTACTGTATTTAATACGAGATCTTTGGGACATTCAGAAAGAAAGGCCCCCGGCAAAGGTATTCTTAAAGGACACTTGATAATTTATTGAGGTGAATATATATCCATGCACTCATTTTTGTGCTGTTTTTGTTGTTAACTAATTGTCATCCACTCATGTGTGGGAATCCAATGATTAATGCACAGTCACTCCTGTCAAGAAAATTCAGACATGTGGCAGCTGTAAAAAGTATGGGAACTTCTGTAAGAAAGGGGTAGCTTGCATGGATTTCAGAGTAGGGGATCCTCGTTCCCAAGGGAGAGGTCAAGTGGATGGCTTCCTTTACGCTTGAGTACACAACCCTTGACAGAAGTCTCACAGAGTAAACATAATGTCAGTAGGTTGGGGTAGGAACTTAAGCAAAGACCTAGAGGTGAGACAGAATGGGCATACCTGGGCGGCAGTGAGAAATCTGGCACATGCAGGCAAATAGAGGAAAGGAAAGTGGGAACTGCATTTTGCCTGGAGAATAGATGAGCCTGAATGCCATTTTCATTGGGTGGGAATCAATGGAGAATCACTGTCTTTTGAATATAAAAATAGTTGGAACAGAATATGTGTCAGGACACTTGCTATGCAGTGTGGCAGATGGATTGCAAAAGGAGCTGCTCAGGAGCATTTGGAAGGCTACAGCCACAGAGTAGCTGTGAAGCTTTGAGGGTGCCAGAAAACCACACGCATGGAATAGGAAAAAATTAGGAAGTATTATGTGAGGAGGGGGCTGGTAAAAGGTGACACTAAAAGAAATCAAGGGAAGAACTGGTTGTGAGTTAAGGACAATGTAAGAGCTGACTCTGTTAAGCTCTGTCCTACAACCATGTCTAATCCCTGGGTGAGTTGTGGCACACAGATCGCATCACATGGTTTCCTCATACGAGCTGACAGTTATAAGAACAAACTCTTTCCAACTACCTGATGACTAATGGATCCCATAGAGAGTGGGTTATTTAAGAAATCAATAATTCAGAAAGATAAGACCTCAAATAACTACTGTTGCCTCTGGACAGGTGTGCTGCAGGTTTGAATGGCAGGTGCTGGTTCAGATGCAAAGGTTCTAGCATTCAGACACCGCATGTGATATGTTTTCTACGAAGTTTGAGGATGAAGAATTTTGCTTTGCCCAGAGGTTAAGTCCTCAAACAAAGGACCTTTTATTTTATCCCAGATTAGTCATTCCTTGTTCAATTGACAGAGAATTCTGTCTCTGTATTACAGGGAGAAAAGAGCTACTGTCATCTTCACACATTAGATTGAATCATAAGAAAATACTGTCATGGAGATCAAAAATAGTCAACTCTCACAATGGTTTGACCTCTACATGCCCAGTAAGAGTGATGTAGTGGAAGGAACATTGAGTAAAGCACAGAGAGCCTCTCAGTTCTGGTTCTGATTCTCCCATTTATTAGCTAGATGATCACTATCAGCCAGTTCACTTTTCAAAGCCTGGAACATGTAAAGGACCACAGAATTGTAGTGCCAGGAGATACCTATGAAAGAAGCCAGGCAGCCATTATTAATTCTAATGTCACTCATTCAGTAACAACTACAGGAGCTGTAGACTGTACCGGGGAAGGATAGAAAATCTAAGGCCAGATTACTTTGGTTTGGATCCTGGCTATCTCACTTATTATATCTGTGACTCTGACAGTTAACGTCTTTAAAATATAGTTTCCTTGCTGGCAAAATGAGGAAAATAAGAGTACCTCCTTATTGGGTTGTAGTGTCAATTACAACAGTTAACATGTATAAAGTTCGTAGAATAATGTCTACTATGTTATACACGCTTTACACATAGTTGCTACTTTGAACACTACAATAAGGAAGTTCTTTGCTAGAAGATTTTTGCTGCCTTCACTTTTCGTTCAGCACTTTTTTTTCTTTTCCTCTTTCCTTTTTTTTTTTCTTCCAGTCAGCTTTAATGGACTGGTGCTAAACTGTCAGTGGTCCACTTTGAAGCCATGTACAAATCCCTGGGGTTGGGGATCGATAGTGACAGCAGCTAATTATGGCGCTTGAACATGGGGAATCTTAATTGAAATAAATCAATAGTATCAAGGAATGGGATAAAAGCCCAATTGGAGAAGTTTACAATGGAAAATAACAAGGGCTAAATTACCCTTTAAAACTTTCGATCAAGTCGTCAGCTGGTAGAGAACAGAGTGTTTTATTACAGAAAAGTAACCAAGCAACTTCTGTACAGAAAGGCAGCCATGTTTCAGGAGTTGCTGTTGTTGTTGGAAGCACTTAGCTAACATTAAGCCCAATTAGTGACAGGATATACTCTCTACCCACTCTAGCTGAGGGGAAGTGAAAAGCAGCTATTGAATTCTGAGAATACAGGAGTAAGGGAGGCAGCAGCTTCAAGGTCAACTGCTAGCAATGAGAAGCTCAGTTTTGCTTCTCGGTCCTTTGCCTTTTATTTGGTGTCTGCTCTTTTTCTCTGCCCTTAGCCCACAGAGTAACTTCCAGCTCTAACTTCCAGCTCTCCTAACCACAAATGCTTTCCAGATTGCAGCAAAATAGATATTGCTCATGACTTTTGGTGCAAAATAGACAATATGGAAAATGTTAAATACAGGTTTTCTTTCCACAAAGAAAGTTTGCACAAAAAAAGTGTTGGGTGGGATATCACAAATATGAAAAACAAATTGTTTTTTAAATTTTTGAAGATCAGATTTGCTTACTCAAATAACTCTTGTCATTTAGGTTTCTGCCACTTGTTGTAGCATCAAGGTCAGCAATCAATAAACTCATTAGGACTTACAAGCATCTTTGATTAATATTCCTTGTCTAATTTCCTGAGAAATGTACTATATCTTCTAGCTTAATGAAGACAAGGCTGAGTTATTTAGGTGTTAGTGAGGCTTATTTACATATAATTAACTAGATTCTCTGTGTTTATGGCAAGCAGTAAAAACTTTGTACCAATGGATATACTTTCTACCCAGTTCGATATGATTAACCAAATGTTTTTGTTCCACTAGAAACTCTTTGATTGAAAGGGCTAATTTTTCTGTCCATCAATTAAAATCAGACATACCCATGGAAAAATTGGTTGGGCTCTTTCTTGAGAGCAGTTTCCATATTTCTCCTCTTAAAATCAATAACCTTTTTTAGGTTCACAGCAAAACGGAGTGGAAAGTATAGAGTTGTCATTTATCTCCTTTTCCCATACAAGTGCAACCTCCTCCACTGTGAACATCCCACATCAGAATGGTACATTTGTTATAATTGATGAGGTGATATTGATGCATTATTATCACCCAGAGTCCATAGTTTAGAGTTCACTCCTGATGTTATTTATATTTTCTATGGGTTTGGACAAATGTATGACATGTATCCACTCTGATAGTAGGGTACAGAACAGTTTCACTGCCTTAAAATCCTTTTTTGCTCTGCCTGTTTATCCCTCCATCCCCCCAACCCCTGGCAGCTACTGATCTTTATACCATCTCCGTAGTTTTGCCTTTTCCAGAATGTCATGCACCTGTAATCATACAGTATGTACCCTTTTCAGGTTTCTTCCACTTAATATACAGTTGAGGTCCCTCTATGTCTTTTCATGGCTTGATACCTCATTTATTTTTAGCATTGAATATATTCCATTGTCTGGATACCACCATTTATTTATCCATTCACCTACTGAGGGAAAACTTGGTTGCCTCCCAGTTTCAGCAAATATGAATAAAATTTCTATAAACATCCATGTTCAGGTTTTTGTGTGAACATGTTTCCAATTCATTTGGATAAATACCAAGAGGTAATTGTGGGTCTTAGTGTAAGTGTTATTTTGTAAGAAACAGCCAAACTGTCTTCCAAAGGGCTATACTGTTCTGTATTCCTACTAGCAATCAATGAGGGTTCCTATTGCTCCACATCCTTGCCAGTATTTGAATTTATTAGTGTTTTGAATTTTGGCCATTCTAATAGGTATAAGGCAGTATCTCACTATTGTTTTAATTTGCAATTCCCTAATGACATATGATGTTGAACACCTTTTCATATGCTTATTTTCCATTTGTACATTTTCTTTGGTGAGGTATCTGTTCTGTTGCCCATGTTTTAAATTAGGTAGTTTGTCTTCTTATTGTTTTTAAGAATTCTTTGTATGTTTTGGATAACAGTCCCTTATCAGACGTATCTCTGCAAATATTGTCTCCCAATTTATGGCTTGTCTTCTCATTCTCTTAACATTGTCTTTTGAAGAGCAGAAGTTTTAATTTCAACCAAGTCCAGCTTATCAAATTTTCTTTCATGGATCTTGCCTTTGGTGGTAGATCTAAAAAGTCACCACCATACATAGGGTTATATAGGTTTTTTTTCCCATGTCATCTTCTAAGAGTTTTATAGTTTTGCGTTTTATATTTAGGTCTGTAATCTATTTTGAATTAGTTTTGGGGAAGGGTTTAATATCTGTGTAGGTTCTCTTCCTCCCTCCCTCCCTCCCTCCCTCCTTCTGTGTCTCTGTCTCCTTCCCTCCCTCCCTCCCTTCCTTCCTTTCCTTCTTTTCCTTTCTTTTTTGCATATGGATGTCTGGTTCTTCCAGCACTGTTTGGTGAAAAGATTGTTGCCTTTGTCAAAGATCCATTGACTATAATTATGCAGGTCTATTTCTGGAATCTGTACTCTTCCATTGATCTGTTTGCCTCTTCTCTCACTAATACCCACCATCTTAATTGCTTTAGCTTTATACCAAGTCTTGAAGTAGGGTAATGTCTGTCCCTTGACTTTGTGCTTCTCCTGCTATATTGAGTTATTTATTCTGAATCTTTTGCTTCTCCATGTAACTTTGGAATCAATTTTTAAATATATACAGAGTAACTTAAGGGGATTTTGATTGGGATTGCACTGAATCTCAGTCAAGCTGGGAAGGACTGACATCTTGACATCTTGAACATGGGCTATCTCCATTTAGTTCTTCTTTGATTTCATTCATCAGAGTTTTACAGTTTTCTTCATATAGATCTTGTGCATACTTTTTAAAATTTATACCTAAGTATTTCATTTTTTGGCTGCCAATGTAAATGATAATAGATTAGTATCTAGTAAGGCAGTGTTTTGGTTTTTTGGTTTCTGGTTTTTGGGGGATGTGTGTGTTGTCTTTTTTGTTTGAGGGCAGGCCTGGCTAGAAGAACAGAATGCTCTGGCATATTACAAAATTGTCCCCCCCTCCCCCCCTTTTTCCCCTTGCCAGAAGCCTAAGGGGACATCTGTCAGCTTTTGCTCTTAGGACCTGGTAAAGTTCCTGGAAGTAAAATCACAGAACTGTGCCCAACACCCCTGCCCCCCCACCGTGTGACTGGGTCCCTCTGGAGTTTTTAACTCTCAGAATTGTTCACATTGAGCGTCCAACAATTTGTCAATTATAGTCCGGTTTTCCTATCTCAGCACTTATTCCCAGAGGATTTCTGTCCATGAATTTCCACTGTGGTTATGTTGAAATTCTCTGTGTGTTCCTGGGTCTTCTCAGGTTTGGGGGCATCAGTTTGCCCTGTGACCTCACTTCTCTGGTGGATCTATGAAGAGTCATTGATTCTTCAGTTTGTTAAGCTCTTGTTGTTAGGATGGAGTGGTGACTTCTTATATGCTGGGCTGGAAATCTTCCTCTTCTCCTAATATCATTTGATTTATGAAGTTAGAAGAACAGACAACCAAGAGAACACAAATTAGGAAATTATATATTGCAGTAAATAAAGGAAATAACATGTCTCAGGACTTACTAGGTTACAGACCAGTAAGGTGTTCAGGTGAGGACAGTTATTAAAGATTTAATATACTGTATTGTTGCTCCAAGGAAATGGTGTGTCTAGATTAGCAAAAACTTTGCATGTTTGTGCCTGGCATCTATTTAAGGGTTGAATGATGAAAGGGGGGACAGAATAAAGGAGTGAAATGCCCTGTAAACTGTAGGACATTAATAAACATAAGGTGGACCTTTTCAAATGCTTTTATCAAACTATTGCAGAGGAACGCAAATACTGGGACTATTGAGACTATAGCCAAGAATCGTACCCTTCCCTGGTACATAAAATGTTTTTAGTCTCCAGATTTATCTTAAAAATAAGTTAAAATAATGCATAACCAACCTAACTTTGTTCCACTATGAAATACAATTTTATAATTCCTGAGTAGAGTGGATGCTGCCCAAAGGTACATTCTATTTATTCTGTGGCCTCCAGGAATCTCTAGCCAGCTGGCAAGTACCGTGGAGGTCTGTGGTTTCTCATTTAAAAAGCACAGGGGAAGATTTCATTGTTATAAATTCATATCACTGAACAATGGGATCAAATTACCAAAAAAAATGGCATTTGCTAAAAAGGATGAATATTTATCACACTGCCAAGGAAAGATGCCACATGGCTGTTTTATCAAATAACATTATATGTAATCTAAAGAATTGGCCAAAGTTGGCAAAAATTGACAAAAGCCTTCTTTAAAGTCTGCCTAAGGTGAGCAGTATTTCTTAACATATTTTAGGCCTTAGATTCTTTTGAGAATGTGATGAAAGCGATAAGCCCTCTCAGGAGGAAAAACGGATAGAAGTAGATACACTCAATTTTTTTCACTTAGTTTTCACGAATGCTCTGTTGGCCTGCACTCTGGGCTGAGGACTCCTACTACGTAGACTGTAAGATGGATTAATCGTAATGATCGCTGACATCAGACATTCTCAAATGAAAGTGTGATGTACGGCCCTCCTTTTTCCTCCTCTTCTTCGTACTGAGAGGGGATATGCATGTTGGTGTCTAAACAGGGTGGATTATTTTTTCTTAATATAAGCAGGTACAAAAGGTTATGCAGTGAACATTTTCTCTGTCTCAGAGGTTACAGCTCTCAATTTCTTTTGTAGCTGCCAAGAGATAACACTCTGCATACATGGATATATGTTTGTGTGTGTGTATTTTATATATATATATATATATTTTATATATATATATATATATATATATATATGATACACACAGGTCTATGCCAAAAATACAAAAGCACTTCCACAATCTGCAGACTGTTCTGTGCCTTCCTTTTTCTCCCAGTAACAGTATATCAATGTTACATGTACTCAATGATTTTTAATATTGCACAGTATTCTGTTTATGTACCATTGTTTATTTATCCCATCTCCTCCTGATACGCATTTAGGTTGCCTGTTATCCTCTGCCACTAAAACCAATAAAGCAATAAACATCCTCATACATATGTCTTTGGGCACATGGGAGTTCCTCTATTTTAAACGTACTGAAAGAGCCGGGGCAGCTGTAGCATGACTGGCATTTGTTCACAGGCTCACTATGTTCAGCATGGCACGTGTAGTCATAAGAATGCTGTGGGGAAATCAATTCATTATATTCATGCCACCTCGGGGTACCAATCATCCTTTCTATTCTTGCTTCTATGTCTCTCATTGTAGCTTGATTCTGTAAGGGAACAGAAATGAGCCTGAACCTTAATTATGTTTCGGCATCCAGTTTGCCTGAATTATAGAAGGACAGAAATGTTTTCGAGGCTCTGTTCTACCCTGACTGCACGTCCTTCCCATAGCAGCAGTCCAGCGTGTTCCTGGGCTCGGGCTATTGTCTGCAGTAGCATTTGGCGCTGGCTCACCCTGAGAGTCTCTGTGGGTGTAGAGGGAATGGAATGGGGCCTCTCTGGGTTTCTGGTACATGGGTTTTCTCATTGTGAAAAGAAAATTAAAAAATTAAAAGAACAAAAAGGCATAACTGTCAGGCTTTTCTGCTTGACTGGGTTAAGGTGCTGGAGCCATATATCTAGGCCAACAAATTGCTACATGATAAAGGATTTTTTCCTCTTCTGGAAGGAGCAAGCTTTCAAGACACTTTCAGACTTCAGCCGTAAGTTATTTCAGTATCTAGGTCCCTTTGTTACTCATGTAGGCTTTCTTGACAACTTTGCCCATGGTAAATTAAAGTTAATTTTCATTTCCATTGAAATCAGTTTCTTTTCTCTGGATGTGGTTCTTCTTTTAAATCTTATTCGTTGTCTAGCTTCCTTAACTTGCACATTGGCACTGGTTTATTTCTTACTGACCTGCTGCTCAGTAAAGCCCCTATTGGTGCTTCTAGACTGCAGACTCTTCTGGAAACTTCTGATCCACTCCAATCCTAGATGTGTCTCCAAGTCCAAATGGTCTCTCTTCGTTGGGTGAGCTTTGTTCTTGTACTGACTTTCACACTGTTCTGTGTATTCACAGCTAATGGGGGGTAGTGTCAGGACAGAAGTCAGAACTGCAAGATAAGAAGCAGGATGTAGACAGGATGACACGGGTTATAAGGGTTAGTGTAGAGCATGAGTCAGCTAAGGCAGTCGGAATAGAGTCAGGGAAAGCAGTGGATTGGATTCAGTTAGATGACTTACCAAAAAGACCCCAAAATCAAGTTCAGTCAAGGTGAGACAGCTAAAAGCCAAGCAAATTGACTTAGACCAAGAGAGCTTTAGATGTTGAAGGGAGAGAGAAATGGATGAGAATGAACGGGATCAATAGCAATAGACAACCTTATAACCTTACAACACCTTCAATAAATATTGGAGACATGCCTATGATGTGTTGGAAATTCCACTAGGCATTAAAGATACAATGATAGAAAAAAACCCTCACAAATATCTCTGTTGTCATGAAGCTTATCTGAAAACAAGGTATCTATATAATTCAAGGAAAAGTAGAATCAAATGTCCTTGCATGAAAACATGAGACCAGTATACAGAAATAATTCATAATACTTGCATTGTATGAGACAATGTTTTGGGTTTTTTTTTTCAACTATCTTTGATAGAAAATAATTCAGTAGGCTTTTTTTCAAAAGTTCTGTGTTCAAATACATTTTATAAGTGGTAGCAAAAGTTAAACAGATTTTTTAGAACTCTGGAATTCTTGGTACCCTTAGTAGGCTAAAGTATTGTGTGAATTTACAAGAGAACTATATATTTTGAGTATTCTCCATATTTACAAGTTCAAGTAATCCTTTTCTAATTGAGTATTTTCTGGAATTATTATTTCAAAAAACTGTTTTTCATAAACATTGGAGTTGGAAATGGATAAGGTAAACACTATAATTTTTTTGCCTTATGCCTATTATGACTCCAGTGGCTCCCCCTGATCTCTCACTGCTGGTACTTCTTGTGATGACATCAACGTTGTGTGGGTTTGACAACCTCAGCTGCTTAACTTCCTTCCCTTCATCAGTCTAGAGACCCACTGGTCCATATGAAGAGGTCTGTGAATTCTGTTCTGCAGCATATGGAGAAGTCTGTTTTAGAAGCTAGTAGAAAAAATGGCGGGTGCCTCCCTTATAGCAGAAGTGGCTGATGACTTTCTACATGAAGGAAGGGTTGCCATCTGTACGAAAAATCAGCTGTCACCCCAAATGGGAAAATGTGTGAAGTGGGTATCTCAGATTGCCATTCTGTTTTGACAGGTGGAGTAGTGGCATTTTTTTTCTCTAAATCTGCATTATAAGACATTCTTTCTAATGTAAGCCAATCCTATCTCGTTGCTTCCAAGTAATATCCATTTCATACATAACTAATATGGATCCCCAACTTAGAGTCTTTAATTTTGAGGAAATCTCATAATTTCCCATGGTTATCCACTGCATATTTATTTTCTTTAGAATACTCTGCTATATGGGGTAAAAAAATGTGTATACATAAATGAAAAATTAGGTATTTGAGTTGCATTTGTTAGGTTAATGAGAAAAAGAGAAACAACAACCTGTTCAGAGAATTGTACTGTTTTCTCCTTTAGAAAAAAAAGTTGTTTTATCGCTGTTAGTGAAGTCGCCCATCTTTTTTACTGTTTTCCTAATTCAAAAGAATAACTCTTCCACCTAATGACCCTGATATTTAGTAGAATCTAGAGTTCTTGGTCTAGATAATCAGAACAACAGAGAAGTCCTCCAATAAAATACCCAAAGCCATGAAAAATAACTTTATAAATTGTGTCTCATATGAAGGGGAAAGAGGGGGTGCCCCTATTGCTAGTTTGATTGAAGCATAAATGTTTTTGGAAACAATGAAGAAGAATGCTATTCTTTAGAATATAAGATGACAGGTTCAAGAGCTCCATTAAATCAGTACATTTCCCAATCTAGTACGTTTTGATGGAACATGGTTAACCTCATTGTTCAATAGATTGAGAGCAAAATAAGGTGTTGATTAGCTTTGGTATCTGTGCAATTCATCTGGGTGTTTTGACAATTTGTATCCAGTCTGGCACTAATTAATATACGATTCATGGGGAATGGACGTTCAGTGGATCAATGTCCTAATTGTCACAAAAAATTTTCTACTTATCATGACAAGAAACAGAAAGATGAGCAAATCACTTGTCTGTGATGATAAGCATCATGGCGATTAAAGGGTAAAGTTCAAAATGTGTGTGCAGGGAGTTAACTGGCATAGACAGCATTCTTCCTCAAGACCCTTTCCTTCTTCTAAGAGGTGGTGGGGAAAAAGGCAAAGGGAGACTGCACAGGCATAAGCAACTGAAGATAACTGACATATGTTTTGGAATACAGCACAACAGGATAGACAACCTCTCACCCTTGCCCTCAGATGGGTTCGAGGGGTTCCAACCTCTGATCTAGCAACGTGTATGAGAATAGTTCTGTGACCTTAGGCACATCTCAGAAACATCTACAAATATATATTTGCGGGTAGGATAAAATGAGATATTGATTAAAACACATTTGGCATAGTGATGTCGTGATTTACCAAATAGCAAATGCTTAATAAAAATTGCTTTTTCTTTCCATCTCCCACAGCACGTTTGTATTTAACACACATGCCTGTTCTCTCTATACTTCTAATTTTCTTGGTTGTTAGAATCTCACTTTCGTATGACCCAGATTCAACTGTGATTTCATGTGCTATGAGCTCTTGTATATGTATGCAGTTTTATAACATACATATATAGGGTTGATGTTATTTAAGATGCATAGCAACATGAATCTTTTGATTTATACATACAGGAGCACTCTATCAGAGTAGAGCTTTGTAGAAATGAAAGGACAACAAGCATCATGTTTAATGATTGAAAAAGGTAGTTAAGAAAACGGAGATGTTTTAGAAACACTTAAATCAAGCTAATACATGATCTCATGCCTCTCTCTCTCTTTTTTTTTAATCGCAGTGACTCCTTTCTTTTAGCTATAATGAGCACCATTATATTGCTTCTCTATCTGCTAGTTCTACTCCCTTTCCCTACAGACGTGTTTAAGCCTGACCTTGCCTCGAGAGCACAGGATAGGTTGAAGCACCACTGTCCCCAGGTTTCAAAATGTCACCATTAGTGCATAAATGTTTACAGTTTTAAAAAAATAATATAAACACTTTTATATTTACTTCTCCTGTTTTTCATAAGAACCTCTTTTCTTACAAATATGATTGTCATTATTTCCTTCAACATAGGACACAGAAGCCTAGACTGAGTAAGTAAATTCCTTTGTCCACCAAGTAGCAAGGAGAAGGTGGAAGCTAAGCACCCTGATTCACAGGTGTTGCTTTCACCACTCGATCTTTCCTTGTAATATCCAAAGTCCAACTGAGAATTCTAAAGGAATTCCAGCTGGAAGACCCTGGAGTGGGAGAGCATGCTGAAATTCCTACATGTGTGTTCCTTGGTTTCTATTGACTTTAAACATATACAATGGAGTTGGTTGACAGATCAATTAAAATATAATTAGACTTTCTCCCAGGCAAAATCCCATATGTGAGACTAGTTTATTGAGAATAACCAATTAGTAATCCTCTTTTTCATTCCCATCAGCAGACTGTTTTAAAGTGAAGTCCATTTTTTGCGATAGCGTACACAGAGATTCTTGTAATTGACAGGATGCGCACTTGGCTTTGATATGATATGGCACTGAAGACTTTTATTTACTCATTATATTTTAGGAATAAAAGGAGAATGATGATATAATTGTAATCTCGTTTCACAGAGAGAACTTGGTGCAGAAAGTGAATTGAATTCCCTTAAAAAAGCTAAAGCTAGGGGCGCTGGGTGGCTCAGTGGTTTAAGCCGCTGCCTTCAGCTCAGGTCATGATCTCAGGGTCCTGGGATAGAGTCCCACATCGGGCTCTCTGCTCGGCGGGGAGCCTGCTTCCCTCTCTCTCTCTCTCTGCCTGCCTCTCTGTCTACTTGTGATCTCTCTCTGTCAAATAAATAAATAAAATCTTAAAAAAAAAAAAAAAAAGCCAAAGCTAATGGTAGTGATCCAATTCATGAAACATAAAATACCCAAATTGACTAAATATAGACTAAAAGTGTGAATCACATAATAGAAACAACAAAATTTTTAATTAGTAATGAAACTTGATTCCATTTTTATCAGAAAGTCCAAATCTGGTTTAAAGGTGAATTAAGCTGAACTTTCAAGAAACAAATAATCCCAATTTAATAACAGGTTTTGTAAAGTAAAATAAAGAAGGAAGTAGGGCGCCTGGGTGACTCAGTGGATTAGGCCGCTGCCTTCGGCTCAGGTCATGATCTCAGGGTCCTGGGATCAAGCCCTGCATCGGGCTCTCTGCTCAGCGGGGAGCCTGCTTCCTCCTCTCTCTCTGCCTGCCTCTCTGCCTACTTGTGATCTCTCTCTGTGTCAAATAAATAAATAAAATCTTTAAAAAAAAAAAGAAGGAAGTAATTTAATTTTTCATGAAATTAATAATAATCATGATACTCAAATATAAAAAGAGAAATCATAGGCCAATTTCACTTTTAAATATAGATATAAAAATTCTAAATTAAATTAATTGAAGAAATACTATGTTAAAATAATACAGCAGGAACCAATAGGTTTATTCCAGAAATGTAATGATGTTTTAACAGTAGAAAAATAAAACTGTAGTTAATAATGAACTATAGGTAAGAAAAACACACCAAACATGCAGAAATCTCACAATCTGCAGAAATATGATCATGTTATATATGGCTCTATGACAAAAATAGACAATTTTGAACAAAAGATAATTTAAGTCCAGAAATGACAAAATTACAAAGTTGTCAAATATTAATGTACTACTGAGAATATTATAACCTCTTGTGAATTCCTGGTGGGTGATTAAACTGTCTATTCATTGTGAAGAAGAGACTGGTGAGATAGATAGATATAATATGGAGTTTTATATATACATATGTAATTATATATATATTTTTAAATTAAAAAAATATATATTATATATAATATATATAACTTCATTAAGACCAAGAACTTTTATTCGCAAGTTTATATCCAAAGTAAACCTGTGTAAATTCATCAAAAGACATACACACAATTTTTTATAACAACTCTTTTTTTTTCTTTTGATGGTGGTTGTGAATCGTTGGAAGCAACCTACATGCCCATTCCCAGGGGAATGATTAAATAAAATATGGTATATGCATAAAATAAAATATGAAGCAGAGTCAGAAGCAAAGAGCCAGATTTATTGCTGTTAGGCTACATCTCACAAACATGTTAATAAGAAAAGAAAGCAAGAATAAGATTTATAGCACCATTTATGCAAATTAAAAATGCACGTTAACACCATATATTTTTCAAGGATACACATATATCTAAATAGGTACACAGGAGGGAAATTGAAAAGATATATATTAAAAACACTAGTGTGAATACTTTTAAAAAGGAGGGAAGAGCAGTAGGGATGAGAAATGAAGAGAAAATAATGCAATGAAATAGAAGAGAGACATTGCCAGGGCTAGTGGTGAGTGGTGAGTAATTTAATTTAATTTAATTCTGTGCATCTAAAGTGAAGATAAAATTAAAATGTAGTAAAATTGACTATGTGGTATATGTGCAAAAAATGTATTTTTATGTGTTCCTTGCAAAGCTTTCTAAATAGCAAGTTCTCCAAGTACTTTTGGAATGGGATTCAATTATATACTATTTTTCCCATGAACGCATCTGTAACATAAATTATTTTCACCTGTCATGCTCTCAAAAGTAGTTACTTTGCAGGGAATCATAACTTTTCTGTTTTTCCTTGGCTGGGTGAAACAGGATTGAAAAGTTTGCATATTTCCTTTGTCTGTTCAGGCAGTAAGGATAAAAGAAAGTCTGTGGTTTTTCCATGGCCTTAGAGTTGACAGGCTGACACCTTGAATCTGAATCAGATTCTTCAAGGGTCAGGCTGACAAAGTGAGTGAGTCTATGATTTTTTTTTCCTGACATTGAAATGGCTTGGATGAGGACCCAGTTGTAATGTGGCCCCAGTATCTATTTGCCAAAATGTACAAACAAGCAAAAAAAAAAAAAAAAAAAAAAAAAAAAAAAAAAAAATCAAATAACAAAGACAACTGCTTTTTTAAGAGCAAGTATTATTTCATTTTACTGGAAAAAGAAACTGAGTCACAGGAAGATTTAGTGACATTGTTATTCCAAATCACACCATGAATCAGACCAAAGTCAAAGTCAAATTGGAACGAAACATTTTCAGATCCCTATCAAGCACAGCTTCTATTACCATGCTGCCTCTATATACACAAGATTCAAGGTACAGTAGCAAAATGTATCATCAGTATTTAAGATTCTTCCTATGAAACATTCCATAGAGTTTTGTGGTTTATGGGAAGATGCAAAGTAGCAATTTTTGTTTGCGGTAGAGACATTTTAAATGACTGAAGTTTTAATTAACTGCTAATTTTTTTTCTTCCCGCAGTGTGCACAGTAAACTTTATCTGTTTGCTGTCTGAAGCTCTGTGTTTGCAAATTAGGAGCTCCTGCTTCTTTCCATTTTAATTAAAACCTGCGAGCTTGACATAATCAACTTCCTTCCTTTTTTGGTTGTTTAATGAACATTAATGAAACAAAATTAAAGTGCTATTTAACATTCATCCAATTTATTAATGGTTAGGCAGGATAACTTTGTTTTCAGGGACAGGAGTTGAACTTGAATAATTTAGGGAAATTAACTTTCTCAGTAGCATTTAATAAAACCATGGCAGGGCATGTGGCGTACAAAGTCAGGTCAAGGCACTATTGATGTTATTGTTTATACTGAGAAGGCATCTCGAAATCAGACCATCAGAAATTAATCAACAGTTGTTTCCACTTAATTAAAATTCTGGCATTTTGGGTGAGGACAGGGTGCTATTTTCTCATCATCATGCTACGTATTTTCTCATGATCATCAATATTTTCTCTATTAGTGCATGTACCTACTTCCTAGTTTTCTCCTTCTGTGCTTTCTTTGGCTACTTATTAAATATCTTATCTATACCAGGCCCTACCAGATATTTTATACATTTCTGTGTATATTGTTTATGGTGCTCAGAGTTAATCTTTAAAGGTCTATAAGAAGCAATATAATAGAGTGTTATATGGTAAGCATTCAAGCTTCGACAACAAGAAAAACTTTGAATCCTAGATCTGCCCCCTTACCAGCTGTGTGATCTGGGGCAAGTTATCTTCTTTGATCCTCAAATTTATCTCATCTGTATCTGCCTCATGGAATTTATCATTCAATTAGAAGATATTTTTGGTGCCAGGTGTTGCCAGGCCTAGGTTCGTAAGAATGAACCCAATGAACGTGTTTGTGCTCTCATGGAATTTGCCATCCAGCAAGGGAGAGAGACCTAAAGCATTAAATCACATATAATTATTTCTTAAATTTTTACCAGGTTTAGTGAATGGCTCAGATGTCTGGAAACCATGATGGTCTTTCCCAAGGAAAAATAAAATATCAAACTAGAACTTGAAAGTGAGTAGAAGGTAGTTGGGCAAGAGCAAAGAAGAAGGTAGGTCTTCCAGGGAAAAGAAACAGCATCGGTTGCCGGAGCTGTGAGAGGAAAGGAGCTTCGTTTGCATGAGCATCTGAAGAAGGCTAGAGCAGAGACAGAGAGGGGGTTGTTGACAGACTCTGGGCACAAGGTAGATCATACCAAATCTTGGATGCCAGATTGAATGTTAGACTCTGCCCAGGTGTGACAGAAGGGTTTTAAACAGTAGAAGAAAGAAGAGCATATTAATTTTCTACTGCTGCTCTAACAAATCACCACAAGCTTAGTGGCTTGAAATAACACAAATATTTTATTTTTTTTTAAATTTTGTTTAAAGATTTTATTTATTGGGGCACCTGGGTGGCTCAGTGGCTTAAAGGCTCTGCCTTCGGCTCAGGTCATGATCTCAGGGTCCTGGGATCAAGCCCCGCATCGGGCTCTCTGCTCAGCGGGGAGCCTGCTTCCTCCTCTCTCTCTCTGCCTGCTTGTGATCTCTGTCTGTCAAATAAATAAATAAAAATCTTTAAAAAAAAGATTTTATTTATTTACTTGACAGGCAAGAGATCACAAGTAGGCAGAGAGGCAGGCAGAGAGAGAGGAGGAAGCCGACTCCCCGCTGAGCAGAGAGCCCGATGCGGGGCTTGATCCCAGGACCCTGAGATCATGACCTGAGCCGAAGACAGAGGCTTAACCCACTGAGCCAGCCAGGCACCCACAAATATTTTATTTTATACTTCTCTACATCGGAAATACAACATAGGTCTCACTGGTCAAAGTCAAAGTGTTGACAGGACAGTCTTTCCTGCTGCAGGCTCTAGAGAGGAATCTGTTTCCTTACCTTCTTGAGCTTCAAGGCTGCCCACATTCATTGCCTAGTATCGGGAGGAGGCCAATCAAAGGTGTGATCCCGGAAAATGTCCTGCAAGGAAACTGAGGAATATAAATTCACTTCCTCTTGTTTGTTTAAGTTTCTATTTAAATTCCAGTTAGTTAACATATAGTGTAATATTGATCTCAGGAGTAGAATTTAGTGATTCATCACTTACGTGTAATACCCAGTGCTCATCACAAGTGCCCTTCTTCATACCCATCACCCGTTTAGCCCATCCTCCTGCCCACCTCCCCTCCAGCAACCCTCAGTTTGTTCTCTATAGTTAAGAGTCTCTTACTATTTGCCTCCCTCTCTTTTTCTCCCTTCCCCTATGTTCATCTGTTTTGTTTCTTAAATTCCACATATGAGTGAAATCATATGGTATCTGTCTTTCTCTGACTGACCTCGCAAAGCATAATACACTTTTAGCTCCATCCATGTCATTTCAAATGGCAAGATTTCATTCTTTTTGATGGCTGAGTAATGTTCCATTGTATATATATATATATATATATACACCACCTCTTCTTTAATAATTCATCAGTGGATGGACATTTCAGCTCTTTCCATAGTTTGGCCATAGTTGATAATGCTGCTATAAACATTGGGGTGTATGTGCCCCTTAAAATCTGTATTTTTGTACCCTTTGGGTAGATCCCTTGTGGTATAATTGCTGGATCATAATACAGTTATAGTTTCAGTTTTTGAGGAAACTCCGTAATGTTTTCTAGAGTGGCTGTACCAGTTTGCATTCCTACCAATAGTGCGAAAGGGTTCCCATTTCTCTACATTTTCACCAATATTGTTTCCTGTGTTGTTAATTTTAGCCATTCTGACAGGTGTGAGGTGGTATCTCATTGTAGTTTCAAATTATATTTCTCTGATGATAAGTGATGTTGAGCATCTTTTCATGGGTCTGCTAGCCATCTGTCTATGTCTTCTTTGAAAAAATGTCTAATTCATGTCTTAGCCCATTTCAAAATTGAATTCTTTGTTTTTGGGGTGTTGAGTTTTATGAGTTCTTTATGGATTTTGGATAATAATCCCTTATCAGATATGTCATTTGCAAATATCTTTCCCCCATTCTGTAGGCTGCCTTTTAGTTTTGTTGATTACTTCCTTCACTGTGCAGAGGCTTTTTATGTTGATGAAGTCCCACTAGTTCGTGTTTGCTTTTGTTTCCCTTGCCTCTAGCAATGTGTCCTATAGGCAGTTCCTATGGTCAAGATCAAAGAGGTTGCTCCAGGACTTTATGTGTGTTCCCTCCAGGATTTTGGTGGTTTCCTGTCTCACATTTAGGTCTTTTCATCCATTTTGAATTTATTTTTGTGTATGTTGCAAGAAAGTGTTCTAGTTTCATTTTTCTGCATGTTGCTGTACAGTTTCCCCAACACCATTTGTTGAAAAGACTGTCTTTTTTCCATTGTATGTTCTTTCTGCTTTGTCGAAAATTAGTTGACCATATAGTTATGGGTCCCCTTCTAGGTTTTCTATTCTGTTCCACTGATCTATGCTTTAGTTTTCATGCCAGTACCATGTCATCTTGGTGAATATAGCTTTGTGATATAGCTTGAAGTCTGGAATTATGATGCCTCCAGATTTGCTCTTGTTGTTCAAGATTACTTTCGCTATTCAGTGTCTTTGTGATTCCCAACAAATTTTAAGGTTGTTTTATCTCTGGGAATAATACTGCAGGTATTTTGATAGGGATTGTATTAAATGTGTAGATTGCTTTGGGTAGTATAGATATTTTAACAATATTTGTTGTTCTAATCCATGAGCATGGAATTGTTTTCCATTTCTTTCTGTTGTTTTCATTTTCTTTCATATGTGTTCTATATTTTTCAAAGAATGTATCTTTTATCTTCTACATTAGGTTTGTTCCTGGGTATCTGATGGGTTTGGGTACAAATTTAAATGGAATCGATTCCTTTATTTCTCTTTCTGCTGCTTCATTATTGATATCTAGAGTTACAAAAAATTTCTGTATGTTGATTTTGTGTCCTGAGACTTTACTGAATTTGTGTTTCAGTATTCAGTATTTTTTGGTGGAGACTTTTGGGTTTTCTTCACAGAGTATCATGTCATCTACAGATAGTGAAAGTTTGATTTATTCCATGCCGACTGGATGCATTTTATTTCTTTTTGTTGTCTGGTTGCCAAGGTGAGGACTTCCTGTACTATCTTAAATAATATTGATAAGAGTGGACATCCCTGTCTTGTTCCTGACCATAGAGAAAAGGCTCTTAGTTTTTCCCCATTGAAGATGATAGTAGCTGTGGGTCTTTTGTATATGGTCTTTATGATGTTGAAGTATGTTGTCTGCATTCCTATTTTGTTGAGGGTTTTTATCAAGAATGGATGCTGTACTTTGTCAAATACTTTTTCTACATCTATTGAGAGGATCATGTGGCTCTTATCCTTTCTTTTATTAATGTGATTTGTGATTGATTTGGAAATATTGAACCACCTTTAAACCCAGGAATAAATCCCACTTGATCACAGCAAATGATTCTTTTAATGTACTGTTGGATTCGATTTGTTGGTATCTTGTTGAGAATTTTTGCATACATATTCATGAAGGATATTGGCCTATAATTCTTCTTTTTATGTGGGGTCTTTAGTTTTGCAATCAAGGTAATCCTGGCCTTGTAGAATGAGTTTGGACGTTTTCATTCCATTTTGGTTTTTTTGGAAGAGTTTGAAAAGAATAGGTATTAACTTTTCATTAAATATTTGGTACATCATCATCATCATCATCATCATCATCATCAAATATAAACCCAGTTTCATTGAAAAAGAAAGTTTTGTAGAATTCTTCTGGGAAGCCATCTGTCTCTGGACTTTTGTTTATTGGCAGATTTTTGGATACTGATTCAGTTTCTTTGCGGGTTATGAGTCTGTTCAAATTTTCTCTTTTTTTTCCTATTTCAGTTTGGTAGTTTATTTCTAGGAATTTATCCATTTCTTCCAGATTTCCCAAGTTGTTGACATATAATTTTTCATATTTTCTTAAAATTGTATTTCTGTGGTGTTGGTTGTGATCTATCCTCTTGTTTTTGTGATTTTTTTTATGAAATGTTATCATGTCACTCCTTTTGTTTTTGTGATTTTATTTATTTGAGTCCTTTTTTCCTTTTCGTAAGTCTGGATAGAAGTTTATCAATTTTATTAATTCTTTCATAGAGCCAGCTCCTGTGGGTTTGTTTGTTTCTATATCATTTATTTTTGCTTTTCTCTATTATTTCCCTTCTTCTGCTGGCTTTAGGCTTTATTTACCATACCTTTTCTACCTCCTTTATGTATAAGTTTAAGTTGTGTATTTAAGATTTTTCTTGCTTCTTGAGGTATGCCTGTATTGCTGTATAATTCCCTCTTATGACCGCTTTTGCTGCATCCCATTCAGACTGTTGTGTTTTCATTTTCATTAGCTTCCATACATTTTTAAAATTTCTTCTTTAATTTCCTGGTTAGCACATTCATTCTTTAGTAGGATGTTCTTTAACATCCATGTATTTGTGTCTCTTCAAATTTTTTCTTGTGGCTAACTTCAAGTTTCATAGTGTTGTGGTCAGAAAATATGCATGGTATGATCTTAATCTTTTTATACTTGTTCAAGCATGATTGTGACCCAGTATGTGATCTATCCGGAGAATGTTCCATGTGCACTTAAAAAGAGTGTGTATTCTGTCTGCTACCTTAGGATGAAATGTTCTGAATGTTTCTGTTAAGTCCATCTGGTCCAGTATGTCATTCAGAGCCATTTCCTTGTTAATTTTCTGCTTAGATGATCTATCTGTCCATTGCTGAGAGTGCGGTGTTAAAGTCCCCTACTATTATACTATTATCAATGAATTACTTAGTGTCTGTTAGTAGGTGATTTATAGATTTGGATTCTTTTGTTGGATAGACCCCTTTATGATGATATATTGACCTCCTTCATCTTTGGTTTAAAATCTAATTTGTCTTTTATAAGTACTGCTACTCTGGCTTTCTTTCGATGTCCATTAGCCTGGTAGATGGTTTTCCATCCCCTTACTTTCTATAGGTATCTTTAGTTTTAAGTAAGTCTCTTATAGGCAGCATATAGATAGATCTTGGTTTTTTGTTTTGTTTTGTTTTCTTTTCTTTTTCTTTTCTTTTTTTGCCCATTCTGATACCCTGTGTCTTTTGATTAGTGCCTTTAGTCCATTTACATTCAGAGTGATTATTGATAGATAGGAATTCAGGGCCATTGTATTACCTGTTAAGTTATTGTAGATTTTCTCTGTTCCTTTCACTTTTGATCTTTCTCTCCCACTCAAAGAGTGGTCCTGAGCTCCTTTCGTTTTGATTTGTCTGGGAAACTCTTTATCTTTCCTATTCTGAGGGACAGCCTTGCTGGATAAAGTATACTTGGCTGCATATTTTTCCCATCATGCTACCCTCTTCTGTCCTGCTAATTTTCTGTGGGTAAGTCTGCTGCCAACCTTATTTTTCTTCCCTTGTAAATTAGAGATTTATTTTCCATTGCTGGTTCTAGAATTTTTCCTTATCTTTATATTTTGCAAATTTTACTATAATATGCATTGGTGTTGGCCTGCTTGTTGATTCGATTTTGATGGAAGCTCTCTGTGCCTCCTGGATTTGGTGTCTGTTTCCTTCCCTAGATAAGGGAAGTTTTCAGCTGTAATTAGCTCAAATAAACCTTCTGCCTCCATCTCCCTCTTTTTTTCTTCTTCTGAGACTCCTATGATAAAGATGTTATTATGCTTTATGGAGTTGCTGAGTCCCTTAAGTCTCATTTGTGATCAGTTATTTTTCTTTCCCTGTTCTTTTCAGGTTTATTATTTTCCATAATTTTGTCTTCTATATCACTTATTTGTTCCTCTGCTTTTTCCATCTTGTGGTCATTGCATCCAGTTGGTTTCACATCTCAGTTATAGCATTTTTTTTTTTTTAATTTCAGTCTGACTAGTTTTTAGGGCTTTTATCTCTGTGTTAAAGGATGTCCTGGTATCTTCTCTGCTTTTCTGGAGGCCAGCAAGTATCTTTTTGATTGCTGTTTTAAATTCTGGGTCAAGCATATTACTTTTATCTGTTTTGATTAGCTCCCTGGGCATGGCGTTTTTTGTGTTTGTTTGTTTGTTTGTTTGTTTTTCCCTTACTTTCTTTGGGGATGGATTCCTCTGTCTTGATATTTTATCTAGGTCTCTTCTTCTCTGTGTTAGGAAAGCCTGTTATGTTTCCTGTTCTGAGAGTAATGACTTTATGAAGAAGAGGTCATATATTGTCCAGTACCTGGTGCTCTAGGAAGCATTTCTGGTGTATGCTTCGTGCACTCTGCTGCTGTGCTATTTGACTGCTCTCTCCCTCACATCAGCTCTCTGGAGAGTTTCTCCTTGTGTGTAGTAGGAAGTGTTTGGGCCTTGTCCAAAACACTTGTGAGTTTTAACTAGGTGGGCTTTAGTCTGCTTGTTAAAATAAGCCTGATCCTATATTCACTAGAGCTGAAGCTTTGCAGCACTCTATGGTCAGTAGACTTGGTGCGTACAGGGAGTTTGTGCTGATCTGGGAGAGAGGGCCTGCTGCTGCTCTGGCCCTCAAGAACACTTGCCCTAGTAAAAAAGAATCTGTTGAGTGTAGGGAGACAGAGCTTGGTGTAAGTGGCTTAGGCCTCCACTATGGGCACTGTGCAGGTAAACTGAAGTCTATCTTTGCTGATGGGTAAGGCATAAAAATGGTGCCAGCCCGCTCTCTTGTACCTGGAGAGAGGAGTTTGTGCCACTGTTGTCCAGAAAGCCCTCAGAGAAGAAATACTGTTGCCTCATGTCTTCCACACATTCCTCAGATCCCTGCCTTTGTCCTGTCTGTGTCTTTGCCATCTGCCCACACAGCAATGCAGTATTCCTGTGTTTTATCTCAGGTGTAATGGCTGAGTTTCAAAACTCCCAAGGTTTAGTGACCCAGCATAGCATGGAACCACCCTGATCCTCTGGGAGAGGGTCTTACCACTCCAGGGCTGGTGCATGTTTGTCCAAGGAGGCAGCTGTACAAATGCACAAGTGACTGGAGTTTAGAATAAAGTGCAGCAAAAAGATGGTATCAGATTAACTGCCCTCAGCAGGTATCTCTGGCCCTATGCTAATGAATGTGGCAGCGCAATGGTGCCCACTGACTCTTTTGTCCTTTGCGAGGCAAGGCCACCTCTCCCAAATGCACACCAAGAAGGGGAACTGTCTCTCCCAGTGCAACCCAAGGTATCTTCAGATCATGCTGTCCACTCCAGGGCCACTGCCCTCCTTCTCCACAGGAATACCACCTACCTGCTAGGCTCCACACTGGTCACTGTGCAGATATCTAAAACTTCAGTTTTTTTGAACTCTGCTGGTTGTAAAAACGCCATAATCAGCCCTTCTCATTTTCCAAGTCAGTAGTATTGGAGAAGTGTTTTTTTCTTGTGGAATCCTTTATATGTTGCTTGCTTGCTCTCTCTCTCTCTCTCTCTCTCTCTCTCTCTCCTCTCTTTGTGAGCTCCTCTGTACTCCCTCCCCTCCACAGTACACACAATTCTTTTCCCCCACCAAATTATGTCTCTGCACACCCTACCTTCCATGAGGTGTTGTCTTTTCTCTTTCTAGTTGTGCAGTTTGTTCCCTTAGTCTTCAGGTCAATTTCTTGGGTGTTCAAAATGATTTGATATTTATCTAGCTGTGATTTGAGAGCTGAGGCAAGCATAGGTTCCCCCTACTACTTTGGCATCTTAACTCCTGCATAAATTCACTTCTAAATCATTCATTAAGGGTCACTCCAGGGAGAAGTAATTTTATACATACTCTCAGTGTAAGTGGATGGTGTTGACTGTTTAAAGAGAAAGTAAGTCGGGACAGGTACAATGCACTGTGATTTTATGTAGTACTAAGAACAAATTTTACAGTAATTAAACTACAATAGTTCATCCATTGTAGGATGTTTCCCGATTTTAATGGCATTAAAATGTGAAAAAAATGTACATCTTATAATGAAACCAGAAAATGGTCTTAAACTTTTATTAAGCACTTACTCTTATTGCCATAACACCATTTAAAATATATTATTTATATATGCCAATATAGAATATGTTGTCAATTCATTTCCCGTATTGTCTACTTCCTTTATTCTTGTTATTCTTCTAGCTAAATGAAATATTTTTATCTGGCTTATCCATTAACATGGACATCACAAACAGAAAGTACATATGGTATCCTGACAAATTTACCAGCTTTTTAAAACTACTCTTAACCCTGGGGAAACATCACAAATTGATCAGTGAGCTTTAGGAAGACTCAACTTCTTCCTCATAGATGAAGTGAAAACATATTTGATTGTTGAAACTAGGATTCTTATGAGCGTTAAAGTGACAGCTATTACTAAACATGCTTGAATAAAAAAACATGAAATGGAAATGTCCGAACAAAATGGGATATAGTGTTTCTATGCTCCTAAAAGTTCTGTAATTCACTACCAGCTTATTAGAATTTAGCATGCAGATTGAAACCTATTTGCCAACTCCATGTCAATATAAGCTATTGATAAAACTGGGAACAATAAAGAGGCTATTGGGTAGACTGGAAGCAGCTGTGACTTTAGGATCTTCTGAGGAATCCTGACTGTTTTCTCCAGTCAGCTCTCCAGTTGTCCCCATCTCCTGACTTTCTCTTTCTCTGACCTTCATTAGCTGTGTGTACCTTAACTCCAGCCTTGTCACTGTGGAATCCAGAGCAGTCTACGAGGCTGCTGCTTTCACTTTTCTTGATGCGCGTTTCCTTCATTGTCAGTGTTGCCCTACTGACTATAGTGGTCTGGGAGTCCTCCCCACATAGCCTAATTTTGACAGTTGGATATATGATGTGTCAGATAAACACGGAAGAGAGAAGTCAAAAGACAGTGAACTGCAAAACAGACACCATTTGCAAGACTGGTGCCATGCAATGAAAAAAGATTAAAAATGTGAATATCCTTAATGTGTAAACTACCTAAATATTTTCTCGTATTTCTGACTAGAGATTTGTGAAAAATTTAAGTGAACTCTAAGTACTCTAAAGCAGATGTACCATATATTGAGGTGAGGTGAGAAAAAATGATCCCATTAAATAGTTTGATGTTTTGGCTAAATGCTACAAATGATCCAAACAAGTGAAAAATTATATAAAAATACAAAGTATCTGATTACCTTGCATTCTCTGGTTCTAACTATATAAACACATACTTTTATGTAAAAAAATTAAAAAGAATCGATGCCATGACATTCTTTTCTCATTTAACAAAATGTTAAATCATAAATTAGGCTGATTCCTACTATCTTTGTCTAGATTAAAAAAGCAAACTACTATTCTTTCTCATAACAGAAATGCTTTATTGGTTTTGATAAGAGAAATCCAAGCATAAATAGTTCTGTCATGAATATCAAGGCTTATATTTTAATCACATAGTAGAGCCTTAAGGAGGAAGCTGGGAAGAAGAAAGAGAAGATTAGATAGGGCAAAGAAAAAGAAAGATAAAAAAAAAAAAGATAAAAAAAAAGATAAAAAAAAAAGAAAAAGAAAGATAATAAGTACTTTTAAAAAAACCTGTCTAGGTAGCATAAAATAAAGTTATTTACCTACCCATCTTTATATTTCCTACCAAAACAATACAGAACAGTAAAAAGGGGAATTGCACACAGTTATTATCTGTAGAGATCCATTGTAAAAATTTTGAAAACAAAATTCCAAATATATTAACTGCAGATACTTCTCCAGCAAAATAGACAGGAAGCAGAAGAAAACTGCAAATCAACATTTTGAAGAGAATTAAAATATACTCAAACAAGCATTTGAGGATAGGAAAACCACCTTGAATCAGAACTACAAAAACAAAAATGGAAATGGCAAAAAAGGGAGAAATGAGAAGAGACTTGCTGGGTTCAAGGAAAACCTTGAAGATGAGGCAAACCATAAAACAGACTCTTAACTATAGAGAACAAATTGAGGGTTGCTAAAGGGGAGGTAGGCAGGATGATGTCTGACTGGGTGTTAAGGAGGGCACATGTGATGAGCAGTGGGTATTATATGAAAATGATGAATCATTAAATTCTACTCCTAAAACTAACATTACCCTATATGTTAATTGACTGGAATTTAAATAAAAATTTGAGACAAAAACAGAGTAGAAGAAAGACCTGAAAGAAAAAATTATCTCAGAAATAAAATTACAAAAATAATGGGTTATCTACAGGATAATAGACTGAAATGCAAATCTAATAAGTGGTTTTGAAGAAAGGCATAGAATCAACCAAGAGAAATCAAATGAGATAAAGAAACAACTAAAAATTGATCAAAAGAGGGATGCCTGGATGGCTCAGTTAGTTAAGTGTCCAACTCTTGGTTTTGGCTCAGGTCACGTTCTCAGGATTGTGAGATCAAGCCCTGTGTTGGGCTCTATGCTCAGCAGGGAATCAGCTTGGATTTTCTCTCTTCCCTCCCCCCCCTCCACTAAATAAGTAAATAAAATCTTTAAAAAAATGGTTAAAGGAAAAGTAATAGAGATAGAAGACAGTCAAAGAAGGAATAATAATAATAATAATATTAGTAGAATCTCTGAAAGAGAAAAATAATACAATTACATGGAAGTAATAAATGAGCTCATCATAGGCAATACCACATTAGTAATTATTATTGGAAAGAACCATTTATGAGCATTAAAACTAGTGGCAGAAAGTATAATGAGAAATAGGAGATGTGTAGTGTATCAAAGTGTCTCCTCACAATACATTTATTACAGTAGAAAAATTAGCAACTGTATGATGGAGAAACCTGGTAGATGCCACCTCAGCCAAGTGATCAAGCTTAACATTACCAGAAATAAAATACAAGAATATCATGGATGCCCTGCTAGAATGCACAAAGAAACATACCAACATCACTTCTGTGTTACTCATTGAAGCTACACAACTTCAATAATTGTGAGAAGACCCCAAACACAGCTGAAAGATACTCTACAAAAAGTGGTGACTGTGAAAAGTGTCAAAGTCATGAAAGACAAAGATTGGGAATTGTCATGATTGGGGGAGTCTAGGGAGACTTGATGACTAGGTGCTATGTGTGAACCTGGGTGGAATTCTAGACTAGAAAAATGACATTATGAAAAAATTGAGACATGATAAATGTCTTAAGGTAGTTAGTAATTTTATGTAAGTATTAATTTCCTGGTGTGGTTATGTTAAATTAGGAGACACTCTTTGAAGGGTATAAGGGAAATCTATACTACTTTGTATAGTACACACTTTTTGATAGAAGTGATTAAAAAGAAAAAGCTAAAAAAAAATCTTAGTGATGATAAGCACTGTTTTTGCTCTGCAATGTTGTTATGTTTTATAAGAATACCATAGCACATGTGATAATGCTGTCTATATGATGTTATTTATATTTGTACATAAATACATATTGTATGTAAAATATATATACAGTTGTCATATATGTATATATATACAGATATATATGACTGTGTAAAATCATACCAAAACATTTTTCTCAATAAAAGATATTATTTAAAAGTTTCTCTTTTGTTTGTAAGCATGAATATTAATGTCTTATACATGAAATGAATGTCTACTTATTAATTAATTCATGTTTACCAATGTTTAAAGTAACATGTTACAGTGACCTTTTCATATATTCCATAATATAGCATTATTTGAGTTCTTTAAATCATTTTTTCTGGGTTGTCACTATTAGTAGTTACTTTTTGGGTCATTTAGTAAGATTGTCCTTATTTCTATCTGACTTATTTATGATAATGGTATATTTGAGTTGGTCCATGGGGCTGCACCCAAAAGTTTTATTCTTAGACTTGGAACTAAATTATTAGATGTTACAACAATTTCTTTCTTTAATTTCTTTTTCTTTTTTTTTTAAGATTTTATTTATTTATTTGATAGAGAGAGATCACAAGTAGATAGAGAGGCAGGCAGAGAGAGAGAGAGAGGGAAGCAGGCTCCCTGCCGAGCAGAGGGCCCGATGCGGGACTCGATCCCAGGACCCTGAGATCATGACCTGAGCCGAAGGCAGCGGCTTAATCCACTGAGCCACCCAGGCGCCCTCTTTTTCTTGAAATTAAATAGAAAAGTGTGGCTGAATTGTGAAGCTACTTACTATATTGTTTTTAAAATAGTCTTCAACGGGTTTGCTTATCAAAAAATATCCACTCACAATTGAAAATAATGACTAATAACCTATCTTTTTTTTTAACTTTATTTTTGTATTCTAAGATTCGTTGTTTATGCATCACACCCAGTGCTCCATGCAATACGTGCCCTCCTTAATACCCACTGCCAGGCTCATCCAACGCCCCCTCCAAAACCCTCAGTTTGTTTCTCAGAGTCTACAGTCTCTCATGGTTTGTCTCCCCCTCCAATTTCCCCCAACACCCTTCTCCTCTCCTTCTCCCAATGTCCTCCATGTTATTCCTTATGCCTCACAAGTAAGTGAAACCATATGATAATTGACTCTCTCTGCTTGACTTATTTCACTCATCATTATCTCCTCTAGTCCCATCCATGTTGATACAAAAGTTGGGTATTCATCCTTTCTGATGGAGGCACAATACTCCATTGTATATATGGGCCATATCTTCTTTATCCATTCGTCCATTGAAGGACATCTTGGCTCTTTCCACAGTTTGGTGACTGTGGCCATTGCTGTTATGAACATTGGGGTACAGATGGCCCTTCTTTTCACTCCATCTGTATCTTTGGGGTGAATAACCAGTAGTGCAATTGCAGGATTATAGGGTAGCTCTATTTTTAATTTCTTAAGGAATCTCTACACTGTTTTCCAAAGTGGCTGCACCAACTTGCATTCCCACCAACTGTGTAAGAGGGTTCCCCTTTATCCACATCCTCTCCAGCACTTGTTGTTTACTGTCTTGTTTATTTTGGCCATTCTAACTGGCATAAGGTGGTATCTCAATGTGATTTTGATTTGAATCTCCTTGATGGCTAATGATGATGAACAATTTTTCATGTGTCTGTTAGCCATTTGTGTGTCTTCTTTGGAGAAGTGTCTGTTCATGTCTTCTGCCCCTTTTTTGACGTGACTATGTGTCTTCTAAATGTTGAGTTTGAGGAGTTCTTTATAGATCTTGGATATCAGGCACTAAATGTAGTGTCATTTGCGAATATCATCTCCCATTCTGTGGGTTGCCTCTTTGTTATTTGATTGTTTCCCTTGCTGTGCAGAAGCTTTTGATCTTGATGAAGTCCCAAAAGTTCATTTTTGCTTTTGTTTCCTTTACCTTTGGAGACATATCTTGAAAGAATTTGCTGTGGCTGATGTTGAGAAGGTAACTGCCTATGTTCTCCTCTAGGATTTTGATAGATTCCTGCCTCATATTGAGGTCTTTTACCCATTTCGAGTTTATCTTTATTACAAAGCTGTGATCACCAAGACAGCCTGGTACTGGCACAAAAAACAGACACAGGCCAGTGGAACAGTGTAGAAAGCCCAGATATGGACCCACAGCTCTGTCATCAAATAATCTTAGACAAAGCAGGAAAAAATATGCAGTGGAAGAAAGACAGTCTCTTCAATAAATGGTGCTGGGAAAATTGGACACCTATGTATAGAAGAATGAAGCTTGACCATTCTCTTACACCGTACACAAAGATTAATAACCTGTCTTAAATTCATTTGTCTCCTTTTAAAATTTCTTCTGCTCTAGGGGCGCCTGGGTGGCTCAGTGGATTAAGCTGCTGCCTTCGGCTCAGGTCATGATCTCAGGGTCCTGGGATCGAGCCCCGCATCGGGCTCTCTGCTCCACAGGGAGCCTGCTTCCTCCTCTCTCTCTGCCTGCCTCTCTGCCTACTTGTGATCTCTCTCTGTCAAATAAATAAATAAAATCTTTAAAAAAAAAATTTCTTCTGCTCTAGGAGTTTAAAGTTATCGAAACTAATATTGTCTGAAATCTCTTTAATCTAATATGTATTCCCCAGACAGACCTTCAGCATCAAAAATGAATTAAGAAACCACCTCAGAATATAGGTTGATAAGACAACCTTTTTTCTTTCCTTTCCTTTTTTTAGACTGAGGGGTAACCAAGGCCTATATTATATATCTGACATTTCTTACTTTAGAGGAAAATACCAAAAATCCAACAGAATTTTTAAAAACTTTTCATGTCAGTGATTCTGAATTATGTACGCGCTTCTAAAGTCGGATTGTTACTCAAAATCACGCCTTTGTGCATTGAGTTGACTGGGCTACATAGATCCCAATCCTCTGATCTTTCTCCCTATTCTGAGACTCTGATTAGATCAGAATGGCTTTAGGGAAACTTTACAGTAGCAAATAAAGTCTCCCCCCTTTTGTGGAAATGAAATGATGTCTGAGAATGGGTCAGAGATAAAATGAGATGAGAAATCTCCTGTTCCCCGAAGTGGTCGGTCCAGTGTAGGCTCCTCTGAAAGAGCTAGAGATCATTCTGTCATGAGGATTTTATTTTCCTTGTCTCTAAGTCCATACAGCTCCCTTTGCAAATATTTTTTTTTCTCATTCCCAGAGCTGGAAATCAATATTTACTTTTGTTGGAGAAGTGTACGTGGTGGATGTGACTTAGTTCCCTAACTCAAGTATGCAAGAGAACAAAGGTGGGGAATTCTCTCTCACTCATCCATGGAAGGTTTATGTGTTTCTGGGAAAATCCAGCAAGTTCTAATCTCCAGTCTGCCATGCTTGTTGCTGCTGCCCTTGTCATTCAAGTCCACAAGATTCCTGAAAGAATACTGGCTCATGGATCCTGTGCCATATGCTGGCATGTGATGCTTTTCTACATAGGAAGGGAATGGCCTCCCTAAGTTTGCCAGAATTATCCTCTAGGTGTTTCACCGTCACAAAAGTCCAGAGTCAGACATGAGAAACCCAGAGACCTCCGATTCCTCCTTGGCCTAAGAAAAATCTCCCTGTCCCCTCTTACACCTGCAAAGGTAGAGATTCTCCCACTTCCTCTGCAGTACACTGTCAACATTCTCTGCCCTGAGTTTAAAGAATGAAAGGAAACATTTAACTTTGAAGCTTTTGCTTTATACCTGTAAAATTCCAGAAACAAGAAAACACTAAGAACTGCATGGCCTAGAGGAGGGGAAAGGATAGGAATAAATGAGAAAATACCCTAAATAAAACAAAACTAACATCTTAAAAATTCTCTTGCTGCCACTAGGCAAATAATAATTGACTATGGGTCTGGCAAGATGAATATCAGGAAAACATATTACAATGGACTCTTTGGGGGAAAGTCAGTACTATTTTGTTACAGTGATAAAAATCTGATTATTTGCATCCAGAGAGGCAAAAGTTCTATAAAGTATGTACTCATTTCCATATGTTATCACATTTGTTTATCTCAGATGCTAATTTCTCCCAGTCAAAAGGGATCTCCTTCCCATTCTGGGAACTCCCTGAATGCAAATGTATGTGTTTCATTTACTTCACTCTTTTTAGCTAACACGTGTTTACTCATGCTTCTTCTCCAAGCCAAGGGCAAACTCCCTGAAGTTACGATCCATACTTGCCGCACATCTGTAATGGTCTTGGTACTGAGCATAATACCGGACACACACAATATAAACTTTAAAAATTCACTGCAATTGAACTACATGAGTATTTAGCATACGCATATGCAACTGTACAGACTGAGGAAAATAATAATAAAAAAATAACGCATAGATTGAAGCTATGTATCCTGTCATTTCACTTGCTGGACACTGGGAGCTCCTTGTTCTCAATTTTCTGCAGATTTCAGCCTTTTGTGTCCCTGACTGTGGTTTGTAATGATTGAAGAAGCCTTGTGACTAAACATACGACAAGTGCCTAACTAGAACACAAGAGTCTGCTGTGTGAAACTGACTGACATAAATCTGCCCGTATTGAATTTGGGGAGTGATAATACCATGGGGAAGCTCATGGCATCCTTAAGGGTAATGAGCAATATTCATATTGTGCCGTAATTGTTGAACCTAGTTATTATATGTGGTTGATCTTTTTTTTTATCTTTGGAGAGGCTGGAAAATTGGAGACCACAATTCCCAGACTCTCTTGGAGCCAGATTTGAATACAGATCAGTTTCTGCGAGTAGAAGAACGTGTGCAAACCCAGGATCCATACATGAATGGTTCAGAGGGAAGTCCTCTTCCCTTTGTGAGATCACCAGAGCTCTTTGCAGCAGCTGGATGCTTCATTCTAGTGCTGAGATTTCAGTTTTCAGATTATGGTGGTAAGGCCTTTAACACTCCGGGTCATTTAACAACAGCATGCTCTTAAATTTCACAGGCCAGAGGTACCTTCCTGACTTGTGCCACGCTATCCCTTCTAACTATTATAGGCAACTAATTCTGCCTTTCCTATGGGTAGGAGTTTTCCAAGAACCTACCTTCCTCCCTTCACCAGGAGCAATTTGAGGTGACAACAAAGAAAGATAATTAAGACGTGTATGTGTTTGTGTGGGTATGTGTGTGTGGTATAAATATCTATGTGTGTATTTACTGATTCTATTTCATACAGTGCTACAGGAATAAGAAACCTGAAAAAGCAAATAATCACCCCTCCTTTCAATTACAGATGGAAAAACTAAAGTCCAAAAATGTTTTGGCTTGTCCAGATACAAATAACAGTGACCTACAGCTAGGGGTCTACTACCCAAGTCTTCTGGCCACATGTTCAGGGCCCTTTCCATGGGGTAACTGCTTCCAAAAGACTCAAGAGGACTATCTACTTAAAATCATTGCTAATTACTGTGATCTATTCTCTCTCTCACCCTGTTGCTCTCTCTCTTCCCATCTCTTTGTCTTTCTCTCCTACACATTAAGACACAGCCAAAGTAATTAAAACTCAAATTTGGTGCTTATAGCACAAAAAATATGTTCGTATATGTCTAAGCATACTTCCCTATGTGATATGTCATCGAGAATATAGTTGAAGTTTAAAATAATTTTAACCCAGTCATATTACTTAGATATTTTATATATTTATATTTTATATTTAGATATTATTAGATACTATTTGGAAAGTACCAACCACTTGGAGGTATTATCTAGGTTCTAACATGTTATTAACTTTGTGACTTGGGAAAGTTTCTTTACCTCTCTGGGCCTTGGTTCAGTCATCTGTAAGGTGGAGTAAATACAAGAGTGATTAAATGAGACTTTCCTGAGTATTAGGTTATGCTCATGCTTTACAAGCAACCCATCTGCATGGGACCTGGTATTGAACTAGTGACTCTGCAAACTCAGAGGACATAGAAATATAGCACTCTTGGTATAGACATTAGTTCTCTCATGATTAGTAGAAGCAGCTGTGGGACCTCTTTGAGCAGCCATATTAGCATTTAGAATGTTGAAGAAGGGAGGAAGGACAGGGCAAGTTCCTCCTGGTGACTGTAGATAAAAGGAAGTTTGATGGACACACTGAAAACATATCACTGTAGATCCCCAGATATGGCTAGGCAGTAGGTTTCCTACCTTGCTTAGAAGGATAGATGCTATCAAGATAACAAGTATAGTATTTGCATTATAAACTTAAAGCATTGATAACAAAGTGTTTGGTATGCAATTTCCACTCAATAATTGGTATGCCATTTGTAAACATCTACTGTATTTTGTCTTTCTAACATAAAGGAGATTTTGCCTCTTTCCCCCTGGGGGACAGTTCTTTGCACAACCAGTTTCTTTACTGAGCAAAACTTCAGCAATGACTAGATTAAGAGGTGCTCTCATCCTGAGATGATTAAAGACCTAAAGGAAGTAATTTGCATCATTCACTGAAAGACAATGTTAGGGGCTATATATTTTATAAAAGATGCAGACACAGACATTGATTTTGTGGTGGACCACCAGAGTCCACATTCTGTCCTGGGGAAGCAAAATTTAGTGCCATTTTTAAAAAAAGTTAATTAAACCCACTGATGTATGACCACTAAAAGAGTGAGCATGTCCGAATGCTGGTATTGCAAGAAGGCACTCGGGGAGAGCAGACTTCATGACTGAAAGGGTGTCTATGAATGGACACCTCATCTCTCCGGATAAGCCCAGAGAAAAGAATATAACCAGAAAATAGCTATGGGGAAGTCCAATGGCAAAATGTAATAGAAACACCACTGGATAAGGAGCCAAGGGGTCTGGAGTCCTTCCTCCAACCATTCATTTATTTACAAACATTTACTAAGCACCTGAAATATACCAGGTACTGTATCAGCTCTGTGACATAGGCATACAGCCCCCAGGAAGAAAACCACGGCCTTTGATTTCAATGAAGAGATACTCAATAGGCTCTGGTTCTCGTCACTATGTGTTCTTCATCAGGTTGGTTCTCCTCTCTGAGCCCCAGTTTCCTCTCTGATCCCACTTCTGTCAGAACCCTGGGAAGTGGAGCATGCGAAATGACGTGCAGATTTGGAGGAAGGCAATGGAGAGATGATAGATTTGATTTGGGGTATACTGAGTGTGAAGGTCATTGGAGGACCCTGGCTTAGAACTAGGGATGGAGACAGAATTGAACATGAAGAGGAGCTGAATCCACAGGCTAAGCTTCAGTAACTGTCTTCTGGAAGGAGGGCTTACATGGGAAGGCGCCATGGGAAAGAGTGCAGAGACACGAGGCTGGCACCCTGGCCACATTACTGCATTGTCCTCACAACATCTCTGTGAGGTCAGGGCTTCCCTTGTTCCTGTTGGAGAGATGAGGAAATCCAAATGAAGCAGGACTGAAATGTCAAAGATGACGTGATCGGTGGCTTGTGAGGTCCACTCCACCCCAGTTTAACTCTGTAGACTGTGTTTCTCTTTCTCCATCGTGTGGATTCTCCTAGAGCATATGAGGGAAGCTGCAAAAGAGGAAAATCTGCTTCCCACTGGAGGAAATCTTGTGGAGTCTATGGAAAAGGTAGCATTCAGGCTCAGTCAGCTTAGGCAAGGCAAGGCAGAACTGAATATTATAGGCCAAAACACAATATCAATGGAATGAAAAACTGAAAACTGTAGAAAGAGTAGGGCTGGAGCTTATAGTAGTGAAGAGAAGGACATTAAAAGTAGAAAGGTAGTTTAAAACAGTTTGTTCAAGGCTTGGAATGTCAAGCCAAGTATTTGATTCATAGTCAAATGGCTGAGTCAGCATTGAAGGTTTCTGAGCGAAGCAGTGATGTACTCAGAGTTTTATTACTCTGTAAAGATTAAATTTCCAGGATTTTCAGGTTGACTGAAGTCCTTGGTTGACATCACTAAAGGACCTGGGAATTTGGGGGAAGGAACTTTTAATTGTGGTCCTGGCTCATTTTCAAGGTTGACTCTTCTAGACTAATCCTGTTGATTTACGTTTTGCTTTTTCCTCCCACCCTTCTACCACCCATCTCCTAAGGTACACTTGACTTCTCCATTCCTTTAGTGCAGCCACGGTACCCAGCTCCACACATCAGCGAGCTGTGGTAAACATCACTTCCTATATTACTGTGCTGCGCTCTGTGTATCACATTGATGAGCTTGTGTCCCTGGAGCAGAGCAGCTCAGACGCGGCCTCTTAGTCAGATGTCACCTTCTCCCTTCCCTCAAGCCCACCCCAGCAAAACACAGGCTCTCTCTTTTGATATACAAGAATCCCTGGGGTGGGTGGGGGGGGGGATCTGAGCAAATGGTTCCAAGAACAAATGTGAGGATATGGTTTTTACCATCTATTTTCACTTTTGTTTGAAGGTCTCGGAAAATACAGGGCGGAAAAAATAACAGCTCCTCATTTTCATGTCTTTCCGGAGCTATTCCATCACAATGATATCCAAATGCCAGTGGGTCCTGAATACATTTTAAAAGGGAAGCAATGATCTCTGATGATGTGTTTGTGGATTCGGATGAAGAAACACTTCTCCACCATGAGCCTCTATCTCTACAAACAGTGGCATAATAAAGTGGACAGTGGTTCTCAGAATTGGCCCCTTTACAAATGACAGGGTTAGCTTTCCTCCTGATATCAGGCCTGTAGAACTCTCCTAATCCAGAAGACTCAATTGTTGCTGCACTGCCTTTTTTTTGGGGGGGGGGGGTAAATATTAGAAAGAATCAACTTATGTCTTCTACTAAAATACTAAATAAGGCTCTGTGGGTTCACTCTAAAAGCAAACCTACAAAAATGAATATACAAAATAGTGTTCATTCTTTCTAAGTTACATGACAACCTATGAAGGTGGCTCCTAATTATCTTACTGACAGCTGGCCACTAGATTTAGTGGTTATCTTATTAGATACATTTTATTGGATGTCTAAGTATGAGGTATTAATGGTTCTCTTTCTGTTACACTTTAAACAATAATCAAGAGGTTGGGTATGCTTGAGTATTTCCTTCAGAGCTATTCACTGGTAGATTTAGAGATGATCAAAATCTCATAAGTGACTGTGGCAGAATATCCCAAGAATGTAGGCTATGTAAAATGTTTAATTTACTGTAAAATATACTGTCTCTTGATATTTTTTAAAAGCAGCCTATTACAGCTTTGACCAGCTGTTGCATTTATTAGAATGTTCAATTTAAAAAATGAGGTCTATGTTAAGACTCTCCAAAACTCAAATTGTTAGAATTAATTTTCTATTAAAATGTACATATAAGATTTACTCTATGGACAATTATTTTTGATTAGAAGTCTGCTAGAACACATGATGCCTTTTATGGGTGAGTTATTAGCCTGTGAACAGTGCAAAGGATGTCATGTGGGGTCAGGAAAGATACATATAAATTATGGATGGCGAACACAAGGTGAAACACAGTTTTTAACAATGAAATCCCCTTGCCCCCTCCCATATTGTAAATCATCCGGGTGTTCAGCATTTCCCTAAAATGAAACTAGAAATATTTCCTTAGCCAGTGAAATCTGAAGTTTCATTTATTTTAGACAGACTCACAGTATCCCGAACAAGAGGGTTCCATTCCAAATACACTACATGTACAACAAAGGGTGGTTCTAAGAGGGACAGACCATATGCGAAGTCTGGAGAAAGTCAGATACTTCAGTAACTGTGTTCATTCTTTCCCCTGCTTATCTGTAAACCCAAATGGCAATGACTCCCAAGGATTTTATATCAAGTTGCTTTTATTAGGCCCATAATATGACCCTCCTGGGTTGGCTGGTAGCTCATCTTCATTTTATTTCCTTTGATTATTTAATCATTCATGAAAGCCCCCTTCCCTCTGGTACTCTCTGATTCTATAGAACCTGATAATAGAAAGATGTTTTTTACAACATCCGGCAATAGACTTCATAAATTCCATCTGCTCTCAAGACAGCTCCTAGTTTAAGATGATCAGGATGTTTTGCCAGCATATGCAAGACTCTGATTCTCACTCTTCAGAAGGTCATTTAATTGAAAGTGATCCCACATGTTGTTGGTTTGCCTTAATCCTGATTCTGCCCAGAATTTTTTTTTTAAAACAGATTTCAGTCAGTATGCAGATTCTGAGATCAATCAGTAAAACACCTTTTTGTTGGCAGGAAGCACAAAAATCCAGGGATGATCGCTTGCATTTGAGCACGGTTTTCACATTTCATTTTTGCTATGAACTTGACTTTAATGTTCCCAGATTTATTTTAGGACTGGGTTTATTCTCTGGAAGACCCAAACTAATTTTCAAATATTCTGTTATTTACAAGCATGCACTTCTACCTCTATGTTCCTCTCTTCCCTCCTTCTTCTTGCTTCCACCTCCTGTTCTTCCCTCCTCTGTGTTTCTTACCTTTGCAATGACCATAGTTGCCAAAAATCTCATATGGAATGTGCCAGAAAGCATTAGCATGCAACTTTAGTGGAGAACAAAGGTTAAACCTCATAGCTGCTGACATATTGCAAATAATTTCTGATTTTTTAAAAATCATGTAGGAAAAATTAATAAAATCCATGGCAAAAAATAAATGGCCATCTTCTTACCTGTATGTCAAATTTTTAATGCATAGGGATGCTGCTTGCAGCTCTTCTCCTAATGCCCCTAATGTCCCTCTAATCTGGTCACTGTCCTCCATCAGGAATGCCAGTGGGGATCGACAAACTTCCCCAAAGCTGTTTTCTCAGGCTGGGCATTCTATGAGGTTATACCAAGCTCTAAATCTGTGCCTATTTCCTGAGACACAGTCCTAGAATTGTTGACATTGTTGATCAGATTAGATGGAAATGTGGCTTATAGCAACAGCACATGTTAGTGACAGATAAAAGCCTCTTTATGCAGCAATTTCAGCACTGAGTCCTTTATAAAACAAGGTGTCTGTGCATTGTGATAGGGAGTAATTAAAAATAAAAAGACTGCGATGAATGTCCTATACAGTTTTCATTTTTCAGAAATGAATATCTATGTCAGTAAATAACTGTGCAGCTGTGATGGTAGCTTTTTGTGGTGTGCGTGCGTGTGCGTGCATGTGTGTGTGTGTGCACGCGCGCGCGCGCGCGCGTGAGAGAGAGAGAGAGAGAGAGAGCGTGAAGGCATGTGGGTGTTGAAGGAAGGGGAACAAAACTGAGAAACTGAAAGAGGTTGAGAGACCAGGGGGAACCAGAGTGGGGCGAGAGAGAGAGAGAGAAAGAGAGAGAGAGAAAGACAGGTAAAACTACTAATAAAATCTAACAACAGCAACAAAAAAAGATGTGTAATACCTATTTAGTGTTTAATATATGTCAGATAAGGCAGGGTTGAGATGGGAATGAGGTTAAGTGAAGTATATAATTCAGAAGCAACATTAAAGAAAATGCTAAAAAATAAGCCATCAAGATAAATAATTTTTAAAAAGTTTTTATTTATTTATTTGAGAGAAGAGAGAGAGAGAACATAAGTGGGGCAGGGGAGGGAGAGAAGGAGAGGAAGAAGCAGACTCCTGGGTGGTGAGCCTGATGTGGGCCTCGAATGCAGAACTCTAAGATCAAGACCCAAGCTAAAGGCAGACACCTAACCCAACTGAGCCACGTAGGTGTCCCAAGATAAATGATATTTTAAAGCAAGATTTCAAAAAATCTAAATTGATGCAAAAGATTCCATTTAAAAAAAAGATATCAAAATCATAAATGAAGACAAGTTCAGTAGTAAGATGCTAAACTCTTGGGGCACCTGGGTGGCTCAGTCAGTTAAGCGTCTGCCTTCAGCCCAGGTTAGAGTCCTAGGGTCCTGGGACCGAGTGCCGCATTGGGCTCCCTGCTCGAGAAGGGAGCCTGTCTCTCCCTCTACCTCTGCCTCTCTCTCTGTCTCTCATGAATAAATAAATAAAAACATTTAAGAAAAAGATGCTAAACTCTTTGCCTACTTTGTCTGGTTTAAGACCCAAACAATCATATGAAATTGATATTATTGTTATACATATTTTACTGATAAGAAATGAGGCTTAAAGTAGTGAGGAGGTAAAGGAGGAAAAATGACGCAACAACTTGCATCCCCCCACCCCCCGCCAACAGGTTAGGATTAGTGTTTGTTGAGAAAGGAGTTCAAAGGCAGACACAGGTATGCGTCACCCACTGTCCATTGTGCTCTGGGCGATGCAGAGGGATCTAGGCAGGACTCAGACTCAGATGCAGAGAGGAGCTGTGGCCACAGGTGTGGAGCTTTTCAGCTGCTGATGAAGATGAGGTGGTCTTGTGATGATGTAGTGGATCTGTGTGGTCTCCAAGCCTCGTTCCTGCACCTCAGCTTGCGGGGGAGGGGGGGGGGCTAGAGGGTTGGCCCTTCCCTGGGCATGTCTAGGAGCAGGAGCTGAGGCCTGAACCATCCTGTCCCTCCCTGGTTCTTGGTGGGAAGCTCCTATCCCTTCCCTGTGTGATCTAGCAGCTTGGTTCCCGCATGATGCACTGCCCCCCACCTGTGACCATAGTTGCTGAATGCTCCCCGCACTGGCCAGCGTCCATGGAGCCAGTTTCAGTTCTCAAATGGTCCTGCTCTGTAGATCAACTCACTCTCTGGGAGGCCACCCTTCACGGAACCCATCACTCCCTTAGCCTTTATCTTCAAGAGTTAAATGTAATTGTCCAAGTCCACACGTGCAAGACGTTTGCAAAGTCAGGATATCAAATCCAGGTCTGTGAGGTTCCACAGCTCACACATTTAGCCTCTATGTAGTATTCACATCATTCCTTTATTCCTTCATAGCACAGTGACTGGAGCTTTAATTTATGCCAGATCATTTTCTAAGTTCTGGGGAATAAAACGGTCAGCACGACAGTGACCATCTTTGTCTTCATAAGGCTTGTTAGCTAAAGGATGAGGAACATCAATCTTTATGATTTTGGAGTGCAGGGATTCTTCTGGTGGGTCACCCCCAGGTTTATATCGTGAGACATGGTGTAATGGATAACCAAAGAAAATCATCACTCTGCTTAGAATGAAATCCAGACCAGACTCTCCAGCTCATGGGACTGTGCACTGGGCCGGGGGGGCGGGGGTGTCTCCCTCTCTTCATTATCATTTCATACCAGTATCTCCCATGCTCATTATTTTTCAGCTGCTATAATGATCTTGCTTTAGTTCCTCAAACATAGGATGTTACTTCCTGCCTTGGGGAATGCTCTTTTGAAGAGTAATGTTTCTCCCCAGGCTTTTCTCCCCATACTTTCTCACTGTTTGCATCTCAATTTATTTTTTATTTTTAAGATTTTATTTATTTATTTGACAGGCAGAGATCACAAGTAGGCAGAGAGGCAGGCAGAGAGAGAGGAGGAAACAGGCTCCCTGCTGAGCAGAGGGCCCAACGTGGGGCTCGATCCCAGGACCCTGGGATCATGACCTAAGCTGAAGGCAGAGATTTTTTTTTTAAAGATTTTATTTTATTTATTTGACAGAGAGAGATCACAAGTAGAGAGGCAAGCAGAGAGAGAGAGAGAGAGGGAAGCAGGCTCCCTGCTGAGCAGAGAGCCCGATGCGGGACTCGATCCCAGGACCCCGAGATCATGACCTGAGCCGAAGGCAGCGGCATAACCCACTGAGCCACCCAGGCACCCCTGAAGGCAGAGATTTTAACCTACTGAGCCACCCAGGCTCCCATGCGTCTCAGTTTAAGTCTGTGTCCAGAGCGGCCTTCTGTGACCATCCTAGGGAAAGCAGATGACCATCCCGTGATTTGAATTCTTAGTCCCTCATTGTTCCTTTTTTTGTTTTTAAATAATACTAATTATGATTTGTAATCATAATGTTTATTTATGTGATTTTCTGTGGTCCCCTTAACAAACAAGGGCAGAAAATAGGTTTGTCTTGTTTACTATTATAGCTCCAGAAACTTACACTGTGCCTTGTGTAGAAGTGCTCAATGAATGTCTGCTAAATGCATAAATTATAACGCTGATAATTATAGTAATAATGGCTACCATTTAACCAAGATTTAGTCTGTGCTGAGTCTATAAATACAACAATTCTTGAGGTAGAAGCTATTTTAATAAAAATGTCTTATTTTATAATTATAAAATAATAAATCCTCAGTGGGAAGAAATGCAAATAGTGCAGGAAGTCTACTTCCATCTAAATCCACTCCCCAGATATATAACCTCTGTTTATAGCATACTATATATCCTTGTCAGTATATTCTATGGCCGTAAATATTCTGACTCCCCTGTAGCCCTAAGGATCAATCAATAACTTCATATTTCATAGTGGGTCTCTTGACCAACAATGGAGAACTTGGAAGACTTGAACGAGCTAGTTGGTTACGAAGCTTCAACCACTGACCACCCATCTCCATCCTCTAAGACTTTGTAGAAGCCAAGAAAGGAGATGCTGAAGTTGAGAGAAAAGATTTCTTTGGAGAAAACTGTTGACTCTATGAGTTCCCTCGTTCTGCCTAGAAGAGGGGAAGGGTTACTTGGCTCCCACCTCAAGCCTCCTCTCAAGGAGAAAATCAAAAGTGCCCCCTGTAGAAATTTGGGGAGGCTGTGTTTGAGAAGCAGGCAATTTTTTTTTTAAATGGAAATGTATAAGTTTTCACATGATGAGAAAAGAACTACAAGTGAGAGAGCGCGGGCCTGGCCATGTCTGACAGAGTCACTGGGAAGACCAAGGAGCCTTCAGCCTAAAGAAGTGGGGGGAGGCTCCGCTCTGAAACACCACAACTCCGCAGGTGGATGTACATTTCTGTGAGTCAACAGAGCTGTAGTTACAAGATCTTCAGTGGTAGGTGTTTCTCAAGAAGTTACAGAGAGGAAGGAATTGGCTTTAGGTATGTACTTGGTTCAGAGAAAACAAATGGCACCTGCATTAATACTGGTCAGCAAGGCCTTTCCTTACTGCTTTCCTGCCCCCTTTTAGAAGTGGAGGTAGAAGAGAGGAGGGTTTCCAGTAATGAGGGAAGATAGTACCTATGCCAGCATTTCCCCATGCACGCTTCCTCACTGGGACGGTTCCAACCGCAGAGGAGAGAGGTACCAGTGTGGATGAATTTCCAAACTTGACCACTACATGGCATTGAACATTTTAATTACTTTAATGAGACTTTTCTAGCAATAAGAAAGTAGTCGTGGGGCGCCTGGATGGCTCAGTGGTTTAAGCCTCTGCCTTCGGCTCAGGTCATGATCTCAGGGTCCTGGGATTGAAACCCACATCGGGCTCTCTGCTCAGTGGGGAGCCTGTTTCTCCCTCTTTCTCTGCCTGCCTCTCTGCCTACTTGTGACCTCTCTCTCTGTCAAATAAAATAAAAAAAAAAAAAAAGAAAGTAGTCGTTCTTTCAGAGTGATTGAGTAAGCTATGGAGCCTACTTAGTATTACGTTTTGATTTAGAGGTATAACTAGTCTCATGCAGGGGGCAGGTTCAAACGGGGTGGGGAAGAGGAATGAAATAATTTCTTATTGCCTCTGAAGTCCCATTTAATCAATCTATGAGATTATACACACATAAAAAAAAAAGCAGAATTAGGATCGTGCCATCCCTCCAATTCATCATGCATATCCATCCATGTCAGTACACAATCAGCTGCATGGTCAGTGTTCTTACCCTCATCTCTACAGCCCAAGTTGCATTGTTCCAGAATACCATGAGGAGCCAGGCAAGCACATAGATCCAATTAATGACATTTGGTGGTCTAATATCACAAAAAAGAAAAACCATTTTCTATAGAAGGTGGAACTTTTTAACGTCGAAACTTTCACAATTAAGATATTCATTTATAGTTTTATTTACTTATTTAAAAATCTCTACATCCAACAAGGGGCTCGACATCATGACCCTGAGATCAAGAGTGACATGTTCTTTCAACTAAAGCAGCCAGGTGTCCCTACAATTAAGTAATTTAAATTAAGTAAAGGACCAAGGTCCCAAAAGAGCTCATTGGGGTAGGAGGCGTTCCAAAAATACTGTCTTATTCCCAAGGCTTCACTCTTTCTGCTGCTTTTGGCAAGCTGTATGTGTTCCAGAGTTAGCAGGCATAAAGGCATAAAGAGAGGACTGTGGTTGATCAGGGCGTGGGGAGGTGCTGTAGGATGGACAATATGTTCAGTGCAAAACACATTGGTCTCTGAGTAAGAGAGGATCCTACCATAGGATTCAAACAATGTCATTTGCTTTGATGTGACCACGGCTCAGACACTTAGATTCTTCCAGGCTCTTATAACTTAGATATAAACAAGCGGTATTTAACATGCACAGAGGTATCATGAGAGGCAAGTGAGCTTCCGTATGTTGAGGCACTCCATAAGCTATGCAACAATGTGTATGCATAAAAGATGCTTATGTATTGTTTAATCAGGATAGACTTGAACTTGGTTCACAGCCTGCACCTCTGGATGTGCAGTTTTGGTTATTTCAAGTCTCGGAGGTCTTTGCTGATGTTTGCCGCATTGCACAATTCCAGAAGTGACCCCACAGTAGTGTGCAGAGTAGGCACCATTGCACTTAGCTCAGAATCAAGGCTTTTGAGGTGATCAGGGTCTGCACTTGACTCTGGCCTTACTTACCTTGTGTTTTGGACAATTTGCTTCAAACCTCTAAGTCTCAATTTCTTCATTTCTAAAACTGGGTTAGTAAAACCTACTTCTTAGGTGGGTTTGTCCTCAGGATTCAAGGAGCTGTTTTGAAGCACATAGCGTCATTCATTGAAGGCTCTATTATAGCCACTATTACTACCCCATTTCTCTAATTTCTGCTCCAGTTGGGTGTGGTTTGGGAAAATAATTCTCTGTTTCAGTATGTGTAGGAGCCATCATCCCAGCTCTGTAAGGACCCTGGTCCGTGGGCCTCAGACAACAAATCACTTCTTGGTTAAGACAGGGACAACGGCCCACTGCCTGGTGCAGGAGGCAGGACCTTTCTGATCTATGAGGCTTTTACATTGTTGATACTGTTGCTGATGATCCAACAGGGCCTTTCTTGGAATTTATAGAAAGAAAAACCATGACCTTACATCCTTACTGCAGGAGAAAAATAAACTAACGAAAGAATTTTGTGGTTTTGTTTGAGTATATCCAAGGTTCTTTTCTTTGGATTGAACCCTGACCTTCATGTCAAACATGGAGAGCTAATACGTTTTTCTGTTTGTTTGCCGGTTTCTAAAGATGGTGAGGCTTTGGGGGTGCATTAGCATAAAGTACAGAAGAAGCCTGCATTTGTTTCTGCATGGCTATGACCCCCCCCCCCCCCCGAGCTCTGCACTGCAGCCAGAGGTCTGTTTACTCCTGTAGGATAATATCGCCCACTCCGTGTTACAGACTTAACTTGTGTTGCCCTCACAAAATACATACGTTGAAATGCTAACTCTCACTATGTTTGAAGATAGGGCATTTCGGGGGTAATTAAAGTTAAATGAGGTCGTGCTTGCTTCGGCAGCACATATACTAAAGTTAAATGAGGTCATGAGGGCCCTAACCCAGCAGGACTGGAGTCCTCGTAAGAAGAGGGAGAGCTACCAGGAGTGCGTGTACAGAGCGAAGACCATGTGAGGACACAGCAAGGGGCAGCCCATTTGGAAGCCTGGAAGGGATGCTTCACCAGCAACCAAGCCTGCTGGCACTCTTCCATCCTCCCAAACTGTGAGAAAATAAATTTCTGGTGTTGAAGCTGCCAGCCTGTGGTATTCAGTTATGACAGCCTAGGCCGACTAATATGCCTGGTGTCAAAGTCTATCGCTCACTATTTAGTTCAGCATAAAATCAGTCTTTTTAGTTGATTGATCTGGCTTTATCCACTTGTCCAAGCTTATCTCCTGCTGTTCTCGCCACTAAATTCCATCCATCCTATCTTGTATTCCTTTGCTATCCTAAGTTTGAAGGAGAAAAAAAAAATCATCACATGATGTTTGTCTGACTGGAACTTCCTTTCTCTGGTAGTTTTCAGGAATGGCTCCTTCTCTTCCTTGAAGTTGGAGCTCAAGGGCCCCTCATCAGAAAGGTTATGTCTCATCATTTCCTGAGGAGATCATTTCCCTCCTGCCCCACCCCCAGAATGCTCCATGATACTCTTCTCTTATCTCCTTCTCAGTATTTGTCAGTCTCTGACATTATCTCATTTCACTATTTGTTTGTCTCTTCTCACTAGGAAAGTTCAGTGAGGACAGGGCCCCGACTGTTTGTTGAATGTTCATCCTCTGTCCCAGTGTCCTGTGGAGCACTGGACACATGAGCAGCTCAGTACGTGTGTGCTGAACGTTGAATGGATGAATGTGTCTCTTCTGTTCCCTGTTCCCCATTTCCCTTTCCAGAGAGTCTCCAACCATTGCCTATCCCATAGTCCATGCCCCAGGCTGCCTGCTTTTAGATATCTGCTCCAATTAACTAAAAGCTCTTACAGAATTGAGATAATTCTCCTCACAGGGGCAGTTGCATTTCGTGTGGAATTAGACTTATGTTGAAAGTTTAGTGAAAGGGGCGAATATTGGAGTATACAATGACCAGTCCAGTGCCCTTCAAATTGAGATCATCATCAACACCCTTAAATTCCACTCAGTTGAAGGGCCTTGTGGGCTGTAGCCTCTATTTAAGCTGTACAAGTAACTACTAGTGCTCATAAAAGGGAAAAAAAAATTTAATAAAATGATCTTATAGGACATTAGATATTGGCTGGTTTTGAAGGTCTTTTATTGCACTAAGTCCTCAATAAAACACAATTCCCTCTTTCCTGAACGTGTGAGAGGAAGATAACATGAGAAGGCTGTGGTCACAATCTAGGGAAGGATGCATAGCCCAATGACATTGAAATTCAGTCTGGAGTGGCATAAACCACCAAAACTGCTGTGTAATTTACAACTATGCCCCTTCACAAGCCAACAAGGTAGGGAAGTAAGATGCCAAACAGAACCTCTTATCACTGGGTTTCCCTGTTTAAAGATGCCCGCAATCTATTATCAAACCTTGCTCTTCGTCTCTTCCTGCAAGCTGGACAAAGCAAAGCCTGCTAATTCTAATGCCAACAGGATGCTATACTTGTCACTTTTCCTCGCAAGTGTTTCTATAGAGAATACCGTCCAGCTTTCCTGGAGGAGGCCTTGACATTCATCCCTTCCTTCACGTCATTACCCTGAGCCTAAGCTCAGTTTCAATATCAAACACAGAGAGAATGATCTGACTCTACGAGTAGAGACTGGCCACGGAGAAGCATTAGCCAGGCCCTATGAGCACACATCATTTCTAAATTAATATCCTGCTAACAGCTTCTTTTGCCCGTTTTATTAAAATAGCATTATGACTTGGAATAGTTCTAGTTGTTTGTTTTTTTTCCATCAGTGTCCAATATCTAATTTTAGTACTTTGCAGAGGAAGATTCTATTAGGTTGTATTATATAGTTAGTGTTGAATATATAGTTATTTTTCCCCACTTGAGCGTTATAGGAAAAGGCTACTTTAGTTCACAGGATGCTTAGTACACAATAGCTTTACCAGTTCATTGAACAGCTCTATAAAAACCAATCTCTGTAGGTTTAAATGCTACCTTCAATCTATCCCATTCTGCTTATCCCCTTCGTCTATGCATGTAGAACTTTGTCCCTATTTTACCAGAAACTTGATTTGGTTGAAGAGAGGTTGCTTGAATTGTCTTTGCCAAAACATAAGGAGCCAAAAGCAAATATCTTCGAAACATCCCTCACCTTTAACGGGAGAGAATAATCACAACGACATCTGACCAATGCAGAAGAGCTGGTGAGACAATGGGCAGCTGGGAAAAAGAAGCGTGAAGAAGAAAAAAATCATAAAACCTTCAAAATTGTAATAGACTGATAGATGAAATATATGACCTTTTCACCCTGGCAATGATTTCTGCTGAAAAGAGCATGGTCGCTCTCTCAGTCTCTCTCTCTATCTCTGTTTCTCTTTTTTTCTTCTTTACCTCTGAAGAAACAATTCTCCAGGAATGGGAAGGGTTCCCCCCCCCTTTTATATGGAAAAATCATCGAAGTTTTGCTGTAATACTAAAAAACTTACATTAGCATATATACTGTTTGTAAATATGTAATCCTTTCGGCAGACCTACAGAAACAAACCAGCACTGATGTTTGTCTTGAATTTATTTGTGCTTATAGGGAATTTCCCTAAAGATGCTGATAACATTCAATCCAACTTCTATTTTATTTTTTTTAAGATTTTTTTTTTTTTTATTTGACCAGAGGGAGACCGCAAGAGAGGGAGAACAAGCAGGGGGAGAGGGAGAAGCAGTCTTCCCCACTGAACAGGGAGCCGATGTGGGGCTTGATCCCAGGACCCTAGGATCATGACCCTAACTGAAGGCGGACGCTTAATGACTGAGCCACCCAGGTGCCCCTCAATCTGACTTTTAAAAATAGATGGCAAGAGTTTTAAAAACACTTGCATCTTTTTCTTTATTTCTTTAGGATTAAAAATCCCAATAAATTAAAATTATAATATTTGTACAATCATACATTACGAGTCACGCATTTAAATACACCAAGTGGGGCGCCTGGGTGGCTCAGTGGGTTAAAGCCTCTGCCTTCAGCTCAGGTCATGATCCCAGAGTCCTGGGATCTAGCACTGCATTGGGCTCTCTGCTCGGCAGGGAGCCTGCTTCCTCCTCTCTCTGCCTGCCTCTCTGCCTACTTGTGATCTCTGTCTGTCAAATAAATAAATAAAATCTTAAAAATAAATTAAAAATAAAATAAATAAATAAATACACCAAGTGTAAGATGAGTGCATGAATCCAGATGGTCTGCGTTTTCATGGTCATTTGTTCCTCTACAAATGAACAATGTTACCATTCATTACATTCACTTCCCTCCACTTCTTAAAAGAGAAGAATGTAAACCTCTGCAATCACTTCTTTCCATAATCCTTTCTCTGGATATGTTCTCTAGGGTAAATTGGCATAATCTTGTCATCACGTGGTGAGTTTAGATTTCAGACCTACCCTGGATTTGTGTATTTCCTCTAGGATCACTGCAAAATTATATAGCTGAGGATACAACAGTGTTTATCAGGGCAGTAAAAAAAAAAAAAAAAAAAAAAAAAAAAGAAAGAAAGAAAGAAAAGAAAAAAAAATTAACCCTACTCCAGTGTGCCTGTTTTCGAAAATGATCTCGCATATTGTTTTTCCAGAGGGTTCTTAATTTATGTTTTTGGTTAACTCATGTATTTTATTTTATTGGAATAAAAGAATGTAGGGTCTTCAAACTTTAAGTATAACAAACCACTTATTCTTCATTCAGATGTTCTCATTTACTGCATATCTTAGTCTTTGTTGCATGCCTTTCTTTTTACAAGCAGCAATCTTCCTGGCACGGCTTCTAGAATGAAGTAGTCTTTTTGATCCTAAATTATAATCTCGCTCTAGAAGGATTTATGTACTTAAATCTTGGAATGATAATCTTGTTCTTTGTTCTTATGATTTTTCAGCTTACCAGAAAAGACATCACTTTACCTGTGAGTTTCTCTGATAAAAGATAATATTTAATATCGACTGCATGATGGACATCCTTCTAAGTGTGTGCTGTTCAGGGATCCATCAGGAAAGAAATAGCATACCCAAAAAGAATTATTAGAGTGTTTAATTAGGGATTAGTTACAAAAATATGAGCAGAATTAAGGGGAAATAATAGGGATGGCAAAGTACGCCAGAGTCAGCTGGGTATTCATTCTTTCTGGTGGCTGAGTAATATTCCATTGTATATATGGACCACATCTTCTTTATCCATTTGTCTGTTGAAGGGCATCTCTGCTCTTTCCACAGTTTGGCTATTGTGGACTTTGCTGCTATGAACACTGGAGTGTATATGGCCCTTCTTTTCACAATATCTGTATCTTTGGAGTAAATATCCAATGGTGCAATTGCTGGGTCACAGAGTAACTCTATTTTTTTAATTTAATTTAATTTTTTTCAGTGATCCAAAATTCATCGTTTATGCACCATACCCAGTGCTCCATGCAATACGTTCCCTCTTTAATACCCATCACTGGGCTCACCCAACCCCCACCCCTCTCCCCTCCAAAACCCTTACTTTTTTTCTCAGAGTCCACAGTCTCTCATGGTTTGTCTCCCGCTCCGATTTCCCCCAACTCACTTCTCCTCTTCATCTCCCGGTGTCCTGTTATCCTTATGCTCCGCAAGTAAGTGAAACCATATGATAATTGACTCTCTTTGCTTGACTTGTTTCATTTTTTGAGGAAACTTCACACTGTTTTCCAAAGTAATTGTACCAGCTTGCATTCCCACTAACAGTGTAAGAGGGTTCCCCTTTCTCCACACCCTCTCCAACATTTATTGTTTCTTGCCTTGACAAGGTGAGAAACATTTTCTGAGGAATAGTATAGTGGTATAAACCTGAGATATGTGCAAAAATTGAAAAAAATTGGCAGAAAGATTTTCAAAATTTTTAACTTCTTTTGTACTGGAAGTCACACTTCTGTTGAGTTTCTACTATGCTGGAGTAAAGTGAAATTCTTTCATGTCAGAGAGCTTAGTGGAATGCATATTTAAACTATATTCTTGTCACAGTCAAGACTTTTTCTGTTGCAATGAACAGAAACCCTATTCATGGTAACTTAATGAAGAAAGGGCTTTATTGGCTCAGGAAGGTGAGAAAGATACTGAGAATTTAGTAGAATGAAGAAGATTCTATAGGAATTATGGTCTAAAGGATGACTCCACACGTATTTCATCTCTGCTTTTTCCAACTTCTTGATGTGTTGGTGTCATTTCCTTTTATGCAGTAGTTTCTTAAAATTACAAAAAAATTATAAAATTTTACCAAATTATAAAAATGTTATAAAAATTATAAAAATCTTTAGCTCTGGTTTGAAATATTTAAAAATACTAAGAAATTTGTTCTAAATGATTCTCAAGTACATGCAAAAGTTAGGTGTGTGTATCTGTATAAAATTTAGTTTATTACTGTATTGAAAAAATCATACTAGACATATCTAAATGTATACATTTTTATTTAATATGTGACTCTAAAATTTTATTGAGGTACCTTACAATGATTCATTTCTATTAGTAGGTCTTGCAGGGGGAATATTCATGTAACAGATATTTACTAAGCCTCTGTTACAAATAAAGCACTTAATTACTGGTACTATGCAGGAATAGAAATGTAAGTATAACTTTCTAACCTCCAAGAGCATACAATTTTGGATGGATAATCATTGCTAGCCCCAGTTTAGCAGCTCCAACGAAAGGAGTTTCTTTCCTTAGGGTCCATATGTCAATCCAGGAGATAAATTCTGATTGTTTCTTCTAGACCTGAATAACTATCCTGTATCCTACTCGTTGTTACCAGGAAGATGGGGTGGTATGATTCACAGACCTGGCTCACTTGCCGGTCAGTGTGATCAAAAATACTGTGTGAGTTACCAAAGAACAGAGAAAGAAAATGTCTTGGGCAAGGAAAAAAAAAAAAAAGAAAAGAAAGAAAAGATCTGTTACCATGGTCCAGTAAAGTCAGCCAGCTACCTAGTGATTTAATAGATTGTGAGCTTGCCTCCTGCTTTCATTTCCTTCTTCCTCAACCATTCAAGAGATAATGATATTTTAATTTGCTACTTTGTTTAATTTCATGTACATGAAAACCATTTTGAACCTTTCTAATTAAAAATTCTTATTTGAGAATACTGTGTATATCTTACATCTTGATGAAAAATGTTTAACCACAGATGTTCCAAGAGACATTCAAAATTTGCCTTTGCTATATGATTCGGATTATTTTTCTTCTCAAATGAAAGTAGGAGGTTCGTGGTAATATAACTCTTTATTTTATTTTATTTTTATTTCTTTTCAGTGTTCCGGAATTCATTGCTTTAGGCACATTAATCAAGTGTTCACGATTCACTATCTTACTATCTGGAATATTGGCATTTTATTCTATTTTCAGCCAATACAATAAAGCCTATTTCCATTATCCCCACCATCAATGTTTAAAAATCTATGGCAATTTTTCAATTTCTACATTAATATCATATCAGTTTATCCCTCTTCCTTATACTCATTTTCCTCAGGCCTCTAAAAAAATAGTGGGGAGGTCCAATTGTATTCATGTTTGTGAAGGCTTTATTTTTCAGAGCTCTGAAATTTTTAAGGCAAACAAGTGAACAAAACCTAAATTGAATATTTATTCTCTTCACCTATAGTTTTATTAGGCATTTACAATTTCCCTTGACATAGTAAATAAATGTTTTCTTCAACTACATTGAACATAAAATTATGTCAGGAAACCACTTACATTTTTAATTACACATGGTACTTGGAAGAGTGATTTACATGTTACTATGTTACTATGGATTGGAATATAGGCATTTATACTGTCCAAAGTATAAGAAGAAATTTAAACATTTTACTTCATTTCTCCAAATAGATTGAAATTTTGGACACGCTGTTCTAGATTTTAGTGGGGTTACATTTTCAGAGAATGATTGAACACCTTTTTTTATTTAGTCTCTTGCAACTTTACGGTATACCAGAACCTTCTGGAAGAATTATCTCTGAACATTAAGGTAGGAATGACACACAGGAAAAGGTAATAAAAGTATATAGAAAAATGAACTAAGTATCGAGTGCATGATATGCTATATATTATCTAGGTATGTTAGATAACGTTTATTGAACATTTGCTATTTATAACATCCTAGACCCAGTGCTTTTGTACATTATGTCATTTAATCTTCATAACAATTGGAAAGGGCAGGAATTAGATGTCCCTGTTACACACGACGAGGTGGCACTTAGTGTGGTTAAGGCAGTCACTTACGGACACAAACTCACAAAAGTTAGAGCTTTCTGTCAAATACGGAATTGTCTGCTATCAAAGATCCTGCTCTTAGTATATAACCTCTCCTTCAAGCTTTGTCACAAGATCATGATTTAAAAACTATTGCCAAAAAATAAATTAAAAAAATAATAAATAAATAAAAATTGTTACCACTGCATGGGTGTGTTAGGTGTGTTTAAAAGAATTATATGGCTCACTCAGTTTCCCACATTTAACGAAGACCAGTCTAGAATTGGAGCTCACAACAGTGAGACTCCAGCCTCACTTCTAATAAGAAGTACACAAAGGCTGCAATTGTGTTATTTCATCCTCAGATAAAATGAAGTCCTCTAGAAAAAAAATCAGCTATTCATTCCCTGTGCTCAATTTAAGAAGTCATAAAGGTTTAAAACATATCTCCTGGAACCTTTCCACCTCTGACAAATTGAAAGTGACACCATTAGTATCACTTGAGTGGACACTTACCGGGACAGTTTGGTTCTTTGGTATCTCTCGTCACCACTATTATTTACAAATCATCTAACCAGGCTTGGTGATTTAGTTTTCAAATTAGTTATTGATCCACACTCTAGGAAGAGCAAAGCCTCCCTCCCTCCCTCCCTCCCTTCCTTCCATAGATAATGGAATCTATCTATTATCTATCTATCATCAATCTATCTATCTCATACTTGTTCAAGGGAGTCCACAAGAGATAAGAGTTATAATGAGCAGATATCTTCTTCTTTAAGAACTTCTCTGTAGCTCTGAATGTCAACCTTGAAAAGAAAAGACCTGGGATTAACCTTAAGGAGTGACTCAAGGAAACATAGTAAGTCAGGGCCTTGATCCTAATACTCTTTTTCATATCACTCTGCAATGACCCAGCTCACAGTTACATTCTGATAGTTTACAGTTTCAATAATTAGTCTAGTCTTATATATGTTAATTTCCTACTGCTGTGTGACAAGTTATCAAAAAATTAGAAGTTTAATACAACACATATTAAGTATCTCACAGTTCTGTGAGTTAGGAGTCGTGGCATTGGTTAGCAAGGTTCTCAGAGTCTCATAAAGCTGTCATCAAGAGGTACTTGTGCTGCAGACTCATCTGGAGTCTAGACTGGAGAAGAAACAGCCTCCATGCCTACTCAGTTGTTGGCAAGATTCACTTCTTTGGAGTCGAAGGATGTATGTCCCAGGCTTCTTGCTGACTTTTGACCAGGGGCTGCTTTCAGCAACTAGAAACCAACCGTATTCTTTGTCACATGGCCCTCACCATAGGCCCTCTTATGGCATGGCAACTTGTTCTTTCAAGGCCAAGGAGGGAGAGCTAGACACTCTATCTAGCAAGACACGTACTAGATCCTTGCATAATCCCCCTAAGCTATGCCACATTTCATTGGTTAGAAGTAAGTTCCAGGTTCAACTCCCACACAACTGAGGGGATTTCACAAATGCACAGATACCAGAAGGCAGAAATAATAAGTTAAGTAGTTCAACTTAAAATCTACCCTATGCTGTGCAAAATGGAAAAAAGCCAACTCCAAATAAAAGGTGCATAAAATAATTTCAAACACCTAATTCTTTCACCTGTCCTCATTCCCCAGTATCCCAGAGAGGACCAAGGTCTGGAGTTCTCTGGGAGACAAATTTTAGCTATGAATAGTGAATAGTTGCTTCGGGCTTTTTTCCCTCTTGTATCAGATTCTCATTAAAGTTCTCTTAAGCAAGGAAATATAATTCCTTGACAGAAAACTGGCTATCTTGTCATTTCCGGACTTTAGTGACAGTTTGGAATCGGAGATCATGTTGTTATAAGGAGAAAGCATTTCTCTGTCTTCATCTTTTGTCTTCGTTTCACTCTGAGCTTCTGCTATATTCTTCCTAAGTACAGACCACATTTTATTTTTGTATTAGAACACAAGTAGGAAAAGGGTTGGAGTGGAAGAGAAGTTTTGAGGAGGTCTGTCAATGGTGCATTATGGGTCAAGAATTCAACTGTGAACCATATGACTTGGGTCAAGAGGCAGAATTTGGTTACACAAACCTGACTCTATTACACATCCTCGTATTGTCCCTTTCTTGCTTCCTACCTCAGTTTTGTTTCTTTCAATCCTGTTCCCTGGGATAGCACTCTGGATAAAACAACAATTTATACCTCTTCACATTAGACCCTGCATTGTGTGGGAAAGCAGACTAAGACAGTGGAATTGGGGGTGGCTCTAGAAAGGAGATGGGAATTTGGAGCTGGATTCCTCTCTGATCCAATGACAACAAGGATCTCATGACTGGTGATGAGGGCCTGATTAGCAGTGGGGCTTTCACTGTGACCAGCAGGAAGTGTAGGTAGAATAAGGCACTGTCTATGCCGTAGCTGAGGGCTTGAATGACATGGGGGAAACCATAATTATAAAGAATGTGAATTCATTTGGTTCTTTATGGGAAAACTTGAAATAAGATGATGATAGCTTTAGGGCAGCCAACTGCTGTCTCAAAGCACAGGAAAGCCAGAGAGCCTCTGGGGCAGCTATTAAGGAGATTTGCATCTTCTGAGGCCCTAGCACAGACTGCACTGAAAATTAGGCCCATTGTAAGGATGATCCCTCCATATGGCATAATTCCTCTAGAAAACCAGTTACGCATACGGTGGTATGTCAGTTAAATTGGATTCCTTCCACCCAGAAAGGAAAGGGACAGAGTTGACTTCCACTACAACTATGGATTTTCCTTCCCTGCAGGCAGTGTATCTACCATCACCGTTTAGGAACTTACAAAATGCCTCATTTGTTATCATAGTCGCCTACATAACGTTGTTTCAGAACAAGGGACCTTTTACAGCAAACAGACTATGAACAATGATTGCATGATAACAGATACATCAGTCATACCATAAATTCCATCATCCAGACAGAACAGTAGAATGAATTATTAAAAGTTCAGCAAACGAGACAGTTCAGGAACAACACCCTGGAGATTGGGGCACTGACCATCAGAATACAGTCTGTTCAATGGACCAAAAATATCTGGGTCTGGGGACCAAGCAGTGGAAGTAGGATTGGCTCTTCTTACTTTACTCCTAGTGTTGTGCTTATGGAATCAGTGCTTTCTGTCCCCCAGATCTTAGGCTTTTCCAAGTTAGTGACCATGGATCTTGGGAAGAAAGAATGCTTCTCTTAGAAATGTCAAGAGTTCTGTTGAATTTTAAGCTACAACTTTTTTCTGGTTTCTTTGGATTTCTTATGCCAGAGGAGCAAGCATTAAAAAAAGAGTCACTATACTGGTGGAAATTGAAGATCCAGATTATCGTGATGAGCTCCTGTTGTTCTACACAGTAGTAGATGATGGAAGGAATGTCCTGAACTAGGGATCTCACTGTGGCATCTGTGCTTCTGTGCCCAGCTATAAGAGTGAAAGAACACTTGCAAAACGTTGACTTTACAAGAGTGAATTAAGAGCAATAATATATTAGGGATAAGTGCTTGGGTCATTCCACCAGGCAAATCCTTATGATAAGTTGATGTGCTGACCAAGATTGAGAAAAAACCTAGAATAAATGATAGAGATTGGAAATTGGTATCTGCAAGTATACATAGAGTGACCAAGTGATAGAGGGAAGAGAGGACCTGAAGAGTCTTTTCCCATCAGAGACTCAGTGCCTCAAAAGGTCCAAATGTTCATTTACTTTCTTAATCTCTTCACTATTTGCCTATTTTGTATCTGTCCCTTAAGTCCATCTGGATGATATTATTAGCTATCTTGAGAAATATATGGCAACGGTGTATGTGGTTCCCCTTATACAAACCTGTTCTTCATGATAAATCAGGTGTGTAGAAAACAAGAAAAACAAGGTTCTCAAGTAATGCCTAAGATGATAATTGAGTGATGATTAACTCTCAGGTTCAAAAATACATGCACATCACGTACAGCATGCAGGGCTTTAAGCAAAAGATTTTTCACAAGAAGTGCAAATAAGGAGCTGGATATTATTTCTTTAGGGTAAAAGGAAAACACAACTTAATGAGTGAAGGTGAGCAACCAACTTGATCGGCTAATGAGATGCTGAGCTTCAATAAAGGAGGTTCTGGGAAGGAACTACTGCCAATGTCAGGTTAGAAAGTGCCTGAACAAAGACGAGAGGAAAAGAGTTGATCTTCATACCCCAGGCCTCAATTATGGGGGGGTGTAATTCGATGACTTCTTGGGAGCTTTCTCCTCCATACACTGTTCTTCTTCAGCATGATTTTTTTTGTTTTGTGTTTTTGTTGTTGGTTTGTTTGTTTAATTGGAGTGAACTTCAAGGTTTGCTGTGTGGCCTTGGATGAACCATTGACCTTTTTTAGAACTGAGATAATGGTACCATAAAATAAGAGACAATTATTAATTCCCTTACAACTTTATTCAGTTAATATCTTTTGGACACCTTCGATAGGTTAAATTTTGGGGATGCACTTGAAAACAGGATTAGAAACTCTGTTAAAGGAGTGAAGATGATTTTCCCATATTCTAACTAAACAGTCCTCCCATTGGGCTCTTCTCTGAGCCTGTTTCTGGCTTATACACTGAGAGGTAATACTTGAAATGAATTATATCTTCTCAGATTAAAATTTGAAGAGACCGTTTGATAGAAGCCTTGCCTTCAGGCTTACTCTGAAATGGAGCTTGTCTCTTTTATTCTGGAAGCTTTTCAGCCTTTATCAGTCACTCTTTCTGTTTTTTTATCCTAGGCAAATAAGACATTCTTCCTAATGTTCTACTGAAATCTACTCTGATTTATAGTAACTTCATTGTCTCTGATTTGTCTCTGAAATAACGGCCCAGGATCCTTATAAAAGAACTTGAAAGTAGTCACTGAAGCTGGAGAAAAATTCTCATTAAAACAATACTGGTTGTTGTGCAAAAAGAATGAATACTGTTACGCTGAAAAAAATAAATAAAATGGAAAAAAAAAAACCAATACTGTTGTCATGGGGGGAACAGTTTGACACACACACACCAGCATTGCTGGAGATGTCCCGGAAGGGATGGCATAGTGACAATGACTATTTGTCAGAGCAATACCAAGAATGGGATCTGGAGAAGTGAGGTCAGGCTTTGCCTGACCGATGCAGATTTCCTCAGGGTCCTTTTGTTTAGTTTTATCTTGGGGTATGTCAACACTCAGCAACAAAAAGGAGATTTTTCTGGCTAAATGTGGGGGCATTAGACCTGTGAGGCTAGTGAGGGAAAGTGTGAGCTGCGTATACCATTCTTAGAACACCCAGTGAAATACTAGCTTTGAGCATTTGCTAGTTCTACTAAAATACATCTTTGATTAGTTTGAAATTGCAATTATTTGATAATAATACTTATAAAAACAGCTCTGTGCAAGAAAAATGATGAACTTTTCTTTCCTATTTGAAAACAATTCCTTGAGATTAGCAGAAGGCATTAGAGAAATAACTGCTTCTTTTTCATCTAATCCTGCAAAGACAGGATGGCTCGTTGTTCAGACAAACTCATTAAAGTAATTGCAGTTCTCTCAAAAGAGTTGGACTTCTTGGATGTTCTGAGCCAATGATAGGGGGTCCTCTGTTTTTCTTGGTGCTGCTACAAAAATAGAGGCAAAATTCCATCTACAAAAATAGAGGCAAAATTTCATCTGAGAAATGAAAAAGAATTTTATATCTGGCAGTAATAATAACATGACAAATAAATCAAATGATATTATATATTAAAGCATGCTTTTAAACATAAAGTCTAATTTCGTTATTATTTTCACCCATTCACCTGTTCCTTTCTTTTTTTAAAACAGGATTTATTTATTTACTTATTTATTTACTTACTTACTTGAGAGAGAGAGAGAGCACACAGAGGGAAAGGGAGAAGTAGGCTCTGGCTGAGCAAGGAGCCAGATGTGGGGCTCGATCCCAGGACCCTGAGAACATGACTTGAGCCAAAGGCAGGCTCTTAATCAACTTAGCCACCCAAGCACCCCATCATTCACTTGTTTCTTAAGTGAGAAAAATAGATGGTAAAAATTATTAGTTTCTTCTTTGAAATTGGTGAAGAGGCATTCCTCATTGTGAAAACTTTGATTTGTTAAGCCATATTTAGGATTATTATGTTACAGCTTATCCTTACATATTTCCTTGGGGTATTGGAATCATTGTCTCTCTTAATGGTACAACACCATTGAATAAGAAAGTAGAATATATAGAATTCTTCACATATTATTCATAAGCCAGAAATGCTTATTTTTGATTAACTTATTCACCCAAAGAGTTCCATGTGGTTTTTTTTCCCAACTAGCTGCCAATTATCTTGTAGATTCTTTTGGATAGTTGTCTAGGAAAGACTTTTTGAATCTTAAATACACTTAAAAATTAGAGTATCATAGTAAAAAAGAATCAGAAGTTAATTTCAAGAAAACTGGGATTTAGTCCATAGCTAGTCTCATGAGCTGTTACTTTACTTTACCTAGCATAGGTTCCATCCTTGTGTACGTAAGGTCTATGAATCAGATTGTGCTCAATACTCTTTCCATTTTAGTTTCTGAGGTTTTAGTTCCCTGTCTGATTATCTCATCTGTCCATCTCTTCTCTGTCATTATTATTACTAATAGTAGTAAGATAACGGTATTTTAATCAAGGTGGAAGTGAAGAGCCAGGAAGATGAAATTATTTACTCAAAGATATATAGCTTTTTGGTGGCAAAGCCGGAAAGAGCAGATGTAGTTTAGTGCTAAGTACATTAGGAACATTTTTCTGTTTGATCCTTTTCTCAAAAAGTTAAATATATGAGAATATGTATCTCACAGTTAGTTCCTCAGGAAGAGGCTAGTAAAAATAGATAATTGGGCTTTATAAAGCGAGGGCTATGAGTTGATCACCAAACCAAACATAGCAGAAAGGACCATGCGAGTCGCCTTCAGGCCTGGAGCAGCATATGATGGAGGTGTCATCGTTTCCTAGCACCAGCTCCCTGAAACCCTTCCTCCATTTAGGTTAGACCCCTTGCAATGAAATTTCTCTTTGAAATGTTTTATTATTTCTAAAGAGCAACTTAACGTGACTCTCTTATCCTGAAGGCCTGAAACCCCTGAATTAGATCCCTGAAATGATGCCACAAAGCTGAACCCATTTAATTTTGTCTGGTTCTATTCATTTGCATAATGAATATTGAGCTCATTTACAGCTCTATGAGAACACTCCATATTAGCTAGTGGCAAAATAAAACTCTTTTTATAACCAGAATTTTCTAAGTAGTATTCACTCAAAATAACCTGGGAAAATATTAAAATTGTGAATTGAATTACAGATTAATTTGTCTGCATAATTTCAGTCTTAAACAAAAATTCAGAGATTAAGGACATACATCATAATTTAATAATAAACTGAAAAATTGAGGGAAATCAGGAAAGATGGACAAATAGGTGTTCTTTTTGTTTCCTTTTGGTCACCTACTTGCCTTCTGATGAGTAAAATAATGAGGACTAACTATAGATACATGTGGAAAGCCGCATATGTAGGCCAGTGTTCCCATAAAAACAAAGAGAAAAATGCAGATAGAATCTAACATTTATATACATCAAAGAACTGCAGAAGTAATATAACACTGAACAAAGGAAGTCAGAAACAAATGACCACACACTAAATCATTGATATAAAATTCTAACCATACTAAACTATGGCGACTGAATTCAGAATACGGTTTATTCATCATGTATTACTACATAACAAATTCCCACAAATATAGAGAATTAAAACAACACATGCTGATTATTCCAAATCTTCTGTAGGTTCTGAGGTCAGTTATGGCTTACCCGGATCCTGTGATTGAACTATCTCAGAGAAGCATTCAGGGTGTCTGCCCAGTTCATTGACTTCTGGAGGTGTCTGTGGGGAAGGGTCTGCTTCCAAAGCAAGTCAGTCTGCTGGCAGAATTTATTTCCTTGTAGGAATGAGAGACGTGGCTTCTCTCTGGTTGTTAGTTGACTCTGGTCCTGGAGACTTCCTGCGGTTCCTAGAGGCTGCCCTTAATTCCTTGCCATGTGGGTTTTCCCAACATAGTCACTTTGTCAAGGTAGCAAGGAGTCTGCAGAGCTAATTCACGAGCAGGACGAAGTCACATATAACATAACAAGCACAGAGTGACATCTCCCTCCCTTTACCATTTCTTTTGGTTAGAAGCAAGTCAAGACCATTGGTTCAGCAGGTAGAGGGGATGGCAAGGGCACCTTACAGACTGCCTTACAGTCCCTACATAGAGGTGTTAATTTAAACGGAAATAACTGGAATCAGAAACAAAGGTGGTTTTTTTGGGACACTGGAAATACTGTATTTCTTAGTCGTGTTGGTGTATAGTCCCTCCATAATAGTTTAGCAAGCTGGGTACTTATGATTTGGGGCCTTTAGGGATGTTAGATTTTGATTAAAAGTTTACTTAATATAATACTACTGAACATATTTTCATATGCCTGTTAGCCATTTGTATGTTTTCTTTGGCGAAACATCCGTCTAGTCCTTTGCCACTTATAGGAGGTATCTAAAGTAGTCCAACTTACAGAAGCAGAGAATACAATAGTGGGTGCCAGGAGCTGGGGAGTGGGGGAATTCGAGTTGCTATACAAACAACATCAAGTTTCAGTGATGCTCATTGAATAAATTCTAGACATCTGCTATACAAAACGATGGCTACAGTAACAACACAAGTATTGTGCACTTCAAAATTTCTAAGAGAATAGATCTCATGTTGTGTTCTTACTGCAAAAAACAAAAAAGAAAGAGACACAAAGAAACTCTGGAAGATGCTGGATACATTTATTATCTTCATCTCGATGATGGTATTAATAAGTGTTTGTGTATATACTAACTAGTCAGATTGCATACATTTAATATGTGCAGCTACTTAACATTTATACCTCAATAAAGGTGTTGAAAAATTTACTTCAGGTCAACATATGCCCACAAACATATACATTTCTAATATATATTTTGTACTTACTATATCCACATAATGTAAGTACAAAAAAGCAAAGAGGCTTTATTACTATCAATGCTTTATTTGATACTAACTACATTAAGTTAAAGAAAAAGACACAACTTTCTATCTTAAAGGAAAAAAATCTGTGTTAATATACTAGTCATTACTATCTTGTACCAAAGCTTATAGCAATGAAATACACAAAGGGAGGCATTTATGTGTCTTTTACAGATATTGATAAATCCAGTAGGCAAAAATCAAACAGAAATTTGAATAATATAATCAAGGTATTTCCAAAGGGATCACATACACACATATTCTTTTCTTAAATCAATGGAATATTTACATAAAAATTCACTAATATAGTTAGCAACAAAGAAAATTAATTAAAGATACTCCATAGACCAGAGTATTTTATCACAGTCCAGTAAGACTGTGTACCAAAAACAAAGAAATAAACACACAAATTCAAAACATTAATAAAAGAGAACAAAGTTTACTCCTGAAAAATTAAGAAACAATCCTCTGAGTATTTCTTAATCATAGTGATGATAAACTCAGCATTAAAATTGTCTAGAAATGAAATAAAGTAACAAATCACAGTAAAACATGAGCCCAACTTAGAGCTAGACTCAGAAGAATATTTGTATCTTTAAGTATTTTTTAATTAAAAAAGGAAGTTTTGATTAAATTATTACTAATAAGAAACTAGTAAAATGAAACTACAACTAAGCCCCCAAAATTGAAAGAAACTTTTTAATAAAGACAGAAACAGAAATTAATGAAATAAGAAAGTAGTAAGATTACATACAATGAATAGCTACTCTTGAAAATGCTGGTTGGTTTGGGTAAGGAAAGAAAGAAAAATATCTTTAAGAATAAAATTTGACCTGATTTATGTAAAATTACGGAAAGTTGCAAGTAATATTATGTATAACTCTTTAAAAATACATATTGCAGGGAGCACTGGGTGTGGTGCTTAAACAATGAATCGTGTAACATGAAAAAAATAAAATTAAGATGTTAAAAAATATAAGGGGTGCCTGGGTGGCTCAGTCATTAAGAGTCTGCCTTCAGGGGCACCTGGGTGGCTCAGTGGGTTAAAGCCTCTGCCTTCAGCTCAGGTCATGATCCCAGGGTCATGGGACTGAGCCCCTGCTGGGTAGGAAGACTGCTTCTCCTCCTCTCATGCCCCCAGCTTGTGTTCCCTCTCTCACTGTGTCTCTCGCTGTCCAAAAAAAAATACACACACACACACACACACACACACACACACACACACATATACGTATATGTGTGTGTGTGTGTGTGTGTGTGTGTGTATAAACTTTGGGAAAATGGTGATTTTGCCACAAAGTAGAGATATTACAGATATTACTTTGATTAAGGAAGAGTTATAAAATAACAATAGACAAATCATCATAAGGAAATTTCCAAAAGTTCTTTTTTAAGAAAGCGCAACTTGAAAGGTACCAGATTCAGATGGGCTTATGAGTTATAGTTTTCTTAAGAGTTACATAAGAATTGAGTTTAAAGATGATGTGTAATTCTGATAATCCCCTATCAAAGAAAAATCTAGAGAGTTCCTCAGGTAATTTTATAAGTAATCACAAATTGTTTTAGTCAAACCTGAGAAATGCATATAAAAATTATAGACAAATTTAATTTATCTTTTTTTAGAATTTTTTTATTTATTTATTTGACAGACAGAGATCACAAGTAGGCAGAGAGGCAGGCAGAGAGAGAGGGGGAAGCAGGCTCCCTGCTGAGCAGAGAGCCCAATGCGGGGCTCAATCCCAGGACCTTAAGATCATGACCTGAGCTGAAGGCAAAGGCTTTAACCCACTGAGCCACCCAGGCGCCCTGACAAATTTAATTTATAAATACAGATGTGAACATGGTAAATAAATATTAATAAATTACATATCAAAAGAATAGGGTGCCACGAGAAAGTTGGGATTATTTTGGGAATGCCAACATTGCTCAATGTGAAATAATCTATCTAAATATGAATAATATATTTACATTGAAAATAACACCTAAATTTTTTAAAAATAAATGTAACAGTAAGTTACAGAAGAAAAAAAATTCATTGTAAAAAATATCCAGTGTGAGTCAAACAGAAATAGTAGGAAACTACCTATACCTAATCTTACTTCTTGACTCAAAACTAATAGCAGACATCATCTTTAAAAGTGAAATAGTAAAACCATTCTCATTGAAATCTGGATAAGAACAGGACGAAGGCTATTATCACTACCTATCAACGCTATAGTAGATATTTTATCTAATTAATAATATTTAAAATAGTCATATCATGAATAAAAGAAAATCAACTTGAAATGCAGATAACATATCTATGTTTTTAAAATACTCAAGTGAACCTAATATATGGAATTAGTAAATCACTTAATTACAAAAATAAATATATAAATCCCAGTAGTTGTCTTTATTCAAACAAATAATATATCAAGAAAGAAAATGGGAAAAAATTTTGATGAAAAGTATGAAATACCTAAAAGTCAATTTAATAAGAAATACATGACATGTAACATAAAGAAATCTTTAATATGTCATAAAAGAACATTAAACAAGATCTTGATAAATGGAATAATAGACCATTTCACTAGATGGTATAAATTAGCAACTTAAAAATGTCATTTCCTTCCAAATGCATATATAAAAATTGTTATCAGGTTTTTAAAATATACTTTGATTCAGATTACTAACTGATATTTTTGGGAAAGAAAATACTAGGCCAATTTCAGTTTTACATAAACTAATATATAAATGGAAATTGGTAAGAAGTGAGAAAGAAAAAAGAGAGTGAGGAAGCATTTGTATCTCCTTCACATTAGAATTTTCTAGAAAACTTCTTTAATCTTAAGAGTATGTTATTAGAATAGACAGGCAAATGTATAAAGGATAAGCAAAACAGAATATAGAGTTCAAGAACAAATTTTTTATAAGGAAATTTAATATATGTGAGGAATAGCACTTGAATTATGTGGAAAAGAGATCTTTTATAAGAATAATTGGATTTTTCCATTTATTCACCTATATCATTGGTGCAAGTCACATATGTAATTTTAAACTAGGAGCCATATTGAAAAAGTAAAAAGAGAGATCAAATTAATTTTAATATATTTTATTTAATTCAATATATTATCATTTCAATATAAAGTGATTATAAAGTTATTAATTAAGTATTCTTTTTTGCTTGTTTGTCCTCCTAATTCTTTGTCATCAGCATCTATTTACACAGATAGCACATCTGGTTAGACTAGTATATTTTAAGTACCCGGGAGCAGCATGTAACTACTGGCTGTCATATTGGATCCTCTCTCCAACTGGTGAGATAAATGCTGCACCCAGCGGCCCCCCTTGTTCTATGAAATCTTGCCGAGTTTAGCCAAAGAGAAGGACCAAGGAGAAAAACCTGGAGTGAAATGAATATTTATTGGAGTACTGGTGTATTTTTTCCTCCCTGTATCTCTCTGCTTGTTTGTGAGTTGGTTTCATCTCTGTCCTGCAGAGTTCTGGTAATAACCGCTCTGTCCCCTGCCTTTCCTGCCCTTTCCCCCAGCCTTGCTTCACCTTTGTAAATACTTGCTTTATTAAACCTTCTAATTTACTCTGTTTGAATATGCCATCTTTTTCATGCCAGGCAGGATCCTAATTGACATAATTATTCAATTTGAAGGATGTAAAAATATACCTCATCACATATCACAGGCAACAGACACACATATACATACACACCAGACACCCCAAATGTATTACAGTTTTCAATATAAAGTATATAAGTATGCATAAGAAAATATTTGCATAATTTTGTGAGGAGAAGCACAAAACTGAGAAGCCATAAAATATAAAGCAAAACAAGAAAACAAAAAAACCTGAAATATTAGATGACATTTATAATTAAGCTGTTTATGTGATTAAATTAGTCAAAAACAGTAAAAAGATTTTTTTAAATATATAAAAATATGGATATCATGAAATAGGCAAAATGTTAATATCTTTAATATACAAAGACCTAGGGATTACTTGAGAGAACCTGAGAAGAAAAATGGACAATAAATATGAATAGAAAATTCACAAGAAATTAAATGTACATGTGAAATGAGAGTATGGAAAGATGTTCAATTTCACTAGTAGCTGGTCAATCACAAATTAAAGTAATAATGTGTCGTTTTTCCCCCCAGTGACAAAATGAGGGATTGTGTAATTTTTTTCCCCCAGTAGCAAAATGGAGAAGATTGATTTCATGCAGTGATGAAAAAAGGCAGCGTCAAAATCACCATCACAGTTTACGGGTGTGAGTGTAAATTTCGACAACCACAGTCTTGGGTGGTAAAATGGCTTTATCTATAATCTTAAACTCAAACTGTGCCTTTGCTTTGCTTCTGAAATCCCCTAATTAGTCATCTACCAGAGTGAGATAAAAATATCAGTACCTAAAGATACGTTTACGAGGATCCTTATTGCTCCACTGCTTATTGCTGAAATACTTGAGGAAAAAAGTCCATCACAGGGGAAGTGTTTGAAGAGGTTGTAGGCAATTATTTTATGAAACAGTGTGCAACTAATAAAAACGGGTTATGTCTGCATGTGTTGGTCTGTTAACAAGGAGAAAATATACAGAAGAATACATATTGTACAATTCTATTTCATCAAAAAGCTGGGGAAAAAGCACAATTACACTGTTGTGTCTTTAGAACACCGCTATGGAAGGAGATGCATTAGGCAATTAGTGTTAATTACATCAATATGTTGGGAATGAAGAGGGGAAATAGGAGACTATATAGAGAGTTACACAGATTAAAAAATAGAACAATTCATTAAAAAAGCAAATACTTTGAAATAAGAATAAAGAACAAACCAGAAACCTACACAAAATATTATTTAATATTTATATATATATATTATTTAATATCTTTCCCTCTATATAAAATATACATCTATCTATACACACAGACACACACACACACACACACACACACACACAAAACTGCTCTTGTTAACATTTAGGAGTCAAGTTCTGTGTAGTCTGAATATCTGAAACTTGCAAAAGTGAAGGTTCCTACTCATTTAGATCCAGCTTTCTAGAAGACTGTCCTTCATCACGCTTTCTACTGTGCATTAAGATCAGTTAAGCCCTCTGATCATTGTGTGCTTCTGCATTTATTAACTGATGTAATTATTTTAATAACTTAATTGATAATTTTGGCAGTAGATCAGTCCAAGTTTAATTCAGGGGAAAAAAAAAACAAACCAGACCTGAATTAGGAACTGTGCTTCCCTGGGTTCTATCTCAAGGAATTGCTTTCTAAATTAGGAGTGCTTAATGTATTCAAGTCTATGCCTCAATCTAAAATGGTATGGGGAGGGGCGCCTGGGTGGCTCAGTGGGTTAAAGCCTCTGCCTTCAGCTCAGGTCATGATCTCAGGGTCCTGGGATTCAGCCCCGCATCAGGCTCTCTGCTCAGCGGGGAGCCTGCTTCCTCCTCTCTCTGCCTGCCTCTCTGCCTACTTGTGATCTCTGTCTGTCAAATAAATAAATAAAATCTTGAAAAAAAATTCGTTTAAAATGGTATGGGGCAACAGAGAAGTTGAGTGAAATTTTGTTACAAGTTATCAGAAGTTTTAATATTTAATAATCCCTTTGGTGTCTTCCCATTCTTTTTTTTTTAAAGATTTATTTATTTATTTGACAGAGGGAAAGATCACAAGGAGGCAAAGAGGCAGGCAGAGAGAGAGGGGGAAGCAGGCTCCCTGCTGCACAGAGAGCCTGATGTGGGGCTCTATCCCAGGACCCTGAGATCATGACCTAAGCCGAAGGCAGAGGTTTAACCCACCGAGCCACCCAGGCGCCCCAGTATTTTCCCATCCTTAAGTGAAGATTTCATTCATTTTATCATAAGTAAGACCATTATTGTTAAATTTGTTTTTTAGATGTTTTTGCACCTGACCTAATGTTACAGCATAATTGGCATGGATAGTGTACGGGGGGCAAGAAAACAGTGATGTTTCCCTGCTCTTCTGAGATAAATGTCATTCAGAAGATAGATAAACAAAGTGCCCTGCCAAACAGAATGCACAGTCTAAATGCAAAACCAGAAGATAATTGGTCTATTACCAGTTTTGACTATCTGATGTTTGAGAACCTACCTAGCTTATCTGAATTCATTTTGCTGGCAATCCACACGAATGTTGCACAGTTAACCAGATAGCATCTTACTCCTGCCATCTGCATTGCCTGGAATACTGTCCTCCCTCAACTTCAATCATACTATTTTTTCTACCTAGTCACAATTTAAATTTTACCTCTTTCCCAGTGATTTCCTTAAATATAGTGATTGGAAATTGAATTTCTTATCTCTTATCTAATACTGTCATGCATTTTTGATAATGGTGTACATGGTTTAACACTCTTAATGCATTATAAATTTCCAGTGGCATTTAGTAGAGCTTTGCACAAATTAGTTACCCACCATGATTTTTTCATAAGAAACATGTTGAATATGAAAAGATTTGCTATCATTTTGTACCATACTTAAGTAATTGCTTTAAAATACTTAAATTCTGGATGTTTTGGGAAACTGAAGATATGGCCCATATTTCGTAACAGAAACTAGTTTATATGAGTCAGAAAGTTGGAAAAGAGAAGATAGTCCACTGATTCTATGTCTATTTTATAATACTTTGGAGACCAGAGAACGTTGGAATCAAGAGATTTGTAAAACATTAGCCCTGCAGCTTTCCTATGTTTGGTTTTCCAGATGGTACATTGCATATAGTGGGTATTCATACAATACAGAGAAGATTAATCAAAAAAGCAAAACATGTAAATGTCTTTTTTAATCATAATTTTAATTCTCTCCTTTCTTCACCTCCAAAGATTTGGATAAAATATTTCCCTGCCTTGGCAGTATTTTTCTTTGGAATGTAAATTCCTAGTGTGGACCAATCACATATCATTCCAGGCCAGACATCTCTAAAATGACTAGCATATGCTCAAGGTTCACCTATGAATTTGTGTTGTGTATTCAGAACCCCTGGTAATTTTAGGCAAACATAGGTAGAGAATCCAAATGAAAATGTTTACTTACCATAGGAAAATAAAGACATATCAATTTTCATTCCATAATATAAAACTTTTTCACCCCTGCCTCCATTTCTACACATCTTCCTGCGATAATTCCCTCCTGTCCTCTCATATATATTAGTCCATATTGAGTGGTTACCTTAAGTTCTATCTCAAAATTGTTTTTTTCCACTTTTCCTTCCAAGATTTTCCTACTCTGATAATTCTTTTATCCAGATTTCCATGTAGTATCTGTTGAATCATTTTCATATATTTATTCTATCGTGTGTATATGTTCTACCTTGTTGGTGTGTTATTTTGCCATTATTTTTAGACTGGATGGTGTCTTTTTTAGAGGATAAGCTTCTAAATATGAGAAACTTTATTCTTTCAGGGTTCTATTTAGGACTAACAGAATAATGGCAGAAAAGATATAATTAATAAAATACATGGGGGTCCTGGGTGGCTCAGTGGGTTAAGCCTCTGCCTTCGGATAAGGTCACAGAGGGTTAAGCCTCTGCTTTCGGATCAGGTCCCAGGACCCTGAGATCAAGCCCCAAATTGGGCTCTCTGCTCGGTAGGGAGCCTGCTTCCCCCTCTCTCTATGTCTGCTTGTGATCTCTCTCTCTCTGTCAAATAAATAAATAAAATCTTAAAAAAATAAAATACATGACCGAGCTAGGATAAAAACAATTTAATGTTGGAGTGTGTGTCTCATCTGGTGAGGTGAAATTGAATTCCGATCATCCTTTTAGTTGGCAGAAACTACATCCCAGGTGCATAATGTAAATTATGTTGCAGAATAGAAAAATATATGAAAAAAGAAGAGAAAATATATGTGAAAAAAGACCAGTATTATATTTAACTAAAAACTAAGGCATTTAAGAGAAAATATGCATGTGACAGACATTATACATCATTGAAAATAGTTGGAATTAAGGATACAAGAACTAAAAGCACATGAAGTTGGGAAGATTCATATAAATCAGGTTATGAAAGCCCTTACGATATTAATTTTTTTAAGATTTTATTTATTTATTTGACAGACAGAGACCACAAGTAGGCAGAGAGGCAGGCAGAGAGAGAGAGAGAGGGAAGCAGGCTCCCTGCCAAGCAGAGAGCCCGATGAGGGGCTTGATCCCAGGACTCTGGGATCATGACCTGAGCGAAAGGCAGAGGCTTTAACCCACTGAGCCACCCAGGCGCCCCACGATATTAATTTTTAAGTCAAGATTTCCTTGAACACCGGATATCTGGCAGACATTGAAACTAATCAGTTTACATATAAAATATCTCATTGAATCTTTGCAGTATCCCAAGAGAAAGGGATTTCTATCCACATATTGTAAAGGTAAAAACTAAGCCTCAAGAAATTGGAACAGCTAAGCCTAAGTAGAGAAGGGAAGTTTGAATGCACTGGCTAAGAAATTGCAAATAACTACAAAGAGAAGGTACCAGGGAAGCAACTGGAACAGAAGAGTGGTAGCGTCCGATCTAGATTATAAAACAGAAACTCTTCTTTTGTTGTTGTTTTTAATCAAAGAATAATAATTGCAAGGGGTGACACAGGTGCATAAAATGTCCCCAAAGGATTTTTGGTAACCTCTCTCCTACCCGGTTGAGAACCAATGCCTCACAAGCATGGTTCGGCGGCACCATGAAGAGTCAGCTTCCCTAATGCATGCTTCAGTCCTCTGTTCCAAGAAGGAGACGATTTGGTGTCCTCGCTGCACGGGTTAGATCAAACTGGTAAAACAGCATCCATTTGCAAGGCACTAATTAGGAAAAAACTGATAAGGTGCCAAGTATTCAGGGTCAAGCCATTAGGATGGTGAGGACATTCAAAATCACTTCACGATGGAAAAGAAATCTGGATGCTTGTTTGAGAGGGGACCAGCAGATGTATCTTCGTATGTTTAAAGTTGTTCCTTTCTTGTTCCTTCTTGGAGGAAATCAGGTGTTTTAGTTTGTTGTAAACATAACTTTCTTCTGGATTCAGCTCAATATAAGAAGGACATTTCGAATAATCGTCTTTGGGATGTTGGAATTGACTGTCATGGAAGTAGGTGAATTTCTGATGACTAGAGGTTTGAAAATATGGGTTGAGCAACCTCTCATCAAAAGTATTATTCCTTTCTGATTTTTCCCATGAATGGAGGAGATACCTTAAATGCCAGGATTTTCTATGTTTCAAAGAAGAGGCAACCCAATGCAAATGAGCTCTTGTATAAGGGAACTCATTAGCTTCATTCATATGAATGGAAGTCAGGAGATAGGTCATGCTTTGGAAATCATGTTATTAAGACCCAAGCAGTTAAGAACCAAAAGTTCATATACCCCTCTTGTCAGGGATACAGTTTGATTTTTCTTTTTTTAAAATTAACATATAATGTATTATTTGCCCCAGGGGTACAGGTCTGTGAATCATCAGCCTGTGAGGCTCACAGCACTCACCATAGCACATACCCTTGCCAGTGTCCATAACCAGCCACCCTCTCCCTAACCCCCCACCTCCGAGCAACTCTCAGTTTGTTTTGTGAGATTAAGAGTCTCTTACAGTTTGATTTTTCTATCTTGTCTTCACTCATGCTGGCTGTAAGTTACATGAATCTTAATTTTTATTTAGACTAGAGAAATCACAGCTGCAACAAAGTGCCCTGTTTCAGTCTCATACCTGTCCCTGAATGTGCTGATCTTGTAGATCTGGGTCATAAACCAATCTCTGACCCATAATCTGTGGAAAATAGATTACAAGAATACCATAAATTTGTCATATCCCACTGAGCAAGGGTTTTTGATTTTTAGCATGCATTAGAATCACCTGTATTACTTGTTAAAACACAGATTACTGAGTATGTCTTCCAGAATTTCTAATTTGGTAAGTAAAGAGCCCAATAATTTTTTTAAGATTTTATTTATTTATTTTGTTAGTTATTTTAGAGAGAGGCAGGCAGGGAGAGGACAAGTAGAGGAAGAGGAACTAGCAGACTCCATGCTGAGCACAGAGCCCCACATGGGACTCGATCTCATGATCCCTGAAATCATGACCTGAGCCGAAATCAAGAGCCAGATTCTCAACCGACTAAGCCACCCAGGTCCCCCAATAATTTGTATTTTAACATTTTCCCAGGTGATGTTAATAATGTTGGTCTACGGACCACACTTTGAGAATCACTGTCCAGACCCCATTTCAGAACAAACGAGAATCTCCGATGACAGGACCCAGGCATGTGTGTTTTTGTAGGTGAATACAAATCATTTGAAATCTTGTTAAAAACAAAATCTGGTTTGGTAGGTCTGGGCTAGGGCTTGAGATTGTGCATTTCTGGTAAGCTCTCAGGTGATAGTCATGGTCCTGGTTCATGGACCTCCCTTGGAACAATAAGCATCTAGACTAGATCCTGATTAAATTCAACTGGGGAGAGAAGGTGTTCCTCTCATGCTGACTTAGTTGTGAATCATTGTCATAAGCAATCAGGACCTGGGAGTTAAAAGCCGACCCCAAAGCACCAGGAAGAGTAACTTTCTTTTGGAAAGACGCTCGGTTGGCAAGAAGATTGGTGATTGGATTTGCTGTGTTGGTCTTTGAGCTCTCTTGTAACTCTTAGTTTCCAGGAATTTTCTTGAGATTCTTTGTGTGGGCTGACACAAAAAAGGACTCCGCTTCGGAGGCTCTTCATAGTTGAGAAATCAACTCAAGTAGAAATACTCGTTTTGTTCATTCAAAAAGAGTCTGAAATCATGACAATCTTCTATTGCCCGGCTCCAGTCCTGGTGTGTTCTAAAAGGAAGTCGCCAGGGGCGCCTGGGTGGCTCCGTGGGTTAAAGCCTCTTCTTTCAACCCAGGGTCCTGGGATGGAGCCCCACATCTGGCTCTCTGCTCAGCAGGGAGCCTGCTCCGCCCCCACCCCCCGCCCACCGCCTGCCCCTCTGCCTAATTGTGATCTCTCTCTGTCAAATAAAATAAAATCTTAAATAAAAAAATAAAAAATAAATAAAAGTCACCAGCATTTTAATCCTCCCTCTCCCTGAAAAACACAGACACCCACACAGCTGTTACCATAAGAAAAGGTAAGGGAACAATTTCTCATTCACCAGTGGGACAGAATCTAGATTATCACAGTAGTTCTTTCTTTCTTTCCTAAAACCTCTGCAGTATTTACCTTTGCCGATGTGTTTTGCTTACTAATAACTGCTGCTCTGGTCTGAATTAATAGATTATTTTTTAAGAAAAGATTTGCATGATAGAGTATCAATAAAGCAAGTTTAAATTCCTAGGGTGATATGTAGAGAGGAAATAGGACAAATCTATCTGGTTATGGTTGACAATTGTGAGCAGACAAGTGAAAATATCTACTTTGAGCGGGGTGGAAATGATGTGCTGTGGAGGGTGAAAAGACCAGAAAATTTCAAGTCCGGATCTGAATGTCTCTGGTCTCTGCTGAAACCTACATTCATTAAAAACGGATAGGAACTATTTATGGACGCTGTCCATTATTAAGAGAAAATGGCTTTGATAATAAATCATTGAGATAAGCACTCTGTTTTGCCCAATACGAACTGGTAGACCTTGATAGCATTTGTGTGATGCTACTTCAAGAGAACCTTTTTTTTTTTTTTTTTAAGATTTTTATTTATTTATTTGACAGAGATCACAAGTAGGCAGAGAGGCAGGCAGAGAGAGAGGGGGAAGCAAGCTCCCTGCTGAGCAGAGAGCCTGATGTGGGCCTCTATCCCAGGACCCTGAGATCATGACCTGAGCTGAAGGCAGTGGCCTAATCCACGGAGCCACCCAGGCGCCCCTACGTCAGGAGAATCTTAAAGCATAAATAAGGGCAAGAAGAGAGCAAGGGCAAAGGAGACCTCTGTCTGTGGATGTTTGTGTTGTTGCTGGGACCCGCTCTCTGATCCGGAAGCATGGCTGGCGGCGTTGAGCTGGGTTCCTTAAGGGCGTCTTCTAATCCTTGGGTAGGAGTTCCCCCAGTAACCCACTATCTTTCTGTGGCGTATTTTATAGTTAGGCATTCAACTTTTTTTTTTTTTAATATTTTATTTATTTGACAGAGAGAAATCACAACTAGGCAGAGAGGCAGGCAGAGAGAGAGGAGGAAGCAGGCTCCCCGCGGAGCAGAGAGCCAGACGTGGGGCTCGATCCCAGGACCCTGGGACCATGACCTGAGCCGAAGGCAGAGGCTTTAACCCACTGAGCCACCCAGGCGCCCCGGCGTATTTTATAGTTAGGATCTGTACGGTAAGCCTCATTAAAAATTACAAATTTTATCACCCCACATTAAAGTGGCTGGTAAGATGATTTGGATGACTTAAGAGAATGGTTAATTACCCATTTCTTACCATTTGCAAGGTCATGGTATCAACTGCTGAGAAGACCAGTATTGGGTAAAGGGCTGACATGAGTTTGAGAGGTTTCTTGAAAAGATCAATGACCTTCATTTGTTGGGGGAGGTAAGACGGGCTCCAGTTCCAGTGGAGGGCAACAATAGCGGCATATGCTTGACCTTTTGTCAGAGGCCAGGCCCAGGAGGAGCTAGTGATCGGAGTAGCAGTACAATTACCAGCTGTGTTATCGTTCAGTCAAGCGGTATGTAGTCTTTATTTAATTTTCAAAACAAGTGCGTGAGATTTTTATTATCCTCATTTTATGAATGAGGGCGCAAACTTGGAATTTAATATTCCAAAATGAGTTGACCAAGCCCATGTATGCCGGAAATAAAATTGAATCCAGATCTTGTGGGCAAGTTGGTACCTTGGAAAACAGGACTACAGATCTTGTCTTGCTCCGAGGATGTCTCATGTGATTTCCTGCGATTGTATTCCTGGAACCTGAATATTTCTACAAGATATTCCTAGATGCTGGGTGGGGGGGTTCCTGTGTGAGTAGGATAGGATTCATAAGAAATCTGGGGTATGTAACTTTAAGCAAGTTTATTTCTTGTAGTACTTAATCAAGAGGGAGATATAATATATAACAATCAACATATCACAGAATATTATCTCAAGTGGAACACAGTTTGGAAAGAGCTGAACTAGGGAAAGAATACAATACCAAGTGTTAAAAACCTAGCCTCCAGTCCTACTTGGAAAATTAAATCAACATCAACTTCCCCAGCCCCTATTCTCCATGCAGGGCAAATTACTATCATTCTTCAATTTTAGCTTTACCAATAGGACAATAATGCTTTCTTAGGTCAGAGATGGAAGAAGATTTTCTTGGTGTCTTAAATATGATATACACAATGTAATTATTTAAATGCATTGGTATTTTATCCTAGAAATTCATGTATATAATTACTATATCTGAAACTTTCCCCAGTTGCCTTTTCTGTAAGTCTATGACTTGGAGCGATAGTTTACCTAAGGAAATGGCTCACAACACTTGGTAGACTTGCTTTTTCCCCTCCACAAAGGATTTGAGGTGACTTATAGCCAGATAGATAGGTATTTGCATATATATAAGAAAAGAAAGCCAAAAAAAGTTAGGCTCATTGGTGAATTTAATGGATCGGGGCAAAAGAGAAAGTAATATTATAGATTGTCAGCCTAAAAGAGTGTATCTTTGCTAAAGTTGAATCTCAACTTGGTTCTTACTTCCTGGTAGCTAAGGAAGGCTCAAGTTGAAGTTTCCAACCTAGCCACTTTGCCTCCTCACTGGATATTGCAGCTGTCAGGGTAGGAAGATGGAATCAAAGATGGGAGAAAATGAGAATATTGCTACGGAAAGAGAGAAGAAACTGCAGAAGTTTAGAGACGAGAGGAAAGAAGCAGAGTGTCCTATCTGCTTGATTCAAAATATTTTAACTCCTGTATCTAGAGACCTCCCTCCAAGACTATCCATGCAACTGACACCCTGGGATAGGGATTACACACATCAAAAATCCCATGACAGGGCGCCTAGGTGGCTCAGTGGGTTAAAGCCTCTGCCTTCGGCCCAGTCATGATCTCAGGGTCCTGGGATTGAGTCCTGCGTCGGGCTCTCTGCTTGGCAGGGAGCCTGCTTCCTCCTCTCTCTCTGCCTGCCTCTCTGCCTACTTGTAATTTCTCTCTGTCAAATAAATAAATTAATTAATCTTTTAAAAAAAATCCTATGACAAGCTGTGTTTTTGCCCTATGAATCCAAGAGAAGTCTGCCAACTGAGACACATAAAAGATAAAAACAATAACAAAAAAAGGTATGTGTTTGCAGTGATTTATTGTATCAACAGAACATACTGAGCACATGGCTAAAATGGGAATTTTTTTACTTTGGAGACTGAGTAAACACTATATCACCTAGAGACTTCAAGGAATTGAAAGACCCCACATCTGGCATCTTTTGTACTGAAATAAGAAATTACTTTTGTTACAACCTGAGAGTTTTGAAGGGGCGGGTGTGGGAGGTTGGGGAACCAGGTGGTGGCTAATAGGGAGGGCACGTATTGCATGGAGCACTGGGTGTTGTGCAAAAACAATGAATACTGTTACGCTGAAAAAAAAATTTAAAAAATAAAGAAAAAAAAGAAATTACTTTTGTTATGTAAGATGTTGTCTCTACTATTCTGAACTCTATAGAATTTACTTGAAGTGTAAGTACCTGAATTCATAGAATAATAGGACTTAGGTTCAAGCAAGTTGTTTAAGTCAAAAGGGGCCTTGCGGGGGCTTACACGTTACAAAGAAGGAAACTGAGTCTTGCTAAGGAGACTTAACATTCTCAAAACAGGTTGATGACAGAGGCAGAGTTTTAGATTTCCGTTTATAAGCAGACTTTTGAGAGACTCTCCACGTGTAATTTTATATCTATGTCTTCAAAGCTGTAGTGTATTTTGTATCTCAAGTCTTCAGAGCTAATTAGAAGTCAAAACAAGAAGGCGTCCAGTGAACATACAAAAGAAAACGGATTTCAAGTGGGTGGGTACAGAAGGAAAAGAAGGGCCTGAGTTTCTGCTGTAAAAAATGTTTTGGGAATGAGGCGAAGCACTTAGAGTGAGTTAATATTTACCATGATGTGTAATTACAGGAATTTGAGCTGATGCTCTTGGGTAAAAATGGTCCCCATCTTTTCAGAAAGCAATTTCTGCTCAGCTATGGGGAGGGAACAAACAAGACCACTGAGAGATGGGACTGAATTATTAAAAGCTCTGTTGGCTTATAAGGATTAATTGTGAGTCCTAAATCAATATTTTATCATTTCAGCTGGTGAAAAATGTATGCGACAGCCCCCCTTTTTGCTAGTGTCCCAGTATAATTAAAAAAGATCTAACCTTCCAATTGGCATCTCCTTCTCCTTATACCCATGTTTTGTTGGTGAGGTTCTCATTGAGTTAGGAACGGTCTCTCTGACCCTCTGTGCCCAGCATCATTGCACCCCTAACTCCACCACATGCACGCAATGGCTTAACTTTACTTAGAAAACCTGTATTGAGACACTGATTGAGGAACGAGTGTTGTGAAGAATGTGATGATGAGAGATACATCGTCCAGGCCCACCAACAAAATGCAGACATCGCCGACATGGAATCCTGCATCGTGGTGTGAATATGTGGGTGGGGTGTAGGGGTTGTGTATGTGTGTGTACTCACGTGTGTGTGCACAAGTGTGCCCAGGTCCAATGGATGCAGCTACGGGGCACAATAACAAAACAGAACACCTAAGCAGCTCAGTCTGATAATATTGTTAGATTTACTATTTACTCAATATTTTCAGAGTAATTTGGAGTCTGGGGTCTCTCCCAGACTCCAAGTTTTTGAAAGTTCTTGAGAATTATTTCACATAGAAGCAGTGTAAACAGACGGATGGGAGCATGAGTTTGGAATCTGAACCCTGCTCACAGTAATAGTTTGGTGACCTTGAGGAAGTTCTTCAACCTCACTTTTAGCCTCTGAAAAAAATGGAAATACAGCTCTTATTGTCCCCCCAGATTTGCTATAAAGATCAATTGATGTAAAGGCACTTGAGAGGCACCTGGGAGGTTCAGATGGTTAAGCGTCTGCCTTTGGCTCAGTTCATGATACCGGGGTCCTAGGATCGAGCCCCACATCGGGCTCCCTGCCTGCTCAGAGGGGAGCCTGCTTCTCTCCCTCCTTCTGCCCTCCCTGCTGCTCTCTTGCTCTGTCTGTCAAATAAATAAAATCTTTAAAATATACTCAGTATTTAAAAAAAAAGCACTTGATATGTAGTGCTGGATATAAGCCCTCAGTAGATTTTATTATTAATCTGTACATATAATTAGGTCTATATTACATGTTTCATTGACTCTGATATGCATTTTTCTATTTTAATATCTTGGAAGCTGGAATCTGAACCAAAAATGCATTGTCTTAAATTCAATGAAGGAAAATTCTATAAAATGGATATTTATAGAACATGCATATATGCATTTACAACGTATTTAGATAACACTTATAATATGTGTTATTATGGGTTCATGAACAGCCCTTATCAGCTACCTGCATATTCCTACCTGGTTTTTCCTTATGGATCCAGTTCACTGTGGTGATCTGATGTTTAGACCTGATTCATGTAATTATGTGGACATTGCAGCTGGCATCAAATAAAACTGGTTGTGTTGCTGTTGTTTCTAGTACCTACACTGGGGTGTCTATCAGTCAAGGTCTGAGGCCTTGAGGAACCCGTGGAGAATAATAATTTCCTTTACTACAAGAGTGATCAGTACTATGCCCCAAATCACTTTAATTTCTACTTACACAGAGCTAATCTCATGGATGCACCTTGTGTCACAATGTTATTAATAACTTATGCCAGCATGGTTTGAGACTCTTTGAACTTTGCAGATTTAATTAATCAACTCTTTCAGGTTTGGTTTGTAAACTGGCCTTCCTGAGGCTCAGACTTCTATCCTGGGGCTAAGCTCAGGCTGGGAGAACCTGACTGTCGGCCATGTGCAGTCCTTGGGGTTGTTCTTCCACTTAGGCAGGTATGGGTGTCTGATCCTTGTTGGCTGATGAATTGTTTCCTAGGTATCCGATCTCCTTCCAAGGTGCCTAGGGTGATGCATAAATGCCATAGCCGAACACTCAGGTTGCAATGTGTGGTGTATAGTGTGGCAGCCCTCGTGTCTCTTGGTCTGTTTTTGCTCCAAGTGCTTGACTTCTCCATCCTCCCCGCTCCATCCTGTATCACAAAGGACTGAACTCTACAAACTGCATTCCCCAAACTGCTTTTCTTCCATCTCGCCCTGGTTTGCTCTGATTGATAGCAAACACTGACAAGAGCTTGGACTTGAGGAGGGAAGGAGAGCCTCAGGTATGTTTGACTCTGTGCTTTGGCACGGTTCCTAGGAGGGACTACGTTCTTTGGATCCACCTCCCACCACTTCTGCCGCCTTGAGGGTAGCCGATCTCTGGGCTCTAGCAATTCCTTCTCTTCCCTTTATCCCTATAGCCCAAGGGTGATGGAGACTTTCTGCTGTTGCTCATTTCTGAGTTGCCTACTGTTCGATATTTTTACTTCCCCCACATCTTTGGAACTAGTTTTCTGTATTAAAATCCTACTATTTACCTGGAATGGGTATTACTTTCCTAACCAAGTCGCATGCAAAAGGAACTGCAGAACCCTGCAGAATCTTGATGTACCCTCACGTGTCTAAACATAGGTAAGACGATATGAGTTTAAGCTGAGATCTGTACTGTATATCATTAACTGATTGTCAGATGTGAAGACAGAGCCATCCAAGATCCATGAAGAATGACAGAACTTTAGAGCGGGCTGATTGAAAAGATGGCAAGGTGGCCGTGGGGAGTGTTTTGTGTATGGCATTCAGGATGAGGGATGGCATTATCAGAAAAATAGCACATTGACGGAAAAATGATTCATTTTGGAGTGTAGGATACTACAGAAGACAAAAGATAGTACAAATTAATAACAACGTCCGAGACAATGTCATTTATTTTGAACCTTATATTTACCTAGCCCTAAGTGGTCAATTTACATTCTGTAACTTTGTAAAAACCTTGCAAAGGAAGTGTTATTAACCACATATGATGTGGAAACTGAAAGTGAGAGATGCGAAGTGAATTCACACAGCTAGTAAGTGGCAGAGCTGGGCTGTCAAATCGCATGCTAGCCCCGTCTGCTCAGCCCATCTGATTAGCCATTCTTGACCGTGGCATGCTGGCTCCCACCTTAGGGCCTTTTTACATTCTTTTATCTTCTGAAATGGTCTGCCCCCAGATCTTCACATTTCTGTCTTTTTCATCATCTAGAAATAGCCCGTGTATTTGTTTTTGATCATTTTCTCCTGTCCCCCCTACGCCAGTTAGAACATAAGCTTCAGGAGAGCAAGGAATAGGATTGTATTTCCTCTGTTATATTCCTGGTAACCAGAACACTGCTTGACACATAGTCGCTACATAGTATCCATTCAGTGAAGGAAAGGACAGCACATAGTAGACCCTTAATAAATATCATGGCTGTTTCCTTTCCCAGTTCCCCCGGGGTGTCCAAAGACCAGCCCCTAAAGAACATTCAAGGACGTATACCATATAACCATCAAAGTTATTCGGTCTGCTCCCAGAACAAGTATTTTTAGGCAAACTTATAAAGAGCAGGCTTTAGAACCATTTCTCCTAGCTACTGTCCTCCTGTAGGCTGAGGAATACGAATCCTACCCCATCAATGATATATATTTTTAGGTAATTAAAGCAATGAAGATGTCTGGGAGCACAACACATTGTATGCCTTCCCCTCTGGGCCTATTCATCTTTTAATTTCTGACTCCAACGAGCAGTTTTATGGAGGAAAATCACATAGGAGAGTGGGAACCCATGCAGAGCCTCATGGAGGTATAAGCTATTTGCTATTTCCAAGAGTGAAATGAGTGAAGAAAAGAATGGAGATTTGACCCTGCTTTCCTATTTCAAGCAAGAGCTGTGTATTTTAAACAGGCTTCTTAATGAGGCATGGGGAGCTCCAGCCAGCACCACCACTTCTATGTGGACACTGCTAAGCGCCTTGCACCATTTGAACTAGATCTACATAAAAGGCAAACACAGGGACATACTCTTTTTTTCCCGGAAATCAGTGTAGCACAGAAGGGTGTTGTATCCGTATGGAAGTTAAATGGTAAACTACTGTTTCTTTACAAGTAAAATGCTGTTTCTTTACAAGACCCTCCCTTGGTGGGGAGGGGTGGGGGTAAGGGTAGAGCTGTGGGAATTTGCCTCTGGAAGGGATAACTTGAGCCTCTGTCCATGTTTAACCCTCTAACTTACTGCCAGTTCAGCTCTAGAGCAGTCTCAAAGGAAGCTCTCTGGGTCTCTTTAAAGATGGTCTTTCATCCAGCTCTGATATCCTGGCCAAGTCCTAGAATGAGCACCTAGGTCATTTAAAAACAAAACAAAAAAACTTAATATTTCCATACTGTTTGGTAAAACTGACATGCCCAGAGCCCCCTAGTTTCCCCGGCTGCCCTGACCACTTCGGCTCCTTCCTGGAACCCATAGGTTCTTCGTGATCTAAGTTGGCATCCAGCCTGGCACATGGGCTGCAGACCTCTGTCTGAGATTGGGGGTGACGGTGGTTGTGGCTGTTAAGTACCTCAACCTGAAAAAAATGCTGATGGAAAATACTCCTGCTTCTGATCAAAAGGGGATGTAGCTCTCTGTGTCCTTCAGTCTTCCCTCACTGTTGAAATCTCTCTAATTCTTTTCAAGACCTCCAATACAGGACTAGGGACAGGGTCAGGGGGCAGTATGGAGTGCAGGCCCAGGAGTCTGCCTGAGCTTTGTTCAAATCCTTCTTGCTAGTTGGGTGAACACCTGTATTGTCATCTCTCACATCTTGCCATCACAGTTTTCTATCTGAATCTCAGGGCCTTCACTGGTGAATTGGAGGGTAGTAATTTGAACATGAAGATAAGAAACAGGAATCAAAGTGACTCACTTGATGCTTGAAAAAGTAACTCTCTTGGAAGGATCTAATAACTTCAGTGTGGGTCCCAGAAATCGAAGGAAGGACTGAGCAACTGAGCATTGGAAAGAGCAAGCACTACACCAGAGCTGGGTGTTCAGAAACACAGATGACTGGACTCCAAATATAATTCCTCCCATATGCATGTTGTTTCAGTTTCTGGAGGAGGGAACCTGGCTGAGCTGGTTTAGGCCTCATGCCTGCCTTTGTATCAAGGGGAACAAGTCCCTTTGATTGGCAGCCCCACAAGAATCTAATGGATTAGTGAAGAGGAACTTTCCCAAAGAAAGCAAAAGCCATCAACAACGGAGCAAGAGATGTCCAGGAGACCGGAGTCCTACGGTCACTCCCAAGTTAATAAATCTCTCTAACCTATCAGTTGCTTAGCTTACCACATCACGCAAACCCTCAAAAAATAGATGACAAGTATGAAATGAATGATAACGATACAGCAAATAGTGTAATTACAGTATCCATAACATTACCAGTAACGAGGTCCATGGCAAATCCAGGATTCATTCTCTTCATCAGAGAATAAAGGATATGACGCTTTCTTTTGGTTGCTAAGTTAAATGACACAATATACATAAAACACTTACCACGCTTTTTTGGCTTGTGCTTAAGCACTCAATTTTATGTTTGTGCATAGGGTCCTATCTCTGCATCTGTTTTATGTCTTTAGCTGACATATATAGGATTATGTATTAGGACTCTAAGAAAATCCTAAAATCTATTATTAAGATAAGTTGGAGGTTGTGTCCATTTTCAACCTTTTTTTGACCCCCTTCTATCTATAAGTGTATTTCTTGAACATCCACGTGAAGATAGAACTGACATTTCATTCCACCAAAAAAAAAAAATTATCTGGGAGACTCTGGGCAAGTATATTATTAGGTTTCCATCATCAATTTTTAAAAGATATGTATTAGAGCATGAGTGGAGGGAGTGGGAGAAGCAGACTCCCCACTGAGTAGGAAGCCTGATGCAGGGCTCCATCCCAGGACCCTGGGATCGTGACCTGAGCCAAAGGCAGATGCTTAATTGAGCCCCCTGGGTGATAAAATTATCAATTTTAAGGTAAATTTATTGCTATTAATTCACAAACTCCACACTGATTATTCAAAGTGGATATTAAGAGCTGTACTTTAATGAATGAGACCAAGACCTAGATAAAAGAACCTGCTTGTGGGTGAGTGTGTTCTACTTTCTGAGGAAGACAAGGTCAGAGGAGGAAGCTTGTGTTTCCGCTTTTTCAGTGAGTTCTTTGGCAGTTGTTCCTTTGCCTTCCTCTCTGTGGACCATCGTGGAAAAGTGGCATGGCTCTCTTCGTGGAGGTCTCTGCTTTGAGTTGGTTGTCTCCGAAGGTAATCGAATGAACAAACTGACTTCACTACAGAAGAACACGTGCCGCATCAGTGTAGGTTCGCATCATATGACGCCTTTGGTGATGTTTCCAGAATACAAGAGCAGAAAAATCAGGCAGACGTAAGCTCCATAATATTAAATTATCTTGAGGTAAATTTGAGCTGAGACTAAGTAGTCCTGATCGTAGTCATTTTCCCCCGACCACTGCTCTCTATTTAATCCAATTTAGAAAATAACAACAGATTGTTTGCCTCTTGCTGCAAACTCAGAAGTGATTAAGTAGTCCCAGTCAATTGATTAAGTAAGTTATGGCACACAGTATAGAACACAGATGGAGCGCCTGGGTGGCTCAGTGGGTTAAGCCGCTGCCTTCGGCTCAGGTCATGATCTCAGGGTCCTGGGATCGAGTCCCGCATCGGGCTCTCTGCTCAGCAGGGAGCCTGCTTCCCTCTCACTCTCTCTGCCTGCCTCTCTGCCTACTTGTGATCTCTCTCTGTCAAATAAATAAATAAAATATTAAAAAAAAAAGAACACAGATACACACTCTGGAGCCATGGATTTTTAGGCCCTATCTTCTGAACATGAGGACCTCTTCCCAACACATTAGTAGGTCAGAAAAGACAGGGTTCAAACATTATGTAACATAATCTTGAATCGTCAAAGATTCTTAAAAATTCTGTATTGATAATCCTTCGTTTTCCAAAGATTCTAAAAGAAGTATGTGCTTCTTTATGAACATAAAAAAAAATCCCTATGGGCTTTTTAAAAAGGCTCCATTGGTCCTTTTATCCAGCCTCTGGATCTTGGTAAGGAGTGTCGCTGGACCTACTCATCCCTCATCTGCCGTCCATCATACACGGCTCTACGTCTCTATGATCGCCTAGGATTACTTCTGTCCGTGAACCAGACCTTCTGGGATTCGACTCAAAAATCTTGCTACTTCCTTAATGAACTCACACTTAGCAGTTCTAGTAGCTTCTCTAATTCATTTCTTCATCTTATGTCTTGAAGTGCATACAGGATGAACTTTCTCTAGGTAGGGTCTGTGATGGATATGGTCTCAAGCCCTCCCAGGCAGCCTTGGTGTCAGCACGGTGCACATCACACCATGGCCAAGAGTAAAGCAACAAGCAAACAAAACTGTACGGTGCTGCCAGTAGACCTCCGCAAGGTACTGTACTTACCTCTTTGGGGTCTACGGAGGTGACTATAACCCACATATTTTCCTTCAAGAAGAGAACAAGGTCAGAAAGGTGATCGTGTGATAAGAACACGGATGACTCCTACAAAGGACAGAAGGTGTAGGTTCAGTTGTCCTAAACAAAGGTCTGAAAGATTCAAAGGAGGTCAAAGTCTTATGGTTTACTGAGTTTCTGGGGATAATTTATGTGGGATAATTTATGTGGGATTTATCACTCAAGGTGGGACTTGAAGGAGGTAGAATTTGGCAAGCAGAATGGGCACTTCAAAATGAAAGGCATGAGTAATTGGAAAGTATGGATAATTTCCAAAATCTGAAATATGTTTGGGTGCCAGGGGAAGTTGGGCTTGACTGCCTCATGGGGAATGGTGGAGATGGTGCAAGATATTTAGCTCATGGTCCTATAGCACAGGGTACTTACTCCAGGACAACTTATTCTCCAGTTGGTAGGAACAAGAAACCACAAGTGGCTTGATAGTCTTAGACTGAGTGGACGTTTCATTTATATATTAAAAAAAACCTGGGGATGGGGAGACCAATTAAGTGGTCATTCTAACAGTTCATCCAAGACACAAAGAGGGTCTTTACAGTGATAGGATTGGAAATAGACTGAGATGGATGGAATCCATAGGTTGAATTCTAGCATTTTGCAAGAGTTTTTACATAAAAACATAAGGTTTTTTTCCAACCTGTATTTAACTTATCTTTCCCAGAATAGCATATTTCCAGGCCCACCTACCCGCATGTATTTCTGCCATTCAAATATACAGTTCTGGCTAATTCTGAATCAATCTGTTCTTTTGCTTTGTACATGCTGTGTTCAGCATGTCCTCTCCCAGCTAAGATGTCCTCTCCCAGTATTTGTGGACTCCTGCGGATAGTTTCTCCATTCTAAATTTCCCCATGGTATTTTTTCATATCTCTAGTCCTTGACGACACATGATAAGTTCATTAGATGCATATCTGCCTCCCTCACTAGACTATGAGCTCTCAATCCCAACCTAAAGATATCTGCAAACTTGAAGAGATTTTCTTCTAGCTCTTCCAAGTCATTTCCCCAAATATTCAACAGGACAAGACCATGGCTTTGTCACACTCCGAATTCATTCTATTTAAAATATTTATGGTGCACTGGCTGTGCTCAGTCTCCCAACAGATGCTGTGGAGGATTTGGAAAAAAATAAAATATGGGATCCCTGTCCTCAAGTTCCTCATCCAATAACAGGGAATCAAGAGCAGCACTTGTAAAAACAGTAAGAGGGCAAAACACGGTGTCGCATAATTAAGAGTTTAATCGTGTGATGAAGATGTATAGAGATTTAAGGGGATGGCAGTTGGTGAGTTCTGAAGAAGTCAAGGATGTCTTCATGGAGGAGATGGAAAGAAACAAAGGAGAAATGATGAAGACACTGGAAAGTGTTTCCTAACTATACCCCCTTCTCTGATTCCATTCCTTTGTGCCATGTTCCTGTGGGACTTGGCCAGGACAGGTGGAGACATGGATGTACAGTGGCTCAGAGTTAGGATATTTGGGAAGAGGGGACACAGAGTGTGCACATTTCAAAGGTAAATAAGCAGGTTTTTTTTTAATGGGAAAAATCAGCCTAATACATATCCCGATATTTTTGTCTGAGGTTAGAATAGAGTTCAGCTGATTTAACTACTGTCTTTTTAATCATAATCCATAAAATAGCTGGTAAATGAGGAAGAAAATAATTTCTTTATAGTAATTACTAAGAAGTCCTTGTATCTAAATTCTTTGTTTTGAAGAGCTCAAAGCAATCAGATATTCAGAGGTGAACTTAAGATATTAAAAAAAAATACATAAATAACTATAGAGATACACAATAATCCTAATATTTCCTTGGAAGGATTTGGTTTTATTTACTCTTTCCAGCTTATCATTCTAGAATCAAAGACAGTGTTTGCACATAATAAAAATCTGAATCAAATCAGTTATCCCCAGAATTGAGATGTGTTTGTTTCTAGCATTAAAACAGCATAATGTTAACATAATGTATTAAATGAAAGGTTATCGCCAATGGAAACCCACTGCAGTACTGTACTTTCTTTCCTTTATAACAGCTTTCTTCTTTAAAAAAATAATGCAGTGTTTATGCTGTGTTAGAATCCTAGTACTTGAGAATTAATAATTATATGGGCTTGAGGTTGCGCTGACTAACCAAAATGAGAAGGTAGAAGTAAATTTAGCACTTCAGTCTTAAGTAAGGTTTGCTGACTCATTTCTGTGTGTTTGACAAACACTCCCAATATGACATTTTATATAAATACATGTACACCTGTGATTCTTTTTTTCATGTAATGCACTATATTTTACCTTATATAATTACCACAATTAATAATAAAACTGAGTGGGGGGCAACGGTTTACCTATAATATTTAGGTCAATATGAAGCGTTTTCTCTTAGACCATAATCTCTGTGTATGATTGAAGAAGTATGTGGATTGTCAAGGTTACTATAAAACAACAGTCAGGTACAAACTGTAAGCTTTAAACGTCTTACGTGTGAGCTTTTCTCCACCTTCCTCTACTGCCTTTTGTCCACAAGGTGGCACTCTCTAGGTATGTCTAAATTCAAGCCTTTTAAATAAAGATGCATCAAAATAGAAATCTTCCCCAACCAGCCTCCATTGTTAAAAGCCTTCCCCCTAAAAGCCAAGTAAATCCACTTAATGCAGTTTAGAAAAATAGTATAGTTAAATGTGTCACATAGATCAGCAACAAGGTGTCATTCTTTATATCATGAATGTATAAAGTCTTTAATTCTGGATTAGTCCATTTAGGTCTGATATTTATTCCCAGGTATGAACAGGAAAGCAGGTTGCCCCTACCAAATCTGATTAGTCTTGAAGTCTCTCTATTCCAGCTTGTTTGTTAGGAAGTCCACAGGCGCATTCCAGTGGGGGGAGTTTATGGAAAAAGAAGGGGGTTGTCTGCTTTGACAGCAGTGACCATATATCCCAAATTTGCCAAGACAAAGATAACCTGAAATAGTTAATTTTGATTACTCCACCTGGATATTTATATTTCTAAAGTTTATGTTCCACATTTTAGATTTGAAAATAGATTATTTTAAAGGCAATCTTGATTTACTTTTCAGCCATGGAGACCTGACTCTTTCAAGAGCATGAAAACTGGTACTTGGTCCCTATTTAGTATTTGCCCTGGGAGATGCCTTGTTCACTGACTAGCGTAATAGTTCAAGGATGTGACTCTGGTTTCTCAATTTTAGGAACAAGTCACCCTTATCAGCTTTCACTTCCTCTTGTGTACCTGTCTCAAGAAAGAGATCCTAACCCTTGGCTTGAGATACTTTGAAATTGAACTCTCAAAAATTAGAGCACTCACCAAAAATGATGTCCTTGCTCTATGGTCTGGTTCTTCCGTGCAGAATTTGATTGTATTTTCTCTTACCATGGAATAATTATGAAATAAACACATTTTCAGTAGAGAAAACAATGTATTTTCTATGCCATGCAACCGAGAAGGCAGACTCTGGGTAGTGCTTACAAATAAGGGTGTCAGAGAGCTTCTAGCCCTTCCCCCTCTCCCTTCTGTGTATGAAAGGAAACAGATCTAGTGAGAACCAAGGATTAGCTGAAAGTTACACAGTAACTGTTGTCACTGAGACTGGTTAGTGTCATGGAACAGATAATGTAAGTAACAGGTTAGTTACAACCTACCTTTGTGGTTTTTGCCCATTATTTAGGTATATATATATATATATCAATGACAGATCCTACATTTTGTTAATGTGGGTGATGAGGACTTCTTATGTTTCAAAACATTTTTGTTTTTCTGATAAATGGAGCAAGTGTTTAAAATGTCCATGAGAAACTCATGCCTGAAATTAACTGAATATAAATTAAAGGAGGAGGAGGAGACCATAGAAATTCTCAAATACCAAATAATGTGGAGTGGGTGGTTATTACCAGAGATTGAGAGAAAAAAAAAAAACATTAACTGAAAAATGGCCTTGGACAGAAAGGCATCTTGTAAAATTTCATACCTTCAGTGTCCTCCCTGGCCCTATTGTGAAAATGACAACTGGGAGGGGTTATTGTCTTGCAAAATAGAGTAGATGTAATAAAATGGGAAAGAATTTTGCTCTGGGAAGCCTCATATGCATATGGTATTGTGAAATGCATTACGGCCCCAGCATAAATAACCTAGGTCTAAGTGTACCTGATAGATGTTTGCAGGTGGTAGTGTAAGTGGAAAGTAAACAGAAGGACTTGACTTGATTTAAAATGAGGAAATTTGATACAACAGACCATGATGGAGAGGTCAAATTGGAGAACAGAGGTTACAGAGCAGAAACAAATCAGCATGAAGAGATGGAGATGTGTGCAGAGACAAGTGAACTAATCAGCCAAACACTAAATGTGTTATACACGGGGCTCTTGTGCAGGAAGGAAACCTGCTATGTGACCTCAGGGACTGCAAGAGGACGGCAGAAGACAGGTCACTTCTTACTGATAATCTTTTAATCTTACTCGGGAGGAGAGATGTCAGCACCGAAGAAAATTAGATTTTAATACAAATATTAACAAAAGACAATAGGACAAAAATGGCACAACATAGCATATGAAGAATTACAGAGACAGATCACATTATCATGTCTGAAGATCCTCACCAACATGAAAGGGACAGATGAAACTAAATCCATCAGAAAGGACGAATACCCACCATTTACCTTGACATGGGTGGAACTGGAGGGTATTTTGCTAAATGCAGGAAGTCAGTCCGAAAAAGAAAATTATCATATGGCTTCACTCATATGTGGAACAAAAGGAATAGTGAGAGGACAATAGGGAAACGGCAGGGAAACTGGAAAGAAATCAGAGAGGGAGACAAACCCTATGAGAATCTTGAGTCCCAAGAACAAACTGAGGGTTACGGAAACGTAGATGGGTGGGGGGGATGGGGTAACTGGGTGATGGGCATTAAAGAGGGCACGAGATGTGATGAGCCCTGGGTGTTATACGCACCTGATGAATCATTAAACATTATATCAAAAACTAATGATGTACTATACGTTGGTGAATTGCATTTAAATAAAAAATTAAATCCATTTCTTGGACAAGATTTTATCCAAGTTTTTATTCAACTGCTTGAATTCTGATAATAATTATTAATCATTAACTACAATGTGGATGGTGGGGCCTACTTATGTTTAAAAACATTTTCTTGGTATGTGGAATAGCTGACTGAAACATTGAATTTAACACCATGTAAGGTAAAATGAGAGAGACATATGGATGCCTTTGCTTCCATATCTATGACTTTCCAGATTTCCTGCTGCAGTGTTTGATCTCAGGGATTATTAGCTCAGAAGAATAAGCTTTCTAAGTCCTTTAATTTTAAATGTTTATGTTATTAAAACAAAGAAGAAGGTTGCTAAAAATAGAAAAAACAGTTCCTACACTAAAAGAACGTAGTCTGAATACCAGTATTTTTTAAATTAACTTTTAGATTCCCAGGGAGAATCACACCTTAAATTTTTAAAAAAATTGTCAGTGGTAGTTAATTATGTACAATCATTTGTGACATTTCAAAACATTTTAAAGGCTATAATTCACTTTGGTTCAGGCTGAAGAAATTATATTTTTCAAGGGAGCTGTTTTACAAAACCCCATATTTATTTATTTATTTATTTATTCATTCATTCATTCAAAGAGAGAACATGCATGAGTGGGATGGGGGAGATGGAGACAGAATCTTTTTTTTAAAATATTTTATTTATTTGATAGAGAGAAATCACAACTAGGCAGAGAGGCAGGCAGAGAGAGAGGAGGAAGCAGGCTCCCTGCAGAGCAGAGAGCTTGATGTGGGGCTCGATCCCAAGACCCTGGGATCATGACCTGAGCCAAAGGCAGAGGCTTTAACCCACTGAGCCACCCAGTCGCCCCGGAGACAGAGAATCTTAAGCAGGCTCCACGCCTAACACGAAACCTGATATGGGGCTCAATCCCTTGACCCCTGAGATCATGATCTGAGCCAAAAATCTAGAGTTGGCTACATAAGCCACTACGCCACCCAGGTGCCCCACAAAACCCCTATTTTGAAAAATGGCTAAAATGCTCACTCAAAGAACAATTGTTGCCATTGTCTCTCTTATTGTTACTATTCCTCTATTTGAGTACCTAGATCAGGTGCTGTATGTAAGTCAACCCTAGCTGATAAATTTGCAGTTTCAACAAATCCCACCAAAGATGGGAACCGTCAAGCTCAGAGAGGTAGCATCTTCTTAGAAAATGGCTCAGCTGAAGTTCACTCCAAAATCTCCCTGATTTCCAAATCACTGCTCTTTCCACTGGGTTGTGCTGCCTCATTAGGGAGTAGCATACTGGGAAATTGTCACATGACAAGTGTGTGTTTGTGCGTGTGTGTGTGTGTGTGTGTGTGTGCACACCTGTGCTTATGTAAAATTTTTGATCTTTTAGACAAGTCCCTAATCAGCTTCAAGATTTGGAAAAAATCGAGATGCAGGTTAGAATTAAATGATACAGGGGCACCTGGGTGGCTCAGTCATTAAGCTTCCGCCTTCGACTCAGGTCGTGATCCCAGGGTCCTGGGGTCGAGACCCGCGTAGGGCTCACTGCTCTGCTGCGAGCCTGCTTCTCCCTCTCTCACCCACCCTGCTTGTGTTCCCTTTCTCATTGTTTCTCTCTGTCAAATAAATAAATAAAATTTTTAAACAAAAAAAGAATTAGATGATACATTGTTCTTTCCTGATCTCGATCTATACTAGCCGAATTCCACTCCAGAAGAGAAACTCTGACGGCATACAATTTGTTGCCATCAGCTCTTGGACATCTTTTCATCCCCATTTAGTTTTAATGACTACATAGTGTCTGACCCAAATCAGGTACTCCAACGTCCTTGAAAGGCTGAATGCTATTAATCTGTATTTATATCTCATAGTTCCACAAATAACACTTGTTTTGCCTCAGGTGCCAAAAAGCCCAAAAGCACATTGAATTTTATTTATTGAAAAATATATTCTTAGGTGTACTTACAAGTAGACAACAGTTTAAAGCTCACTTATACTGAATTTTTAAATGCTTTGTCAGACAATTATATAATCTTAAGATTTATAAGGGTCCTTAGAGATAATATAGTCTGAGTTTTTCATGTTATCCAAGAGTAAAATGAACCTTTGAGAAATTAGGACACCCTCAGTTTAAAATTAAATAACATCTTAAATTTGCCAAGGAAATCTAGAGAATTCACATAAACATTCCTGTCAATAATGATAGAGTTTATGTTGTCTGTCCTTTCCTTTATGTGTTGTGGCTGAGTATAAGACAGTGTTGATGGGAAGTGGAGTCAGGGAGATCTGATTTTGAGATCTACTTCTGGCATTTTCAACATGTGGCTTGGAGTATATTGTATGATAGTCTCTACCCAAGTTTCTTTTCTTTTTTTTTTTTTTAAGATTTTATTTATTTATTTGACAGACAGAGATCACAAGGAGGCAGAGAGAGGGTGGGGGAAGCAGGCTCCCTGCTGAGCAGAGATCCCGATGCAGGGCTCGATCCCAGGACCCTGAGATCATGACCTGAGCTGAAGGCAGAGGCTTTAACCCACTGAGCCACCCAGGCGCCCCACCAAGTTTCTTTTTTTATATATTGGATGTTATAGTTATCCCAAGGGACTCATCCATTCACTAATTCATTCATTCATTCATTGTAGAGAGGTCTAATTTTTAAAATTTAATTATTGAAATATAATTGACATGTTATGTTATTTTAGTTTCAGGTGTAAAATGGATATTGATTCCATAATTTTATGCATTACTCAGTGCTCACTAGGGTAAGTGCAGTCACCATCTATCACCATACGTTAATACAATATTGTTGATTGTGTTTCTTATGCTATATTTTTATCTCCACAACTTATTTATTTTATAACTGGAAGCTTATGCCTCTTAATCCTGTTCATCTAGTTCACCTGTCCCTCTATCCACTTCCCCTCCTGCAAACATGAGTTTGTTCTCCGTATTTACCAGTCAGGTTGGTTTTTAGATTCCACATATAAGAGAAATCATATGGTATTTGTCTTCCTCTGACTTACTTCATTTAGTATAATATCCTTTAGATTCATTGATGTCCTCACACATGGCATGATTTCCTTCTTTTTATAAGTTGCATAAGTTTCCTTTGTGTGTGCGTGTGTGTTCACCACATCTCCTTTATCCATTTATCTATTGATGGAAATCGAGTTTGCTTCCATATATTGGCTATTATAAAGAATGCTGCAAATAGCATAGAGGGGCATATATTTTTTGAAAGAGTGTTTTTGTTTTCTATGGGTAATTAGTTGTGGGATTGCTGGATTGGATGGTAGTTCTATTTTTAATTTTTGAGGAACGTCCCTCCATACTCTTTTCCATGGTTTTGTACCAATTTATATCCCTACCAATAGTGTAGAAACTATTTTAAATATCGAGTGATGTAATACATGAAAAGAGCATAATACCCAGTCTTGTTTGTACTAAAATTTCAATAAATATCAGTTTTGAGTACTGTTGTTTCACCAGTCCCTGTTTTTTTTTTAAATTTAATTAATTTATTTCTTTTTTCAGCGTAACAGTATTCATTGTTTTTGCACAACACCCAGTGCTCCATGCAACACCAGTCCCTGTTTTTATTAGTTCTTTGACTATGGAGAAATACTATAATCTCTCTACAACAGATTGATACAAAAAGTCGTAGCAATTCCTGATCTGTCTACTACAGCATGTGCTCTTTCTTTCTTTCCTCCTTTCCTCTTTCCTTTCTTTGCTTAAAATCCATCCCTTCAACCCACTTCTGATGTTACAGCAGTAACAGTACTGCTGTTGTGGACAACTCGGTCCACTAGGTGATAGGGAACTGGAAGTCACTGCAAAGTTTCTTCACTTTTCTGCCCCAAGGCTTTCCTGCCACTGGAAGCCATTCCACCTGGCCTCAAGTGTAATGCAGAAGTGAAGGGGTGTTAACACATACACTCCATCAGTGGGATGTGGGTGTTGGTGGATAAATGTGCAGTCTCCAGTCCTTCAGAGGAACAATCATGAGACCCATTTTACAGTGATCCTTCAGGATCCCCAGGATTTTAACCCCAACTGTTCACAGCAGTGATTAACTTGATTATACTTTCCTTTACTGGCTTTTATCCTTCCTTGCCTTTCTGTCTCTACTCGCTCTTATCATCCTATTTAGAATTTTATCCCAAATAGACTACCTTACCTCTAGGCAAGTCTTTGGTTGAGGCTCTGTTTTTGTTTTTGTTTTAAGATTTATTTATTTGACAGATAGAGATCACAAGTAGGCAGAGAGGCAGGCAGAGGGAGAGGAGGAAGCAGGCTCCCCGCTGAGCAGAGAGCCCCATGCGGGACTCAATCCCAGGACCCTGAGATCATGACCTGAGCTGAAGGAAGAGGCTTAACCCACTGAGCCACTCAGGCGCCCAGAGGCTCTGTTTGAGGGTAGTTCGTCAAAGATCTATTACATTGCTTTCAGTTACCAAATTAAAACAGGGACAACAAGAGGTTTTACTGATGGGAAAAAGGAAAACATCCAGAAGAAGGATTAGTTTCATGTGCATCTTCAAGTCTTTTTTTTTTAAACCGCATTCCAAAGATTTGTTTTCTTTCCTTTATTCCTCTAGGCCTCTAAAATATCTTCTTCAACCTGTTGTTGATTTTCTTCATAGTCTCAAGATGGGTTTCACTGGCTTCCAGAGCCAGATCATTTTTCATTTACATGTGGTATGAAAGAGGCAATAGTTTCATCCCGGGAGGCTTAGATGTCAGCATGGGTTGTTATGTCCATGGTGGTACCAATCACTGTGAATAGGGAAATAATATATGCTGACTGGCTTTGACCGATTCCCGGGTTTTACCCTAGATCTAGGAAAGGAAGCACTTTCTTGAGATTTGCATAATTTATCTAACAGAAAGTGAAACTTCTGCAAAGGTTAAGTCACTAGGGGGATGCCAAGGAGGTAAACAAAAATGTCTGCTATTTTACCCCACATGATGATGTTGAAATTATTATTATCCAGCTCCCTGCTCAGCAGGGAGTCTGCTTCTCCCTCTCCCACTCCCTCTTCTTGTGTTCCCTCTCTTGCTGTGTCTCTCTCTGTCAAATAAATACAATCTTTAAAAAAAAAAAAAAGCAAGCCTGTGAGAAGGCCAAAAATACCATGTAGAACAACAGCTAAAAAGAGTTGAAAGTGAATATCCATTTAGACAGCTGTAATTTGCTTTACAAACATCAGTGGTTGTTGTTAGAATTTGATTTTCCTTGGCAGGGGCATCTCCTGAGGTTCTATCCCTTTGTCTTTAATCCAGAACAAGGATTCTGTATGCAAAAATGTCTCAGAACCACTCCCTTGGTGTTCAGTAAGAGTTGTCCTCTTTGTAAGCTAGGATACTCCGGCAGAAGTTCATGGGTAGGGAATCAAGAGAAATTTTTGTATACGTAGGAGGAGCACGGCAAATCTTCCTCTGGGCAAGACTGGATGTTCACAGAAGCAACTGTTAGGCCTCAGCTGCTACATGTAGGTGAAAGGGAATAGGATATAGTTAGTATGGGCTCAGGCAGTTATTTTAGTAACTGCTCCATACCACACATGGGCCAATCTGCCGTCTAGGAGACTGTTCAATTTCGTCCCTCCCAAGAGGAAAGAAACAAATTGATTCCACAGGAAACCATACAGTCTACCCTAAACACAACATGAATCCTGTTCTCCACATCTAAAAGCCATCGTAAGGCACCAGTTTGGGAAGTAACTGAGACTTTTTGACCATAAACTGTAATTTGTTTGAAAATACCATTGTTTTAGGGGCGCCTGGGTGGCTCAGTGGATTAAGCCACTGCCATCGGCTTGGGTCATGATCTCAGGGTCCTGGGATCGAGCCCCGCATCGGGCTCTCTGCCCTGCAGGGAGCCTGCTTACTCCTCTCTCTCTGCCTGCCTTTCTGCCTGCTTGTGATTTCTCTCTCTGTCAAATAAATAAATAAAATCTTTAAAAAAAAAAAAGAAAAAGAAAATACCATTGTTTTAGAATACCACTTCTAAATCTGAGGTCCAACACCATACAAGTTCATAAATAAAGCAAGTTTTAAAATACGTGGTACTTTAGAACAAGGAGATCCCAAATGGAGTAGAAAATGTCTTATTAAGTAATATGATGGCCGTTTCAGATGCTAATAGTGCTGATCAGAGCACAGACAGAATCTTTGGAATAAATGGAGGTGAGCAAAACACCGTAAAGTTGGCCAATAAACGTTTTTGTAAACATTTTTCTTTTCTCCCTAATAAAAGAATGTAGGATTTTGTGTTAAGGAACAAATAGGAGAAAAAATGCACTAATCCAGGGAAAAGAAATAGGTCAGCATTAATCCTAGCCTTGCTTTATAGCGATAAATGTGTTTTTTAAAATGACTAATTGAATACATGACAAGAAACGACATTCCTGGAAAATAACTAGCAATTGAAAACATATCGCTACCTTGCAGAAAGCCAGACTCATAGTAACTCATACTGAAACACAGAGTAAGGATTGGTAAACCACAGCAATAACTCAGGTTGTTGTGAAATGGCTGAGAAAAGTGCCTTTACTTTACGTTCGGCATCAACCTTCTCTGATCCCTCCTGCTTTTGCAGGATATCACATGTGATGCCTCTAAGGAGGAAGAAGGCATGAATGTTTCAGAATATGGTAGTCAGAGAAGTACACAAGGCAAGAAAAGTAAAGACTTGAGAAAATACTTGAATTAGATATTGTCAATGTTCGTTACTTGGTGGTTCCATGTGAAAACCCTCAAAGAATCACTTGATTTCATTAGTCACACCATGTCACTAGAGATATGGCAGCCCGACAAAATCTGGATCAATGGTATGGGAGAAACATTGTAGGGGAGATGTTCAAAATGCCACAACATAAGACATGTTCTGTGCAAAGGGAAGAGCAAGTACAGTAAGAGCTCAGAGATGAAAACTGTTATCAGTTTATTCTACATTGTTCTGGAGGACACATTCAGAACCACAAGGAAAAGTGATGAGGTAGTTGATTTCTGCAAAATACAAAGAAAAACTTAATACCAGTGAGAACAATCCGAGAATGGAAACTCTGATCAGATCCTTGTCAATGAATATGGTCAGAGATCCCATTCTCCCAAGATTCTATTTAGGATCAAGTTCAGAGTTCAACTAAATAACTAGAAAGGCTTCAAAGTTTCCAGGAGAAAAAAGTTTTTACCTTTGCTATTGTAAATATTTTTTATTTCTTTGGTATTTTGGAAATGAGGGATTTTTTTTTTTTTTTTGAAACGCTTGAGAAATATGTTTGATATGGGAGACCTGAAAGCACAAGAAATTTCACTGAGGTTCTCAGAATTTCTGAGTTACAGGATAAATTTATTGGCTTTTTATTCTGAAAGTAGATTTTCTCCAATTGATGCTTTCAACTCTTTTTAGCTGTTGTTCTATATGATATTTTTGGCCTTCTCACAGACTTGCTTTTTTTTTTTTAAAGACAGAGAGAGACACAGCAAGAGAGGGAACACAAGAAGCGGGAGTGGGAGAGGGAGAAGCAGACTCCCTGCTGAGCAGGGAGCTGGACATGGGGCTCGATCCCAGGACACTGGGATCATGACCTGAGCCAAAGGCAGATGCTCAACGGCTAAGCCACCCACGTGTCCCTCACAGGCTTGCTTTTATTCATGAGTTGCACTTCCCTGTTTCCTTGCATGATTCAGGATTTTTTCCTTGAAAACTGGACATTTTAAGAAATATATTCTAGCAACTCTGGATCCTTATCTCCTCTACCTTTTGGGACTTACTGTTTGCATATTTAGTTGCTTGATAATTTGACTAGTGTATTTGATTTTTCTAGTAGTGTGAAGTCTCTAATGTTTCTTCTGGAAGTATGCTGCCTTGGGCATGCACAGTCCCCTTGAGCACCTGAGGTGGTCACCCTCTATCAATACCATACCCATTTGCTTTCACAAATTGCTAAATGATTGTTGTATTTTTTGCAACAGTATACGGAGGCATAAATTGTTACATGGTCTGATCCGATTAAAGTAAGTTCCCTTTACGGGGACAGTCTCTTGCCAGTCTTGGTGGTAGTTCTGACCCCGAAGGTTCTCCTTAATTGCCTCTTTCACTGGTTCTCTCAGTTAAAATTCTTTCCTGTTTACAGTTTTTATTTGTTTGTTTGTTTGTTGTTTGTGGTGGTGTTATTAAGGTCAGAGAGCTGCTGATCCTTAATTGTTTATTTAGTGATCTCCTTTGTGTTCAAAAATGCCCATAATCTCTTCCAAGTTAAGTGAAACTTAATTAGGAAAATTTGTGAACTCTGTGCTTACTGTCTGCCTCTCCTACTGGACAGAACCACTGTGCCACACTGAGTCTGGGCGGGGGTAGAAGACAATTGCCCACTATTCCTAGAGTGACTACCTGTTCAGCAAGTGGGGCTCTGGGCAGGAAAGTAGCCCCTGGACTTCTGGACTTGCCCTTTTTGGCATGGAACCTCTGCCCTGATGTGAGGTGGGCAGGGGCGTTTGGGATCAGGCTTCCATGGCCTGCTGTGCTTGAAGTAGAACTTCAGCTATATGAGTGGGACTGGGTGAAGGAAGAGACCAGTGTTTTTGGCAACAGTTCCCTGAAAAGGGTTTCTACAGTTCACAATTGGGGTGGGATGTGGGTGCCCTTCTGGGTCCTACAGTAGCCCTAGACTGAGAGCTAGTAGATAGGAAGACCTATCTGCTTTGCTTCAAATGCCTAATAGAGCTTCCATCACATTGAGCTGGGTGTGGAGGGGAACAAGATGGGAAATGATACTGAATCATGATTTAAATGCCACAGATTCTTGCCGCTTTTATCTAGATGTAGTAGATTGTCTTGAACAAATGGTGATCCATTTGCTATATACATTTATGACAATTTCTAAAGCCTTTAGATGGTTAATTTCTAAATTTTTCATTAAATATTTTCTTGACTGGATAAGAGTTGTCATGCTAGCATTTTAAAAGTTAATTTCACTGGTAGATTTTAAGGTAATAGCTTGTCTTTTATATTCTGCCATTTTACCACAATGTGTAAATTGGATGTGCTGGCATTTCTTATCTTAATGTATCATTTTCTTCGTCAATCTTAAAGCCCTCTCTCTCTCTCTCTTTTCCAGTTTGGTGATACTCTCTGTCACTATGGTTTACAATAGTGCACCTTTTTATTTATCCTACTCCTTTCCTTCTAGAATATTTAAGGAATGTTAAGGAACTTCCATGTCTCCATATCTCCAAATCTGTTTTTCAACTTCTCTAGTTCAGATATTCTCAAATATAGCAAATATCTGAATTCCCTGGAGAATTTATTAAAAGATAAATTGCTGATCTGTACCCCCAGAATCTCCACTGCCATAAATGTAGGGTAGGGCTAAAAAATTTTATTTCTAACAAATTTTCAGGTGATACTGATACTTCTGATCCAGAGACCACACTCTGAGATCTGCTGTTCTAGTTCTTTTATCTCTTTAGTGAACTTCAAATGATTTCCTCAAATTCATCTTTCCATTTACAGATCTCTCTTTAGCAGTGTCAGATTTGCTATTAAACTCATTCTCTGTAGTTTAAATTTCAGGTGATTAATCATAGTCCCCTGTCTTTTCATTGTGGTTTATTTTCTTTATTTTCAGTCTTTATCTCATTTTAACCTACTTATTTTTGACCTTTTTATAGACCACCCCATTACATCAAGTTCTTGGATACTAATTTTTTTGTTGATGGGCTAATAGACTGTCCATTATGTAGGATCACTTCCTCATTTGTTAGTTTTTGTTTGTAAATTTTGATGTGAGATTACCCTTGAAATAAAGTATTTGCTTATGGAAGTTTTGTTCATGCTGGTCATAGTCATAGTGGGTTGTGTATAATGGGTGAAGTGTGGAGTTTTACTTTTGACAGGAGCTTGTAAAACTTCATAAACTTGGACCATGACTTTGCGGAACTCACTACAGCTCAAGCTTTATCTTTGCTAGATTTATGGTATTTCTAATGAAACAAGTGTCCTTTACATTAAAAATAATAAATATCCCATTGTTTAAGTGTCAGGTAGTTAGACTATTATTTTCCCAAACCCATAAAGAGAAAAGGTGAACTAACATTACAAAGGTTGCTTAATTTGCTAATTACTAAGATCATGACCTGAGCAGAATAAAAGAGGAAAGCCAGTACTCTTAGAAAGAGCTACTCAGGGCCACAAACATATCCAGTGTTCCTGCCTTTTTTTTTATGCCCAAAGATCTTGTCACTGGGATAGGAGCAGACAAGTAATGATATAAAAAAAAAAAAATCTACCTGCCTTCTCCCAATATTCTCTACATATTTGGCCATAAGACTGATTTATGAACTTCCCCCATAGAACCTTACAACTTTTTAATGAGAATCCCCAGTCTATCATCATTTATATGATTTTAATACCTGTTAAATGGAAAGTGAGGTGATGAAGCTGGATCAGATTTTGCCAACTATCTGGTAACTTAAAGTCAAAGCTTTTAAACCCTTATTATTCTTCAATTCAAAGAGTTTCTCCTTCCTAATCAATGGGTATATCAAGAATCAGTTCCTTGCGTTATGTCTTTCTTTTTGGCTCCAGATTGGTTTAGGGACATTTTAAGATTGATATGGTATATAGGGTTTACCTGTAGCCTTATATTTACTGCCAAGTATTCTAATAATTAGTCTTCTACCAAACTGTATAGGCTTCTTAAGAACAAGGTCCAAATCTTATTTTCATATACTTGGCAGCTGATAGGGTACCTGGCACAGTCCACTCAGCATACATATGTTAAGTGAAAATATGATACATCACCCTTACCTCACTTTTAAGCAAATGTCTCCAAGGATCCTTAGTCATGCAAAATCCCTTTCTTTATGAGATAACTTCCTCTCCATACTATTGAAAGCTCTTGGGACATCTCTCTGACTGAGCTAAATGAATTTAAATTTATATAAGTAGAATAATGTTATAGTTTAGCCCATCAAAATCTAAAAGGGAAACTAGATCTTCATTTTAAAACACTAATGCTCTTTCTTACTTAAAATACTAAAATCATCTTTTAAGATAGATTACTAGAATATGTAACATTTAATTAACTTCTAGTTTTGTTTCTTTTTCCTCAAATTTTCCTCCAAGGAGTGGCACAGAGAGAAGGAAGAACTCCATTGGAATTTGCTTCATTTAATCAGTTAATGAACTAGAATCATCTTCTTGCAAAGTGGGTCCCATGGCTAGTGATTTCTTCTCTGTTACTTTCTGGTGGACATTACTAAAGTTTCTAGGGAGATAGGCTGGGACAGGAACAGGGTTCACAGAGAGAGGCAGAACCCAAGGATTTTGGTGAATTCAGACTTGAGGCAGGCATGCCACTTCTGTGGCTTCATGTCTTTATTAAGTAGATATCTTGATCTAGAATATCTCTTCTAGTTTGAATGTTCTGTCCTTGAATTCTGAGACTCTCTCTGCCCATGATTCTCCCCACCTCATCACCACCACAGATACAGAGAAATCCTATAACTGCAACAAATCCACTGGGATACAGAAGCATGATAAGAGACAGATGTTGGGCTACTGTATCTGCACACAGCTTCTAATGCCTTGGGTATCCTTCATGTCCACACCCTTTGTAGGCATGCAGGATTCTCAAATAACAGCATATTTCAAAATGTGTTTGTGTAAGGCAATGGGGAGGGGTGGGAGAGAGAGGTATATTCTAGGGAAGGAGAAAGGGAAAGGCAGGGTACAGTTTGATTATCACTATGCTTTAATCTAGTAGTTATTAAATACTCATAATCTTCTAGTCATTGTGCTGTGAGCTGTTTCTGAATATTACTATTAGAATAAAACTTTGAGTTAGGCACTATTTTAAGTTCATTATACAGATGAAAAAAAGGCTCAGAGAGTTGAAATAAGTTGCCAAGTTCATATAGATTTTAAGTGGTGTGAATGGTAAACCCAGGCTATCTGACTCTAGGGGTTAAGCTCATAATCATTGATCTATAGAGAAAGGGTTTCTTATTCTTGCTATTTATAAACAAACAAGCAAGCAAAACTCAGTCGGCAGAGAGAATCTGATAAGCTTCCAAAGCCTCAATGTGATCTGCAAGCCCTGCTCCAAAGAAGAATGTTGGTCTCCTTGGCTTTCCGAGAAGTATCTTCACCTGAGGAAAGCCCTAGGTGAGAGATTATGAAGGACGAGCTTGAGCTATAGGTCAGAGACTAAAACAACAACAAAATAACAGAAACAATAAGAGTATTATTTTTGATATTCTTCTTAAAAATAGGTATTAGTACAATTGAAGTAAAATAATTCTACAGAAGCAATTTTAAAACCTAGTTTCTCAGTGGTCACTTTCATTCAAATGGCTCCTTTCCTTTCTTGTGAATAGAAATTTTTAAATACTTTCTCTATAACTTGAGGCCTTTATTAAATATAGTTTGATGGTACATTAATGTATTATTCATATTTATTCATTTATTTATGGAACAGACATCACAGATTGCTTTTTATGTGTCGATAGGTAGGGTTAATGAGATTCTATAGACTTTGGAATTTTACCCAACATATGCTTGACATTGTACTTGACATACAGAATATGTTCATTTAATGATAACTATTACATTGAATGGGTATCTACCAGTTCTTCACTTAGGATTTAGGTTCAAATGAACCACAAGTATGATTTCAGCACATGCAGGGTAAAAGTGGAATGTACTGTATATGAGATTTTTCATCCTGTGGGGTCTGACAACATCTTTCATAGGACAGTGTCCAGCTATAAGGTTGTACACAAGTTTGGATCACTCCAACCCTGGCTTGCATTGCCATATGGCCTTCTTCCTTCTGTATCTGTGTGTCTCTATGTCTTCACCTGGTTGTCTTAAAAGGATAACAGTCCTTGGACTTAGAGCTTACCATAACCCAGGCAGCCTCTTCCTGTACATTCACATCTGCAAAGAGTCTATTCCAAGATTTGGTGATATTTATAGAAAGTGGGTGTTAGGATTTTTAACTTATTTTGGGGAACATAGTTTTTTTTTTTTTTAATTTTTAAAATTTATTTATTTATTTTTTCAGCATAACAGTATTCATTGTTTTTGCACAACACCCAGTGCTCCATGCAATACGTGCCCTCTGTATTACCCACCACCTGGTTCCCCCAACCTCCCACCCCCGTCCCTTCAAAACCCTCAGGTTGTCTTTCAGAGTCCATAGTCTCTTATGGTTCGCCTCCCCTTCCAATTTCCCTCAACTTCCTTCTCCTCTCCATCTCCCAATGTCCTCCATGTCATTTGTTATGCTCCACAAATAAGTGAAACCAAATGATACTTGACTCTCTCTGCTTGAATTATTTCACTCAGCATAATCACTTCCAGTCCCATCCACATTGCTACAAAAGTTGGGTATTCATCCTTTTTTTTTCTTTTTTTTTTAATAAACATATAATGTATTTTTATCCCCAGGGGTACAGGTCTGTGAATCACCAGGTTACCCACTTCACAGCACTCATGATAGCACATAACCTCCCCAATGTCCATAACCCCCTCCCCCTCTCCCAAGCCCACCTCCTCCCAGCAACCCCCAGTTTGTTTTGTGAGATTAAGAGTCATTTATGGTTTTTCTCCCTCCCAATCCCATCTTGTTTCATTTATTCTTCTCCTATCCCCCTAACCCCCCATGTTGCTTCTCCATGTCCTCATATCAGGGAGATCATATGATAGTTGTCTTTCTCCGATTGACTTATTTCACTAAGCATGATACGCTCTAGTTCCATCCACGTCATCGCAAATGGCAAGATTTCATTTCTTTTGATGGCTGCATAGGATTTCATTGTGTATATATACCACTCTTCTTTATCCATTCATCTGTTGATGGACATCTAGGTTCTTTCCATAGTTTGGCTATTGTAGACATTGCTGCTATAAACATTCGGGTACATGTGCCCCTTCGGATCACAACATTTTTATCTTTAGGGTAAATACCCAGTAGTGCAATTGCTGGGTCATAGGGTATTTCTATTTTCAACATTTTGAGGAACCTCCATGCTGTTTTCCAGAGTGGTTGCACCAGCCTGCATTCCCACCAACAGTATAGGAGGGTTCCTCTTTCTCCACATCCTCGCCAGCATCTGTCATTTCCTGACTTGTTAATTTTAGCCATTCTGACTGGTGTGAGGTGATATCTCATTGTGGTTTTGATTTGTATTTCCCTGATGCCGAGTGACGTGGAGCACTTTTTCATGTGTCTGTTGGCCATCTGGATGTCTTCTTTGCAGAAATGTCTGTTCATGTCCTCTGCCCATTTCTTGATTGGATTGTTTGTTCTTTGGGTGTTGAGTTTGCTAAGTTCCTTATAAATTTTGGACACTAGCCCTTTATCTGATATGTCATTTGCAAATATCTTCTCCCATTCTGTCAGTTGTCTTTTGGTTTTCTTCACTGTTTCCTTTGCTGTGCAAAAGCTTTTGATCTTGATGAAATCCCAATAGTTCATTTTTGCCCTTGCTTCCCTTGCCTTTGCTGATGTTCCTAGGAAGATGTTGCTGCGGCTGAGGTCAAAGAGGTTGCTGCCTGTGTTCTCCTCAAGGATTTTGATGGATTCCTTTCTCACATTGGGGTCCTTCATCCATTTTGAGTCTATTTTCGTGTGTGGTGTAAGGAAATGGTCCAATTGCATTTTTCTGCATGTGGCTGTCCAATTTTCCCAGCACCATTTATTGAAGAGGCTGTCTTTTTTCCATTGGACATTCTTTTCTGCTTTGTCGAAGATTAGTTGACCATAGAGTTGAGGGTCTATTTCTGGGCTCTCTATTCTGTTTCATTGATCTATGTGTCTGTTTTTGTGCCAGTACCATGCTGTCTTGATGATGACAGCTTTGTAATAGAGCTTGAAGTCCGGAATTGTGATGCCACCAACTTTGGTTTTCTTTTTCAATATTCCTTTGGCTATTCGAGGTCTTTTTTGGTTCCATATAAATTTTAGGATTATTTGTTCCATTTCTTTGAAAAAAAAAATGGATGTTATTTTGATAGGAATTGCATTAAATGTGTAGATTGCATTAGGTAACATAGACATTTTCACAATATTTATTCTTCCAATCCAGGAGCATGGAACATTTTTCCATTTCTTTGTGTCTTCCTCAATTTCTTTCATGAGTACTTTATAGTTTTCTGCATATAGATTCTTAGCCTCTTTGGTTAGGTTTATTCCTAGGTATCTTATAGTTTTGGGTGCAATTGTAAATGGGATTGACTCCTTAATTTCTCTTTCTTCTGTCTTGTTTTTGGTGTACAGAAATGCAACTGATTTCTGTGCATTGATTTTTTATGTCCTGACACTTTACTGAATTCCTGTACAAGTTCTAGCAGATTTGGAGTGGAGTCTTTTGGGTTTTCCACATATAGTATCATATCATCTGTGAAGAGTGATAGTTTGACTTCTTCTTTACCAATTTGGATGCCTTTAATTTCTTTTTGTTGTCTGATTGCTGAGGCTAGGACTTCTAGTACTATGCTGAATAGCAGTGGTGATAATGGACATTCTGCCGTGTTCCTGACCTTAGCGGAAAAGCTTTCAGTTTTTCTCCATTGAGAATGATATTTGCGGTGGGTTTTTCATAGACGGCTTTGATAATATTTAGGTATGTGCCCTCTATCCCTACACTTTGAAGAGTTTTTATCAGGAAGGGATGCTGTACTTTGTCAAATGCTTTTTCAGCATTTATTGAGAATATCATATGGTCCTTGTTCTTTCTTTTATTAATGTATTGTATCACATTGATTGGTTTGTGGGTGTTGAACCAACCTTGCAGCCCAGGAATAAATCCCACTTGGTTGTGGTGAATAATTCTTTTAACGTACTGTTGGATCCTATTGGATAGTATGGCTAGTATTTTGGTGAGAATTTTTGCATCTGTGTTCATCAAGGTATTGGTCTGTAATTCTCCTTTTTGATGGGATCTTTTTCTGGTTTGAGGAGGAAGGTAATGCTGGCCTCATGAAATGAGTTTGGAAGTTTCCTTCCATTTCTATTTTTTGGAACCATTTCAGGAAAATAGGTAATTCTTTAAATGTTTGGTAGAATTCCCCTGAGAAGCCTTCTGGCCCTGGGCTCTTGTTTGTTGGGAAATTTTTGATTACTGCTTCAGTCTCCTTATTGATTATGGGTCTGTTTAAGTTTTCTATTTCTTCCTGATTTAGTTTTGGTAGTTTGGATGTCTCTAGGAATGCATCCATTTCTTTCAGATTGTCAAATTTGCTGGTGTATAGTTGCTCATAATATAATAATTCTTGTATTTCTTTGTATTTCTTTGGTGTTGGTTGTGATCTCTCTCCTTTCATTCATGATTTTATTAATTTGGATCCTTTCTCTTTTCTTTTTGATAAGTCTGCTAGTAGTTTATCAGTCTTATTAATTCTTTCAAAGAACCGAACCAGCAACTAGTTTTGTTGATTTGTTCTGTTCTCTTGGTTTATATTTCATTGATTTCTTTATTATTTCTCTTCTCCTTCTGGGTTTAGACTTTCTTTGCTGTTCTTTATCCAACTCCTTTAGGTGTAGGTTTAAATTGTGTACTTGAGACCTTTCTTGTTTCTTGAGAAAGGCTTGTATTGCTATATATTTTTTGTCTCAGGACCACCTTTGCTATGTCCCAAAGATTTTGAATAGTTGTGTTTTCATTTTCAATTGTTTCCATGATTTTAAAAAATTCTTTAATTTCCAGATTGACCCATTCATTCTTTAGTAGGGTGCTTTTTAGCCTCTATGTATTTGAGTTCTTTCCAACTTTCCTCTTGTAGTTGAGTTCTAGTTTCAAAGCATTGTGGTCTGAAAATATGCAGGTAATGATCCCAATCTTTTGGTACCAATTGAGACCTGATTTGTGACCCAGGATGTGATCTATTCTGGAGAATGTTCCATGTGCACTCAAGAATAATGTGTATTCTGTTGCTTTGGGATGGAATGTTCTGAATATATATATGATGTCTATCTGGTCCAGTGTGTCATTTAAAGTCTTTATTTCCTTGTTGATCTTTTGCTTAGATGATTTGTCCATTTCAGTGAGGGGGGTGTTAAAGTCCCCTACTATTGTTATATTATTGTTGATGTGTTTCTTTGATTTTGTTATTAATTGGTTTATATATCTGTTAGCCATTTGTGTGTCTTCTTTGGAAAAGTGTGTGTTTGTGTCTTCTGCCCATTTTTAGGTGTGATTTTTGAGTGTTAATTGTGAAGAGTTCTTTATAGATCTTGGATATCAGCCCCTTGTCCATAGTGTCATTTGTAAATATCATCTCCCATTCCGTGGGTTGTCTCTTTGTTTTTTGACTGTTTCCCTTGCTGTGCAAAAGCTTTTGATCTTGGAGAAGTCCCTAAAGTTCATTTTCACTTTTGTTTCTTTTGCCTTTGAAGACATGTCTTGAACGAATTTGCTGTGGCCCGTGTTGAAGAGGTTACTGCCTTTGTTCTCCTCTAGGATTTTGATAGATCCTGCCTCACATTGATGTTGTTTATCCATTTTGAGTTTTTCTTTGTATATGGTGTAAGAGAATGTTTGAGTTTCATTCTTCTATACATAGCTGTCTTATTTTCCCAGCACCATTTATTGAAGAGATTGTCCCTTTTCCCCTATATATTTTTCTCCTGCTCTGTTGAAGATTATTTGACCATAGAGTTATGGGTCCATAACTGGACTCTCACTCTGTTCCACTGGTCTGTGTGTCTGTTTTTGTGCCAGTACCATGCTGTCTTGGTGATCACAGCTTTGTAGTAAAGCTTGAAATCAGGCAACGTGATGCTCCAGTTTTGCTTTTATTTTTCAACATTCCCTTAGCAATTTGGGGTCCCTTCTGGTTCCATATAAATTTTAGGATTGTTTGTTCCAGCACTTTGAAAAATGTTGGTGTAGTTTTGATCAGGATGGCATTGAAAATATAGATTGAAGAGCTTCCATTTTTTATTGCACCTCATTAATAATATTTTTTTTTTATTTCAGCTTGGTTAGATTTTAGTCCTTTTATTTCTCCAAATGTTATCTTATTTCTCCAGAAAGGGATTCTCTAGTATCTTCCATGCTTTTTTCAAACCCAGCTAGCACCTTGATAATTATCATTCTGAACTCTAGTTCTGACATCTTACTAATGTCCCTATTGATTAGGACCCTAGCCATTGGTACTGCCTCTTGTTCTTTTTTTTTTTTTTCAGCTGAATTTTTCTGCCTTGTCATTTTATCCAAATAAGAATAGATGAATGAGGGGTGCCTGGGTGGCTCAGTAGGTTAAAGCCTCTGCCTTTGGCTCAGGTCATAATCCCAGGGTCCTGGGATCGAGCCCCGCATCAGGCTCTCTGCTTAGCAGGGAACCTGCTTCTCCCTCTCTCTCTGCCTGCCTCTCTGCCTACTTGTAATCTCTCTCTCTCTGTCAAATAAATTAAAAAAAAAAAAGAATAGATGAATGAGTGAACAAAATACTAAAAGGGTAGAAATGACCCCAGAAAAATACACACTAACAAAATCAGAAGATATTCAAAACCATGGGGAGAAAAATGGAGGGGAAAAATATATTTTATTTATATAGAGAGAGTATATATACTATATATATGTATATATATATATATACTTATATATAGTATATATTAGAGATATATATATTTTTATATATATATAGTGTATGTGTGTGTGTGTGTGTATATATATATATATATATACATATATATATATATTTATTTATTAGATGGTGAATAGAACAGAACCACACACTTGATTTTGTGTATATTTTGATCTGTTAGAAGAAACTGCCTCCCAAAATTTTAAAGAAAGAAAAACTTATATATATACAAAAATAAGGGTAAACGTGATAAAGGGATGGACTATTATTGTAAAGATGAAAATTAAGGAATATTCTAAAAAGGGAATGATAAAATAAGAAATTGGTTGAAAAAACTAAACAAAAATAGAGAATAATGTGATCAGGCTGGAGACTAGAACAAAGCCATGTAATAGATTTAGGGTATATTTTGATCTGTTAGAAGAAACTGTATCCCAAAATTTTAAAGAAAGAAAAACTTGTATGTATATAAAAAATAAAGTTAAATACAAGGAAGTGATAGAATATTGCTATAAACAAAAATTTAAAAATATATTTAAAAAGGTATTGATAAGATAAAATAGTTAAAATAGGAAAGAGAAATAATTTAAAAGATACTATAAGAAAAAAATAATATTAAAAAAATTTAACTTTGAAGGAATAAAGAGGTCTGGGATAAAAGCCAGGAATTCTCTGTGTTGCTTTCCCCTAGCTCTAGAGTTCTGCAGTTCTCATTGATTAGTGAACTTGGTCTTGGCTGGATGTTCTTGCTAATCTTCTTGAGGGGGTGCCGTTGTAGTGATTCTCAAATGTCTTTGCCTGAGGTGGAAATGCACTGCTCTTGCCAGGGGCCAAGCTAGGGAATCTGTTCAGGTTTGCTCTGGGTAGCTTTTGTTCCCTGAATGGTTTCTGTAGAGCTTTGGAAGATGAGAATGAAAATGGCAGCCTCCCAGTCTCTGACCCATAGGAGCCTAGAGCTTGGGGCCCCACTCCTCAGTGTGCCCTCAGAGAAAAGTAGTCAATCCCTCCCATCTCCCTGATCTCCAGCTGCACTCCATGCTCACCTGGCCTGTGATGGAGCATTTCTATCTCTGGTGCATGGCCCCGTTTGGAGTCTCCAAACGCAGCAGATGCTTACAGCACATGGAGGAGAAAGGAGGGGGTCTCTCTGTATCTGCCACTTGTGGGGTACCTGCTGGAGAGCAGTGGTCTGACTGAGCCTCGGATCACAGTTTAAGGGAACTCTGAGCTGAGAGTGCACTCCTCAGCTCTGCTGTAACTGGTTTCCCCACTCTGATACCTAGGGTCTCTGCCACACTCAGACACCCCTGGTATTTTTGTGACCCTGTGGGTCCTGAGACCACACTGTCCCTGTGAGGGCTCCACTCCTCACTTAGCTTCTGGAGCGATGTCCCTCAGTTGAGCGGACTTTTAAAAGTTCTTGTACTGTTCTCCACTGCTCTACCCCTTGCCAGGAGCCCTCTCCCCCCCTCACTGTCTATCTTCCCAAATATTGCCTTCAATTCATGTCTCTGCATGTCCTACCTTCCAGAAAGTGGTTGCTTTTCTGTTCCTAGAAGTGTTACTCTTTTTCTCTTTGATCACCTGTTGCATTTGTAGGTGTTCAGAATGCTTGGATAATTATCTAGCTGAACTCCTGGGACCCAATGATATTTAGGTCTCTCGCTCCTCCTCCATCTTGCCCCTCCTCCCCATTTTCCTTTTTAACCATGGCTCTTTGAGAAGTTGTGTTCAGATTAGCTCTCTTGATAAAGTATTATACTTCATGCAGGATTCATAAGGGGCCAAGGGTTTTTAAATAAATCAGTGGGTAGGACAAAATCCGCCATTGCTCACCTTCTCAGGCTAGTCCTTTGAAAAAATGTGTGCTGTGTTCATACAGAGAAATGGGCTGCAGAGAGGGCTTCACTGTATAACTATCGTACACTGTCAGAACAAGAAAGGAAAATAAATTATATACAATTCTGGGAGGGTAATGTGGTGTTATTGTCCGTAATTCAGTGCATAGTGCTAATACTTAATAATTGTTAGATGAAAAAGTCCCATTCTGTCTTTAGCAAATCTCAGCATGATTTGAGGAAGCCTGAGAAATATTTTGCTTTCCCACTACTCATTTATATTTTTCTACTCACTTATTTATAAGCTGCCTTGTTCCAACAAAGATTTAAAATGATATAAAAATGTAGGCAAGTAGCTATAACAAATATAAACTACAGAAGACAAGGAGGGAATTTAGAAAATAACATTTTGGGGACAAGGTCCTCCAAAACAAATGTTCTCTCCACTTAATCATTGTGCTGTCCCACAAATTATTTGTAATTTGTGTATTTTCAAAACATAGTGAACTGATAAAACTTGAATATAATGTAGCTATTTTAATTCAGGTGCAAGTGGGAATACCTTACAGGGAAGCAATATATTTTAAAAGGATTGTAGTTTATTTTTTCTTAAACATTCTGGCCCTGAATTCTTGGCTATTTGCACAGAGAGCTAGTCCTTAAAAAGTGAGATCCCTTTGGTCATCTTTCCAGAAGAACCTGAGGGAACAGGATAGGCTAGACCTCTGTCTGGTCTATATAGCTGTCATCCTTTCTACTGAACCTTGCTTTTCCTCTTGTGATGGCACAAGTCAAGATCTGGCTTCCTTGGTCACCAAGAAGTAGAAAGCCATTAGTGCTCATCCTTGGACATCCAAGATTTGCCATACCTCTACTAGAACAGTGAACATCTGTTCATTGATCCTTCCATTTCTTCTCACTTGGTTTAGGGAAAATAAGAGAGAGTGTTACAGAGTTGTTTTGTTTTGTTTTTTTCTTTCCCTATTCTTTCCCCTGTGACTATTGAAAAGGTGTTTATTGTTTAAATATCCATCATTTAGGGGAAAATGGTGCTTTGAAGGGCATTATTAGTCACTGTGCCAGGACCACAGGCATAAAACCAAGATTGTCCCAAGCAAACCAGCCCAGAGAACTGCCCTGTATACAAGTATCATCAATTAATATTTATAACATGGTAGCCAAGTATAATTCAGTAAAAGCAATTCTATGGTGAGCAGGTGAGAGGGTTGAACAATAAAATGCACATTAGAAATTTATTTCTTTGGTGACATGGCTTAATGAAAAGACAGATTTTAAAAAAATCCTGAATAATCAACAGGCAGTATATCCTTCAGGCAGTCCTCCAGTATTTTTCTCTGCTGAGTTTTGGAAGTTGTGCTTCTGGGAATTTGAGATTATATTTCTTGAAAACTACTTGGATTGAGGCTATTTAAGATTCACAGTTAGATGCAGCATCTTAAATAATCAAATATGAAGTGCAAATTGACTTTTTAAAAAATGTGAGGATGCTAACCACACTTGTATAGATTATGCTTCATATGTTCTGAGGTAAACCATACTTGCTTCTACTTTGCAAGTAAAAAAAAATAGTTTGGCTTACTGGCAGTACATTTGTTTACTTGCTTATTTGAGTGCTGAACAGACTTTTCCTGTGATGTATGGCATATAGGCTATAAGATATTCCAACAGCTTGTTGTAGTTGTCATTCATTGTAATGACCCTGGCAACTTAGTTTTCAAAGACCAGTCTGCCTAATAGAGCACCTATCCTCTTGGTTGTCACTGGCTGTCCTGCAGTAACTTCCTACCATTGGTGATATCTTCAGTGTGGCAGTTTCTTTCAGAATATCAGCAACTTTTCTAGTTTGGAATAATTTCAAAGTTCATGGAGTTCACATATTTATTTTTTAAAGTTACTGTAATTGAACTGTACAGGTCATATGTGCTCTTAGTAGCAAAGCTAGAAATAGAATCCAAATATCTTGACTTCTAGTTTAATCTGTGTTCTACTTTTGTGAATGTCAGGTGAGTCCCACGGAAAAGATTTAAGGTGCTGATTCATGCATCCTACTTCTGATTCATGCATCCTACTTGCTCACCTCTTTTTGTGGGTTATTTTCTGGTTTTTTGTTTTGTTTTGTTTTGTCTTAAATCTGGTGTCTGTCTGAATGTATCAACTACAGGCAAGTTCCAGTACTTTCCTTTGGGTTTTAATTAATTAACATAAATAGGATTTATTCACCAGGCTTGATATCACCTGAGACACATAGCCTTCAAGAATTTGGAATGTACCTGATTATAATAATTTGTGGAAAACACCCCTGAGCTTTAATATTAGTATCTTCTAGAAGAGCATCTCCAAACTAAAACCCTAGATCCAAACCTTGTCTGCTGTCTGCTTTTGTACATAAAGTTTTATCAGCCATACTCATTTGTTGGTATATTTCACTCTACTTGGGTAGGTTTGCCCTACACAGCTGAAATAATTACCTTCTGACCCTTTGTAGACAAGTTTTGCCAAGTGCTGCTTTGGAAACGATAAACATCACTTCTTGTGATCAAGATTCTGTTGGTCAGATTTTATTTCTTTTTTAATGGTCTATGGGAAAAGCTTTAGATAATTTTAGACCCATACTAAGGATTGTCAATAGACAACTCACTCAGTGCCTTCCAGAACAATCAGTGAAGTTGTGGGTTTTGTTGTAATGATGATTCTTCTTGTGGCTTGAATATTCATTTGTCCTTAAAGCTGACAGGTAATTATAAATTGAGATGACATATCCTACATAAACATGAATGCATTTCTCCTTTTAAATGTGAGAACCCAAAGATACAAATGTGTCTTTGATTTGTGAATTGACATTTGCAAGCTTTTAATGAATTATCTATGAGAAGAATATGAGAGAAATCAACATCTGCTTTGAAATTACTGTTAAAGTTTTTGTGCCTACTCTTGTTCTTAGTGAAGATGCTGAGGTGGTAGATTTGTTCTTTTGTGGATATGGTTCTAGAATTAGCTTTGCAGTAAATTGGCCAAGTCTTAAGTTATTTTTTGAGAAATTTCCAAACAAATTCAATAAACATCCTGGCACCATTTATAAGGTTGACTTAATTTTGTTAGGTGTCTTTCAACACTTTGCCTAATCATGTTTTAAACAAGTAATAAGTATCTGTAAATTGTACTGTGAATCTTTCCCTTTCAATTTCCTCTAAGAACATCCATTAGTATCTCAATGACTTTTGTTATTGTTATTTGGCTGGAGAGTAGTCATCCTGTTACACATTTCTGCAGTGATTAATCACTGATCACGATGTAACTTCTTCTTCCATCACATTTATGACTAAGCAATATAATCACTTATTTAATAATCTCTTTTACTTGACTATAAATTCCACAAAATTAGGCTCTGAGTATATACTGTCTTTCATTATATCTCCATAGCAATAATTTATTTATTCAGCATATAGTATTGAGTTGACACCTATACCAAAGCTATGCTAATCCTGAAGAAAAAAATATTGAAATAATCATGTCCAAATCCTCCTGGACTTCAAGTTGAGCTTCTGGAGCACGACTGAGCATAAAGAAATTCTTAGGGATACTCCTCCAAAAAATCAGTTAGTGAAGAGTACTAATATTCCATACCAAATCAATAAGAATCATGGTTAATTTTCTATTAATTCATTACTATAGGTCTCTAATCTCATGCCTATAGCCAATACATAGGATAATATGTGAAACAGTAGATGGCTCAACTCTCACCACCTGCTAGAAAAAGAACACCTAACAAATTAACTACAAGGAGTGCCAAGGATAGGATGAGCTTCAATTTAATCTGGGTATTTTTAGAGTAAAAATATGTGTTTATTGAATCTAAAAGGCAAGGTCCTTGAAGTGACCTGTAAGAGCCCGTGAAATCAGGTGTTCAACTTTCCATTCTACTCCAGCCATGATGCTGTCTTTGATCTCTATGGATTTCAGTTTTTTTCTTCTCCCTCCCAGAAGCATTCTCCCCTCAAGGAATCCATGTGGATCACCTTTTCAGTTCCTTTTGCTGGATCTTACTTCATTCATGTTAATTTTTCAGAGAAATTTCTCTGACCTCCCCAACAAAAAATGAGTACTCCTACCCAAGTTCTCTCTATACCCTTTCTCTGCCTGCTTGCTTGCTTGATATATGTGTGTATGTATGCATATATGCATTCACTTATATACTCAATTATTTCCTTAACCAATGATACTACAGATTTAAGAAAAGGCATTTTTATATATTATAAGGAGCAAACTTAGATCAATATGGCTGTGAGACAATAGAGAATATCTTGGCAAAATACATTGCTTGGCAAGATATAATGCTACCAACATTTACAAAGGGTAGTGATTACAGAACAGAGCGATCTAGGCTCCGATTCTTAGTAATCAGTGATTCTAAATGAAATTGAATGGCTGCACCAGTCCATGAGGTTATGGTTTCTAAATATTCTGTGGCCAGATGAATCACTGAACTCTACCTCTGAAACTAATAATACATTATATGTTAATTAAACTAAATTAATTAATTAAAATTAAAAAATAAAATGAACTTAGCAAAGTCACAGGAAAAAATATTTTGTGGCCAATCTCTATGCAATATTTGAGCAATGCGTTGCATATGACTGTACAAATGACTCATGTACCTTTAGATTTTCCAGTTTCCTAAGGCATGGCCTTTTCACCTAATTCCAAAATTTCAACTTGTTATACTTAATAGAGTACTGGCTGAGCATCGCACATGGTTGAGACAACTGAAAGTAACAGATATGGCCCTTTGGTTTGCTCCTGTCTCAGTGTAGAAGTCACTGCCAGTGTTTTAATTTTAATTATCAGCCTAACTAAGTTACCAAGACTTGCTGTACCCCTGCAAAGTGTTCTGAAAATTCTTAACCATCAGAGCTGATTTTAAAACCAGGACCAGCAACTCAGGCATGACGATGTTCCCTATACTATTCATGCAGTTTCTTGGATTAAATAAACACATTCTAGTACATGCCTTTCAATATTTATGTGGAGTCATGGAATTTTGTTATGTTAAAAAAAAAAAAGAGCAGCAGGTTCAATATTCAGAACAACTACTTTGCCAGTAAGAACTAAGTTAGAGGAAGGATGTGTCTGGATGCCTCCTTCAAAATTTGGCTTCTAGTCTGCATGGCAGAGGGCCCTTCGACTCTCAGTATATGAGAAAATGGTACACTCTGCAGGGGAGTGGAAATTGGACTTTATTGTTAGATATTAGCTGTTTGGAGAATGGTACTGATAACATACATTTTATTTTTTTTTATTTTTACTTCTAATTTATTTATTTTTTTCAGCGTAACAGGATAACATACATTTTAAAGGGTTATGGCATTTCTCCAGGAAAATGTTTTGGATAAAAAGAACATTTTTGTTCACAGAAGTGAAATATTCAAAATTGATGAAGAGGATACAGTGTTTTTGTTTGGTTGGTTTAAGGAAGTAAGCCCTTAAGAATTCCTTGTAAGTTGCATTTTCATCTTTGAGGCTATAAGTCTGTTCTAGAGTTCTGTTGATTATAGACATAAACTGCCTTCTCAGTCTGTGTATGTGTCTATTGCAATGCAGTATTGACAGACATTCATCATTGTTTTTTTTTTCAGTGTAACAATATTAATTGTTTTTGCACCACACCCAGTCCTCCATGCAATACTTGCCCTCCCTATCTCCCTATTACCCACCATCTAGTTCCCCAACCTTCCACCCCCCACCCCTTCAAAACCCTCAGGTTGTTTTTCAGAGTCCATAGTCTCTCATGGTTCATCTCCCCTTCCAATTTCCCTCAACTCCCTTCTCCTCTCCATCTCCCCATGTCCTCCATGTTCTTTGTTATGCTCCACAAATAAGTGAAATCATATGATACTTGACTCTCTGCTTGACTTATTTTGCTCAGCACAATCTCTTCCAGTCCCGTCCATGTTGCTACAAAAGTTGGGTATTCATCCTTTTTGATGGAGGCATAATACTCATCGTGTATATGTACCACATCTTCCTTATCCATTCGTCCGTTGAAGGGCATCTTGGTTCTTTCCACAGTTTGGTAACCGTGGCCATTGCTGCTATAAACATTAGGGTACAGATGGCTCTTCTTTTTACTACATCTGTATCTTTGGGATAAATACCCAGCAGTGCGATTGCAGGGTCATAGGGAAGTTCTATTTTTAATTTCTTGAGGAATCTCCACACTGTTCTCCAAAGTGGCTGCACCAACTTGCATTCCCACCAACAGTGTAAGAGGGTTCCCCTTTCTCCACATCCTCTCCAACACATGTTGTTTCCTGTCTTGCTAACTTTGGTCATTCTAACTGGTGTAAGTTGATATCTCAATGTGGTTTTAATTTGAATCTCCCTGATGGTTAGTGATGATGAGCATTTTTTCATGTGTCTGATAGCCATTTGTATGTCCTCATTGGAGAAGTGTCTGTTCATATCTTCTGCCCATTTTTTTGATATGATTATCTGTTTTGTGTGTGTTGAGTTTGAGGAGTTCTTTATAGATCCTGGATATCAACCTTTTGTCTGTACTGTCGTTTGCAAATATGTTCTCCCATTCCATGGGTTGCCTTTTTGTTTTGTTGACCGTTTCCTTTGCTCTGCAGAAGCTTTTGTTCTTGATGAAGTCCCAAAAGTTCATTTTCACTTTTGTTTCCCTTGCCTTTGGAGACATATCTGGAAAGAAGTTGCTGTGGCTGATATCAAAGAGGTTACTGCCTATGTTCTCCTCTAGGATTCTGATGGATTCCTGTCTCACGTTGAGGTCTTTTATCCATTCATCATTGTTTGTTTGCATGTTCTGAGGGTATCTTATAACTTCTGAACATGCCATGGGAAGTTACTCTTTTCTAGTTCAGCTGTTAGCTCTTTTAATGTCCCTCTCTGCCATCCCGTGTTCTCTTTGGTTGCTGTTAGAACCTTAGGCAGGTGCTACTGCCCACAATTACAGACCCCAATCTCCAGAGAATTCAGGACAGGTTCGCTCTCAGAAGACTGGGCTTCAGGTCTCCTAAAGCTCCTTGTATGGCTCCAAAGGAGGCAGGAAGTAAGTGGGAGAGTGGACAGCAAGTGGGAGAGTGGACAGCATCCAGGGATTTACAGATCCCTGATCCTTGCTTTGAGAGTACATTATTCATACACAACCCTGAAATAAGCTTATGTTCTGTCAATGGAATTTTGACTTTATCATAATGTGTTTTCTAGTCTAACTTTAAAAACCTGATAAAATCTATTTCCATTGGTATTCCCTATTTAAAAATTAAGTTAGCAGTTTGTCTTTTTAAGTTTTTTTCTTACAACTTGTTATTTATGTATTTATTTTTAGAGAGAGAGCAGGAGAGGGCAGAAGGAGGAGAGTGAGAATCTTAAGGAGGCTCCATGCCCAACATGAACCCAATGCAGGGCTTGATCTCACAACCCTGAGATCATGACCTGAGCCAAAATCAAGATTCGGATGCTTTAAGTGAGCCACCCCGGCACCCCCAGCAGTTTGTTTTTCATTATGAGGTTGACTTTACTTCATCAATCAAATATGCAATTGTACTTGGAGGAAAGCTGTGGATGGCTTTGGTGACCTGAATTTTGCCTTGGATCCCGCTACTGGATGTCTTAGTGGAAATGATAGTAGTTTTTCCTGAAGGTATATGGAGATCCTCAGGACCTAATCAGTCCAGGAACATATGACCAATTACCAAGTCAGCAGTGAGGGTAGAGTCACATCAATGACCTAATCAACAAATTTAGGGTAAATTGACCTCTCATCTTTGACCTGAGCCTTGACATCAGCCCCACTGCCTTCACTGTATGCAGACTTTTCCACTGGCTTTGATGGTTTCTTTAGGATGGTGTAACATTATTTGTCGATGGGCTTACCAAAATCTATGATGATTTTGATCAAGAGGCACAAACCTATTCCCTTGATACTATCATTGAGCTTGATGCAGAACCTGTTCAAATTGTGGGTGGAAACAAACATGGTATCCATTTGTGAATACATTTTTTTAGTAGGAAATTAAATTCCTCCTTTAGTCTTGTGCAAAGATTGAAACTAATCTGGCATTATCTGAATATCTTCTTTTTACCAATCTCCTATGACTCTGCTTCTAGAGCGCAGGAATATGCCAGACACTGCTCTGAAGTCCCGTGCTTACAATGGAGGGATGAAACACAGGAAAACAGCAGGCTAACTCGCACTGACTTGAGTGAAACAGGTGCCTTCTCCCTTGCTTTCTCGTATCTGCTGTGTTCTAACACAGTTAGGCATTCTCATACAGTTGCCAAAATCAGAAGGGTCATTTTAAGCAAGAAGCACTCCTGCAGGAAGAGAATAACATAGCCATAAGATCAGCAAATTAAGGTTTGTAGTATATCCCAGGGCAGTGGTGATGGATCTTTTTCTCTTCTAGAAAAAATAGGATCAGTGCAGAACCATCAGTGTTTTGCTTTGAGTCCAGTGAGTCCATCATACATTCTTAAGTTATTTGAATAGACATTTACAACTGGAAAATATGAAAATATGGTCTTGACCCAAATTGTAGGCACTGTAGAAAACTCTGGGTTCATGCAGAATAAAGAAATATCTGTGTGTGTGTGTGTGTGTGTGTGTGTGTGTGTGTGTGTCTGTGTGTGTCTGTGTGTGTCTGTGTGTATTATTTGTATCACTGTTGGCTCATGTATGATTTATACTTCATCTATCACTTAGTACTACTTTACTAATTTTGCTCTCTCAAACTGATTCAGTTTGGGCCACCAGGAGCTCTTTCGGTTGGCTCTGGTGTTGCTCTGACATCCCCTCGTCGAATGTTCTTCCTTGGTCTCCATCTCTCTCTATGGTCGCTGCCTTTGTCCTAGTCTGAGAATGTGTGAGTTTGATCTTCCTTCATGAGGTGTAATTGGCAGGTTTGCAAAGTCCCAGAGAAGAGCAGTTCTCAAGCTTGTTCTGTTTCACTTCACCTGTTAAACCAAGCTACTTTAGACAAAACAGCTTTACTAGCTTGCCTAGTCCAGTTTGTAAAAGACATTTTCCTTTGGTATTTGAAATCTAAGCCAAATATTAAAAAAAATGAAAAAATAGAAAATAAAAAATTATACATACATTTTACATACACACACAGACACACACATCCATAGACTCTTTGGGAACTTTGTGTGAAGGAATCTAATAACGTCTTCATATCTTGAGAATTCAGGATTTCATCCTGCTTTTTTAACATTGAGTACTAAAAATGTTCAGTCTCTCCTGTGACCTGATTGCAGAAAATTTGAACATGATCATATTCATGTGTTCAGGTTTAATGATATCCTACAGTTACCTCATCAAGGATGGTTTCTTTTTTTTTTTTAAGCAAGTTTTTTTTGTTTTGTTTTTTAAAGATTTTATTTATTTGACAGAGAGAAATCACAAGAGAGGCAGGCAGAGAGAGAGGAAGGGAAGCAGGCTCTCCGCTGAGCAGAGAGCCCGATGCGGGACTCGATCCCAGGATCCTGAGATCATGACCTGAGCCGAAGGCAGCGGCTTAACCCACTGAGCCACCCAGGCGCCCCTCAAGGATGGTTTCTAATCAAATAGGAAAGTTGCAGAATTTGGATAACTAGCTAGTGTGGGCAAATTTTGTTAAGGATGTGGGATTTCAAAGACTCTCTCTGTTTTACTGTGATCTTCTAATACCTAACTCTATACCTCATTCTTGGTTTATCATCACATTGAATACAGATAAAAGGATGAATTCACTGTCTTCATCCTATATGACATGCAGCTAAAATTAGAGGTAGGAAGAATGAAACGCATTTGTACTAATGTAGAAGGTTTGAAGGGGGTACTTTGAGAATTGAGAAACATATTCTGGAGTCTCATAATGTCATGCACAATGCACTTCTTAGATATAATAGAAGGCAAATATCTTCATAGATCAATGTTGTTTGGCATCCTTGAGAAAACAGAACTACAGAATAAAAAAATCTTAGAAAAGATTGTTTATGCTAGGTGATATGCCTTCTCTGCTCTTTCATTTACATCTAGGGTCAATGGTTACCTATTTAATATCAGGTGGTAATCAGAGATTCTTGAAAAATTTAAAGACCACAAAGTGGTAAACCAATAGCAACTGTGATTAATTTTTACTGTAAAGAGCCAAATCAAGACAAGTAAGCAGATTTCAAGGAAATGAAAGCATTAAGGAATCAATATACAGTTGCAAGAGCTTCTTAGTGAGTCTACTATATGAAGAATGAACGTTCTCTACAACCACCATATCAATATATGGCAAACAATATCTTAAAACTTAAAAACAGGTTCTTCTTACTTGATCTCTAGTCTGTTCTTTGAAATAATGCTTTAAAGCATTAAATGAAAGATCATTTTTAGATGTAATACTATCTATAATTCTTATATTTTTCTTTTCAAAGTAGTCATTAGTAAATACATGGATAAAGATGAAAAGAATTAATGATTATTAGCTGAGTGTGGAAGATACATCTATACTTTGAATTTTAATTAACTTTATTTATGTCAGGGTTGCATGAGTAGTTGTTTTGTGAGACACTGAGCCTGCAAAATGGCTTAAAATACAAATGTTCTGTGAGGCTGTGAGTTTTGGAAACAGTTTCTCTAATGAAGAATATTAAAGCGATTTAGAGTTGAGGATTGTGGAATTGGAGTCATGGCTCTCTTTGGGTTGAGAGATATATGGTGAAGACTAAAGATTTTTTTTTAAATAAAATACATTTAAATAAATAGTTAAATGGTCAACAGACTAGGTCCCACAATGGGTAATTGGAGAAGTGGCTTCAGGATCATTGTAAGTCCCAATGTAGGAATTTATGTAATTATTTTAAAAAATAATCTTTAAGGAAAGTTACAAATTATTTAATGCATATTGTGAGGAAACCTGGCTAAATATTAGTAAATGAACAACAAACTAACACAACAAATGAACATCAATACATTCCAAAATGATTTAGATACAGATTTCTTAACAGCATCCCACCCACGCACCCAAAGATGAACTACATAATCACTTATTTCTGTTTTTTTTTTTTTTTAGAAAATGTTTATATAGACTTTATTTTTTAGAAGAGTTTCAAAACTACTGGAAAATTTGATGGCTGCATAGTATTCCATTGTGTATATATACCACATCTTCTTTATCCATTCATCTGTTGATGGACATCTAGGTTCTTTCCATAGTTTGGCTATTGTAGACATTGCTGCTATAAACATTCGGGTACACGTGCCCCTTCGGATCACTACGTCTGTATCTTTAGGGTAAATACCCAGTAGTGCAATTGCTGGGTCATAGGGTAGTTCTATTTTCAACATTTTGAGGAACCTCCATGCTGTTTTCCAGAGTGGTTGCACCAGCTTGCATTCCCACCAACATTGAGAAGCTGGTAAAGAGAGATTCCATAATACCCCTGTACCCAGTTTCCCCTATTAACAACTGACATTAGCTTGGTACATTTGTTAACAACTAATGAAATGATATTGATACATCATTAGTATTTAGCCTATATAGATTGTTTATAATTCCTTAGTTTTTATCCAGTGGCTTTTTCTTGTTCCAGGATTCCTCTGCTCACCTTGACAGTTTCTCAGATTGTCCATGTTTTTGATGACTTTTACAGCTCTGAGGAGTACTAGTCAGATATTTTATAAAATAGCCCGCTTTGGAATTTTCCTGATGTTTTCCATCATGATTAGACTATGATTATGGCTTTTGTTTTTGTTGTTTTGGGAGGAAAACCCAATTCTGCTCCTATAGAATTCTGCTCCTAGAAATTTACTCCAGAGAAATGAAACATTTCCACACAAAGAACACTCGAAAATGTATATTGCAGCTATATTCATAATAGCAAACAACAACAACAAACTAGAAACAATCCAAATGTCCACCAATGAGGAATGCATAATTGAATTATGGTATATCCACCCAATCAAGATCACCTGGATGAGGTGATAATATTTCAGCTTTTTTCACCCAATCTCCTCTCTTTACCCCTGTACTATACTAAAGTTTTTGTAAGGATCTTGCTATGCATAGCCCATGCTTAAGGAGCGGAAAATTATCTTCCCCTCTTTGAGGGTGAAGTATCCATGTAAAATATCGGGATTTATTCTACATAAGAGATTTGTCTTTTGTCCCCTATTGATTTATTTATTCAGTCATTTATTCATCTTAGTCCTACATGACTATGGACTCAAACATATTTATTTTATACTTTGGGAAGAAATCCAATACTGCCTTATTTTGTTGTTCAGAATGCTATAATTTTGTCACTACCTTATTTTGTTCAGAATGCTCCAGTTTTGTCAATTTTTCTTTCAGTTGGTTCTTGGTTCTTGTGTCCTTTGGTATATCCCCACCAAAGTGGGATTTTTTTTTTTAGCATTTCTTTACTTTCTGTTACTATAAGATGCTCTAGCTCATCTTGTATATTTCCTTCTCCAGTGTAGGAATCAGCCAATTTCTTTTATTAAGCATGGTATGTGAAATCAAGATCTGGATGCTGGATGTGTTCTCTATTTTTTTTTTAGTCCAATAGAGAGTGAGGGATGCAAAGAAATCTAAAAGGACCCAATTCCAAAAGAGTGCTATCCCTTTGTAGTTATGAGGAGTAGTATACCACTTTCCTACTCCAGGCACTTGTCTATTTTTGGCACAGATGGGCAAAATATTTTCCTGAGGCATAAAAGAAATGAACAGAACTGTTCTTCGCTGCTTATGGGCTACCCTACAGAACTGAACATGTATGATTAAGTACAAAGCTAGCAGATTTGCTTCTCTTAAAGACATTTATGCTGAATATTGGACAGTACAGGAGAGTAGGGACATCTCTCCAAATCCTACAATCATTAAAAGAACTATTATGATACTACAAATAACTTCATGCCAATAGATTTACAACTTTTATGAAGCTGATATTTTGTTTTGCAAAATTAAATTTAACAAGAGTGATAGAAGAGAAAAAATGAAAAATGTAAATTAAAAAAAGAAGTACATACATCAAATACATGAAAATTCTGAAGTTAAAAAAATGTCTGCTATCTGTTTAAAAATAATGAATCCTAATTAAAAACCATCTAAGTTCCAATGACTTTATGATGAACATAACATTTAAAACAGGGATAAGGGCTTCCAGAGAAAAAATTAAAGGTAAACTTTTCTCACTTTGTAAGGCTATCATAATTTGTCACAATACTACCTAAATAACAATAAGAAAAGGAAATCATCTCTCAAGCATAAACACAAATATTAAAACATTAGCAAATTTAATCTTCTAATATATATAACATGAGCAAGTGAGGCTTAACTTCAGTTAAGACAACTTATTTTAATATTTAAAAAGTCTACTATGAAGAGAATCTTCTCAATGGATAAAAAAAACTTACTATAATTAAAAACACATAAATATTTCCAACTTATTTGGAATAGAAGGAAACTTCCTTAATTTGATAAAGGGTCTCAATGCAAAGTTGTCAGATAACATGTTTCTTCATGGTTAAATAACTATTGAACTCTGTCCCCTGCGTTTGGGGCAAAAACAGGGCCATCTACTCTTAACACTTTTTTGTGCCTCGTCCCATTCATTCGAACAAGGCTTTTCAGATTCATGCACCTTGTTTCAGGTATCAAGAGTGTGTTTCTTTTATTGGTGAATGATGGTTCATTGGGTAGATATAGCATAATTTGATTATGCATTCATCATTGGTGGACATTTAGATTGTTTCTAGTTTTGTTTGGTTTTTTTGCTCTTATAAATATAGCTGCAATATACATTTTCAAGTGTTCTTTGTGTGGAAATGTTTCATTTCTCTGAAGTAAATTTCTAGGAGAATTGTTGGGCAGCATATTGTTTAATTTTATAGGGAACTGACAAACTCTTTTTCCAAAATGGCTATGCTATTTTTATTTGAGATCTTTTGTTGATGAGCTGTATCCCATAAGTTTTGATACATTGTATTTTCATTTTCACTTGGTTAAATACATATTAATACATATTAATTTCCCTCACGACTTTCTCTTTGATCCACAGATTATTTAGAAGTATTTTGTCTAATTTCTAAGTATTTGGAAATTTACCTGTTACTTTTCCATTACTAGTTATATTTTAATTCCATTATGGTCAGAGAACATGTTTCTTATGATTTTAATTCTTTAATATTATCTAAGTTTATTTTATGAACAAAAGTATGGTTATCTTGGTTCATGTATGCACACTTGAAACAATGTGTATTTTGCTCTTTGGGGTGGAATATTCTGTAAATATCAGAACCCATTGGTTGATGGTATTAAGTTCTTTTATATCTTCGCTGATTTTCTTTCTGCTAGTTCGATTTCTGGTTGATGAGGACATCCATGGCTATATTTGGGGATTTTTTTCCTTCTCTTTTCCATTCCTGGTTCACATTCTCAAGTTCTCTTCTTATGTTCATACACATTGAGGGCTATTTTGGTTTCTTGGTGGATTTACCCTTTTGTCATTATGTGGTGTCCCGTTTAATCTGGTAATTTTCTTTACTCTGTAGTCTGCTTTGAAATTAATATATCCACTCAAGCTTTCTCTGTCTTAGTGTTCGTGTGGCAAATATTTTTCTATCTATTTAATGTGAACCAAACTATATCTTTGTTTTAGACATTAGTTTTTTGTAGATAGCACACAGTTGAGTCAATTTTTAAATACACTTTGCTGATCTTTTTGTTAGTGTACTTAGACCATTTAGAGACCATTAGTCCATAAACAACTATATGGGCTTGCATTCCTAAGCTCCTCCCTCTCCAAATTTTCTCTGATACCTTACAGTACTATGGTATTCTCTTTTTCTGTGCTCTGGCCAGAAATATCGAACTTTAACTACTCTACCTACCATGTACTTCCTATGACTTTACAAGCATCAGGGACATAGCAGAATAGAATAACTAAATCACCAGCTTTTTGGCCAAGGGAAAGACAAGAAAAAACGCAACTGGGGTTTTCTTTACCTTCTTGGGACCACAGATCCTCTAATCAAGGAAAGGTTTACTTCCCTGTAAGTTATGTGCCCCTGGGTGGATGAACATTTGTAGGGCCATTTTGGTTAGCAATATGCAAAACAGTATCTAGTGACCTTGAAAATGAGCAGCCCTGGAATCCTGTTTTTCATCACATTCCCTAAAGAAGCTTTTCATTGTGTACAGAAGGAGACAAACATTGTTTATCATTTGAGTATTTTTTTGTATTAGCAAAATTAAAATTATCCTTAATTTCTGTCAACAGAGAAGCAAATAATTTCCTTCTTCACTCCCTTCATGTCTTTGCTCTAAAGTAGCCTCTTCAGAAACACCTTTCTTGACCACCATATCAAAATGATTTATCTCTCTTAATGCCAATCTCCCTTTATCTCCTTATCCTATATTATATCTTTAATTATTCTTAATATTATCTAACACTATATTGCACTACTGGTTCATCTCCTGTTAGTCTTTCCCCCTAGAACTCCACAAGAATAGGGATTATTTGTTGTTTATGTCACTACATCACATTATAAATTTATTTGTTAAAATATCTCTTTGTTCTCTCTCTCCCTCCAGAATACAAGTTCTGGGAGGGGTAGGAAATTTGTCTTACTGTGGGAGCCCCAGTAACTGGAAAACTATGTGTTACAAAATAGGTGCTCAAAATATTTATAGAATATATGAATGTATGAATTATTTAAATTGATAAAAATTTCATGACATTTTATAATTCCCTGTATTTGTCTCCACTTCTACATTTTTTTCCATTTTATTTTTTTTTAGCGTAACAGTATTCATTCTTTTTGCACAACACCCAGTGCTCCATGCAAAACGTGCCTTCCCCATTACCCACCACCTGTTCCCCCAACCTCCCACCCCTGACCCTTCAAAACCCTCAGGTTGCCCCAACCTCCCACCCCTGACCCTTCAAAACCCTCAGGTTGTTTTTCAGAGTCCATAGTCTCTTATGGTTCGTCCACTTCTACATTTTTTAAATGACTTTGGTTAAATTTGTTGATCTTTTTTCTCCTTGTCACGTTTTATTTTTCAAATTTCTTTGAATACATTTTATTTTTAGAAGTAGAATACTAATTATTTTTACTGTTAATATGATATTTTAAAATTTAGCAACAAGTCCTTTGCTTAGTCTTGTTTTATTTTATACCCATTCCTCTGGCAGCCTATTTTTGTAGCCAAAGAATTTAGGACTCATGAATGAGCATTTTGGCATGGAAAACTGAGAATCTCCATATTGTGCTCTGTGCTTTCTTCTCTAGCTTCTAACTCTGCACACATGCTATTCTTTTCATCTGGAAAACACAACCCATGATAAGATTCCATGGTAACTAAATTTTGGGATGACTGTGTTTAGGAAAAACTAAATAGATTCTTTTAAATGCATACCTGTTGAGAGCATTTTATTTGCTAATGTGTATTATGCATCTCCAGGAGGGATCTATAATATGCAGAGATTCAGCGTGTTTGTTCATAGAGTTCCTTCTAAAATTTGAATGGTTTTCTCCTAAGTATTTCTTTGAATATTTCACAATGTGGACCATGGACCATTATATCTTGCTATGTTTCATACTTTATTCAGGCAAATAATCTTTCTATCTTGAAAATTCCCTCCCTACAAATTGATTCACATATTAGATACTCTATGCTCACTAGACAAGCACATGAATGATAACCAGCAGAAATTTCTAGAGGGAATTCAGCATCATGTCTCGTGTGACCTTGGAAGGACAGTCCTCTTTGTTTATAACCTCCTGGCAATGAAATCCAGCCTGTTAAACTGACCTCCATCCCACACCCTCCTCTACTCCCTGAAGTGTGCAACGAGTTAAGGCATTTGTGAAGAATTTGTTAACTCTTGTTACTGATGAATGGTTCACTGGAGGAACGTGTTCTGTACGTATGAGTCAAAGTCAATTTGACAGGTAGAAGTTGTCTTCAGACTTTTCATGAGAATGAGAGAAGAGAATGTATCCTGAATTGTTTTCCACTCTTTCAATATTGGTTGACAGTGAAATTTTTAAGGATTACAGAGTCAAACTGGGTGGTTTTGGAGAAGGAATGTGTTGGAATTTCATTTGGTTTTGTGATCAAACAGACTAATTTGGATTAAGGCTGAGTTCTGAATGTAGGCTTAGTTTGCTCTTATAAAATTCCCATGTTGTATCCTTTTCAAAATGTATTCAGAGAAGGAACCATTGTCACTCCATCTGCTTTACATTTGACAAAAGTAATCCTTTTAGACAGGTTTCAGCTGAAATTACTGAAGATCTAGAAAAGCCCATTGTGACAACAGTGAATTTGGGAAATTCGTTTGTCCTTTTAAAATTATTAATTAATCAGGATAGTGGGAAGATCCACTAAAAAACTTCTAGTTTTAGCTTCATAATTCATATCGTTGACGGATTCCCAAATTTTAAAATGTCTTTTTCTGATTCTCTTTGCCATTTGACACCCATTTTTTTTCAATTACTGAGGAAAGTTTTTAAGTTATGCAGCAGTCTTACTGTGCTCTTGTTGTGGTTAATGCCTACTGTGTACAAAGTATTTACTGAGTACTAGTGATAATCTTAAATATTTTACATATATTGTTTCATATAATCCTTAGCAGAGTCCTATGAGGTGAATGGGAATATTATTCCCTTTATTGATATTCTACCACTATGAGCACTGACATGATAAGAAAATAGGGTACTCTGTCCAAGGGTCCAAACTGGGATTCAAACTCACATAGTCTTTGTTCAAAATCTGAATATCTAATCATGACTATACAGTATGCAAGGGAATTTAAAAGTATAGGCTCTGTAGGAAAAAGCACCCTAAATTCCAGAGTTTACTGCATATTGCAAGACTTTGAATAAATTGCTCAATCTAGTTAAGCTTCAGTGTCCTCTCTGTACTGTGTTCTGTAAATTAAGGTGTAGAAAGGTTTCCATTTAGTAGGCTTTTTAAAAAATTTTTTTTATTTATTTCTTATTTTTTTATAAACATATAATGTATTTTTTTCCCCAGGGGTACAGGTCTGTGAATCGCCAGGTTTACACACTTCACAGCACTCACCATAGCACATACCCTCCCCAATGTCCATTACCTCCCTCCCCCCTCTCCCAATCCCCCTTCCCCCAGCAACCCTCAGTTTGTTTTGTGAGATTAAGGGTCACTTATGGTTTGTCTCCCCCCCAATCCCATCTTGTTTCATTTATTCTTCTCCTATCCCCCTAACCCCCCATGTTGCATCTCCACGTCCTCATATCAGGGAGATCATATGATAGTTGTCTTTCTCCGATTGACTTATTTCACTAAGCATGATACCCTCTAGTTCATCCACGTTGTTGCAAATGGCAAGATTTCATTTCTTTTGATGGCTGCACCAGAAGACGAAACATTAGAATAATTGGGATTCCATTTAGTAGGCTTTTTAAAAATTAAAGATGTTTATGCATGTGCATAGTAGAGCTGAGTAAACAGTCAGAAATTGTTACCTCTTACTCTGATACTATTATTCTGATTATATCAGAAAAGGTTCCCCATTTTAACCAGTTGGTTCCTCGATGTAAAGTTCTGCCAAAAGGAGTATCTGGGATAAAAAATGTAGTGATACAGTAAAGGTTTAATGTGTTTCAAGCCACAGATAAGATTCCCTGCAAGAACACGTTATTTTAAATCACTCTTGAATTAATCTTTCCTTTTTCAAAAGGATAGTTGTTCAATACCATCATCATAAACTTCACTATCATATTCATGATTCATAAAGACTTGAAATAGATTTTGAAATGTGTGCTCCAATCAGCAAAGAAATAGCACTCCTGCCCTCTCACTGGACCACAGAGATGGTCTTATTACTACATTCTCCAGTTTTTCTACCTGGGTCCAATCAGCTTTGCAATCCATAACATCAAATCAAAAGTTTTACCTAGGGAATTGGCTGGCTGATTATTTGCAGGAAGAGAACATATGCATTGACTTACAATTCATTTACAGACATAAAGCAGGTTTACCCTCCCAAAAGACCCAGGAAATAATAAACTCCTAATGAATATGCCTGAATTTTAAAATCCTTGTATTGTACCTACTGTATGAAAAATGGTTCTCCACTCTGAACAGGTTTATAAATTCAGTTCATTTTTCACAAATTTTTGTAACCCAGGTACTTTTAAGTAAACAAAGAGATTGTTCTCTCTAGAATTTAGATTTAGCAATAATCTGCTTAACGGGTCAACTTGAATGGCTGTCTTCTGCAGGTCAACTTGGTGGCCTCACCCAGGAATTTCCCTTGACAGAATCCAGCAGGGTAAATTGCATTACTGCATATTACAATCATTGTCAATAATTCCTTTTATCCTTCAGTACTTTCTTATGGTACCTTAATCCATCAGTTTTGTATCCTTCTTTTGAATCACCTTCTTCTGATCCTCACAATCACAAGATCTGTGGCTCTAGTCTAACTGTACCATTATGTACTGGGGAAAAGGATTTTGCTTTAAAAACATAAACTGTCTTGTTCCCACAAGTGAATGTCTGATTTTAGGGGCTTTCTCCAGTCAAGCCCTACACTGGCACTCCAACAAAATCATATAGAAAAAGCTTAAACATGTAATTTTGAGATTTAAGGCTCTTATTTACATATCCTCTGTTGTTCATTTGAACAAAGACTTTTTTTTTATTTTTTTATTTTTTATTTTTTTTTAATTTTATTTTTTTTATTTGTTTATTTACAGCATAACAGTGTTCATTGTTTTGGCATCACACCCAGTGCTCCATGCAGTACGTGCCCTCTCTATTACCCACCACCTGGTTCCTCAACCTCCCACCCCCCCGCCCCATCAAAACCCTCTGGTTGTTTTTCAGAGTCCATAGTCTCTCATGGCTCATCTCCCCTGCCAGTTTCCCTCAACTCCCTCTCCTCTCCATCTCCCCATGTCCTCCATGTTATTTGTTATGCTCCACAAATAAGTGAGACCATATGATACTTGACTCTCTCTGCTTGACTTATTTCGCTCAGCATAATCTCTTCCAGTCCCGTCCATGTTGCTACAAAAGTTGGGTATTCATCCTTTCTGATGGAGGCATAATACTCCATTGTGTATATGTACTACATCTTCCTTATCCATTCATCTGTTGAAGGGCATCTTGGTTCTTTCCACAGTTTGGTGACCGTAGCCATTGCTGCAATAAACATTGGGGTACAGATGGCCCTTCTTTTCACTACATCTGTATCTTTGGGGTAAATACCCAGCAGTGCAATTGCATGGGCATAGGGAAGCTCTATTCTTAATTTCTTCAGGAATCTCCACACTGTTCTCCAAAGTGGCTGCACCAACTTGCATTCCCACCAAGAGTGTAAGAGGGTTCCCCTTTCTCCACATCCTCTCCAACACACGTTGTTTCCTGTCTTGCTAATTTTGGCCATTCTAACTGGTGTCAGGTGGTATCTCAATGTTGTTTTAATTTGAATCTCCCTGATGGCTAGTGATGATGAACATTTTTTCATGTGTCTGATAGCCATTTGTATGTCTTCGTTGGAGAAGTGTCTGTTCATATCTTCTGCCCATTTTTTGATATGATTATCTGTTTTGTGTGTGTTGAGTTTGAGAAGTTCTTTATAGGGGCGCCTGGGTGGCTCAGCGGGTTAAAGCCTCTGCCTTCAGCTCAGGTCATGATCTCAGGGTCCTGGGATCTAGCCCCGCATCGGGCTCTCTGCTTGGCGGGGAGCCTGCTTCCTCCTCTCTCTCTCTCTCTCTCTCTCTCTCTCTGCCTGCCTCTCTGCCTGCTTGTGGTCTCTATCTGTCAAATAAATGAATCTTTAAAAAGAAAAGAGAGAAGTTCTTTATAGATCCTGGATATCAGCCTTCTGTCTGTACTGTCATTTGCAAATATCTTCTCCCATTCCGTGGGTTGCCTCTTTGTTTTGTTGTCTGTTTCCTTTGCTGTGCAGAAGCTTTTGATCTTGATGAAGTCCCAAAAGTTCATTTTCACTTTTGTTTCCTTGGCCTTTGGAGACATATCTTGAAAGAAGTTGCTGTGGCTGATATCAAAGAGATTACTGCCTATGTTCTCCTTTAGGATTCTGATAGATTCCTGTCTCACGTTGAGGTCTTTTATCCATTTTGAGTTTATCTTTGTGTACGGTGTAAGAGAATGGTCGAGTTTCATTCTTCTACATATCGCTGTCCAGTTTTCCCAGCACCATTTATTGAAGAGACTGTCTTTTTTCCATTGAATATTTTTTCCTGTTTTGTCGAAAATTATTTGACCATAGAGTTGAGGGTCCATATCTGGGCTCTCCACTCTGTTCCACTGGTCTATGTGTCTGTTTTTATGCCAGTACCACACTGTCTTGGTGATCACAGCTTTGTAGTAAAGCTTGAAATCAGGCAGCGTGATGCCGCCAGTTTTGTTTTTGTTTTTCAAAATTTCCTTAGCAATTCGGGGTCTCTTCTGATTCCATACAAATTTTAGGATTATTTGCTCCAGCTCTTTGAAAAATACTGGTGGAATTTTGATCGGAATGGCATTAAAAGTATAGATTGCTCTAGGCAGTATAGACATTTTAACAAAGTTTATTCTTCCAATCCAAGAGCATGGAACAGTCTTCCATCTTTTTGTGTCTTCTTCAATTTCTTTCATGAGTGTTCTGTAGTTCCTCGAGTACAGGTCCTTTACCTCTTTGGTAAGGTTTATTCCCAGGTATCTTATGGTTCTTGGTGCTATAGTAAATGGAATCGATTCTCTAATTTCCCTTTCTGTATTTTCATTGTTAGTGTATAAGAAAGCCACTGATTTCTGTACATTGACTTTTTATCCTGCCAACAAAAACTTTTTTAAAAAAATAGTCCTTTAATAAATTTTGTTCTCTGCAATTTTTCTGTTGAGCACGAAGTGATAGGATCTCATCATAGACTCAGTGTTGATTATATGGTTATAAGTAGCTCTTCATGAATGACAACCACAAGGGCTGCTTTGGATGAACAACCACAAGGTGTCAATCATCACAAGCAGGAAAGTTCACATGTGATCATGTCCCATCCTACTGTAACATACTGGCCTCCCTTTAGCCTTCTGCCAAGAAGGCTTTGATAGCTCCAGATGCCACTCAGGTACCTTGATAAAAATTGAAACAATCAGCTACATCATTTATGGCTTGTGTTTTTCTTTATTTGCTTGATTATTTTTTTAAGATGAGGATCCTTGCTTGATATGGGACTCGATTCCAGGACCTAGGATCATGACCTGAGCCAAAGGCAGACTCTTAACCGACTGAGCCACTCAGGTGTTCCAGATCCAAAGCTTTAAATACTGTGTTCTGATGACTTTCAGATTTGAATCAAGAGTCATCACTAGGGTGCATGGATTGCTCAGTGGTTTAAGCCTCTGACTTTGGCTCAGGTCATGATCTCCGGGTCTTGGGATCGAGCCCTACATTGGGCTCTCTGCTCAGCAGGGAGCCTGCCTTCCTCTCTCTCTCTGCTTGTCTCCCTGCCTACTTGTTGTCTCTCTCTTTATAGTAAAATAAAATAAAATAAAACAGTTGTCACTTTTCCTTAAGCTCTGGACTTGGACACCAAAATGGAGACTAAAGTACTAACATATGCATTAATTAATTGATTATTTTTATTAACATATAATGTATTATTTGCTTCAGGGATACAGGTCTGTGAATCACCAGTCTTACACAATTCACAGCACTCACCATAGCACATACCCTCCCCAGTGTCCATCACCCAGCCACCCTATCCCTCCCCCCAATCCAGCAGCCCTGTTTGTTTCCTGAGATTAAGAGTCTCTTATGTTTTATCTCCCTCCTGGTCCCATCTTGTTTCATTTTTTCCTTCCCAACCCCCCAAACACCCCACTCGGCCTCTCAGATTCCTCATATCAGAGAGAGCATATGGTATTTGTCTTTTTCTGATTGACTTATTTTGTGTAGCATAATACCTTCTAGTTCCATCCACATCGTTGCAAATGGCCAGAGTTCACTTTTGATGGCTGCATAGTATTCCATTTTATATATATACCAAATTCTATTTATCCATTCATCTGTTGATGGACATGAAGGTTCTTTCCTACATGTTTGGCTATTGTGGACATTGCTGCTATAAACATTGAGGTGTATAACATATGCATTTAAATGGCTCAGAGTTGATAGTTCTCCCAATTTTCCACAGAAATATGTTTCTCTGCCATTCCCCATTCCAGTAAATGAGTCTGCATGCAATTCCATCGTTCACATTGCAACATAGGTAGTTATTCTTAATTCTTCCTATATCTTAGGGAATATGGAGAGTTAATTTTGACCATATGGTGAGATTTCTTTAGGAGAATATTAACAGGAAAGTGATTGTAATGTTCTTCTATCAGACCAAATCTCTTGTATCTTCTTAGTTTTTTTGTTTCATTTTATCATCCTACCAAGGACAGTTTCTTAATTTTCAATATATTTTTATATTGCATATTTAATGATGGGACTATATACAGAAGATAATTTTACTAAAATTTTTGTCTAAAATGTAATTGTTCAAAGAAATGAAAGCAAATTTCCAGACTTAAGATATTTTGACCTACAATATCCCTCTTCTTTGATAACATTAACAGCTGTGATTTTTATTTATGAACAGCTGACAGCTGACTCCATTGGATCAAATTCTTTGACAACCCTCCTAGGAGGATGAGGTGAGAGGAAACATGGCTGATTGAGTCTGAACATAGAATCAGTGGAAAGATATGTCCATCATAAACCTTTTCTCTTTGGTTATTGTTTTTCAAACTTAGAAAGTGATTTAATCTTACATGAGAAAATGTAACAATGATGCATAGAATGCCAACTATAACTGTACATGAAATATATTCCGAGTCACCCAAATTCTTCCATGAAAGGGAGCTAGTCTCTAAGTCATAATTTTCATTCCACACATAATTTTGAGCTTAAAAAATAGAGTGTATTAAAAAGTAGGAGTTTCATATAACTGAATATTTGAGAAGGAAAACTTTTGGCATACCTGGAATCCTGTACTTCTGAATCAAGAAGGAATTCTGGCAAAGGCAATGTCTGCCTTTCTAGAGGTTAACAAGTTCGGAAGAGAATGTGAGGAAGTGTTTTTGATAAGTAGCATGTGACTCAAGAGGAGACCCCTGTTATGTAACTGGTGAGGACAGGAGTACGTTTTAAGTGCTGGCATAAAACAAAGACTTCCCATAAAAATTCACTTAAATACTTGGAGAGGAAAGCTATTTTCTGTGATAAGTGTAAAGACCTTCTGGAAATTAATGTCTTTGCAAAGTGACACTGGAAAAAAAAAATAGTTTTATAAAGGAGCCAAGGAAAGACTGTTGCTCCTCCTTCTCTCTATCAGAGGTCCCTTGTTTTTCCTTGTTTCCTTGCTCAGGAGCTGAAACTTCTTTCTGGAAAGGCTAGAATGTAAATATTTTAGGCACTGTGGGTCATATGATTTATGTTGCATCTGTGCAACTCTGCCAATACAGGGCAAAAGAATTTCTAGACTATATGTAAACAAATGGGTATGGCTGTGTTCCAAAAATATTTTATTTACAGAAGCAGGTGGATGGCGAGATTTGACCTGTAAACTTTTTTTTTTACTTTATTTTATTTTTTCAGTGTTCCAAGATTCGTTGCTTATGCTTCACACCCAGTGCTCCATGCAATACGTGCCCTCCTTAATACCCACCACTGGGCTCACCCAACCCCCCACTCCCCTCCCCTCCAAAACCCTCAGTTTGTTTCTCAGAGTCCACAGTCTCTTATGGTTTGTCTCCCCCTCCGATTTCCCCCAACTCTCTTCTCCTCTCCTTCTCCCAATATCCTCCTTGTTATTCTTTTTTTTTTTAAGATTTTCTTTTTATTTATTTGATAGAGATCACAAGTAGGCAAAGAGGCAGGGAGAGAGAGTGAGAGGCAAGCAGGCTCCCCACTGAGCAGAGAGCCCGATGCAGGACTCGATCCCAGGACCCGAGATCATGACCCAAGCCGAAGGCAGTGGCTCAACCCACTGAGCCACCCAGGTGCCCCCTCCTTGTTATTCTTTATGCTCCACAAGTAAGTGAAACCATATGATAATTGACACTCTCTGCTTAACTTATTTCACTCAGCATTATCTCCTCCAGTCCCACCCATGTTGATACAAAAGTTGGGTACTCATCCTTTCTGATGGAGGAATAATACTCCATTGTATATATGGACTGTATCTTCTTTATCCATTCATCCATTGAAGGGTGTCTTGGCTCTTTCCACAGTTTGGCGTCTGTGGCCATTGCTGCTATGAACATTGGGGTACAGATGGCCCTTCTTTTCACTACATCTGTATCTTTGGGGTGAATACCCAGTAGTGCAATTGCAGGGTCATAGGGAAGCTCTATTTTTAATTTCTTAAGGAATCTCCACACTATTTTCCAAAAGGGCTGCACCAACTTGCATTCTCACCAACAGTGTAAGAGGGTTCCCCTTTCTCCACATCCTCTCCAACACATGTTGTTTACTGTCTTGCTAATTTTGGCCATTCTAACTGGTGTCAGGTGGTATCTCAGTGTGGTTTTGATTTGAATCTCCCTGATGGCTAATGATGATGAACAATTTTTCATGTGTCTGTTAGCCATTTGTATGTCTTCTTTGGAGAAGTGTCTGTTCTTGTCTTCTGCCCATTTTTTGACATGATAATCTGTGTTTTGAGTGTTGAGTGTGAAGAGTTCTTTATAGATCTTGGATATCAGCCTTTTGTAGTGTCATTTGTGAATATCTTCTGCCATTCCATGGGTTGCCTCTTTGTTTCTTGACCGTTTCCCTTGCTGTGCAGAAGCTTTTGATCTTGAAGTCCCCAATGTTCATTTTCGCTTTTGTTTCTTTTGCCTTTGGAGACATGTCTTGAAAGAAGTTGCTGTGGCTGATGTCAAAGAGGTTACTGCCTATGTTCTCCTCTAGGATTTTGATAGATTCCTGCCTCACATTGAGGTCTTTTTATCTATTTCAAGTTTATCTTTGTGTATGGTATAAGAGAATGGTTTTTTTCTATACCTTGCTGTCCAATTTTCCCATAACCATTTATTGAAGAGACTTTCATTTTTCCACTGTATATTTTTCTCATGCTCTGTCGAAGATTAATTGAGCATAAAGTTGTGAGTCCATATTTGGACTCTCTACTCTGTTCCACTGGCCCATGTGTCTGTTTTTGTGCCAGTACCATGCTGTTTTGGTGATCACAGCTTTGTAGTAAAGCTTAAAATCAGGCAACATGATGCCCCCAGTTTCATTTTTCTTTTTCAACATTTCCTTAGCAATTCAGAGTTTCTTCTGTTTCCATACCAATTTTAGAATTGTTTGTTCCAGCACTTTGAAAAATGCTGGTGTAATTTTGATCGGGATGGCATTAAACGTATAGATTGCTCTAGGCAATATAGATACTTTAACAATGTTTATTCTGATCCATGAGCACGGAATGCTTTTCCATCTTTTTGTGTCTTCTTCAATTTCTTTCATAAGCGTTCTATAGTTCCTTGAGTACAGCCCTGTAGACTTTTTGTTGCCAATCTCTACTTTCTTTTTTTTTTAATTTATTTATTTTTTCAGCATAACAGTATTCATTATTTTTGCACAACACCCAGTGCTCCATGCAAAACGTGCCCTCCCTATTACCCACCACCTGTTCCCCCAATCTCTACTTTCAATTATTGAAGAATATTTGCTAAAGGAGTCTTTACTAGGGGGAAAAAAAAAAAGACAAAGACTCATTGCAGGGTTTACTAAATCCAGGGTTTCAAAAGTCTCATCAGGGCATTCAGTTCCTATTAAAAACCTCACAAAAAGGAATATTTGTAACATTCTTTTAGATTTCAGTTTTAAATAAGGTGGAAAAACTCATTAAAATATATATAACACTGTGTACTTTACATAATTTGAGAAAATAATAAATAGAGTTTCAAGATCTGAACCTTAATTTTTAGAGCTGCATTAGAAGCAAATAAAAAGCCTACTTAAATGGTGGTTTGCTATCTTTTAGAAACAAATCCTATATCTGGAATTTTTCCAGTCCGTCTTCTGTTCGAACAATATAAGCTTATCTCCAAACCTGGTGAGAAGTCTTAGGTCATGTCTGAAATCTTAAAAGCTTGAAAAGAATTTTTTTTTTAAGATTTTATTTATTTATTTTGACAGAGAGAGATCACAAGTAGGCAGAGAGGCAGGCAGAGAGAGAGAGGAGGAAGCAGGCTCCTCACGGAGCAGAGAGCCTGATGCGGGGCTCGATCCCAGGACCCTGAGATCATGACCTGAGCGGAAGGCAGCGGCTCAATCCACTGAGCCACCCAGGCGCCCCTTGAAAAGAATTATTATTATGCTTATAGTCTAAGCTAATTGAAGTAGGGGGTACAATTGTAGCCTTTGCTAGTTACTCACTACTCCTTTGATTATTTCTTTGCAAAAAATTGTCTCCATACTCTGAAATATCTTTCACCAAAGATCAGCTTTGTAGCCATGGTAGAGTGGGAAGAGAAAGATTTGTAGGAATCGTTCTACCAGGCTTCTTAGGAAATATGCAAGATTTTGATGCAGATTTCAAGCATGTAATAACAAGCATGCAGTTTTTGAAGAAATACAGCCAATGATCCATTGCAGTGAAATTGAAATAAGAACATGAAATTGAGACCCATTTTGAGGAGCTGCTTAGATTTCAGTTTAAAAAAAAAACAATGATTTATGAGATGTGGGTGGAATCAAGGAAGCACAAGCTTCATCAGCTACTAGTGAAGGAGGGTATGATCTAAAGGGTAAGCAAGAGAATTAAGGTCAAATCATCCTAAGGATTTATGGGAAACATGTGGGATTTTTTTAGAACTTTAAAATTGGTGAATTTGAAAACCATCTTCCTTGCACATGGACAAAATCACACTTTGGCTTTAGAATACACAGCCATTTTTTAAATTTAATTTAATATTTATTTATTTATTTGTTTGTTTGTTTGTTTATTTTTACCTCACTGGTTTGTACAATAAAAGTATCCATAAGGCCATAGATCCACTTTTTTTTTCATAGATCCACTATTAAGGCAAAGTCCCAGTGATCTGCAAAGTTTACTTCAAACAGATTTGTTTTGTTTTTGTTTGAGAATTTTATTTTTCCACTGTGGGAGCTGGAACATGGGTAGTCCCCTAAGGCAAACATGATCTTAAAAAATGGACAAAAACGAATTATCCTGTCATTACGATTTGAAGAAAGGAAGGGGGAACAGGCATTTTTTTTTTTTTTCGGTTGGGGTAGCACAGCTTTTCATGTTCACCCAGAGCCTATAGAATTGCTTCAGTGAGTCACCAAAGCCTCGCACCAGTCCTCTTGCCAACTGCCTAAAACACACACATGCAGTCCACATAGCCATGGAGAAGCTGCACATTGTTCTAAATTATGCTCCGTGGCTCTAGTTACAGTCCTTAGCTTCTTGCTTTTTACAGCATCCTTAGTGAGGATGAAGAAGTCCATTTTTATAACACATATTATGATGCACTTAATGGCTTCTCTCCAGTCCCTGTATCCTAGACATATATTCAGTGATCTATAGCATACAATGTAAATGAGATGTGGAGTAACAAATTAAAAAGCTTTTATAGAAACCTTTAATTACTATTTATGGCTCCCTTGGCATTACCTAAACTGACTACTACTCAAATAATTACAAGTTCCCCAATGAGTGTGGGGATGGTGGGGGTGTGCATTGTTGGCTAACAACAGATATAGTGAGCAATGGGATTTATTGTTTAGGGAGAGCCACAAGGTAGGTTTTTTGTTTTGTTTTGTTTTGTTTTTTATCAATGATACTCTGTCTCTGCACTGTCAGGCAGACCATGAGAAAGGGCATTTTTTTTAATGGTAACATTTTTCTGCCCTGTAGCTGTTCTTCTTAGGTGAGCATTCCTCATTTTTCTTCAGTACACAATATCAAGAACATAATAAAAGGGACAGATATGCTAACCTGGTCATATAGTAATTTACACATCATCTATACTATATTTGTAGTTATGTAATTAATACATTTATTGAGACCTCCCTCTAGGCAAAGCACTATTCTGTTGCCTTGTTAAAATCATTTAAAAAATAGTGCTTGACATAAAGGGGAGTATGAGCTCGTACATGATTCTTTGTTTAGTATATGACATTATTTCCTAAAATGACAGGATGATATCAATTTTATTAATCCAATGTTTATTGAATATCTACTATCCGTCAGCTACTGGTTAAACTCTGGAACTCAGAAATTAATGTTCTGAACTCTAGATGCTCATGATCTAGTGAAGGATGGAGAAAGCTACAGAAATGGGCCCCGCTAGATGGGAGAGAGAATAAGTGATCAGATTTCCAACCAATATATTAAGGGAGTAGGAGGAATGAGAGTAAAAGTGAGTGAAAAAAAAATAAAAGTGAGTGGAGCTGTTGGGAAGACATCTGAGATAAGGTAGAATGCAAACTTTCTTAAAAGAAAATGTTAAGTCCTGATCTGCAGGGACTTTCCAGGTAAAATAATGGCTTGATGTGAAACAACGATATATTCACAAGGATAAAACTGGAAGAAATGTAGTTGATATAAGACTGGAAGACAGCTACAATTATGGTGTAGACGTCTGTTTGATGGGATGATAGAGTGGTAAAATTAAAAGAAAACAAGATAATGATTATTTTCATGATGTTTAGAGTCTAGCTGGATGGTGAGAGCATCTCTTCTGCAGGATCAGATTGATTTTTACATAGTTTGTTGTAATGAGAGAAACTTGGGTTTTGAAGCAATGTACCTACTTTAATTCTTAGAGATTGTGTGAGTGTAGAGAATATACTTGGAATTGCTTTACCAATTCTGAAACTTCAAGGAAAAGTCTGACTTGACCCTGGGGTTATATAAGTAGTATTTCTCCTCAAATGTCACACAACTGGCTTCTTTGCAACCCAAGGGCTTCCTTGGACAGATCAGATAGTTTTGGTTTTTTATACTTGACTAGCAGTGACCAAATGCTGTTAATAATGATTCTACCTCTTTGGAATACAGATGGAATCCTATTTCACCACAATGGGAACCTTGTTTTTGTAACTGATAATCAAGAAGTACGGAAAGGAAGTTGCTTTCACTTCTTGAAAGTCTTGGCCTCTCAGGTTGGGACTCCAGCTCTGTCTCCAACAGCAAGATGGGAGAAGTTTGGATGAGCCAGCAAACCCATCAGCTTAGCTTTCTCTGTAGCACTTTGTGTCATTCTTGACTTAAAACACAGACTTTTGGTGGTGGATGTAGTGTTCTCTGGTACTATGATATATCCACATTTGCATGAGTCCAGACTGAGCAGGGCTGGCCAGTAAACCCTCTGAAATGTGATATTTTAAAGGGAAGGATGACCCCAAGATGTCAAGAAAGTAAAAATTTGCAGAGGAGGACTTGAAGTCAGCCTTAGCTGATTATGTAAGGTCTGTCCTCCTTGTGCATTGCAGGCTGCTGTCCTAAATACCTCTCTCACTCATATTTTCACTTTAGGAAAATCTCTTTTACTTTTTCAGAAATAATATTAATATTAAATAATTTTATATAACCTTTATCTCTAAAACAGCTATGAAAAGTGGAAGAGTACTATATTTGGTCTCTTGGACACTTCATGTTATTTCCATGACTCATGTATTAGACTCTAAGTATTTTGATTTTTTTCTTTAAAAAATTTTTTTTTAATGCTACAGTGTGGCTTATCTCACTTTCCTAGATCTTCATATCTCTGTCTTTGGACAGATAGATCCAATGTTGATATCTCATTATGTAGCATTTCTAAAATAATTATAGTACTCTGACCTCCTTAGTGACAGTTGTCATAGCCCGAGAAATGTTTTGAGGCAGGAGAAGTGGACTGTTCTCTCATACTTACAGCCCACTCAAAGCCCCAGTAGGTTCTAAATTCATGGAAAATTATTAGGGTATCCCTGTGCATTGCCATCTCTTTCTAATCCTTAGACAGAATTGATCTAAACAGGTGTGTGAGTGTCCCAAGAAGATAAACAGAAAATCCCAATGCGATGGGCACGCATAATTCATTTACCCATTTTATAATACTGGAAGCCTCGTGACTATTACAGTTGACTCCCTGAATGATGCAAGGGTTAGGGGCATTGAACACTCCCCACACTCACACAGTTGAAAATCTATGTATAACCTTTGACTTCCCCAAAATTTAGTAGCCTACTATTGACCAGAAGCCTTCCCAATAACAAGAACAATCGATTAACACATATTTGATGTGTGTTATATACTGTATTCATACAATAACTAGAGAAAACAAAATGTCACTAAAATCATACAGAACAGAAAATACATTTATGGTACTGTGCTGTATTTATTTTTTTTAAAAGCGTATAAGTGGACCTGTGCAGTTCAAATCCATGTTGGTGAGGGATCAGCTGTATTTCAAACTTTATCCAAATGCCTTTACCTCACATTTTAAAATGACTATAGATATTCATGTAATAAGAAAGTCTAAAAATTCCAGTTAGATGTGTCCTCAGCAGAGAATCTTTAAGACCTAATAAAAATCTATTTATGCATGTTAAAAGATCCTGCATTTCCCATTTTCTATGACAATTTGTGCATTTTAAATACTAAGGGATTAAGAATCTTAAAAAAAAAAAGATTGTCAAGGGCTGACTTGCATAGATAAGTAAAAGTGTTAATCTGAGAGAAGAAAGTTTGAATTAGAAATGAGATAATTAAAAGTGAAGAGATGGTGGAACAAATAAGTAGATAAGGTTGGGAGATTTAGGTCCACCAATAGGCAGCCTTAATAAGTTTTCCCTGCTATCTCATTGATCAATTTGGTGCCTACAAATTGTGTATTTTTAGTGGAACCAGTAGAAAGTCTATTAGCAATGTGGCTTAAAACAGAAGAGCAAACCAGCACTTTACTTGATACAATGTAATGGGGCCAGTGACCATTGAACCATGACAGTAGAAACCACATTTTTTAATTAATTAATGAATGAATTGCATGCCCTTTAAATGACCCTAATGTCTTTGTTATTACCTCATGGTTCTTTATATCCAAGCTCTTGATCTTTTTTCCCCACAGTTTTCATAATGAGTCTGCTTAATTTTCATGCAGAGGAGACAATCCTTGCAGCAAAGCAATATGGGAAACAATTGCTGTTCTTTGATGTGGTGGCTTCTGAATGAGGTCCCAGGAGCATATTGAGCACTATAATTTCTTTAGAAGAGATGTAATAATATTTTAGCATCTATTACTTTAAAAATGCCCAACGTGACTATTCCACATAGTAGGAATGGGGTATTCTTGGCTTTATAAATTACTGTAGTTCATCTTGAAATGTGTACCAAATTATTAAAAAAATATTTCCGCTACCCTAAATCTTTCTCATTCTGTCTCACTGGGAGATTTTTTTTTTCTCTTGACTGCTTTTACTTCCACTTTTTTGTTCTAAGCTACTTAGATAGAGACCCTAATCATGAGCTCTTTCCTTTGTCAGAATGGTGTGAAATTTATTTTTTATTAATATTTTATTTCCAAAAACCTTGATAAATGAGGGTTTTTCCAAAAATACTTGTATGTGTCTTAAGGGTTTTGAGTGCTTTCTGGTTATACCAGAGAACTTTGTGACAGTCAGAGACACAAAATTTCACTTCAATTTTGATGTATGCTTCATTATTCTGTTTTCAGTGACTTGAATCAAGTTACTAAAATGTTGATCCAAAAATAACCATTAAAAAAAAAAATTCTGCACCACCTGGTTGATTCAATAGTAGTGAAAAGACACTGTCCCTCTCAGGGTCTGGCCTATTGTGTCCTACCCCAGGTGACTTGTCTTATGAACACAAAGTACAGATGGTTCCTTAAACCTGATGGTAAGGCAGTAAGAATGAGATATCTGTGAGGTGTTTGAGATGGCCAGGTAAAAAGAAACGGGCAAGTGAAAGCCATCCTTGTTATTATAAATGGAAATATCAAAGATCCTGGGGAGGTAATTCTAGAATTCACATCATTTTCCAAAACATGGCAGCGCCCTTTCCCTCCCACCACCCACAACTAGAGAGAAAAGTCTCCTTTGTACCACCCAAGTGGGTGTAGAGAAAACTCCTCAGACATTTGTGCTTTGGATATTATATTATTACAGAAGTCAATAGATAGCTCTAACTGGCTGTATATAAATGAACATTTACTCAGACAGTTTGTTCAATACATACAGTATGAAATAAAATTAGAGTGCAGGAAACTTTTGTCAGCAGGAATATATAATTACAATGTATTTACCAAATGTGTACCTGTGAGCTCTGTTAAATTACTACATAATTAAAATGCAGTCTGTTCTTTACTCAGGCTGCCAGTTAGAGTACGTGGAGTGTTCTTATAATAGTCAAAAGAAGCCCGATACTTCATGGAACATTTCAGAATGGTGATGGAGAGCTTCAAAGTGGATTCAAGTTGTTTTCATTAACCAGTCATGGGCCTCCAATTAATTCCCATTTATTTTTGTTTAACTACCTCAGACAAAAGATTTTTCTCTTTCTGATGGTCACTTAAAATTGTAGAACCTAGTGACTAGTTTATGATATTGATAAAATTGATACACCCCTATAATTGAAGTTTTTCATGGAGTAGAAAGAATGCACTGGCTTTTGAAAAATTTGTTCTTGAAGTGCCAGGCTTATAGTCTCTGGGGGATCCTGTCCACTTCAGAGATTCCAGCTCACTGGTAAAAATGTAATGGAAAATTGCCAGATTTATTCTGGATTTAAATAAACAGGTGTTAGTGAGGGAAATGGTACATAGTCACAAAAGGGCACTCAGTAATGAAATCTGTGTGTGTGTGTGTGTGTGTGTGTGTGTGTGTGTGTGTGTCTGTATTGCTTACAACTATAAGGCAGGGATTATGAAGATCTTGTTCATTGTTTCATGGTGCTTATGACAAGGAGAATGCATTCCAACTGGAAATATCTAAATAGTCCCAATTTCAAGCCACTCTAAAAAAATATTAGGGGAAACAAATGGTTGCAGCAGAAATTTGCAATTCAAATAACACTGGTTTCTCTCCTGTGCAGCAAACTGTTTGCTTCCATTCAGAAAAAAACAACAACAAAAAACAGCTCTCAAACCTCTACTCATGCTGTGAACACCTACCATACAGAGCTGAAATAGATGTTAATTGTCCTAACATATCCCTGTTGTTCTTCATGTAATCTTATCGATGCTTCTTAGGGTGTCGTTAATGTTTTAAAATACTTTGTACTTAATCATAATTACCTGAACCTCTCTCACACTGTTTTGCAATTCTGGCTGTTAAGGTCCCCTATGTAATGAAATTGGTTTATCTTAACATTTTTCGGTATTGTTTCTTTTTGTCTTTTCTGCACTCATAATTGGGTCTTCAGTAAAGGAGTACAGGAGTAGAGCAGGGTGTGGTTTCCTCCTGGGGACTTTTTCCTTCAGATAAGCTTGAAGATTTGTATTGTTCCTTTTCCCATCACAACATACTGAAAGAAGATGTCACCTGTGGACATTGATGCAGTACCCCAAGCTGGCCGAATGAGTGGTGAATTCAGTCCCTATAGACACATATAGATGAATGCGCTGATGGAGGAAATGGTTGAGAATAATTTAACATGGAAGAGAACCACAGAGTATCCAGGAATTCAGCACATGGGGTGGAATTTATTTTCCAGCATCTTCCAGGACTCACCCTGTGATGAAAATCGATTTATCAGGTGCAAAGAAAGTTTGGCAGAGAGAAAAATAAGTGTTATATAGGAGATGAAAATAGAGAACAGAGAATCTGTCTATATCACTCTAAAAGAAGTTTGAAAAGCAAAAAATAAAGGTAACTGGGTATTGTGGAACATAATTACATTTCTGAATTAACAGGCTGGTTTGAGATTGTGTGGACCGAGCTGAGCAGATTAAAATGAAAGGCATTCCTCCTTTCCCTCCCGACAGAGACAGAGTTGTGTGCACACAGGCACACACTCTTGTCTACCCAGAATATAATTTGTATTTGGCATAGTGACAAAGTTCAAGAAAATAGCAAATAATTGCTATTTTTCTTTTCTCTATGATTAGGTTTCAATGAGGACACAACAAATAAAAATAGTAACGAATGTTTCATATACATTCCTTTAGATTTAATCCATATTTGTATGTATTTTTTTTCCTCTCCTAGTATTCCTCCCACTCCTTCTTACTGTTCTGTATTTATTGACTCAAAGGAGGAAGGGAAGGTAGAAAATACAGAGTATTTTCAGAATGTATTCAGTATTTACAGAAAAACTGGCTTTAGTTTCTAAAAAACCAATGTCTGTGGAAACAGAGTTTCAGAATCTCAGCAAAATGCCTGAGAGAAACATAGGGTAAAGAGGATCCCGCCATTGCAGACAAGAGATAGGTTTCCTTAGCCTATGAAGTAGATAGAGGGAAGTAATGAAAAGAAATATGTTTATGTATTGAAGAAAAAGTTCTTTCCTGTTCTCAGACACAGTTTTTTAAAAATTTGTCCAGTGATGTAAGGTAGATGGAACCACAGAAAACCTTCCAGAGATTTGCAGGTCCCTGGTGCCTGGTGCCCAAGTAGCACAGTAGTAGAGAGAATCCCACTAATCCAACACTGGCAGGGAAACAGGAGAATTTATAGACTCAAGGTGCCATGAAGGCAATATTGCCAATGAAGATGGGGTCCATCTATGCAGACCAATGACTAAGAAAATAAAAATCTTCATTTGCAAACACTTTAGCATTATGTATGTCTCCCAGCAACTTGACATAACTCCAGAAGAACTCTGAAAAGTCTATGGTTCGATTTTCTTGTCTCCATTTCCCGAATCCTAGCAGATGGAGGCTTGAGATTGAAACAGCTTTGTTTTTGTAGAGCTCAATAAAATGCTCACTATGTACCTGAGGCTGTCCATTGCTGACTTTGAGTTTAGTGGGCTCAATTTGCAAATGATGAGTTTTGTTAGATTGGCTTCCTGTGAAAGGAGAAGTCTGAGACCATGCTTGCAGGCAGTCTATTTGGGAGGTCATCCCAGGAAGCCAGGGTAAGGGAGAAAGAAAGTGAGACCAAAGAAGAAAGGAAAAACAAAAACAAAACAAACAACATAAAAGTGCATTATTGTAGGTGTTGCTGTGGGTAGTGAGGGCTTGATTCTTCTAGGGTCTCTGAGTAGCATGGCGAAAGCTTCTAGAATTGTGCATCGGTTCCTTCCCTCCCCATCTTTTAGGGGTTACGGGTGGCTTCTGAGAGTCTTAGCTCTCTTGTATCTGCACTACATTTTTATGTGAGGAAGGCTCTGAAGTAGGAAACCATAAAAAGACACACAGCATGTCTTTAAGTTGGGGTACTGTCTGCATGGAAATGTTCACCTCTGCTGTATTAGAAATAAGATTTGGTCCAAACAAAAAAAGATAAAGAATATAAAAACAGCATCAGGTATAGTCCCTCCCTTGCATGAATCAGATTCACTCTTTTTAATATTATGTCCATCTCTTCCTGATTCTTAAAGATGGGAGCCAGATAAAATCTCTTTAAAAAGCTTATATTAGGGAAGGGTTCATTAAATATACTATAGTCCCCACTGCTGCAAATGATGCTGAGACCATGAAAATAGTAATTTTCCTCCTCTACCACTGATTCTACATTCCTACATCTTTTTTCAGCCCTTCAATGTTCTGTAGATCTTGCCTGCTGATATGACCCAGTCCTTGTTCCAGAGCCCTCGTTAGCTGTAGTTGAAGATGCAAAGCACCAAGAAAAGCTCCCAATAAATCTGTTGATACCAGAGACTGTCTTTCTACTCCCCAAACCCCCGTTATATAGCAGTAACCCAAGCTCTTTAATTGAAGTAAAACAACAATAACAACATGACCATTCCAGAGTGATCAAGTTGCAGCTGTAATATTGGGTTTAAGGAAAAATTGACTATGTCCCCTAGTTGAAGTTAGCCTCCCCGACTGGGAACCAAGACCTCTTATCTAAAAGAGAATGAGAAGCACAGATTTTGCAAGTGGCTCACTCGGAGTGATGATGGGAGAGATCATTTCTTCTAAAACTTGGCTCTCAGACCTATATAGTCCATTTATGGGAGACTCAGCATACGTAGGCTACTGGTTTATGCGTATATTGCATTCTGAGGACAGAGTGTTATTCTTGAATATTAGTAGAGCCTTTAATGAGTCACTCTAACATTTTATTAGACTTCCTAATTCTGTGTGATGTACTATATGCTAAGGCCAGTGAGTTATGCGATAATGCAATAATTGGTACTCCTTAACTGCAAACTTGGCCAGTTGGTCCAAGGTGATGTTATACAACAGTCTATGCCAGTATATGAGACATTCTATAAGTATGCTAATAGCACTGCTATAACAAGTACTTTGAGAAGGGAAGAGAAACATATCTAGATGAGATTTCAAATCTAATGAGGATACACAACTGCCATTTTTACGGTAGAAGGGACCTGACATCTTCAACTAGGCAGAAATGACAAATTAATCTCCGCAAGGGATTTGACTCTATTGGGGTCACAGAGAAGAATTAATTGATTATGTATCTACTGTTCAGCTGTTTGAATAGGTAACTCCACTTCACTTAGAGGGACTCTTCCCATTGGGGTCATGTGAGGACACCATCCAAAATGGATAGACCTTTTATGAACCAGTTGCACAAGCGGAGATTAGCAGAACATTGGATCTAGATAATATCCATTGGATTCACCATTCTGTCCACTTGTTATGGTTATGTCCTTTCTTTGTAGTGGGTCCTCTTTGATGTTCATTGGTAGGGTACACAAATATTCGTGTACTTAGTGCCCACTGGCAAGGATTCATGAATATGCATCAGTCTCACAACTTCTTGGATTTGAGTGCACAATTTTTTTCCAGTCCCTGACCAGCCAGCCAAGATATTTGTAGTTTTTCATGAGTCATGTATACCCTTACTTCAGACCATTTATCTCCCCGCAAATAAATAAACACATAAACAAACGGTTATATTTCTAGAAGTTCTCCTAATCACTGTCTTTGAGGGCTAATTCTCAAACTACAGAGTGGAAGAATAACATTTCAGCTTACACTGATATTAACTGGACAAGGTTTCTGCACAGCAGCGCTGATTTTTCTCTTTTTCATTCATGTGGTTGAAGGGAATGGCGCAGAAGGCCACAGCCATAACCTTTGATGCAACATCAGTAGGGAGGGTAAATATCTTGTTTGTGTGCATGAAACTGACTTGCACTTTCTGGACCACTTGGGCACAATTTTAAATGTATTTCCATCATATCATAGATTGCTGTTGATTAGCCTGATGTCATCAATAAAAAGTTCAGGCATGAATATAAAGGTGATTTAACATTTCTATGGGCTGTATCATGACAGAAATCAGGAGAGTTAACCTTGAGTTGAGACAGTGAATGGGTATAGCTCTATTTCCCATGTAATAGCAAACTGAATTAAATTCCCATTTTTAAAAAAGATTTTATTTATTTATTTGACAGAGATCACAAGTAGGCAGAGAGGCAGGCAGAGACAGAGGGTAGCAGACTCCCTGCTAAGCAGGGAGCCCGATGCAGGACTCGATCCCAGGACTCTGAGACCATGGCCTGAGCCAAAGGCAGAAGCTTAACCCACTGAGCCACCCAGGTACCCTACATTCTCTTTATTGATGGGGTTCGAAAAGAACACATTTTTCGTACAAGTACTTCCATACCACATCCAAGAGGCTGTATTGGTGTATTCCAGGAAACAGTCTTCATCTACCAGAACAGTTAGGATTGTGGATATCACTAAGTTAAACTTATAATTATTTTTAGTTATCAAAAATGATACTTTGATTTTTGTAAATTCCTTAAATTTTTGAGGGTGGCATTAATCTCTGCAAAGGATTATGAGGAATTATGCTTCAGATTTCTCTTTGAAAGGATAGGGATAGTTATAGGGGACTTACATATATATTTTTTCAAGAACTCTATAGACTCCCTATATGACTGACATCTAATAAAATATTCTGACACACAAAATTTTTTTAAAAGATTTTATTTATTTTTTTGACAGAGACAGCAAGAAAGGTAACACATGGATGGGGAGCAGCAGAGGGAGTGGGAGAAGCAGGCTTCGAGCCAAGCAGGGAACCTGATGCAGGGCTTGATCCCAGGATCCTGGGATCATGACCCGAGCCGAAGGCAGATGCCTAACAACTGAGCCACCCAGGCACCCTGACACACAATTGTTTTTTTAAAAAAAGGATCTGTTTATAGTTGTTTCTTAAGCAACAGATAAAAGTAACTTAATCACAATTCAGAGACTAGAGACAAGATTTTAAAATAAATATTTGAATGTGTTAAAATAGAGAAAAAGATGGTTAAAAGCAGAAGGAAACCTGCAGAATTCCAATAGAGAATTAGTACTTGTAAAATTAATAAATTAGCTATTTTATGGCAAAATACAGTATACAATATTAAAAAAACCAATGTATGAACCCAAGAAGAATCTGGACACAGTAGAAAACAGGATTAATGGATTCAATGATAGGTCGACAGAAAAGCATTTAAATTGAAGCACAGATTAGAATAGAACAGGGTGCCAAGGACATGTGAGACATGATCAAATCTTTTAATCTCTTGGGAACTGGAGTCCCATAAAGAGAAGAGAGGGAGGATGAGGGAGACGGAATTTGAAGACATAATGACTGAGAATTCCCCCAACTGATGAAGATCCCAAACCAAAAATTCCAGAAGACCAGTGAAGCCTAAACAGGAGACATGCAAACAAGGTCACCTTTAGATGCCTCCTTATCAGATTGCTGGATATTGAAGAAAAAACCTGAAAAGCAGCGAGAGAAAATAGAAACAGTATTTTCAAAAGAGTGACAATAAAATTGATGTCTGATTTTTCAACAGAGATGATGGAATCCAGAAAACAATGAGATGACTTTTTTTTTTTTAAATCGCTGGGAAAAAAAATTCCAGTCTTGAATCCTATACCTAGTGAAAATATTCATTAATAGTGACAGCAAAATGAGGACTCGTTCAGTCAAACAAGAGCTAAAAGAATTTATTACCAGAGATTTACATGGCATGAAATCCGAAAAGAAGGTTTTTTAGGCTAAAGAAAAATGATTTCACATGGAAACTTGGAACCACATAAAAGAATAAAGGATTATAGACAAGATAAATGGGGGTAAATAGGAAAGAATAGTAAGTGTGAAAAACAGCAACCATGTCTTACATAACATGTAGAAGGAAACTATGTGATAGCAACAATACAGGGAAAGTGAAAAAAATTTTTTAAAGTTCTTTGCATTATTCCAGATGTAGTAAATATGTTAACTCAGGGCAGACAATAATAAGACTATACTAATTATATGCTAATATAATTATTACTAATTATATTAGAAAGGTATACTAATAATATAATAAAAATACTCGGTTCTATTTTTTCCCACCTAGGCGTGAGGAACATATCACTGAACAAACAAAAGTCCTTGCTTTTTTGAAGAGATAGGAAATAATCTTACATATATGACAAGTTAGATAATGACAGCTATTGGTAAAAATAAATACTACAAATTGTTACTTCTTGACCATCTAATAGATTTAGGCACTGACCCAAGAGTTCAACATGCATAGCTGGATATCTTTTTTCTTTATATAATCTTATGAAGGGAAATAGCACTATCTAAATTTTATATATTGATAAAGTACGGTTTATAGAAATGATTTACTGAAGGCTACAAATGAATAAGTGACATAAGCAAGTTTATAACATTTTTTAAAACATCAGAGCCAAAACATTTTTCCATGTTATCAGTTTTTGCAACCTAATTTAAATTTCTACATAATATTTTTGGATATTCAAGGCACACTCTATGCCAGGCAGTATTTTAAAAAGTAATTCCTTTCTTGTGGGTTATGGCAGAATTTGTAGTGCTATTCCATGTGTTCCATGACATTTACTAGGCTTCCTTTTGTTTTGGTTAGGGGACAAGTGGCTAGTTTAGGCCAATGAACTGTGCGTAAAATGATATGGGAGCAATTAAGGTATGATCTTGTTCAATTACCTTCCTCTGACACAGTGCACATTTCGAGATAGCCCGATCACAAGTTGGAGTGAGTCTGAATCTTTGATTAGGGAGTGGATAGAGGTGGTACCCCTTGACCTGCATCTTTGTGTGAGGGAGAAATGAACTTCTGTTTGTGCAAAGCCAATGTATAGTTTATTTTCATAGGGTAGCCTATAGTTTGTTATCTGGACTGATGCATAAGCTATTGAGCTTGGGCCCATTTTTTTGGACTATACATACAATGCCATATTGAGAATAATTATGGATTAAGTATTTTCTATGTTTGGGATTATATTTTTGGTATAGATGATCAGACATGGAATGAATGGTTCAAAGTTTCTGAGGCTTACCTTCAAGTTGCCTTCCCAAGGGTCATTTTTATCATAAGTCCATTGAGTTGAGCACCATGTTTTACTAGACCATCAAGATTATTAATCACTAACTCAAAAATCACATGTTCAGACACACAAAACAGGAAAGAACCTTCCTTGTTGTTCTGATTCATAGTTATATGAATATTGGTGAAGGTGAACTTGGTTTCATACATTTACTTTTTATTTTTTATTTTTATTTTTTTAAAGATGTTATTTATTTGACAGAGAGAGAGATCACAAGTAGGCAGAGAGGCAGGCAGAGAGAGAGGAGGAATCAGGCTCCCTGCTGAGCAGAGAGCCTGATGCGTGGCTCAATCCCAGGACCCCGGGATCATGACCTGAGCCGAAGGCAGAGGCTTAACCCACTGAGCCACCCAGGTGCCCCATACATTTACTTTTTAAATAGCTTCATTGTACTTTGACCTCTGATAAATTGCATGTTTAATGACTAACACTTGAGAAGTTTTGACATCTGTATATGACAGTGAAACAATTGTAATAGTCAAGATAATGAACATATCCATCACTCTCAGAACTTGCTGTATGCTCCTTTATAATCCCTCTCTTTTCTCATCCCCAAATTAAAAGATAGTGCTCCACTATCTCTGACATATTTGTGTTGAGACAACTGGTGCCATCCATATCTTTTTTCCTTTGTACATAATACATCTTTTCTCCAGGCATTTCTCTTTATTACTGGTTTTGGGCAATTTGATTATCATAGGTCGTATGATTTTCTTCATGTTTCTTGTTTGGGGTTTATCAAGGCTCGTGGATCTGCAGATGTGTGGTTTTCATCAAATTTGGGAATATTTCTCCAAATTATTTCTCCAAATATATTTCTAATTACATGTACAGTAAGCTGATTAAAGTTATGTCATATTTTCATGGGTGCTTTGTTCATTTTGTTATTGTCTTTTCTGTATTTCATTTTAGATGATTCTGTTGCTGTGTCATCAAGTTCTCCAATCTTATTCTCTATGATATTAATCTATTAATCTTATCCAGTTGTGTTTTTCTCACAATAATTATATCTTTCATCAGTAGAAATTAGATTTGGTGCTTTTTTATATTTTCCATGTCTATAATCAAATTTGTGTACATGTATTATAGTCCCTGTTTCCATTTTTTAATCTGCTGGTTCAAATGTCTGTACCAGATCTGCTAGTTTTTTTATTTGTTTTATTTTAAGTGAGGTATAATTTTCATATAACATTGAATTAGCTTCAGGTGTATAACATGATGTAATACTGTATATATTACAAAATGATCATTACAGTAAGTCTAGACTTACTGTCATACATAGGTGCAACTTTTTTCTTGTGACAAAAACCTTTAAGATATACTTTCTTTTCTTTCTTTTTTTTTAGGTTTTTATTTATTTATTAGAAAGAGAGAGACAGAGAAAGACGATCACACAAGCAAGGGGAGTGGCAGAAAGAGAATCAGGAGCCCAATGTATGGGGCTTGATCCCAGAACCCTAGGATCATGACCTGAGCCGAAGGCAGATGCTTAACTGACTGAGCCATCCAGCAGCCCTAAGATCAATTTTCTCACAAACTTTCAAATAGGCAGTATAGTATTAACCATAGTCACCATGATGTAAGTTACATTCTCATGACTTAATTACTTTGTAACTAGAAGATTTATTTTATAACTTGTAACATTTGACCCCCTTCACCCATTTCATTCACCCACTTACCCCTGATTTTTGTCAACCACAGGTCTGTTCTCTGTATCTGTAAACTTGAGTTTATTTATTTTTTTTTTTAGATTCTACATATAAATGAGATTGTACAATGTCTGTCTTTTGCTTATTTCACTTTGCATAATGCCCTTAAGGTCCACCCATGTTGTTGCAAATGGCAAGATTGCATTCATTTTTATGGTAAATAGTATTCCATTGTATATATAATGCACATACACCATATTTTCTTTATCCTTTCATCCCTCAGTGGACACTTAGTTTGTTTCCATATTTGGCCACTGTAAGTAATGCTGCAATGAATGTGGCAGTGCATACATCTTTTTGAGTTAATTTTTTTTTTTGGATAAATAACAATGGTGGAATTGTTGGATCATATGGTAATTCTGTTATTATTTTTTGAGGAAATTTTATACTATTTGCCATACTGCCTGTGCCAATTTGCATTTCCAACAAGGGTTCTCTATTGTACATCCTTTTCAACACTTGTTATTGTCTGTCTTTTTGATAATAGCCATTCTAACAGGAGGTTAAACCTCATGGTGTTTTTTTTGTTTGTTTGTTTTTATTTTTTATTTTTTAAATTTTTATAAACATAAAATGTATTATTAGCCCCAGGAGTACAGGTAACCTCCCCAATGTCCATAATCCCACCACCCTCTCCCTACCCCCTCCCCCTGGCAACCCTCAGTTTGTTTTGTGAGATTAAGAGTCTCTCATGGTTTGTCTCCCTCCCCTCCTACCCCCCAAACCCCTCACGTTCAATCTCCACTTTCTCACATCAGGGAGATCATATGATAGTTGTCTTTCTCCGATTGACTTGTTTTGCTAAGCATGATACCCTCTAGTTCCATCCACATCATCGCAAATGGCAAGATTTGACTTCTTTTGATGGCTGCATAGTATTCCATTGTATATATATACCACATTTGTTTATCCATTCATCTGTTGATAGACATCTAGGTTCTTTCCATAGTTTTGCTGTTGTGGACATTGCTGCTATAAACATTCGGGTGCACGTGCCCCTTTGGGTCACTACGTTTGTATCTTTAGGGTAAATACCCAATAGTGCAATTGCTGGGTCATAAGGTAGCTCTATTTTCAACTTTTTGAGGAACCCCCATGCTGTTTTCCAGAATGGTTGCACCAGCTTGCATTTCCACAAACAGTGTAGGAGGGTTCCCCTTTCTCCGCATCCTCGCCAGCATCTGTCATTTCCTGACTTGTTAATTTTAGCCATACTGACTGGTGTGAGGTGGTATCTCATTATGGTTTTGAATTGTATTTCCCTGATGCCGAGTGATGTGGAACACTTTTTCATGTGTCTGTTGGCCATCTGGATGTCTTCTTTGCAGAAATGTCTGTTCATGTCCTCTGCCCATTTCTTGATTGGATTATTTATTCTTTGGATGTTGAGTTTGCTAAGCTCTTTATAGATTTTGAATACTAGCCCTTTATCTGATATGTCGTTTGCAAATATCTTCTCCCATTCTGTCAGTTGTCTTTTAGTTTTGTTGACTGTTTCCTTTGCTGAGCAAAAGCTTTTGATCTTGATGAAGTCCCAGTAGTACATTTTTGTCCTTGCTTCCCTTGCCTTTGGCGATGTTCCTAAGAAGAAGTTGCTGCAGCTGCGGTGGAAGAGGTTGCTGCCTGTGTTCTCCTCAAGGATTTTGATGGATTCCTTTCTCACATTGAGGTCCTTCATCCATTTTTTTTTCTTTTCTTTTTTTTTTTATTTGTTTATTTTCAGCATAACAGTGTTCATTGTTTTTGCACCACACCCGGTGCTCCATGCAGTACGTGCCCTCCCTATTACCCACCACCTGGTTCCTCAACCTCCCACCCTCCCAGCCCTTCAAAACCCTCGGGTTGTTTTTCAGAGTCCATAGTCTCTCATGGTTCATCTCCCCTGCCAGTTTCCCTCAACTCCCTCTCCTTTACATCTCCCCATGTCCTCCATGTTATTTGTTATGCTCCACAAATAAGTGAGACCATATGATACTTGACTCTCTCTGCTTGACTTATTTCGCTCAGCATAATCTCTTCCAGTCCTGTCCATGTTGCTACAAAAGTTGGGTATTCATCCTTTCTGATGGATGCATAATACTCCATTGTGTATATGTACCACATCTTCCTTATCCATTCATCCGTTGAAGGGCATCTTGGTTCTTTCCACAGTTTGGCGACCGTGGCCATTGCTGCAATAAACATTGGGGTACAGGCTCTTCTTTTCACTACATCTGTATCTTTGGGGTAAATACCCAGCAGTGCAATTGCAGGGTCATAGTGAAGCTCTATTCTTAATTTCTTGAGGAATCTCCACACTGTTCTCCAAAGTGGCTGCACCAACTTGCATTCCCACCAACAGTGTAAGAGGGTTCCCCTTTCTCTACATCCTCTCCAACACACGTTGTTTCCTGTCTTGCTAATTTTGGCCATTCTAACTGGTGTCAGGTGGTATCTCAATGTAGTTTTAATTTGAATCTCCCTGATGGCTAGTGATGATGAACATTTTTTCATGTGTCTGATAGCCATTTGTATGTCTTCATTGGAGAAGTGTCTGTTCATATCTTCTGCCCATTTCTTGATATGATTATCTGTTTTGTGTGTGTTGAGTTTGAGAAGTTCTTTATAGATCCTGGATATCAACCTTTTGTCTGTACTGTCATTTGCAAATATCTTCTCCCATTCCGTGGATTGCCCTTTTGTTTTGTTGACTGTTTCCTTTGCTGTGCAGAAGCTTTGATCTTGCTGGGAAAACTGGACAGCGATATGTAGAAGAATGAAACTCGATCATTCTCTTACTCCGTACACAAAGATAAACTCGAAATGGATAAAAGACCTCAACGTGAGACAGGAATCCATCAGAATCCTAGAGGAGAACATAGGCAGTAACCTCTTCGATACCAGCCACAGCAACTTCTTTCAAGACATGTCTCCAAAGGCAAAGGAAACAAAAGCGAAAATGAACTTTTGGGACTCCTTCATCCATTTTGAGTCTATTTTCATGTGTGGTGTAAGGAAACGGTCCAATTTCATTTTTCTGCATGTGGCTGTCCAATTTTCCCCACACCATTTATTGAAGAGGCTGTCTTTTTTCCATTGGACATCCTTTCCTGCTTTGTCGAAGATTAGTTGACCATAGAGTTGAGGGTCTATTTCTGGGCTCTCTATTCTGTTCCATTGATCTATGTGTCTGTTTTTGTGCCAGTACTATACTGTCTTGATGATGACAGCTTTGTAATAGAGCTTTAAGTCAGAATTGTGATGCCACCAGCATTGGCTTTCTTTTTCAATATTCCTTTGGCTATTTGAGGTCTTTTCTGATTCCACATAAATTTTAGGATTATTTATTCCCTTTTTTTGAAAAAAAAATGGATGGTATTTTGAAAGGGATTGCATTAAATATGTAGATTGCTTTAGTAGCATAGACATTTTCACAATATTTGTTCTTCCAATCCACCCCATGGTGTTTTGTAAAGGTATAAGTGTAGTTGACACATAATGTTACATTAGTTTTAGGTGTACAACAATGGGAATCAACTTCTTTACATCTTTGGCTATATTCACTGCAAGTATAGCTACCATGTGTCACTATACAACATTGTTACCGCATTGTTGACCATATATTCTCTATGTTGTTCCTTTTATTCCCATAATTTATTCATGCAATAACCAGAAGGCTGTATCTCCCATATGTGGAATCTAAAGAAAACACATGAAAAGATGAATCAGACCTATAAATAGAACAAATTGATTGTTGTGGTTTTGATTTGCATTTCCCTGATGATTAGTGATATGAGAACATTTTCATGTACCTTGTTAGCCATCTGTATGTCTTCTTTGGAAAAATATATATTCAGATCCTCTGTCCATTTTTAAATTGGATTGGAGTATTTGTTTTGCTACTGAGTCATGTAAGCTCTTTATATATTTTTTATACTACCCCTTATCAGATACCTGATTTGCAATATCTTCTTATATCCAGTAGTTTGCCTTTTCATTTTGTTGATGAATATTTGCTGTGCAGAGCTTTTTTATTGGATATAATCCCACTTACTTATTTTCCTTTTGTTGTCTTTGCTTTAATGTCAAATTCAAAAAATCATTGCCAAGACCAATGCCAGTGGCTTAGCACTTGTTTTCTTCTTGGCTTTTATGGTTTCCAATCTTATACCTAAGTTTTTATTCAGTTTGAGTTAATTTATGTGTATGGTGCAAAATAAGGGTCTAGTTTTTTTGTTGTTCTTGTTGTTTTTGTTTTTTTCTTTTGCATGTGGCTGTCCAGTTTTACCATCAACATTTATTGAAAGGACTGTCCTACTGGTTTGGCTTGCAGTTTATGGTGTCCAGCAACAGCTGAAACTATTGCCATTGTATAATCTTAACTCCTTTGTCATAAATGAATTCACCATATATGGTGGACCTATTCCTGGGTTCTCTATACTGTTCCATTGATATACATGTCTGGGTTTTTTGTTTGTTTTTGCTTTCACAAAAAAACTAAGAGTTTATTTTTCCTGATTTGAGAATGTTTATGTAACTATTCCCCAGGGCCACCATAATTAGGAGTTGTTGAATTTTTTTCTATTCATTTTCTGAATTTTCTTTGTGACTGGTAGCTATTACCAAAATTTCTGACTAAATCACTTTTTTCCCTAGAATTCAGCATAAAACTTACAGATGGGTACGTTTTTCTATTCAGATAATCCAGAGGACAAAAATGAGAAGCTGGGATACTTAGGGAAAGCGCATATGAAAATGCATGAAATATATTATCAAGGGGATATATTCCTATGAGCACATTAATTTTTTTTTAAAGTCAGAATCTCCTTATGTTCCAGTCTAAACTATATGTTCCAGTCCAAACTATATAAGAAAGTACAGTAATTTATGGAATAAGGAAAAACTTTGACTTAGGTTTCACATCTAGCAACTTCTATTTATAGGTTTTAATGAGCTTCCTATTTTTATTCTAGTGTAAACATAATAACTCATTATCTTAAGAACATTTTCTGCACAATGTTATTCTATAAAGTGATATCTCTGCCAGGAAATGAAGCACTCAATATTCAATCAACAAATATTTTTTTTTCCCTTTTTATTTATTTTTTTTTTCAGCGTAACAGTATTCATTCTTTTTGCACAACACCCAGTGCTCCATGCAAAACGTGCCCTCCCCATCACCCACCACCTGTTCCCCCAACCTCCCACCCCTGACCCTTCAAAACCCTCAGGTTGTTTTTCAGAGTCCATAGTCTCTTATGGTTCGCCTCCCCTCCCCAATGTCCATAGCCCGCTACAAATATTTTTTAATCATATACAAATTTATACTATTTAGAGTCAAACACATATTTCCTACCAATGAGCAGTAACAGTTTTAGTAGATGGAGACAATCTCGGGGAAGAACATGCTATATTTTAAATCGGAGTATTAAAAGTTACCTGAAAATGAATTTGCTAATAAAATTTTCTGCTTATCATTTACCTTATTTCTGAGAAGATAATATAATTATTTCAAAATAATTTAAAAACATTTAAACAAAATATCCAGCTCAATCTACTGCATCATGATCATTTAATAAAGAAAACTTCTGGGGCACCTGGGTGGCTTCAGTGGGTTAAGCCTCTGCCTTCGGCTCAGGCCATGATCTCGGGGTCCTGGGATCGAGTCCCGCATAGGGCTCTCTGCTCACCAGGGAGCCTGCTTCCCTCTCTCTCTCTCTCTCTGCCTGCCTCTCTACTTGTGATCTCTCTCTGTCAAATAAAAAAAAAAAAACAACTTCTAAGATGATATAAAATATTTGATTTTTATAATACTTGAATATCAATACTATAAAATATTTATCAAAAGTCAAGATATGAAAAATATATTAGATTAGTAAATCTAATCTGTACACAAAAGTACAATATTCTTGCACATGTAAATTTTCCCAATATTTTTGGGAAAAAAATTTTCCCAAATCCATGTTCCAAACCCTTCTTTCAATTCTGTTATTAAAACAGTTTGTTCAACAAGTAACATTTTTTTGATTAGTGTATTTTAATTCACATTCTGCAACAGTCTATAGTCATATTTAAATTGCTGTAAGACTAAAATCTAAAAAATAATATGATATGAAAACATAACATGTGCATTTGACCTTATTAGAGAAAGAAATGAACTCTAAAATAGATTTTGAATATCATGTAGAAAAAATTTTAAGCATACCTTTTATGAAATATATACATTAGTGGATTTGTTAATAAATTTTCAATTTTTAAGACAAGACAATGAAGGGAATTATTCAATTCAGAATTGGAGAAGGAAAATTTTCTTTTGGCAAACTGAAACCAGTGATTTTCCAAGTTGGATAGTGGCATGTTGCTCATTGTAGTCATAAACTAAAAACTAGTTTCTTAAATACTATAAGTCAACTAGAATGTTCTTTGAATTCTATGAAATGTTGGGTGCACAAGTATTTATAGTTGTTATATCTTCTGGTTGGAATGTCCACTTTATGGTTATATAATGCCACTCGTCTCTTTCACAGTCTTTGTTTCTAGTTTGTCTGATATAAGTATTGCTATTCCAGCTTTCTTTTGACATCCATTTGCATGATCTCACTTTCAATCTGCAGGAGTACTTTGGTCTAAAATGTGTCTCTTAGAGGCAGCAAGCATATCAATGGTGTTGTTGTTTTTTTTTTTTTAATCCATTCTGACACCCTAAGCCTTTTAATTGGAGAAGTTAGTCCATTTACATTCAAAATAATTCTTGGGGGGGTGCCAGGGTGGCTTAGTGGATAAAGCCTCTGCCTTTGGCTCAGGTCATGATCTCAGGGTCCTGGGATCAAGCCCCACATCTGACTCTCTGCTCAGCAGGGAGTCTGTTTCCCCCTCTCTCTCTGCCTGCCTCTCTGCGTACTTATGACCTTGTCTGTCAAATACATAAATAAAATCTTTAAAAAATAATAATTCTTGGTATGTAATTATCACCATTTTATTACTTGTTTTGTCATTATTTCTGGAGATTTTTTTCTGATCCTTTCTTGTCTTTATCACTTTTGGTCTCTCCTTGGACTCAAGGAGTCCCATTTAATATTTCTTGCAGGGTTGGTTTAGTGACGACAAACTCCTTTAGTTTTTGTTTGTATGGGAAACTCTTTCTTTCTCCTCTGAATGATAGCCTTGCTGGATATAGTGTTCTTGGTGGCAGATGTTTCCCATTCATCGCTTTGAATATATCATGCAACTTCCTCTGGCTTGCCAAATTTCTGCTGGGTAATCTGTAGCTAGCCTTATGGATTTTCCCTTGCAAATTAATGATTTCTTTTGTCTTTCTGTTTTTAAGATTTTTTTTCTTTATCACTATATTTTGCAAGTTCAGTTACAATATGTCTTGGTGTTGGGCTGCTTTTTATATATTTTGATGGGAATTCTATGTGCCTCCTGGATTTGGATCTCTGTTTCCTTCCCCAGATTAGGGAATTTTTCTGCTATTATTTCTTGAAATAAATTCTCTACCCCCCTTTCTCTCTCTCCTTCTTCTGAAATTCCTATAATATTATTCTTATTACATTTAATGGAGTCATTGCAGCCCACAAATTTATTCTTTATATTCTTTATCTTTCTTCTTTCTTTTTTCATCTTCATTATTTTCTGTCGTTTTTTTCTTTTAGGTCACTAATTTTTTCCTCTGCTTCTTCTAGCCTACTCTTTATTGCATCATGCCTGTTTCCAACCTTATGTATTGCATTTTGCAACTCTGATAGATTCTTTTTAAACTCTTTCATCTCTGTGACAAGGGTCGTCCTGATGTCTTGTATTCTTCTCTCAAGCCCAGTCAGTATCCTTATGATTGTTGCTTTAAATTCTCCATCAGGCATGTTACTTATATCTGCTTTGCCTAGCTTTCATTTGGGATGAAATCCTCCATCTTGGTGTTTTATCTAAATTTCTGCCACCTTTTGTGTGTTAGAAAGCCAGTTAGGTCTCCTATTTCTGAATGTAATGGCCTTATGAAGAAGAGGTCAAGTAATACCTAGGGAGTGATGCTTCCGGGAGTGTCTCTGCTGTTGTGTTTTAGCTGCTGTGTCCTTCAGCCAGTTGATTGCAGAGTCTCTCCTTGTCTACTGTGGACAATGTCTGATCCCTGCCCTAAATGTGTTGACTTGTAAGTAGGTTTGCTCTCATCTGCTTGTGAAATGAGTCCTGACACCAACTCCAGTAGAACTGAGATTCTGCAGAACTCTGATTGGGAGACATGTTGTGGGCAGAAGTTTGTGCTGGTCTTTGGGGGAGGGGCCCACCACACTGGGCCTGAGGCAAGCTTGACTGAGAAGGGCAGTCCCCTCAGAGCACAGAGGGGTGGGGCTTGGTCTCAGCAAGATAGGCAGCCAATGCAAGTGTTGCCCTGCTTCCCACAGGTAGTTCTATATGCTGAGGTGGGGGAAGGAAATGGTGCCAGCCAGCTCCTTTCTTCAGAGAGGTATCTCTGAACACTACTTCTCAGGGACATACTCTAAGAAGAGTGAACAGTCTACCCCTGTGTCCCCCAGGCACTCCCCGGATTGCCATTTCCATACCATCTGACCCCTGGATTATTTGTGTGCCCTCTCTCCAGGAGCTGCACAGTGCCTTCTGGGCTCTACCCAGCCAAGCTTGCTGATCTTTAAAAGTCCAGGCTTTAAACCCCACTGGTTATGAGAACTCCTGGAATTCAGCCTCTCTCATTTCTTTGGGAAACATTCTCCTTGTTTTTCCCTGTGAGCTCCTCTCTTTCTCATCTTTCTCTGCAGCCATGGCTCCTTTCCCTCCACAGCACCAATGATCCTTTTCTCCCCTAAACCACATCTCTGCACTTTCTACCTTCTTTGGTGTGGCCTTTTCTTTCCTTTTAGCTGTAGAGTTTTTTTCTCTCAGTCTTCAGGTCAATTTCTGGGGTTAAGAATGATTTGACAGTTACGTAGTTGTGTTCATGGGACAAGCTAAGACTAGGATCCTTCTATGCTGCTGCCATCTCTCAATGTCTCTGATATGTGTGTCTCTTCTTAAGCCAATACCATAGCATTTTGATCGCTATAGCATTATAATATAGTTTGAAATCAGGAAATGTGATGCCTCCAGATTTGTTCCTCTTTCTCAATATTGCTTTGGCTATTTGGGGTTTTTTTTGTGGTTTCCTACAAATTTAAGGATTGTTTGATCTATTTTTGTGAAAAATGCCTTTGGAATTTTTATCAAAATTGCATTGAATTGGCCTTGGATAGTACGGACATTTTAATGATATTGATTCTTCCAGTCTATGAACATAAAATATCTTTCCATTTGTTTGCATCTTAATTTCTTGCCTCAGTGTCATAGTTTTCAGTATACAGATCTTTAACCTCCTTGCTTAAGTTTATTCCTTAATATTTTATTCTTTCTGATGGAATCATAAATGGGATTGTTTTCTTAATCTCTTTTTGATAGTTTGTTTCTAGTATATGGAAACTCAACAGATTTTTATATATTGATTTTGTATCCTGAAACTTTACTGAATTTATATAATGGTTTTGTGGTGGTACTTAAAGATTTCTATATATAATATCATGCCATCTATAGTGACCGTTTTACTCCTTCCTTTTTCATTTGAATGCCCTTTTAAAATTTTTCTTGCCTAATTATTCTGGTGAGGACTTCCAATAACTATGTTGGAAAAAAGTGGCAAGAGTCTTGTTCCTGATCTTAGGGAAAGCTTTCAGGTTTTCATAGGTGATATTAGCTGTGGGTTTGTCACATATGGCACTTACCATGTTGCAGTATGTTGTACCTTCTATACCCATTTTACTGAAAATTTTTATCATACAATCATAAATGCATACTGTATTTACTTCTAAATTTTAAGTCTAGTATAGAAAGAATAACCATATGGTGTATCTGAGGGCCCATTTCCTCTACTGTGAGATAAAAGTGTTTGGAGGTTTATGGAGGACAAGTGACAATCAAATAGGTGTCCGTGGTGGTATTTTGAATTCTCTGGTAGCAGTGCAAGCTTAGACCCTGTATTTAGCATCCTCTCATAAGTTATGACAAGTATAAAGTTATAGAATACATGGCTGAAGTCTCTTTGGAGAAGGATTGATAGAATGTTTATTATAGTTATTTTCAGTAACATTTCAGAGTCCCTACCCAAGTAACAATTGGCTTCCTATTCAGCTGGTAGGAACTGCATCTGAAAACTGGGGAGTGAAATACTTTTAATATTTCTATCAGCCTTCTTATAAACTCTTTCATGTTTGTTTATAAGAATAAAGCAGTATCCTTATCAACTGCCTTACACAAGAAATCCATTTGTTTATTAATCATCGATACCAGATTCCTAGACAGAAGGGCAGCCTGGTTGATGCTCTGTTGTTACTTTCAGAAATAAACAAATAAATAAACAAAATGTTAGTGTGTCCAATATCATCACATGGCCTCTTGTATGCACATTGTCACAGGGAGCTCAGTTCCATGGCAGCATCGCCTAATGTCAATTTTGGCCTTCAAAGCATCATCACCGATAAGTCAGGAGTGGGGTTGAGGTGTGCTTCAGCCAAACTGGAAGGCTCCCAGGAATCTACTCATTTATATGCTGATTACAAATACTGAGGTCCTACAGAGTCCCTGACTTTACCCTGGGCTACCTGTCGAGGTAGTACATGATCTCCCTTGCTGTTAAACTCTGAGCTTAATTTTTAGCACAACACTGGTTTCAGCGAAGAGTCTCATGAAATTATGCCATGATCTTCAGGCTTTTATGTCGTGCTCTGCTGGTTGATAGACCTAAGCATGTCATCCTCTTTCTTTAAGTCTTATAAGAAATTTAACAAAAGCCAGCTACCTCCTAATCTGTATAATTACCATTGCCTCACGCCATTCAAGTGCCAGAACTAATACATACATTCTGCTCTCTCTCCTCATTGCATCTCATTTCAATCCATCATGGGTAAAATTATTGTTGATTGTGATATTGCATCACACATCATAGGTTATCAGCACCATAGTTACTGCCATCGATAACTGATATCTGGGCATCAAGGAATCTAGTTCCAAATCCCATCCTAAGGATAAGTTTTCTAAGGCTAGTTCTGGAAAGAAAAAAACTGTCTCTGTAGGCTTTGCCAAATGTAGAACTTGAAAGAAGAGAATTTTTGAAGGCAGTTTATGTGAAAGGTTATTCCATGAAATAAGAGTGGTGGAATAGGGGCGCCTGGGTGGCTCAGTGGTTTAAGCCGCTGCCTTCGGCTCAGGTCATGATCTCAGTGTCCTGGGATCGAGTCCCGCATCGGGCTCTCTGCTTGGCAGGGAGCCTGCTTCCTCCTCTCACTCTCTCTGCCTGCCTCTCTGCCTACTTGTGATCTCTCTCTGTCAAATAAATAAATAAAATCTTTAAAAAAAAAAAAGTGGTGGAATAGGTGAAAAATAAGGAAGAAAAATTTGAATTGAGGGTGAGATTTAGGTTGTTGTTAGGGGCTGGATTCCACTGGCACTTCTGTGAAGCAAAGTAAATGTCCACTATATTAAACATCCACTAAGCATAGGGAGCTTCTACTAGCTGAGATGTCCCTGTGGCATATTAACTCCAACACTCTTTAGAGCTTTGCAAAAATGTATTAACTAAGCCAATTCTCCATGATCAGAATGTGCTGAGGTTGAAAAGGAGAGATAAATAAGAATCTTCAAGTATGAATGAAACTTTGGACCACAGTTACTGCTGAAATAAAAGCTGAGCTAGGAAACCTAAATTGTGCAAAGAACAAACTTATCTGCCACATATAGAATTTATCTGTCTTAACCAGGACCCTCTTGAAAATAGAGGTAAAAAAGAATTAGAAGAATCTAGAAGTAAATTACTTCTAGAATTAGAAGTAAAGAGGGAGACTGTCCCCATTCTCCCTCTTCCTTTACACATTAACAGTGTGGCAGGGAGAAGGAGGGAGTGGATATGGTGGTATAATCCTAGTACCTAGGAAATAAGAATTAAAGATGGCCACAGTTTTACACAAAACCATAATGTCTTCTTGGTCACATGGGATGTATCACTTACCACTCACCTTTGGAAGAATCTGTTGAGAAGTAGAAGGTGTTTTTCTTTCCCATTTCTTCTCTAATCAGCATTTGTCCACAGTGTTCTTTTTTCTTTCTTTTTTAAATAGCTTTATTGAGATGGGATTTGCATACCATGCCATTCACCCATTTAAATTCTAAAAGTCAACAGTTTAGGGCATATTATATTGATTTTTTAAAATTGTAAAATATAGGCATCATAAATTTCTCCATTTTAATAATTTTAAGTGTACAATTCAGTGGCGTTAGCTACATTCACAACTTAGTGCAGCCACTCTCACTATTTCCAAAATTTTTTGTCATCTACATAGAAACTTTGTGGCAAGTAGTAATGTCCCAATTCTCCCTCTTCCCCTTTCTCCTGAACTCCTCTACGCTTGTCTTCGTGAACTTGCCTATTCAAAATGAGCCATATAAGCAGAATCATACAATATTTGTCCTTTTGTGCCTTCCTTATTTAGCATACATTTTCAAATTTATCCATGTTGTAGCAAGTTTCAGTATTTCATTATAATAAGGTTGAATGATACTCCATTTCATGGATATACTACATTTGTTTATACATTCATTCAATGATGGAGATCTGTGTTTCCACTTTTTGGATATTTTTGGATATTGTGAATAATGCTTCCATGTAACATTACTCACAAGTCCTCTGAATCTCTGCTTTCAAAGCCTTGGAGTTCATTCTAATTTTTGAAAAGTACAGAATTCTATGTTGTTTATTTATTCTTTCAGCGCTTTCAAGATCTTATCCCATTTTTCTTCAGGTCTCCATCACTTCTGGTTAAGTCAGCCTTGATTTTTATTGTTCTATATGTGATGTGTCTTTTTTTTTTCTGGTTGCTTTTAAGATTTTGTCCTTTTTTTCTCCAGCATTATTGAGATAAAACTGACATATAACATTTTGAAAGTTTAAGGTATATAATGTGATGATACGATATACATGTATATTATTCAATGATTACCACAATAAAGTTAGTGAACATACCCACTGTGTCACAAAATTACCATCTTTTTGTGTGGTGAGAACATTTAAGACCAATTCTCTTAGCAACTTTTAAATATACAATTCAGTGTTATTTCCCAGCACCATTCATTCATTCATTCATTATTTATTTAACACAGACAGCGATTGAGGGAATACAGCAGGGGAGTGGAGAGGGAGAAACAGGCCTCCCACCAAGCAGGAAGCCTGACGTGGAGCTTGATCCCACAACCCCAAGATCAGGACCTAAGCCAAAAACAGATACCCAACAACTGAGCCACCCAAGGGCCCCTATTTATTTATTTTTAAAGATTTTATTAATTAATTTATTTGGCAGAGCACAAGCAGGGGGAGCAGCAGGCAGAGGGAGAGTGAGAAGCAGGGAGCCCAATGTGGTACTTGATCCCAACCTGAGCTGAAAGCAGACACTTAAACAACTGAGCCACCCAGGCACCCCCCCCCCAGCACCATTTATTGAAGAAACCATTTTTTCCTCATTGTATGTTATTGTCTTCTTTCTTGTAAATTAAATATTTATGCATGGGTTTATTTCTGGGCTCTCAGTTGTGTTCCATTTGTCTATGTGTCTGTTAGGCCAATACCATAACATTTTGATTAGTATAGTATTATAATACAATTTGATCAGGAAGTATGATGCTCTAAATTTGTTGCTCTTTCTTGTTACTGCTTTGGCTATTCAGGGTCTGTTGTCGTTCTGTTAAACTTTTGAGATTGTTCTATTTCTGTGAAAAATGCCATTGGAATTTTGGTAGGGATATGCATTGAATGTATAGATTGCTTGGGTAGTATGTATATTTTAACAATACTAATTTTTATAACACATGAGCACAGAATATCTTTCCATATATTTATATCCTCTTCCATTTCTTTAGCCAGTGTCTTAGTTTTTCAGTGTACAGAACTTTTATTTCCTTGGTTAAACATATTCCTAAATAGGTTGTTCTTTTTGATGCTTTTGTAAAAAAAATGGTTTTCTTATATTATCTTACAGTTCACTTATGTTGTATAGAAATGCAAATTATGTTTGTATATTGATCATGTATCTTGCAATTTTACTGAACTTATTAGTCCTACAGTTTTTAAAACATTTTTTATTGAGGATGCCTGGGTGGCTCAGTCGTTAAGGAGTCTACCTTTGGCTCCGGTCATGATTCCAGGGTCCTGGGATTGAGCCCTGCATTAGGCTCTCTGCTTGGCAGGGAGTCTGCTTCTCCCTCTGCCCTTCCATTCCATTCCAGGGCTCAAGCTCTCCATCTCTCTCTCTCTCTCTCTCTCTCTCGCTCTGTCTCTTTCATCTCTCTCTCACACACAAGTAAATAAAAGTCTTTAAAAAAATTCTTGCCCCTAATACCTCAAAAAAATGGTATTCTTGTGGAGTGGTTTGAAAATACTAACTTATGTGGGAAAGTTGGGATGCAATTAGAACTTCAGGGGTGCCTGGGTGGCTCAGTCATTAAGCATCTGCCTTCAGCTTGGGTCCTGATCCCAGGATCCTGGGATCAAGCCCCACACTGGGCTCCCTGATCAGCAGGAAGCCTACTTCTCCCTCTGTTCCCCTGCTTGTGCTGCCTCTTTCTCTCTGGCAAATAAATAATAAAATCTTAAAAATAAATAAGAATATTTTTTTAAATTTAAACTCAATTTTATTTACATATACTGTATTATTAGTTTCAGAGATAGAAGTCAGTGATTCAGAAGTTGATTCACCCAGTGCCCATTACTTCAAGTGCCTGTCTTATTGCCCATCACCCAGTTACCCCATCCCCCACCCACATCCCTCCAGTAACCCTATAGTTGTTCCCCAGAGTTGTCTCTTACTATTTACCTTCCTGTTTTCTTCTTATTTTGTTTTCCTTCCCTTCCCCCATGTTCATCTGTTTTTGTTTCTTAAATTCCACATATGAGTGAAATCATATGGTATTTGTCTTCCTCTGAGTCCTACAGTTTTTGTTTTTTTTTTGATGGAGTCTTTAGGGATTTTTGTATATAATACTATGACATCTGCAAATAGAGACAATTTTACTTCTCTTCCAATTTAGATGTTTTATTTTCTTTTTTCTTGTCTATCTGCTATGATACTATGTTGAAAAAGTAGTGAATGTGGGCACTCTTATTGCTGCTCTTAGGGGAAAAGCTTTCAGCTCTTCAACACTGAGTATGATGTCAGCTGTGGGCTTATCGTGTGTGGCTTTTATTATATTGAAGTGTATTCCTTCTATTTCCAGTTTGTTGGCAGTTTTGTTTTTTTTTTTTTTAAGATTTTATTTATTTATTTGACAGACAGAGATCACAAGTAGGCAGAGGCAGGCAGAGAGAGAGGAGAGCAGGCTCCCTGCTGAGCAGAGAGCCTGACTCAGGACTTGATCCCAGGACCCCGAAGGCAGAGGCTTAACCCACTGAGCCACCCAGGCGCCCCTTGTTGGCAGTTTTTATCATGAAATTAAGTTGAATTTTATAAAATGTTTCTTCTGCATCCATTGAGATGACCATATGATTTTTATCCCTCATTTGTTAATGTGGTTAATCTGGGATCAATAAATCCCACTTCTCATGGTGATCCATCATTTTAATATACTGTAGAATTCAATTTGCTAATATTTTGTTGATGGATTTTGCATTTATGTTCATCATAAATTGGCATGTACTTTACTTGTTTTACCCTTATCTGGTTTTAGTGTCAGGGAAATGCTGGTGTCATAAAATGACTTTGGAAGTGTTCCTCCTTTTCTATTTTTTTGAAAGATTCAGAGGGTTTGGCGTTAGTTCTTTAAATGTTGGGTAGAAGTCATCAATGAAGAAATTTGATCGTGTGCTTTCCTTGTTGGGAGTTTTAGATTACGATTTAATCTCTTTATTAGTAATTACTTGGGTTTGGACTTTCTATATCTTCATGAGTCCCTCTTAGTAGGGTTTAGATTTATAGGAATCTATCTATTCTATTCTAGATTAACCAATTTGTTTGCATACTATGGTTCACAGTAGTCTCTTAACGAAGTTTGTGTTTGTGTAGTATCCACTGTAATTTCTCTTTCATTTATAATTTTGAGTTCTTTCCTCTTTTTTTTAATTTCTTGGTGATTCTAGCTAAAGATTTGTCTATTTTGCTTATCATTTCAAAAATCTAACTCCTAGTTTTTATTGATATTTTCTACTGTCTTTTTAATCTCTATTTCATTTATTTCTTGATCCTTTTTATTTTCTTTATTATACTAACTTTGGGTGTACTCTGTTCTTTTTTTTTTTTTCTTGTTCTTTGTACAAGGTACAAAGTTAGCTTGCTTATTAGAAATGACTTTTTTTTTTTTTTTCTAAATGTAGGCATTATTTTGCTGAACTTCCTTCCCGGAACTACTTTTGGTAAATCTGGTAAGATTTAATATGTGGTACTTCCATTTCCATTTGTCTCAAGATATTTTTTGATTTTCCTTTCAGTTTCTTCTTTGAGCCATTTGTTTAGGAGATTATGATTTAATTTCCATATTTGTAAGTTCTCTTTCTTGTAAGTAATTGCTAATTCCATACCATTGTCATCAGAAAAAGATGCTTCATATGATTTTAATTTTTTAAGATTTTATTTATTTGAGAGAGAGAGAGAGCATGAGAGGGGAGAAGGTCAGAGGGAGAAGTAGACTCCCCGCTGAGCTGGGAGACCCATGCAGGACTCAGTCCTGGGACTCTGGAATCATGACCTGAGCCGAAGGCATGGCTTAACCAACTGAACTACCCAGGCACCCAATTTTAGTATTTTTTAAGATTTGTTTTGTGACCTAACATGTGACCTATCTTGGAGAATGTGAGAAGAATGTGTATTCTCTGCTAGTGAGTGCAATATCTGTTAGGTCCATCTGTTCCAATGTGTCCTGTAAGTTCAAAGCTTCCTTATTGATTTTCCATCTGGATGATCCACCCATTGTTGAAAGTGGTGCATTAAGTCCTCTAATATTATTGCTGTCTATTGTTTCCTGTTAGGCCTGTTTGTATTCACTTTATGTCAGTGCTCAGTATTTTGGGTGGATATTTACAAATATGATATCCTCTTCTTAGAGTGACACCTTTATCATTATATAATGACCTTTGTTTCTTATTACAATATGGAGCTTAAAGTCTATTTTGTGCGACACAAGTATAGTAATTCCTGTTCTCTTTTGGTTTCCATTTGCATGAAATATCTTTTCCCATCACTTCATTTTCAGTGTGTCCCTAAAGTGAGATGAGCCCCTTGTAGGCATTGCATATTGGGTATATTTATTTATTCTTTTTATCCTTTCAGCCACTTGCTTTTTACTGGAGAATATATCTATATAAATTTAAAGTAATTGTTGATAGGTATATACTTACTATTGTCATTTTGTTGTTTTCCATTTGTTCTGTAAATCTTTTATTCCTTCTCTTGCAATCTTACTTTTTAATTGGATAGTTTTCTGTAGTATGTTTGATTTCTCTTTCTCTTTTATGTATCTACTGTAGGCTTTTCCTTTGTGGTTAGCATGGAGGTTATCTAAAACATCTGTTTATAATAGTCTCTTTTAAGCTGATGATAACTTAACTTCAAATTCATGTAAAAGCTCTACATTTTTATACTCCCTTCCCCACATTTTGTTCTTGGTGTCATAATTCACATCTTTTTACAATATTTGTTTATTAACACATCATTATAGTTATTCTTAGTATTTTTGTCATTTAACCTTTCTGCTAGAGTATTACAGAGTATTCTGTGCTAGAGTAAAAAGTGATTTATTCTCCACCATTACAGAGTATTCTGAATTTATAGATTTACTTTAACCAGTGATTTTATACTTTCATAAGATTTTTCTATAACTAATTAGGCTTCTTTCATTTCATTGTAAACGCCCTTTAACATTTCTTGGGAGGATGATCTAGTGGTAATGAACTCTTTCAGCTTCCACTTTGTCCTTGTTCTTAAGCACTCTCCATGTCTTTTATTTGGCTGGATGGCTCACACTTTTTGGCACTGAATAATACTCCATTGTCTACATGTAGTTGATTTGTCCATTCACCTACTGAAGGATATCTTAGTTTCTTCTGTGTTTGGACAATTATGAATAAGCCTATTATAAATACCCAAGTGCAGGTGTGTGTATCCATACGGTTTCCATTCTTTTGGACTACTACCAAGGAGCAATTGCTGGATCACATGCTTGAATGTGTTGAGTTTTGTAACTGCCAAATTGCCTTCCAGCATGGCTGTACCATTTTGTGGGTCCACAGCAATGTGTGAGTGTTTCTCCTGTTCCACATCCTTGTCAACATTTGGAATTGTCAGTTCCCAGGTCTGGGCTGTTCTAGTAGATGTGTTGTTGTATCTCATTGTTTTGCTTTGTATTTCCCTGATGACATAGGATGTGAAACATCTTTTCATATGTTTATTTGTCATTTGTATATCTTCTTTTGTGAGGGTCAACATTTTGGGGCCATTTTGGGTTATTTTCTTGAGTTGTAAGAGGTATTTACCTATTGGGTAATAGTCCTTTAGCTAATATGTTTCTTTCAGTGTATCTTCCTATTGATATTGCCTTTCACAGAGCAGAAATTTTCCATTTTAATTCACTCCAGTTTAACAACTATTTCTATCATGGATTGTATCTTTGGTGTTGTATCTAAAAAGGCACTGCCATACCCAAGGCGTGTAGGCTTTCTCCTGTATATATCTTCTAGGAATTTAGTAGGGTTTTTTTTTTAATTATTATTTATTTATTTGACAGAGATCACAAGTAGGCAGGGGGGCAGGCAGAGAGAGAGGAGGAAGCAGGCTCCCCGCTGAGCAGAGAGCCTGATATGGGGCTCGATCCCAGGACCCTGAGATCATGACCTGGGCTGAAGGCAGAGGCTTTAACCCACTGAGCCACCCAGGTGCCCCTGTTTTTGTTTTTTGAGTTAACTTTTGTGATCGGTATAAGGTCTGTGTCTAGGTTTGGTTTGTTTTGGCATGTGGATGTCCAGTGTTATTTGTTGAACAGACCATCTTTGTTCTAGTATATGGCTTTTGCTCTTTTGTCAAAGGTGAACTGACTATATTAATTGGAGTATATTTCCAGGCTCTATCCTGTTCCATTGATCTATTTGTCTATTCCTTCACATACCACATTGTGCTGATTACGGTAGCTTTACAGTAAGTCTTGAAGTCATGTAGAGTAATTTCTTGAACATTGCTCTTTTCTATTTTTTAATAATACATGGTTAGATGTATTGCATCTAAACTGGAAATTTAAGAAAACTCTCTTTGGAATATTACAATTGGCTGTGTTCCTTAAAGTACAGTTTAATCAATCTGAAGCCTCCTGGAAGTTATATTGAAATGTTTATCAGGGCACGCTAAATAAAGGCGGTACTTAGAGTGATTTTGTTTCTTCAAGTGTGTATGCTTTTGAGTGGAACTTTTTTATGCGTGTCCTATCCTGTTTTGAATTTTACATAAGGTCTAAGTTCTATCTGAGCTGAAGACTTCTATTTTCTGATGCAGTGAATACTTAGACCTTAAGCTGGCCTCAAAGTACGCTTTCCTTGTTGTAACATATTGCAAATCAAATTCAGCCTGGCATTTAATCAGGTTGTTTAATTTTAGGAATGTGTATGTGATCTTTCTGATGATTCCTCAAAATCTTCCCTGCTTTTTTTTCACTTTAAAAAAAAATCATTAGGATGGAGACTCAGTCTTTTTTCTTAATAAAAACAAGCAATTATAAGTTAGAAATGAGAGATGAGACATTCAAACCAGCTGATTATAGATATTGCCAACCTTGAGCTTTTCTGTAGTTACCTCTTAGGTTTAATAACAATAACCAAACTGAAGTATGAGAAGATGAGTAGAATTTTACAAAATTAGTACTGCTGCCATGTTGATATTTGTATTACTTCATATACAGAACTCAGCATAGTTCTTGAGGCATGAAAATTATTAAATGAACAGTTCTTCTAGTTTTGTCTCATTTACTCATCACAAGAACACTAATTAATTATCTAAATTAAAAAAAAAAAAAAACAACTGAGGCATAGAGGGGAAAGTTGGCAAGTCACATAACTAGTGATCCAGAGCTGAGATTGAAATTCTGGTTCTTAAATAACATGCACACACACATGCAATTCACACAAACATGTACTCAAGTTCTTAACCATTGTCCTCTCTCACATCATAATGATTATTTATTCCAGATGCTTATCTCGTGATGGTGGAATGCTGAAGGATAATATTTAATATAAAGTATTTACCAAGTGGCAGAATTAAAATGGCTTTATAGGGGCGCCTGGGTGGCTCAGTGGGTTAAAGCTTCTGCCTTCAGCTCAGGTCATGATCTCAGAGTCCTGAGATAGAGCCCTGCATGGAGTTCTCTGCTCAGCGGGGAGCCTGCTTCCCCCTCTCTCTCTGCCTGCTTCTCTGCCTACGTATGATCTCTGTCTCTGTCAAATAAATAAATAAAATCTTTAAAAAAAATAAAATGGCTTTATATATATTATCACATTAGAGATAAGTAATACTCAGTATTTTCTCTGTCAATAGCATCATTCTTTTCCCTCTCAAATATTATGCATATGATCATTCACAGTATATGGTATTTTTTCAGTTTAAGGCACAGAGATTTGTGATACAATTAAAAATTCCTTTTTGACTATAATATCCCAAATTTGTTTTGAAATATTCAATACATATGTAGGAACATATTTATAAGGTATGAAGGATAATCAAATGGCCACATGTGTACTCACCACAGCTTAAAAATCAGAACACTATTGATGCATTGTGTGTCTCCCTGATCATAGTCTTCCTCACCTTCCCACAGGGATAACCACATCCTGAAAATGTGTTTATCATTCTCTTACTTAAAAACACATAGAGACAAGGATTGCCATATAAAATATATTAGTGTTTATTGCTTTTGAACTTTATACAAATGGTGTTAGACTCTGTGTATTCTATTGTGACTTAATTTTATCAAGCAACTTTGTTGACACAATTCATTCATGTTGATGCATGTAGCTATATACTTTCTTTATTCCCAAAGCTTTATTACACACTTTCCTTTCAGTGGATATTTGGTTTCCAGATTTTGCTCTTAGAAATGGTGTGCTACAAACATTTGTTTCCAGGTCTTTTGGTGGTAGGCTGATGCAAGCTTATCCAGAGTATATGTGCCCGAACATGTAAATAATGCCAGATTATTTTCCAAAGTTTTTGGAGCAATTTACATTTCTCTCTATACTAGTTCTCAATGCATCATATCCTTATCAACAGTTGATATTAATTATCTGACATGTATGAAGTTTCTATTTATCTATATAGCATCTGTCTATATAAACTATATATCTATAGAGAGAGTCTGAGTAATTGACTCAAAACCTATGTAAAGATTTTTGGTGAAAACTAGAGAGACTCACTAAAGAAATAGAAAATTAGAAAAGGAACTCAAAGATTTAGGTGCAATTAAGAAATTTGAGCAGTCTGGTCTGGCCATGCAGGAATATAGAGAATTAATATCAGGAAAAACAAAGATTAAAAGCCTCTAACAGCCAGGAAGATCTCTTGGGATCTGGATGATCATTCAGAATCAGGCACTGCTCTTGAGAACTGGTACTCTTGCTGTCTTTGTAGTGGGAGTAAATCATCAATTCCTGCAGGTAGAGGACTTTGCATTCTTATAACTCTCTCAATACTGACATCAAAACCAAAAAGATTCAGAAAAAGATGAATGCTTAAATTTCTCTTTTATATTTCTTGTTCAAATAAAGGAGAGATGCATATTCATCTAATTAATTTGTATTCTAATTGATCAAAGGTCTCCTGACAGTTTGCCTCCTACTTAAACACAGATACTAATGACTGTATCTTCACTTATATCAGCTTTTTGCACTCAATACATTTTTATTACAAGTCTAGATTAGTAGATATTCTTCTAAAATGTGATTTTGCTGCCTACAAAATTCTCCATTATGCTTCTATTCAATGTTGGTTTCATCTCTTCATGTTCTTTCTTGGCGCCTTTCTCCACACTCCTGTGGCCTCATCAGTGCCCTGCTTTGCTTGTTCTATAACACGCGTGTATCATTCATGACTGCCCTCCTCGAGTCTCTGAACATCGGTGTTTTCATTGTGCTCCCTCTTGCTGTTCTGTCAATTAGAATTCACCTTTGTTGGTTCCCACTCTGATTATTCACAGTAGGGAGTATTGGGTGTTTCTGGAATGTTATCTTTCATTTCTGCATTTGTTATCCTGTAACTTTGGAGACCCTGTCTCAAGTGTCAGCACTGGCAAGATTTCAGGGCATTGTGACAAGGTAGAGGTAAAGCCACTTCACTGTCTTTTATATAAATGCAAAATAAGGCTTAGCCTCTTCCCTTTGCATTTGGAGCCGCACCCTATATGTAACTGAACTCAACTTGTCACCCCACAGGCAGCAAAGCCAATCAGCGAGATGTCAGTATGCTGCAAGGACAGGGTTGGAGAGGCGGGCAAATGAGGAGATGGAAGAGCAAGCCTCCCTGAAGGGAAGAGTCAGAGAAACTTAATGGCAAAAGAAAAAGAATCTGGGTATAGAAGAGAAGAACTATATGACTTTAAAATCAGATAAATGAAGTTACTAAGAGAGGATTGAAGTCCTGTTGTTGCCTCCACGTGCATGGATCTTCTGCACACTGGCATGTGATCCATGACCAGAAAATGGCATCCTTGCCATGATCCAAGAGTGGATTTTTAGGCCCTTATATATCAGAAGTCCATCCATCAGATACTCGCCCATGCTCAAAGAGAAAGTCCGCGGTCCTGGCTAGTTCTGGCCAGTGTCTTTGTGAAGTTTGAGTCTCTGCAGAACAACTAAATCAAAAATTTTGGCAAGCATGCTATCTTACGGAAACACAGTGGCAGACAGCCTTCTGAGAACAAGCAGATTTTGGTAAAAACTTAGTTATGCTTATTAGTTCTGTTAACTCTTTGGTTACTGGTGTTATCCCCAAGGTCTTCTTGAGGGAATCGGGATGATTGCTCCAGCTACTTCCTGCTCAAAGAGGGGTGGAGATCAGAGGATTGAACCTTTCTGCATTCATCTGGAAACATTTCTTATTTCTAGGTTAAAGCTTAACATTTTGTATTACTAATTCTTTTGTTCTTTAGCTAATAGTTTTGGTACAGCATTATGTCACATATTTTATGATTAAGTAGCAAAGAAGAAGAATTATGTATATGGGCGTTTCACATAGAATAATCTTAAACTGACCTGTTTCTTGGAAGGATCCAAGAATGAATCCCTGAAAACCAGCCCAAAGCTACTCTAGGAATTTAGGAGAGATTTGTTCTAACCAAGTAACTTGTCTTATTTTGTCAAGAGGAACTTTAACTTCTTTTTTTTTTTAAATATTTTATTTATTTATTTGACAGAGAGAGAGGTCACAAGTAGGCAGAGAGGCAGGCAGAGAGAGAGGGAGAAACAGGCTCCCCACTGAACAGAGAGCCCGATGTGGGGCTCGATCCCAGGACCCTGAGATCATGACCCGAGCTGAAGGCAGAGGCCCAAACCACTGAGCCACCCAGGCGCCTCAAGAGGAACTTTAACTTCTGCAGGAATATTAATATATGTACAGCATGTTGAATTAGCTACTGCACAAACTCTTCCTCGTTCTGTTAAAGTAAAAAACTTATTGTTTAAAAGTACTCTGGCCAAATAGTTGAAGGCCTTTTATTGGGCTGCTCTGTATGGTTTGGGCAGTTTCATTCATTGTGATTCCTAAAATCATTAAAAGATTTGTACTTATATATTCATGCGATGCCACTCTCTATCATGAACATGATGTTCTCCCAGATATGTACCAAATTTCATACTTCTGATTTCTGGGAAGATAATTAGATGATTTTGTGGTTTCTCTAACATATACAGCAGTTTGAGAAAAACCAGTCTAATGACTGACTTTATCAGAGTTAGATATCGATAAAAGGGGTGACCAAAAGTCCTAAAAGACAGGTGCTTTCCATGCTCCAGCTATTGTTTATATCCACAGGGGGAAGATAGGGTACACAGAGCATGTCTGTTAATTCAGGGGCCTCAATACTTTTGTACTAAAGGAGCCATTTGTGTGGTTTAGTGTATTTGGTAAGAGGCATTCAGGGAGGGATGGGAGGACCCCATGTGGCCAAGTTTATCAGTATTGTAAAGAGAGGAATAGAATCAGATGAGTAACTTTTGTTAAAAGTGTGTTTCTCCAATGTCTCTGGAAGGTGGTGAAAGGAAAAAGTTATAATTGAATTTACAAAAGGTGAAGTTATTAACTCCTATGATTATATTGCAAGCATAAGGAGAATTACAAGCTTCTCACAGTAGATTTCAATTACTGAATGTGGGGGGCTCATATTTTGGGATAGTTAAGAAAAAACAAGGGAGAGGAGCAGTGAGGAAAGCTAACTTGATTAATTTGACCCCATACACTAAGGAAGTATGTCAATTTGGATGTTTTGAAAACTTGGGCATCAGTATAAGGTTGCTGTGATCACACTCTAAGTGGGGCTTAGGGTAACACCTCCAACAGTGAGGAGGATTGGCAGCCTTGGCCAATGTTTGAGAAATCCTAAATCTTTCCAAGCAGGAGACCTTGCAAACAATAGGAAAATGCAATGAGAAAAAGGAGTAATAATTCATAGTGTATAATCTATGAGTAGTTCACAGGTTGATACTTACCATAGATGAGTATGTATCTACTCTTTTCCAAACAGCTCTACTAAATAGCTCTTTCAGGTGCATCGGAGGCTCGCTAGTGCAAGCAGGGTTCTTTCTGGAAGTTTTTCTTTGAGTGTACAGGCAGCCTGTGGAATCTTGTGGAGCCAGCCTAACTTGTGTGTGGTGAATCCATGGCTTAATATCCTTTGGTTTCCCTGAAGAATGGCTAGTCAATAGCACCTGCGGTCCTGTTCAATGAGGTTGGAGCTGGTCCTCCACGTGCTTGTTCTTCCAGATCGTCACAAACATTGCCTCCAAGATTTAGGGGGTACAAGGGCACAGATGTGGGGTACAATCAAACTGCAGGAAGCAAACATAGAATAGAATAGAATGTATTCTAAACATAGAGTATTTCCTAAAGACTAAATATACTTGATAGTATCAGTTTCCTATTTTGAGCCCCATCAAGAACTCTTATGTCATGAAAAGAATCTAGAAAGGGTCCTACATATGGCATTTCATAAACATTTAAACCAAGCTTACTAGAAGGGCCACTCTTGCTCTGCTTTGGGTAACCAGGAGGGCTTTTTTCCAAGTTAAGTTGGTTTCTTGGAAAACTTGTGCCAATTTTTTTTTTTTAAGTGTGTGGTTCTGTTTTCCCAGTCGATTGGGGTTTTCAGGAAATAGGTAATGTCCACTGATGACTTTTGCCACAAATAAAGCTCCCTTGTTACTCTGCATTGTTAGCAGCAATCCAATTTGGCATAATTTTGTTTCAAGTGTTTTTGAAGTTGAGCATCCAACTTTTGATTTCAGCTCAGGTCATGATCTAATCTCAGAGTTCTGGGATCAAGTCCTGCATTGGGCTCCATGATCAATGGGGAGTCTGCTTTAGAATTCTCTTTCTTTCCCTTCTCCTGTTCATGCTCTCTCTCTCTCTAAAATAAATAAATCTTTTTGTTAAAAAAAAGTGTTTTTGACAACTTTTCAAGTCTTCTGTGAAAGCATGAAAAAGTCTCACCTCAACTTCTGAAGGCATCTACAAATACTAACAAAGTCTATTTGTCAGTCTTTTCTAAAATAGCTCCCTCAAGGATGTACACCATTTAAAACTAGTGGTGGGGGCAGACTTATGATTGTTTTTAGCCCAAATGATTTTAGGAGATTTTGGACTATCATTTCAATCATTCTCTGAAGTTCAGGACCCACAATATACTTCAGGATCCACTGAAGAATAGCAATTTGCATGTAAGTAGTCATAGTCACAAAATTACCCATTATCTCTTTCATAAGATGTTCAAACATGGAGGCTTGATCTACCTGACTGTTCCCTGGTGCAGTCAAGCAATCTGATTTCTGGCCTCCTCAGCAGTGGACAATAGCTACCACCTTGGGTTCCAAAACAGCCTTTCATAATTCTAAAATCTCTTTGGCATATTTAATTTTTCTATTTCCTATAGTCAACCCCTTTTCTTTTGAGATCGACCCATGTGCATAAGCCATGGAAAAGGTATATTTAGAATCAAGAATCAATAAAAACCATCACTCTCTCGTCCTTAACCTAAATGGAAGGATCTTATGAGGGCTACTATTTCAGCTTTCTGAGTGGAGATACCTGAAGGGCAAGCTTCTACTTACAGTGTCTGTTGATGGACCACAACTGCATATCGAACTCTTTATCATCCCCAATCCATGAAACTCTCATCTGTGGATATCTCAAGGTCTGGTTTTCCACAGGCAGATCCATCACATTGGGATGGCTGGAATAAACTTGTTCAGTTGTCCATATATAGTCGTGTATGTGTCCCTCAGAGTTACTGGTGAGCAAGGTCAGAGTGTTACCTTCAAAGTAACACTAGGATTGTCAAATAGGGTGGCTTGATATTTGCCTCATCTTCCCAAGGTGGGGCCAGGAGCCACCTTTTGTTTTGGTAGGGACAGTGCATAATGTGGAGTACGCAGTACTGTAGGGGCCCCCGAGGAAATTTTTCTTGTTCTTGTAATAGATCACAAGGGGCCACTAATGCTCTCAGACATACAGGTCACCCCTTAGGTATTAGGTCCAGTTATTTTAAAAAATACACAACAGTTCTTTTATGTTACCCCAATTCCAAATTAGTACTCTCAGATGAATCACCTTTTTCTCATGGACAAACAAATCAAAAAAACTTTCTGATATCTGGAGACCCCAAGTGGAAGCTTTGAGTAGCTTCCCTTTAGTAACCCGGAATGCCTATGGCATTCTCTGGAATGAGGAGGCCCGTTTCCTCCTCCTTGGAGTACTGCAAAAAGGGGTTTTTCAATGAGTTCAAAATTAGACATCCAAATATGGTAGAATACATACAACTGTCTTTTAGTAGTGGGAATGCTTTCTTCCTGGAAGGCAGCATATTTCTTTGTCTCTGTGAGATTTTAAGGTCCAGCTATTTGACAGATTTTTTAGACCTTATAGCCTTGCTCAGCCAAAAAGCTTGGGTCAGAATCATATTTTAGTCTGAGGCTTTTCTAGTCTTACTAGTAACCAAAACATCTATATGGGTGGGTTCCTCTCTGAAAGTCCTTGGCTAAGATCCCCCCCCCCAATGGTTTGTGTTGGGGAGATTGTTTTTTAAAACCTAAAATTTGGAGTAAGCAGCAACACAGTCTTGAGGCCTTCCCATTCAAATGCAAACAGTTCCCCCAGGTCCCCAGGAGCCTGAACAGAGAGGGATGCAAAAGAATGCAGCTTTTAAATCCACTACAGAGAATTTTTGAATGTCCTCAAAGTTGTTAATAGTATAGGGATTGGTTACCACTAGGCGAGTATCATCTACAATTTGGTTAACAGTTTTTAAATCTTGCACAAACCCAAGTTTTTGTACCGGTAAAATAGATGTATTATATGGGGATTAACAAAGGCAGGTAAGGTCAAATTCCAAGAATGCAGAAAGAATGGGTTCCTTTTAGTTTGCTCCTTTAAGGGCTTCTACCTGAGGTTGGGAATCTTAATCCCATCATTAAGTTTTTTTTTTTTTTCAATGAATCTTTCATTTTATTTATTTTTTTCAGCGTAACAGTATTCATTCTTTTTGCACAACACCCAGTGCTCCATGCAAAACGTGCCCTCCCCATTACCCACCACCTGTTCCCCCAACCTCCCACCCCTGACCCTTCAAAACCCTCAGGTTGTTTTTCAGAGTCCATAGTCTCTTATGGTTCGCCTCCATCATTAAGTTTAATATATACGATAATTACTGATTTTGCTTATCCTGTCTTCTCATCGACCCAAACAACCTACCTTTATTTATAATTTTTAAAAAGATTTTATTCATTTATTTGAGAGAGAGTACAATTGAGGGAAGGAGCACCCCCCACCCCCGCTATCTTACCTTTTATTTATTTATTTTTTTTTTAGATTTTATTTATTTATTTGACAGATAGAGATCACAAGTAGGGAGAGAGGCAGGCAGAGAGAGAGAGAGGAGGAAGCAGGCTCTCTGCCAAGCAGAGAGCCCGATGCGGGGCTCGATCCCAGGACCCTGAGATCATGACCTGAGCGAAAGGCAGAGGCTTAAACCCACTGAGCCACTCAGGCACCCCGACTATCTTACCTTTTAGAAGACATCTTCAGGCAGCTCTAATAGGACTTTCCACTTTGATGGAAGTAGTGTTGCTTGAAAGGCTCCAGCTTGCCCTGATGGTAGCTTTGTATTCACATATCCAGGTTGAAAAGTAACGTTAGGGTGCCTGGGTGGCTCAGTGGGTTAAGCCTCTACCTTTGGCTCAGGTCATGATCTCAGATCGAGCCCCACATTGGGCCTTCTGCCCTGTGGGGAGCCCACTTCCCCCTCTCTCTGCCTGCCTCTCTGCCTACTTGTGCTATCTCTCCCTGTCAAATAAATAAATAAAATCTTTAAAAAAAAAAAAAGGAACTTTAACATTCAAATTAGTTTATAAGTCATGACCCAGTGAAGGCATAGGGCATTCATGCATACGTATACAGAAAATTGTGTTTAAGGTGAGTTTTACCTAAATTTGAAAGCCGAGAGAGCCAGGTATTTAGTACTGAATAGATAACCCCAATATTAATGAAAAAAATCTGAGCTCATTTGCCCTTGTAACCTGGGGTTCCTTATGAGAACTGATGGCAGGCTCTGTAAGCAATGGGCCCCTTCATTCCTGGTCACGATCAACCAATTCGAGTATCTGGGGGGATGGTTTATGGCTCTTTCTCCTCAAGAGATCTCATGAGCTTAGACATATCCTTTTTCAGTGCTCCTCTTCTTTACCATAGGCACATTGATGAGATCCCAGACTTCTTACCTGAGTTGACCTCATCCTTGTAGTGGTTCTTGTCCTGGTCTTGGATTCCCTTGAGTTAGGGCAACAGCTAACAAAGTAGCCTGCTGTTTCATTTTCCAGTGACCTTTTCTATCTTGAACTTGGTTTCTGCTGTTCAAACTGTAAAGGCAATTTTAACCAACTGTAACCTAGGGATTCCCAATGCATCCTCTAGCTTTTGAGTTTCTCTTGACTGTCCAAGGCACTTTGCCTTATAAACATCATATTGACCATTTTCAAATTTTTTAGAGCCTCAAAACCAGTATCCAATATATCTCAATTTTTTTGCAGAAACTTCCAAGGGGTTCTCAGTTTTTGCCTCACTTCTTGAACTTTTAAATTTATTATTATTATTATTATTATTATTATTATTATTATTATTTTCGCTTAGGGACACCTTTTTAGAAATCCAACTAAAATATAATCCCAGTAATGATTGAGCTTACCTTGGTCTCCATAGTTGAGATCCATGTTAGGAAGAACCATCATAGCATCAGCATTTAGGGGGTTACTGAGTGTTTCAATTAGCTTCTGCCCTAGCCTTTTTAGCACCATGTAGCGTTCCTCAGCAGTGAGGAAAGTGCTTAATAAATTTTGTACATCTGTCCAAGTAGGGTTATGGGTGGCAAAAATAGATAAGAACAAATTTTTCACTCTCTTGAGGCCATCTCTATAAATGGGCATAGTGTTTATTCAGTTAAACAGATATAAGGTAGAGAATGGAGAATGGACCCAAATCTTTGCTGCACGTTGTCCCCTGACATTTAGCTCCACTTGCCTTAGCAGAGATTGGCCTCCTTGGGGATGAGTGGCTCCCTGGCCAAACTGAGTATCATGTAGGGAATGAGAAGGGAAGACCATTCCTACTTCTTGGTCTCCCATGGTCGGAGGTCCTGGTTCAGGACCCTGTTGGGCCTTAAGTTTTTGGGACTGTGTGAGGGAGTTTAATTCAGTACTTAATAAATTATCCTATTTTTCCCTGGTTAGAATTGGGTAGCACATGCTTTATAATGGGATAAAATTTTACATTTTCTCTGAGCTGGCTTATTCTGATACTCTGAAAGCATAAAAGAGGGAACATAAGGTATTTCGTCCTATTTTTTTTCTCTTTTACAAAACAAATCTAATTGTAATGTGGTATTCTAATTTACGGATGTGTTAATTGACGATTTTTCTCCAGACTCTAACAAATATTGTGGCCAACCAGTATTACAAAAAAAGATTTTTTTTTCTTTTTATAGGTTTATAACTAAACATTGCTCAGTTTTGGAGAATACAGTCAAAAGAGCTGCATTTGGCAGCTGAATGGTCATTTCCCTTCTCCAGTTAGAACATGGCTGGTTTTATCTGAAGATCCCAAAGCTACAGCAGCAAACCAACCAACCCCAGAGTGACTCTGTGAGTATTATTTCCTCCCTAATTTTGGGCTTCACTGACTGAACCAGAAGGGCTCCTCGTCAGCCTTTCTTTTAAAAGCTAAGAACCACCCCCTAACTAGAGGCAAGTGGATGGACGGAAGAAATGAGAGAGCCAAACTAAACAGTAGTAAGAGAGAAGCTCATGTGCCCCCCCCCCCCCCACACACACAGTAGTCACCCAGAGATGTCCGTCCAGACTGAAACCAAAACCATTTCCCTGCCACAGGAGTTAAATTAAAATGCTGAAGTCGGTGGCATCCTTTTGGGAGTAGGGCTCTGGGGACTGTCCCTAGGACAAAGAATTAAGGTGGCTGCATGGACGCCTCATTAGATTCCCATTACTGGGTGGGGGCCAGTGAACCATGGGCAGTGGGGTTCTGGCTTGCTCACCAAACTTTTAACCGAACTGAAGTTTGTCTGATGCAGGCCCACTCACTAAGACATCAAGGATGCAGCAAGCAAAGGGTTTATTTGAGAAGCAGCCAAACAATGAGACAGAAGGCAAGCCTCACATTCACTTCCTAGAAAGGGGAGAGTCAAAGACGCTTAAAGGTAAAAGAATAAGGATCTGGGTATAGGGGAGAAGAGCAATGTGACTTTAAAAATTAGATAAAGTTAGAAAGTAAGGGAAGGTTGAAGTCATTGTGTCTGCACCTGTGGGGACCTGCTTACATTTCCATGTGGTCCAGGACCAGAGAATGGTGTCCATCGCATGATCCAAGGGGGGATTTTTAGGCCCTTCTGTGTCAAAAGTTTACCCATCAGACACGCATGCATGCTCAGAGAGAAGGTTGGTGGTCCTCCACTGGTTCTGGCCAGTTTCTTTGTAAAGGCTTGATCTCTGCAAAACAAGTAAATCGACATTTTGTTATCATGATGCCAGGCAAGAATGTTATCTTAGAGAAACATGGTAGCAGGCAGCCTTCTGAGAACAAGGAGATTTGGGTAAACAGTTCTAAGTTGCACTTAATAGCCCCATTAACCTATTGGTTACTAGTTTCATATTGGGGGTATTATTTTTGAATAGTAAGTTAAAGAAATATTGCCTATAGATAGTCAAATAAAATGAGATCATGAAAAACCACTAGTATAAAGCTTTAAAAAAACCCAGCAAACAAAAACCTTTTTTACCTGAGTCTGAGTAACACTGCCAGAAAGTAGGAGCTGATGGAATTGGGGGGCTTTTAACTGTCTTAGGCCAAGTTTATTTGAAATCCTTATTTATAATTTAATTTCTTTAGTGAGAGGAAGTAGACAACCCATCCTTGATCTTCTCAATGAAGAATAACCTTAAATGTCATGGATATGGTTTCGTTAAAAACAATCACACACTATAGGGCTGCTCAGTTTTTGTGTAGCAATGAATACAAAGTACCTACATTCCAAGGTCTAAAATACAGATCTTCCTTTTTAATTTTGCTTTTATTAAAAAGGATCCTTATGCAAAAAAGGTATAAAAACTGTATAGAGAAGACGTTTTTAAATGATCTGATGATCATATGAAAGTTGGTAACGTTTAAGTAAAAGAGAAAACTCAATTACAAATGTCCTCTTCCTGCAACATCTGAATAAATATTAAGCCTAATTTGAATCTAAACAGAAAGGTCTCCTAGTAACTGTACAGAGTTTTTAAGCTTCATTGTGTTACCAATTCTGGAACTTCTGGTTTTGTTTTATTCATCTTGCTATTCATGCCCTGCAAAGCTCATAAACATTGCTCAGACCAAACCTACTCTTTTATGATCTCCAAGTGATTTGGGTTTTATTTTGTAATTCTAAAATCAGTTTCATGCACTAGCTTCTGCCTCCCACACACAACACAGATTATCTCTGTTAAGGAGTTTTCCTTTCTCTCCATGTTTTATTTCCCACATTCTGTGATAACCTGAATTTCATGATCTGTGCTTAAAACTAAGAAAATAAACTACCTGAAATAAGTGTGCATTAAGGATCTCTTAAGAGACTGGTGGGTGAAAGGTGAGGTACAGGAAATAAGCTCCTCCCACTTCTGCTACTTGTCAAGTCTGTTAATGACTGCCTGGAGGACCTCTGCCTTAGGGAGGTAACAGAGGAATGGCTCTAGAATATTTGAAATGCCACTCTTATTCTGTCTTTGGAGGTGCCTCTAGGGTCAGGAACATTACTTACTGTAATTTGCAACTGTAGCACAAGAGGATAAAAGAGATCTAAGGAGGGGCGCCTGGATGGCTCAGTGGGTTAAGCCTCTGCCTTCAGCTCAGGTCATGATCTCAGGGTCCTGAGATCGAGCCCCACATTGGGCTCCCTGCTCAGCGGGGGGCCTGCTTCCCTCTCTCTCTCTGCCTGCCTCTGCCTACTTGTGATCTCTTTCTGTCAAGTAAATAAATAAAATCTTTTTAAAAAAAAAAAGATCTAAGGAAACTTTTTTAGCCTCTCTGTGGTTCCTTTTATCCATTTATAGTCAAAACTAATGTCACCTGAGGCTATATCTAATTTTTACTTTACTGCATTCAGGAGACCTCTGCCAGCCACTGGTGATTTCTTATCATGTTAACTATATTCACTGGAAATACCATCAGTTACTAACAGATCTAAGGTTATTTAGTTCTAAGAACTATTTATATTATTTAGTTCTAAGAACAGGTTATTAAATCCTCAAATCTCCTATAGCTCTCAGTCTCTCCTAAATATAACTTTTTAATTAAATAATTTTAGAATCAGATTTAATAAGAAGCACCAGTAGCAACCAATTGAGTCTCTCCAATTTGACATTGGGAATACTGCGATTTTTTTTTTTTTTAAGTTAGCCTTTATATTCTCTTTGGCAACATTCTTCAAAGTATAGCCCTTGAACCCTTGTATCATCCAGTGTGATCGCCAAATGTCCAACTTCCTGGGTTGTATTCCAGAGTACTAGAATGAGCATCTCAGAAGCAGGGTCAAGAAATCTATATTTTAACGGGCATTTAACCTGCATTTTTCTTTCATGATTATTTAACTGATTGGCTTTGGCAAAGCAGTTATCTGAAGCTAATAAAAAATCATACTTTAGCTCCTTTTCTTCTGAAGGTAAGGTGACACTGACTATTAAATCATTGTTAGGATTTGCCCATGCTCTCAATTCTGTCATTCCTTCCTATAATTTTAACCAGGACACTCCTGGTACATTAGAAGGAGCTCGGGAATTGAACCTAGTTGTGCAAGTGCTGACTCTGTCACTTACTAGCTCAGTAAGTGCACGAGCCAAATACGAAAACCTTTCAATTCTATTAGCTGCTTTATCTGAAAAGAGGGTTATTAATAGTGTCTTTCTTGTAAAGTAATTGTTTCATTTTCAAGGCTGGGACTTCTTTGAGGTGTTCTATATGCTCTAGTGATGGAAATATATAGGGAAAACAAATGTTTACTCCAACTTTAAAATGCGTAGTTTTCCTCTAAAGTGGGAGCAAGAAACAGTAAAACTATGAATACTGTGTGAAGCTTTTCAGTAAAGGTACTCCCTTTCATAATGAAGACTAACTTGCAGAGTCTGTTCTGTAAAGTATCTCTGAATGTCTTTATTGTGTCTCCAATTGTTGAAGATAGAGTACGGAATGATTTTACTAATGGGTGATAATATAGCTAACATATGGTGAAATTTAAATTTGTGGGTGGAAAAAAAATGTGTGCAAATCTATATAATTACCTGGAGCCATATATAAACCTTTTAAGGATATAAATATGTAAACATAGTATTCCTTGTGACTATGTCACAGTGTGGGGATTTCAAGAAAGGAGTATCATTATTTACAAAATATTTGAGTTTGGATTAATGAAGATAATACTAATGGAATTCATTTGATTCTTAACTGAGCATCAAAGACTATGTTTAGAGAAATTGAGAATACTGCTTAGATTATTTTGCTTTTAGTCTCTTTCTCGGTAGGTATTAATAATGCATATTTCACTCTGAAGCTGGCTTTAGAGTAGTTGCTCAATGAGCATCATGCAGTTAAAAAAGTTACAGCTATCATGTAATGAAAGGAATCTGGTGGTGACTGGTCAAGAAGACATGCCTTCTCTCACTTCCTTTGTCTTAAGTATCCAACAGTATGCTTGGTTTTTGAAGTTTAATGTCATTCTAGGTAGCAAATAATGTCAACATAGTTCAAAGAGTTTGAAAGACCTACTGTATTTGCATTTGTGTCAGTGTTACTCCATTCCTATTTCTTTGAGTTATAGCTAAAGATCCAACCTACCATGGTCAAGGGAAAAAGTAGGACCTTTTGTCACTCACCTCCTGAGGGAAGCTCCTGAAAGAATTATCTGTCCATCTGTATCGCAGGAAAAGCTGTTCTTGGCTGCACCATAGGTGACCCTCAAGAGAACCGTGGCATATTGTAAATTATGGGTTACTACTAACAGAGTTAGAAAATACTTTTCTTTAAAAAAACAAAACAAAACATTACAGTTTCAAGGTTCCACCTCTGACAACCATATTCTCAAACACTTGTTTTATGATAGGCTTTCTTAAGCAGAAAAGAGCAAAATCTTACCTTGTGCAGGTATCAACTTTGTGCATAGATCTGAACTGAGTGTGTGAACAGTATGTGGTAGATGTCTTGCAGCCTAAAGAAAAATGGTTGAAGCCACTTGCCTATAAATTGTATTTTTGCCTAATGCAAATAGTGACAATGTTCCTTTCCTGAGAAATGTATTGTTGACCTTAAAAAGCAAAAAGCTTTTGTGTTTTCTTGAGGCTCTTTAGATAAACACTTTTTGAGTATGCTGTTTCCTTCTGGGATTTTCTTGACAGAGTCATTCTACAGGGTTCTAAAATTACAGCAATTTTTATAGAGTATTGGATATGACTAATTAAACTACACATTAAAAAATGGTGACATGGAAGGTCCGGATGACTCAGTTGGTGAAGTGTCTGCCTTTGGCTCAGGTCACGATCCCAGGGTCCTAGGATCGAGTCCTACACTGAGCTCCCTCCTCGGCAGGGACTCTGCTTCTCCCTCTGTGCCTCCCCCCATGTATGCCCACTCTCTCTCTCACAAAAATAAAGAAATTAAATCTTCAAAAAAAATTGTGACACACACAAACTAGCAGCAGAGGCAAACCATTACCATTTCTAGGCCTGTTGGAGGGAAAGCAATAAGAGCCTTTAAAAAAATCTCGAGCCCTGAAAGAAAATGCTCCCATAGGATATATAAACACTGAGTGTGTCCACCAAATAGTATAGACAAAGAGTAGAAGAAATAAATCTCTTGTCTTCTAGTTCCTAACAGTGCCTTCTATTGGCCAACTCAGCTAGAAGCCAGAGGGTAAGGAAATATCCCAGGGCACAAAGGTAGTGAGGGAGTGCAGAGGGTGAGTCTGAGAAGAGGGAGGGTAAACAGGAGATGCTGTACTTTGTTAGATGCGAAGGGAAAATAAAATAAGAAAAACTTGATTCTTTCTCTTTCTTCCAGGTGACTTTGCCAACTGCCACTATCTATATGCTCAGGAAAGAAATGAGCAGAAACATCAGGCTGAGAAAATCTGGAGCTAACATACTACCTATTTCAAATAATTACGCTTTTGATAATGATGACTTTGGGAAGTGAAACTTTTACTTTGGATGTTCTAACTTGAATCGAGGGAGCCCAGACTAAGTCAGCTCCGTGTTATTTCTGCATTAAAACCCAGATGGGAGTGATGCTTTCCTTTGATGGCGGGTCTACTTTTGTTGATGCCACAGAAGACAGAGAAAGCATCAAATGATACATTACTTTATCTGCTGCTGACAAGTGTGATACTCTATTTCAGTGTGTGTTATGACTTCTGTTCCTAGAAACAAAGGAAGAAAAATTATTAAGCCGTTAAAAAACCTTTTGAATATTCATAACAATATGCCCATGCATGATTATTTAGAACAGGAAGTCACTGCCAGATAAATAAGTTAAAAATGAATCATTTTTCTTCCTTTAGCCATATTCAGTCAGTTTAGAGGCAACTACTTACAGTTAATCTTCATTATTGCTAAATTATTTTTTGCTTTGGTGTCTCGACTGGTAAAGGTGCATAGACTATGGGGAGCTGTCCACATCAAAATTAGTACTTGAACAAATAAAGTGGCTTACTTGTTATATATTAATCATGGTTTAATGGGAAATGGAAATACAGTTGGCTCAGAAAATGCTTGAGTTTTTCTTAATCAGAAATGTGCTTAGGAACACTTTCAAAGGGAAGATAGATTAATGACAGATTTCCCAAACACAATGAAAGGAAGATATTATTAAAAGATTTCTGAAATTTTAGGAGTTTATAATATGAAGATCTGGACAATAAAAGTTACAGATATAATTATCTTGACTCCCATTACTGGTAATATATATATCACTGGTTTATCCAACCAACAAAATTTAATTATGTATTTAATATAGATGAAAGTAGGAATACCCATGAATGAGCAAAGACAATGAAGTGGAGATTTGGTGGTACTAACTCACCAATTAAAACTATAAATGCTGTGTATGCATCAATCTATCTAAAATAATCACTATGCTTGTGTTTTAAAGTTAGTTTTTTGAAAAATTACTGGCATAATGTCTCTCCAAATATTGTAGTTAATATGCAAATATTTATCATTATCAATGTATTTGTGATTCTCACCATTCCTCAGTAGTGTGTGCCCCTCAACTGGAATAATGAATCCCCAGAATACATAATGATTTTTATGATCTGGAATCTGTAATATCAGAAACTTTTGAATACAAAAGTTTGTCAAAGTTCAATGAGTTTAGGAATAGGATACACCAAGTTTTGATTCAAAACAAAACATACAGGCATACCTCATTTTATTGTGCATCACTTAATTGTACCTCACAGATACTGTCCCTTCCCCCCAACAAATTGAAGATGTGTGGCATCCCTTTTCTGAGCAAGGCTACCTTCCAACCACCACCGACCACCTGTTCATCCATCTTTCTCCCTCTCCTTAGGCCTCCCTAATTCCCTGAGACACAATACTGAAATTAGGCCAGTTAACAATCCTACAAGGGCCTCTCAAGTGTTCAAGTCAAAAGAAGAGTTACGCATCTCTCGCTTTGAATCAAAAGGGAGAAATGATTAAGCTTGGGAAGGAAAGCATGCTTGCACCAATTAGCCAAGTTGTGAATGCAAAGAAGTTCTTGAAGGAAATTAAACGTGCTATTCCAGTGAACACTTGAATGACAGGTAAATGAAACAACCTTATGGCTGATATGGTGAAAGTTTTAGTGGTCTGGATAGGAGGTCAACCCAGCCACAGCATTCCCTTTAGTTACAGTCTTGTTCTGTATGAAACTTTAACTCTCTTAAACTCTCAGAAGGCTGAGAGGGGTGAGGAAGCTGTATAGGAAGAATTTGAAACCAGTAGCAGTTGGTTCATTAAAGTTTAAGAAAGAAGCCATCTACCTAACATAAAAGTATATAAAGTGAAGCAGAAAGTGCTGATATAGAAGCTTCATTAAGAGATGTAGCAACAGATTTTCAGCATTGAGAAAACAGCGTTATATTGAAAGGAGATGCTATTTAGGACTGACTGTTCAGAGAGGAGAAGCCAATACCTGGCTTCAAAGGTAGGCTGACTCTCTTGTTAGGAGCCGATGTAGCTGGTGACTTTAACTTAAAGCCAGTGTTCATTTAGCAATCCAAAAGCCCTAGGGCCCTTAATAATTATAGTAAATCTACTCTTCCTGTGTTCTATAAATAGTACAACAAAGCCTGGGGAATAGTACATCTGTTTAACAAGTGGGACAACTATCCGTCTTGGGGTACCTCGGTGGCTCATTGAGTTGAACATCTGACTCTGGATTTGGGCTAACATCATGATCTCAGGGTCTGGAGACCAAGCCCAGGGACAGGCTTCCTGCTCAGTGGGAAGACTACTTGTCTCCCTCTCATCTTCCTCCTGCTGGCACTCTCTCTCTGTCTCTCCCCCAAATAAATCTTTAGAAGATTAGGAGCTGCTTTTATTTATTTATTTGTTATCATGAGATTATAGTATTAAGTCCCATCTTTAGGCTCCACTTCTAATTCCTTTGCTGTTTCCACCCCATCTACCATTATGTCCTCCACTGAAATCCTGAACCTCTTAAAATCATCCATGAGGTTTGGAATCAGCTTCTTCTAAACTCCTGGTAATGCTGATTTTGGGCCTTTCCCCATGAATCATGAATGCTCTTAATGACATCTAGAATGGTGAATCCATTCCAGAATGTTTTCAATCAGCTTTACCCAGATCACTATCCATGGAAGCGATAGCCAAATACTAAGACTTGAAATTACTCCTTGCCCCGTGTGTTGCAGAATGGATATTGTGTTAGCAGGCATGAAAACATTAATCTCATAGTACCTCTGCATCCATAACCACCAAAAAGTTCCAACTCACTGAAATCTCAGGTAATGGTTAGCATTTATTAGCAACAGATCTTTTTTTTTTTAAAGATTTTATTTATTTGTTTGACAGACAAAGATCACAAGTAGGCAGAGAAGTAGACATAGAGGAGGAAGTAGGCTCCCTGCTGAGCAGAGGGCCCGATGCTCCATCCCAGGATCCTGGGATCATGACTTGAGTGAAAGGCAGAGGCTTTAACCCACTGAGCCACTCAGGCGCCATGCAATAGATCATTTTAAATTAAGGTATACATATCAGGTTTTTAGACAGTCTTTTAAGTATGCAATCATATTCTAAAATATAGTGCAGAGGTGCTAGGAAACCAAAAAAAATTCATTTGACTTGTTTTATTGCAATATTCACTTAATGGTACCAGTGTGGAACCAAACACAAAGTCTCTGAAGAGACATTTTTCTTACAGAGATCTCACTAGTACTGGCAGCACTGATAGCAGAAGAACATCCTCAAGTAGAACTTGTTAGTGAGAAATATATCAGGTCCCAAATAACAACAACAAAACCTTGGATCATCACAGTTTAAAAGGGAGGATCACTGACTTGTGTCTCTATGTAATCTACTGATCAGTATACATTCTCCTTCTACTGCACTATGCTTGTCAAGGTACCGTGTTGCCTCACATCCAGGAGAGAGCTGAAGAAAAAAAGAAGGGCTGTAAACCCCACTTATAACAGATAAAGGTTTAATTGCTTTATTTGTTGAGGTTCCATGAACGTTTTATTTGATAAAATATCTTATAAAAAAAAAGAGAGAGAGCAGAAAGCTCTCTTAGATCTTTCCCATCAACAAAATGCTCAATTGGCTATGCTTTAATAAATAAGAAAAAACTGTTATGTAAATGTAAAGCCTTATTGCATTCTAATTTTGATGTGAAATCATCTCAGGAAACAATAGAACTGCACCATAAGTCATTAGGATAGAAGTTCACTTATTTTTAGAAATGTATTGTTTTAAGTGCCAGTGGATTCCGAGGGAATTTTTGTCATTATAACTTAAGATTCATTTCTATATCAGAGCAGAGAAAAAAAAAATCCAAGGGAATGGAGTATATTCCATAGAAGATAGATTAAAATGGTTAAGATGTCCCAGGTATCATATATATGTAACTATATAAAAATAAATATTTATATAATGTATGTGCCAAGAATGGATAAGAGTAGAACCCATATAATTAGCAGAAGAGCTCAGAGAAAGAAGACAAAATAACCTAGGGAGGAACCTAGGTTTGGGACAAATAAAGACCTATTTTATGCAGAGAGGTAAAAAATTAAGTCAAAACGAATGCCTTTCAGTTTTGAAATATTACAGAAATGATTAATAGTCCAAAGTCTCCGTAAGCTTATGATTCACCTATAACAGACAACAAAAAGAAGTTGGTGTTTTTGACATTACCCTAAAAATGTTAATTCATAGTATGTGTTGTTACTTACTGACCTTTTCTAGTAAAAATCCCTTAGTGTTTCTGTCCTGACCCAAAGAAATGTTTTCAAAATTCTAGTAAATTCAAATAGATTTAAAGCACTCATTGGGTACAATTCTCTATGCTGAGCAGAAAAAAGCATACCAAAAAATATAAAGTATAGTGCCTATACCTTTATGAATCCTGAAAATTAGGGAATTAAAATATAGAAATCAAAACGGAAATGGGTTTTAAGCTATAGGTATACAACCTGAAATAGTGGAAGCACTCCTATTTAATTTTCACCATATAACAGTATTATCCCTGTTTTGCAGATTGCTTGGCTTTGGGGAGTATCTTATTCAGTGTTACTCTCTCAACACTGACACTGCTTATTTGTTGTGTATCTCATTTTCTTCACTTTTGGGATGTTCATGTTCTAAACCACTGCACTATAATACATTTTAAATAATAAAGTTCTGTTAGATCTTCCATCAAGCCTTTTTTTTCTTTTTTTCAGCCAATGACACTGTCTATCAACAAAAGAAATCTAGAGCTTGCATTAAAAACTATGGTATCTGCATTTTTTTCCCTTCCTGAATACAAGAAGGATGGATATAAACATTAACAGATGCAAATAAAAGTCCTGCCAAATAATCCTATCACTGTCGTCCTTGAGGTCAGTGATTTTTACTTTCTCAAAAACTGTTTATGTCTCTTCTTCCTCCCCAGTTCCTTCACTTTTCCCTCTATTACCCCAGCATTAAACTGTGAACGCTTGTTCTCTCCTTCCATAAATAAAACATATCAAAATCACTCAAAGCCTAAAGAAATGTCACTTCCTTTTTTCATTTTGGTCAATAATTTTTTCCTTCATGACCACATTCAGTAAAGGAGCACTAACATTTTTAGTAATTTTTTTTATAATGCCCTTGTAATCACAGATCATGGACTTGTTGGGTCCAGCCATTAGGAATGGGCTTCTGAGGGTACCAATGGCCTTTAAGCTGCTCAATTTAATGGAAAAACCTAGGGTTCTTACTTATAGATTAACCTGATAGTGGACACTGTTGACAACAATGTGCTTTTTCTTGAAATTCTCTTCTTTCACTAGAAAGTGAATGTTTTCACTTTATTATCTCACTTTCTGTAAGAGTACACTGCATTCTTCTCTCTAGTTTCCTCTTTATGTTCTCAAATGGTGGCTGTGTTCTCCTGTAGTCTTTCCTTCCCTGTCTTTTCCTTTTCTGAGTAATTCCATACATAACTCTATGACATAGCCTCTATAACAATGACTTTATATCTTCGGTTCTGACCTCTCTCTTGAGCTAAAAAATTGACCCTCCAGTGAATCCATTTTTATACTTCTTTTGAACCTGAAAATCAACATTCCCTTACTAAACTCTTAACTTTTCATCCCAATCCTCTTTAGTTTCATCCTTTGTCCTTAAACAGTTTTCTTACTTTGCTACTTTCCCCATACAATCTAAACTCTGCCCAAATCTGTAATATTTCTAATCCTGACCTTTCTACCTTCTTGTTTCACCTTTTAGGAGATACCTCTATGTGAATGCTCCTTGAACACATCAAACTTTTAAAATATATGTATAGTTTCCATTAAAAAGCTTCTATTCCTATTTTATTCATTTTTACAAATATTCTACTAGCTAGAAGTGATGTCACAAAACGGCAACATCTGTAGTTCGTAATTTTGATCCACCTCACAAGAAGAACAAATAACCACTATTCATGGACAAGACACCACTGAGGGAATCTTAGACTACAGGGTGAGGCTAAAGCACACACCGCTGAACCACATAGACCAAAAGAGACCACATGGCCCATTCCTCCAGGCTCACAAAGTACCATGCCAAGAGGTGTTCTCTCAGTGTACCATCCCCTACGGTGGGAAAAGAGAGCTCAGGGTACACATTTGGACCCACAGCATGGTGGGTCACTTCCTGGGAGTCCCCACTCTGGTCTCACTGCATAGGAATCACAGGGGAATCTGTGGAACTTGACCACTAGAAAACTAACTGTGATAGAGAAGGGGAGAGGGGCTTCCAACCACCAGCACTTGGATCTTGCAAGACCAGATTCCTACCCAGCAGGACCTACCAGTCCTGGCCAGCAGTTTTGCTTATCTATAGATAGGGAACCTGTATCCTTAGGTCTGTATGATTTAGGTTCTCACACAAAGATATTTGCTAGCTCCAGAGCTTGTTCTGTCCCGCCCAGAAGGCGGGGTTATATCATAAAATCTCCCAGGCTCACCTGACCAGAAATCATAGCCACAATGCCTAAAATGTTATATAGGCCAAAACCACTTGAGCGGAGAGAATGACGGTCTGCAGAAAAAAGCCAGTGCCTCTATTTGGCCAAGGAAATTGGGGCAAAGTTTGCCATGAGTCAGTAACAAAAACAAAACCCCGACCTGCCTTAAAACAAGTGCTTGTACTGCTGTTGGGCATGGAAACCAATTTGTAGCCCCACCTAGTGCTGAAAACTCTTTCACAGTAAACCTAACCAAAACACATAGGAAGTTGCACCTCCCATCCAACAGCCATACAAACAGTGGCACTTAAACACAGAGCAAACCAGTGCCTCTTTCCATTTGCACAGCAAAACCAGTGGGGCACCTGGGTGGCTCAGTGGGTTAAAGCCTCTGTCTTCAGCTCAGGTCATGATCCCGGAGTCCCTGGATCGAGCCCCACGTCGGGCTCTCTGCTCAGCGAGGAGCCTGCTTCCCTTCCTCTCTCTCTGCCTGCCTCTCTGTCTCCTTGTGGTCTCTGTCTGTCAAATAAATAAATAAAATCTTTAAAACAAAAACAAACAAACAAAAAACAGTGGTTCTATCTGGGCAGAAAATTCAGTGCACAGTCATGCCTGTTTCAGGTCCCTGACAGCAAACAGTTCAGTCCCTGGGATGCTTCATGCTGCCCTGCCAAGGCAGACGAAGCTAATTCATAGCCTCACGTACTGGTGACTATAGTACCCAGTCCTGACTATTAAGCCTGACCAAAAAATTCAGATGAATGCAGAATCTCTTCAGTAGATTTGCGTGGGCAGGGAACCAAGCCATCAACCTTATCCAACTGTTCTCAGCCAGCATACCTTTCAACCCCAAAGCTCAGTAGTGACCTTACCCCAAAATACACTGGGTAGCAATCCCTACCTGTGAAGAGTTTTACAAGCAGATGCATCCAGAAACCCTAATGCATCAACTGGAAATGAACTGTCGCTGTCAGTCAAATCTGCAAAGTCTTGAAGCAGAGACCACTAATTCAAATGCATAGATAACAATGTAAAGAAGCAAAGATCATGAAAAATTTGGTAAACATGACATACCAAGGGAACTAATAAAACTTAGCCCTAAAGAAATGGAGCAAATGGTATCTAAAGAAAAAAAAAAAGAAAACAACAGAAGTGAAGCTATACTTATATCAGAAAATAATAGACTTTAAGATAAAAATAGTAAAACAAGCCAAAGAAGCTGATTAAATAATGATGAAGGGATCAAACCATCAAGAGGATAACAATTTTAAGTACTTATATATCCAACATCAGAGCACACAGATATATAAAACAAAAAAATACAGAAGTAAAAGGAGAAATAAACAGCATTATAAAAGTTGGGGATTTTAGTACCTAGTCTCAGTAATGGATAGGTAGATCATATGGAGAATCAATAACGAAATAGAGGATTTGGAAAACATGCTAGGCAAAACAGATCTAACAGACATATACATAACATTCTATCAGACAACAGGAAAATACACATTTTTCTCAACTATACATGGAATATTTTCTAAGATATACTGTACGTTAGGCAACACAACATGACTTAGCAAATTCAAAAAGATGGAGTATTTTCTCTGACCATAATGGCAGAAAACCAGATATCAACAAGAAGAAAATGAAAACATAATAAATGCATGTAAATGAAATAACACTCAGCAGCTAGTGGACAAAATAAAAAAGCACCTTGAGAAAAAGGAAAATAGAACCCAACGTATCAAAATTTATGAGATACAGCAACAGTAGTTTTAGGAGGGAAATTTATAGCAACAAATGCCTACCAAAAAGAAAAAATTATCAAACAACTAAACTCTATACATTAGGGAGCAAAAGAATAAAACTGAGTCTGAAATTAACAATGAAAAAGGAATAATAATAGAGAAGAAATAAAATAGAAAAATGGGAAACAACAGAACTGATTAACACAAGTAAGAGTTGATTCTTTTAAAAGATAAATGAAAATTATCTATGAAAATTATAAATCTTTACGTAGACTAAGCAAGAAAAAAAGAGGACCCAAATCAACAAAATTATAAATGATGAAAGAGACACTTCAATGGATCCCATAGAAATAAAAAGGATCAGGAGATCACTATGAACAGCTACACATCAACAAGCTGAACAACCTAGAATAAATGGAAAAATAATCGGAAACATACAGCCTACCACCGGCAAATGACATGATGCTATATATACAGGGAGAAAAATCTAAAGACTCACCCCAAAAATATTAGATCAATGAATTCAGTAGTTGCAGGATATGAAATTAGCATTCAAAAACTGTAGCATTTCTATACAGTAACAACAAATTTTCTGAAACATAAGAAAATGATTCTATTTACAATAACATTTAAAACAATAAAATACTTTGGGATACATTAACTCAAGGAGGTGAGAGTGCTATACATTGAAAAGTATAAGACACTGAGAAAATAAAGCCAAGACATAAATAAATGGAAAGATATTCTGTGTTTATGAATTGGAAGAATTAAATTGTTAAATTGTCAATACTACAAAAAGCTATGTATAAATTCAATACAATTTTAAATCATAATTCCAGTGGCATTTTTTTTTTGCAGAAGTAGAAAGAAAACACTAAAATTTACACAGAACCACAAAAGACTCAATCATGAAAGCAATCCTGAGAAAAACAAAACACAAGGTATTAAACTTTTTTATTTCAAGCTGTATTATAAGCTATAGAAATCAAAACAGAATTATACTGGCATAAAAAAAAAATAGACCAATGGAACAGAATCAAGGACCCAGAAACAAACTCAGGCATATATAGCCAACTGCTATTTGACAATGGAGCCAAGAAAACTCAATGAAGAAAAGACAGTCTTTTCTTTTTCTTTTTTTTTTTTAAGATTTTATTTATTTATTTGACAGAGAGAGATCACAAGTAGACAGAGAGGCATGCAGAGAGAGAGAGCGAGGGAAGCAGGCTCCCCGCTGAGCAGAGAGCCCAATGCGGGGCTCGATCCCAGGACCCTGAGATCATGACCTGAGCTGAAGGCAGAGGCTTAACCCACTGAGCAACCCAGGTGCCCAACAGTCTTTTCAATAAATAAGCCATTATTGGAAAAATTGTATTTTCACGTGTAAGACAATGAAACTAGACAACTATCTTATATGATTAACAAAAATTAAAAAATACATAAAACAGCTAATAATTAAGTAATTGATAGTAATACAATAATAATGGAAGACTTTAATATCCCACTTAAACTAATGGATAGATCATCCAAACAATATCAACAAGGAAAGAGTAGCTTTGAATGACATGTTGGACCAAGTGGATCTAATAGATATATTCAAAACCTTCCATTCTACAACAGCAGAAAACATATTCTCTTCACATGTGCATGGAATATTATCTGGAATAGATCCCATATTAGGTCACAAAACAAGTCTCAACAAATCCCCCCCCCCCATGAAGTCTTATCGTGCATCTTTTCCTACCACAATGTTATCAAATTTGAAATCAAACATAAGAAAACATCTGGAAAGGACACAAATACATGGAGACTAAGTAATTTCTACATATACAAGCTATAGTACTCAAAACAGTATGCCATTCACACAAAAATAAACATATAGGTCAAAGGAAAAGAACAAAGAGCCCAGAAATAAATTCATGATGGATCAATAAATGTTAGACAAAACAGGCAAGAATATGCGATGGGAAAAAGACAGTATCTTCAACAAATGGTGTTGGGAAAACTGAACAACTATGTGCAAAAAAAGGGAACTGGACTGCTTTCTTTTACCTTACGTAAAAGTAAACTCAAAATGGGTTAAGAACCTAAATGTGAGACCTGAAACCATAAAAATCCTAGAAGATAGCACAGGCAGTAACTTCTCTGACATTGGCTATAATAACGTTTTTCCATATATGTCTCCTAAGATGAGGGAAGTGAAAGCAGAGATAAACTATTGGGACTACATCAAAATAAAAACCTACCATACAGCAAAGGAGACCATCAAAACTAAAAGATAACCTATGGGATGGGAGAAGATATTTGCAAATGACAAATCCAATAAGGGTTAGCATCCAAAAGAAAGAATTTTACCACTCAACATCAAAAGAACAAGTAATCCAATTAAAAATCTGGCCGAAAACACAAGCAGAAATTTCCCCAAAGAAGACATATAGAAGGTTAATAAAAACATGAAAAGATGCTAAGCATGACTCATCATCAGGGAAATGCAAAGCAAAATCACAATGACTTCTCACATTATACCTGTCAGAATGACTAAAAAACACAAGAAACAAGTGTTGGCAAGGATATGGAGAAAAAAGAAACCTCATGAATTGTTGTTGGGAATGCAAACTTGGTGTGCCCACTGTGGAAAACAGTTTGGAGGTTCCTCAAAAATATTAAAATAGAAATACCATATGATGTAATGATTCTCTACTGGGTACTTACCCAAAGAAAAGAAAAACACTATTTTGAAATGCACTCCTATGTTTATTATAGCATTATTTATAATAGCCAAGTTATGGAAGCAGCCCAGGTGTCTATCAATAGATGAATAAAGAAGTGGTACATATATACAATGGAATACGATTCAGCCATATAAAAGAATATAATCCTTCCATTTGCAACAACATGAATGGATCTAGAGGGTATAATACTAAGTGAAGTAAGTCAGAGAAAGAAACACCTCATATCTCTCACTCACATGTGAAGAAAAAAGAGATAAACCAAAAAAACTGACTCTTAACCACAGAGAACAAACTGATGTTTTCCAGAGGGAAGGTGGTTGGGAGATGAGTGAAATAGGTGAAGGGGACTAAGAGTACACTTAGCATTATGAGCACTGAGTAATGTATACAATTGTTGAATCACTATATTGTACACCTGAAATTATTGTAACACTATATGTTATCTATACTGGAATTAAAATTTTAAAAATAAAGAATTTGAAACACGTGCAGGTCTTAAATATAAGACTGGAAACTATAATTCTACAAGAAAACATTGGGATAAAATCTCTTTGACATGGGTCTTGACAAGGATTTTTTGGATATAATACTTAAAGAATAAAGAAAATCAAAAGTGAAAAAGAAAAAAATGGGATTACATCAATTTAAAAACATCCACACAGCAAAATATATATTCAACAAAATGAAAAGACAGCCTACTGAATGGGAAAAAATATTTTCAAACCATACATCTTATATGGAAATAATATCCAAAATAATCAAAAACTCATACAAGTCATTAGCAAACAACCCAATTTAAAAAGTGGACAAGACACCTGAATAGACATTTTTCTCTAATAAAGATAAACAAATGGGCAACAGGTACATGTAAATATGCTCAGTATCACTAATTATTAGAGAAAAGCAAACCAAAACCACAATGAGGTATTACCTCATGCTTGCTGGAATGGCTAACATCAAAAAGAAAAGAAATAATAACTGCTAGCAAGGATGTGGAGAAAAGCGAACCCACCGCACTCTTCATAGGATTATAAACTGGTACAGCCACTATAGAAAGCAGCATGGAGTTTCTTTAAAAAATTAAAAATAGAAGCTACCATATGATCAAGCAATTTTAATTCCAGGAGTATATTCAAAGGAAATGAGAACACTACATTGAAGAGACACCTGCACCCTTAACATAGCAGAATTATCACAATAGCCAAAACATGGAAAAATGTAAATGTCCGCCAGTAGATTAATGAACAAAGAGATACACTATAAACTTCCAATTATATGATATATATGAAAGTTGCTAAGAAAGCCTATTCTAAGAGTAGTCATCACAAAGAAAAAAAATGTTTTCTGTGTTTTGTATCTGTGTAAGATGGTGAATTTTAACAAAATTTTAGTGGTAATTATTGTTTGATATATGTCAGTGAAATCATTATACTTTACACTTTATACAGTGTGATACGTTAGCTATTTCTCAATAAAACTGGAAAAAAATAATTGCTCCATGATATCCATTCTCTCTCTAGCTTAAAGTCCATATTGTTGGTACATAGTAACTGCTCATTTAAAAAACAACAGTTGAATAAGTTGAATAATAATTACTCCTCTCTGTTCTTTCAATCTCATTTTCCACACCCAGTTAATTTCCAATGCTTTCAAAGTCCCTTCACAACACTTTCTGCACAGGGGCTTTCTTCCTATTTCCATTGCCAGATCTTCACTATCTTTGTAACAATGCTTTCTATCTGATTTAATGATCTTCAGTCTCTTCACCTTTATATGCCACTGAGAGTTTAACACAAATGACACATGATTCTGGCCACATCTTTGGCTAGGCTCAAAATTTTCTTCAGTCACCATTCTACAACCTATTTCCATGCCAGGACCCAATACTCATTTCTGTATTTCTACTTCCTTTAGCTTTATTCAACCTGTATTTGAAAAAATGATAGAAGGAAGGCAAAAGGAATAGACCTGACTTTGTACCTATTTTTCACCAGTTCGTGTTCTCTTATCTTTTCTCTACATATCCAAATAGTCTCTACATTTCATAACCCAGTTAAAGTGTTTAATGAAAAATTTTCTGATCTGTATGGTCAGTGGCAACTTCTTTTATTCTCTAAACTTCCATGACATGTTGAATTTGGACCAACATAACTTGTTATTGCTGATCCTTTCTGTAATGATTTTTTTTTTAATTGAGCCTATGCTGTGTGTCAGGCTATAGCAAGGTTATAAAATGGTAAAAACAGACTCAGAACCACATAAAGTTTATAAACCAGTGGGAAAGTGCTATTAGAATCGTCATGTGTTTTGTGAAGAATAGGAACACATAAAAACTAATGAGGCAGGTGGTTAGGGGGGCTTTCATTTCCGGGCCCAATGGTACTGACACAATTAGACAGTTCTGGACAGGCTACCATGCCCAGGGTACTGAAGACAGACTGAAACAAACCCCTGGTGTTCCTGTGACCCCTCGTTTTAAGACAGAGAGATAATGGTTTTGCCTAAAACCAAACACAAAGAATCAAGCAAAATTAAGAAATGGTGACTATTTTCCAAATGAAAGAACGAAGATAAAACCCAGTTTAAGAAAAACAAAACAAAAACACACCTTAATGAAGTGGAGGTAAGTAATTTACTTGATAAAGATTTCAAAGTAATGGTCATAAATGTGCTCACTGACCTCAGCAGAAAACAGATGAACATAGACAAACCTTTAGCAAAGAGATAGAAAAAATAAAGTACTGACAGAAATCAGGGAGATGAAGAATAAAATAACTAAGCTGAAATATATACTTGAAATAATAATATATAAGCTTGAAATATATACAACAGCACAGTAGGTGCAGAAGGAAAACTGATCAGTGACCTGGATGACAGAGCAATAGAAATCACCCAAAAAGAGCAGCAAAAAGAAAATAAAAATAATTTAAAAAGTGAAGATATCTTAGGAGACCTAGGGACAGCATCAAACAGATATTCACATAATATGGGCCTCAGAAGGAGAAGAGAAGGAGGAAAGAACAGAAAATGTATTTGAAGAAATAGTGACTCAAAACTTCCTTAACCCAGGAGAGGAAACTGACATCCAGATACAGGAAGCCTATGAATTCCAAATAAGATAAACCTAAAAAGATCTACATCAAGACATATTATAATTAAAATGTTAAAAGTAAAAGAATTTGAAAAGCAGCAAGAGAAAAACAACTTGTTAAATAAAAGGTAACCCTAATAAGACTATCAGCTGATTCTTCAGTGGGAAGTTTGTCATTGTACCCTCTTTTGGCCTATATTCAAAGTGCTGAAAGGTAAAAATAGTCAACCAAGAATTCTCTACCTAGTAAGGGTGTCATTCAGAATTGAAGGAGAGATTAAGAGTTTTCCAGATAAGCAAAAGCTAAAGGAATTCACCACCACTAAATCAACCTCAGAAAGAAATGTTAAGAAACTTCTCCAAGATAAAAAGAAAAGGCAGTAATACAAAATATATGAAGGTAAAAATCTCACAAGAAGAAAGAATTAAATTTTTTTAAAAAGGTACTGAATTAATGACTTATAAAGCAATCAGAAAGGTAAAAGACAAAAGTGGTAAAATTAATTAAACATACAATATTTAAGAGATACACAAAACAAAAAGATGTAAAATATATCACCAAAAATATAAAAAGGGAGAGTAGTAAAAATGCAAAGCTTTGGAATGTGTTCAAAATGAACTCAGCGACCTAAAAGAGATATATACAGAAAATGTGATATTCACAATAGCCAGAAAGAGAACCGTTATAATGAATACACAAAGCTAAAAGAAAGGAATCTAAAGAAAAGAATCAAGCCACAAGGAAGATGGAAAGAAAATAGGAATAGAGAGGAACTACAAAAATAGCCAGAAAACAGTTAACAAAATGGCAATAACTACATACTTATCAATAATTGCTTCAAGTATAAATGGACTAATTACACCAACCAAAAGATGGGGTAGCTTAATGGATTAAACCAAAAACGAAAACAAAACAAAACAAAAAAAAAAACCTTCAATATGCTGCCTACAACAGAGACTCATTTCAAACCTAAAAACACAGATTGAAAGTGAGGGTATAAAAAAAGTTTCACAGAAATAAAAAGCAAAAGAAAGCTGGGATAGCTATACTTATATCAGACAAAATGGACTTTAAAACAAAGACTATAATAAGAGGTAATGAAGTGCCTTACAGAATTCTAAAGAAGGTCAATCCAACAAGAGGATATAACATTTATAAATTTTATGCACCCAAAATAGGGGCACCTAAATATATAAAGCAATTATTAACAGACATGAAAGGAAGGAAATGACAGCAATACTACAACAATAGGGAAATGTAATACCCCATTTACATCAGTGAATATATCAAGGTTTAAATGGCACATTAGACCAGATGTACTTAATAGATACATATCAAATATCCCATCTAAAGGAAGACTATGAATTCTTCCCAAGTATGCATGGAAATACTCCAGGATAGATCATATGTTAGGCCCCAAAACAAGTCTCAATACATTTAAGAAGATTTAAGATTATTTATTTTAATAAATAATTTTTACTTATTAATAAATAAAGTGAGAGAATAAGTGGGGGCAGAGGCAGAAGAGGGAGACATTCTCAAACAGACTCCATGCTGAGCATGGAGGCAGACTGCAGGGCTCAATCTCAAAACCCTGAGATCATGCCCCAACCTGAAATTAAATCGGATGCTTAATCAACTGAGTTGCCCAAGTGCCCCAATTTAAGAAGATTTAATTTATATCGAGCATCTTTTCAGAACACAGCGGTATGGAACTGGAAATCAATCACAAAAAGAAAACTGGGAAAATAAAAAAAATATATGTGGAAATTAAATAACATGCTACTCAATAACAAAGGGTCAAAGAAGAAATTGAAAGAGAAATAATTAAAACATTTTAAAAATACCTTAAACAAATGAAAATACAATATACTAAAATCTATAGGTTGCAGCAAATACAATTCTAAAAGGGAACTGATTAAAAGTGATATAGTCTACCTTTAAGAAATAAGAAAAATCTCAATCTAACCTGACACATAAAACTAGAAAAAGAGGACAAAAAGCCCAAATTTACTGGAAGAAAGGAAATAATTAAGATCAGTGTGGATATAGATAAAATAAAGACTAAAAAGGCAATAGAAAAATGAATAAGACTAAGAGTCAATTCATTGAAAAGATGGACTAAATTGTTTACTCTTTAGTTAGATTCACTAAGAAAAAAAGAGGTACAGCTCAAATAAATAACATCAGAATTGAAGGAGGCAAGTTACAACTGATACTGAAGGAAAAAAAAGGATCATAAAAAACCACTATGAACAATTAAATGCCAACAAATTGGACAACCTAGAAGAAATAGGTATGCTCTGAGACACATAAAAATTACCAAGACTGAATCATGAAGAAATAGTAAATCTGAACAGCACAGTTACTAGCAAGGAGATTGAATCAGTAAATAAATCCTCCCAACAAACAAAAGTACAGGACAGATGGCTTTATTTGTGAATTCTATCAAACATTCAGAGACTTAATACCTATGCTTTTTAAAGTCTTCCAAGAAATTCAAGCAGAAGGCATGCCCCCAAACTCATTTTATGAGGCCAGCATTACTCTGATATCAAAATCAGACAAGAACACCATCAAAACAAACTAACAAAAAAAGGGTGGTGGGAAGAAGAGAGGAATGTGGAGGGAGAAAATAATTGAAAAGAGAAAAGAAAAGAAAGAAAAATTAAATTACAAGCCAATATCCTTAATAAACATAGATGCAATAGTCCTCAATGCAACATTAGCCGACCAAATTCACTGATATATTAAAAAGATCATACACCATAATTAAGTAGGATTATTCCAGGGATGGAAGGATCATTCAGCATTTGCAAATTGATCAATTTGATACACTACATTAACAAAATGAAAGATAAAAACATATGCTTTCTTGATACAGAAAAAACAAAAAAATTTCATAGAATTCAACATCCATGAATGATAAAAATACTCCACAAAGTAGGTATGGAAGGAATGTAATATAATATTATATATGTATATATGTATATTACATATTATATATGTGTATATTATATACATTATAATAAAGGCCGTGTATGACTAGTCAATAGCTCATGGTGAAATGGTAAAAAGCTGAAAGTTTTTCCTCTAAGATTAGGAACAAGCCAAGAATATCTATTCTCACCACTTTTATTCAACATAGTATTGAAAGTCCTAGTCAGAGCAATCAAGCAAGAACAATAAATAAAGGACATTCTAATTTGAAAGAAAGAAATAAAACTGTCACTATTTGTGGGTGACATGATTTTATATGTAGAAAACCCTGAAGACAATATAAAAAAACATTACAACTAATAAACAAATTTATATATATGTAGGATACAAAATCAATATACAAAAATTTGTGATTCTTATACATTGACAATAAACTTCCCAAAAGGAAAATTAAGAAAACATCCTATTTATAATTGTGTGAAAATAAAAATAAAATACTTAGAAATAAATTTAACCAAGGAGATGAAAGATCCATACACTAAAAAACTACAACACATTGGTGAAAGAAATTGAAGATGACACAAATAAATGGAAAGATATTCGGTGTTCACTAATTCAAAAAGAAATATACGCCCCTATGATCATTACCGCATTAGTCATATTAGCCAAGATACAGAAACAACAAAAGTATAAATTGATGGGTGACTGAGTAAAGATGTGCACACAGTATATAAATGCACACAGTAAACAGGATGTGATATATATGTATATACATATGTATATATCCATATACACATATATGTATGTGTGATACACTCTGGAATACTACTCAGCTTTAAAAATGAATTAAATCTTGCCATTTGCAACAATGTGGATCACATCATTGAGGGCATTATGCAAAATGAAATAAGCCAGACAGCAAAGGACAAATTCCGCATGATTTCACATATACATGGAACCTAATAAAACAAGCAAATGAAACAAAACTCATAGAGGCAGAGAAAAGATTGGTAGCTACCTGAGGGGAGGGAGGGTGGACAAATTTGGAGAAGGAGGTCAAGAGGTAAAACTTTCATTCATAAAATAAATGTCATGGAGATGTAATGTACAGCTTGATGAATATAGTTATTAATGCTGTATGCAATATTATATAACTTTATATGGTTATGGGGAAAACTAGACTTATTTGTGGTGATCATTTCACAGTATATGCAAATATCAGATGATTATGTTCTATAACTATAATGTTACACTGTCAACTGCACTTCAATAATAAATAAAAGAACCAATGAGAAAAGTTAAATAACACTTATGTTACAATGTAAATAAAGGATAAATAAATACATTTCTGCTAATAGAATTTAAATTTGTGCAAAGACTTTATATCTGTTATTTTTTTCTTCTGTTGCTACCATCTCTGCTCTTCACATGGTAAATAAGTATTGCTTAAATAAAGACATCTAAATATTGCCCCAGCACCTATCTTATCCTTCCACTCTAAACACAATCATTTTGGAGGAGCCCTATAAGGGATGGCCCAAACTGAGAATATACCTGCCAGCCCATGCAAATAAGAGGTTCTACTGGGCCACCTGGGTGGCTCAGTGGGTTAAGCTGCTGCCTTCGGCTCAGGTCATGATCTCAGGGTCCTGGGATCGAGTCCCGCATCGGGCTCTCCGCTCAGCAGGGAGTCTTCTTCCCTCTCTCTCTCTGCCTGCCTCTCTGCCTACTTGTGATCTCTCTCTGTCAAATAAATAAATAAAATCTTAAAAAAAAAAAAAAAGGTTCTGCTTACTAAGACAACAGCACCTGTTTCTAATTACCGTTGGCATATTCTTTGTAGTTGGTGGGGTTGATGGTGACTCATGCTGTGTTTTAGCAAACCCTATCATTTTAGCTGACACACCTGAGGTGGGATACAAGAATAATGTAGGTGTCACTTTAAATCACCAGCCCAAAGGATTCTTCCTCTTGAAAACTGGATAAGCTGGTGTTTCAGCATCTAAGACACACAACCAAGCATGTTCTTGTCAGTGAAATGAAATGTTGTCACAATGTAATGCATTCATACTTCTCCTTAAATGCCATGGTCATGATTTTCCCTGATCTCATAGTGGTATTGTTTTCTCTCATATAAGGGAGTTGATACAGATATAATCACTCAACTTCTTGAATGCCATTACTTGACATGCATTGCTGAGAAATGATTCATTTGAGATATTGTCATTAAAGGCGGGAGACTTTACCACCCAAGTGTCTAAATTCAAAAATGGAAACCAAAAAATTTTCATCTCAAATGCACACTTGTCTCAATCAACATGCTCTCTGGAGTATGCTTTGGAGGATTTTAAGTATGTGCCAGACTTCTCAGCTAAAATGAGGCTCTTTAACTCTTTTCCACTCACCCCCACTTTTTTTTTTTTACTTAATCTAGACCATTTTTCTCAATCTCATTCCAATATCTGATCCTCACTTAATTCCACACTCTGCATAGACTCTGAAGAGTGCTGACCCAAACTATTTTCTTACTCTTAATTCCTTTTCCACTGTATCCTCCCATCACTCCTGTTCACGCCAAAGCCCCCCAAAGACACATACTGTCCTCCATCTGGTTTAGATGTAGTCACCTGTGAATTAGTTATCTAGGGTAAGAGTAGGATTCCATGACCCCCACAAAAGTTAAAAAGGGACTTTAAATCAGTTGTAACAGGAAACATGCATAAAGTTTCTATGATGTATAAGGCAACATTCTATACTCTTCCTGAAAGATAAACAAAGCTGTGTAAGTGTTCAGAACCATGACTACTTGACGTTCAGATGAATTGTCTTACAGTGTTTAGTAATCGTGGTACTAATGAGTTGAGATGAAATGAATTCTATTAATATTCTAAATTCATCAAGCAAATCTTCCTGGGGGTGGCATATCATAATATGTGGTGAAGTTTCAAGAGGTGAAGTTTCAAGAGATGATACTTATGTATAATTTCCTAAACTGGAGACTTTTCCTAGAACCTTTGGATCTATGTTACTAAGCTATTCTAATTCAGGTTACTCAGGACAAATGGTACATTTCTTATTAGCCATTGCCTTGGTTTTAATGTGTGCCGTGATTTTATTTCCAGGGGTTGTCAGACCTTTCCATTTGAAACTCTGTCATTTCCTGACTTGTTAATTTTAGCCATTCTGACTGGTGTGAGGTGATATCTCATTGTGGTTTTGATTTGTATTTCCCTGATGCCGAGTGACGTGGAGCACTTTTTCATGTGTCTGTTGGCCATCTGGATGTCTTCTTTGCAGAAATGTCTGTTCATGTCCTCTGCCACTCTCTGTGTGAGAGAGAAAGTGAGACAGAGAGACAAAGAGCAATGTATTCTGATGTGAGAAATTTATTAATGTATTGCTATTGGTTGTGCCTGCTTTTGTAAAGAAACTTGCTTTAAATAAGAAGCTGTCATAATTGTCCAGTAGTTTCCCTTCAGGGGTTGGCTAATCTAGTATCATTCAATTTAACAGAACTTTTGTGTGATATTAGATAAATACCTTAAAATGGAAAGACTCATTTTTTTAAAAAATATCATTATGTTAAGGACATTGGATGAATCTTCTAGTTCTATCACTTTTCTTTTTATCTGTTTATGGAGTTTAATTTCATATTTTTAACTTAGAGGTAAATAAATATTTTAACAAAAAACCCCCACAAAGTTAGTGTTTTAAAGTTATATTTTAAAGAGACACATGCATATACAGAATTGTTCTAACCTGGGATACAAAGATTGAAGAGTCTGGCTTATTTTTGAAAAGATGAAGCAGCATTCAGAAAGAGAATTCTGATGGGGACCCATGATCAGTTAGTCAATATTTTTAAATCTGCAAGACCATGAAAACAACTAAAATTATGAAATGGAGTGGTATTAAAGAACCTGTATCAATTGTCCCACAACTTCCAATTTGAAAATGTAATTCTTTTTTTTTTTAAGATCTTATTTATTCATTTGACAGACAGAGATCACAAGTAGGCAGAAAGGCACTTAGAGAGAGAGAGAAAGAGAGGAGGAGGAAGCAGGCTCCCCGCTGAGCAGAGAGCCTGACACAGGGCCAGATCCCAGGATCCTGGGACCATGACCCAAGCCGAAGGCAGAGGCTTTAACCCACTGAGCCACCCAGCACCCCCGAAAATGTAATTCTTATAGTAAGAACAAAATGAAAGACTAATTTGACCAGATTCTATCCATATTTTCAAATGACATTTTGACCATATTCTCCTAATTTAGTCCAGTAAAGTTAAATTGCCAGTTCGCTGTCAGAACTCTCAAGATCCTGAATTATAGAAGACTGGAATACTTTAACACTAGCCATTCCTTAATCTGATTTTCACCAGGTTTCAGGCATCATGCTGTGAAAACACCTACAAAGGATGTTAAGTAACACATCTTACCCTGTTTTATCATTTTATGAGAGTTAAGAAGCATGCCAGTATGTAAATACAAAATGTTTAGAGAATTTCAGTATAAATGTTCAGTAGAAGCCCAAAATGCTGCCTGTGAAAAATGGCCTTGGTGGGTATCGGTAATTCCTGCTCAAATTTAGTCTCCTCCCATCACTAAAAGAATTAGATTTTACATTCTTTACAGCACCTTTTATTTACACATATTGAAAATTTCCACAATCTCCATTTTCTTAGCATCCTGGTGATTTTTTTTTAATTTCACAAATGGGGAAACTGGGGGAAGTTAATTGGCTTTTCACTGCAATGAAGGGTGAGTCAGTGACAGAGCCAGAAATAGACACCAAAGCTTTATCTTCTCTCCTGGTTCTCGTCACGAGAAAGAGCTTTCTGCTTATAAATACATTTAATGACATGGTTCCTGGAACTGTTAATTAGGGTAGTTTTTAAAACCCACCTGGTTTCAGAGCTAGATAGAAACTTCCAAAGGTATCATGTTTAAAAAAAAAAACAAAACAGTTTGGGAGTTTTGTAGACTTGGGAACTTTGTAGTGGACCTAGCACAACATAGTAAAAATTGTGTATAGTTACCTGCATGTATGCTTACTAAGTATGCTCAAAACTATTCTTCTGAGAGAGCCACAAAAATCGTGTTTACAATTTTTGCACCACATGTATTTCATTGGGAACATGTACTCATACACATGTAAAATGGTGAAAAAACTGTACAAAAGGGAGTATACTCAGGATTGGCCTCATCTGTCTTTGTTGCCTATCTGACACATAGTTAAGAGTTCCTATCACTGAGAAGTTTATAGGAACAGGGAGCGGATAGACATCACAGATGAGTGGCTGCCAAAAATAATAATAATAGTAATAAATACCTTAGCCTTTATTGAATGTGCGTATGAACAAAGTATGTTTTAACATGCTTACAGAACTGGTTTAGTTTGTGGTGTCCAGGTTTTAAGAGGAAAAGCAATTGGTCATTGTTTTTAATCGAGTATCCAGAGAAGAGAGAAGGCCTTTGAAAAAGTATTGATTAATATTAATATGGGAAATATTTCACTTAGAAAAGATTTGTGAGAATATTATATATTGTACACTATATTATAGGAAAGCACATTAGACTCACCGCATAGAACATCAAGAAACAGAACTAAAAAGAAAGGGTGGAAGATATAAAGCTGCAAAATTTTAACTTCAGATAAGGAGATTGGTAATAGAGATGTGCAAAAATAGGATGGGCTCCAGACATTTCTGGGGGTGAATAAGCCTGTGCTCTGTTGCTCAGGGGATTCATGCACACATCAATTGTTGATTTAGCTGGAATTTAAGGTCCTTACAAGGACAGAGGGTCCATTATTCTTATTGACAGGATGTGTAGTGAACCATTAATTTCTGTGGGGGAATTCAGAACAAAGAAAGTGAGAAACCACTGTGGAGAGACTGGGAGGACAGGAGCTAGAACGGAGATTAGAGTTTTCATGGATTAAAAGGAACACTGAGGCCATTTTAAGGAAAAAGAGAAATGAGAGGGAAAAAAAAGAAACTCTGTTCTTATAAGAAATTGTCAAAAAAAAATAGCCTTGAAAGATTTGAGTGCACACGCATTTTAGATTGGTAGGAAAAAAACAAGACTTAAAGGCCAAGAATATGTTTTGATGTAGTTTGACAAATAACATGTAGTGAAGGACAAAGAACACAGACCTTGGAACTGGAAAGATTCAAATTCATATCCTGATTAGATAATCTCCAACTTCGAAGCAGTCACATTTATAGAAACTGAACGGTGGTTACCAGGAGATAAGGAAGGGGAGAATGAAGGAGTTGTTTAATTGGTACAGTGTTTCAAGTTTGTAAAAAACAAACAAACAAATGTTTTACAACAACATGAATACACTTAACACTACCGTACACTTAAAATGGTTAAGCTGGTAAATGTTATGTGATTTCTAGTGCAATACAAAAAAAGTACCCTCTATAATGTGTGTGTACAGTCCCTGAATACAAAGATCTACCCCAACACTGTACATACTTGTTGGGCGTATTAGCTGAGTTCTATTAAGTGACTCTATAGAGTAGCACATGAATGAAAATGTCAAAAATGTTTTCATTTTTTCCCATTTTCTCTCTTTTCCTACCTGTTGTGAATTTTATCCAGAAAAACACAGGAAGTATTTATATGAAATTACCTTTTCTGTGCATGATGGGGGTAAATGTTAAAGTCATTTTCCTAGGCAAAAATTTCCCTTGGAAATTCTTTTAATTTTGGATAGAATACTGAACAATACCTTTCCTAAGTCTGTACAGCTATTTTCTTCTCTAACATTTAACACGTTATTACACTGAATATTTTTCAAAATATTTGGCTTATGTGTAACAGCCACGTTGCATGAAAAATATAAAATTCACCTTCAAGTGCATACTTTTATTCAGCTCACAAGGACAGATCAAGAGAAGTAAGACTGAAGCAGCAATGTATTTTCTTCTTCAGTCTTAGGCTTACTGCAAGTCAGTGGCTCTCAAACTCTTCATGCATCAGAATCATCTGGAGGGGTTGTTAAAACCCAGTTGGCTGGGCCTTACCCCAGAGTTTCTGATTCAGTGAGTATAAGGTGGGTCCTGAGAATCCATTTCTTTCTTTTTTTTTTTTAAGATTTTATTTATTTATTTGACAGAGAGAGAGAGAGAGATCTTGAGTAGGAAGAGCAGCAGGCAGAGAGAGGGGGAAGCAGGCTCCCCGCTGAGCAGAGAGCCAGATGTGGGGCTGAGCCGAAGGCAGAGGCTTAACCCACTAAGCCACACAGATGCCCGAGAATGCATTTCTAATGCCTCCCAGGTAAATGCTGCTGCTGCTGGTCAGCATACCACACTTAGCTGGTAAATCCTCATTACTCAACTCATACACACTGGGTAAAACAGTAGCAAGTATCCACCAAACTGTTAAAATCGCTCGGTCTCGTAAATGAAATTGCGTATATGAGGTAAATGGCATTCTAAGACCCATTAGACCTAACTCCTAAGCCAGTAGATTTCAAAAACCAGGGGAAAAAATTAAAAAATTAAAATGAATACAACACACATATAACAGACGCCTCCTTGGTGAAGTTTCTGGGCCACATGTGAAGAAACTTCCCATGCCACGTTCCAATCCCAGTCCCGCCATACACTATCTAGTCAAAACCTTCTCTCATTGGTTTGACTCCCCATTAAGTTTCAAGCAGGGCCCACTCTGGTACTCATCACTGAGAAGAATACTGATGTGACAGCTGTGCTGGGCCTGAGGGTGACAGTCTCTACCTGGACTACAGTTTTGGGGTTCTATAACGTGTGAAGGATCCTTCCAACCTTAAACCCCTTCTAACATCATAATGCCAATGGGCTAAAAGATACCCACTTCCTTTAATGACCACACTATTTAGGCAAATAAAATCAAGGTACGGCCCTGCTTCCCCTCCCAGTGAGCTAAGAGGATTAAAAAAAAAAAAAAGTCACAGCTCATCTCTGTAAGCAAGAGATCAAAAATTAAAACCACGTGTGACAAGCCTGATTTATCTGTGCCAATATGCATTTTTTTCTGAACACAATATCCATTTTTCTAACTACTTGATTCAATTTGCTTCTATAAAATTCAGTTAAAGCTCTTGTTTTAAATTGCTTTTAGTATACATTGCCCCAATTTGTTTTTTCAATTCTGATTCAAGGCTTTGCTTTTCCTTTCTGGTCTCTCCATTTCTCTGCCCATTATGCATACTCTCCCTAAAAGAATCTTCTCCTGGGAGAGTAATTATCATGTCTCTTGTAATGGTGTAGTTAAGGTTGTGTCAAAAGGATACTTGCATAGTAGGATTAACTACTCTTTTGTAGGATTTGCTGAAATCAAAGTAATTATTTCCTGTTATGTGGTATCATGCTGAATCTACTCAAAGCAGAAACTCGGAACATTTAAACTCACTGGTGGCGTGAACTCAGCCTAGGCAAGTAATGGAAAAAAAAAATCCTTTACGTTATACTTAGAATTACACTCCAAAAACTATTGGGTAATGGGAGAGAATTAAGCTTTTAGATTTGCAGAAAAATAGATGGTCTTTCTTGCATTTCATGTTTGTGCATTAAAATGAGCAATAAATCATTTTAATAGATTCAAAATGGCAAATTGAGGGGACTGACTTTTTCAGGCTTCCAGGAAGAACTGCAGATCATAAATTTAGGGACCCTTAAATTTTTATTGAGTGTATTAAGAACATCTCTAGCTTGAGGAAAACATTGTGAGAGGAGGCATGTCTTCAAGGTTTCAGCACTACCGTTGTTTCCTGAATTACAGTAGGAGATGCAACTTCCTGTGAGGAGAGCACTAGGAGGGGCCTTACTGTACTATTTTCATAACCAACGAATATAGAACCATCCTGATAACATCAAGGACATAGGAAAGAAATTGACTGACAGAATATTTGCTTATTGTTAACATGCACACAAAGAAATTCATTTTAAGTCCTGATTCTACTGAATGTGAGAAAATATAGAATAATTGTTTCTGGGGTGCATGCAGTTGGTAGTGAAAATAAAACCTAGGTAAGCTGAGAGTGCTCTTTCTCAATAAAGGACAATTTATTAGGTTATCAGGAAATCAGTTTTAATAGCTTATGTTCCCACAATAAAATTTGTCTATCAGAGAATCAAAGAAACTCAAGTTGGTATAAAAGTCTGCATAAAACATGGTCCTTTGGGGCGCCTGGGTGGCTCAGTGGGTTAAGGCCTCTGCCTTCGGCTCAGGTCATGATCCCAGGGTTCTGGGATGGAGCCCCGCATCAGGCTCTCTGCTCTGTGGACAGCCTGCTTCCTCCTCTCTCTCTCTGCCTGCCTCTCTGCCTACTTGTGATCTCTGTCTGTCAAATAAATAAATAAAATCTTAAAAAAAAAAAAAAAACATGGTCCTTTGTCTAACTATTTCTACATAGCTTCCTTATTTTAACATGAGTATCCAGGATTTCCAATCTCCGGAAATAAAATTATGAGCACAACTCTATTTGGAATAATAAGAACTTTGGGAATCTTTTTTTTTTTTTTTTAAGAATTTATTTATTTGACAGACACAGATCACAAGTAGGCAGAGAGGCAGGCAGAGAGAGAGAGAGAGGAAGAGAAGCAGGCTTCCCGCTGAGCAGAGAGCCCAACGCTGGGCTCAATGTCAGGACCCTAGGATCCTGACCTCAGTCTAATACAGAGGCTTTAACCCACTGAGCCACCCAGGCACCCCAAACTTTGGGAATCTTTTTAAAAATTGCTACATCAATAACTCCTGTATAATTGGCACAACTAACAATGAGGTGAAATATATCAAAATAGAATGCCTTCTCTTTGGGTTTTTTTTTCATACATTCCAAGTAATTCTGTGGATGTGATAAGCCCAGTTTAAGCCAAATACTTCTGGAGTGCCAGTGCTTATAAAGATGCAATGCTAGGCACTCTATTGAACATCAGGGATTATAGCAAATCCTTGTCTTCATTGAGCACACAATCCAGTAGCAAAGTCAAGTACAACTCAGACTCCTTACGGTGATTAGTGTTATGTAAGGTAATTAATTTGGAGTTCTGTCAAGATTGCTAGGCAGTTATAGGAAAAGGAAGATTGAGTATAACCAAGAAGCATTCAAAAAAATGTCTCTGAATGGTTTGGTATTTGAGCTTGACCTTAAATGATAAATAGCTCATTGCTATAATCTTTGACTTCACTGGGATACCATATATCATATCTTGGCATATGAAAGGCATAGAAGGAGTGTGTCATTTGCATGTAGACAACAGGGCTGAGTAGTCCATTGCAATGGAAATGTGTGTGACAGAGTATAACTGGAGATGTGCTTGAAAAAGCAAGCTTGGTGATTAAGAATGTAGCTTAGTTTAGTTTTTGCAACCACCTTATGAATAAGCACAGACATCATTATCCCTATAATAAAGCAGAAAATTTAAAAGTTTAGACATAACTCCCTTGTGGGAGTTGATTAAATAGTTGTTATAAGTCTGTTTTCTCTGGGGCCAAAGTCAGCAAGGCTAGCACTCAGGAAGGGAAGATGGACATAAAGTGGGGAGGGCCAGAGACAAACACGAATCTAGGATAACTATCAACTCCCCCAATCTCACTGATGGTGATGAGGTCTAGGAAAAACTGGCACCTGTCACCACAGGTGTGCACAAATCTGCTCCAGGATTCAGAGAAGGTAACAAAGAAATCTGGTTGCAGCTGGAGGAACTCTGAGCCCATCTATTGCCTCACTCTATAAGGTGAGTGTGCAACAACAGGTATGGATTGTGTATGAGTTACAATAGCACCTTCAGTAAGATGGCCTGCAGAGAATAAAACCCTTTACTTGTGCCTTGCAAATCTCATGGAATTTCTCAGTGGCCAACAATAATTCAGGACCACACAGGGAAGAGATTGCTGGGAAAGTAATCCCAGTTTAGCTAAGCTAAATTGTACAAAGCTACCACAGTTGTAGAGATTCTGGATACTATTACATTATTTTCAAGAGTGATTCTTGTTCTAGAAGGTAATTTATATGATAGGACTTCAACTCCACAGTCTGTCTCCTGGGCTTGGGCCACAGTGGAAACCTCCTCCATTCAGTTTTTTCGACTGACTTCCTGGGTTCTTTCTGATACCTGTATTGTTAGAAGTCAAATTCAGGAAGATTTTATATGCACCCTCCTGTGTCTCCATTCCTTCTGGGAACTCCCCAGCTAACTTTTAGTCTGTCATACCAGCAATGTACTCTCACTTCTAACATCTCAGGCAATTAGGATGTTGCTTTCTGCTGCTTCATGCCACCTACAGTTTGAGAGATGTCCTCAAAAAAGCACCAACAGGCAACTCTCACCAGATATAATTCCTGTCTTCCAAAGGGAGTGGTGTTGTAGACCGAATGTTTAGTTTCTCCCAAATGTGTATGCTGAAGTGCTAACCCTCCATTGGATGGTACATGGAGGTAAGGCCCTTGGGAAAATCAGTTTCAGATGAGGTCGGAAGACATGCCCCTGTGATGGGTTTAGTGTCCTTACAAGAAGAGAGAGAAAAGAGCTTGTTCTCTCAGCACACACAAAGAAGTCATGTGAGCAGCACAGCAAGAGAGCAACCACTTAAAAGCGAAGAGAAGAGGTCTCAGAATGAAATCTACCTCACTGGTGATCTAGGACTTCCCAGCCTTCAGAACTGTGAGAAATGAATTCCTACTGTTCAAGCCACCTAGTCTACGGTATTTTGTTATGGTAGTCCAGGAAGACTAAGACCAAGATGTGGGATACAACTGTAACATACACATGAAATTGTGAAACAGCTCTGGAACTAGATAAAGAGTAGAAGCTGAATGAGTTTTGAAGTGCATGCTAGAGATATGGTCAGTAAGAGCAATTCTGGTGATGTCTTAGATGGGAAAGAGGAACATATTATTAAAAGCTGAGATAAAGACAATCCTTATTATAAAGTGGCAAAGTTGTGTTATGGTGTTTTGTGAGTGATGAAAATGGGTATCTGGCTGAAGAGGTTTCTGAGTACAGTGGTTGAGAGACTCGGCTCCTCTCTACTGCTTACAGTAAAAATGCAAGAAGAGAGGGAGAAACTGAGGAAAAACATTTTAAACAAAAGAGACCCAGAACTTAAAGATTTCAAAAATTCTCAACCTGCCTGATTACAAAACAAATAAGTAACAAGTTTGCAAGAGCCCATCAAAAGTGTGGCTGGATTACCATTGAATAAAGAGCCCCTGCCTGTGATTTGTGGACTTAATCAGCTATCTGAATAGAAGCCAGGAAGAGAAATGTGATCCTGTTAACAGAAGCACAGACAGCTGGGACTAAGGGGGACAGGGTCACATGGGCAGAGCCCTGGCAGGGAGTCACAGGGGCTGAGAGGTTGAGACTGCCGTGTCAAGCCATAGGGGTCATATTGCCACTCCAATAGGCCATTGGGCAAAACCATTGGATCAAAGAAGACCACTCTTGAATCTCAAGAGTCATTGGAATTTGTCTTGCCGAGTTCTGGATTTACTGAAGACCTGTCACCTCTTCTTTCTTATTTCTCTTTTTTGGAAAGGAAATGATTATCTTATGCCTATCTCACCTTAAATACCTAGTGTTAAGGCCATTCAATGTATGGTATTTTGTTATGGCAGTCCAAGCAGACTAAGACAGATAGTCTCCATTCTCTGCCTTCAAACAATGCATTTTTTCCCCAGATTATATAATTGTTACCTGTGGGAGTTAATGTGATTAAGCTATTACATCATTATCAGAAATTAGTGACATAATTTCTGATAGGGATGTATTGTTAAAAATCATGTGTCAAAAGTGTTCAAGATATAATGCCTTTTTGATTTTCTGAATATACTTATTCATATATGCATAGAAACAAAGATCTAGAGGGCTTTTAGCAAAACATTGAGGGGTTGTATTACAGTGTGAATTAACGGGTATTTTTTTCTATTTGCCTCTCACATTTTCTATGTTTTCTTATGTTGATCATGCAATATTCCATAATTTAGAAAATATAGATTCAGCTGGAAAAAAACAAAAAAACATAATGTTGATGTGTCAGTTCATATTTGTAATATTTTTGTCTTGATTTAAGACAACCCCCAAACAAATTAAGAATGTTGTTTGTATTGCTAACTTATGTGCACCCAGTCATCTCATCCACTGTTAAAAGTTAATAATTAAATCTGAAGTCATTAATTCTGGGAGTACTCCCTGGATATTAGTGTTAGAATCAGTCTGAATGTTTTGTCATCATGAAAACATGTATTTAGATATAAATAATCCTTCTCAAATTAGTGTTAGTATTTTCCATTTCCTTCTTAAAAACTGGAACTCCCATTCTTTAGTCAACTAATTTTTTTCTCTCCTTCTGTCCCATCCCTTTTCTCCTTCCTTTCCTCTTTTTTCCTCTTTACTTCCTCACGATATTTACCAAGTTTATATTCTATGCCAAATACTGTGCCGGTCTCTGGAGATCCAGAGTTGAAGAAACCCTAGTCTCCTAAGGAAACTACCTAGGAAGAAAGACAAGCACATGACCTGACTTGACCATATTTGAGACAGAGGTATGAACAGGGTGCTGAGAAAGCAGAGCAGAGACACGGAAGGGTCTCTAGAAAAACCAGAGACCAGAGGCTCTCTGCTTCTGAATGGCTTTTATAAGAAAAGATATGAAAAACATTTTCAGGTAATGCATTGCTATTCTTTCCTTACAGATTCATATTTAAATAATGATTTTTCATTTTAAGTTCTGTTTTAGCAGGTAGAGACAACAGAGAGCTGTTTTATATAAAGTGATATATCAAGAGATTGCTTTTCTAGCCATCATAATTTATGTTGCAGAGCTTTTTCTCTTTACTTTTAAAAATACTGAAAGAACTCTTACATATTCTGAAAGGCTTGGTTCAGTCGTGATTAGGACAATAGAGACAGAACACATTTCTCTTATAGTTTAGATCACCTACATAGAACTGGAGAAAAAATTGGTTGTTTTTAGCTGATCAGAAATGTGTTAGTATCAAAATAACGTCAGTATTAGCATTTGGACTGAGTCTCGTTTACAGAGACATAAAAATAAAGTTTTTCCACAGTAATTTTAAATGCCTTATGGTGAAGTTGATTGATCTCCTACATTAGGCAGAAAAAACTAAAATCCCCCAAGGAAACACTTAACATGAATAAAAAACCAAGGAATATTAATATGCCGTGTCTGTGAGTCCTGCATATTTTATTTCTTTCATAGTTCATATAATGATCATTGAAAACCTAGTGCCTTCATGCATATTTGAAGTAAAACTCCCCCCTGACTTCACTGGGTAAAGTGTGCAAGATAACAAATGCATTTAGCCTTTAAATGAACTCAACTCATCAGAAGTGATAGGTGCTTTACAACTAGTGATGGGCACAAGTCAGAAATTTGGGAGGTAGATACAAGTTGGAATATCTTATCTGAAGCTATTTGATTCAGCATTATGGGGTTGATAGTCTCACAGGAACAGAAATTAGCACATTCAGCAACATTGAAATAATACAGAAGTTAACATTTGTTGGGCAAATGAATTTTTGGTGTCAAATATAAAAGTAGGTTTTTTTCTTGCAACCCACTGTAGAGACCCATGAGGACCCATACATTTGAAATATTGTGAATTCTGAAAAGTGAATGTCAAAGATTAATTACTTCTAAGAGAACAGCACAGAGCTTTTGCCTGATTCACACTAACAGAGAGGATATTATCCCCTGTAATTTAAAAGGGGGAAAATGCTATTTCTTTGCATATAGTCAGGAGAAAAATCTTGAAAAATGAAGTTTTCATCTCATTTGATACACAAATTTTTAAAGATACTTATCTTTTGGATGAAGAAAGAGATAGATATCTTCCTATTCCCACATGCACTCTTTAAACTAAAATAGAAGGAATTAAACCAATTTAGATTTTACGCATGAAATGTGTAAATTCCGTAAATACTAGCTTCTCTTTAATACTACCTTCCATACCGCCAGCCATCTCAAAATGAAAACCACAAGTCTCACTCTGACACATTTCTGGAACAACAGAACAAGGTTATAGTCTTTCCGCCTCCCAGTGCCCCTTAGGTCCTCGAGGATTATAAATTAGGCACAATGGGGATGTGAGCAGGACATTAAATAAGAAGTTGAGCTCAATTCCAGTCAGGAAAATTTATTCTCATAGTAACCTTAACCACAATATTGGTGAGTTTCCAGGCATGAGGGAACGTTTGCCATGATGCCACCATGTCTTGGTTCATCTCTAATGTTTATTGTTACATTACGATCGGACTTTTAAGGAAGCCTGTACTAGCTCATAAGGAAACAGGCAGGCACCTTGAGAGCTGCTGGAGGAAGGCAGGAGATTCCCGACCACCACCACTCCCCCCACACCCCCCGCCCAGTGTAGTGTTGACTAACTATGCAGTCCATTCAGAAAACATACTGCGTTTTGAAGGTTCGCTGAACCCCAGCAGTGAGAAGGGTAGGAGAGAATCAAGGTAAGGAAGGCACCCAGTCTTGGCTTTGTTACTGCTCAGGAATGACTTTTGGAGGGCTTGTGAGGACACACCAGGGAAGAAAAAACAGAGCAGGGAAACCAGTGGAGTGATCAAGAGCTTAGATTTTGGAAAAATGCAGCCTATGCTTCACTGCCTGCTTCCCTACACATTTGGTTTGGGCATATCCCGTAGCCCTTGTAACTTCCGGGATTTTATTTTCCATTTATATACTTGGCACATGTATAGTATCTTTTGCATATGATTATTGTGAGGTTTAAAGTAAAATAATGATGGTGATAATAAAACAACATCCCAGTACTTAATAATTATATATTTAACATGGTCATCGCAGTCTCTGGCAAATATTACGATCTTCAACATCATTATTTTTATTAGGGTGATACTCTGATGATTTTGGCTCTGTTTTTTTTTTTTTTCTTTGCAGTGCTGGTGAGGTGAGTCTCCTTTATTGTCCAGACCTTTGTTTCTCATCTCAGAAATGGCAGAGATTGGTCAGCTTCTCTCCAGGGTCCCCATCTAACTAACAGTCCATGACTTGGTCTATATTTACAGACTGCACTTCTGAGAGTGAACAACTATGTATGCATATTCCTGTGGAATTCTAAATGAGACTTTAGGTGATGAATAGAAATGGGGGTAAAAAGCGAAGAAAATAATTAGAGAGAGAACATAATGATAGAAAGGGCCCATAAAAATCCCTGCCTATTTTCCAAGTCGGTTTTTACACGTATGCATTCCCCACGAGACTGCCCAAAATGCAATGTAAAGAGACACTGAATTGGATTCAGAAAGCTGAGTGTTTTATGAATTTTTGTCTCTAAGTGACATATGCCTTTCTGCAAAATCAGAAAATAGATTTGTTCAGTGCGGGGAGTGGAGTATTACTGATATAATTGGGTAAGGCTGGCAAAATATGTTCGGTTTTAGTTGATGACGCTGAATAAATCTCCTGTCAGGAATAAATTGAGTATTCATGGAAGCTTCAATGTACCCATGAACACAGACCAGCAGAGAAATTTGAGAACTTGATCAGATTTTCTTATACGGATTCAAAAACTGACAAAAATTGACTCACATGTGGAGGAAAATGCAGCTGTTGAAACCCAGCAATTTACTAAGACCACAGCTTCCTTCTAGAAATGAAAAAGAACCCGCTGAAGCTGTGTGCACTCGTGAGTTGGGGCACAATATCATGACACCCAAGTTTACCACTAAGTGTCATTTCCTTTGGATCTCATATTACACCTAGTCTGTGAAATTTTCAGCTAGAATAGAAGATGCTGCCGCCCAGAAAGCGGAAGGAGCTTTAAGATCTATTAATCTACAGGCTGTAACCAACAGGACTAAATAGCTACCAGGATCACATGGTTGACAGGACAGCTGAAACAATCACCTTTTGTGAATCCTACAAACAGTTTACAGCTCAGAAAGCAAGAGCACTAAATCAGACTAACATATTAAGGATAGTTCTGCTATGTCTTGCCCAAAGTGACATAAATCCCAGTGCACTTGCTTTGATTATATTTATAGAGGATGGTAAGATGGTAAAAATTTTATTTTCATGAACTCCTAGCCAAGAAAAACCCAAAAACAAAAAAAAAATCTGAGGATAAACTGGAACTTGTGATTAAGAAACCAAAGTCATAGTACGTAAAAGGGGATTTTAATACATGAGGAAAGATCCAGACTGATATTGCTGGACTTAAATGATGATCCCTGGGTTAGTGATGAAAGCAGCAATGACTCTTCATAGGGTGTATGAATCCAGGCCAACCATTTTCATTCCAATACACACATACAATTGCTGTCATTGGAACAAAAAGAAAAACTCAGGGTGCTTTTCAACCTTCAAGAATGTCTGTTTATATTGGTTACTGTACTGGAGAAGAAACTTCGGAGCTTAGGTCTAATTTTCTCACCATGGGGACCACAGCCTCTACAGAATATACCTTGACAGATGCATTAATATCTGAGTTCAGTGAAACAAGAAGCTTTTTCTAACTTCCAATAACTCAAATGGAAAGAATGGAGGCTGTGAGGTACAAAGACATTGATTTATATCAGGTTGTATCGTTTACCAGGTGATTGACTTTGAGCTAATCAATTTGCCTCATTTAAGCTTTAGTTACCTTATCCGTAAAGAGGAAAATTCAAATATATTAAACAAGGTTCATGGAAGCCTATTGTCAGGCATAAAGTATAAAGAGCCCCAAAGTATAATGTTTAATTACAGAAGACCTAGCACTGAAACACACGGCTTTAAATCCAAACTCCCTTGCCTGAAAGCAATGGACATGAGCAATCTTTTTCTCAATTTCTAGATGTATATGGTAAAAATAATAGTCTACGTCTCGCAACACTGTAGAGCAGGTTCAAGAAAATGTGTAACGGGGCGCCTGGGTGGCTCAGTGGTTTGGGCCACTGCCTTCGGCTCAGGTCATGATCTCAGGGTCCTGGGATCGAGTCCCGCATCGAGCTCTCTGCTCAGCGAGGAGCCTGCTTCCCTCTCACTCTCTCTGCTTGCCTCTCTGCCTACTTGTGATCTCTCTCTGTCAAATAAATAAATAAAATCTTAAAAAAAAAAAAAAAAGAAAATGTGTAACAAAAATGTTCAGAAAACATGTGGCAGGTAGTAGGTGCTCAATGAATTCTAATTAATATTTTGGTGTGGATAATTATACAGTTGTGATTGTTCTCCCCCCCCTTTTAGTCTGCATGTTTCCTTCATATTTTCCTAATAGAATTTTCTTTCTCCATGCTTTTCTTATTCCTTGATTTCTCTCAATGGAATATATAGCTATTACAGCCTTTCAAGACAAGCTCTGTCCATGACCTGCTGAAGACTCTCGGGACAATGGAGCTACCTGACTTCAGGATGATGTCCTTAATGCCACCTTAGCAAACACAGATTCATCCAGAAAGCTCTCCAAGTGCTTACTTATCTAATGAATGCTGGTAGTATTTTACAACAAATTTCTTCTTTTGCATACACTCAAACAGTATTTATTAAGCAGCCGTTGTGCCAACCATAGGGAATGCAGAGATGAATAAGACTGACAGGTTTCTTGTGCTTATGAAGCTTACATTCTGTTGTAAGAAGTGCCGGAGTATGTAATCCCAGCTACCTTACATTAAGGGCGGTTTCTGAAGGGGACTACTGCCTGAAATTGTACCTTGGCTGGCTTCTTCCCCTTTCCTATTCTGCTTCCTCCATCCTTACTTTTTTGTCTTGAAAAATTCTTCTCCTCTAATAAGGTACTTACACAGATATTCTAATTTCAGGGTGTCTTTCTGGGGAACCTAACCTAAAGTGTCCAAGAAGAGGTAGTGAATAAGACTATGGATATAATCACGGGATTCCTGAGTCAACAAGTGTCAGCAAATGGCTTATTTGAATGACTTGTGAAAATTTCCTTTTGGTTCTGTATTTTTTTTATTCAAGTAGATGGTTCATTTTAGCTCCAGGATGAGTTTTAAGAGTCTCAGAAATTAACAGGAACCAGAATAGCTGCACAGGTATAGGGAAAGAGTATTCTCTCGTGACAATGGAATAATTCCCTCTTTAAGGATTAATCTTCCATTACAGAAGACAGTGATGTTGTAATATTAAGAATATTAACAATAGTAATGGCAAATATTATAGCACTTACAATGGCAGAATTTTTTTCCTAAGTACTTTATAAGTATCAACTCTCACAGACCCCAAGAACTCACCATCATGACTTCCATTTTACAAATAAAGATGGAGACATAAAGAGAGAAACTTACTTGCCCTAAGTCACACAGCTAGTAAGTGACAAAGCTGGGATTTGAACCAACATACTTTAGCTCCAGAGAATGTGCTCCTAGTCACACAAAATACAGCCTTTCACAATATAATAAATTGAATGATCATAGCAACAGATGTATTGAATATATATTATGTGTCAACAAGACCTGGCACTGTTTTTTGTTTTAAGATTTTATTTATTTATTTAGCAGAGAGAGAGCGCACAAGCAGGGGGAAAGGCAGGCAGAGGAAGAAGCAGGATCCCCACTGAGCAAGGAGCCCTATGTGGTTCTGGATCCTAGGACCCTGGGATCATGACCTGAGCCGAAGGCAGACACTTAACAGACTGAGCCACCCAGGCGTCCCAAGACCAGGCACTGTTCTATGTGGGCTTTGTATATATTATTTTATCTAAATCTCATAAAAATTAGATAATAGCACAAATGTTTTAAGAACTGGGAAACGGAACCTGAAAGAGGTTAAGTAATTTACCCAAAATCACAGTTAGATAGAGGCAGAATCAAGTTCAAAATAAAATGTATTGCATTCTCATCCAAGTACTAACCAGGCCTGAGTGCTGTGAAGTGTGTAAACCTGGCGATTCACAGACCTGTACCCCTGGGGATAAAAATACATTATATGTTTATTAAAAAAAAAAAATTTGGAAGGGGAGGCGAACCATAAGAGACTATGGACTCTGAAAAACAACCTGAGGGTTTTGAAGGGTCAGGGGTGGGAGGTTGGGGGAACAGGTGGTGGGTAATGGGGAGGGCACATTTTGCATGGAGCACTGGGTGTTGTGCAAAAAGAATGAATACTGTTACGCTGAAAAAATAAATAAAATGGAAAAAAAAAGGTATTGCATTCTCAACAGAGAAATTTGGAGTATTGTAATATAGAACCACTCATCTTACTCTTTGTTTCATATATCTTAGAGTCAGGAATAGAAAGGGAATTTTTGAAATTTTACTTAGAAGTAAATTATATTACCTAAAACTTTTTACTACTATTGTTTAGTACAAAAGACAAAAGTTATTTAAAAATCATCATTGCAAAGATTTTCTTTTATATTTTCCTAGACATTTTATATTTTAAAATATTTAATCTGATGTATTTCAAATAGTTTTTGTGTATGTTGTGAGGCACAAATGAAATTTCACATAATTTTTTTTTCCTCCTGGCATGGATATTGGGTAATCTAGTACTTTATAATTGCAAGTTTATGTTTCCCCTTTGAATTTCATTATCTATATCTAGTTCAGTTTCTGGAGTCCCTGTCTCAACACCATCCTGTCTTTGTTGTGGTAACGTTATAGTAAGTCATGAAATTTGTAGTGTACCTTCTCCAAATTTGTTCCTGGTTTTCAAAAAAATTGTTTGGGCTACTCTATGTTCTTTGCATTTTCGTATGCATTTTAAAAGTAGTGTGTCAGTTTCCTACAAAAGATCCTCTCTGATTACGGGTGGGATTGTCTTGGAACTATAGATCAATTTGGGGAGAATGGAAATCTCAACAGTTTTCCTACTCATGAATATTTTATACAGACATACCTCATTTTATTGCACCTTGCTTTATTGCACTTTGTAGATACTTTTTTTTTTAACAAATTGAAGGTTTTTGGCAATCCTGTGTGAAGCACTTATCAATGCAATTTTCTAACAGCTCACTTTGTGTCTTCATGTCACATTTTGGTAAACCTCACAATATTTCAAATTTTCATGTTATTATATTAGGGTGATCTGTGGTCAGTGATTATGACTTACAGAAAGCTCAGATGATGGTGTTTTTAAGCAATAAATACTTAAAATACATACTTTTCTAGAAGATATAATGCTATTACACACTTAATAGGCTGTAGTATAGTGTAGACATAAATTTTATATGAACTGGGAACCCCCAAAATTCCTTTTTATGCTAATTTTGGGCTTCACTTACTCTTATTTTTCAAGTTCCATGAGGTGTGCAGTTTGGTTGTTTATTTGAGATCTAGGGTTTTTTTTTAATTAATAAAGTTATTTCTTACTATAAACTTATCTCTTAGAACTACTTTTGCCAATCCCATTAGTTTTGATACGTTGTGTTTTTATTTTCATTTGTTTGAGATTATTATTATTTTTTTTTTATTTATTTGACAGAGAGGTCACAAGTAGGCAGAGAGGCAGGCAGAGAGAGAGGGAGAAACAGGCTCCCCACTGAGCAGAGAGCCCGATGTGGGGCTCGATCCCAGGACCCTGAGATCATGACCTGAGCCGAAGGCAGAGGCTTAAACCGCTGAGCCACCCAGGCGCCCCTCCTTCCGGTTTCTTCTTTGATTCATTTGCTGTTCAGGAGTATGTTGTTTAAATTCTACATATTCATAATTTTTTGAGTTTCCTTTTGTTGTGGATTTCTATTTTTCAAACCATTATATTTAGTAAAGATATTTGGTAGGATTTCAGTCTTTTAAAATGTGTTAAGCCTTCTCTTGTGGCCTAACACTCTCTATCTGGAGAACGTCCCATGCATGCTGTTGAAGAAATGCGTATTCTCTTGCTGTTGGAATGGAATGTGCTATCTATCTGTTAGGTCCCTCCACCAGAAGACAGAGGTTGACAGGACAGCAGAAGAGAGGCTGCCTGCAATGAGGCAGTGGGTAGAGACTACTTTTAAAAGTGGAAGATGAGGAAATAGCACATGGAACCTTAGTTTTTTGGGAACCGTGCCTCGTTCTAAGTAGTCTGGTCAGTTAGTGCCTATGGATATTTTGGGGTGGGTTGCCTGATAGCCTGTCTATATTCAGCTAGGTGGTCCCTATGGCCCTTTCTGCATTCCATTGCTCAAACCTGTTTGCCTAAAAGCAGCCTTTAAAATTCCCTCAATGGGGCGACTGGGTGGCTCAGTGGGTTAAGCCTCTGCCTTCGGGTTCAGTCATGCTCTCAGGGTCCTCGGATCGAGCCCCACATTGGGCTCTCTGCTCAGCGGGGGGCCTGCTTCCTCCTCTCTCTGCCTGCCTCTCTGCCTGCTTGTGAGCTCTGTCAATTGAATAAATAAAATCTTTAAAAAAAGAAGATTTATAAAATTCCCTTACCAGACTGACAATGACAAATATTTGGTGTTTGGGTGGAGGTCTCAACTTCGGTAGCTTCTTCCCGCTGAATGAGGGACACAGAAATGGCCCTACCTAAACTTGTCATCAGGGTTTCTGTGCTGTTCTATCTCTATTATATTAACGTGCTGATAGGCAATTTGGTTGAGAGAATGGTTTCAATATAAAATTTCCTTCTTGATTTTCTGTCTGGATAATGTATTTGTTGTTGCATATGTGATAGTGAAGTTCCGTAGTGTTACTGTACTATTTCTCCAGAGCTGTTAGTGTTCCTTTAATATATTTAAGTGCACCAATTTGGAGTTTGTATCTATTACTGTTAAATATTCTTGACAAGTTAATTCTTTTATTATTATATAATGATCTCCTTTGTCTCTTGTTACCATTTTTTTTTTGGTTTATAGTATATTTTGTCCAATAGAAGTAGAATTTTTGGTTTCCCTTTGCATGGGTTATCTTGACCCATCCCTTGACTTTAAGCCTACATGTTGCTAAAGCAGAAGTGAGTCTCTTACAAGCAGCATATAGTTGGTTCCTTTTTGTTTTGTTTTGAGCCTGCCACTCCTTTGGTATGGAGAATTCAATCCATTTTTATTTAGAGTAATTATTAGTATCTAAGGACTTACTAATACAGTCTTATTTTTTCCTGGCCATTTTATAGTTCCATTGTTCCTTTTTTCCTATCTTGATGTCTTCCTTTGTGAATTGGTGATTTACTATGATGGTATGCTCTGATTCTCTTATCATTTTTTTTTTGTGAATCTACTATAGGTTTTTCCTTTTTTTTTTTAAGATGTTATTATTTATTTATTTACTTGACACAGAGAGAGAGAGAGAGAGAGAGAGAGAGATCACAAGCAGGCAGAGCAGCAGACAGAGAGTAAGGGGGGAAGCAGGCTCCCCGCTGAGCAGAGCACCTGATGCAGGGCTCGATCCCAGGACCCTAAGATCATGACCAGAGCCAAAGGTAGAGGCTTCACCCACTGAGCCACCCAGGCACCCCTGGTTTTTCTTTTCTGAATGCCATGAAAGTTGCTTATAATATCTCAGAGATATAATAGTCTATTTTACACTGGTAAGAACTTTGATTAAAAAAAACAACAACTTTGGGGCACCTGGGTGGCTCAGTGGGTTAAGCCTCTGCCTTCAGCTCAGGTCATGGTCTCAAGGTCTTGGGATCAAGCCCCACATCAGGCTCTCTCCTCAGCGGGGAGCCTGCTTCCTCCTCTCTCTCTCTTTGCCTGTCTCCCTGCCTACTTGTCATCTCTGCCTGTCAAATAAATAAATAAAATCTTAAAAAAAAACAACAAACAACAACAACAACTTTACCCTTTTACTCCTTCCCTTTCAAATGTTTTTAGTGCCATAATTTACCTCTTGATGTACCTCTTCATTAACTATAGCAGCTATAGTTATTTTTGATACTCTAGCTCTTTAACCTTTATGTTATATTTAATTCTTTAACACACTATCATATTACAGTATTAGAGTTTTCTGATTTTGACTGTTACAGTTATCCTTACTAGTGCATTGTTTATTTTTTTGTTTTCCTGTTACTAATTAGCATACTTCATTTCCAGCTTGAAAACTCATTTCAATATTTCTTAGTTTTTAAAAAGATTTTATTTATTTATTTGACAGAGAGAGACACAGCAAAAAAAGGGGACACAACAAGGGAGTGGCAGGCTTCCCACTGAGCAGGGAGCCTCATGCTGGGCTTGATCCCAGAACTTTGGGATCATGACCTGAGCCAAAGGCAGACACTTAACAACTGAGACACTTAGTTGCCCCTCAATATTTCTTATAATTTGGGTCTAATGGTAATTTCCTTAAACTTTCTCTGTGTGTGTGTGTGTGTTTTAAAGTCATTTTTCTCTTTAATTTCTGAAGGATAACTTTGTTAGATAAAATATTCTTGGTTGTTTTTTTTTTTTTCTTTCAGCACTTTGACTATATCAACCTACTCTCTCCAAGCCTATAAAGTTTCTTCTGAGAAGTCTGCTAATAGCTTAATGAGGGTTCCTTTGTAGGTTACAATATTTTTTTCTTGCTGTCTATGATTCTCTATCTTTGATTTTTGACAGTTTTATTAAAATGTGTCTTGGAGAAGATCATTTTGGATTGAAATAATGGGGTGAGCTATTAAATTTTTTTTTCAGGGAACACAAATTATTGAGTTTATTTACTCAGCAGAAAACAAAACAAAACAAAAAAAGCCTGTTTGGTGTGGCTATTACAAAAAAGAAAGGCACAAACGATGGCAGTATAAATTCTTGCTACATTTAGACTCTAGAAAAAAGGAACTATGTGAATTCACCAAAAGAGACCATTGAAATTAGGCAAACAACTGGGAGAGTTAAGAGCTGATGAAATGCAGACATTTAAGGCAATGCAAGAGTCCTAAATTCCAACAGTCTCTGACACAAACATGAACAATTTGGGGAAGAAACTCCTAATCCACCTCCTCAAAAGTGGGCCAGACCCAGAGCCCCCTTTGGGGGCCTGAGCCCCCAAACCGCCAGCCCCGGGGCCGCCCGCCCCCTGGTACAGTCCAGTGATGATGGGGTTACACACCTGCTCCAGCTCCTTCCTCTTGTGCTCAAACTCATCCTTCTTGGCCAGGGTGTTGGCGTCCAGCCAGGAAATCACCTCCTGGCACTTGTCCAGCACCTTCTTCTTGTCCGCCTCACTGATCTTCCCCTTGAGACCCTCATCCTCCACGGCACTCTTCATGTTGAAAGCGTAGGACTCCAGGGCGTTCTTGGCAGACACCCTCTCGCGCTGCACCTCGTCCTCGGACTTGTACTTCTAGGCCTCCTGCACCATGCGCTCGATCTCCTCCTTGCTCAGGAGGATGATTAAATCTCTTCCCCAAGTTTGGAAATTTCTTAGCCATTATTTCTTTAAATAAGCTTTCTTTTCTATTCTCCCTCTCTTCTCTTTCTGGAACTCTAAATATTCAGATTTTTTAAACACTGTCTCATAGATCAGAAAGGCTTTCTTAACTTTGTTCTTTTTATTTTCTTTGGACTGTATTATTCAAGGTTCCTATTTTCTATTTCATGGATTCTTTCTTCTCCTTGGTTTGTTCTGCTGTTGATATTCTCTATGGCATTTTCCACTTCATTTATTGAATACTTCAGCTCTAGAATTAATCAGCTTCTTTATGATTTCTCTTTGTTAATGATTTCTCTTTGTTAAATTCCTTATTTGATTATGTACTATTTTCCTGATTTCCTTGAATTGTCTCTCTGTTTTCTTGCAGCACATTGAATTTCCCTAAAACAACTATTTTGGATTCTCCTTGTCTTTGCATTTCAGTTACTGGAAGATCATTGTGCTCTGCTGGTGATGTCAGGTTTCCTTGATTTTTCATGTTTCCTGAATATTTATGTTGCTGGTTTGTTTTTTGTTTTGTTTGTGTTTAAAGCAGTAATCACCTCTTCCAATCTTTGCTAACTACCTTCAGGGTAAATGTACCTTTAGTTGGTCCTGCTGTAGATTCTGAGGCTTTCTCAGACCTCCTATGGATACCACAGCTCCAAGCTTCTTGCTATCTTTCATATTAGAATCCTCAGGCTTGGATATCTTATCCTGATCCTAAAATGCACCAGGCTGGCTGCTTATAGACTCTATCTTGTTTTTTTGAAGGTGGCATTATAGTTCAAGTTCATGGATCCTCCTTTGCCCACATGCCCTGGCCTGCTTTCTGCTTAAATTCCCTAGCCTTCTACCAAATCTTGCTCTGGCAGTAGCTCAGAGGAGTAGATACAGGGATTCTGTTTTAGATTAGGAGTTTTGTGGGTTTGTCACACAGTATGCTTGAGGCACCTGAGGTCCAGTTGGATGGATCTATAGGTGAGATTTTCCTTAAAGCTTGTGTGTGGGCTTCCTGATGGGAGTCCAAATTACAGTCAGCAGGAATCTCATCCCTTTAATGCCCTCTGGGAAATTTATATGCTGCTTTCCCAATCTTTTTTCTCCTTTCAGTCATGGAGCTTATGATTTTAATACTCTGAATATTGTGAGAGACAAGTGAGCCTCTCTGGTAGCATCTCACATATATGTGCTGAGGAAGCCAGGCATTCACCCCCTTGTTCTTTTCCCTTGTGGGAAAAATCACAACCTGTCTCATTTAGCCCTATCCTGTGTCCACTTGGAGAAGGGGAGATGCAGGTAAATGTATATATTTGCTAGAATTCACTACTGACACTATCTGAGCCTGGAGTTTTCCTAGTGAAATTATTACTATAAATTCAATATTTTTTATAAATCTAAGATTATTCAAATTTCCTATTTCTTATGAAGTTAATTTTAATTATTTGTGTTTCTCAAGAAGCGTATCCTTTTATTTATTTCTTGATATAAAGTTGTTTACAATGAACATTTTATACTCTTAATATCTATTGGATTTGAAGAGGTATCGATTCTCAACAGTGTACTTTTTAGTTTTCTACTTTTCCTTGAAAATATTGTCAATTTAACTTTTAATATTTTCAAAGAGTAAGTAATATATAGACTTTTCTACTCCCTTTTTATTTTATTGACTTATAATCTCTATCATTCTTTGTATTTGACTTGTCTTGGACTTAATTTGCTCCTCTTTTTTATGCATCCTATCGAGAAAATAGAGATCATTAATTTTAAACTCTCCTGTTTTTCTCAAACATACCTTTAGGACTGAAGATTTCCCTTTCAACCTCTAGTCTAGGTTCAGTTATAATTTTGATATTACTGTGTTATATTCAACATCCAGTTTTAAACATTTTTCTCCCTTTACCCATTTTTTAGAAACATGTTGATTAATTTGAAAATATTAAGATATTTTATACTATCTTATTTGTTGCTAATTCATAATTTTATATAGCTTTAGTTAGAGAATATACCTTGTAATGTTTTATTTTTTTGAATTTCTGGAATTTTGTGTTATGGCTCATTATATGGACTATCTCAGTCAATGTTCCATACACGCTTAAACTCAACTAAATATATTCTAAAATTATTGGGTATATTGTTCTGTAAAAGTCAAATAGATCAAATTTTTTGATAGTGTTCAGAACTTCTGTATTCACTACTAGTATTTGTTCAGGTTCTTCTATTAATTACTGAGTGGGAGGTTAAAAATGATTATAATTTGTCATGTTTTTCTCTCTTTAGTTTAATTTTTCTCTTCAACTACTTTGAAGCTCTGTTATTAGATGCAAATACAATTAGGATCCTACATCATTCTGATTTCTCTTATCATTATGAAATCATATTTCTTATGATTAGTAAAATTTTTGTCCTGAAGTCTACTTTTTCTGATATTGATATAGCCAGGCTATATCAATATACTTAAGAAATTAGCATGGCTTTATCAGGTATACAGATTTTTTTATCTTTACAACTTATCTGCATCTTTCTACCTAAAGTGTATTACAAAAAAAAAATGTGTTTCTGTAGACATATCTGTTTTTTGTCTTTTTACTTTTATCCAGTTCAATAATCTCTAGCCTCTACCTACAATGATTAAATAATAACTTTTCTTTCATTAATATGTACTATAATTATTGAGATGGCTGGATTTAAGTCTACATCATCTTATTTTCTTTTTCTTTTGATCTTTTTGTGATTGCTCTAGAGCTAACAATACACATCTTTAACTTATTAAATTCTACTTAGATTTAGTGTTTTACCTTAAACTTTGCATCTCACAGTTCCTAATCATATCTCACAGTGTTTGCTTCACGGATATAATAATACTGTCAAGGAATTAAAATTAAAAAAAGCAAAACATATCTGACAAAGGAGTTATATCTATGATGTATAAAGAAATCTTAGACTCAAGAATAGACAATCCAAGGGAAATCTCTGCAAAAACTTTGAACAGATACTTCCAAGAAGATATATGGATGACAAATAAGCACATGAAAAGAAGATACTCAGCGTAAGTAGTCATTAGAGAAATACAAATTGAAACTGTGAGATAAAACTACAAGTCCATTATATTGGTTAAAATTAAAAGAATGCAAAAACAAGTATTAGCGAGGATGTGGAGCAACAGAAACCCTCAGACACTGCTGGTCTGACCTAAAATGGGGTGCTGCTCTGTAACTTAGCCCTTGATAAGCTCAGTCATCCTCAATCAGCCTCCTGTACCCTCCACTTTACTTGCTGAAAAGTTACTTGCTGAAAACTCTTTTTCCTCCAACCCACTTTAGTGTTCCCCATCTCATTCTTTGGCACAAAAGTCCCATTTTCTTCTATTCTTTTAAAATTGGCTCATTTGTGGGGCACCTGGGTGGCTCAGTGGTTTAAGTCTCTGCCTTCGGCTCAGGTCATGATCTCAGGGTCCTGGGATCGAGCCCCGCATCGGGCTCTCTGCTCAGTGGGGAGCCTGTTTCTCCCTCTCTCTCTCTGCCTGCCTCTCTGCCTACTTGTGACCTCTCTCTCTGTCAAATATATAAATAAAATATTAAAAATAAAATAAAATAAAATAAAATTGGCTCATTTGTACCAGAACTTGAATCATTAGTAATTGTATATTTTTCTTTCATTTTAGGATTAGGGAGAACTCAGTCTTTAAAACATAATGCCTTGGGGCATCTGCATGGCTCAGATGGTTGAGTGTCTGCCTTTGGCTCAGGTCATGATCTCCAGGTCTTGGAATCAAGCCTTCCATTGGGCTCCCTTCTCAGTGGGGAGTCTGTTTCTCCCTCTCCCTCTGCTTCTGCTCATGCTCTATCTCTCTGTCTCAAATGAATAAATAAAATCTTTAAACAACCACAGCAGCAACAATAACAAACCCACAATGCCTTATTTCATGTCTCTTAAAGGAAACTGGGTATCTTGGTTGTGGAGGGAGAAGGACCTTCCCATTCCCCACCCTTAAAATGCTTTTTTTCTTTCTAATATGGATGACAGCTACAGTAACAACAGAAACAATGCTACATTAACACCAGACTGAACATTCATGCTTTTCTATAGAAACGTTGACATTTTAAATTATTGTGACTTTCCTTAGACACAATTTACTAAGGAAGGTTGAAGGCATCACTTGTAGAGATCTAGTTCACCATTGAACTTGAGGTGTTTGGAGTGCTTTAATACAGTTCTACCAAGAATAAAGGAAATATACTAGAGCCTTTATATATTTATTTCAAATATAAGAGTTCTAATATATAGATTTTAACTATTATACTGTTTTAAGGATCACCCTATAGAAAGCATTTTTTGATGCCTTACTAACTAGGAAGAACTTGATGAAACCAATAATTTCTGCTCTAAGTTGAAGTTCCCTAAAATCCCTCTTGGAGCAGAATCTAACCTCAGTACACAAGTACCACAGTGCCCTATGGTAACCTGAATAGAGTCCAATCTTGAGGAAGCAAGGATAGAGTTGTCAGTGTGCAGTCAGCGATGAACGTAACCATAAGTAAGAGCACCCCTGTATAAAACATTGGTGGGAGCTCTATTTTAAGAAAAAAATTGAAAACATCTCCCTTAATAGGCTGAGAATAGGTTAAAGTGAAACATCTAATGAGATGCAAAAATAAATATAAAAGGAGAAATATTTCATTTTTTTAATATCAACTGTTACATAGGTGTCTTAGCCGAGGATCCCCCAGAGTGGAGTGTGAGACAAAGAGGTGCATGCAAGTATATTTTCTCTGTGGGGGAGAAAGGCTTGATACCAAGGACCAGGAGCAAGGGATAAAAGAAGTTTCTTTGGGAAGATGAAAAAACATGAAGGATACCTATATATGAAGTTCCTTTACTATATCTCTTTGTGAAAAAAAGAGAAATAAAGATGTTTTTTACTAAAATGTTTTACTAATTTTTTACTAATTTTACTTTTTTATTTTATTTTATTTTTTTACTAATTTTCCCTTCTGGACAATGGAATTTTTGTATTTTGAGTGTCCCATCAGAAAATTTGAGTTTTACTGCTTGGTATACTACGTAATTGTTGCTTTGTCTAGCCTAAATTACAACACATTTTCTCTTAAGTTTGGACGAATTTAAAAGTATATTTAGGTTAGTTTTGGAATTGCTCAACTGACAAAAGCTTCCCAATAACATTAGAAATCTTTCCCTGTAAGCATCCTTCATATTAGTCCATTTGATGTCCTGCAAATGTATCTTATTTTGTCAGGGAATTTGGGCTTCAGTTTTTATGAAACACAATAAATTATACATGCAACATATTTCATATCCTTATAGCCAGAGAGTAAACCTGTCACCATTCAATTGAAAATAGGTCCCTGATTGATATAGCACTTAGCCGAGTAGCCTCCATGAAGTGACTGACCCTCTTGTGACTTAAAAATCTGTGCATCTCAGCAATGATTATTCATCTGTACATGCATCCTTTTTATATGACATTATTGTTTTTGTGTTTAATTCAAAAAAGCTATAGTGAATATATTCTGTGTGCCAGAAACTGTACTTTGCTCTGAGAATAAGAGATTAAGAAGACATTGTACCTGTTCTTTCAGATTTCACAATCTAATGAAAAAATCAGAGGTGTGTACTTTCCTATAATATAAGCAAAGCAAAAATAGGGCCAAATAATAATTTCCAGGAAAGCTAACTGGGGTATAAACCAAGTACCCCTGAAAATGAGGGAGAATGGGGTATTTTATACAAGAAGAAAAATAGGAGATAACACTGAACCAGATATCAAAGATTAAACTGCAGTTTGTCAGATGGACATGGGACAGAGAGAAGGGGATGCAGATTTTTCTGAGATAGAATAGGGTAGGCGTCATTTGATTAGGAAGTCAAATGACCTGTTATGTTTGGAAAATACCAAAGGTATCTACTAAGAATTGATGGGGAAAAAATGAGTGAGGGTGAAGAAAGAATCAGCCTGGGTATAAGGGCACTGTATTCCATGTCCAAGGATTTGGAATTTTTCATGAGATATACCAGGAGATATTAGAAATGACAGCTAACCTGACAAGCACACCACTCAAATCAGATGCTTTCCTCATACAGCCTACAAAGTCTTTTTCATGACAGCCCTCAGTCTTCCAAAAATTCAAGAATAAGCCATCAAATCTCTGGGTTTTATTCTTGGGAAGAAGAGAGAAACCACTGAGGCAGCAGTAGGCTTGATAATAACCAAACTGTCCCCATTGACCAATCTCATCTTTGGCATTGGGGGAAAAAAATAACTAACTGGCTCTGTCCAGTGGAGTAAAATAGCTGCCTTATAGCAGCAAACACTACCATTATTCACTTGATACACTTATTTAAATAAAACTAGAAATAAAGGAATTCTAGTACTTGCAAGTTTGTACACTAACAACTAACTCTGATTCTTGGAAAAAGAAAGCTTGTAAGCAGATTTACCCAGAAGGGGTAGGAGAGAGAGAACACAAAGACATAAAATCAGTAAACAAATGCATGGGCTCTATCAAGGGAGTCTGTTTCCCCTTGAATGCTGTATCTGCATTAAATGCACATTGATGACAAATGGAATACCTCCATTTACTGGCAGGTCGATCCAGAGAACCCACAATTTCTGATGTATAGCTCCAATTTCTGTCCACTAGAAAGCTTTCCTTTCCTTATGAAGCTCTTTAGAACTCTCCCTTGGGGTTTTGTTGCCTACAATGATGAAAATACAGGCCAAAAAAATTTTTAGATGGAACCTAAATGATGAGAATAAACATAAAGAGAGTTTCCAAAGGCTATTTGTTGCTAAATGAGTGCAGTCATGTGCTATCATTCATATGTCATGCGATCCTGGTTCAGCCTAGTCCTGGAGATCAACATGCATTACTAAGCAAAAGGTCATGAGAATTACAGTGCTACAATCACCTCGGTGATACCAAATGGCTTTCATTGTCATCTCAACTTTGACAGCCACATGTTCCATTAAAATGTTTCAAAGGTAGGAATGGATGAAATGAATAATTCTCAAGTAATGTTGGAAGTCTTATTACCCAAATTAATGTTTCCATGTGCAGGCACTTCCCAGGAGCAGCACACATGGCTTAGCACTCCACATCTCCTCACTCGTCTGCATATCACTACCCACTGTTAGAGTACTGGGGTGCTTTTCTCAATAGGCAAAAGTTAATCTTTACCAAGCAGTGAGCACCGAAGAGTCGATCTCTTTTCCTCCCTCTCTCCCTGATCACTGACAGGGACTCAATCTACTCAGCAGAACTCACATCTTTCCTCATGGGGGCTATCCCAAAGCTAGATAGGTTAATAGGTAAGGCAGAATGGTTTAGCCAGAAGAGAATTATGGTACACTACATTTGGGAAAATGGCTAGGTTGGGCTATATCAGAAACCAAATAAAAGACACTTAAATGGACATTTACATGCCTTGCCTTTTCTGGGGAAGTGAATATGTAAGAAGGTTTTGAAGGTCAAACATCCTTAGCTTGTATCTTAGCTTTAAAGTTAATTAGTTATATCTTTGGACAGGTCACTTTATTTTCCCTATTTTCACATCCATAAATTGGCCAAATCAATGGTCCCTAAATTATCAACATTTGTTTGTTGTGAGGAAAAATTGAGTTAGCAAATTGAAATTTGTGCCTTTGATAAAAACACACTAGAGTAATTGTTACTATCTTGGAAGTTAAAAGCTGTGTCATCAGTAGAGGCATTTTTAACTTATATAAGCAATTCTGAAAAATAGATACCATTCCTTAATCATTAGAAATGAGACTAATGATTTACATTTAAGTTTCTATGTAATACATAGCGTGGTCATTCAGTCTTTCTACAATTCTGCCCAGATACTTGTCTATTCTCAAGATCACATTTATAGCATGACTTGTGTGTGTTTGTGTGTGTGTGTTTGTGTGTTTGCAGAGTAGGAACCAAGTCTTACAAATTGGCATATTTTAGGAATTAAAGATAACTCCATAGGAATTAAAGATAACTGAATAGATTAAAAACTTGTTTCAAAGGTTGATCAGCAAAATGGAGGGAGTTACCACTGGAAGGCCTCCACACTTCCTCCCCAATTTAGAGGTGAGATATTAGAGGATATTTGTCTGAACCTAATAGAAACTTCTATTACCTTAAGTAAGCTCTAACTGGAAACTTAGGTCTTTACATCCTATGTCTATACCTACATCTTTGTCTACCCTAAATCTTAGGATATTTACAAGGTATGTGGATTCCTAAGATCAGTACTCCCAACTGTGTTGTGTCAAATGCTGAGACAAAGGGACTCTGTTAGCGCCATTATAATCATGTTAATTATCACCTGTATGCTGGAATCTTACCCTGTGCCAGATTATGTTTAGGGTTCTTTCTTACTAAGGAAGAGTTTAGAGCTTACCCAGGGATCTCAGGCCTACTATGAAGACTGTCTCCCTACTCCATAGTCTTTGGTGAATTTTTCCTACAATGTTATATAGAAATGGAAAGAAAAGATGCCATTGGTTACAATGAATAGAACTGCAGTACAAACGGATGACAATCAGTTGATATAAAGTCACGAGCAGAATTTGAGGAAGCTAATTAGGGATTAGTTTCAGTATCAGCTAGGTAGACATTAATGTTCTAATGTGATGGAGCTCGTGAAAGGGGCAAAAATACTTCCCATTGTTTAGCTGTATGTAAAGGACTGTTTCACAACAACTGGGCAGAGAAAGATTGCAAGAGTAGATGCCCCAAACTCAATTTCTTCTAGCTCTATTCCTTAATTTCCTTCAGTTTTTCTCCCTGTTGACTGAAGTTTGAGGTCATGGAAGTATGTTGATGTGGGCAGACTCCTAGCACAGAGTAGTATGAAAATGATGGAAGAGTGGATCTGGAGGGACAAATGGAGGATATACCTTACACCGATCAGAGGAACTTCCCAGAGAAGTGGAGGAGATAATAATTCAGATAAGTACTTCTTTTTGGATAAATGTTGCATAGAACTGATTAGACATATTTTTTTTATGCTGAAAAAGGTAATGTATCAGGTATAGCTATTAAAAACAGAACAACCAAGGTCACCAATTTCAGGGCAGACATATGTAACCAACAAATTAGATGAAAAGAAGCAGATTATAAAGTTTTCACACTCCCATGACTACAAAAGCAAGGCAAATTAAGAGTATGTATGGAACTTCAAAAGTGGAGTAGAAGGTTTGGCTGATGCTGGGATATAATTTCCAAGTCTTTGTAATGACAAACTGCCTTCTTATGTTAATTGTGTTATAATGAGATATAAAACAAATGAAATGAATTGAAATTGGGTAGAAATAATACATGGTATATAGAATTTGCTACTCAAAATATTTTCTACAAACCAACAGTGTTGGTATTATCTAGAAGTTAGAAATTTAAAAATTTGGGCCCCAGCCTAGGAATTATTGAGTCATGATCCATGTTCTAACAAATCTCCATAAGATTCATATGCATTAAAGTTTCAGAAGCACTGATCTAGTTATTTCTTCTTTGGTGAACTGGAGGATGTGGTTGTACAATGAATAAATGAGGAAAAAAGACTGTAACGAGAGGTCCTGTGCTAGGAGTTGAGGTGGTTTTATTGAGTCTATGAGCACAGGAGAGTGGAGGCACTGAAGATTTCTGTTATCAACCACTGATGAGCTGAAGTCAAAATAATTACAGCAGGAGTTTGTGGATACACTTTGTCTCACTTTGTCCAACTGATTGCTACTAAGTCGAGGAAAGAAACTTCAAGACAAGGACGTGATTATGATCATCCCCCTCTACCTTGATCAATTGCCCTGCATCTTGCTGCCATTTAAGAGAGGCAAAGCCTCTCCAAAGAAATTAGAGTGGATAGGAAAAATGGCAATGGTAGATGTCTAGTGTATTTGTGAACCTATCTACTCTGCCAAATTATTCCTAGTATCAGGATTCACTATTCAGAAATTGGAACCAGCTGGAGGATAATATAAGGAATATTTCATTGATGTCATATCTTCATAACCACAAAAAATCAGGTTAAGGTTGTAAAGGGGTTTTATCTAGTCTAAAAGGATATATATATATTTTTTTTAATTAATTTATTTTTTCAGCATAACAGTATTGTTTTTGCACAACACCCAGTGTTCCATGCAATATGTGCCCTCCCTATTACCCACCACCTGTTCCCCCAACCTCCCACCCCCGACCCTTCAAAACCCTCAGGTTGTTTTTCAGAGTTAAAAGGATATATTTTGACCAAAGCTTATAAACTATAATCTCTAAGACAGCAGAGTTATATCCTTTTTTGTTTACTGCTATATCTCTAGCACCTAGGACAAAACCTGGCAGTCTAGGAGCTTAATAATATCAGTTAAATTTCTTGAATTATTTAAACTATTTGCCAAAATTCCCTCAAATCTAAAGACTAAATCTTACCCCCATATACACCAGGCTAATAAGAGATCTTATCAGACCAGTTCACATAAACAATCAGCTATTGAGACCTTGGTACAATATTCAGGCCTCCCTTGAATTTGTTGGAAATTCTTTAAATATTGTGACATTCAACAGTTGTCTATCACAACTTATGGATTCAAGCTTTAAAGATTTTATTTTTATTCATTTGGCAGAGAAATATCACAAGTAGGCAGAGAGGCAGGCAGAGAGAGGAGGAAGCAGGCTCCCTGCTGAGCAGAAAGACCGATGCGGGGCTTGAGCCAGGACCCCAGGATCATGACCCGAGCCGAAGGCAGAGGCTTAACCCACTGAGCCACCCAAGTGCCCCTGGATTCAAGATTTAATTAATATCTTGACCAAAGGGATATTACTAGTTTCTTCCCCTAAAAAATGAATTAAAAAGAAAACAGGAAAAATTTCAACGATGAATGGATCTATCCTATCAACTGTAAGAGAAAATTTCAAATAAAAGGGACTACAGATTATTATGACAGTCCAGGGAAGAAAAAAAAAACAGTGCTGATTTTATTCTTGGACATTTTAAATTCTTAAGAGGGGGTGTTTAGGATATGCCTTATTTTGGGACTGAAGCCACTATTAACAGAGAAACACAGTAACGTGCTCATACCAAATCTGAATAATTACATAGAGTTAAGAGAAAGTTGAATTGGAGGCAAGGTATATGTTGTCTCTAGGATGGGTATAAAGGATATCATGGAGAGGGAGAAGAAGGTGCAGCAGATTAAAAAAAAATGATAACAATAACCCACAAAGACAAAAAGCTCTATTTGGTGATTACTAGAATAAGTATCCCTAAAATAGTTATAGCAGGACCTACAAGTGTGGTCCACATACCAGCAGCATCAACATAGCCTATGAACTTATTAGAAATATAAGTTATTGGGTCCCACCCAGAATTACAGAATCAGACATTCTGAAGTTAGGTGTCAGAAAGCTGCCCTTTGACATACCTTCCAGGTTAACTATAATACATGGTAATATTTGAGAACCCCTGGTGCCTGTTTGGGAAATAAAGCCAAATAAAGAGTTCAGGTTGTAGACACACTTTGAATATTCCAAGAAGCCTGGTCTTCACTATAGGCAATTGTGTAGGTCAATATACAGGATATCTGAAGTTGGGGAGAGTGTTGTGCAGTGTAGACTTAGAGGCGTTTCCTAATTAATCTATGTTTGAAATATTTCCATAATTTGGTACTCTTTCTTCAATAAACTGGTCATTTTTATGTTAATGTTATTTTTCTAAGATTACAACTTTGTTATAGATCTTTGCTTTTTTTTTAATTTTGAAGTTGGTAAAATTCCAAGATATTACTGATAATAATATTCATCTTAGTGAGTTAACTTTGGATATGTAATATTTCTGTTTTGAAAATAAGTAAGAAGTATTTTTGTTGAATTAAAATCTTATTTGCCCACATTTCTCTGTGAGCTGCACTCTTTTGTAGTTTGGATTGATTCATCATATCTTTTTCTCCAGAAACTGACTTCCTCAAGTGGTCCTTAAAAGGACTCTGTCTAGACAGTAGCCACATGAACTTTATTAATTTCTTATTGGCATTAATACTTTGAATGCAGTCCAATCCACAGCTGTACACAACAGCTAAAGCCCAAACCCCCCAATGACAGAATGAAGTACAATAATGAAATCCTCCAGACAGTTCCTGAGGTATGACAATGAAGAAAAAAAAAAGTGCATCACAGACAATCTACTAAAGAGATTTGAAAAGATGGAAAAAAAAAAAAACCCCTTCATATAGCCAAGCAGATACAACCCATTGCATACATCTTCTCAAGATAAACAATAACTGGATTCAAGTAAGAGAACCTGAGAGCACCATTTGCCACACATCATGGTTCATTTAGATTCACTTGGCAATTGCGGTGGCCACCTGTGTTAGCTAAATGGCTTTCTCCAAAAATAAATAAGTAAATAAAAAGACAAACTTCTCACATCTTTATGACAAGCAGTAGTTTTAGAGCAAGGCATCAGCACTGCTAAATGTAGGCTTCTACCTTCACAAAGAAACTGGGAAGTAGGGGTACCATTTTTGTTGTTGTTGCTGGTGTTGTTGTTGATTCCATCTGAAAGACATGGTTCCCAAGACCTTGAGAAAGAAATACATTCTTTGGTCCTAAAGCTGGTGGGAAGCTTATTTAGCTTTTAAAATTTAGCAGTTCTATTAATTCTGACTAATACATAGTCTTACAACTATGACCACTATCAAGACATGAAACATTCTTATTACCACTAAAGTTCCCTCATTTCCCTTTATACTTATATTCTACTTCCAGATCCAGCCTTAACAATGACTAATAGGTTTTCTGTCTCTATAGTTTTGCTTTTTTCAATTGTCATATACATGGAATCATGTAGTAGATATTTGCATCCAATTTCTTTCACTTAGTCAAATACATTTGAAAATCACCCTTATGTATTATTTAATTACCATGTATTTATTAATTTTCCAAGTATCCTCCTGTTATTTATTGACTTGCAGTTTTAAACCTTTATGGTCAGAAAAAATATTTGATATATTTCAATCTTTTAAAATTTGTTTCATGTTTGTGTTAAATTTTCCCGTTTTGTGTTCTAATACGTGATCTATTCTGGAGAATATTTCATGTATACTTGAGAATAATACATACTCTGTTGTTCCAAAATGTAATATACTACATATGTCTGTTATATCCATGAGGCCTATAGTGTTGGTCAAGTCTGCTGTTCCTTATTGATTTTTTGTCAGGATGATCTGTCCAATGATGTAAGTAGAGTACTGAAGTCTTATACTATTATTGTATTGCTATCTATTTCTCCCCTCGGCTGAAAAGGAAAGAACACTTACAGACTCATTTCATGAAGCTAACATTACCCTGATACAAAGCCATGAAAAGATACCACAAGAAAATTACAAGCCAATACACCTTATGCAATAGATATGAAATTCTCAACACAATACTCTCAAACTGAATTTAACAGGACACTGAAAGGCTCATACAGCATCATCAACTGAGGATTATCCCTGGTATGCAAGGATGGTTCAATATATTCTAGTCAATAAGTATGATACATCACATTAACAAAAATGAATAAAAATCATATGTTTATCTCAATAGATACACAGAAAAAAGTTTTGAAAATTCAACATTTTTTCATAATAAACACTCTTTACAAATTAGGTATACAAGGAATGAACCTCATATAATATAGGCCATATATGAAAAGCCCACAGCTAACATCATAATCAATGAAGAAAAGTTGAAATCTTTTCTTCTAAGATCAGCAAAAAAAAAAAAAAAAGAAAAAGAAAAATCATGGGGCGCCTGAGTGGCTCAGTGGGTTAAAGCCTCTGTCTTCAGCTCAGGTCATGATCCCAGGGTCCTGGGATCGAGCCCCACATCGGGCTCTCTTTTGTGTCCAGAGACCTGACCGCTAACGGCTGCAGCCTTTGCCCTGGTGTTGAGGGGTGAAGGGAAACCCCACCAGCAGAGGCGGTAGGGTATGGGGGAGGAGGAGGCGGGGGCCTTGGACTACTTTCCAACCCCTTCAAACTGACTTGCCCCCTTTGTCCCTTCTCTTAAGAGACCCACCCCTTGTGCCCGCCCCCACCCTCACCCAGACCTGCGGGTCCCTCAGAGTGGGGGGGTCAGGCCTCTTTCTCATTCACCTTCATTCTCTGGCGTGATCATGGGGCTGTGTGTTTGTATGTGGGGAGTAGGTCCTTGAGTTTCCCGTTCTTTCCCTTCCCAAGTCTCTGGGGGTGGAAAGGAGGAAGAGATACTAGTTACAGATTTTAAAAAAAGCAGGCGAGCAGCCTGCTTTCCTCTCTCTCTGCCTACCTCTCTGCCTACTTTTGATCTCTCTCTGTTGAATAAACATTTAAAAAAAAATCAGGAATGCCAATCTCATCACTTCTCTCCAACATAGAAGTGAAAGTCCTAGCCAGAGCAATTAGGTAAGAAAAACAAATAAAAGACATTCAAATCAGAAATGAAGAAGTAAAATGGTCTCTAACTGCAGATGACACAATCTTACATATAGAGAACCCTAAAGACTCCAGCCAATAGCTAATACAACTGATAAGCAAGTTCAGCTGCAGGACACAAAATCGATGTACAAAAGTCAGAGTATTCCTATACACAAACAGTCAACTGTCAAAAAAATAAAGAAATTAAGAAAACATCCCCACTGAAAGTGCCATCAAAAAGAATAAAATACATAGGAGTAAACTTAACCAGGAAGTAAAAGACCTATATACTGAAAACTATAAAACACTGATGAAAGAAATGGAAGAAAACACAAATAAATGGAGAGATATCCTGTGTTCATGAATTGGAAGAATAGAGTTAACATGTCTAAACCACCCAAAAGCAATCTATATATTTAAGCAATTCCTATCAAAATGCCAGTGGCATTTTCAGAGATGGGGGAAAAAAAAACTAAACTAAACTAAAATTAATATGGAACCACAAAGAACCCAAACAGCTAAAGTAACTGTTAAGTAGAAAAACAAAGCTGGAGTTATCACACCCTGATTTCAAATTATATTAAAAAGCTATAGTAATCAAAATAGTTTGGTACTGGCATAAAAATAAAAACATAAGTCAATTGAACAGAATAGAAAGCTGAAAAATAAACCCATGCATGTATGGTCAACTATTCTTCAACAAGGGCATCAAGACTATACAACAGGAGAAAGGATTATCTCTTCAATGAATGATGTTGGAAAAATGGGATATCCAGATGTCAAAAAACACGAAATTGGATGCTTACAAAAAAACCAAAATCAAGTCAAATGGATTCAAGAACTAAATGTAACACCTGCAATCTCAAAACTTCTAAAAGTAACCTAGGGAAAAGCTCCTTGACATTCATCTGAACAATCATTTATTGGATGTGATACCAAATGCAAAGACAACAAAAGCAAAAATAGGCAAGTTGGATTACATCAAACTAAAAAGCTTCTGCACAGCAAAATAAGCAACTGACAAAATGAAAAGGCAGTCTATGGAATGGGAGAAAATATTTGTAAGCCATATATCTGACAAGAGATTATTAACCAAAATTTAACAGGAGTTCATGCAACACAATAGTAATAAATAAATAACCTAATTTCAAATGAGGAAGGAACTACATATACATTTCTCCCCAAAAGACAAACAAATAGCCAATAGGTATATGGAAATACATCAGTAATCATCAGGGAAGTGCAAATCAAAACCACAATGAAATATCATCTTAAACCTCTTGGGAGGGCAATTATCTTTAAAAAATAACAAATATGGGGCGCCTGGGTGGCTCAGTGGGTTAAAGCCTCTGCCTTCGGCTCAGGTCATGATCCCAGGGTCCTGGGATCGAGCCCCGCATCGGGCTCTCTGCTCCGCGGGGAGCCTGCTTCCTCCTCTCTCTCTGCCTGCTTCTCTGCCTAGTTGTGATTTCTCTCTGTCAAATAAATAAAATATTTAAAAAAAAATAACAAATATTGTCAAGGAGGTAAAGATAGTGAAATCTTGGTAGACTGTTAGTAGGAATGTATATTAATGCAGCCATTATAGAAAACAACATAGAAGCTTCTCAAAAGTAATAAACAAACAAATAAATACATAAATAAATAAAACTATCATATGACCCAGCAATCTTACTACTAGATATTTATGCAAGGGGAATAAAATAAGGATCTCAAAGAGATAGCCACACTCTTATGATCCTTACATTATTTACAATGTCAAGATGTGGAAACAACCTATGTGTCCATAAATGGACAAATGGATAATGAAAATGTAGTATATATTTCATGGGTATTTTATATACATACACACACACACACGCACTATATATATAAAAATTTATATATATATAAACTTATATATATAATATATATATAAAGTGCGTGTGTGTGTATATATATACTATATGTAGCATATATATACTATATATAAATTTATATATATACTATATATATAATGTGTAACACACACACACACACACACACGAAGGAATATTATTCAGACTTAAAATAATGAAACAATGAAACCCTGCCATTTTCAACAATGAAGATGGATCTTGAAGGTATTATGCTAAATGAAACAAGCCAGACACAGAAAGAGAAATATCATATGATCTCAGTTATTTGTGGATTGTAAATTAGTCAAAGACATAGAAGCAGAGAATAGAACGATGGTTATCACAGGCTGATGAGAGGTGAAAACAGGGAAGGGATGTTTAAAATGCAAAAAAAAATAGTTATTTAAGATTAGTAAGGTCTAGAGATCTACTATACAGCCTAATGCCTACAGAAAACACTACTTTACTGTATGCTTAAAATATACCAGGAGAGTAGATCTTATGTTAAGTGTTCTTACCATACACTTACAAACAGTAACAAAGGAGACAGAAGGTAACTTTGGAAAGTGATGGATATGTTTATGGCCTTGATTCTAGTAATGGTGTATTGGGTGTATTCTTATCTCCAAACTCATCACTTTATTTAAGTTAAATATGTATCAACTTTTATATATCAACCATATTTCAATAAATTGGTTTAAAAATAACTTTAAAAAATAAAAAAAATAAGAAAAAAGAGAAAATACAAAAATACAATTATAAAAATTCTCAAATAAAAATAGAGAAAGCAAAAAACTAATGGAAAACCAAAAAGAAAGAAAAAAAAGAATGATAAAAAGATAAAAGCAAATAGAAAATAGCTACCAATGCAGTAGATATTAAACCAAATATATTAATAATCATTAATATTAATGTCTAAATATACAATCAAGGTAGATTTAAAAAGACAACTACTTTAAATATAAAGACACAGGAGTGCCTGGATGGTTCAGGCTCTTAAGCATGTATGTTTAGCTCAAGTCATGATTGCGGGTCCTAGGATCAAGACCCTCATGGGGCTCCCTGCTTTTCCTTCTTCCTCGGCCCTCCTCCCCACTCATGCATGCTCTGTCCCGCATTCTCTCTCTTAAATAAATATTTTTTTAAATAAATAAATAAATAGACACAAAAAGAAAGGAATAGAAAGAGATACACCATGATAACACAAATCAAAAGAAGGCTGAACTTCCCATATTAATTATAGATAATATAGAATTTCAGAGTAAAGAAACTTATTGGGGAAACAGAGGAGAATTGCATAATGAGAAAGGAATCAATTTTTCAAGAAAAACATAGCAATCTTAAGCGTGTATGCCCCTAACAACAGAGCACCAAAATACTTGAAACAAAAACTGGCAGAACTCCTGGGAGAAATGGGCAAATCCACTACTATAGTTGGAGTTGAAGACAACATCCATTGATTAGTAATTGATATATCTATCAGGCAGAAAATCTGTAAGCAGACAGTTGAACTGAACACCACCCTCAGTCAACTGGGTCTAATTAACATTTATAGAATATTCCATTCAAGAACAGCAGAGTATACATTCTTCCTAAGCTTACATAAAATTCATCAAATCAGTATCTGAGTGATAAAACATAGCTTAACAAATTGAAAACAAGGTAAATCATGAAGTATGTTCTCACACCACAGTGAAATTAAATTAGAAATCAGTAATAGAAAGATAGCTGGAAATTTTCTAAATATTCAGAGATTAAGCAACATAGCATAAATAACACACAGATCCAAGTAGTCTCAAGAGAAATCTTAAAATATTTTAAACTAAATGAAAATACAACATATTAAAATAAATGAGATACACCAAAAGCAGTGTTTAGAGTGAAATTTAGGGCACTGAATGCATTTATTAGAAAGAAGAAAGGCCTAAATGTGTAATATAAGCTTCTACCTTAGGAAACTAGAGAATAAATAGAGAAATTAGGAAAATAGAGAATAAAATCAAACCCAATGTAAGACAAAAACATACTTAAAATTAGAGCAAAAATTAATGAAATTGGGAAAAAAGGAAACCAATAGAAGAAATCAGTGAGATTAAATACTGGTTATTTGAAAAGATCCGTAGAATTGAAAGCCTCTAGCCAGGTTAAACCCATTGCCCTCCCTGCCCCCGCCACCGCAACACCAAAAAAGCAGACATAGATACCAATTATTAGTATCATAAATGAAAGAGAAGTCATTGAAAGAATAAAAAAACACACAATAAATAGTTTATGTTCCAGAATTTGATAACCTGGATGAAACAGACCATTTCCTTGAAAGATACAAAACTAGCAAAACTCACACAAAGAGAAACAGGGAGCCTGAATAAACTTATACCTATTAAAGTGAATCAATGATTAATAATCTTCTAAGTCCAAATGAGTTAACTGGTGAATTCTACAAAACATTTAACAAAGTGACAATGATTTTCCACAAACTGCTCCAGAAAATACAACAAAAGGAGCAATTCCTAATTCAATCTATGAGACACAAATTATCTTAGTACCAGAATCAGACAAAGACATTGCAATAAAGGGAAACTAGAGGCCAATATACCTTACGAACACAGACTCTAATATCCTCAAAATATTAGCAAAAGAATTACATATCATACATATATACCAAGTATCCCCACTGCTCAAAACTGGTTCAGAATTCCAAAATCATTTAATATAATCTATCACATTCACAAGCTAAAAAAAAAAAATGCATGACTATATCAAAGATGCAAAACTTTTTGAAAAAACTAAATGGCCATTTATGATAAAAACTATCAGCAAACTGGAAATAGAGGGGAATGTCTTCAACTTGATTTTTAAAATCTACCCAAAAAACCCTACAATTAAAGTTATACTTGATGAGAAATAAGTTGTTCTTCAACTGAGAGGATGTCCATCCTTAGCATTATTTTTTTTTTAAGATTTTATTTATTTATTTGACAGAGAGAGAGATCACAAGTAGGCAGAGAGGCAGGCAGAGAGAGAGGAGGAAGCAGGCTCCCTGCGGAGCAGAGAGCCTGATGCGGGGCTTGATCCCAGGACCCCGAGATCATGACCTAAGCCGAAGGCAGCGGTTTAATCCACTGAGCCACCCAGGCGCCCCCATCCTTAGCATTCTTATTCAATTTTGTACTCCAGTTCTAGCTAATGCAACAAGACAAGAAAAATAAATAAAGTATACAGAAAAGGAATGGAGAAATAAAGCACTTTTTGTTTATGGCACTTTTTGTTTGTCAATGTACAAAATCCCAAAGAATCAACAGCAAAAAGCCTCTGGAAATTAGTGATTATATTATGGTTGCAGGATACAAGGCAAATACACAAAAGTCAATTGCCATCCTACATACCAGCAATGCACAATTAGAATTTGAAATTTAAAATGCTACATTTTATATTATCTCCTTCCAAAAAGTATTTAGGTATACAGGTAAGCCTTAAACATGAGTTTGAATTGCACGGGTTCATGTCTACATAGAATATATATATATTTTTACACTACAGTACTTAAATGTATTTTCTTTAAATTTTCTTAATATTTTATTTTCTCTAGCTTACTTTATCATAAGAGTATAGTATACAGTATGATGTAGATACAACATACACAATATGCATTAACTGTTTATGTTACTAGTAAGGCTTCTAATCAATAGGCTATTTGTAGTTAAGTTTTGGGATTCAAAAGTTATACATAGGGGCGCCTGGGTGGCTCAGTGGGTTAAAGCCTCTGCCTTCAGTTCAGGTTATGATCTCAGGGTCCTGGGATAGAGCCCCACATAAGACTCTCTGCTCAGCAGGGAGCCTGCTTCCCCCTCTCTCTGCCTGCCTCTCTGCCTACTTGTGATCTCTCTCTTTCTCTCTCTGTCAAATGAATAAATAAAATCTTAAAAAAAAAGTTATACATAATTTATGACTATATGGGGGTTAACGCTCCTTACCCTTGCGATGTCAACTAATATGGGTATAAATGCAACAACATATATTTAGTATTTCTATGCAGGGGGCTATAAAACTCAGGTGAAAGGAATCAAAGACATAAATAAATTGAGGTATGCCATGTTTTTGTCTAAGAATGCTCAGTAATTTTAGGATGTCAGTTTTTCCCAACTTGATCTGTGGATTCAGTAAAATGTCAGCAAAATCTGTAATTACACCCCATCCTTCATCTCTGATAGTAATAATTTGTGTTCCCTCTCAATCTTATCAGTGTGACTCAATCCTTATCAATTATATTGACCCTTCTGAAGAACCAGCTTTTAGCTTCATTAATTTTCTATATTTTAAATTTTGTTTTCCATTCATTGATTTTTGCTCTTACCTTTATTATCTTTGTCCTTCTGTTTGCTTCAAATTTTTTTTCTAATTTTTTTTTTCTGCTGCAATCTCTCTCCTTCATTGGAATTCTAATTACATATATGTTAAAATGTTTGATACTACTCTTCATCATTTTGGATGCTATGTTCTATGCATTCTTTTTCTCTAGTATACATTTTACCTTTCTTGATAAGATTTTTATTTGACTTTATTTCCTATTTCTTTGATGAAATTCCCTCCATTTTTGTGCAGGTTGCTCACATTTTCTACTAAATCTTTAAAAACTAATTATAAAGTATCTGATGGCTCCAAGTACTAGGTCATCTCTAAATCAAGCCCTTCCTTTTTATTTTTTAGTAAAAATAAATATTTCCTTTTATTTTTCATTGCATTTCCTTTTGACAATGCATTGTTTTCTCTTGCCTTTTAATTTTTTTTTCCATTTTATTTATTTTTTCAGCATAACAGTATTCATTCTTTTTGCACAACACCCAGTGCTCCATGCAAAACGTGCCCTCCCCATTACCCACCACCTGTTCCCCCAACCTCCCACCCCTGACCCTTCAAAACCCTCAGGTTGTTTTTCAGAGTCCATAGTCTCTTATGGTTCGCCTCCCCTCCCCAATGTCCATAGCCCGCTCCCCCTCTCCCAATCCCACCTCCCCCCAGCAACCCCCAGTGGAATACTATGCAGCCATCAAAAGAAATGAAATCTTGCCATTTGCGACGACGTGGATGGAACTAGAGCGTATCATGCTTAGTGAAATAAGTCAATCGGAGAAAGACAACTAGCATATGATCTCCCTGATATGAGGACATGGAGAAGCAACATGGGGGGGTAGGGGGATAGGAGAAGAATAAATGAAACAAGATGGGATTGGGAGGGAGATAAACCATAAATGACTCTTAATCTCGCCTTTTAATTTTTGATTGAATGCCAGACATTATAACATCCCATGAAGTATATTAGAAAATAAGATATGATTATCAATTTATAAAAATACACACATCTCTTTTCAATCAGTTGTGGAGGATTAAGCCAATCTCATCAGGAATTTAGCTGGGTATATATTAGGTTGTTCTTTTTAACCCTTCATTTTACCACAAGCTTCAGATTCCCTTAATTATGACTGCTGTTATAAAAGTGGCTGTGATTGTTGAGTTCTTCTCAGAGTTTTTGCCCCATCCTTGTCTTTTAGCCATCACTGTACATCTGTTTCAGAAGGATGTCTGTTCTTTGCCTTTTCTGAGTATTAAACTCATATTGCTTGCTATGCTGATGGTGGGAGACAGGAACAGTTATGCCCTAGTCCAGCCCGAGTGTTACTTTTCTCCTGTGACTCTGAACCAGAAGGTGGCATTCTCTTAGCATTCTTGCCCCCCACCCCTTTCATAGCAGAATGCGAACTTCTACCTTGAATCTGTAGCGAGTTTTGTGCAGGAGCTTATTACCCTTTTTCCCTGCTGTATGAGACCTCAAATAGTATTAGTATGGAATCTGGGTTCTGTACATTTTACTGTGATTTTAATAAAGAAGAATTTACTAATGCCAATGAACTCCATTTCATATTGCACTTTTTTTTGAAGATAAATCTTCATTCAGTTCTACTTTTGAGTTTTTTGGAAAACATATTGAGAGAAACTTCAGAAATACAGAGATGTAAACTATTTGAATCAAATGCACACTTTCCTTTCTATATTATGGATGATAGTCAGCATTTTCTTTTCTGTTTTCTATTTTTCATTCTATAATTTCCGTGGAACAACTTTTCTGAAGCCTTGACATCATTTTTAAGTTTTAGTTGGAAGGCTGCTTTGCTTAATTGAATCCCACTCTGCCTGAGAGTGGTTAATTATCAGAACAGCCACTGTGACATTCAATTCCCTGTAGTATTTTTGATGTTTTCCAAGTCACATATGTGCATGGCTTGTTCTTTGTGGCAAAAGAAGTCAATCAGGCAGAACAATGTATTTGGATAATTTAGAAGTTATATATGAGAAAAGGGGATCTATACACAACTGGATTTCAAGGTCTTCCTGTCAAGGGTGCTAGTCTAATCAATCATTACTTCTAAATTCACATAGTCTATTTATCTCTTGTGTTGAAGTGTTGAAAGCCAAGACTAATGATAGCAATGGGGAGTGCAGCTTTTGCAAAAGATAATGACAAGATATCCTTGGAGAATCTTTTCTGTGTTATCCAAAGTTTTCTAATAGACTAGTATGAAAGTAGAAATATTTTGGTTACTCAGCTTCCTAATTTGGGTGTAAATGTTAAAATTACATACATTATCCAGACAGATTTTATCTAGTGTTGTTTTCCCATTAGTTGAATTGTTCATTAATATATATCTAATCTGTTTGTTTGTTTGTTTTTTCCCTGACAAGAGTGCATTCACTATAACAAATCCAATTGACTTTTCCTGGCTATTTTCACAATGTTTCATTGCAATTTGCTCCATTTTGTTTGGAATAAAAAATTTAGCTGACATTAAATGCTAGGAGATTAAGAAACAGTGACCATGTTAACACTGTAGTGTTAGTACAATTTGGGCTAGTCTGATTTATTTAAAGAGGATAGTAAATTGCTCATCAATATGAGCAATGCATAGTGTTCATTTAGGCAATACAAAAAGAAATACATCCCAAAGAAAAAAATATGTTTCTTGTCTTTTATGTGCTACTACACAAATATATATAGAATAGTATCATAGACAGTATTTTTAAAAAAGTATTTTCTAGCACACCATTATCTGTGGGATGTTCAGCTTTTTAGCATGCATGACATAGAATAAGTTCATGTAAATTTTACCCCAGTTTATCACTCTATCCACACTTGATGTTTTTGCCTAAAAATACAGTGCTATGGGGGCACCTGGGTGGCTCAGTGGGTTAAGCCGCTGCCTTCGGCTCAGAGTCCTGGGATCGAGTCCCGCATCGGGCTTTCTGCTCAGCGGGGAGCCTGCTTCCCTCTCTCTCTCTCTGCCTGCCTCTCTGTCTACTTGTGATCTCTCTTTCTGTCAAATTAAAAAAAAATTTAAAAAATACAGTGCTATGAAAACTCTGAACTTATGACCAATCTCAAACATTTGGTGCCCTCACAGAACTCCATACTTAGACAGCTGCCACTTTCCCTGGCATATCCATTCTATTCCTGCCCACTAATCAGTCTTAATATCCAGTTGGAATGTTATTTGTGCTCCTGCCTTTCACTTTTTTTGTTCAGAGTAGTAAGTGCATTCTTTTATTATATAATCTACCTTACTATATGGTAATTTTCTGTTTATATTTTGTAAAAGTTGTATCCCATATTTCAACCTTATAGGTTGACTACTGGAGGAACAGAACTATACCCATTAATTTTTTTTTTTTTAGTCTCATTATTCCAGGATATCACTTCTCATTTAACATGTATTCATTGAATGATAAATGACTAAACTATCTATTTTATGATGGATTGAATAAATAGAAGAAAGAATTTGGGGGGGCGCCTGGGTGGCTCAGTGGGTTAAAGCCTCTGCCTTCAGCTCAGGTCGTGATCCCAGGGTCCTGGGATCGAGCCCCACATCGGGCTCTCTGCTCAAAAGGGAGCCTGCTTCCTCCTCTCTCTCCCTGCCTGCCTCTCTGACTAGTTGCGGTCTGTCTATCAAATAAATAAATAAAATCTAAAAAAAAAAAAAAAGAATTTGGGTTATTAGTAATTAGTTGATCCTAATGGGAAATATGACATGATCAGCACAGTTCCATTTCTACTTTAAGAAAAACCTAAAATATATTATCTTTTTGCAGTGACTACCTAATTGCTTATTTGAAGAGGATTTTCTGAAAATTTTAAGAAAACAGTTACAAGTAGATATCAAAGACTATCTTCCTTTGTCTCCCTCACTGCAACGCAGACAACACTACTCTTTTGAAAGTTCAAACATTTCATCATTTTGTTGTTGTTACTATTATTGAACAGCATGCATTTAGTGTTATGTACTTTTCTCTGTGTTTCAGAGACCTTAGTTCTTATTACAACCTATGATCAGAGTTCTGGGAACCTGACAATTATTCAACAGTTAATAAGAAGGTCATCACCAGTTGTTCTTAAACCCAGCTATATCAAAAACAGTCTCATCGGAGCCACAGAATTGTTTACATTCAGAGATGCTGGCTCTTGGTAACAACACATGAATCACTATGTGAAAACCAGAATGAAAGTTTGCTAATTTTCCATGAGACATGTAAGACTTTGGATCAATTGACAATACTTCCGGTTTGACCAGAATGGTCTCACTGTAGGTAAGTTGCTTAGAAGCCAAAGTATCAGAAGTGTACTTGGTGATCAAAATTTGATGAAAGGAAAACAGAAATTATAATGTAGGATGTATAATTAATGGCATTGTGGTATGATAGGCCTTCCATGCAATCCACATATTAACTTCAGTCTAACGGGCATCCTCTCCTATTGACCAGTTTGAATGTGCACTGCCAATGTTTTTTGTTGCCATTCACTTTTTCTAACTTTATTCTTCTGCTCATGGTCTAGTCACATTTTGATCAACAGTCTTTCTCTTGGTATGTTCCAGTCTTCAGTCAGGTTACTTTCACATTTTGCTGCTGTGAGTCTCTTCAAGAGGGTCAATTTTTAAAAAAAATTAACATATAATGTATTATTTATTTCAGGGGTGCAGGTCTGTGATTCATCAGTCTTACACAACACCCAGCATTCACTACAACACATACCCTCCCCACTGTCCATCACCTAGTCATCCCATCCTCCCACACCCCTTCCCCCCAGCAACCCTCAGTTTGTTTCCTAAGATTAAGAGTCTTTTATGGTTTGTCCCCCTCTCTGGTTTCATCTTGTTTCACTTTTTTTTCTCTCCTCCCCTATGATCTCCTGCCTTGTTTCTTAAATTCTGCATAGCAGTGAGATCATATAATAATCATCTCTGATTGACTTATTTTTCTTAGAATAATACCGTTAGGCCAGCCACATTATTGCAAATGCCAATATTTCATTTTTGATGGCTGCATAATATTCCATAGTGTATCTGTACCACATCTTTATCCATTCATCTGTTGATGGACATCAGGGTCTTTCCATATTTTGGCTGTTTTTGACATTGCTGCTAAAAACAAGCCTTTGGATCACTACATTTGTATCTTTGGGGCAAATACCAGTAGTGCAATTGCTGGGTCTTAGGGTAGATCTACTTTCAAATTTTTGAGGAACCTCCATGCCATTATCCAGAGTAGCTGTATCAGCTTGCATTCCTACCAATAGTGTTAGAGGGTTCCTCTTTCTCCACATCCTTACCAGCATCTGTCTTTTCCTGACTTGTTAATTTTAGCCATTCTGACTCGTGTGAGGTGGTATCTAATTGTGGTTTTGAGTTGTATTTCCATGATCCCAAATGATGTTGAGAACTTTTTCATGTGTCTGTTGGCCATCTTGATGTCTTCTTTGCAGAAATGTCTGGTAATGTCTTCTGCCTGTTTCTTTATTGGGATATTTGTTCTTTGGGTGTTGAGTTTGATAAGTTCATAGATTTTGGATACTAGTCCTTTATCTGACATGTCATTTGCAAATATCTTCTCCCATTCTGTCAGTTGTCTTTTGGCATTTTTTTTTCCTTTTACTGTTTCCTTTGTTCCTTTCCTTTGCTGTGGATGAAGTCCCAAGAGTTCATCTTTGCCTTGTTTCCCTTGCATTTTCAAATGTGTCTAGCAAGAAGTTGCTGCAACTGAGGTCCAAGAGGGTCAATTTTAAACATCTCTATTGTAAACCATCACAGCAACAGTGAGTTGATATTTCAGTAATAAACCAGGCACTGTCCCAATTATTTTCCTTTTATAAAATTTAATTTTCAACAACAACCTTTTAAATAGTTACTTTTTATTTTTGCTGTACAAGTGAGGAAATGTTGTCTTAAGGAATCTGAATAAATTCCTCAAGAATACACAGTATTAGGTGGGGAAGTCAGGGTAAAAATCAAGCTCTATGTGTTTTCAAAATCTGAGTACATAACATTTGGAAGATTATGAGTTAATTTCATTACTTAGCTCTCAGAGGGAAAGTTCATTTCCATATCCATTTTCTTGCAGACATGCCATTATTGCCACCACGTTCTTCCTGCAGCAGCTATTATTAGTCCCTTTCTTTCTTTTTTTTTTTTTAATGAGGTAAGTGATAGATAAATACCATTAGGTGAGCTGTCCAAAGAGTCACACAGCTAAGGAAGTGGCATAAAAAACTTTGGAATCCAAGATTTTCTGGCTTCAACATCATTGAGTTTTCTATCCCATGATGTCAATGAAAATTTGTTTTCCTACTCAAATTAACTAGAGAAATAGAAATGTTTTTTAGCCCTCAACTGGAGAAGGACCATATTCCAGTGGCCAGGTTGGATGGGGTTACCCTCTCCTACACTCACAGAAATAGGTATTTGAATCTGTGTGACTTGGGTTTCTTATCCACCTTAGATACCAACATTTAAGAACTTCAAATCTTTCAGGGGAAAGTAATGAGTTGGTTCTTCAACAGTCATTAGGGCAGAATGGGAATTTTTTTTTTTTTTTGGAAAATTTAGTGTGGTACAATATATTGTATATATATTGTCTCTATAGTATGATACAGTATATTTTATAGAAATATAACCAACATTGAAATAGAATGAAAAGAAATTTTACATTTCTGCACAAAATTCCATGTTCTTCCCCATACTAGGCTTTTCTATGCATAATGTATACATAAATTAGATTATGTTTCTTGTGCCCTAAATTTTCTATAAGTAATATTCTCAAGTATTTAAGGTTCACAAATGACTTCATTTGTTGGGGGGAAAAATATGAACAACCTTCCCTGATTGCATTGTTTTTCACTAAGCTTTCAAATGATAACATTGATGGGAATGTCTTCATTCTTTGGGCCCGGCCATGGTGTGGCAGGGGGGAAAACACAATGGAGACTTAAGAGGTAATTTTATATTCTCATACAAAAGCATACGTAACTAACAAACATTAAAACTATCAGAGTAACAGGCATCTAATGAGTTACTAAGTTCCAATTATATATCAGAGAATGTTAGCTCTCATCTTCACAGAAGTACCATAGGCAACCTTTACTAGTTCCATTTGTAAAGTGAGGAGAAAAACAAACAAACAAATCTGAGCTATAACCTCCTTTAGTAACTCACTCTAAATCATGAAGTTAGTGTATCAGGCATAGTTCCAATAGAAAAATAGAAACTGAGATAATTTATAACACAAGGAATGGATCACGGGTAGCGAAAGGACAGAAAGGGGGGAAGTGAGGCAGCCTAGAGATTCTGATCAGGTAAGAAGTCATTCACTCCTGTGCTGGAGGGACAGACAAAGGAAGCAGCCTTACACCAAAATTACTGAGTATCATTATTCTGCATGAATCTACCTCTATGCCCTTAGGAAGACTAATGTTTTATATTTTTAGTTAAAACCATTTTCTTCCCATTGCATCAGTTTCTTGATTGAATAGTACCTTGTAATATGGACAGTAGACTTGCATAAAATTTTAAAAAATAATTACATTCTGAGGTTGAAGAATTTAAAATGGCTTGTTAATCTTTAAAGATTGGTAGATCAATTCAGCCCAAGCTAACCCTCAAAAAGAAACAAACAAACAAAAAACTGAAACCTGTGTCAATGGGATTACATTCCTTAAGTACTGAGATTTAAGAATAGAACAGTGACATGATAACTCATGAAACCAGTAGAAATCATCATGGTACCTGGACAAATGATCCAGTTATATTCCAGAACAAGCAAGATTTGGGTGATCTACTAAAAATTATTTCCAAGAACTGTTTTGGACTATAGCTAACCAGCAATCTTGGGAGTATCATATACGGATAGGCAGAATCCAAGAAGGAGAAACAAACCAAAGATGGCTTTCTATACCCCTAGCTCAAGTAAAACCTTTAAGCACTAAGTCAATTTGAATACCTGGGCACAGGAGGATTCACAGAATGGAGATTCATTCTGACCCTAATCTTTATTTTGAGTCTAGGTTTCTTTTTTTTTTTTAAGATTTTTTATTTATTTATTTGACAGAGAGAGAGATCACAAGCAGGCAGAGAGGCAGGCAGAGAGAGAGGAGGAAGCAGGCTCCCTGCGGAGCAGAGAGCCGATGCAGGGCTCGATCCCAGGACCCTGAGATCATGACCTGAGCCAAAGGCAGCGGCTTAACCCACTGAGCCACCCAGGTGCCCCAAGTCTAGGTTTCTTTACTCAGGAAGAGATGACCAGTAACAGCTTCTTGACTTGCTTAAAAAAAAAAAAAAGTAACCGTGACAAGCAGAGCTGTGCAAACTAGGTGACAAGCAACTTATATTCCAGGAGGAGAAACCAGCAGCTGTTAGGCTTCCCATTCCAAACTGAATCCAGAGATCCCTTCCTATTGCAGGCATTCTAGAGAAAACCAACTGTTTCAAAGAGCAATGCAGACTAGGCTCCTGGATATATTTTTTCCCTCTTGGTGGGAGATAGAGCAGAAACTGGGATATGGAATTTGGAGAACTCAGACAAGGAGAGAGGAAAATCATACAGTGCAATCATCTTCTTAAGTTATTAATGCATCAGGACATAAAGAAGACAGGTCATTGATGAGATAAGATAATATCAAAAGAGATAAGAAGGAACAATGGGCTGGATTCATTTGAAAACTGATCAGCACTGCACATTTGTCATTGATGAATATCTAATCAAGAATTTATGAAAGTCATCTTGATAACTCAGTTCCAAAAATTTTTTGCCATGATAACATAATGCCTCATCCTGTGACTTTTGTTCTCTTGATGTGCAGTTAGGAAGATCTGACCTAAGACAGGTTGAAGATTTTGACTCTACAATAAGTGAAGAAATGGGAAGTAGCTATTTATAGTGTCTTTGCATGGGTATCACCAGGGATTCTGTTCTTACTATGGTGTTTAGTTTTCTTTATAGGACCTGAAATAGGCCCTATACATTCTCTGTCTGCACTAAAAAGAAAATTAAAATAAAAGATAGCTAGCTTTTGAATGTAAGTTTAATATCAATGTACTTTATAGGCCTTTCCTCTTCATAACTCTCTTTCCAATTTTATTTGATGCCAGATGCATAAACTACAGACATTCTATTTGAAACTGTTAAAGCAAAGGCAGTTAAAGGAACTATTTTGAAAGACTATTATCTAAGATATATATATTTTTAAAAACTACTGAATAATTTAGGATGGAGATTTTTGTTAATGCCATGTTAAAATAATTTAACTTCATTCAACATTTTAAAAACATTTTAAAAAGGTGACTTTTCTAGAAGCATATAGATTTGGGAAATCCATGGTCTTTTAAGTCTTGCATTTTTGATATATTAAACAAATCTGTTTCCAGAATGTTAGAACCCTAGATGACCTTGGGAATCTAGTCCAATCCCATCATTTTCTGATACTTAAGAGAGTAGGTTCCTTCCCCAAAGTTATTCAGCAATTGGGGATCAATAAGATTTTCATATGTCAATGATATATTAAAATGTTTTTCCATTGCTGCAATAAACATTGGGGTACAGATGGCCCTTCTTTTCACTACATCTGTATCTTTGGGGTAAATACCCAGCAGTGCAATTGCAGGGTCATAGGGAAGCTCTATTCTTAATTTCTTCAGGAATCTCCACACTGTTCTCCAAAGTGGCTGCACTAACTTGCATTCCCACCAACAGTGGAAGAGGGTTCCCCTTTCTCCACATCCTCTCCAACACACGTTGTTTCGTGTCTTGCTAATTTTGGCCATTCTAACTGGTGTCAGGTGGTATCTCAATGTGGTTTTAATTTGAATCTCCCTGATGGCTAGTGATGATGAACATTTTTTCATGTCTGATAGCCATTTGTATGTCCTCATTGGAGAAGTGTCTGTTCATATCTTCTGCCCATTTTTTTGATAGGATTATCTGTTTTGTGTGTGTTGAGTTTGAGGAGTTCTTTATAGATCCTGGATATCAACCTTTTGTCTGTACTGTCATTTGCAAATATCTTCTCCCATTCCGTGGGTTGCCTTTTTGTTTTGTTGACTGTTTCCTTTGCTGTGCAGAAAGTTTTGATCTTGATGAAGTCCCAAAAGTTCATTTTTGCTTTTGTTTCCTTGGCCTTTGGAGACATATCTTGAAAGAAGTTGCTGTGGCTGATATTGAAGAGGTTACTGCCTATGTTCTCCTCTAGGATTCTGATAGATTCCTGTCTCACGTTGAGGTCTTTTATCCATTTCGAGTTTATCTTTGTGTATGGTGTAAGAGAATGGTCGAGTTTCATTCTTCTACATATCGCTGTCCAGTTTTCCCAGCACCATTTATTGAAGAGACTGTCTTTTTTCCATTGAATATTTTTTCCTGTTTTGTTGAAGATTATTTGACCATAGAGTTGAGAGTCATATCTGGGCTCTCCACTCTGTTCCACTGGTCTATGTGTCTGTTTTTATGCCAGTACCACGCTGTCTTGGTGATCACAGCTTTGTAGTAAAGCTTGAAATCGGGGTAACGTGATGCCGCCAGTTTTGTTTTTGTTTTTCAACATTTCCTTAGCAATTCGGGTCTCTTCTGATTCCATACAAATTTTAGGATTATTTGCTCCAGCTCTTTGAAAAATACTGGTGGAATTTTGATCGGAATGGCATTAAAAGTATAGATTGCTCTAGGCAGTATAGACATTTTAACAATGTTTATTCTTCCGATCCAAGAGCATGGAACAGTCTTCCATCTTTTTGTGTCTTCTTCAATTTCTTTCATGAGTGTTCTGTAGTTCCTCGAGTACAGGTCCTTTACCTCTTTGGTTAGGTTTATTCCCAGGTATCTTATGGTTCTTGGTGCTATAGTAAATGGAATCGATTCTGTAATTTCCCTTTCTGTATTTTCATTGTTAGTGTATAAGAAAGCCACTGATTTCTGTACATTGACTTTGTATCCTGCTACGTTACTGAATTGCTGTATGAGTTCTAGTAGTTTGGGGGTGGAGTCTTTGGGGTTTTCCATATAAAGAATCATGTCATCTGCGAAGAGAGAGAGTTTGACTTCTTCCTTGCCAATTTGGATACCTTTTATTTCTCTTTGTTGTCTGATTGCCATTGCTAGAACTTCTAATACTATGTTGAACAAGAGTGGTGAGAGTGGGCATCCTTGTCGTGTTCCTGATGTTTATTGCAGCAATGGCTACAGTCGCCAAACTGTGGAAAGAACCAAGATGCCATTCAACGGATGAATGGATAAGGAAGATGTGGTACATATACACAATGGAGTATTATGCCTCCATCAGAAAGGATGAATACCCAACTTTTGTAGCAACATGGACGGGACTGGAAGAAATTATGCTGAGTGAAATAAGTCAAGCAGAAAAAGTCAAGTATCATATGGTCTCACTTATTTGTGGAGCATAACAAATAACATGGAGGACATGGGGAGATGGAGAGGAGAGGGAGTTGAGGGAAACTGGAAAGGGAGATGAACCATGAGAGACTATGGACTCTGAAAAACAACCAGAGGGTTTTGAAGGGGCGGGGGGGGGGGGAGGTTGAGGAACCAGGTGGTGGATAATAGGGAGGGCACGTACTGCATGGAGCACTGGGTGTGATGCCAAAACAATGAACACTGTTATGCTGTAAATAAACAAATAAATGAATAAAAAAAAAGAAAAAAATGTTTTTCCAACAGACATTTTATCATGAAGAATGCCTACAGGGGTGCCTGGGTAGCTCAGCCAGTTAAGTGTCTGCCTTCCACTCAGGTCATGATCCCAGGGTCCTGGGATGGAGTTCTGAGTCAGGCTCCCTGTTCAGGGGGGAGCCTGCTTCTCCTTCTCCCTCTACCTTTTCACCCTGCTCAGGCTCACTCTCTTGCTTGCTCGCTCTCTCTCTCATATAAATAAATGAAATCTTTTTTAAAAAAAGGAATAATGCTTACAATCTCCAGAAATGTTAATAGGTACTAGTAATACCACTGGACTATGAGAAATATTGGACAGTTCCTGAGAGTCAGAAATTAGTGGTCCCTCAGATGGTTAATCCAAAGAGAATTAACTGATCCACCGAAATGCATAAGGTACTGTCACATCCTGCCTTCCATCATCCTCCATAAGTATCTGGGATACTATCTCTTTGGTTTTAACTTTTTTCAGCTATGATCCTAAAATTCCTCTTTTGACCTACAATATGTCTGACCACTGACTCTTCCCAGAGCCCCGTTTGTGTAACACTGAACTCAGATTCCTTCCGTTGATAGTTTGGTCAATATCAAAGAGTTGGAACAAAACTATTCTACTCATTCCTGGGATTAACAGGAAGTAAAATTCTACTAGCCAATTGTCTTTCTATAAACTATATATATGTATATATATTTGGAATTTAGCAATATACTTAGTTCCTCTGTGAAACTTGCCTTGAGAGAAGCATTGTATATGGAGACAATGGATAGGATTTCCAAACGGCAGTACTGAGTGTCCAGAATTATGTTCAATGCTTGGTCCCTTCTAATCCTAATTAGGCAGCCAGTCAGATGAACTGCATAACACCATTCATTACCCAGCCTTCTGAGCCTCCAAAATAAAATCCCAGATTGATCGCTGGCCAAAAATAAAGTTTCTCTTTCCCCTTCTCACGGCAAACTATTATGTTTATACTTCAAAATGGAAATGATACTTCAGCTATCCATCAACTGAAAGTCAAACGTGAAGTTCACCCAAAAGCAAAACAGGCAGTTAGCTAGGCAATTGCTTCATTTTCAAAAGTTCTACATTAAATTCAAATGTTATTCGAGGTTCACTGCCATTCAGATTAAATTGACATTTAGAAAGAAAATATGCATTCTTTTCTAACCTTTAGAAACAACATAGAATTTAGACATTTCAATCTTGTTTCTTTTCCCCTTACTTGTGTTCTTATCAGTTTATTCAGTGCCCAAACAATTATTTCTCAACCTTTGATAGGAAGTGATGAGCTGGTCTAAGAAAAGCAACTAGTAGAGACACTTCAATATTGCAAAGAGTTGAGAACATTTTATCCCAGCTTTTGAAAACCAGTTAAAATGGAAAACAATAGAATTTTTGTTGTTGTTTGTTTAGGGAGGTAAGGTTTCACATTCTGTTTGATAGAACAGAAATACTTTCGGAGGGAAGAAAAACAAAGCACAAGTTTTTACCATTTCTCTTATCAAATTACTCTTCCGTGTCTTTAAACCAAGAATAAAATCAAAGCCAACTTCTTCTACTTGAAATGTTAAATTGGTCCGAATATTTTCTATGCAATAAGGTGAGACTATAAAATTAATAGTTGAGAATATTGGTCAAGCATTTCTTCCACAATGAGCATGGAATACAGAGAGGGTCACGAGTCAGACCTTACGTGAAGTTCATTCATCGATTATTCATGCACAAGAATGGGAACATTGCAATTTGATGGCCAAGGAAATTTAAAGGAGAAAGAACTCCTTGCTCTTTAAGGGTTAGTGGAAAGGTAATTGTGCAGCTGTAGAGTTGAGAAAGACATATATAATGACCAAAACTCATTTCTGTCATTACCTGATTTAAAAGCATAAAGGCATATGATTTAAGACATAATTTTCAAAAAGTAGTAGAGGAGACTGATGTGAAAATTCTCCAGAGGGTATAAATTCAGGTATTTATAGACCAATTATCTGACCACACGTATGAAGACAAGGTGGCCATATTAGCACAATATTAGAGCTTCAGGGCACCAGAGTTATGATTCTTATTGTGTCATTGCTTGAAAGCTAGCCATAGAGCAAATCATTTGTTTAAAAAGTGGCCACTCCCAGTGCCCAGTTCCCAGTGGTTTCTATTACAGTTTTCCAATAAAGGGAACAAGGGCTCTTGGGAAACATGACTGATCCTTCTCCGCCAGTCCTACCTTTCAGAAAGTGGTTGATTTTCTGTTTCTAGAGTTGCTGTTCTTCTTCTCTTCGCTCTACCATTGGATTTGTAGGTGTTTGCAATGTTTAGATAAGCTATCGAGCTGATCTCCTGCTACCTGATGTAGTCTCAGGCTGCTACTTCTCCGCCATCTTGACTCCTCCCCAACATGACTGATCCTAAGGTCAGAAGTCAGAACATACAAGATGAGCCTGAAACACCACATTGTGCGGAATATTAAGTGAGTGATCCAAAAACAAACTGATGAGGGGTAAATCAAAGGGATGCAGGAGCCTGCTAGATGAGCTCCCAACTACTAAAGTGGAACAATTTGAGTAACAAAACAGAAAAAACTAGTGTTATGTTATGTTATATTATATTAAATTATACATATATGTAGTATTATAACTATAGTATAAAGAAAATATCCACATGTCCATGTTGACATAAATTTTAAAATGGGAGACAAGAGACAAACCTCCCTAACTGAAGGATTCCAAATAATTTATGTAGGACTCATCTTTCAGTGTGGACTATGCTTAATGATTTGCTTCTGAAGAGTTCGGTATGGAAACAAGGCAAGGGGGTAGTAATGTTTCAGTGAGAAAACCTGGCAACAAAAGTACCATAGTAATATATTAGTAGAAGAAATTGTGTACTGAGTATTCAGGAATTCTGCACTATTCTTGCAATCTTTCTGTATCTTATTTTAAAATGAAAAAAATATATTTATATATTTTTGAAATGGCTACATTGGATATGTTTTAATAAATATGTAATTAGGAAAGTTTTAAATAACTCAAACCCATAATTCTAAAACTGGACTTTATTCCCATTTTTTGGTAGGTAAATGTATTTTTATCTCTGCAATATTATATCATGTCCTCATACCTCAATAATCTTTCATACTACAATTTTTATATCAGTGAACCTCAGTATATTGAAACTTAGATTACTTACAAGTTTTCTTTAGGTGCTACCTCAATAAATACCACAGTTAATATATATTTTTGCTCTATGAAAATATAGAAGGAAAATTGCTGGATTAATATATATGAGTATCTCAATGGCTTTTGCAATGTATTTTTTTAAAAAATTTGTATTACTTCTCGATCCATACTGAGTATATATAGAAATTTCACCAAAAATAATTTCGGGTGTTAAATTTTATCTTATAAAAATAAATAATATCACCAAACAGAACAGCCAGTATTGAGTTTTATAAAATAAATATTAATAAATACAACTAAATGTTTTAATTATAGCTTGAATATTCACTGCCATATTCATTCTAGCTTTCAGCCATTCTTTTCCTGTAGTAAAAAAATTCATATACACATACATATATACTCTTAGATTTTTCACAAATACAAATATGTAAGAATACAGGATCCCCATTGATAGTCTAAATGCTTTCCCATCAAAAGTTGGTTTCAAAAGATAAATAGTAGATATGTAACTTCCTTGTTTCAAAAGATAAATACTAGATAACGTCCAGAATTCTCTTAATTCAGAATTCTCTGGAGTGATAATAAAATCAAACAAACAAACAAAAAGTCCTGCCCAAACAGTTTTGGTCTCTTGGGACTCGATCATTGCTGTCATATGTGGATTTAGTTAGTAACGGTATCCTGGATTTATCTATAATTCATTAAGAAACTATAAGCATAAAATTAATCCACACTCTCTCATTTTCTCCTTCTAGTTCTTAAGTGGATATATCAAAACTTAAAACCTAGGGATCAAATATATCTTTAGAAATATTAGACAATCTACAAATTCCCTCAGATCTCTTTATTTTACATTAGGTATTGCATATATATTTCACATAAAAAGAACAACCCCATACAATATAGTTGACACAGTCTTCAGAGAGAAATGATTAAATAAAGGTTATAAAAACATACATAAGGTTGCTGGCTTGATGATTTAACAGGCATTGGAGTCTATCCTCATTTTCTTTCTAGCTCAAATCATGCCAACTGCTCATATGAGAAATACCTTAATTATCAGGGCTAGTCTAAGGTTTGAAGCCTTTAAAAACAAAGAGGGATAACAATAAGGTTTGGGTCATTTATTGACACCATTTCACCTTTAACTTTCTGGTTCTGAGCCATGCTTAGCTCCCTCTGATCCAGTGTCTATATAATATATCCTTGTGGGTAGGACAATTTCTGCCATAAACGAGAAGATCCTCTTTACGAACGACTGTTTTGGGATGATTAAAGTAAACTTTGTATCATAGACAATGGATGTGACAATAGAGATAAGCACTAGATACAGTTATTAACTTCCTAGCCTCTTGCTAGAGTCACACAGGTGACTAAAATATGCCCTGTCATTGAAGAAAGTAGAATAAAGAGGGAGAGATGCCAGAGCAAACCAACAGTTTAAGAGTGTAACTCATGGTTTAATAAACAGATGTGCAAACTGGCATGAGCATATAAGAAATCACAATAACTCTGCTAAGACAATTCCAGGTTTCAGGGGGATACTGGAAGGGGAGTAGAAGTTTCAACAAGGGAGAAAAAGACAAAAGAGCTAGTTAAGGGTTTGAGAAAAATACCTGGAGGACTGAATGTTCAGAAAATTTGGGGGTCTCCATCAGCAATTCATTATGAAAAGGGAAGAACATTGATGAAATTTAGATATTAACTTTGTAATGTCTTATGAAGAGCTGTGCATATATGCAGGGATTAGGAGTATGGCAGTGAGTTATTGATGGTTTTTGTCTAGAAAAGAGGATTTTTGTTTTTTATGATTTTAGAGAAATACTGTTGGATACAGTGTGAAGAGTAGATCATAGAAGAAAAAAGACCAGGGTAAAAAAGGGAGGTTGTCTCAATCATTCAGACTAGAAACGATGGTGACCTGAACTTTAGCAGTGAGGATAGAGAAGACTGTATTTTTAAGAATATAATCAGGAAATTAATTTGCTGGTCTTACACTATGATTTATTGTCAGGAAGGTGGGAAGAGAGATTTTGAGCTAGAACAATGACACAGAGGAAACCAAAGGAGAAATGGATGAAAGTTCAGTTGCAGCAGAATTGCATTTGAAATTCTACAGGAATGTTTACAGAAAAAAAAGTATATTCTAGGCACTAAAAAATGTGGATGTGGAACTCTGGAGAAGGCTGGGGCCTGGAGTCACTTGTTTTTAGTGTTATTGGTTTATAGGGGTCCAGGGAAGGGAATGGGGTTCCCCAGGGAGAATAGAAAAAGAAAGAGAATTATCAACATGACTTGGCTCAGAAAGCCTGAGTTTGAGTGCTGGGTCCTGCCATTAACTAGCTCCATGGCCTTGGCCGTGTAGTAGTCAATAGATACAGTCAACAATAGTCACCTTCTTGACAAGTGAGTTACTTAAATAAAAGGTGAACGTACTTTGGAGATCCTTAACATATTTTCTATACTTTTTGATTATGATGTACTTTCTGCATCATCTATATGTTAAGATGTTCCCTGCAGGATTTCAGTGAAAAATTGGAAATGGCCTAAATAACTGTAGCCCAGATCACTTCTTTAAAAAACAGTACATCAATTTACACGCAATTACTGTTATGCTGTCAGTAATTTGTGTTGCTACTGAATTGCAAAATCACAGTAATTGTTTACACTTCTCATCAAGTGGGAAAAGGTACAAAGTTTTATATATAGCTTATTCATTACTATCTAAATATCTACCCAGAGAAGAAAAAAGCAGGAAAAAAGATTTCTAAAATCTTAGCAATTGTTGCTTTGGGGAGAGATGATGCTATGGGTGGTGTCTTTCCATTTTAGTGTTACTATAATTATTGGGTAGGAGACTTGAATGTTTCTTTAAAGAATTAATTCACCTGTGATATAAACTAAGAAGTTTATGTTTGGCATATAAAATCTTAATTATATTTAATAGCATATAGAATCTTAACTCTGAAAAAAAATTTAAAATGATTATGCTGGGCCAATTACCTCACATACATCAATTACAGATGGAGAATTGAAAGCCTCAAGAAAGGCTCAAGAAAAGACATCCCTTGAGTCCAGATTTCATGGCAGAGCTAAGCTAGGAGCCCAGGGCTCACTGCAGAACCAAAGCAGGTTAGGTTAGAAACTCTGAAATAAGTCTCACAGCTCAAGAAAATGAGCTGAAACAGCTCAAGAAAATGATACTTCGCTGTCAGAGAGTGTGGTTTTTTTCCTTAATTTTCTGTGTGGACTTGGACCAGTGATGGAACATACTTCTGCTTTTGGTTCTTCGCTTCATTTTTTTTTTTAAGATTTTACTTATTTATTTGACAAACAGAGATCATAAGTAGGCGGAGAGGCAGGCAGAGAGAGAGGGGGGAAGCCGACTCCCTGCTGAGCAGAGAGCCCTGCTGAGCAGAGATGCGGGACTTGATCCCAGGACCATGGGATCGTGACCTGAGCTGAAGGCAGAGGCTTTAAGCCACTGAGCCACCCAGGCACCCTGCTTCATTTTTAAAAGTGGTCATAAGACCACTTATCTTGCTGCAAGTTTAGAAGTCCTGTCTTTAAAGCCCTGAACACAGTGATTATTGTGGCTGTAGTGGTGGCGATGAGGACAAAGAGGAGGAAGAGCGTATCAGTCATGACAGTTACAATGATGAAGAAGGCAGCAAAAATAATGGGGCTGAGGAAGAGGAGGATGAGGATAATGACAGTGATGTCAACAGTGATGATGAGGAGGAGGATGAGGAGGAAGAGGAAGAGCCTTTTCTTTTCCATTTTTAAAGAGGTTCTCAGAGAGGACCCTGCCTTTCTATTGCATCTGTCGATGGCTCTCATGCCCGGCTTGACTGCAAACTTCCAGAGTACAGATTCCTTTCTTCCTAGATACTCCTTTTGTGCTCACTGACAGAAGGATGGGCTGCAGCAACGCACAAGTGCTTGTATGTATCACAGCTGATAAGAAAGCAAGCTGCTTTCTGCTAGAGGCCATGGCACTTTTTCCTGTAGGGGACAGATGGAGAAAACACTGCATTTAATTTAGCTAGCTGCTTCTGATTCCTTTTTCATGGATTTTTTTTTCCTTGAGGGGAAAATGGTTTTCTTTTACATTTCTTTGATGGATTCATTCTGGTGTTCCCTTTAAGGTTTTTAAACTTGGTTTTGGGTACAGTAGAATTGCCCTCCAGATATTTTCAGGAGGTTGACTGACAAGGTTTGGGAACAGCTCTCATTCTATATCTTGACAACAATGGACTCCCTTTTAGCAAATATGGTGGGCAGTGGTCAGAAGATTAATTTTCCATTACGTATGTGAGGTACTCTTGGCAATACGCGTGATATACGTTACTACAGCTTTGATGCCAAGAGTGTGCTGCGGGACTTAAATTATGTGGAGGTGGAGGATATCTGTCTGCATATTCACAGATCCATAAGAAAACAGAAACCATAAAAATTGCACCTATAATTATCACATAATTTATTATTATGACTGTCGCATCAGAGAGATTGGTTTTCAGTAAAGTAAAATTTACTGTAAGAATAATTTGCATCCTCGTGCTGTTCTAACATGGACGTGCCAAAAGCCAAAAGGCACCTAAGTTGCAGAATTTCTACATTAGTACCCATGAGGGAGATGGGTTTACTATAGTATAAAAAGTCTGTGCCTGAGTCCTGTGCTTCTGAGCAGCATTTTTACTACAGTAGCTCTTGGTTTATAGGAGTTAAGTCCCGCTATGAAGTAGAAAACTGAGTAACAGAACACCAATTCTCAAATCTTATGCTCTAAACATTTATAGATGACAATTTAGAGTAGGTCAACTTCAATATCAGATAATCCTCAAGCAAATCGTATTTTTCTCAAACATCTCTTTAACAGAACACAATGACAATTCCCACTTGAAGGTGAACAAAGCTGAGATATTGACTCCAATCTGTTTTGATAATTTATCAAGATTTGTCGTCAATTCTTAGGTCCCATGATCCAGAGTAATTTAAAAATTTGACCCATTATCTCCCAATTCTGCAGGATATTGTCTCTTATTTTAGTCTTTAATTCAGTCAAACAAGTAAGTATTGAGATCTTGCAATGTGCAAATTACTTTGCCTTCTAGGGGAGCTGGAAATTTATAATATTATAGAGAGTCTAATTTACAAACATCATTGTTTTGCATTGAAATCTTATGGTTAAAATAATGTATGTTTGCTGTAAAAAATTCAAGTACTACATTATTATAAAATTAAAAATAGCCATCTCCTTATATCTATTCAATAAATAATCTTTATTGGAATGTTTGTATAATTATCTTGATACTAATGATATAATGGGATACATATTATTTTGCATCTTGCTTTTCTTCTCTTAATAGTAAATGACAAATTGCTTTATATGTCAGTAAACGCAGACAGAATTCTCCTGCCATTTTTAATGGCTGACTAGTGTTTCTTCCCATTATAGTAACTACATGTATTTTTCAAGTCCCTTATTAATAGACTCTTGTCTTTTTTACATTTTCATGCTTCTAGATTTAGTTCCTATATTTGTCCCCTAATTCAGACCAGCATTTCTTCATGATCAGATTATCTTTTTCCTGCTAATCTGACCTCTGACATGTTACTTCCCATCCTACCTGCACTTGGCTGCCAAGATCATCATGTTAGACCTCCAGGATAATAACAGACCTCTACTCAACATCATGTGAAGTGCATACCCCAGTGTAAAATTCAAAGCCATTTCAACTCCGTACAACTTAACTGAGAAGTAAAATCTGATGAAAAATTGAGCAGAGTAAATAAATAGATATGTTCTCCCAAAGAAGACACAAGGTACTAATCACCAATGATCAGGGAACTACAAATAAAAATAAAATTAGGCATTACCTCACAACTGTTAGAATGACTATGATCGAAAAGACAAGATATAACGAGTGGTGGCCAAGGGCATGGAGAAAAGGAACCCTGGTGCATTGTTGGGGGAATATAAATTGGTGTAGCCAGTATAGAAAACAGTATGATAGTCCTTCAATAAAGTAAAAGCACAACTATCATATAATCTAATAATCCCACTTCTGGGTATTTATCCTGAAAAATGAAATCACTATCTCAAAAGGATATCTGTACCTCCATGTTCATTACAGTATTATTTACAATAGTCTCCCTGATCTGAGGACATGGAGAAGCAACATGGGGGGTTAGGGGATAGGAGAAGAATAAATGAAACAAGATGGGATTGGGAGGGAGACAAACCATAAATGACTCTTAATCTCACAAAACAAACTGGGGGTTACTGGGGGAAGGTGGGATTGGGAGAGGGGGAGGGGGTTATGGACATTGGGTAGGGTATGTGCTATCGTGAGTGCTGTGAAGTGTGTAAACCTGGCGATTCACAGACCTGTACCCCTGGGGATAAAAATACATTATATGTTTATAAAAAAAAAAATTGGAAGGGGAGGCGAACCATAAGAGACTATGGACTCTGAAAAACAACCTGAGGGTTTTGAAGGGTCAGGGGTGGGAGGTTAGGGGAACAGGTGGTGGGTAATAGGGAGGGCACGTATTGCATGGAGCACTGGGTGTTGTGCAAAAACAATGAATACTGTTACGCTGAAAAAATAAATAAATTTAAAAAAATAGGGGTAGAACTTGAGGGCATTATGCTAAGTCAAATAAGTCAAACAGAGAATAAAAACAACATACTCTCTCACCCATATGTGGAATCTAAAAAAATGTGAACATAGAGGTAAGAACAACAGATTGGTGGTTACCAGAGGTGGAGTGGGGGTGGGCAAATAGGGCGAAGGTGGTCAAAAGGTACAAACTTCTGGTTATAAGATAAAGAAGCCCCTAAAAAATAATCAGTGCTTTCTGAAATCTGTACATTGAATGTTGCATCCATTTGCCTCATAAGAACACTGTACATTTTGGAGCACTTGGGTGGCTCAGTGGGTTAAGCCTCTGCCTTCGGCTCAGGTCATGATCTCAGGGTCCTGGGATCGATCTCCGCATCGGGCTCTCTGCTCAGCAGGGAGCCTGCTTCTCCCCCTCTCTGTCTGCCTGCCTCTCTGCCTACTTGTGATCTCTCTCTGTCAAATAAATAAATAATTTTTTTTAAAAAAGAACATTGTACCTTTTAATCAAACTAAACCCTATCCCCACATTTAACAATAGTACAGTTTTTCCCCCTCCCATTGTCTTTACTTTGAACATTCTCTTCAGTCTCCGAAATTTAACCTGTCTTTCAAACTACAGTTCAAATTCTAGACCCTTTTGGAACTCTTTCTTTCCCTACCTCATCTTACTGATATACACACACACAGACAAAAACTTAGTCTTTCCCTTTCGGGGTTTATCTAGCAAACTGTTTGGTCCAACGTAGTCTTGGTCTGATACACAGAACATACAAATTAGCAGGAAAGGACAGCCATACTACACAGATCTGTAATGTAATACTCAGAATGAGATATGGGTTTCTCTCATCTCACATCCACTTTGGAAATCCTCCCCCCAAGTCCTTGTGCATGTAATAGATATTATTATGGTGATAATTAAATTTTAGTGAATGATTATTACCTGTACTGGACATCAGATGCACTACTTTAACCATCTTATTTAAGTGTCACAAGAAATACACAAGATAGGTGGTCATTATTCATATTTTACAGATGAGAAAGGAGCTGGGAAGATTCAGCTACTCATCTAAGGCCACATAGCTATTATTTAATAAAGGATTTGAATCCAAGTTGTCAGAATTCCTAAACTTTACATTTCTTTCCTTAAAATTTATAAATTGAGGGGTGCCTGGGTGGCTCAGTGGGTTAAGCTTCTGCCTTAGGCTCACATCATGATCTCAGGGTCCTGGGATTGAGCCCTGCATCGGGCTCTCTGCTCAGCAGGGAGCCTGCTCCCCCCTCTCTCTCTGCCTCTCTGCCTACTTGTGATCTCTGTCAATAAATAAAGTCTTTTTTAAAAAAAGTTGTAAATTGAATAAAACAGTCTTTAGGAGAACTAACCTGGTGGTCTGCAACCCAAAGTCCATGACACAAGAAGATATACAAGAGCTCCATTACGGTCAAACCATGGGAACCATTATCCCTTAGGGACTGATTATTAGCTAATAATGACATGTCATTGCTTAATAGCTAATTAAAAGAATTACATTTTTAAAAGATCAGGTAAATTGCCCACTAATTTAAGTAAAAGGCATTTTGCTTCTCAGGCTCAAGTCAAGACAGCTTGTCTTTTTTTTTTTCCTGCTGCCCCATTCATTCTAGATTCTAAGGAAGCATTGCTCTTCATTGAAAGATATTGACCGCAAATGGATAATTCATCTTTGTTCAAAGCAAATTATGTTTCACGTCCCTCCGGAAAATTTAATCATTAGGACAAATTCTGCCTGTATTTACTCTTTCTGGGGAAACCTTACATTTGTCAAAATGAATGACCATTTTCCATGAAATATGTCCTTTGATATGGATTATAGTAGCTTCCTCATTTATCTCTCTGCCAGCAGTTTCACCATCGGTATTAGTGGTCTATGGCTGCTGTAACAAATTACCACAAACTAAGTGCTTAAAACAACACAAATTTATTTTCCTATGCTCTAGGTTAAAAGTCACACATGGGTCCACAGGGCTAACGTCAAGGTGTCAGAAGGGCGGTTTCCTTTTTGGAAGCTCTCGGGAGAATCCATTTCCTTGCCTTTCCACTGTCTAGAGGCCATGTACTTTACTTTTCTTATGGTTCTCTGACTCCGTCTTAAAATACAGCAACAATAGATTGATTTCTTCCCAAATTTTATCACTCTGACTTCCTCTTCTGTTTACCTGGATGGTCCATGATAATTTTCCCACCTCAAGGTCCTTAACAACATCCTCAAAGTCCCTTTTGCCATGTAAGGTGACATAATCACAGATTCAGGGGATTAGAATGTAGACATCTTTGGTCGGCCATTATTCTGCTTACCATACTATCTCTCGATCTCTATTCTCCAAGCCATTAGCAGAGTAGACTTTCTGCAATATATAAACACTCATGTCCAAGGGCAAATTTTTTTCAGTAGTTTATCCTAGCACACATAACATACAAGAACTTCATAATTTGGCTTTTGTTTACTTGGTCATCCTCACAGTTCACTACTCTTACAGAAATGGTTTTGTTCCATGTGTATTCACTTCTATCACTGTGCTTTTCATAGACTGCCAAGAATCTCTTTCTGTTGAACACCTCAAAATCTCTACCCTATTTTTAATTCTTAGTTCATTTACTTTTCTGTAATTTTTTCTCTGTTTGCAGGGAGTGTTAGTTGATCTTTCTCCATGATCCATCAGAAGTGTTCAGTACGTGTAGTGTCTAGGAGATCAATAACTGGTTTCTACTGTTGTACAGGTGTTAAGAACTACAGATGGCTGGATCAGAGTGGTCTTGGGCAAGCTGTATCCAAAGACCTACAGGGGAGAAGAAGTCTCATGCAGGGTCTAATGGTTAACTGTGACTTCAAGAGGGATCTTTATTGACAATTACAGCATTTGATCGGAACCACATATAGCAAGGTCACCTTGGTTCACCTACTCTTTCTCCCGTCCCAACACTACTGCTTTAGTACCTATCCAAAAGCACTCAACCTCCATGCACAAGACAACTGATTGCAGTGGTGGGTATGGGATTCAGAACAGAAGTCAGGGTATGTTTATATGGTGTCAGAACCCCAAACATATCCCCTTTGCTTTACCTTTCCTGGTGACCTAGATTCTTTCCTCTTTGGATTCTTAAATACTAAGGACATCTGCCTTGGTGCTTTCAGTCTGGGTGTTTCCCTTTCTTAAACTTTCAAAGTAAAAGAAATAGTTAGACTCTATTTTCTGGACAATAGAGTTATTTATCCACTCTCCTATTAACAGATAGTCTCATTGTTTTCCAACAACATTATAGCATTGTGTTCATCACTCATTGCTAAGGCTGGAAGTTATGATTTTGTTTCCCAAGTATCTGGTAACAGTCTGAGTACAGCAAAAAGTAAAGCGCCAGAAAATCAATCTCAATCTCCTTTAGGGCCTCTCACTGCAATAGCACATATTAGTTCATCAACAACTAGTAGACTGTGAGTTCTTTAAGGTAATGTAACCTGTTTTATTTGTTAAGAGTCTTTAGACCCTAACAGGGTAGCTGCAACAAAGAACTGGATCAAGAAAAAAAAAAGAGGTAAAAACATAAATCAACTATTTTGAAATGGATAATTAAGTAATGGACAGAGACCATAATTTTCTTCCTAGATGATTTTTATCACCTCTATTAGAAAGATCTATCCTATGACAGCCTTATATTGCATTGTCTTCCTAAATGAGAAATATCCCCATTTGTTTAATTTCACTATTTACAACAGATTTATATTCTAGCTAACTATAAATTACAGTGGTATCTCAGTCTAATTAGAATAGTAGGAAATATGGAGGAGTTACAATCAAAACGTGTATTAGAAAGAAAATGGCCAAAAATAGCCAAGATAATACTGATGAAGGGTAAGGTGGAATTATTTGTCTTATTTGATAGCAAAACTTATTATAAATGTCTAAGTACCAAGACAGCCTGTTTTTATAGGGATAGTCAGATAGAACACATGTTCATAGAAATGTGACATATTTTAGCATGTCATTATAGATAAACGAGGAAGGGACTATCTGTTCAATAAATGATGTTGGAACAATTGGTGGGAAAATTTGAGTACCTACCCCACAGCACACATAAAATTTATTCCCAGGTGAATTAAAAGCATACATATAAGAGGAAAATAATACAACTTTTATAGAAAACATAAGATAATGTGTGTGAAATTAGAGCAGGGAAGGATTTCTTATTACATACACACACAATTACACACAACTAACAAAAACAGAAAGATCAATACATTATAACTTATTAAGAATTTCTATACATAAGAAATTGAGTGAAGAGCAGCAACAAATTGGGAGCAAAGAATTAGAATTCAGAGTAAATGAAGTGCTCCTGCAAATCCCTAAGGAAAAGACATCTAATCCAATAAAAAATGGCAAATACCTATCAGTTACTCATGGGCATATGAGAGGAAGTGTTTATTTCTCATGAATCTGTGTTCAGCTGGGTAACTCCATACCATGTGTCTCATGCTAGGACGCAAGCTGGGAAGTGATAAACAATGGCTGAACACTTAAGGACAACCCCCAGACATAAGCACATTTCAGAGCATTGTTCACATTATTTTCTCTCATATCCTATTTCACTTATTGGCCAAAATGAGTGAAATGATCGAGACCACAGTAAAGAGGAAGGAAAACCCAACCCTTCCACCAGGAGGCTGTTTACACATAACAAGAATATAAAGGCAGAACTGTATTACAGGAGAGGGAAACACTGAAGCAGAAAATTAGTTGACTACCTATGTGAACAGGACTTTACAGAATAACCTACTTACAAAATCACACACACAAATGATAAGTAAATGTATGTAATCTTGCTCAAACTTGTTAGCATCAGGAATAATGAATTCAAATCAAATCAACAATTTTACATCTAGGAATTTGACTAAAATGAAAAACTAAACACCAAGGGCAGGCAAGGGTGGGGAACAGAATTTCTTTTTTTTTTTTTCTTTTTTTTTTTTTTAAGATTTATTTATTTATTTATTTGACAGAGAGAGTGAGATCACAAGTAGGCGGAGAGGCAAGCAGAGAGAGGGGAGAAGCAGGCTCCCTGCTAAGCAGAGAGCCGGATGTGGGGCTCGATCCCAGGACCCTGAGATCATGACCTGAGCCGAAGGCAGAGGCTTAACCCACTGAGCCACCAGGTGCCCCCAGAATTTCTTATGTACTGCTGGGTAATAACTAAGTTCCTCAATGTTTTGGGAAAACAATTTGGCATTATCTACCAAAATCAAGGGTACACATATTCTACATTCCAATAGTTCTACCTATGGCTGTGTATGCTAGAAAAATTCTTGGCACATACCCTTGGAAATGTATAGAAGAAAGTTTCCAGTCCATGGGTTTCAAGCAGACACATACTCAAATCAAAACAAAAAATACTGGGCAAAAACTCATTGTTCATTGTGCAAGAAAACAAACTATGGCATATTTATACAAAATTCTATCCAGGAAGTGAAATTGGAGAACTACACATATCAGCATGGATAAAACTAATTAATGTAATTCTTAGTAAAAGAAAGTGACAAAAATAATGATTCCATCTAAAGATTTTTAAAAATAGAAAGTATCATTTAGGAATATATGAAGCGAGTTATTTCATATATATGTATTGCATGTAGAGAGTAAATATATAATAAGAGTAAAATATAGTAAGATATCAAATACAGAGAGCAATTCTTAAATTAAGAATAACTCACACATGTATGAATGGAGACAAAAATTGGGGAGAGGCACGTGGTAGATGTTTTGATGATATTCATTTTCATTATTTGGGTAGGGGGCAGATGGACTAATTTTTATTATTATAGTTACTGTATCTTACATGCATGCTACAAATATTCATTGCAAGTAATCTTATAATTTGAAATATATATGTGTATATATACATATATATGTATATATACGTATATGTACATATATATACATATATATGTGTACATATATAGGAAGTGTTTATTTAGGATGTTTCATTTATCCCTTTAAAAGGAAATTTAAAAGTTACTTTTTAAAGAATTCTTTTGAATTTGTTATTATTACTGACTTTTCCATGTAAGAGCAAACAAAAGCCAACTGAAAGATAAACATATATCTACTGTATTAATATAATCAGGGAGTTAGATTCTATTCCTATTAAAAATGATCAAATATACAGGGGCACCTGGGTGACTCAGTTGGTTAAGCATCCAACTCTTGATTTCAGCTCAGGTCATGATCTCAGGGTTGTGAGATCGAGCCCTGCATCGGGCTCCAAGGTGGTCATGGAGCTTGCTTAAGATTCTCTCTGTCTCTGTCACCCTGTCCCCGTCCCTTTACTCCTTCTCTAAAATTAAAAAAAAATACAAATATCTATTTCATTATGTGTTTCAAATGATGTACAGAAATTCTTTAGGAAGTCCCGATTCCTTCCTTGTACCTCATCACACCATCTCCAATTACCCACCTCTTCCTTTTCTTTAATGGTCTTTGAGATTTTAGTTCAAATGTGTCCTTCTGCCTTTTCCCGGCAGATCTATAAGACCCATGGCTAAGTTTCTTCTACTGCATGAACTACATTTTCAGAGGCCTAATGCTCCTTAATGGGCTGCTGGACCAGCCATTTCATAAGAGGGCACCAAGCTCATTAGGGAAGGAGAATTGTTCTTACTGGGGTAGCGACAGCCAGAATTTATAGAGTCTGCTTTGCAGGTCACAGATCCATCATCTCATATACACAGTATCCTCTCTCCCAGGGTTTTATTATCCTCCAGGGCATTTTGCTGATAGTTTCATTCTTTCAAAGTGTATTTGTCACATCAGCTCCTGATGCTGGAGTGCAAGTTTCAAACTCTACAGAATGTGAGATTTTTCTGGAGTCCCCTTTTTATTCTGAGTAATCACCATATATAAAATTTCATGTTTGAAAGAAAACAATTAACTGTATAGTTTTCATGGCTAAGGCAGAAGAAAAAAATCTTCAAACAACTTATATGGATATGCTTATAGACAAATACAGTTGAATCAGAGACCAAAAGGAACACACTTCCGGAAGATTTCTTTCAGCATAGATTTATAATGAAAAAGGTTTAGCAACAAAAGAATGCATCTTATTTTACTATGTTCAAACTTACTTATTTTGAAGACTCACAATCCTATCAACGAGCTTGAAGTTCTTGAATGTCTAAGACTTCATGAAAACACACTGATGAATGTATACATTTTTTTAACTTTATTTATTTGACAGACAGAGATAACAAGTAGTCAGAGAGGCAGGCAGAGAGAGAGAGAGGAGGAAGCAGGCTCCCTGCTGAGCAGAGAACCCAATGTGGGGCTTGATCCTAGGACCCTGGGATCATGACCCGAGCCAAAAGCAGAGGCTTTAACCCACTGAGCCACCCAGGCACCCCTGTACACATTTTTTTTTTCAATGAAAATATCATTATAAATTTCTAAATTGATGTTCTAGGTCAACTTTTTCATTGAACCAACAACTGGATCTTGAAAGTTAGTCTGGAAGGCTAGCAGAAGAATGAAGTAAATCTATACCCTTATAAGAAGGTTCTCACTTATTAGGAATGCTCTTTGTTTCTGAGTGACCAATAAGCACATAATCCACTTTACCATACTTATATTGCTAGTGATGGACAGATCAATTATAGCCAAAGCACCTCCAACAGTTTTTCTTATTATCAGTGAGAGTAACTCCCTTTTCCTAAGCATGTTCTAGTTTTTCTCCTAGGATTCAACCAAGCCATGAAAAAGCTCCATGCTTTTCCACCATAGTCATGAGCTTGTTTGTTACAGTGTGTTTCAAAGTATAGCAGGAGCACTGAACTCTAAAGTGTAGATCATTTGTCAGAGGTCTGGGTTCAAGCCCTGGTTCATATCTCAATCATGAGACTTCAGGCAATTCACCAAACCTCTATGGGCTTCTGTTTTCTCACCTTGGCAAGAAGCTGCATGGATTAAGTTATTTCTGAAGTTCCTTCTACAACTAAACACTTGAGATTATCATCACCATATTCTTAACTAATGGGTCTCAGTTGTCACCAATGGAAACCTCCCCAAGGTTTATACATTCCTCCATACCTGTCCGTTACCTATCCATTAAATAATTATTAAAAATTCATTATAAGCAAAAATGTTACTTTTCAGTAGGGATGCCATAGCTTCACTGAGAAAACAGGATTATCACACATCTACCTTCAAACAAGTATGTGATGTAACTTAGATTTCTCTAGTATGGTTCTATCTTTTCATTCCTGGGTAATTAGTAGTGCTATGAATGCTATTCTATCCATTTGCAAAAACAAACCAAAAAACCCAATACCCTTTCAAAGATGTTATAAGATGATATCTTGCTTTTATGCAGCAAATGGAGCCATGCAATCAACAGAAATTACCTTTTGGACATGGATTTTAGATATCCATCACCATCACTGAAAAGAGGATTTCTAAACATCTTTTATAGCTTCAAATAGTCAGGTGAAGCTCAATATGCCAGGTTGTGAAGTTGAAACCAAGGTTTATATTTCTTTAGTTAAAAATATTGTCACCCTGTCAAACCATTAGAGACTCAGTCTCACAAAACAAACTGAGGGTTGCTGGGGGGAGGGAAGTAGGGAAAGGGTGGTTGGGTGATGGACATTGGGGAGGGTATGTGCTATGGTGAGTGCTGTGAAGTGTGGAAACCTGGTGATTCACAGACCTGTACCCCTGGGTCTAATAATAAGAAGAAAATAAAATAAGAAATATAAGAAAATAAATAAGAAAATAAGAAAATAAATAAGAAAATAAAAAATTAAAAAAATATATTGTCACCCTGTAGGACCGATGATTCAGACCTTTACCCCTGAAGCAAATAGTACATTATACATTAATTAAAAAAACAAATAAATACACAAATGTTTAACAAACAAACAAAAATACTGTCATCCATAGGTCTATTTCTTCCTTCAGAATTTTAAGTATTTTCTCTTTGAAAAAGTGGAGAGTAAATACAAAGAGGGAAAGTCCCAATTATTCTGATTTGCCTCATGAAGTAAGGCTCTCCAGCCCACAGTGAGGATAAGTACTGGGGATTTTGCAGAGGGCAGCCCCCTGATATCCAGACACAACATGACTTAATTTCCTTCTTCTGGTGTGTGGGGGTAACCATGGGTCCAGTCATCACCATAGCAATGTTAGAGAATCTTAGATTTATGGAAATTAGAATATGTAGGCACAGTAGATAATGTGTGTTTTTGATCCTGAGGTAAAGGTAATTGGCTTTAATTATTATAGTAAATGTTCTTTCTACTTCAGGTAATTATAGGTGGACCCTTCCAGATAAAGGATTTATTATAGTATTTAACAAGCTCAGCTAAAGCTATGGTTCAGGGAGCAATTTCATTATATGTCTCTTGTTATTAGGGGATGTATCACCACCTTTAAAAAAAAACTAATGCTGCCATGTTTTGTTTTGTGTAAAATCTGGAGCTGAAAGTTGGCAGTTTTGCTTTTGAGACTGCTTAAGAAGAGAAGCAAAAAGGGTAGGTCAAGTTCCTGAGATTCATGATCGTTGGATCCCATCTCTTAAAGTGCAGAGAGTCTAACCTTTATACAGGAAATCATAATCTGTGGCTGCTCTGGTTTTCATTGGTTTGCTGGCCCACTGGAAGAAAGCAACTTATTGTCAAGCCATTTCTTCCCATTCTCTGTATTATGACACTACTTGCATTTTTACTTTAAAAACACTACAAGAAATACCAAAAATCTTCATAAAATTAACATTCTGATTATAGGACTTAGTGGTTTTCATTTTGAATTGCTGTGAGGCAGATTAATGCAACGTATGAGGTAATTTGGGTGGATAATTAAAGTTGATTTATTTTAGTGTATTTATTTATTTAGTTAAACCTGTCCATCACACCCATATTTTCACAGATATTAGCAAAGGTAACCTTTAAGTAGTATTTAGATCTTTCTTCAAGGGAACTGGTTTAGAATAAGTATTAGGCAAATACAGTATATGGCTTTCCACAGCTATAGCAGAAATAGTGAAGAGAGTTTAACCATGACTCCATTTCCTAAAGCGCCACTACAAGGAAACTTAATGATCACATTGGTCTACCTCATTATTTTGTAATGGGAAATAGTTTGTAATGAGATATTCCAAGCCTAAAATAGATGCTCATATCACAAGCAAGGGGTGGATGATGGAATGCATGGCCAATCAGCCAGAATATCCACAATACACCAAGAGTCATACATGCACAAGAGCAAACAGAAACTTTTACTTGCTGATCTCCAAAAGGACTCCTAACATAACAGATAAATACTTCTGCCTAATAAACATAGAACATATTTTCCTTGTCCCTCTTTTACAATAACAGCATATTCAACAACTTTGGTTAGAACACATGTTTCCCATTATTTAGTATTTTTTTTCTTTCCCCTCATAGAATGTCCTTTTGGTGATAAATTTAACCTGTTCATATGTAATTTAAATAAGGCAATGCTTTCATGAAATTCAATGTATTTGTATTTCAAGGAAATCCTTAAATTCCTCTTATCAAGGAATGCTAGATTTTTCTCCCTAGTCTAAAAATGCAAACTGATGCCTGCTCAAGGCCAGAGAGGACATTGGAAGCTGGTTTCTGTTTCTGGTTCTGAATGTTAGCTGGTCTGGAAACACTTTAATCACATAGTATAATAGAACATGTTTGGGGGAAACTTAACTCCCCAGACTCCTATAAAGTTACAAAGCTAGTCAAGCAAGTTGTTGCAACTCCATGTCCATTGTGTAGAGGAAATCCTCCTGGAGGAGAGGTTATTGTTTTTAATTAGACCTCACAAATTGGGAGAGCTGGAAAATCTGGACTAGCAAGCAGGCTTAATACTGGTGATTATAGACTATTCCGTGCTGTGCACTGTACAATAACTTACAAAATAAGGAAGAGAAAAAAAACAAAACAAAAACAAAAACAGAACACTCACAAATATGAAGACATTTTAGAAACCTGGCCTGACTGGCCCACTACAGGCATAGACTTGAGCCACCCATGACTGCATGAGTAGAGTCTTTCTCTGTAATAGAACTTTTCCTTGTTAGAGTTATGACAAAAGAGACACCCCCCATTTTTGTCTCTCTAAAAGACTTCCGTGGCTCCTCTGGGACCACAAGCTTGGCTGAAGGACAGGAACCAACAATCCCTTGTTGTCCACTCACCACAGGAGGCTTTGTTAGCTCCAAGATCACAAACATGGTTTTCAAACAGTCACTGGATACTTCTTCAAGTTTGAGCTGCCCCCTCTACAAACCACCCCTCTGACTTACTGGGGTAGGAGAGAAAGAAGGGCCATGAAGAAGGGTTCCTCTGTACTCATTGCAAGACACATGAAACAACATTCCTATCTTGGTCTCTGGGCTGTATCACAGGAGGAAGGGACTCATCTAGTCTCTGAATTGACCTTTTTCAGGAGTCAAAGCAAGACTGATCACTCCCCAGCCAGAGCAAGGAAAACAGTGGTGTCAGAAAACGCTCATTCCAGAGTGCTGGTGGACTGAATTAACAACGGTCTGTTCTATCCCATTTCACACCTTCTGAACCATGGAGTGGTCCTGAACCTATTACTGACAAATGTAAACTTTTTAAAAAAGTACTCACTTAAGGGGTGCCTGACTCATGATTTTGGCTCATGCCAGGATCTCAGAGTGGTGAGATTAAGCTCCATGTCAGGCCCTGTGCTCAACTTGGACTGCTTGAGATTCTCTCTCCACCTCTGCCCCCCTCCCAATAAATAAATAAATAAATAAACAAACAAATAAAGTCTTTTTAAAAAATACTCAAACGAACTATTTTATTTCTCCCCATGTAGATTAATTGAGAATGGCTTAAGGCTTATAATCACTTACTATGTTTTAATTATTTGTTTCTAATTTTTTAAATGATTTTTTAAATGGTATTTTTAGGCAATTACTAAGTAAAAACATGGAAGGGTAGGCAGGCTCTCCAGAAGCACATTAACGCTGAGTATAAGAACAGGATGTAGATATCCTACATCATTTGAGCCACCTCTTCTTACTCCCTGTCTTGTTCTCACTTTGATCTCAAAGAAACATATTTTTGGTGTCTGTGTATTCCTATGTTTCAGTGTATCGATATACGAAGTTCAAAGGCTGAACAGTATGTCTCCTGTGAAAGGTATACCTGGGAAGATGTGACTGTCCAAACTGGTTTGGATCATCTCTAAATGTCATGAAATTGAACAATAGATCTTATAGCAGAAAGAGGACTGGCATCCCCATTCTTTAGGTAAGTATGTTTAGCAAAACAATACCCTGCCTGGACTTTTTGGCATCCAGGCTGACATCCCCAGCTAAGACAGATGAGTGATTAGCCTAATTAATTCTGTAGACATATAGAGGATCACCCTGTTAAGCATGGGTCTGCCTGCCCCCCTAAAACAACTATTTTATTTCCTATTGTCTAATTTTGTTGGCCAGGTAGGTTTGGGAGCTGCATTCACTGTGATTGGAGAAGATTATTCTGGAAGATAGAAATCAACATGGGAAAAGAAGTTAGCAGGTCAAGGTTGAGCCACAGAGGAACTCCACTTCTGTTGGGCTTCCTAATGAGTCTTAGTGCCTTCCCCCACCATTTAATCATTTTATCTCTATTCTTTTCTTGGGTCATCTTAAGAGGGGGGAAAAAACTCTGCTAGATCTCAGGTGTGAGTACCATACTTAGAAGATAATTCCCACCACACCAGAGACCCTAAGAGTCCAGGGGCAACAGGTACTGCTCAAGAAACTCTATAAGTCCAACTGATTTGGAACAGGGATCAGCAAACTGCCATCTACAGGCCAAATCCTGTGCACCCCCTGATTCTGTAAATAAAGTTTTACTGGAATACAGCCATGTCTACTTGTTTACATATTGTCAATGTCTGCATTTGTACTACAACAACAGAGTTGAGTGATTGACAGAGACCCTGTGACCTACAAAGCCAAAATATTTACTATCTGGCCCATTTCAGGTAAAATTTGAAGATCTCCTCTGATTTAGGAATTTGTTTCAAGTTTCAAACACAGTGAGTTGTCTAAATACGGGGAAATTCTATTGAGGTGGAATTTGGTGTGGTATAAGAGTTAATGTAGACATTTCAGTGTTTGCTGGAATAAGTTCTTACTAGATTAGATTCAGGAATTTTACAAACCAGTTGTTAAACCATAAGCCATGGCTGGAGCATCGGTATCATGGAGATCAGCAAACTCTACTAACACAGACATCAGGTATGTATGTATCTGTGTATTTCTGGAGAGGTAGTTTACCAACACACCACAGTGCACAAACCTCATGCTTCTTGTGAAGAAAGAGATGGCTAACCATAGGTTTAGACATGAAACAGCATGAAAAAAATCTATCATGCACCTTCCTTCCTTCATGTATTGGCCATGTCTGTTCCTCATTCCATTCAGAGACTGGAAGATTAACATTGCCATAAACAGTATCGCACTAATATAATGTCCAGAAAAATCATGCGGTCTTTTTACCAGAAACCATGACTGACAGCACCTATATGTCTTATAAAGGATTCTATATATTTACTATTTCTCAGGGTCAGATGTATGAGGAAGAATGTATGTATGAGGAATGTATGTATGAGGAAGAAGGGAGGGACATTTTGCAGAAGACATTCTACCTGACTGATTTTCCTTCTACCTTCTTGACTGTATAATTTTGTCTAAAGAGGAGATCCTTAAATTTTAATGATCACTAAAAGCATCCACTGTGTTTGTTAAAATTTTTATTTCCAGGCTTATTCTGCACAAAGTTTCATTTAGTGGATTTGGGCAGGGCTCAGGAACTGACCTTTTTAAAAAGTACGTCAAGAAATTTGGTCTCAGTAATCCACAAAGGGAACCCTAAAATCCTTTAATCAATTCTGAAATTTTTAAAATAACCACAGACTCTCAATATATGAAAAACCTAATATGGTGTATTAAAGACTCTTTCAGTTTATTCCCTCCTCTTTCTGCTCAGAACTATGCTGTAGAACTGAAGAACCTTGGAAGTCTCCTCTTCCAGAGACTATTTTTCCCCTCTGACGATGCAGTGTGTTCTCCTCATAAATCCTGGCCTAGACTCTGCCACTGCTTCATGTTTGTGAACATCAGGGAATAAGACTTTTCCAAGTCAATATACACCAATACATATATTCGTGTGTGTTCTTAGAGAAAATGTTCACCTCTCCTTCCTTATAGTAATTGATGCTGGGGTGCAACACCCAGATCCCACACCGTCTGGATAAAGACCCCTATATTCCATCAACTGAGAACAGCTGTTGCTGGCTCACAGCTGAATCTAAGTGACTGGGCTGGTCTAGAGGACTTTCCCAGGGTTCTGTTCATCCCTTGTGGTCTCTACATTCATTAATAAGGGAGTACTAAGGCATCCTTTAGCTTCAACTCAAGACAACTCTGAAAGACAATCTTAACTCTAGGATTTCTGGTGGGATTAGTCAAGACCTTTGTTGTGACTGCATTGTGCAACTTCTCCCTTTGCCCATTCTGCTTCTCTGACCCCCAATACCCCAAGGTGCTATTGCTGAAAGCACTGTTCAATAAACTATATGCATGCAAATTTCTATCTCACAGACTGTTTTCCCTGGGAATTAGGTCTAAGATATTATTCTATAGCCTGGTTCTTAAGGACCAATTCTAGCCCTATCTTGAGTTGAATGGCTGGATTTTGGAATCAGCTATTTCCTAAGATTTCCCTTACCCATTTGCAAAATATCCCAGAGGGGGTACCTGGCTGGCTTAGTCAGTAGAGCATGTGATCCTAATCAAGGGTCATGAGTCCAAGTTCCATATTGGTCATGGATCCTACGTTTAAAAAAATAAATAAAAAATAAAAATATATATCCTGGATGGAAGAGGGTAGAAAAGGAAAAAAACGTAAAAGGAAAGTTTCATCCCAGGCCTAAATCATAAATTCATTTGTTGCTAAAAATTTTTATTAAAATATTACTCTTTATAAAATATTGCATTTGTTCCTTTTGAGAATACAGTCGATCCCGCAGAACTAATGGTAAAAAAGCATAAGCTTTTTTACTGCTGTAACAGAAAACAAAAACCCATTTAAAAAGACCTCCCAGAAGAAAAAAAACAAAAAACAAAAAAGACAAACAACTCCCAGAAACCAAAGTTCAAGATCCCCACTGCCCTAGATACAGAATTTTCTCCCAATCAGAATTCCAATCTACAAAGACCCCAGTGAATTAATCCACACAGATGGAACTGAATATTCTTCTAAAATGCTATATTTATATTTTTTTAACTCAAACTAGAAGGGGTCTCCTAGATCAGCTAATCAATAATGGTCCTTCTTGTGTGACTTGATTTGGAAACCATATTAAGAGCATATTTGTCTTGTTCCATAGGGAATTGGAGATCAAATAGGTATTATAAGTTAGCAAAACCTTTAACCCTGTCATAAGATTTGCTACTGTATGGAAACTCCACAGGGCTTCTTCCACAGGAAGACAGAATCACAGAATGCTAGGGCAGGAGAAAGCTCTTAGATATATATTTCTTAATCTTTGTATATGCAGTATTCATAGTTTAAGTTTGGATTCAAATTGGCCAGGATTCAGATTTGCCATTTATTCCAAGTAATTTTGGAAGAATTGTAACCTTCGCTGAACCGCAAATGCTTCACCTGTATCATGGACATAATAATATATCACTAAAAATCTTAGTAAGTAGAGGTTAGTAAAGCACATTGTGTAAAACAGGTAGTTAATTCATAGGCTTACCCCCTTCCCTTCTCTCCAACATTACGTATGTGAAAAGATCAACAGGATGAACCGGGTTGAGAAACTCCTATCAAGTCGTGAAGCTAATTAGTAGTGAAAATACAAGAAGAATCATGTTTTCTGGTCCTGAGATGGAATGCTCTTTAACATGATGCTTCTCTAGACCAAATTTTCAGCAAACCTTCCCTTTCAGCATGTCAAAGCCAAATGCAGTTCATTATACATGTGTCTGCAGAAACCTTCGGGAAGAAAAATCTTCACCTATGACATCCAAGTAAAGGACAAGTTCTTTAGAAGCTTTTTATTATTTTAAATAAAAGTAAATCCAGAGGGACCTAATTCTCCTTATCCCACACCTTCATATTTTTTCTTACTGCTCCTCATTAATATGAATATGATAGGGACAAATCTATATATGTGCACTTGTTCTAGATCAGATACCTTTCCCTTCATTTGCAAATTTCAGACTAGCAACTACATGTGTGACACCTGGTTTTTCTTTCCAGCGATACTGTTTCTGAGGTGCCAATCTCAGGCACAAAGGAAGGCTGCAAAGATCCACATGGAACAAGGATAACCAGGGTTAACAGCGACTCAGAGCATCAATCACTTTTATTGCCCCCGAGGCAGTGTTTCCATTATTTATGCTGCTGGGTGATCTGCTGTATTTATGATACAGCTAGTTGTCATGGCTTTAAAAATATGATGGATTCCTAAATTAATCCCGTATTCCTTGTCTTGTGCTTGAAGCATGGGCAGTCATAAGGAGTACAGAGGTATCTGTAATCACAAAGTTAAATGCCCATGGGTCATGATGAAGGACTGACCATTACATCCAGAATAAGTTTGTGTCCATAATACTGAAGCTCCCCACCTATGCTTACAGATTGAGTGCTAAAATTTATTCTATCAATATTTAACAGTGTAATGAGCTTTCCTAGTTCTCTGGGGGAATGAAAACATGAATAAGACAGAGATTTGACTCTTGATGTATTTTGAGTCCAGTTACAATTAACAACTGAAAGCACAGGATCTGTCTTAGAAGTAAAAATAAAGCATTGGGAATTTTGTAAAAGTGAGAAACCACTTGCTGCTGTGACTAGGGGTGGTGATAAAGAGGACAGCATTTAGGGAGACATGAAGAATGGAAAAAGTGTTGACAAGATGGCAAACAATTCATGTTTACAGAATGACATGGACAAAAGGATCAAAATCAGACCTAACAATTGAATGGTACACAGGGAGCAATTAAGTTGAAAAGTAGGTAGGAACCAGATCCTTCAAGGTCAAGAGAAGTTTTGACTTAATTCTAGAAGCAATGACAAGCCTCGGTGAGGTTTTCTTGGAAGGAAAAACTCCCTGGAGCTTAGGAAAACAAATTTGCCCACAGAGTTAGTATGAATTGGAGTAAGAGTGGGGGGAAGGGATGTAAATCAGGATGCCGATTTGCAGGCACACAGGTTCTAAGAAAAGACATGGTAGGAATTGGACGGAAATATTTTAAGTCATGTTAAAAAGAAATTCTAAGGAGAAGAATAGAGTGAATGGAGACTAACGCTGCTGTTGAAATGTAACCCTGTACCAAAAATCCTTAACGAAGTATACAATGACCTACATGATGAGCCTTTTATGGATTAATAAAGCCCTGTTCTAGGATTTTTCCCACCTGCCCACTACATGCCAGACACACAGGCTTTCTTGAAGGCCCCCAAATGGAGCAAGCGCATTCTAGCATTAGGGCTCTGCACTAGGGAAGAACTTATTCCCCTAAATTGTTGCATGGTTCATTCCCTTGCTTTTTCTGAATCTTTGTTCAAAGGCGAAGCCCTGACACCTTTACTTAAAACTGCAACCACCTTGTGGCCACCCACCTCATAGCACTCCCCTTGTTGTCTATAGCACTTATTTTCATACATAGAAAAAATATGATGTACCCTATTTGACATACCATTTATTGTCTTTTTCTACCATTTTGTATATAAACTCCTCATAGATAGAAGTCTGTCCAGTTCACTTACTGATGTGTGCCCAGTGTTTAGAAGAGTACTGGAGATAAAGTAGGTAGGTAGGATGTGTTTGTTGAATGAATAACTAGTACAACTTACTTACAACATATCCCTGTTGGTCATTTTTGGATCCCGTGGACCTTCATGATGTTCTACTAGTCTATGTTTGCATTTCTTTTTTTTTTTTTTAAAGATTTATTTATTTGACAGAGAGAAATCACAAGAGAGGCAGGCAGAGAGAGAGGAAGGGAAGCAGGCTCTCCGCTGAGCAGAGAGCCCGATGTGGGACTCGATCCCAGGACCCCGAGATCATGACCTGAGCTGAAGGCAGCGGCTTAACCCACTGAGCCAGCCAGGCGCCCTATGTTTGCATTTCTGCACTGGGCGTGTGTCGCCACCATGCCTGCCTCACTCACATCAGTTCCAAGTTAAACTTCTTGGATTCCCAACTGAGTGTCCTCTTTCAGTGAATGGAGACTCTGAGGACATTTTATTTTCAAGGACCTATTTTCCTGTAGCCTTGGGAACCTTCCTCCTTCCTTCATGCCTTGTAGGCTATTAAGAAAACCCCTGTGTTGCCTCATTATTCAAGTCTTACATTATATTTAGGATACTTAGAAATTTTAATGAGGAAATCTCTTTGAATTTAGTCCATGGTAATTAATAGCTGTGATTAGAAATTGTTTTCCATTTTCATCGTATGTTCTTTAAATCAAGCCGATCATATTGGCAGACTTTTGGCAGGAACAAAGGAAGTGATATTTAGTGTGATTTGCAGCTACCTCAAGTAATTCCCATCTTTTCTCTAGTGTCTTCACCAGAGTGGAAGCACCATTTAACTTGTCATCCCAGAACCTACTCAGTGCCAACACATCAATACTCTGGCCCAGTCAGAATTATGGTCGTTTCTGTGTGCACAGACAGGGGAGTAAAAAGATGAGAAATTTTGAGGAATACCTGCTAAATTTTTCTATGTGGTCTTTCATTGATATCCTGCCATGTGTTTTCTCTTGGCATGTACTAAGCCAGAGGACCATGCTCTTACTTGGGACTTAACATCAGTATTTATATAAACCTATGAGAAAAGTCAGACATCTTGGGATTGTAAGCAAGTATTTGATGGGCTAAACTTCCTTTCATATAATCTGCGTGGAAATTCAACGAAGCCCAAAAGTTGATAATTGATGAACAAGTAAATCCCGAGTATTCATCATGTCTCTAACAAAGTACTAAGGAATGTGGAGTAATAAAACATGCCCCTTCACTGATACTGCTAGGCAAGCAAAATGTGACAATTAACAAGGGAACAAAAAGTAAAAAATCATAGCAATTAGCCAAATTATAGCTTTTTTTTTCAAACCTCATGGAAAATACAAGTTCTGGGTTTTTGAAAATTCAGAATAATTACTGTGTTATAAAAATAATACATATGAACTATATTTAGAGAAACAGTTAAAATGAAGAAAATTAAAATATTTAAAAGTGAAAATAAAAATGCTATTATAACATCTCTTAGAAATATTCTGTTCAACATTTTCATGGCTATCATTTCAGTATATTGTATCTCATGCTCTTTATTTTTCCATGCTTGTTGAATGCTTTTGAGTCAACAACTATAAAGTTTAAAATAGTCATTAAAAATCTAAGATGAAGAAGATTTGGCACATTCCCATGCTGACACTCTTTGAAGGTCAATTAATGACTACAAGAAGCTTTCTTGGGAAATTTTAGAGGTGAAAAGAGTTAATGACTACACAGTTGATGATAACAATATTCTTGGAATCTGAGAATTTGTGAGGAGATTTTCACTCATGAGAAATACCTACAGTTACGTACATCGGGTACATGTGTCTGGTCCTGTGATCAGAAATAGATGGTAGCACTTGGTACAAGCCAGATTTATGGTATAGACCTTTAGGTTCAGACTGGCGGTGCCAGATATATGCCTGAAAGTTTGTTAGAAATACAGAACTCTGCTTCTTCAGATTCACTATAGAAGAGACTGCTTTCCCCCACAAAACTTTCCCCACAAAAAAGATTCCTCCTAACAAAGTTTGAAAATACTTTCAAACATATGCCAGGATGGTCCATTGGAGAGAGTGCCCAATGAAGCCAAGGAGGTTAGAGAAGCTTAGAAGACCCTCTAAATGTATCAAGAAATTTCAACATGAGTTGTAAAGAAAACAAACAAATAATACCAAACTCCAACAGAATCAAAATAGGATCTTGAAATGTACATATACACTTGGTAAACAATCATGAAGATGAGTAATGGTAAGAGACCAATGATTTAAATACAAGTTATAAAGGACAAACTAGAAATTGAGGACAGTTTATCCATAAGTGCATTTTCCCTTTCCATTTGGAGGAAAGGTAACCTAAAAAATACTCTAAAGATGTATCTGAAAATTGCCAAAGATCATCCTTTGAGAAAGAGTAGCTTCTGGCATGGTTAAAGAAGAACGTTTTTGTCCCACTTTAAAAAAAATTATTAATTCTTTAATTATGTGCCAAATAAGTACTTTAATTTACATCAAAGACAGTCAAAATATACAAAGCCAGGCTAAAGAAATAAGGCTAATAGGACCACTGAATATAACACTTAGGATCTATTGGTATGCAGGCAGGAAACACTGAAACTAGTTATTTTCTGTTTTAAATTTACATTATTTTTCCTATTGCATAACATATAGAATTGTAAAATTTTACAGTTGTATTGTCTACAATAATGAACTGAGAAATACATACTGAAAAGTATTTTTATTGATGTGTTTCCTATCTCAAAATTATACGTTTACTGATTTTAGTTTACTATTTTGATCTCTTTTCCCCAAAAGTTTGCCAACAGTTTGCTACTTGATTAAGTTTATGAAATAGTAATGTAATGATTTATTTTTTCCCCTTTTTTATTTAGGAGCAATGCTGTGTCTCCAAGTATGAGCAATTTCTTTTTTAAGAGATTCTTCCAGGGATTGTCATTGATAAATTATATCAATAAGCCTTGTTTTTAACCTTATCCAATCTCCTATGTAAGAACTAAAAATTACCATATAACTAGGTAGAACAGAGCAGCAACAGAGAAAAAGTACTTCATAATGACTATATACACATACAGCTTTAAACCTAGTTGTCTCTAAATAAATGTTGGTTAATTGGATGATAACTACTAATTCCCAGGCCCAATGTAGAATTTAAATCTGATTTTCCTCAAAGCATGTTCCTTAGCTTTCCTCAACCAGATTCTCCCAGTGTTTTGTGAAACACTATGTGGGCACAAGACCACTCCCACTTGTTCAGAACAGGGGTGCGATGTAGCCATCTGTATTTCTCCGAAAGTGCCTCAATGCTTCCAATGCATTTTAAAGTTTGAAAACCCATAATTTCAGGGTGTCTGGGTGGCTCAGTCAGTTAAGGGTCTGCCTTTGGCTCAGGTCACCATCCTGGGGTCCCAAGATTAAATCCCACATCCCTTCCCTGCTCAGTGGGGAGCCTGCTTTTCCCTCTGCCTCTGACCCTCCACCCCCCCCCCCCCACTGCTCTGCATGGACACGCTCTCTCACGAACTCTCAAAAAAATCTTGAAAACCACTGATTTCAAGATCTTTACCTTGATATAGAAATGGTTTCCTTTCAGGACCAAAAGAATACCACAAAATGTTTGCAATTTTTATCCCCTGAACTTCCATACATTGCTAATGAAGTTATTCTGGAAGGATAGAGCATACTCTACTGATTATTGACATCTTGTTTTGGTAGTTAGCCAGTTATCAAGATTTATTGTACAGTAGGGTAAATATTGACCTCAGCTTTGGCCTATCATTTACCCATTAACTGTGTTCATCTTTTCTGCCTCAGCAGTAGACATCGGATGGGTCCCTAACTGTGGCCACACCGATTTAACCATTTACCTGAAATATGTTTGAGGAACTGAAAGCAATACCGCTGATGAGGAGAAGAGTAGAAAAATTGATTTATATGGCAAGATAAATGGTCAACATTAAAAAAAAAATCAAATGCTTTTAAAATGCAAAATACTTGCATTTTATTTTAAAAAAGCGCTTCAATCATAAAACTCAGATGACTAAACAAAAACAAAGAGAAAAAAATACAAGAAAAATCTGAATATAGAAAGTTTATCTTTATGATTGGAAGTATACCAATATTTACAACAGAGGTCAGTGAATCTTTATAGAATGAACAAACCCATTTTCAAAGGAAATGTTGTATTTACTGATTTGAACAGATAATACTGAGATGTAATCTTATAAGGGGAAAAGTAAAATAAAGAAAAATGATGTCAATGTCAATGTCATTGATGTCAATGTCAATGTTGGACCCTGTGGGCTTCTGGCAGAGTCTCCCTGGGAACAGGAAGAAAAGGATTCTTCATTTCAAGTGAATTTGAATAGAATACTAAGAAGCTTACTGCAAGGACGAAGATGATAGAGCCCCTGGCAGGTGGGGCAGGGCAAGGAGAATGGAAGGTGGAGATGGGAGTTAGATAATATGATGTCCCCAGCTCTGCCTTGTACATCCTCAGACTTTTTTTCAAGCAAAACCATCCTTTCTAAAGAGACAGAGGCTTCAGACCGTTGGTTTTTGTTTTGAGGGGTTTGGGATGTTTTTTGGCGAGGGTACTGGTTTTGAGTTTTCTCCAACATTGATCCACGGTAGCTCTTCTACATTAAACATCAGCCAAGCAGCCTCGATCATCTATAAACCTCCTTTTGAAAAAACGTGCTTCTGAAACCTAGGGAAAGCACATTGAATACCCTTCCCGGATGACATTTCTCTCTGCTTTCTGCAGAAAGATCCCAGCCTGCATGTGTGGCAGCATCATTTGTCCTAATGGTTCTTGAGAGGCATTTGGGAAACCTGATTTCATCTCTGGGTAGAGCTGCCACAGAAGGAAGTGACCTACGCGTGACATGTCAGACAGTCCCTGTACTTGAGAAAAGATGAGAGCTGCCTTGTCCCCTGGAAGTTTCCCCAGAGGTATAGGGCTAACTTCTTTGTGAGCGGCTCCTAATCGTCAGTTTTTAGGAGGTGTATTCTGCTGTCAAGCCCCGGTGCTGCCTCATTTACACAGATAAGGAGTTCTAATAAGATACTTTAGAAAGTCACTTATGCCATAAGGTATTCACATTATCTCCAGACATTTCTATTTGGCTAATAGGAAATGAAAGTGTGGATTAATGCCTCTCGCATGCCATTAAAAACTGAGAGGGAGAAGCCTCATTTTGGCCACCAGGGGCCTTCTTCTCATGTCTGTTCTCTGTTGCCTCAGCTCATCGCTTTCAGTGCTTTCAAAAGCTAAGGATGAATTTTTACTTCATAGAGAATGACTTTAAGCCAGAAAGTCCATGTGGCCTCCAAACTTTGGATTACTGCCATGGCACATTGCATTTCACCTTTGATTTAAAGATCGAGAACATGTGGCTTCCTAAAAATGAAAAACTCTTTTGCTCAATTCCCAAAAGGCTAATGCAAGCAGCTGTTAAAGGAGAAATAAAAAGACAGACACTGGAATTCCAAATAAGCCAGATGTCATACAATTGGGTCACCGATCACCTCTCCGTAACCCTGAGGAGTCAGAGTAGCAAATAGGTCTCCTTCTCCCTTTATCTGACTCCTGATCAAATACGCAATTGCTGGGTAAGGCCTCAAGTATAAATCCCACAGGATAGGAGATTGGTGAAATTAGTAATAAAATATAGTAAGGCAACAATGAGTGATTAAGAACCAGGCATGGTGCCAGGTGTATTATATGTAGAACTTCATCAAATCCTACCAAACTTGGGAGGTGAGAACTAGTATGTTACCCCATGTTAATGATAAGGAAAATTACATTGCCAACTTCAGTGAAAGAAGTGTTAGTAGAGAAACACGTAATCTGAGTCTTTAGCCTACAGCCTTAGCTGCACTTAAAAAAAAAAAAAGTGATCAGCAATTAATTTTCTAAAGGGAATCTTTGCATTGGACAAATGCTTCCATATTTGCCTAAATAAAGGATTTCAAACAATATCAAGATAATTACATTGATATTGAAACCTCTGCAGTTCTAACAAGCCCTTTCTGTCAGCAGATGGTGGTGACTCTGAAAAAAGAGCTCCGCTCAGCAAAGGTCAAACCACCTCAAGATGAAGGCTGAAAAGTCTATTCAAGGACATTCAAATGCCCCTCCAAGGCCAGAATTCATGTACAGTAGGAATGATGTCACTCAGAAAGAGGCAAGTGGCAGCGCTATTATCGGGGTGCAGTTACACTGCTTTCTTATAGGAGGCCCTGCTTTTCCTTTCTCTTAACATTCAAGTCATAACCTACATTTTCTTTTCTTTGAGACAGCGTTTTCGTGGGTGGATTCAAGGCAAGCTTCACCATGTGAAAACTCACCCTTCCCTTTCTAGCTCCTAAATTAATGCCTACTCACTCCTCAGAGCCCTGTTTCATGTTCTCCAAAGGATTGGAGATTTGTAGGCCGTCTGCCACCAGGGGAATGTAGCTCCCACCAAGGTCCACGCTCTGCCTTTTCCCCATCCTGGAGCCCCTGAGACTGACCACAGCCAGCCATTTCAGCAAGGAAAATGGTCCCTGACTTCTCCGTTAAAGAGAAAGTCTTAGATTGTGAGGAGAAGCAGGCCATAAAGCCACTAGCTTAACTAAACCGTTACAGTTTTTAGAGGTTTTTAAATACAGGCAATTTGAAGATACTGTTGAGCCTGAGCAAGCCTTATCCTAGGTTTCCCTTGGTCTACTCAGAACCAGACTGTGGTGGAAAATAGCTGGAGGAACCTCCTGGAAGGACGGAGCCAGTTCCTCATGGTCACTGTGGTCTCCACAATGGATTTATGAGGTGGCTTCTTCTCTTGGCTTACCCCAAAGTGGGGGGCTTGACCCTATAATGCCAGCTACAGAGTTCAACCCCAAAGACAGTGCTGGGATATTCGACGTATCCCCCCATGTTCTCAGGAAGGATATCCTACATGTTTTCCTATAGAGAAGCCTACAGAACATGCCTGGGGAAAAGCATTATCTCTAGAAAAATAATTCTCCACTCCAGCCTTGAGGTGAGAGAGCGTTAAGATCACAGTTTAATGTTCTTTAAGTTGGACTGCAGAGGAGGAGGTCAATGTGAATCTCTCTTCAGGGGCAAGTGCACATTTGGAGAAAGTGCAAGAAGTGCATCACTTTTGCTGTGACCCTCTCTCAGCACTTCCAGGATTAGGCGATTTTACCAGTTGACAGCAGTTTATTCCAACAGGGTAGAATATTTCTTATTTTGTAGGACGTTCAATGCATTCATTCGTATCTCTGATTAACTTTAATCCCCACTGTCTCCAGTATACGCAGAGATGTTAAAACTTTGCTGTGCTCACATGGGCAGCACATGCACTAAGACTGGAAGGATACAGGGAAGAGTAGCGTGGCCCCTGCATGAGGAGGACACATAAATTCCTGAAGCCATCAGGCATGAGCCCTGAAACTATGAAACTCTCAAAACATAGGCGGTAACTCCTGGACATTGACCTTAGCGATGATTCTTTGGATTTCGTACCACAAGCAAAATCCACAGAAGCGCAACAAAACATGCGGGACTAAGTCAAACTGAAAAGTTCCTTCACAGCAAAGGAAACCGACACAATCAAAAGGCAACCTACCAAATGGTTGCATCTGAGAAGGGGCTAATATTCAAAATCTATGAAGAACTCATACAGCTCAACAGACCTAAAAACAGGCTGGTTAAAAAATGGGCAGAGGGGAGCGCCTGGGTGGCTCAATGGGTTAAAGCCTCTGCCTTCGGCTCAGGTCATGATCCGAGGGTCCTGAGATCGAGCCCCGCATCGGGCTCTCTGCTCAGCGTGGAGCCTGCTTCCTCCTCTCTCTCTGCCTGCCTCTCTGCCTACTTGTGGTCTCTCTCTGTCAAATAAATAAATAAAATCTTTAAAAAAAAAAATGGGCAGAGGATCTGAATAGACTTTTTCTAAGAACGAGCTACAACATCACTAATTATCAGGGAAATGCAAATCTAAACCTCCAGATACCACCTCACCTTCGTTAGAAAGGCCGTCAACGGGACAAGAAGTGTTGGTGAGGAGGTGGAGAACAGAAAAATCTAGTGCATTGTTACAGGAAAGTACACTGGTGTAGCCATTACGGAAAACAGTATGGAGTTTCCTCAAAAAAATAAAATTAGAACTAACCTATGATCCAGCAATTCCCCTTTCTGGATATTTACCTAAAAAAGAAAACAAGGGACGCCTGGGTGGCTCAGTTGTTTATGCTGCTGCCTTTGGCTCAGGTCGTGATCCCAGGGTCCTGGGATTGAGTCTGTATCAGGCTCCTTGCTGGGCAAGGAGCCTGCTTCTCTCGCTGCTGCTGCCGTTGCCTCTGCCTGCCTCTCTCCCTAGCAAATAAATAAAATCTTTAAAAAAGATAAAATAAAATAAAAAAAGAAAACACTAATTGGAAAGGATATGTACACCCATGTTCACTGCATTATTATTACAATAGCCAAGTTACAGAAACAACCTCCGTGTCCACAGATGAAGAATGTTTACATGTACATGCATGTGCACACAAACTCACATATATGCACACATATATTATGGAATGTTATTCTGCCACAAAAAAGATCGTGCCATTTGCAACAACATGGGTGGATCTTGAGGGCATTGTGCTAAATGCAGTATGTCAGACAGGAAAAAAAAAAAAATCCCTTAGGATCTCATATGTGAAATCTTAAAAACCAAAAAACAAAAAATCCTCAGAGAACAGATGGGTGGTTGCCAGATGCAGGGGGTGGAAATGTGAAAGAAATGGGCAAAAGTGGACAAAGGCTACAAACTTCCAGTTTTAAAGTAAAACATGAGGATATAGTGTATAGTAGGGTGAATATAGCTAATAGTACTGTGTTGTGTATTTATAAGTTACTAAGAGAATGGATCTTAAAAGTTCTCATCACAAGAAAAAAAGCAACTATGGAGGGTAAGGGATGTCATCATGACTTGTGATGATCATTTCATAATATATGCAAATATTGAATTATTATGTTATATACCTCAAGCTAATATAAAAAAAATTAGATAATTTTGCTGGGTACATGCTTCTAATAAAAGAGTCCCAATCCCATACCATCCTTTGAGCTGGGGGCAACCCTGTGGCCTCTCTTTTAAACTAGTTCAACCTGAGAGACAGAATCCAGGAATCAGCAGGTTTCCTCCTGTTGTAGTAATTGTTTGTATTAACTCAGAATTTCCCTAGTGGTGAAACAGTTTGTGTTTTTAGATAATCCTAATAATCCATTGAAATTGGCATTAAATCATATGCCTAAAGTATCAGTTAAGAAAATCTCAGAAGAAAGTAGGTATTTTTAGGTCAAATTATACACACATATACACACATATGTATATACATATTCTCTCTGTGTATATATAAACACACACACATACATATACACATATACATATATATACACATATGTATATATGAGACAGAAAGAGAAATTTTTTTAAAAGATTTTATTTATTTGACAGTGATCACAAGTAGGCAGTAGGCAGGCAGAGAGAGAGGGGAAAGCAGGCTCCCCGCCGAGCAGAGAGCCCGATGCGAGGCTCGATCCCAGGACCCTGAGATCATGACCCAAGCCAAAGACAGAGGCTTAACCCACTGAGCCACCCAGGCGCCCCCAGAAAGAGAAATTTTAAAGGTTTTATTTATTCAATTTTATTTACTCATTTGACAGAGAGAGACACAGGGAAAGAGGGAACACAAGCAGGGGAAGTGCGAGAGGGAGAAGCAGGCTTCCTACTCAGCAGGGAGCCCGATGCCAGGACCACAGGATCATGACCTGAGCTGAGGGCAGACACCCAACGACTGAGCCACCCAGGTACCCCAGAAAGAGAAATTCTTAAAAGATTAGAAGCTAAATTTTGTACTTCCTAATCTAAAGCTAGATTAACTTCAACTTCACTTTTACTTGTGTTCACATATAGGATTATGGTCTGTTTTTCCAAATGGTAGCCTCCCAGAAAAAGTTTCTATAAACCCAAAATGTGTCCATCTGCCCTCCTTCTTTCCTACTAAAAGGTTAACTCAGTTGAATCCTATTTTGCGTAAACTTGGTCGAATGAAAACTCAGATTTGTTAAAATAAAACATATAACATGATATGCATTTGAGATGGACCCTCTGGAAATCTTTAGAGAACATGTTCCCTTAACCAGCTTAAATGCTTGGAATAAAAGAAAACTAAAATGCCTGCGGTTTTCCAAGTAAACACGCTGCATGACAGGAGCAGAACATGCCAGTGCCATGTGGTGTGTTTGCAGCAGAGAAAGGGTGCCACGTGGAAACATTTATGTAGTTTAGGAAGTTGCATTCCAAAGGCCCTTTCCCGGAAATATGTTTGCACAGAAAAGGTAACTTTTTGTTTGAGCATCTTAAAATTATGCTAGTTTATGCCTACTTCATTTTAATGATTTCAAGACATTGGAGAGAGAGAGAAAGAGAGAGAGAACAAGTGGAGTATGATGGACCAGAGGGAGAGAGAAGCAGCTCCCTGCTGAGCTGGGGACTAGCTCCCCCACCCCCCACCGCGACTCAGAGCTCCATCCCAGGACCCTGACATCATTACTTGAGGAGAAACCAGGAGTCAGACGCTTAACCAACTAAGCCACCCAGGTGCCCCAAGATACGTATTTTTGATGTGCACCTCACACACGGTAGGACTTGATAAATCCATGTTGTGAATCACCCTTGATAAGAGGGACACTGAGGAGCAAAATCTATGGGACAGAATGTACGGAAGAAAATAGTAGTGGAGATGGTCAAATCGAAAACGATACGGTAACTCTCCGACGCTCTGTCTCTCCTTTGCCAGCCCCTGATTTCACCAACTCACATTTTGAGTCCTCTGAATTTCCTCAGTTCCTTGGGCTGCCATGGAGAACATCCTGTATTTCCAAATGCGCCCACCCGGCTAGGCTAGTCAACCACCTCTAAAGTTGAGAGCCCTTGTTTGAAACGCGCTCACCAACTCCTGCGGCTCCCGAGCCAGAGGTCAGTGAGCGCTGCACGGCGCTAGAAATCTTAACTCCATGGCTTACGGCCAAAGGCCATTGGTTCAATTACCCAGTACAGAGGTTCTCAGACAGTATGAGAATCACCTGAAGGGCTTGTCACAACACAGCACCCTAGATTTCCACCCCCAAAGTTTCTGATTAGGAGGTCTAGACTAGAACCCGAGAATTTCATTTCTAACAAATTCCCAGTGCTGCTGAGGCGGCTAGCGGAAGGCATGGGGATGACACTTTGGAGGAGCTCTGGTCTAGTGGGCCCAATACCTTTCAGATGACTAGGAGCTTTTCTAGAAACATCTGTCAGGGGGCACCTGGGTGGCTCAGTGGGTTAAGCCGCTGCCTTCGGCTCAGGTCATGATCTCAGCGTCCTGAGATCGAGTCCCGCATCGGGCTCTCTACTCAGCGGGGAGCATGCTTCCCTCTCTCTCTCTCTCTGCCTGCCTCTCTGCCTACTTGTGATCTCTCTCTGTCAAATACATAAATAAAATCTTAAAAAAAAAAAAAGAAAGTATCAGAAAAAAAAAAAAAAGACATCTGTCGGCAAGCCCTTGGCACTTCTGGCCTCAGTGAGGATTTGAGTATGTGCAGTAGGGGCGTGGACTATGAGCGGGGAGTGAGAAGGTCAAGTGCATTAGATTTCTATTCCATCCATCCTCAAGCTCTAGGGCTGAGAACTACAGGTATTCTAGGTGCCCAGTGGGTTTTCAGGTAATTACGCTTTTAAAGGATGAAGTCTGCCAGCTTGCAGTTTGAAGGCAAGCAGCCAAAAACTTGTGAGAAGAAAAAAGATACGGCCTTAAGGTGCTTGCCCAGAAGCTTTGAATTTATCTGATATAACCAGGTCATGACTTGAGGGGGAAGAAATTCTGCTTGTTAAAATAATCACTTACATTTCCTAACATTTGGGGAGAAGACCTCAGGGAAAGGTAGGTCTCTTTAAGCTCTGTAGATTTGTGGATTGCCTCCCCTCACAGGTGTAGCCCTTGGAGACTATGTAATTAAGAAAACGGAATAGTGTAGGAACACCTGCGTACGGAGTTGCGATGATTGGAATGAATCACACATCTGTCATAGAGGCACTGATGTTAGGCATATACAATCATAGCTTGATTATCAAACTATCCTAAATAGAAATAGAAATGAGATCCATAGTAAAAAGAGCTTTCTGAGCTAAGGGTTAAAGGACAAATAGAAAGCAGGTGTTCCTAAACAGAGCTTTAATGTTGCATTTATCTGCCCTACTCAAGTAATTTAGAAAGAGACGCATTCATTGTAGTCTTTGTGGAAGCATGGTTTTATTTCTCAACCTTGTTCTCCTTTCCCCTTTCAATTTTACAGATACAACCTGAGTCCCTACTCTGTGCAAAACCAGTGTACCAGATGTTTTGTTGGATACAAATGTAAGTAGAATATGCAAGCCTCTACTCTCAGCACACAGAGAGAGGTACACAAGGTATTATTTGAGGAATGTGGAGGAGGGGTTATAATGGGTTCCTCTTACAAAAACCCTCCATTAATAGAATCACCCCAACTCAACAAGGGGCTCAGAGAGATGAGTATCAATTAAATTAATGATGCATTTTCCACATTAACTCCATAGTTAGAAGGAAAGTCAGAAAATCTATGATTCAGAAATAGAAGATTATAGGCCCTCCTCCTTAAAATTAATCTCCATGAGGGGCACATGGGTGGCTCATTGGGTTAAAGCCTCTGCCTTCGGCTCAGGTCATGATCCCAGGGTCCTGGGATGGAGCCCTGCATCAGGCTCTCTACTCGGGAGGGAGCCTGCTTCCCCCCCTCCCTCTGCCTACTTGTGATCTCTGTCAAGTAAATAAATAAAATCTTTAAAAAAAATTAATCTCCATGACCCTGAAATTTGAGTCACAGAGGTATCCTAATCCCTTAGCTAATGTCTTCAGACTAATCTAGGTACCTGACTGTATGTATGCTCTTACCGTGTTTTTTCTTGATATTCTTCCCTCCTGTGGATGGAGAATGTCTTTATTGCCTTTATCCTCCTGTCTAGGGTGTCTCTTCTATTTCTTTCTTTGAAAAGCAAGCTAAAACGCTTTCTTCCCTCAGAGAAAAAAACTTGAATTAAATTGCTTTTTCATGAGGACTAAAATGTATACTCCTAAATACAAACTCTAGGGGATACTTGGAGTCCCTTTACAATTTGGGATAATCTGGGGTCCTGAAAAGACTAGATAGAGGATGGCATGTCAGCCCCCCAGCATACCTTGTAACTGTATGTTCAAGGGAGCTGCGATTTGTTTTAAGTTTCTTTCTTTCTTTCTTTCCTTCTCTTTCGAGAAAGAGAGAGAGAACAGAGGAGAGGGCAGAGTGTGAAGGAGAGAGACAATCCCGCACTGAGTGTGGAGCTCAGTGTGGGACTCCACATGGGACTTGATCTCATGACCCCAAGATCATGCCCCTGAGATCATGCAGGACCTGAGAGGAAATCAAGAGTCCAACATTTAACCAACAGAGACATCCAGGTGTGCCAAGGGAGCAGAGATTTGAAGAAGATATTAGGAATAGCCACTGATCTGTTCTTCCTATTTTCACTTTATTCTTAACAATCACTACACAGCATCCAGAGTGATCCTTTTAAAACTAAATTAAATCTATGCCTTCGCTCAAAACTCTATGGCTTTCTCTCTTTGAATGTAAGATCCATAAGGCAGAGTTCTATGTTTTTCTTTGCAATGTCCACTGCTGTCTGTACAAAGCCTAAAACTACCATCTAGTGAGCACCCAGAAAATATTTATTATATAGATGATAAATAGATGGATAGATAGACAGATAGACAGACAGAGAGATAGACAGATAAATAGATAAGGAACATCTTCTCTTCTCAATCCTGCCTTCTATTGCCTCGGTTCAAGTCCTTATTATAACACTTGGCCTGTTTTTTTCTGTATTTAGCTACAGTAGTGTGTGCCTATAGTTGTATAAAAACTAGAAAACATAAATAAAAATAAAGAGGAAAATGAAAGTTATATAGAGCCCCATCATCCAAAGTTAACATTTTGGTATATATTCTTCTAAGTACGTCCTGTAGTAATAGTGTCTGCCATTATAGCCCATCCCTGACCGTACTCCTGTATCAAGCACAGCCTTAATGTTGCCACTAGTTGCATTGGTTTCCGGTGGCTGCTATAACAAATTATCACAAACTGGTGGTTTAAAACAAGATAAATGTATTTGCTGGCACTTCTAGAGGTCAGAAGCCAAGGTAGTGGCAGTCTTACATGTCTTCTGGGACTCCAGGAGAGAATCTCTTCTTTACCTTTCCAGTTTCTTATGGTTGCTGGCTTTCTTGGCTTATAGTCACATCTATCTGACATGACTTCACATCAACATCTCCGGTGTGTGTCTGTTCTCCTCTGTCTCTTAAGATTCTTGTCATTGGATTTAGTCTCTACTCAAATAATACAGAATAAACTTATCTCAAGATCCTCAACTTAATTACATCTGCAAAGACTATTTTTTCATATAAGATCACATTCACAGATCCTAGGGATCTGATGTGGATATATATATAGATAGATAGATAGATAGATAGATAGATAGATAGATATAGATATATATTTCCCTCCCTTGGGGGGGGTGGCATAACCTTTCAACCTACTATACCAGCATTAAATTCCTAAAACAACATAAATCTCTCTGTGACTGCTGTTTAAAAATCCTTCAGTGGTCTCCATTGCCTAAGTACTCCAGACTCCTTTGCATGGCTTGAAAAGCATTTGTGATCTGAAACTTGCCTAATCCTCCAGGACTACAGGCTTTGTAATGGCAGACAGCTCTTCCTGGCCACCCAACCCCAGTGATGTCTAAAGAGAAAAATAGAAAAGAAGGGATTGTTGGGAAAACTGGACTGCTTCCTAATCAGACAGCTAGAGGTACAGAATATGGAGATTTGGTATTTTGTGTAAATGTGACAATTTGAATTCATCAGTGGGTCAGAGCACCGATCACGGAGATTAATTTATACTTGTATTTTTCATCACCTGGAACAATACTTGACATTAATAAATTATTAATATATTTCATTGAAAGGAGTGAATGGATGCAAGCATTGAATTCACGGTTCAAAAACTTGAATTCTTTTTCCCACCCAGTGTTTGCCTTTCTGCTGCCCCTCCTAGCTCAAGTTGTTTTCCACACATTTGTTTTTGAATCTCTCTTTTAGAGGAGTATTCTTATTTATGTCTCACTGAATTAATTTCTCCGAAAAGGAGCCCATTATTCCTGCCTCTCTCTATTGTTCAGATGTTGTATCAGTGCAGGATAATAGGAGCGAGGTAGAAGCTATGCTAAGTGACAAAGTGTGAAGTGTGAAATTCACATGTACTACTTAGTCATTTTCTCTCTTCTGTCTCTTTTTCCTAATGCCTTAAAGGTAATAGTCTGAATCAAGCCTCTGTAGTTGTTTACTCCTTTCTGACTGAATTAGCTGGGGCAGTTCTGTCTCTCTGATTTATTGTTGAGTCTCATCTACTTTCCATTGCTTTCAGGCATTATTTTTTTTCTTTCATTCTCTTAAAAAAATTAAAATTGCCCACAGTCCTCCTCCATGGTTACTTGGTTTGACAAATTTATCAGAAAATGTAGAGAATGGCTTAGAGTAGATTGCATTAGCCCTGGTGTATCTGTGATACAAGATCATTAAGTTTACAGGAAATTTTTCTGAGATGGTGAGCAACAAAGCCCCAGCAGGAAGCAGAGCATTATCGGGGTACCAGGGCAAGTACCTGGTGGGGGTGGCCTGTCCCAGTGCAGACAAAAATGGGGGTACAGGATATTTTCTTTTGAGGATTTAAAAACAATAATACCACGATATAATGTCAGTCTACCTTTTTTTTTTTTTTTCCCAATTTAGAGAAGTTTTAGTTTCACAGCTCAACTGAGGGGAAGGTTTAGAGATTTTCCATATAACTCTTGCTCCCCAAACCTACAGCTTTCCCCATTTATATCAGCATCCCACACCAGAGTGGTACATTTGTTAAACTGATAAGCCTATAATGACACATCATAATCATCAAAAATCCATAGTTCATATTATGGCTCACTCTTGTATTCTATGGGTTTGGGTATTCTATGTCTAATGATCTATCCATCATTGTGGTATCACACAGAATTTTTCACTGCCCTAAAAATCCTCTATCTGCCTATTCAACCCTCCACCACCCTCACACTCATCCCTGGAGACCACTACATCTTCTTACTGTCTCTACAGTTTCATGGTTTCCAGCATGCAATATAATTTGAATCATATGGTATATAGTCTTTTCAGATTGGCTTCTTTCACTTAATAATAAAAATTTAAGGTTCTGCTCTGTCTCTTCATAACTCAATAGCTCATTTATTTTTTGCTCTGAATAACCTTCCATTGTCTAGCTATCCTGCAGTCTACTATTTTTCATTCACCACTGAAGGACATCTTGGTTGCTACCATATTTGGGCAAATATGAATAAACATCTCTATGCAAGTTTATGTATGGACATGAGTTTTCAATGCCTTTGGGGAAATATTAAGAAGCATAATTGCTGGGTCATATGGCTAGAGCATGTTTAGTTTCATAAGAAAGTGCTAAACTATTTTCCAAAGCATACTATTTTGCATTCCCAAAGTAATGAAAGAGAATTCCTGTTGCCCACATTCTCTCTGATCTGGTACTGTCACTGTTCTGAATTCTGGGCATTCTAATAGGGGTGCAGTGGTATCTCTGTCTACTTTTTATTATCACTGTGAACCAATAATTGCAAACAATGTCAGTGATAAAACACTCCTTCATAGAAAAATGTATTTTGTTGGTCTAAGTTTTTTTTTTTTTTAAGATTTTATTTATTTATTTGACAGAGAGAGAGACCACAAGTAGGCAGAGAGGCAGGCAGAGAGAGAGGAGGAAGCAGGCTCCCCGGTGAGCAGAGAGCCCAACGTGGGGCTCGATCCCAGGACCCTGAGACCATGACCTGAGCCGAAGGCAGCAGCTTAATCCACTGAGCCACCCAGGCGCCCCCTTGTTGGTCTAAGTTTTAAGCCATTATTCCAATTACTGCATTTTAAAATATAGGTATAAGATCTAAATTAGTTTATATTTATTATTCTTTAATAAACATTGTGTTCTACATGGAAGGTAACGATATTAACCTACATACAGTAGTTCTGTGTTTTTAATGTTCAGAATAGTTTAAGATTGCTGAAGGCACGGTGCATCTCGAAGGTCTATAGCACTATATGGTCCTGAATTTAAAAAGTAGATTAAAAATAATGGCAGTGCAGTGACTACAAAGACCAAGATAGAGAACTTGAGTTGGTTTAATTCGGTCATTGTATTTGCCCCCTTAGAACTTTTTGTGTTCAAAATTTTTCTACTGAAGCAACACTTAAAAGCTGAAAAAAATCTATTTGGAAGAGAATGACATGGAAATTATTATAATTTCTGGAATTTAATATGAAAAGGAATTTTTATATCTTTAGAAAATTTACCCTGGAGTTTAGGATTTTTCTTAATGATTTGTCTATTGCTTCATGTGAAAGAAATTTTTGAAACTAAGATTAATAAAATGTTTTTTTCAACTATTAATAAAGACAGATTAAGTTTGGCAAATGCGGCTGTATTATCTACTGAATAAGGATGTGTGAAAAGAATCAATTTGGATGATATCATTTACTAATTTGCAGAAGGTAAGGTGTAAAACCAGAAACTGTCATACTATTATTCATTACTGGGTCCAATATATAGGTATACCTTTCCCCCTTTGTCTAAAAACATAAGGTACTTAAAATTGTTAATTATTACTTTTTTCTTTTTTAACATTATATTATTTTAAATTATTTGTTAATTAGCATGATTATGTAAATGGATTTCAATAAAGGAAAATTTCAGTTTGCATTTTCTTCCCCTCTTCCAGCTAGTATTATCTCTGGCTAATCTTTTCATTTCATGATTAATATTGAAAATAAATCTGCTGTTGTATGGAAGAGGCAAATGTTGAAAAAATAATGAACTGTTCTGACTTTCAAGTATGCTAGGAAATTAAGCAGTGAGTTTAACTGGGTTGCTAAAATGCTGAGCTAGGAAGGTAGAGGTTTCGAAGAACATCAATGCACAGAAAAGGAGTTATAAGAATGTATCAGCCTAAATTCAGTAAGAAAGAGTCAAAAGTGAACTATGGCAAGACCTTTCATTTCTTATTTGAGGCCCCACCTATATGTAAATGATCATCTCCAGGACCCTGTTTCTCTGATGGTGTCATCCTATTACCTTCTACAGTACTAAACTTTTGGGAATCTTGTCCCAGAAACCAATTGGCTCCAGGTAGCCCATCTCCAAAAGTATAGGTCTCTAATTTTGAGACAATTGAAATCATTAATAAATAAAATGGGTGGCTCAATCACTTAAATGTCTGCCTTCAGCTCAGGTCATGATCCTAGGGTCCTAGGATTGAACCCCCGCATCAGGCTCCTTGCTCAGTGGGGAACCTGCTTCTCCTGTGCCCTCTGCCTGCCAATCCCCTTGGCTTGTTTTCTCTTTCTGTCAAATAAATAAATAAAATCTTTATTTAAAAAAAGACTAAGGGAAAATTAATGGAAGATTTAAAAAAACACATTGTTAGTGTGTCTGTAAGTGAGTAGTTGATAATAAATAGTTTATAACTGAGAATTGCCCTCTATATTGCAGTAGGATGGGACAGACTCATCTAACTCCTCCTTTGAAGACCTGGAGATGCTTCATAAAGGGTCTAATGTGGTGGGTAAGATTCTGAAGACACACATCCCCTATCTCAGAAACTACCTGAGTTATTTCAAAAATAATCCTAATACTTGGCTGGGTTTTAGAAGAGCTAATGAATATAAACAAACAGGCTTGTCAGCGTCTGGGAGGAATCGGCTGAAAGAATTTGCTAAATCCACAAAACAAGTAAATCTTTGCTTAAGACTTGCACATGCCATTAATTAAACATTTTTATTGTGTGGCGCTTTTTTTTTTAATGAAAAAGAAACATCTTCCATTATGTGAACAGGTCTATAAATAATAAATGGATTAACCAATTTTAGCTGAATGTCAACGAATTTTAGCCAGATCCTGCAGAAACACAGTGCCCTTTTACTGCCTGTCATTAAAAGAAAAGGGTTTTAACACTTTGCTAAAGGAGGAGACAAAGGAAAGGGACCAGAGCATCTAGAGACCACTGGTTAAAAGGCAAACCATTGAAACATTTTTCCATATCTGAAATATGTACCAGTTACTTTCTTCCATCATCCAAGTACAGAGCTTGACTGTGAACTTTTATCAAGCTAAGTCCAGAGACTATCTAAGCACCATAAGAAATAGGAGGTAAGTTCCTTGAGGACAAATATTAGGCTGGGTAGTTTTCAATTATTTATATGTTCTATGACTTATCATCATAACCACATTTGCTTGCATGAGTCGATTGTCTTGCCTTGAAAGATGCTTAATGATAATTCTAATAGCCAATAAATATACATATTCATTATGAACCATGCATTGTGCTAAACACTTTAAATAAAACCTATGAGTTAGGCAGGATTGTTATGCTCCCTTAACAATTCATGAGAAACAGTTGCTTTATAAGCTTGTACCTATTAAGATAATCTTTAGATATAAGAAAACTGACTCAGGATTCACAAATAAGCTGATTTAACTTATCAGTACTTGGCTTCTATTTATTATATAATAGCCAATAAATATTTTTCCCATGGCTCCTTGATGTCCAGCCCAGTTGTGCAGAACTCCCCACACTGATTTCTTGGTTCTTCCATTTTCCCTGAATATTCTCAATACTCCTAGAATCCAGAATGAACATCTTTATTGATAAACTATGGCTTAGAAATGTCCTATAAAATGGTAGTTCTAGACTGTCAGAAAAGTCTATGTTCTTCTGTTAATATCTTCCAGCTATTATAGCAAGATGATAGCAAGAACTTTCTTAGAGGAAACTTCTGGACGTGGTCTTCATTAATGTCACTTCTATTTATTTAGGGATTCTTACAGGTAACAACTTGAATTATTTAAAACTGAAGAGGAAAATTACTCAGAGAAGGCCCCACAAGATGGAAAGTTACTAGCAATGCTAAGAGATAACCAGGAGCCCCACTTGAGCAAGAGATAACCAGTCATTTCTGCTTCTATAGACAGGCTTCCAGCCACAAGCTTCCTGCAGTGTCCTAACTGCTGTTCCCACCTAAAACAACTCCCTCCCCTATTTAAACCCACCTGCCAGCAGTCAGCACAGCCCTTGGAACAAGACCCCCTGCACCATCCTATAAAAGCTCTGTAACCCTACAGCCCAGGGCCCAGAATTTCGAGAGCGAGCTCACCTGGGTCTGCCAGCGTAAAACTAAGCCCGAGTTCTCCTACTTCTCCAAATGTTGCTTGGCTTCTCAGTGGTCTGATTTTTATTTTCCACAACAAGACAACTTAATGAGGATTACTTAATGCAATGTAGAACGTCATATCTCTCACGTCTACACGGTTTGAACTCATGTACGTCATGGTTAGTATTATTACTAAAACACAAATACATTTTATTGGAACCTAAGATTTTCTTAAATGCTTACTATATACTAGTGACATAATGATCTAGTCTAAATGATCTAATGATCATTTAGATCACTAAATGATCTAATCCTTTTAATAACCTAAAATCCTAGTATCTTCTTAAAGATATAGCTAAGGAAGTAAGACACAAAGACAAGGCCAGCCTGTAGTAAAAACCTTTAGGAATAAGAAAATTCCTGAGCTGGGCAGAGCATTGGTGACTGGCTGCTCATAGCTGAGTTCCTCTCTGAACAATGTCCTCATCTGAGAAAGTCTCATGTCCCTTCCTGAGAGATAGACTACAGCCAATGCCTTGTTGGTGAGGCCTGCAAAAATCTGCCTGCCCCCTTACCTTAAGAGATGCATTTGTGAAGACCCATCCCAGCTCTGGAGCTCCCAGAGAGATCAGCTGAGGTCTCCTTCCAAAAGCATCACAGCTCAACTCTTCCTTCTGCCCAGTCCTAGTGCCTTCACACCCTATAGGCCTCCTTTCCAGGGGTACTCCCTAATAAACTTACTGCACTTGAATCTTCTCAAAGTCTATTTTTTGAGAAGTCCACCCATGACCGTGGCAAGGGCAGGAGGTACTTTTCAATGGGCTTTAGAGCTGAATTGCCCTCTCACTGGCAATAAAAAACCTTAGTGTTTGGTGGAGTAATGATCAACTCTAACAAGCTATAACAATGCAATTATTAATTTTCTCAAAGTAATGATCTTGGGCCCGAAACTGGCAGAAGGGAGTGCTGGTAGCAGCAATATGAGAAGATCCGGTAAACAGTGATTATAATGACAATGCCATCCGATGGCTTTTGGTTAGTGCCCAGGAAGTATCCCAGAAAGATAATAGAAGATTGGGAATGATTAATCACCAGCTGAAAGGAAAGTTAAAGGGTCTCACAGGCAGCATGCAAAGAGACTTACCTCTTGAGCCTAGAGCAGGAAAACTCAGGTTCCCTTTTAGGACTTAATTTTTTTTTTAATTCTTTTTTTTAAAGATTTTATTTATTTATTTGACAGACAGAGATCACAAGTAGGCAGAGAGGCAGGCGGGGGGGGGGGGGGGGCAGCAGGCTCCCCGAGGAGCGGAGAGTCCAACACAGGGCCTCGGGATCATGATCCGAGCCTAAGGCAGAAGCTTCAACCCATTGAGCCACCCAGGCACCCCTAGGACTTAACTTTAAGAGTAGTAGAACTCCAGAGAAGGCTGACTTATCAGCCTTAGCTAATCTGCTGTGCGAATATAGGGGACCTAGTTTGGAAGGAATGGAATCTTGAGATTTGGCATAGGGATATCTGGGTCTCTACACTCAAAAACCGTGAAACCACCGATTGCCTCTAAATATTTTCCACTTGCAGAAGTGGCCAGTTCCTTCCAGTTCAAGACCAGAGCTATCTCCTTGTCTGAAGAAAATTCAGAAGCCCAGCTTTGCAGGATATACCTCCACCTCCCTTCCCCTCCCATTAGATCAAAAGCTGGAGCCAAACCACCATATAACCTGGCCAGAGAATTCCTGGATCTTCTAAGGGAGAAAGGGATTATACCTTGAAGGTGCTGCTGATTATAACCAACATGTAGCAGCAGGAGCCAGAAGAAAACATACGGGACAGGATTCTGAGGATGCTAGATTAACAAGGGCAGAACACAGGACTGGATAATTAAGTTTATTGATACGTGAGCACTTTCCTGTGATACAGGACTCAATACCTGGTAAGGATTTCAAGAGATATTCCCAATGTGGTAGGGTGTCTCCTAAAGAATTTTTTTAAAAGTGATATAGAAATTCCATAACTGGGTAGAATAAAAGATGGCATTGAAAGAAAGAATCAAAAGACTTAGAGACTGAGCATGCTTTAATGGATATATATTTAAGGCTGGAAGATATGCCAGTTGAGTAATTCAGCAGGAGAGCCCACAAGGTAGTCCCTGCACTACAGTGATAGGGAATGTGCTGAGAAAAGGATCATTAAGTATCATTGAGAAGCTCAGTGGTGGCTGTCCTCCATAGGCCAAGGCTTACAATAGAAGCTGCTGTTACACAGCTGGATTCAGTAATAGCAAAAGTAAAGGCTAGTTGGTAGAATTTTCATTAAAAGCAAGGTCGGCACAAACACCATAATGAGCATATGAATCTGCTCAGGATGCTTAATAGAATACCATGAACTAGGGTAACAGAAATTCATTGTCTCATAGTTGTTAGAGACAGGAGTCCAAAAATCAAAGTATGAACAGAGCTGGTTTCTGGTGAAGTCGCTCATCCTGGCTTGCAGGGCCACCCCTTCTGTGTTCTCACATTGCCTTTTCCTCTGTGCATACATGATCCTGCTTTCTCTTTCTCCTCTCATAAGGATACCAGTCTTATCACGTTAGGGCCTCATCCTTATGATCTCCTTTAACATTAAGTACTTCAAATATGTTCACATTGGAGGCTAGAGTTTCAACATACGAATGTAGAGGGGACATAATTTTGTCAATAACAACAAACATCTAGATTAGCAACTATATAGTCTGACTATATAGAAAGCTATGAAAGTGGCTAATAGAACATGGCATTCTGATAGGACTGTTCAGATTTTGGTGGTAGCATATTTCATACTTAAAAATACTGTGCTGACCCATTTCCAGGTGATACAAAAGATTATCAGCTGAGACTCCAAATAAGAAGGGGGTCTCCTGTAGTTTAGGCTATCGTATAAGTAGTTCTGATACTTGGGCTATAAATACTATAGATATTAGATATTAGAAATATCTATGGCAAAATTAGAAATATCTATGGGAAAAGATATCATATGTAGTTTTTGGGAAGCTATAATAGGAGAATCAGAATATAGGGTGGGCCAGGACCAGTAGTATTCTGAGATCCTGACAAATGGGCTTCAAGAAACCTTGTGTCCATAATTGTCTATCATGAGCTGGGGTCTATCAGACCCACTATGTCATAAGAAAGAAGTAGTATCTCTGGGAGAGGACATAAGTAAGCTGAACAAGCAGATAGTCCAGACACCATATTGACCACCAGAGTTACATGGATTCCTCTTCTTTAGCTCACCATGTGGCTACATGGGGGAATCACTTAAGACCAGCTGACAGGAAAGGGACAAAGACAAGTTTCAGCCACACTCAGCAGTGACACTAAAAGGGAAAGGCAGATAAAATACTCCCAGTCCGCAAAGCTTTGGCCAGTGTACTTTTTCTCCTCTTTATATGGATAGACAAGTGGCTTGGGGGAAGAAAATATACAATGACAATGGACAGTGACAACTAATTTGTCTTGTTGTTTAGGACTTTGAAGAAAAATGATTGAGAGATTGGGAACAATGAATTCAAATAAGAGGAAGGAGAGAAGGCAGGAAGTGCAAAGATCCTGATGTCATGTGTTAATGCCAACACTAATCAGAGGGCATCTGTCATAAAACAGACACCAAACAACCAAGTAGACAGAATAACTTGGCCAGTCTCTATATTTGGTCACCCTGTGCCAGCTGCAATGGATTTACAAAGTAGATATGGTGGTAGAAATGGAGGATATACATGGCCTCAACAGCATGACTTTAACTCACCAAGGCTGCCTTAGCTACTGCTAACGTCAAATGTCCAAACCTCCATTAACAAAGACCAATACTGAGCCTCCAATATGACACCCCCACCCTCAAGAAGACCAACCAACCAAAGAGCAAAACAAAACAAAACCAACCAGCCACGTGACTCAATGACAAGCTGATTACAACTGGACTTCTCTCACCCAAGAAAGTACCAAGATTCATCTCAACTAGAATAAACACACAAGCTAGATATAAATTTATCTCTCAGAGTCTCAACCAGCACTGTGATCTCAGGGATTAGAGACTATTTCATCCTCCAACACAGGACTATGTATAATGTCACTGCAGTCTAACGATCCTACTTGACAACAAAACAGATGTGATTGTTGACACATGACTATGGGATCCATTGGCCCTATCACATAGTATACTACCCAGAACCTTCTGTGATACTTTTTTTTAAGTATTTTATCTATCTATCTATCTATCTATCTAATTTATTTAAGAGAGAGAAAGAGAGAGCACAAGCAGAGGGGAAGAGGGAGAGGGAGCAGCAGACTCCCTGCTGAGCAGGGAACCCAACACAGGGCTTGATCTCAGAACCCTGAGACTATGAGCTGAGCTGAAGGCAAATGTTTAATTGACTGAGCCACACAGCTGCCCTTCTGTGATTCTCTTTAAAGGCGCTATTGAGGTGTCTACTTAAAGCACATTGTCAAAGATGCAGAGTACACACAAAATCACCCATTTTAGCTTTTTATCTCAGTAGGTAAATGCATTAGTCTAGGAATCGAAGACTGAAGTTAAAGTAGTGCTATTTACCATCATCCTAGGTGACACTTTTAGAGAATTTGTGCTTCTCAACCTCACAACTCTGAACTTTGCAGTTTTAGAAACCATAGTTCCCAGGGGGAAATACTTTCACCACCACAGAGGAAAATGTCTTTTTTTTAAATTTAATTAATTTATTTTGACAGAGAGAGACCACAAGTAGGCAGAGAGGCAGGCAGAGAGAGAAGGGGAAGCAGGGTCCCCACTGAGCAGAGAGCGTGGTGTGGGACCTGATCCCAGGACCCTGATACCATGACCTGAGCTGAAGGCAGAGGCTTTGACCCACTGAGCCACCCAGGTACCCCGATGAAAATGTCTTTATAAATTTTAAGTCATGCTTGTTGCATGTTACTTTGCTCTCTGTATAGCAAGAGATCAACAAGAAAAGGGAGGAGGAAGGAGTAACTGATTCTGATCAGTTACCTGATTTAAGGCAGCTTTTACACAGTATAAACAGGGAAGAGCATGGTAGACACCCAGATCACCCACGATAGTGCCTCCTGCTTAATTTGATAGTAAATACACATAAGCAGTGGCCATGGCCTAGGGAAAGCATGGTCACCAAGGACTCAGATCCTTCAAATCTGATGAGGGTATTTGTCATCCACCAAATTAGCTTTGATACCAACAGAAGCATTAGCTGAGGGTGCAGAGAATTGAGCGTGCATGGTAAGGAAGCGGCATGATGAGTTTAATTTTGTCTTCTAGTTCAGCTGCAGTAGCACAGCCTGTAGTTATTCCACTAAACTTTCTCTTCTAAATTTCCCTGGTAAAAGAGAACAATAGAATCCTAATGGTGCCATTTCCACAAATTATCTGAAACAATCGGATCTGAGTAGTACAAGTGGTGGACATCAGAGAACACTGCGTGCAACCCTAAGATTCCACCTTCACAACGAATGCACTCATTTACCCAGCTGTTAGGAAGAGTTGAGAGCCGACAGCTATCAGCTGAGACCTTCCTGGAGACTTTTCTCAGCTGGAAAGAGATCCCCGAGCTCCTAAATAGGATCATCTCCAGGAACTGCTAGAGTCCAGTGACTGATGAGTATAGAGATGTAAGATTTTGGCACCCTGCTTCAGAGAGAAATCCCAGTAAGTCGTTCTAACTCCCAAGCAACCTATGGGACTCTCTGCTGTGCCTGCATCATATCGATTCAACTCCTCCTTCTTGCCTCACCCTGCTCCTTTATTCCCCTACATGTTTTGACTCAGCAGTGCAATCATAGCCCTGTGTCAGAATCTCGTTCCCAGGCAATTGCTCTAAACCAGAGCCGGAGGCACAACGGTAGCCCAGGCAATCTAAACCCAGAACCTGCGCTGACTGCCTTCTGAGTAGCAGGCTCAATGTCTTCTCTCTCCTCACATCCCGTTCAGTTTTGACCCCAAGCCCTTTCTGTGACATTCTATTTATGCTTAGCGGTGCAACAGATAGAGTTTGCAGGTTGCACGGATTTCCAAAGCCTGCACTGAAAAACACTTAACTAGGGACAAACAGGGATGTTATAACTCCCAGCTGAACCCTCCTGTGTGTAATGACAGTAAAAGCACCCTTCCATCTGGCTGGCTAATCTACCAGCATCTCTGACCTCTCTGGAAATGGAACAAATAATTGGGGGCAGTTTTATGTGGCCATGTTATCACCATGAGACGATGTCTTGTGTCATACTTCCACACGCCAGTGATCAGTAACGGGGTCTTTGCATGTGAAAGAGCGCATGTTTGGGACGGACACGGGGCTCATTATACACATTCACACGTATGAGAGTTGAAGGAGTTCTTCATACATAGGCAGGTTAGGGCATTTTCCCCTAGTCAAAGAGACCAGAATCCTAATGGTGCTCTTCCCACAAATTTTATGAAACAACTGGGTCTGAGCGGTCCAAGTATGTCTCTGATAGCTCTGGGAATGGTATAGTAGATGGGAGTCGAAAAGACAGGTTCTAACGCTACCCTCTGCCTGGGTGGTCCTGACACGTGGGTGGATCTCCCTCTGCTTCACTCCCACCTGGTCTACAACGGTTCTGGAGAACAAGAAGCACTTCCTGGATTTCCAGATAACTTTCACCCATTTGGGGAGTGCCCTATTTTCTGCCTGTTTGAAAAACATCCACAAAGAATTCTTCCAGACAGAGTAAGACATTTTTTCATATTGGCTCTAAAGGAAGCAAAAATAAATGTTTCTAGCGAGGGTGGGTGCAAATGTCTCCAGACCACAACACTTCCCTAGGTGTGGACATTCTGTTTTATCAGAACAGTCAGTGACTGTTCTATATATAGAAAATGACAGGAAACTTATATCAGGGACTCATGTGCTTGAAGGATTAACGGGAGGAAACAGCCCAAGGGTATGAGCACAAAGTTCCACTTATTATGTTAAAAAGGGGAGCAGGTATGTGTGTGTGGTGTGTGTGTGTGTGTGTGTGTGTGTGCATTTGTATGCATGTGTGTGTATTGGAGAGGTTGCCTATCAGCCATTCTTCAGAATATACACCAATATTTACTCCAAAACACTTCTTCCCACAGGAATTTCATCCTGATACACATTTATATATCCTCAGCTCTATCTTTCTAGACCCTTTCAAACTGCTTGAGAGAAAACAAACAAACAAACAACACTGATTAAATCCATAATCAAAAAGCTCCTAAGAGGGGCACCTGGGTGGCTCAGTGGGTTAAAGCCTCTGCCTTCGGCTCAGGTCATGATCTCAGGGTCCTGGGATCAGGCCCCGAATCGGGCTCTCTGCTCCACGGGGAGCCTGCTTCCTCCTCTCTCTCTCTGCCTGCCTCTCTGCCTACTTGTGATCTCTGTCTGTCAAATAAATAAATAAAATCTTAAAAAACAAAAACAAAAACAAAAACTCCTAAGAAAGAAAAGCCCAGGACCAGATGGCTTCACTGGTGAATTCTACCAAAGCTTTAAAGAAGAATCAATGCCAGTCTTTCTCAAACTCTTCCAAATAATTGAAGAGGAAGGAACTCATCCAAAATCATTTATGAGGCTAGCATTACCTTGATACAAAAGCTAGGCAAAGACATCACAAGAAAACTATAGGCCAATATCCCTGATGAATACAAATGCAAAAATCCTCAACAAAACACTAGCAAAGTGAATCCAGCAGTATATTAAAGGGATCATACACCATGACCAAGCGGGACTTATCTGTGAGATGCAAAGATGGTTCAACATATGAAAATCAACTAATGTGATACACCATATTAACAAAAAAAGGCTAAAAATGACATGATTGCTTCATTTAGGTGCAGAAAATATTTGCCAAAATTCAACACCTTGTCATGATAAAAAGCTGGCAGGAAACTAGAAATAGAAGTAGATTATTTCAACATAACAAAGGCCATATATGAAAAGCCAACAGCCTACATCATTAATAGCTAATGTCTACTCAGATCAGGAAAAAGATACGGATGCCATTTTCACCACTCCTATTTAACATAGTACCAAAAGTCCTAGACAGAGCAATTAGGCAAGGAACAGAGTCACAGGGCGTGCAAATCAGGAAGCAAGAAGTAAAACTGTCCCTGTAGGCAGACAATAAGATCTTCTGTAGAGAAACACTAAAGAGCCCAGAAAAAAAAAAAATAGAGAACTAATCAAGGAATCCAGTAAAGTTGCAGGATATAAAGTTAGCATACCAAAACCACTTGTATTTCTATACACTAATAATGCTATCTGAAAAGGAAATTAGAAAAACACCGCCATTTACAATGACATAAAAAAATACTTAGGAATGAATTAACCAAGGAGGGGGAAGATCTGTAACCAAAAACTGTGAAACGCTGCTGAAAGAAATTAAACAAGATACAAATAAAATGGAAACACATGTTTATGGATTAGAAGACTTCATATTGTTAGATTGTCCATACTACCCAAAGAAATCTACAGATTTAATGCAATTTCTATCAAAGTTCCAGCGGCATGTTTTACAGAAATAGAAAAAAACAATTTAAAATTCATATGGAACCATAAAAGGTCAGGAATAGCCAAATGAATCCTGTGAAGTCAGAGCAAAGCTGGAAGCATCACATGTCTTGACTTCAAACCATATTCCAAAGCTGTAGTAATCAAAAATGTATGGTACTGGCATAAAAACAGACGCATGGACCAATGGAACAAAACAAAGATTCCAGAAATAAATCCATGCATATACAGTCACCAGATTTTCAACAGGGTGCCAGGAATACAAATGGGGAAAGGATCACTTCTTTAACAAATAGTATTGAGAAAACTGGATATCTATAGAAAAAGAATAAAATTAGACCCTTATCTTAGATATACAAATAAATTCAGGATGGATCAAAGAGTAAAATATAAGGCCTGAAATGATAAAATCTTAGGAAAGAACAAAGGGAAATTTGTATGATACTGTTCTTGGCAATGATTCCACGGACATTGCAACAAACACACAGACCAAAAAACTCAAAACCCAAAACCCCGAAACCGAAAAACCAAAAATAAACCAAGTGAGTCTACATCAAACTAAAAAGCTCTGTCTAGCAAAAGAAATAATCAAGAGTGAAAAAGCAACCTACAAGCCAGAGAAATATTTGCAAATCATATTTATGATAAGGAGTCAGTCTTCAAAATATATAAGGGACTTCTCTAACTCAATAGTCAAAAAACTAATAATCCAAATACAAAATGATCTAAAGACTTGAGTAGTCATTTTGCCAAGGAAGACATACAAATGACTAAAAGGTATTTAAGGGAAAAAGAAAAGGCGGTACCTCACTGATCATGCTAGTTGCCAGGGGTCTGGGAGATGGGAGAAGGGGAGTTACTAATTAATGAGTATAAAGTTCTGGTAAAACAAGATGAATAAACTCCAATAGAGTTCTGCTCACAAATTGTAACTCGTGAACAATGATGTATTGTACACTTAAAATTTAAGAAGGTCAATCTCATGTTAAGTATTCCTACAATAATAAAATTAAATTAAAGGCAAAAACAAAGAACAACCCCCAAACCCTGAGATCTAGGACTTAGGATTCAAAACCTCTGGATCCAAGCTGTATTGTTGTTGATTTATCTTTGACCATTATAGTATTCTCTCTCTGAACCATATGTACATATGTGTTAATAATTTGGAGCATAAAATGCTTGTGGGTTTTTGTTTGTTTGTTTCTCCTCTTCTTGTCCACCCTTCTCCTGTTCCTGCTCTTCTGCATTTCCTGAGGAGAAACCATCACTGAGAGATGGGCTAAAATATGGGGGCCCTATTCCTGATCATCCTACCGTTCCAATCACAGACTCTTAAAATTCTGGGACCAAAGTTCTGTGACATAGTTTACCACTGAAGCAATGCTTGGTTCAGTGATTAAATACCAGACAAGAAGGACCTAAAGGGGCAAGCCATTTCCTTAAATAATAAAGCTGTCTGGTTAACATATAATGAAGAGGAGTATTTGTTCATTACAGATTCAATCTCATCCTCCTTCCTACCTGCTCCTACCACCTGCTCACAAACAGGCATCCTTTCTCCTGCATCTCCCTGGCTTTCCTAATAGTTCCAAAGGGTGCTCAAATTGACTAGGACTCACATGTTAATAAATCCATAGATCAGGAGTACATTTAACTTACTTATTCCTGCTTAGAGGCACAATGCAATTACCCATATACTAGAACTTCATCCCATGAGGAAGAGACTCGTAATGAAAATTCCTAGCTAGAAGAGCTTCTTCGCAAGATGCAAATGAGTAAGTGTCTTATTACAGCTACACATGCAGAAACTGATCCCCTCAAACACACTGGATAATCCTACGTAAATCTTGTATGGTGCCAAGGTCTGAATGATAGCTAGTAAGTGGCAGGCCTGGAATTCAAAGCCAGATCTATTTGAACCCAAAGGCCATGATCTCTTGCAGAATATCAGTCTGCCCAGCATCTTCTAAACTCACTTAAATTTGGCCCGTAGATGCTTTTGCTCACTGTTGAAGTCCCAGCATCAAACTCAGTGCCTGGTACTTAGGAGATTTTAATAAGTAGCCTTTCAATGAATGAATACTTCTGTACACATAAGCATCTCCTGAAAGGGGCACAGTGACCTTCCATCAGGAGAAGCCCTCCATAATCAGCAACAGAAACTTGTGTTTTTGTATTTGGTGAACACATAACTACATAAACACAGCTTTGGGCATGGATTGAACTTTCAGTGTTATCTAATCCCACCCCTGTATTTCAGGTTAGGAAGCCAGACCAGAGAGAGGAAGCAGCTTGTCCTAAACCTCATAACTAATTGATGAGCAGACAGAATCTGATCTCAGGTTGTTCAGCTTTGTTTGGAAAAGGCTTCCTGTGCCTATTGAAAATGATGAAATGATGAGCGACCTTTCAGCCAAGCAATAGTAGTTGAGGTGACCTCTCGAAATACTTGATCAAAACCAAATTACTATGATATCATTATTTTTAATCCGTTTGTTTTTTAACATTTAAACTAGGTTGTAAATGAATTATGCACTACCATGACAATATCAAAGAATCTGACTTTGACTATATATTTGACAATATCAAAGAATCTGACTTTGACTATATACCAATGGGTTTCATATCTTTGCATCATGTTAATTAGCATCCTTTGCTTTCCACTTACAGGACTACTGTCAGCATCCTTATAAGTAGTGACGAGCTCCCTCAGTTTTTGTTTGGTTAGGAAAGTATTTTCCCCTCATTTCTGAAGGATAGCATTTCCAGGTAAAATATACTGGGTTGGGGGCGCCTGAGTGGCTCAGTGGGTTAAAGCCTCTGCCTTCAGTTCATGGTCTCAGGTCTTCAGGTCATGGTCTCAGGGTCCTGGGATTGAGCCCCGCATCCGGCTATCTGCTCAGCGGGAAGCCTTCTTCCTTCTCTCTCTCTCTGCCTGCCTCTCTGACTACTTGTGATCTCTGTCAAATAAACAAAAATCTTAAAAAAAAAAAATTCTGGGTCGACAGTGTGTTTTGTTTTGTTTAATGTGGAGAAAACAGAACCCTCATGCATTGTTGGTGGGAATGCAAACTGATACAGCTGATACAGCCACTGTGGAAAACTGTACAGAGGTTCCTCAAAAAATTAAAAATACAACTACCATATAATCCCCAAATTCTGTTTTTTACTATATATCTAAAGGAAATGAAATTCTTATCTCAAGGTGAGCTAGATCCCTGTTGGAGGAGGTAATGAAGAGGATACGACTTCTGGTGGACCCCCCCCCCCCCCATGCTGGACCTGGGCAATCAGGAAGCTCCTCACCCCCTTTCCTGTCCTTGGAATGTACACTCTGCCCACCATTCCCATGGCTGGAGCTCTTTCAAGGATGCAGCGTTGAGAAAGCAATGCATTATTAAGATCACCTGGACTGAATACTTGACAGGACTCAGTTGAGGCCTCTGTATAAACCTTGAGGTTCTGGTGGGTGAGGAGGGAGATCTACTTGTCTTGTGGCCACACGAGACAAGGCTCACATGTAAATTCCCTTGGTTATTAAACCGGTCACCTGCCAGTCTGCAGTGGCTTGCATCTTTCTTTTGTTTCTCCTTGCCCTCCATGTAGAGGGCCATGTTTCAGATTCAACCCAGGAAATTCCCGAGTTTGCAAGCCAACAATCCTCATGTCCATTGTGGCATTATTTACAAAAGCAAAGGCGTGGAAATAACTTAAACAGACACTGACAGATGATTGTGTTAAAAAAAATGGTATATATACAATGCAAGATTATTCAGTCTTAAAAAAGAAGGAAATCTTGCCAGCTGCCACAACAAGGATTAACCTTACAGCTACCACTGTCAGTGAAAAGAGGCCAACCAAGAAAGACAAATTCGATACAATCTCACTTATATATGGAACCTAAAAAAAAATACCCAAACTCATAGAAAAAAACAGATTACTGGTTACCAGAGGTGGGGGAAGGGGCATTGGGTAAAGGTGGTCAAAAATATAAACTTCTAGCTTTATAAGAAATAATCTGGGAATTTAAAATACAGCAGGGTGACTATACTTAATTATACTGTATTATATATTTGAAAGGTGCTGAGAGAATAGATCTTAAAGTTTTCATTATAAGAAAAAGTATTTGCATATGTGAGGTGATGGATGTTAACTACATTTACTGTGGTAATCATTTCACAATACTAAACACAAATGTCAAACAATTATGTTGTACACCTTAAGCTTACACAATATTATGCATATGTCAATTGTAACTTCATAAAACTGGAGAACATAAAAGCAATAGAAAGAAAAGGAAAGAAAGTAAAAGAGGAAAAAGAAATAGAAAAAAGAAAGTAAAAAAAAAAAAAAATAGAAAAGAGGGGCGCCTGGGTGGCTCAGTGGATTAAGCCGTTGCCTTCGGCTCAGGTCATGATCTCAGGGTCCTGGGACTGAGTCCCGCATCGGGCTCTCTGCTCCGCAGGGAGCCTGCTTCCTCCTCTCTCTCTCTGCCTGCCTCTCTGCCTACTTGTGATCTCTCTCTCTGTCAAATAAATGAATAAAATCTTAAAAAAAATAGAAAAGAAATATTTAATCCATCCTACAACAAAGACACCGCCCAGTTGGAACAAATGCTGCCCAGGACGGGACGTCGTGACATTGTGGAAGCAGGAATTCCAGCCTCACAGCACGTGTGACTGTCTGTGGGCTGTTTGCGTCACCTCCGCCGGTTCCTTTTCTGCTGGGGTTGGTTAGTTCACCTGTCAGGATTTATTATCCCCCACTCACTCCATCTCTCCTCTCACGTGACCAAGGGGAGAGGCAGTAAGGAAACGCAGTATGGGAAGAAAAAAGGCAGTTCCATGTAGCTAAGGAGATGCTGGGATAGGGCTGAATCTTGAGGAGCCCATTGCGTAAGGAGATGCCAGTGCTGGCCTGTAAGCAAGCTGAGAGTGACAGGTAAGCTTCTGGGGGTACCATGGAAAACCATGCAGGCCGCTTGCTGGCTGCCTAGAAATATTCTAAATGTTTTGAACATCATAAAGATTCTTTCAACACTAATATGGTGACTCCTGATACAGTTGTTAGGAGTGTTTGGAGACCCACACGATGACTCTTCCCTCACCAACGCCATGAGCCAATTGAAGGACAATGTGATGTCCCCACCGAAAGAATGCCTTCCTCCTCACAGGATCTATTTTTGTTTCAGTTTTTATTTATATGGGGGATATGTTCTCAGTCCCAAAGGATGTTGACCTCTTTGAGAACTAAGTCCAGGTTTTGATAATTTTTTTTTTATAAAAACTGGTTGAATAGCCTTAAAATAAATTTTCTTTCAGAAAAATTGCAACCCTAACTCAACATGCTGATTTCATTGGAACATCAGAAACACAAAATTTAATCTTTGGAAGAGACTATGAAAAATCATTAGGTGTGGTATAAGTGCCTGACCCCTTAGCTTTTTTGATTGTAAGCTAAGTGCCTGACCTTAAGCTTTGACTGCGGAAGCATCCATTTCAAAGGCACGCGTCTCCATAAACACATTACTGGCCACAGTACTCCCTTACAGTCCACCCACGAAGCTCCCCTTTTAGAAACTTTTGAGGGGCCTAGAAAACTGGCCTATTGCTTTTCCCTTTCTGTGTTCTAATTTCTGTTCTTGCATTTTAAATTCCTTAATAAAGAGTGGAACCATGAGATGCTAGGCACCCCACCCTCAATTCCAATAAGAAGGCAGAACTCTATGTCTGCTCTATCCCTCTCTCTCTTCCTGCAAGCTCACTGTGAGCCCCCCCGGCAGCCATGCACCCTCCAGAACTTGTAAGTGCTTTGTCAATGTTCCCTGATCTTATTGCTGAGGTCCATTTTGTAATCATGATCAGAACTACAAGGGCCAGTAAAGTGACTATAATGGTTCCAGTTAGCACATGTCTGTGGGGGCTCACCTTGGGCCCAGGTGAGTGCCTCTAGGCATCACCATCCATAGCCTGAGATCAATACAAAACACTAGGCCACCTCTTCCTCAGAACAGGGATGCTCTTTAAAGAGACTTCAGGATACCTGTATCCCTCCCTGTCTTGGGTTCCCTCTGTGGTCAGAATGCAAATAATCCCTTCTTGATGCCATTTTCTTAAATTGTGGTAAAATACTCATAAAATTTACCATTTTAACCATTTTGAAGTGTATAATTCAATGCCATTAAATACATTCACAATGTTCTGCAACCATCGCCGCTATTGAGTTCCAGAACTTTTCCATCGTCCCATTTGTTCTTAAAGCCAGTTTCTTTATGGCTCTTTCTCTCTCTCTCCCTTTCAATCTCTCCCTTCTCCTCCCACTCTTTCTCAATATTTCATTGATAGTCAGCAAGTATGAGAGGCTATCAGTGAAACAAAGTGAGGCAGAATAGCACCAGACATGCAACCAGCAAGTATTTATTGAATGCCTCCTATTGGATAATTCTACCGTGAATATAAAATTGGGTTGGAAATCAAGATTGTAAATTCCAGTTCTAGTGTGTTTAATAACTACCCTACCTGTACTGACGTCCCCCTGCTCAACGGATACCTGAGAACTAATAAATAAAGTTAATAGTAATGACTCTTTGGGACTCTCAGGTCCACTACAAGAATTAAATGTTATTAGGTGTGTCAACTTCCTTTGGGAACAGTAAGTATAAGATGTTACCTGACCTCAGGGGGGAAAAAAAGTGAAAACGGTCTTAAAAAATTAAAAAAAAAATTTTTTAAATCATCCTGTGGTCCTCTAGAGGGCGCCATATCCAAGTGGCGTTAACAGACATGCATCATATTGATGTGTTAATCAATTATTCCTAACCAGGAGTGAGATCATTAAATAGTTGGTTAGCATTGTATCCGAGCTGGCTTAAAACTGCCCAAAAGATGTATCCAAACCTCTTTCATTTCACTTCTCTTTTATTATTTGGCTTTCTTTACTCCTCCAAATATGACTCATATTTTCAACCACATGGTTAGGATTTGAAAAGTCTTTGTTAAATACCTATCTTTGTAAATGAATGAGTGAGTTGTGAATGTGTGAAAAAAATTGTAAGCTGAGTTTTGTAAGCTGAGTTCATCACAAAATGAGTTTTGTGATGAAACAATGAAGAGTTTGTGGTGAACTAAATTTTTCAGTAATTTCTACAGGAAGGAGGCATTGGCCCATAAAAATCAGGATATTAGGAGACACCATTTTTTCCCCATCCCCCAGGTGGAAATGGAAAACACTGGTTCTATGGGAATCTAGTCTGTGTGATGCTGCCTTGCCCCAAAGATGAACACTTCATCGCTATTCTGCCAACCTGAGGCAGAAAGGATTACTTTTATGAAGAACTCCTTGCTCCCTCTGCTGGTGGTATGGAGTACAACACACACATTGGAAGTCTCATTATTCATTATGGTATGAAAATGGAAATCACGCGGGACCTCTGGGATGCAGAATTTATTTGGTTGAAATTAAGTGAAGAATCTCTTACCAGCTGTAGCAAAATAATGGCAGAAAACAATAATTAACATGAAAATAATAATGGCTAATATTTGTCAAAACTAACTGTGTTCCAAGCATAATTTCAGGCACTTTACATGTATTTTCCCATTGAGGAGCTTTCTCTGTGGCTGCTAGTAGATTACTATAATTCGGATCAGGGTGTGAAGTAAGAGGAAGTCATTGTTCAGTCTCCTAACAACAACAACAACAACAAAATGTTTTGTTTGGTATCAATTTTAGACTACCACCTTCAAAAACGAGATTCTTTTTCAAACTTGAAGATTCAGAAATAAATACTTCCTAAAAACCAAGTAGGGAACTATCAGGTTAAAAGCTGTCGTAGAAGTATAAATCGTGAGCTTATTTTCTTGAGCTTTTTATTTGTTTTTTATTATCCAGGTCAATCCTATACACCAGCCATTCAATTTTAAGAGCCCAAACATGTTAAAATCGGTGCTTCAATCAAAATTCATCCAAGTTCTCAAAGCTCACATTGGAAAAGTTCCTAGATGGACCTCGTTGAGTGGAAACATTCTGCTGTTTGTGTTTTGTTTTCCATCAACTTTTTAATTTTTTTTGCTACAAAATGCAAAATGCTTTGGCAGGAACTAGTGGAATCATGTTAATATATTTACGATGCAGAAATGCTTCATTTTATAAATATTTTGAGAAAGGAATATGTAGTTAAGAAGACTGCATGGAGTATGAAAAGATAACAGATTTGGGAATCAAGCAGATGTGGTTTTGAATCTTCTGGAACGCGGGGATAATTATAAGCTATAGAGCTGTTCAAAGTGCCGCAGATAACGGTGACCAACTCAGTTCTCGGCAATAGCAAGTGTTATCAGTAAGGGTCCAACAAGACAGGTACATACATACATACATTAATAGGTAAGAAGACACTTGGGCAAGGATTTGACCTTAGGCAATCATTGTGGGAACTAGTTCAGCAATGTCTATAAGACTGTTGTCCTCATGACTGGTGCTGAGCTTGACGTCCATAAGGCAGGAGGTCAGAGGCAGGAAGGGCAGATGTACATAAAGCTGGGGGGAACAAGAACAAACTAGAACCCAAAAATAAGAGTTGGAATTTAGGAGGACAAACTAAACCCTGTATCAGTTCTTATTGACTATGGCCTTGGTAGTACGCATGTCCTGCAGAAGCTAGACACACATGGAGACTGTCTTGGAGCTGAATACACACGTCTGGCCCGGGAGTCCAATAAGCTAAAGGAGGATCAAGAAAATGTGGGACCATGGGCACCCATTCCTCTCATGCCGGTAAGGTAAGCAAGCCAATAAACAGCTGTGTGTATGACGGTCAGATTGTTGCTCCTCTGTTTCTTCCCTACAAATATCACACTACACACAAATCTCTTTTTTTGGCCCACCCAAATCAGAAGCCTACAAAAAAAAGAGAATTTTGGAGACATGCTTCAGTCTAGCTAAGTAGACATATTACAGAACAGCCACAGTACCAGTCCATTAACTGCAAGCTACTGCTATCTGTGCATTACTCATGAGGCACCCTCTCATTTAAAAAAAAAATAACCATAGCTAACATCATTTAGTTACAAAGCTTTATTCAGCGTCTAGTAATGGGGGAGATAAGACATAATCATGACAAACAATGAAAACCATTGTGAGAATGATTTTAACGTGTAAAAGAGGAGTTCAAGAGAAGTGGCAAATGTAAGTAGAAATCAGAGTTCCACCTTGAATTCTAATGCCCATCAATTGATAGTGCCGGACAGCAGTTCTGGGTTGAGAAGGATTCTGAGCTGTATTCATTCAGCAAACCTTTAGTGACTTCCTACTCTATGTGAGATACTATTAAATGCTATGCTATAGCAGTGAATAGAAATATCAGAAAGCCCTGCTTTCATTTTAGTAAGGTAGAGAGCCAATACACCGATAAGTAATCACAACAGGTAACAAATATATTCGAACTTAGCAGAAAGAATGCTGTAATCTGTAAGTGATGTCTGGAGTTGGGTGGGCATCCCACAGGTGGATGTTTGTTCTCTCTGGTTTAGAAAGGCAAGGGCAAGATAGTGATGCAGCTAGGAGTGTACAGAAAGCTTTGAGGTATGGGCAATGTTTGACCACTGAAATCTAGTCCATCTTTCAAGACTCAATTCAAAGTTCCTTTTCCACTTCAAGAAATCTCTGCTCTAAGAAACAAATATGGTGTGCTTTAGTTGAACAGAAGGTTGAAAGGAGAGGGTCTATGCAATTGTAGCAGGTGTAGGAGATGTGGCTAAAAAGAAAGACCAGGGCTAGGTAGAAGAGGACTTGAATGTAAGGCCTGTTACATAACATTTGTTTTTCTAAACTGTGCAGTATGGATTTTTCCAGAAGCTCATAAAGCCAGCAGTGAGAGGACCCATGTTGGAGTCCAATCCCCTTTCTCCATGTGAGGTTGATTGTGAAGATGAAAATCAATAGGCAATGAAGGTAGTTCTTGTTAAAACTAAATTGGAATGATTGATTTTCCTCTGGATCATTTAGATTCCTGAAATCAGTGGGCCTCATTATGGAAAGAGAAATATTTACTCTTCACTTAAAGTTTTATAGCATAGAAAGAAACAAATAAAAACCTAATACCACTGGGGAAAAATGCAAGAAAACCAGGTCTTTATGTGGCCAGTTAAGGTAATAATGTGGCACATAAAGACGGCTTAATGTGCCCTGACTGCTCTGAGAACCAATCTCGTCATCAAAACAAAAGCTCAAATGCTGGTAAACTTGGCAATTGTGGGTTGAGGGTTGGAGGTGGGGTGATGACTCAAAGTGAATTAATCCAATATCATTAAAGAAAGTTCAGTGGACCCCCCCCCCATGTTGGGGGGATCAGAAGAACTTTAGACTGTTGGATAAAAAGAGTTTTTCTGGGGCACAAGTAGGAGACATGATTGAACAGGTTCTTCAAGTCACCGTAGAACACACAGACATTATCTGGGACATGTAATATATGGTACAAAGAACACCTGCTGGTAAAATATAAATGCCATCAATAGCAAAAAAAAAAAGAAAAAAAAGAGGGCTCAGAATCAATGATTTGTAAGAAAAGTGCTGGTTGACTATGGTGGGGACTTTGGAGAAGTGGAAACATTCAAGTTAGGCGGGTCCAGAAGGGAAAGGAAGGCTAACTAACACCTCAACTAATATAGATATTTAAAGTCAAAAAATCTTTTTTTTTTAAAGTAGGCTCCATGCCCAGCATGGAGTCCAACGTGGGGTTTGAACTCATGATCCTGAGATCAAGACCAGCGCTGATTTCAAGAGTTCAATGCTTAAACTGAGCCACCCAGACACCACAAGTCAAAAAGGCCTTTGAGACTGAAATTCCAATTTTTGAAATTTGATGGCCAATATAAATGCTTTATCAAACAATATTTATATGTTAGATAATATATTTTCCCATTATTATATGATAATCCAAGTAACAATTCTAGTTCATATTCTAGTCCCAGAACCTGGCACCAGGCTCAGGACACTCAGTTTTCGGACCAGGCCTGATAGCTGGGAATGAGGCCAAGAGAACTTGGATTCCCCTCCTGCAAACAAGCCCTAGTCTTTGGAGCCTCTGACTACAGCAATGGGGGATAGTTTGTATCATAGGTTCTCATTACTGCATATCCTAATGCAGTCTAGAATGCATCTGGAGAAATATTTCAATGGGACTTTTCAAAAAAGATAAATTACATAGTTTTTTGTTTATCCAGATGTGTATGTTCCATTATCCCTGAACAGGGTATCTCAATAAATTTTCTGATCAATTTGTGGAAGGCAAAAAACAATTAAATGACATGGTATCTGGTGAGAGTCTCCTGACTGATAGTTGAGAATATCTGGTGCTTTTGCTGGCACGTTATCTACTACCCCTCCATCAGCATCTTGATTTTCCTGTAAGGAATTCACTCTCTTTTCACGTGAGCCAGTCCTTGGCTTCAGAAATCAACAAAGATACAGGTTTGGACAATCAAAACACCACATCCCTTCAGCCACAATTATTATTTTATGGATAAGCCTACAGTTCAAAGCTACTCCTGTGATATTTCCCCAAAAGATCCAACGTGAGGTGCTCTCTTTCCACTGGATCGCTTAAAAGGTTCGATATAAGCCTGAAGCTAGTTTGGCCACTTTGCTTGTCTGAGAAAAAAGCCAGCACACTGGAAAACTCAGTGAAGATATAGAAAAGACCACTCCGTGATGATACTTGAATACGAATCTGAGTGACATTTGTAAATCAATGAATTCCACTTTTAGTTTAAGATAGACCGAATTAATTTTGCTACAAACAGCCGATATACTCAACTAATATAAAGAAAATACATGTGTAAAAAATAATTTCTAACTGGACTAGAATCTTATGAAAAATATCACTCATAAGACATTATCCAATTTCACTGATAAAAAGGATTTAAGAGACACAACTTTGTTTAATTGATTTCTCCAGGCCTCATCATTATAGTGTATTAATAATATGGCTAAGATATAACGTTAATATTGAGGACAAGAGTAGAACTCACTTATCTGGCAGACAGTTCTTCAAAATCCGCTAAAAAAAAGTAATAATAATAGCAATAGTACAACTACTAATAAAAATAACTTGGGGTGGATTCTAGCATATATGCAACCCAAATCACTGGTCACTAATATTGATTGTAAATGCAAAGGTCATTAAGATTATTTACCATTTCTAAACATGTGAAAAGTGGGGCACCTGGGTGGCTCAGTCATTAAGTGTCTGCCTTTGGCTCAGGTCATGATCCCAGGGTCCTGGGTTCGAGCCTCACATCAGGCTCCCTGCTTGACGGGGAACCTGTTTCAACCTCTCCCACTCTCCCTGCTTGTGTTCCCTCTCTAGCTATCTCTATCTCAGTCAAATAAATAAATAAAATCTTTAAAAAAAAATAAACATGTGAGAAGTTTCTCAACATGAAAATGTGCTTTTCACATTTTCTTCAGAACTTCCTTAAAAACTGGAAGCATTTTATAGCCCTTTTCACAGAAGAATTACACAATCTGTGTTCAGTAATTCAAACAATAATGATTAAATTAAGTTACTCCTCATATTGACATCCCACTTATAACTAATGAGTTGCCCACAACTGTCTTGAAATGCCTTTAATTTTAAAGTACAGTATAAGTGAATTATCGCACTTCAGAGCCAAAGATAATTACATTCATTTAAAAAATGAAAGATACTGTCAAATTGAAGGTTCACAAAGTCTAAAGTATTAAATCTATTTCTTTATGATATATGAGGTATTCAAAATCTGGATAGTAGCATGTAATTAGAAATGTAAAAAAAAGCATGATCAATTTAATCTTTTTATACAATTTAGGAATCAAATATGATAATAAGTATTATTGGGATTCACTGAAATTATTGATAAAATAACCATGAACACCATGAATTTAGAGTGTACCTTCCCATTAGGAAGCTGTGAATTCTTTTCACTATTTTCATCCTTTTAAGTGTTTTAAAACCACAGGCATTAGGTACAACATATGTCCAAGACTATCCAATTTACAGATTGAAAAACACAAATAAAATTTTAAAACAAACAGAAAACATAAATGGTTGAAGAAATAAAGGAGAGGGCAATTATCATTGATAGAAAAACAATTCATATTCTTCTATGGTGCATTAATAATAAAACCCCACTGATTCCAATTTTTAAGAGGAACAATTAAACAACTATCAGTAGGAAAAATGAATAAATAGCAAAAAAAAAAAAGAAAAAGAAAAAAAGAAAAAGAACATGCAAAGTGACATAACAATGATACAGCAAGCTCTTTTTAGTAGGTGAGCCAAGAGAATAAAAGAATAAAATGCATTAGAGTAGGAAAAATTCAAGTAAGATTACTGGTGCAATAATTTATCAATTAGTCTTTTAGCTTACAAAAATTTCTCACAATTTCTGCTCTGCTGATGGCATCCTGACTGCCCCCCACATCCCAGCTGCATAATTATAGCTGATCAATCAAAATAAATATCATTTTTTCTGTTATTTTAAGTGGCTCAAGTTGGGGAAATCAAACCATATGTCATAAGTCTACCAACGTCTTCCTTAATCTATGCAGATATAATTATATACACTTGGAAATTACATACAAGAATATATTATAATATGCAATATATTTTAGACCATAATATATTTTGTATTATTTTTATTTGAAATATATAAACATACATTTAAAATATATACTACAGTGATTCTATACATTGTTAACAATAAATAAAATGATTGTATATATTACACATGAAATATATTGTATTCAGCAGTGGATTTTTTTTTCCAAATGCAATTTTATACAGAATGGTGAGACATAAACAGATGAGTGAGGGTTTCCCATTTGAAGTAGGAGAGAGAACCCAGAGCCCAGCTGTCCTGGCTTCCTCTTCATCTCATCTCATGTGTACACATCTCTCCCAGTAGCTGCTTTCCACAGTGGGAAGAATATAAACCAAATATTGTACGTGTGAAGGGCATTAAGAGATGATGCTCATGACACAGAAAGCTGGATTCATATTATTCCCAAGGTGCCTCAAGCATATAAAATCAGTATTAAAAGCATCCTGATGCACAGACGCTCACAAGAAGTCTCCACAAAAACATTCCTGGTTTTTGATTCCTGATTTCTGATCAGTGGTGAGCTCCCTTTTGAACTCTGATAAAGGCAGTGACTGTTGCTCTATGTAGACAAGAGAGGCCAAGTTCAACAATCTGATTCCAAGTTAGCTCTGGGGGACTTGCTAAATCAGTTTCTGCAGTACCATACTGTTCCCTAAATTCTCTTCCCCATTCCCACTGTCTACACCAGGCAACACTGATACTAACTTGAGTGATAACAGAACACCATTCAAGAATATTTTTAACAATGACTTACTATTTTTCAAACCCTACCTATTCTTGTTACATATATCTTGGAGAGTCTGCTAACTTGGGAAGCCTCATGTCCTTTCTCACTATTTTATTAAACTAGGATTTCAAGACCCTATCTAATATGTCCAAATCACCCAATTCTTAGAAAACACAACCACCCAGAACAGAAAAAGTTGAAATTAGGACACTTTAAAATAATGATTTAATCACAGCTAATTTTCTTGGTATTTACTCTAAAAAACGGAACCCTGATGGACTCTTCAGTACAAAGATGGATGCCATTTACAGCACTCGTATGGAATTTTGACTTGAATTCAACCATAATTAACTAGGCCATTAATTTAAAGTGAAAGAGCACAAGATAATAAAACACCAGTTCAGGTATGAAAGACATCTTAGAGGAAAACAAAAGACTGTCTCATACAACTGCAGTTTAATTTGTCTTAGTCACAAACAGAGACAGAGTCAGCCCAATGGAGTTTTGAATATAACTTTCAGAACAGATGGTTCTGCCTTTCACGAGGTACCATGGACAGAGACATCCCATTTGTCTTTAAGGAACATGAAACACCATGGTATTCACTAGTCATATTTCTTTTCTAAGTTGGACCAAAATAGTTGTGGCTATTCAGGGGTTTGGGAGGTAAAGAAGGAAAGTAAAGAAGGGAAGATGTATATTTATTTATTCACCAACAAGGCAAATTGTAGCATATCTCATGTCTTGTAGATTCCCTGTATTTTGGCCCCCTGTTTAGAGTGGCGCTAATACTTTCTCAGGGTTTTAGCAAATGAGCTACAAGTTTAAAGAACTGATAAATTTGCCAAGGGGTTAATTAACCTGTGCTTCTGCCTTCCAGGACACCTAAACATACAAACTTCCTAATAAAATACTCTAAAATTCTTAAAAAAGAAGAGAGAGAGACACACACACATTTAAAGACTTAGAATTACTAGTATCAGAACAATGTTTTCTTCCTCCTTTCCTGAAAATGTCTCCATTTTTGTCAACAGTGAAGCTGTGGTTGAGGTGACCCTGTTCCCCGTCACTCACCACACTCTATATACCCATTGCCAATATTAGATTAGCCATCTGGCTTCTTTTCTGCAAATTCAGCTCATCTTAATAATCTCCTCTGAATCCTTTCCAAACCTTTTGTGTCCCTCCATATTTCTGGGACACTGATATGGAATTAATCATGAAGTGCAGGAATATTTCGTAAGCCTAAAATAAAAATCACTTTATCCGTGCATAGAGCTGTGTAATGGCACTCTATAAGGTTTATGTTAGTGTTCCTCTCACCGGTGATTTTAATGTTTTGCTCTGCCTTAAAGAATCATCTAGTCTATGTCTAAGTCAATACTCCCTAAAACAAATACAACAGTTTCAGGTATGCATATACACGTGTGCACTTCACAGAAAGTCAGACTATGGACAAGGATCCTGGAAATGGGGTTAGATCAAGTGCAAACCAACACAAACACAAACCTAGTATACTAACTCTAAAGTCACACATCTGCAGTCACAAAGGGTATGTTTTCACTTCCAAACAGAGAAGTCAAAATAAGAGACAATAGAAAGGCAGGCATAGAGGCTAAACAAATTGGAGAGAGAGAACTGAGAGACAGATAGACAGAGAGGCTCCCAAAGGCAAATGAGACAAAGTCTATTGTCAACCAGGAAGCATGTTTAGGAACTCCAACTTACCTTTACAAGTGTGAAACTTTTTCCATCCATGGGGTTTCTTACATAACGTACGTCTCTAGACAAGCTAGTTAGAGATACCTTTAAAATGATAGAGGACGTTTCTAGCAGTTTGCATACCCTGCAGGGAGAAGGGCAGCACTTAATAACTGTTATTTAATGGTAATTTTATATAGCAGAGCAAAGATGTTTCTGCCCTTTCTAAATGTGGATAAACATGGTTCTAGAGGCTTCCTGAAATTAAATGACATACATATATATGTAGCTCCTTAAAATGATTTTATGATACAAAGTAATGAAAAATCTGCTCCACTACAGTCCGAAACAAAGGGGACATATTGACATTTTTTTTTAAATAAAACTCTGCTTTAAAAATGGAGGGTCTCAACAATGTGGTTGGACCTATAAGGTATTATGCTCAGTGAAATAAGCCAGACAGAGGAAGACAAATACTGTATGGTTTCATTTATATCTGGAATCTAAATACACACTCACAAACCAAGTGAATAAACAAACAGCAACAAAAAGGAAAGAAACTCAAAAATATAGAGAACAAACTAGTGGTCACGAAGGGGAGGTTGGTGGAGAGAGGGGTGGAATGGACCAAGGGAAATAAGAGGTACAAACTTCCAGTTATAAAGTGAATAAATCACATGGATGAAGAGTACAGCATAGGGATTATACTCAATGATATGGCGATACACATTCTGGTGAGCAATTCATAATGTATGTAATTATTGAATCACTACGTTGTATACCTGAAACTAATTCAACATATGCCACCCGTATTTCAATTAAAAATATAATTTTGAAAATGGAGGATCAGGACAATAAGAAGCCCACAGAAATGGAAAAGAGAGTTCGGAACCTAGAATTTGGGGAATTCAACTTCAGCAAAGAGTTCAAAGAGCAAGCCGTCTTTCATTTCTTGGTTAGGTAAGAGCAAACAAGAGGCAGTTCCCAGGTTAGCGACGATTCTGAATTCCAACCTATTGCTCTGCCAACAGACTTTCCTAACAAAGGACTGCATCACTTAGTACGATGTAAAGTTGGTCAGTCTTCAAAGGCTGACTACATCCTGGTTCATCTCTGAAGAAGTGGATGTTCCCAAAACCTCTCTCGCCAGGAGCTAACACTGTGCAAACTCATCACTATATGCTGTGGATGCTTTACATGAGTGACCTGTAATCCGCATATCAACATGACATCATTGGAAAGCAGAGGAAACTGAGTCTTGGGGAGTTTAAGTAGCTTACACAGGCCACACACCAGACCAAGTGTTTAGCAACCAGATGGCTCAGGAAGATATTTGATGAAAGATGTCTTATCCCCAGGATAATTTCATTGCTCCCAGGACATAGGGTATTTCAGAAGCAGATATTTAGAGGCTGCAACAGTCAGCTTCTGCACCATTCATTCATTCATTCACACAGTTACTAAATATTACTGAGTACTACCCATATGCCAAGCACTGTGCTAATGATGACTGCAGTCTTGGGGAACGAGATATGCTGAACACTGCCAGAAATGTCTCTCTTTTAGGTTAGTGAGGAGGACAGGCTGTCTCTAGGAAGCAGTAGTTAAGGGTTTAGAAGAAGCATTTCAGGGCTGTGTGATATGAGCTGTTCATGCACAGACAGCATGTTTATAAGTCAAGAGCATGAGAGTGAGTATCTCATTTTGAGGATCACAGAAATTTTGTATGTGTACATGTTAATACACCTATAGAAAAAGATTTTAGCAGCACCAAAAGTATAAAGAAAAAAAGTGTTCAAATGGCTTATTTCTTGGGCTTCTTCAAGTGACAGCTATGGTAATTTGAGTACAACTGGCTTATGTGGAAGGGGATCCCAGGAAGGACTCTTAGGGGAGGATGGCATTTAGTCAAGACAAAAAATCCAGTGAAGGAGCCTGAACAAGTAGTTTACTGCTGAGTGCAATTAGATTTGCTGAAGGCCTCTGGAAGAGTGAGGAATGTGCCTCAGAACTGTAATTATTCTACCTCAGAGGAAGGAGCTGGAGTGTCTATTTTCCCCAGACCACATATCATAGGCTGAGGGGTCTACTCTAAGCCTTTGTTTTTCCTTACTTTCAGATTGTTCCATATATGGAACAATATATGGGGCTAGAGAAATACGGGGGACAGCGTTCCAGAAATTTGTAGCAGAATACTGTTGAGCTTGTACAGGAAAAAGTGAAAGCTAAGGGGGTATGGGAAGACTGCCACATCACCATCCATAGCACACACTGTCAACAATCTGCAAACCTCCTTCATCCCAGCCATCTGACAACAAATGCATTTAGTCATCTATTTCTGTGATGTGTAGTTATTAATTCACTCAAAAGTATGTCTTAGACATCCATTTAGATTTTTAAAATCTCTGTAGTTTTAAGCAGTTGCATGATGTTCCATTAACTTTGTGTTGTAATTAATTTGTCCAGTTCCCCTATTGATGGGCACTTACGTTGTTTTAAGTTTTAAATTGTTATAAATATTAGTGCCTTAAGCATATTTTTGAATACTTTTAATTTTTGTACCTTTCTTAGATTAAATTTCTGGATCAATGTGAATGCATAGTTTGAAATAAAAATTCTATCATTCCCCAGAAATGTTTCAACAATTTATATAGTCATTAAAACTGCATAAATTTGACCATCTCAAATCATTCTCAGTAACTCTGAAATCCATCAGTCTTGTTAATATTAGACATTGTATTGTTTTGTTTGTGACATTAAACATTTTTTTCCAATGTTCACTGATGACTGTATTTTTAAAAATCTTCTTTTAGATATTTTGCTAGGGAGTCTATTAATGTGTTCATTGTTTTATTTTTAATTGACTCATAAGACTTCTTTGCATTTTGGTGATATTAACATTTTGTCTGCCACTAATAATGTAGATGGCTCTTCAAATTAATTATCCATCTTCCAGGGACACCTGGGTGGCTCAGTGTGTTAAGCCTCTGCCTTCGGCTCAAGTCATGATCTCAGGGTCCTGGGATAGAGCCCCGCATCAGGCTCTCTGCTCGGCAGGGAGCCTGCTTCCTCCTCTCTCTCTGCCTGCCTCTCTGCCTACTTGTGATCTCTCTCTCTCTGTCAAATAAATAAATACAATCTTTAAAAAAATTAATTATCCATCTTCCAAATTTGTTTTTGTACTTTAGGTAAAAAATAGGTTATTAGTTATTTTATGTGCTGTGTTAAGGAAGACTATGCCATGTCAAAATTATAAACATTCTTTTTTTTTCCATTTTATTTATTTTTTCAGTGTAACACTATTCATTGTTTTTGCACAACACCCAGTGCTCCATGCAAAACGTGCCCTCCCCATTACCCACCACCTGTTCCCCCAACCTCCCACCCCTGACCCTTCAAAACCCTCAGGGTGTTTTTCAGAGTCCATAGTCTCTTATGGTTCACCTCCCCTTCCAATTTTTTTTTTTTAATAAACATATAATGTATTTTTATCCCCAGGGGTACAGGTCTGTGAATCGCCAGGTTTACACACTTCACAGCACTCACGATAGCACATACCCTCCCCAATGTCCATAGCCCCCTCCCCCTCTCCCAATCCCACCTCCCCCCAGCAACCCCCAGTTTGTTTTGTGAGATTAAGAGTCATTTATGGTTTGTCTCCCTCCCAATCCCATCTTGTTCCATTTATTCTTCTCCTATCCCCCTAACCCCCCATGTTACTTCTCCATGTCCTCATATCAGGGAGATCATATGATAGTTGTCTTTCTCCAATTGACTTATTTCACTAAGCATGATACGCTCTAGTTCCATCCACGTCGTCGCAAATGGCAAGATTTCATTTCTTTTGATGGCTGCATAGTATTCCATTGTGTATATATACCACATCTTCTTTATCCATTCATCTGTTGATAGACATCTAGGTTCTTTCCATAGCCTGGCTATTGTAGACATTGCTGCTATAAACATTCGGGTACACGTGCTCCTTCGGATCACTGCGTTTGTATCTTTATGGTAAATACCCAGTAGTGCAATTGCTGGGTCATAGGGTAGTTCTATTTTCAACATTTTGAGGAACCTCCATGCTGTTTTCCAGAGTGGTTGCACCAGCTTGCATTCCCACCAACAGTGGAGGAGGGTTCCCCTTTCTCCACATCCTCTCCAGCATCTGTCATTTCCTGACTTGTTAATTTTAGCCATTCTGACTGGTGTGAGGTGAAACATTCTTAGTCAGATTTTTTTTTCTGGGATAATTTTGGGAACTCTTTTCCAAAGAAATTACTTTAGGAAATACTGAGCGAGTATCATTCTGAATGGGGAAAAACTGAGAGCTTTTCCCCTAAGGCCAGGAACACTGCAGGGATGTCCACTATCACCACTGCTATTCAACATTGTACTAGAAGTCCTAGCCTCAGCAATCAGACAACAAAAAGAAATAAAAGGCATCCAAATCAGCAAAGAAGAAGTCAAACTCTCACTCTTTGCAGACGATACGATACTTTATGTGGAAAACCCAAAAGATTCCACTCCAAAACTGCTAGAATTCAGACAGGAATTCAGTAAAGTGTCAGGACATAAAAAATCAATGCACAGAAATCAGTTGCATTTCTATACACCAACAGCAAGACAGAAGAAAGAGAAATTAAGGAGTCAATCCTATTTACAATTGTATCCAAACCCATAAGATACTTAGGAATAAACCTAACCAAAGAGGCAAAGAATCTGTACTCAGAAAACTATACCCATGAAAGAAATTAAGGGAGACACAAAGAAATAGAAAAACGTTCCATGCTCACGGATTGGAAGAACAAATATTGTGATAATGTTTATGCTACCTAGAGCAATCTACACATTTAATGCAATATCTATCAAAATACCATCAACGTTTTTCAAAGAAATGGAACAAATAATCCTAAAATTTATATGGAAACAGAAAAAACCCAAATAGCCAGAGGAATGTTGAAAAAGAAAACCAAAGTTGGTGGCATCACAATTCCAGACTTCAAGCTTTGTTACAAAGCTGTAATCATTAAGACAGTATGGTACTGGCCCAAAAAAAAAAAAAAAAAAAAAAAAGGAAAAAAAAAAGCGTGTTTAGGAATCAAATAATTTTAAGAACATCAAGATTCAACATTTTGAGCGAGTATCTTATTTCAGGGTTACTCAGAGCTTTAATGTGTTAATAGGAGTTGTAAGTCTAAGGGAAATGGAATATGCCATCCTTCCAAGATGTATTTGACTCTGGACCACTTAAAAATATTTTTTCTGGGTTATTTATTAATGTCATTCAAACAAATATTCTATAAAACTCTAGTTTGAATGACACATAAAAAAAGCAAAATTATGAAGGTACTAGAAAGGCTTGACTAGAAAAGATGTAAATTTTTATTTTTCTAAGATTTAGTCTGATAAACTTATTAATAATATAGTCATATTTATTAGTATAAATCGATTTTACCTTATTATAACTCTAGTCCAAAGCCTAGTTATCTTATTGAAGATTTAAGTATAAATGAAATATTTCAGAGTCTTCATGTGAAAAACAAAATTCTGAACATAATGTCTAATTTTTGTTTTGCTGTTTTGGTCTTCCGATAGTATTTCTAACCTACAAAAACCCTTAGTTTTATCTCAAGTTATTACAATAGAGTATTTTGAAATAGTCAACATGCTGAGTCCAACTGACTCTTTGCTAAGTATTATTGCTTTCATTTATGCTCATTTCATGGAAAAAAACATAAATGTGGTTGATGTTAATGTTGCAGTATGAACAAGTTAAAAACAGTAAAATAATATCCAGAAAGCCTCAGGAGAAAACCTTTTAAGCTACTGGATTTTTTTTTCCAAATTTTTTTTTTTTTTAATAAACATATAATGTATTTTTATCCCCAGGGGTACAGGTCTGTGAATCGCCAGGTTTACACACTTCACAGCACTCACGATAGCACATACCCTCCCCAATGTCCATAGCCCCCTCCCCCTCTCCCAATCCCACCTCCCCCCAGCAACCCCCAGTTTGTTTTGTGAGATTAAGAGTCATTTATGGTTTGTCTCCCTCCCAATCCCATCTTGTTTCATTTATTCTCCTATCCCCCTAACCCCCCATGTTTCTTCTCCATGTCCTCATATCAGGGAGATCATATGATAGTTGTCTTTCTCCGATTGACTTATTTCACTAAGCATGATACGCTCTAGTTCCATCCACGTCATCGCAAATGGCATGATTTCATTTCTTTTGATGGCTGCATAGTATTCCCTTGTGTATATATACCACATCTTCTTTATCCATTCATCTGTTGATGGACATCTAGGTTCTTTCCATAGTTTGGCTATTATAGACATTGCTGCTATAAACATTCGGGTACACGTGCCCCTTCGGATCACTATGTTTGTATCTTTAGGGTAAATACCCAGTAGTGCAATTGCTGGGTCATAGGGTAGTTCTATTTTCAACATTTTGAGGAACCTCCATGCTGTTTTCCAGAGTGGTTGCACCAGCTTGCATTCCCACCAAAGGAGGGTTCCCCTTTCTCCACATCCTCGCCAGCATCTGTCATTTCCTGACTTGTTAATTTTAGCCATCCTGACTGGTGTGAGGTGGATGAAGGACCTCAATGTGAGAAAGGAATCCATCAAAATCCTTGAGGAGAATGCAGGCAGCAACCTCTTCGACCTCAGCCGTAGCAATATCTTCCTAGGAACAACAGTAAAGGCAAGGGAAGCAAGGGCAAAAATGAACTATTGGGATTTCATCAAGATCAAAAGCTTTTGCACAGCAAAGAAAACAATTAACAAAACCAAAAGACAACTGACAGAATGGGAGAAGATATTTGCAAACGACATATCAGATAAAGGGCTAGTATCCAAAATCTATAAGGAACTTAGCAAACTCAACACCCAAAGAACAAGCTACTGGATTTTAATAGCTGGAAACAAACTTGAAAGTTGACCAGCCATCATCATCTTCTATAAACCAGGAAGTGAGTTAGCTGGCCAGGTCAGACTGAATAGAAAAGTTCCCAGAAGTTCTCATAAAATGAAAGCTCCATGTTAATTCTTTTGAAAGGAAATTTTGGCAAAAAAGCATTCTGCTAAATTGTTGTAGAGATTGAAATAGCATTTAATCATTTTTAAAGACAATTATCACAAAGTAAAATGATTTTCAAATGATGTCTAAAATTCTTACCCACAAGTTAAATTTTATAAAATACTACCTAACCATCCTTGATGCAGAATTAGTGGTAGAAAAGCCATGGACTCATTGCTCATTTCTTTTATTCAAGTCAGTCCATTAGAGAAAAGAAGGTATGTCTTCCATTTAATCTGTAAAACAAAATTGTCTTTGTGCCTCTCTCTCAGCAGATTATGCTAATTACAGAGCTTTATGCAACTTTTCTGGGAAGATCCTTGGAGGAAAGGAGCAGAGAACTTTATGTTCTTAGAGGCAATAATATCCTCTCTCTCTCACTCAGATATATATTGTACATAAAGTATATTAAGAAGATACTTTAATGTGAAACTATGTATATGAATATGAAGGTCCTATGGGAAACAAATAAACCATGTTTAAAGTGTAGATTTCTTCCACTGTCCTGTGAGAAAGATAAGTGATTTTAGTAAGATGAACATTTATGAAAAGTGTTGGTCAGGATCATACAGCCTTTCCAAACCTGTATTTCCTGTATCACAAGAAGAATCACATTTTCTGAAGCCTTTCCATTATAAGGAAGAACATTTCTTCTTCTTCTGAGACCATGCCCAAAGGGGAAAAATATTTACGTGTGTGTGTGTGTGTGTGTGTGTGTGTGTGTGTGTGTGTGTGTATTTCCCAGGTGTAAAATTAATAAAGAAAAGCAAATGCTCTTTTAAAGGAAGAGGTGAATTTGGTTTACAAGGGATAATTACTTAATTAGAGTGACTGGGATGTCTGTATCAGACAGGCCTTTGTGCCAACGGGGTAATTCTCACTTAGCACAAAGTATTGCTGCTTATATAGTCATCTTCCAAGGTCATTTACTCACTGTTCGCTCTTTCTAGAGCATTCTGATTCCCCACTAGGCATGCTAGGGAAGTGGCATCCTTTAGAAATTGGGCTGATTTGTCCCATATCCCCTGATGTGAGCTTTTCTGTTTAATAGGGTGCTGTCAGTGGGAAGGCAGGAGAAGTTAGAGTGCTTTGCCTTAAGAATCAGATCTAACAATTGAGAATATTAACATTTCATTCCTTAGGACTATGCAAATTTCTTTTACTAAAAAGCAAAAGATACTGGTAGTAATCAACTTTCCTCTTACTGATTCAATTTAGGAACTTAATTTGAGAAAAGACATAATAGCTAACAGTGTTGAATTCTCCTTTCGTTTGACAGACATGGTGTTGATGTCTAATTTGCAGATGTTTTCCTAGACACTCTCTCTTAATGCCCACCACAACTGTATAAGGTCAAATCCTATAAAATTATCCATGTGACAATGGGAAAACTGAGGTCCAGAGAAATAAAGTAACTTGCCCAAGTTCACTCAGCTCATAAGTGATGGGGCCAGAATGGAAACCTGGGTTTATCTCTGACTCCAGGCACAAGGTATTAACCATGATTATATACTGCCTCTGTGAAAATTCAAGAGAAAAAACAAGAACATTCAGATTTGTTGTTGTTGTTGTTGTTCCTTAATAATATTTGTTTAGTCATGCATTAAGGCTTTTATTCAATAAGCTTTCAACCAATTCCTCTTATATCCAGGAAGAATACTGCCGCCGTGAGGCTAAGAGGGGAAAAAAAAGTCTGTTCAAGTCTCAGAGTAGAAGAGTGTCTGACATACAGTAGGTTCTCAATAAATATTTGGTGAAGGAATGAATTAAGGATTTAGGCAAGAAATGATGGAATTTTCACATCAAGAAATATTGCTGGAATTGAGCAAGTGATAGTTAATTTCCTGAGGTCTCCTTACATGGAATACGAATCTTAGAGTAATGGAAGGTATTATGGAAGAGGGAGTCGGGGGCAAAAAGTCTGAAATGTGTGCTCTTTTTAGAACTTGATGATTCCCCACTAGGCATCTAGAGAAAGCAACATTTTTCAGTGTTCGAGTTCATTTGCTTTCTTCAACTTTCATTTACGGCTCTTGAAAAACAGGACCCTCTCGGTCTTCCCTGTGCTCTCAGACATGAAGTAAAATAATTCTCCCCAATTTCTCTGAACTGCTCCCAGTAATTCTGGGTGCATTTATACTATGTGGAGTGTTAGTTTCCATGGGCATTTCATTGAAGACAGAAAACTAAGTCTTTCAGTGAATCTCTAGTTGTAAAATTTCAGGTGTCAGAAGTCATATAGGAAATGTATTCAGAGTGGGTAAAATAAAGCTGGAATTTTTGGATGGAATTTCTTCTGTGATGCCTGAAATGATTCCAGCTCTGGAGATATTAATTTTTCTACTAAGCCAATCTTTCCAAGTTGCAGCCATCTGGTGGCCTTCCATCTACTTTCTCTCAATTTTTCTAGCATTAGGACTCATTCATTCACATACTCATTCATTCATTCATTCATCATATCTGCCAGATAATGAGGATATACAAAAGAATGTAATACAACCCCTTTGCAAAAGAAATACCTCCTTGCCCCAAGGGGACTTACTCTTAGTGTAGAATGCAAACACGTGGAAAAAACCAATGAGGCTCAAATGCGAAAAGGACAATAATGGGCATACTCTGGGCAGGGGAAGGTGGGTATGGGGCACATCTGAGACACAGTCAGTCCAATCTAAGGGGGTCAGAATAACTCTTCACTAAGCTGTGATTCTTGCAAATGAGATCTGGAGGATGAAGGGGTAATCACCAGGCCAAATGCACAGAGAAGGGTATATCAGTCTATCAAATCCATCAACATCTGAGCCTTTTGTCCTTCCTCAAAGTTCAGGTTGGCTAGAGTGAGTGTAGGGATAAGGTAGTAAATGGTGAAAGGTGAATCTAGAAAAATATGTCAGAAATAGAGTGAGGAATTTGGACCTTAACTCCAGCCTTCGTGAAGTGTTTGATGGGTTTTTAACCCAAGATAGACATGATCAGCTGAGTATCTTTGAAGTCTTACCCTGTCTACAATATGGAGGGAAGACTGGAGAGGGGCAAGCCTGGATTGAAGGGGCTCATTGAGGAGACTGCTCTTCCTCCCGAGTACTTCCTAAGAGATGCCTATGATCAAGGAGGGATGGCTCAGGTTTCCAGAACGGCTGACCCAAGATACAAACTTTTTAACAAAGATATCTTAAGAAAATCCTTCAAAATCAACCAACCCTAATTATATATCTGTTCTTAAGAAAACCAGCCAACCCTAATTATACACCTGTTCTGCACTTAGCACCATAAAATAGCTTGCCATGAAGTCAATTTGACCCTACTTACCTTACAATTCTTTCTTTTAGCCACTGTTCATAGATGTGGGTGATGTTCTTTACCAGGGGGTGCTCCTTTTTCATGGGAGAAGTATTTTCTTTCAATGTCAGCTCTGTAAGAAACCTAAAAAATGTTAACAACCAACAGCTGCATTAACGAAGTTCCTTTTCCAAATTTAATAGCTTTTGTAAGAGGAGAGCACTCTCTTCTGGAGCTCAGAAATCTCCTTGGCCAGGGAGAGAGGGAAATAGCCAATTATAAAAATCACTTTGTTATCATAACAATAAGGAAGTCTGTAGAAAATAATGCTATGCATCTACTTCTCCACAAGCATAGCATGAGGCAAGGGGAGTTCTTAACAGTTCTGGAGGGAAAGACATAATTTAGCCTTCTGGGCCCTGGTCATTATTTTCCCTTCGTTTTCGGAAGGAGGTCATTTGCTAAATGGAACCCAACCGCACTAAAAAGGGTAAAGGCCTTGAAAAAAGAGGCAATTCATTCTCTTCTTAATCCCTTATTATGGCTGCTTTTAACTGTCCCCTCCAGTGACTAATACTATTGTATGGCTTAGTGTTCAGTTCATATGGCTGTGCGTAGCTTTTTAATTTTTAAGGGTCCTTGTGTGTAGGGAGGTGTAGGTGTGTGATAGGAAGGGAGGGAGAGGTACTTGTGATACTGGCTTAGGAGTAAATCGGTGGGTGAAGGTGGAAGGCAGTTCTGGAAGCTGGCTGAACAGCACAACCAAGAAAGGCGTGTCTTGATTTAAACTATCCAACTACTTCTCAGGATTTCTTTCCTTATGAGCTTTCAAAATTGATAGAGGCTCTGGCTGGGAGCTAACCTGCAGAAGAAGATCTGATCTCACGTGGATAAAAAAGTGCAAAGCTGCTTCCAAGAAATACAAAGAAATAGCCTTAAAAGAAATTTTTAACGTACTGCCTGCCCCAGCGCTTAGGGGTGGGCCACATCAAAGAGATGTGGAGACTCTGGAGAGGAACTTATTTTAACGATGGCGCCAATGCCTCACAAATTGACTAGCTGTTTTAAATAGTAACCAAGAGAAAGAGAAATGCGGGTAAGACTACAAATGTTGACTAAAAAATTGTGTCTACATAGACCAGTGGAATAGAGTGGAGAGCCCAGATATGGACCCTCAACTCTATGGTGAAATAATCTTCGACAAAACAGGAAAAAATATTCAATGGAAAAAAGACAGTCTCTTCAATAAATGGTGCTGGGAAAACTAGACAGCGATATGTAGAAGAATGAAACTCGACCATTCTCTTACACCATACACAAAGATAAACTCGAAATGGATAAAAGACCTCAACATGAGACAGGAATCTATCAGAATCCTAGAGGAGAACATAGGCAGTAACCTCTTAGATATCAACCACAGCAACTTCTTTCAAGATATGTCTCCAACGGCCAAGGAAACAAAAGCAAAAATGAACTTTTGGGACTTCATCAAGATCAAAAGCTTCTGCACAGCAAAGGAAACAGTCAACAAAACAAAAAGGCAACCCACGGAATGGGAGAAGATATTTGCAAATGACAGTACAGACAAAAGGTTGATATCCAGGATCTATAAAGAACTTCTCAAACTCAACACATACAAAACAGATAATCATATCAAAAAATGGGCAGAAGATATGAACAGACACTTCTCCAACGAAGACATACAAATGGCTATCAGACACATGAAAAAATGTTCATCATCACTAACCATCAGGGAGATTCAAATTAAAACCACATTGAGATACCACCTGACACCAGTTAGAATGGCCAAAATTAGCAAGACACGAAACAACATGTGTTGGAGAGGATGTGGAGAAAGGGGAACCCTCTTCCACTGTTGGTGGGAATGCAAGTTAGTGCAGCCACTTTGGAGAACAGTGTGGAGATTCCTGAAGAAATTAAGAATAGAGCTTCCCTATGACCCTGCAATTGCACTGCTGGGTATTTACCCCAAAGATACAGATGTAGTGAAAAGAAGGGCCATCTGTACCCCAATGTTTATTGCAGCAATGGCTACGGTCGCCAAACTGTGGAAAGAACCAAGATGCCCTTCAACGGATGAATGGATAAGGAAGATGTGGTACATATACACAATGGAGTATTATGCTTCCATCAGAAAGGATGAATACCCAACTTTTGTAGCAACATGGACAGGACTGGAAGAGATTATGCTGAGCGAAATACGTCAAGCAGAGAGAGTCAAGTATCATATGGTCTCACTTATTTGTGGAGCATAACAAATAACATGGAGGAGATGGAGAGGAGAGGGAGTTGAGGGAAACTGGCAGGGGAGATGAGCCATGAGAGACTATGGACTCTGAAAAACAACCAGAGGGTTTTGAAGGGGCGGGGGGGGGGGGGGGGTGGGAGGTTGAGGAACCAGATGGTGGGTGATAGGGAGGGCACGTACTGCACGGAGCACTGGGTGTGATGCCAAAACAATGAACACTGTTATGCTGTAAATAAACAAATAAACAAATAAAATAAATTAAAAAAAATTGTGTCTAAAGGACAAAAATGGCAGAGTGGATTACGGTCCTGCCTTGTTATTTTGTGATACCTACACTGGGAACCAATTTGAATACTTGTGTATTCTGTTTGCAGGAGACAATGGTTGCGGTTTAAAGAGCAGAGCGTTGACTGACATAAGCAGTTAGGAGAGGATGCACTACCAGGTGCGTGCAGTGGAATTTGCCAACTGTGGTTTGCTCCTGGGATGCCCAGCAGCTCTCAGAGTGATGGACAGGCTCCACGCATGCACTTGAAAGATGCTGGAAAGGCTTGGGGAGAGTGAAGGACAGGGTGCAGCTTAATCCACTTCCAAGATTTTACCGAAATTGGCCCTTGTGGCATTTTAAATTCACATCTGGAGGAAAATAAATGTGGCCACAATTATTAACACATTCTGAAAGGAATAAGTCAAGAGCTACTTAGACTGCACAGGTGTCTGTTTTTAAAATCTCAGCAGAGAAGTGTTAATGTGGCGTGTGTTATTTTAGCCTCCCCAGGTGGGCTGCAGCTAAGAACAGGAGAGAAAATCATTAAGGGGATGCTTAAATACAAAATGTTAATTTTGCAAGAAAGGAAATCAGTGAACGAGATTAGAGGAATTCGTTGGTACAGGAACTGAGAGACTTCAAAAGATTACACAGGAAAACCAGAAGTAAATCCCCATCTTATAGAAGAGAAACCTAGCTCTAGGAGATTGACAATAGCAGAGAAAAATATCTCTGTCTTTTGTCTCAGGAAGGCCTGCAGTTGGTTCATTCCCTTCCCCAAAGAAACTTATTTTTGATTAAGCCTTAATGACATAATTTTACTAGTTTACTGAACATCTTACACGATGCATGTTGTGTTACCGATTTGACATTTTGGGGATGTTTTGGTAACTATTTCTGAGGATTTTCATCTAGGATGTGAAAGTTTGGGAATCAGTTCTATGGGACTTTGATTTGGATAAAATACAGTAGTGATACACAATTGCAATCACCTTTGGAGAACCAAGTGGTAACAAATGATCTAGAACTATCCAATGACTGAGTGGAAGGCCTCTCACCTAGGAGACTAACATAGACCAAGAAGCCAAAGATAGTGAGTGATTTTCCAGAAAATAGATGGCTAAGCAGCCACATGGCTGAAGGCAGCTCCCATATTTCTGTCATCACACTCCTGTGGAAAATCTTGGCATCTTATGTGGTATGTTTTATATCCTGAAGCCGGCATGTGGGAGGCAGGGAGGCAGCAGGGACACTTGTCTGCCCAGGTAGGGAGTTACAGTCCAGATCCTTGATAAGATGTAGTTGTGGTAAAGTAGGGTCTGGACTGTGTTTGTGATTGTGTGTCTATATACTATATATACTATATATACTTGTGATATATACTAAGTATCAGTGGAAGAGGGTTTACTTAGTACCGAAAATGCCATTGCATGTAGGTAGATGGCTTTACCATTATTGCTTTGTTTTCCCTATGGCAACCGAGATCTTATTTGAAATCATCACCTGACATCTAGTCATGGCACTTGTTATTTTGGGAAGTGATTAATAAACCTGAGTGAATTTGCTCTTTCTGAAAAAGGCGTGTTTCAGTCCCATGGCCTCTAGGTGCTGAATACCATTTCCTAGCTGATGGGTAAGAAAGGGAATCAAGTATTCACAGCAAAAACAGGTACAGTGGCATCTGAGCTATGATCCAGCAGAAAATGAACTTGCGTGGCTCTACAGATTTCTCATTTGAGTCAGGCCTTATTCAGAACGAACTTCAGATCATTTGGATTTTCTCAGACCAAGTACTCTGGAGGGTCTTAGTTTCTTTGTCGGCAGACAACACCAGACGCACAAGGTGGGAAGATTAATAGCCTCGGAAACAGAAGGGGATAGGTCTTGCAACTTCTGGTCAAGTTTCCATGGTCACCCAGAATCTGGCATGACAGATGCCACCCAGGGAAGGCACACCTCAGTTCAGGATAAAACTGCTTGTTTAAGATTATTAGTGAGTTCTGTCTTCAAATGGGCCCTGGCTTATCACCACTGCCTGGTAAATAAGTATCTTCTCCTCCCTTTGGGGATCCAAAAAAATGCAATTCTATTTCTGCAGCTGCCTCATAAAGCAATGTAACAATAAACACTATATGCGAAATATGCAAAATTTTCCCCAAAGGGAAGAATATGTGCTATAGTGGTTTATAATGAGGAAATCCAGGGAGGATCTTCCAATAAACAAGCACTTCCATAAAGGATAAGTTTCCCCAGCCATGAGACCCAATTAGTGGAGTCAAGTTATAGAGGAGACACAGCCTAACTGCTTTTCAGTACCCCCCCCTTTAATTTAAATTAATTTAATGTTAAAGCCTGGGGTTAGAAGAATAATACATTTCATCATCATTTTTAGTAATAGTCTTATTGAGACATAACAGACATCCCACAGAATCTACCCCATCAACATGATGGCTATTTCTCATCTATTCAGAGTAAGTAGTCATAGACACTATCGGATCCCCCTTGGGTTTTGTTTTTTTTTTTTTTCACTTTTTAGTTTTCACAAAGTACCAAAAAAAATCTTTCTGATCCCAAAATTTCTAATATCTTAGGGTGTCTATACATTTCTGTTGGGGACTATTTACTGGCCATCACTTGGTCACAATCAGCCTTGTATTAAGTGGAAAGGAAATCCCTTCTATAACAGAGAAATGAACCCATTTTGGGGTAGTTGTGCTGGACATTTGTCTAGGTGTCTTAGGCAGGTGAAACTGTATTAGTAGAAAAAGTAATACAACATGATGTGAGTGTGGAAAGAGAACTTTGTGTGGGTTCTTGAGATCGGGCTTCTCTGCAAGGCATGCTGCTGAGAAGCTTGGCCAAGCCACTTAATCTCTATTGATTATTTTTTTGTTTTGTTTTGTTTTGTTTTGTTTTCTCATGTGCACAAAAGGAAAATCAAATTTTGCTGAGAAGCCACTTTATAAACAGGGTGCTATGATAACAGTGGGTCACAGGGGACTGCTTCTTATAGGTCCCTACAAGTTCTCCTTGGAGGTTGACTGTGAGCTGAAACATGCATGTTGCAAAAGAGGCAGGCAAATAAAGGTCTGGGGGTACAGCTTTCAGGCAAAGGGGCAACTGTAAAGGCCACACGGCTGAATTACAGGAACTGGTCGGAGGGACACAAAGGAGCTCAGATTGACTAGAGCAATGAGCAGTGAGGAGAGGGGCAGAGAACAGACAAGAAGTAGTCAAGAGCTAGAGTATGCAGGGCCTTGTAAAACACAGTAATAGGCTTGGATTTTATGCTAAGATCCCTGTTTAGGTGCCAACTGGTTCTAAGCAATAAAGACCTGGGTTAGTATTTTTAATAGATTCATGCTATGTGAAAAATGGAGGCCATAAAAGAAGCAGGAAAGTAAAATAGGAAGCTACTGCAATGGTCTGGGCAAGCTGTGATGATGGCTTGGACTAGGGTGGAAGCACTGGAGGTGAGGGAGAAAATGACCCTACCTTTGACACCATGTGCTTCTGATAGTTGTAAGAAGGTTCAAATGAGCAAAGGAAATGGATATTTATTAAGTGATAACATATTGCGGGCTCTCTGGGCAATATTTTTAAAATATGTTTTATTAAATCTTCCCAACAAACCTGTGAGATTAGTAGCCAAGGAATATGAGTAATGTTTGAAAGTTATGAAGTGCTTTATAAACATAAGGAAGGGGTACCATGACTATGATAGTTATTGTTATCCTTCGTCTGCTTGGGTCCACCATGGACACTAAGGTAACCCCCCGAGAATGACTTGTATACCGCATAACCTCTTCAACGAGCCAATGGTCTGCCTTCTTATATTTTCCATGAATCTTTATTATGTTGTGTCTGAAGAGGGCTTTGTAGTTAATCAGCTGTCAAGTTTAAAATTCTAAATCTCATCTGCACAGCACATCATGTCTTAAGAATAAAAGAACATCATCCTTTCACTTGTACATATGTAGAATACTAAAGCAAAATGAAAACAAAAACCTGTTGCATACATTTGGATTCCTCTGCGTTTAAAAAAGCAGCCATTTGCTCAATATAATGATAAAGTGCTTTGAGTATGCCAAAAAAATGAGCATGTGTTCTGCTCTCAAGGAATTCAGAATCTAGGGGGGTAAGGAGACCAATTAGATCAATGATCAGAGTAATCATAGTCAAATCATAACAATTAACATATATTGTGAACTTAGCATGAGCCAGGCATTATTTCGGGCGTTTTACATTTAATATACCATGCAGTCCTCACAAAACCCCTATGAGGTTGGCAGTTTAAGTAACTCCATTTTACAGGTGGGAATTCTCAAATAACACATGTGATAAATGGTATGAGAGAAAACTAGGTGAAAGAATTACAGAATATGGTGCTTATATCACTTTTCATTTTTTTCTTCAAATGGAAGTGTTATTAATTTTTGTTTTTTAAAGTTTTAATTTAAATTCCCATTAGTTACCATACACTTTAATATGAGATTCTGCTGTACAATATAGTGATTCAACAGTTCTATACAGCGTCTGGTACTCGCGATATCACAAGTGCCCTCATCCCCATACCCACCGCCCCTCTAATCATCAGTTTGCTAAGACACTATTTCCCAGTTTGCCTCTCTTGTTCCCTCCATGATTGTGTGTTCTGTTTCTTAAAATCACATATGAGTGAAATCTGAATTTGTCTTTCTCTGACTGACTTATTTCCCATAGCGAAATACTCTCTAGCTCCATCCACATCATTGCAAATGGCAAGGTTTCATTCTTTCTTATGGCTGAGTAATATTACATTATATACATTATGGAAATAGCCCAAATGTCTACCAACTGACAAATGATACATTTATCTTCTTTGTCCATTTGTCAGTTGGTGGACATTGGGGCATTAAATAAATAAATAAATAAATAAGCCTTTTTTATCCATTTGTCAGTTGGTGGACATTTGGGCTATTTTCACTATAATTTGGCTATTATAGAGAATGCTGCTATAAACACTGAGGAGCATGTATCTCTTTGACTTAGTATTTTTGTATTTTGGGGGTAAATACCTCGTAGTGTAATTGCTGGATCAATGGGTGATTCTATTTTTAACTCTTGGAGGAACCTCCATACTGTTTTCCAGAGTGGCTGCACCAGTCTTCCTTCCCACCAACAGCATGAGGTTTCCCTTTCTGCACATCTTCACAACACCTGTTGTTTCTTGCGTTGTTGATTTGGGCCATTCTGACAGGTGTGAAGTGATAGCTCATTGTCCTTTTGATTTGTATTTCCCTGATGATGAGTGCTGTTCAGCATCTTTTTTTTTTTTTTTTACCAAGGAGTACTTTTTTTTTTTTTTCATAGAGATGTGTCCCTCCACAGGAATCTCCAACTTCTTCAAAATAACCAAACTCTGCACCAGTCTATTATTTGACAGTCCATTGCATTGAACTGCCACAATCACATGCTTACTGATACCAAAAGTGACTTGTTGACTGAAACCAGTATTAATAAACAGAAACCAGAGATTTAGGAAAAAGTAGAGTTGCTTGTCAGATAAAGTAGCATTTTGGTCCTAACACTTATTTCTATTATCAAAGATTCATAAATGTTCATGTTATCTTTAGTGATATATATATCTAGCTGAATTTATTATGCAATATACATAATGTTCACACCTTTTATATCCAAAGTAAAGATCATCCTTCTACTTTTGAAACAAAGAAACTATAAAACTTGACTTACTCTTTTGATTTAGAAGGGATGACATTTTAAAGATGAAGTTGTAGTCCAGAGAAGGTAAATGATTTGATCATGGTCAGAGATCAAGTATGTGTCTGAGATATACCAGAATTTTATTTTTCTGACCTCTACCAATTCAGAACTTTCTATTCACTCATTTAATTATCTGTTTATTTGTCTGTTCACACATTTATTCATTGTTTTTTGAACACCTACTATGTGCTAGATTTGGTCCTAAGTATACAGTTATAGCAAGAACAAAACACACAGAAAAACAGCTCTCATAGAGCTCATGTTCTAAGGAATGAAATAAGTTTCATCTTAAGGGAGGCATAGAGCTATATTTTTTAATGTGGTAAGATAAATAACATTAAGGATATATAGTGAGTGATCGAAAAATCAAAGCAAGATGGCATTAAGTTTTTAATTCTCAGTCTTTTATACAAAAAAAAAAAAAAAAATCCTGAAAAGGCTTAGCTCACATTATGTTCCAGCAATATGGCCTTCTAATGAGAAATGTCATTCTCCTGGGTTATAAAAAGACAACAAAAATGATAAAGCCAGTCAAAACTACTAAGGTTCTTTTCCTTCCCCCTCTCTCCCATATGTCCACTATTTCATTTTGGTATACTTATCAAGCCCTTTGGTTTCCCTTGGGAGTAAAGAGGTATATTATTAGGAAAAATCACTCAACTTGTATTTATGGCTGTCATTGGTTTTAAGAGTGAACAAACATAGAATGAATTTTTATTTGTGTTGTTATTCTTTATAAAAATTGAATAATCAACTTTAATTTTCTTCCTACTTGGATCTTATATTCCCTTTACAAATATTAGCTAGTCAAATCTTAGCACCTTCTGGAGAGAGTGGTTTATAAATTGACGAGTTAATTGAGAAATTAAGACATCAACACCAGTCACCAGGCAGGAGAGAGGAGCAGAAATAGGCTTCCTATTTCTAGGAATCTACGAAGTATGCTTCCTAGATTTTGCTTCACTATGGAGCATACTTTACAAGTGGTGTGATTATTCCAGAGAGGACAGATGTGTTTGATAAACAATAATCAATATGAGGAAATGCGGGGGAGTTCACCGGCATCAGGAAAAACCAGAGCTGAGTGCACCATTGCCTGCCAGTTAATTCTAGAAGAGTTCTAAAAGGAGGTAGATATGTTAATAAGGGAGCAAAACATCCTTATAACAGATCAAACTGAATCTTGTATTACTGACTCTTTGAATAGTGTGGCCCATCGAGTCCTAGGGTGATTTATACAGTCTAATCAACCACCTGGGAAATTTTATTTACACCTGGGCAACCAATGAGCTAGATAAGGGACATAAAATAGTTTCCCAGGGGTTCAATTTTGTCCAAGATTTATGGGACTCACAAGAAAATCTCTTTTTCCTGTCCAGCATTTTTCAATTTCCTCTGATTTCAGCCCTTTACCAAAAATAACACCAACAATACCTACTTCATATAAAGGCTATAGGTGGCAGATGTGGCAAGATGAATGCAACATTATCCTGACAGTGTGTTTTATATTTTATACCAAAATCTACTTTTAATTCTGGGAAATCCATATAAACTCTTGACCTATGATATTCTTCACAATCAGGCCATAAAAACTGAAGATTTTAGTTGCAAAATTAAATATTCAGAATGCCATGGATAATACATATCTACCAGAAGAATGATAAAATATTCTAACAGAAGAGGATGTTGCCATACTGTACTGTTTGATAGATAATGAGGCACAGGCTGGAGAACTCTGAAATTACTTCCTGCAAAATGATAGGGAGTTGATATATGGGTTAGAACAACTGTAATTCCAGATCTCTATTTTTTTTAAAGATTTATTTATTTTGGAGAGAAAGAGAGAGAGAATGAGAATGCAGGGGGGTAGGGGGAAAGAGAGAATCTCAAGAGACTCTGAGCAGGGAGCCCAACATAGAACTGAGATCCTGAGATCATGACATAAGCCAAAATGAAGAGTTAGAAGTTTAACTGAGAGAACGGTGCAGGCACCCCTCCTGATCTCTGCTGCTTAAGAGGGAACCTCCAATTACATTATTAGAATCCTTATTCATTGTTTCAATTATTCATAAGCAGTTTGCCCATCTATAGCTGCAAATAAATTTCTGATCCTTATGATAATATTTATATCTCTGAATTCCTAAGTTTTCAGTGACAGAATGATCATGGGCTCTAACTCACCTTTCAGAGAGAAGATCTAGAATAGTCATATCTCACAGATGTTTGTAGAGGCCTAATTGATCTTGGTAGATCTCTATGATACGGTGTGAAATTATGCAAACATATACACATACATAACTTAGACTACATAATTTTTTCTTAGCAAACACCAAGTACCATATGCCATTGCCTATTCTCCATTTAACTAGTCCCTATTTACTTTATAAAACCTAGGACTTCTGGGTGGCTCAGTCAGTTAAGTGTCTGCTTTTGGCTCAAGTCACAATCCCAGGGTCCTGGGACCAAGATCCCGTGTTGGGCTCCCTGCTCAGTGGGGAATCTGGTTCTCCCTGTGCCTCTGCTCTCCCCATGCTTGTGTTCTCTCTCTCTCAAGTAAATAAATAAATAAAATCTTTAACAAAACAAAACGAGCTCAAATATTCCCTCCTCCCATCTTACTTCCTGACCACCAGCCTGAGTGAGGTTTCCTCTACTTGCTCCCACAGCACAGATTCATGTCTTTATCAGTACACTCATCACACAGAAAGGTAACCTTTAATTTACTTCTCTACCTACCCACCCCCTGCTTCGAACTCTACTCTCCATGAAGGAATGGGCCATGTTTTTATTTACTATACACCCCTCTTGTATAATAAGCTAGTGAATTTAAACATGATCTTGAGAATAATAGAAAGACAAACAACAATTTTATGCAGGGAAGCGATACAAATAGATGTTTTCTGAAGGTTCACTTATGCTGTGACATGAACTATAGCTTCTAGATGGTGATGACTAAAGGTAAAAACATTTGGAAGATTATTTCAGTAATTTAGGAAATAGGAATGAGTTTGTGCTAAACTCATTCTCATATTGGAGAGTAGAGGACTACCCTCAAGGAGGTGGGGAGGGGGAAAAAGCATGCTAAAGTTAAATCATTTAGAGATTTGTAGGCTGAGTCTACTTTTTTCCCTCTCTCTTCATATTTAATCAAATATATTTTCTTGAGTTCCTGGCTTGTACTTTTGAAAAGATGCTGGTAACATTCTCTGAAACACGAAATAGAAGAGGAATATGCAAAAATCAGATACATTCAGTTTTGAACATTTTGAACTTGAACTTTTTATTGGTATGCACTTCAGAAGTCTCAGAATGGAGGGGAACATGGTATCATCCAAAGAAGGGTACATCATATGGGAAATATAGAGGCTTAAAATGGAAATCTAGAAATAAGAATGCTAAGTGACAAACAAGAAGGGAGGCAAGCAAAGAAGAACTATTCAATTGCAAACAACACCAAGAAGAGCAAGAGGAGGTGTTGACTATCATTGGATTATAACACGTGTCATTCTTTACCTGCATTGATCTCCTGGGGTCTCACCCTGCAGGAGTCTATCCCTGCCATTCTTAATCTATAAAACGGATCTGCTCAGTAACACGTGAAGAAAGAACAGTCATTCTCCAAGGAACATGCAGCAAAGACCAAAGATTGGATGAGACTCTTTTCGTTCCCTTCCCCAGTGTGGTGCTCTCATAATGAATCAATTCTTGCTCTCATTTTCCATCTGAAAAACTCAATTCATTGTAAATTGAAACAAATAAAACTCTACATAATACAAATCTCATTCGAAGTGTTAGTGCTTCGTTGGCTGGTGATATGGAGAGATTGTTTTATCAGCTTTGAAGGAAATATTCATCACCATTTTGGCAACTTTGTCACTCACATTTGGAAGCATCCCTTATGTTTAAATGAGGAGAAAAAGGAAGGAAGAGCTCTTAAAATAAAGGAGTAGAGTTGACATTCAAAATGGATGGTGAGATAAAGAGCTTCCAAGACCCACAAGGTTTGAAAGAGTATGTGACCACCAAGCCGGGACTACAAGAAATATTAAGGGGGTGGGGTCTATAAAAGAAGAAGGAACCCAAGAATGACATAGAATAGAAATTTCCAGAGACAATCTATAGAAACAAGGACTTCACAGGCAACATGATGTCAATAAAAACTTATCTTTCAATTATTACTCTCAACATGAACGGCCTAAACACTCCCATAAAATGACACAGGGTTGGGGTGCCTGGGTGGCGCAGTGGGTTAAAGCCTCTGCCTTTCGCTCAAGTCATGATCCCAGGGTCCTGGGATCGAGCCCCGCATCAGGCTCTCTGCTTGGCGGGGAGCCTGCTTCCTCCTCTCTCTCTCTCTGCCTGCCTCGCTCCCTACTTGTGATCTCTGTCTGTCAAATAAATAAATAAAATCTTAAAAAAAAATGACACAGGGTTGCAGATTGGATAAAATGACAGGACCCTGTCTCTACAAGAGACCCATTTGGCAACTAAAGATACATTCAGACTGAAAGTGAAGGGATAGAGAAGCATCTTTCTTGTCAATGGGCTTCAAAAGAAAGCTGGGGTAGTGATTCTCATATCAGATAAATTATATTTTAAACTTAAGACTGTAGTCAGAGATAAAGAAGGACACTACATCATTCTTAAAGGGTCTATCCACCAAGATGATCTAACAATTGTAAATATTTATCCCCCCAATGTGGGAACAACCAACTACATAAGACAACTGTTAATCAAGATGAAGATTCATATTGATACGCATATATTAATAGTAGGGGATCTTAACACACCACCCTCAGTAATAGACAGATCATCCAAGCAGAAAATCAATAAAGAAACAAGAACATTGAATGACACATTGGACCAGATAGACCTTATAGATATATACAGAACATTCCACCCTGAAACAACAGAATATTCATTCTTCTTGAGCACACATGGAACTTTCTTCAGAATACACCACATGCTTGGTCACAAATCAGGGCTCAACCAATAAAGACTGAGATTATTCCCTGCATATTCTTAGACCACAATGCTTTGAAATTGGAACTCAACTGCAAGAAAAAGCATGGAAGAAATTCAGACACTTGGAAGCTAAAGACCACCCTGCGTAAGAATGTTTGGATCAACAAGGAAATCAAAGAAGAATTTAAACAATTCATGGAAACCAATGAGAATGAAGACACACTGGTACAAAACCTATGGGATATGGCAAAGGCAGTCCTAAGGGGCAAGTACATAACCATCCAAGCCTCACTCAAAAAGATGGAGAAAATGAGAATACACCAGTTCTCTTTACACCTTAAAGAACTGGAGAATCAACAACAAATTAAGCCAGCCCCATGCACAAGAAGGGAAACAATCAAGATTAGGGCAGAGATCAATGCATTAGAAACTAGAGATACAGTAGAACACATCAACCAAACTAGGAGCTGGTTTTTTGAAAGAATAAGATTGAGAAAGGGGAACCCTCTTACACTGTTGATGGGAATGAAAGTTGGTGCAGCCACTTTGGAAAAGAGTGTGGAGATTCCTTAAGAAATTAAAAATAGAACTACCCTATGATCCTGCAATTGCACTCCTGGGTATTTATCCCAAAGATACAGATGGAGTGAAAAGAAGGGCCAACTGCACCCCAATGTTCATAGTAGCAATGACCACAGTCACCAAACTGTGGAGCGAGCCAAGATGCCCTTAAATGGATGAATGGAGAAAGAAGATATGGTCCATATATACAATGGAATATTATGCCTCCATCAGAAAGGATGAATACTCAACTTTTATATCAACATGGATGGGACTGGAGGAGATTATGCTAAGTGAAATAAGTCAAGCAGAGAAAGTCAGTTATATGGTTTCACTTACTTGTGGAGCATAAGGAATAACACGGAGAACATTGGGAGATGGAGAGGAGAAGTGAGTTGGGGGAAATCGGAGGGGAAGACAAACATGAGAGACTGTGGACTCTGAGAAACAAACTGAGGGTTTTGGAGGGGAGGGGAGGGGGGTTGGGTGAGCCTGGTGGTGGGTATTAAGGAGGGTATGTACTGGATGTGGTGAATTTTGGTACACACACACACACACACACACACACACAAATACAAATTAAATTAAATTAAATTAAATTGAAAAATAAAGTATAGAGGTGAAGCATTCTGGGCTTTGCTTAACCACACAAACAAAAAAACAAACAAACCAGAACAAATAAATAAACCAAAATGGTTGAATAATTCTGACCTAAAAATGTCAAGGCCAAGTTGTTATCTCATGTCCTATAAACATATAGATGATAATTTTATTTTCTCTTAGGCAAAAAATTAGAATATATCAGGCCACACTGGTAATAAAGTTTGGTTGAGTTGAAGTTGCTGCTTCTGAGCTCTTGCTTCAGTCTGGGCAATTCAAATGATGGTTTGATGTCTGTGACATATCTCCTCACTGTGAAATTTTGGTGACAAAGTGACTTGTACATTCATTTTTAGGCAAGTCATTTATTTGCTAGACGAGCAATAAGATTTTTGCATGAGAAGTCCACAGTAACATCTGATGGACCACACAAAAGTGTGCAAGAACTTGTAACTTATTTCTAAATTCTGTGATTAACGGGGGCATGCTATCTTAACAGGAGACATGGGCTTTTTCTCCTTACAAAGCTATAGGAGTTTAGGCAAGGGTGATAGCAGCTATAGGCGGGCATTAGGAAACAGAATCCCCACCAGACATTACATGAAAAGTCTCCATGAAGTCTGTGCCTCTATGTAAAATCAGGCCCTCACACTGGATTCAGAGAACAGTCACTATTTCTTGTTCTCATCCATCATACAGGGTGCCCTTTACCCAGAACATTTAGAGAGCACCGTTGGCCAACTAATGTTCTGCAGAGGGTGTGCTGGGGGTCCAAAGAAATTATTGTTTTGTTGCCTTCATGTAACAGGAAACCGGGGACAATGAGATGAAGTAGAAATTTTGCGTTTCACTACTTGTTGCAGCAGAGAAGGTACAGATGTCTATATCTCACGTTCTTGTTGTAACTGCCCAAGTTCTTTTAAATTACTGAGAGCTGAGGGTGAAGAAAGTGACTCAGTCTTCATCTCCTGGATGGCAAACAGCTGCTGAGTTTAGCTCCAAAGCTGAGTGAATTAGGGGTAAAAAGTCCCACAAGTCAACTTTTGGGATTATGTATGTTTAGAGCAGTCAAGAAAGGATTTGAAATAAATTTTTGCTAAAGATGAGGAAAATGAGTCCCTAAAGAAGCGAGATGACAGAGGTAGCATCACTGTTTGAGGAAGTGTTTAGTATTTTTTGTTAAATATTTTCTGTTCTTCATCCTCAACATTTCAGTAAGATGGTATTTTCCTGCTTGCATGATGATGGTATGGCCAAGTAACTTGTTTTGTCCATTAAAAATGGAGCAAAATGATACTCTCTGTTGGAAACTTAAGAGTCATGTGTAAATTGCCTTGTCTCCATTTACCTGTCAGGGAAAATATGGAAGCAGGGAAATGAAGCTTCCCACTGCCTAGATCCTCTAGTGAGATCACATAAAACAAAGTCTCCCAGTGGACCCATGATGGGTAGTTAGTGTGAATGAATAATAAACCTTTTATTCTTTTAAGTCCCTTAAACTCAGAGATTGTTTATTTTGTTTTAATTTTATTGGGTGTTTTTTTTTGTTTTGTTTTGTTTTTTACTGTGGCACAATCTAGCCTATACTGATTGACGTATTTCTCTAGAAAATGGAATTTCCAGATGCAGAATACAAATTTACTTACTTGTAGCCTATTTCTTGTCCTACAATACAAATCTGTGTGGAAAATTACTTACCAATACATGTGCCAAGTCACATGTGGCCAAGAAAATATGGTAGTCATTACACGGACTGGATGAGTGAGTAATACCTATGGTCCCTTAGCCAGCTGGCCTTTAGAAATCATGCGTGACTTTATTAGTCACATCTACAATTTAGATACCATGGAAAAGCACAACTTTGTACAAAATCATGATCACAGGTGGAATTATTCTATTGCTCTCTAGCCTTGCAGTTCTCTCTCTATAATTCAACCATAATCTCCCTCCCTATGTAAGTCTATGTGTATTGTCTATGTTTATCTGTTAGAACTGAGTTCAAGTATAAATAACAACTGCCACCAAACTAACAGTAACTTCAACAAACAGGAGTTGTTATTGTTTTTTTCTCATACCAAATATTTAGAGATTGGCAGCTAGTCAATATTGTTTTAAGAATCTAGATCCTTCTATTCAGTCCTTATTATGTACTCCTTCACTTTTGCAACCATGGTTGCTAAAGAGATGCTGTGGCTCCCGCCATCATAGCCACATATGAAGTAGGAAGAAGAGAGGAGAAAGCAGAACAGTACTGGCAGACTTCATTTCAGCTTCACTGGACAAGACTATGACTTACGCTCACTCCTCAAGGTGAGAGATGTTGAAAAACTGCAAACCACAATTTTCATGATTCACTTGGACCAATTCATCTCTTAAAAGTGAGCATATACTCTCCCAGAACACAATCAGGATTTTTGCTGGCAAGGAAGAAGAGAATGAATATAATATTTGTCTTACTATCTGTTCATGTTTATTGCAGGTCACGAGATAAAAGATGATGTCACCTCAGTATACTTGACAAATTATGTAATACCCATTCACCTTTTATTGCTGATTTAAAAGCGAGGACATAGAAATTTCTTTGAAATGAAAATTGTATATAGTACCCCTCTCAGAGGTCTATGCCATTGCAGCTACTTTTGTTTTTATGAATTAAGCTCTTGAGTTATGTCAGAACAAAGACTGAGAAGGCTTGACTTCATAGGATTATTAGAAAACTATAGAAATATGCTCAAAGAGAGATGTTTGTTAATTCCAGTTCCTGCTAAATTCACTGGGGTGGTAGCAAGCACCAAGATTTAGTTCAATTAGACCTGAGTCTGACTCAAAGATTTATTACTTTCCTTTACTACTGGATAACCACATGTACAGGTCATTTTACCTCTGTGATTTTTACCTCTATATGTGATAACAACCTTTAGGATTTTCAAGGAAATTAAATGATAATAGGGCATTAATATCTACTAGCGTTACTCATAGGTTATTCACAAAATAAAAGAACTGAAACGATTTAGAAAGTGATGTAATGGAAGTGGAAGGGGGAGAAGGTTGCACATTGGGATAATAACACATCGACCCCATGTTCCACCAGGAACTCTATTTCTCTCACTACTTGAAGCTACTCTTCATAACAAAAACTCTCTGTTGGATTTTTTTAAAAAAATCTGAAAAATATCTCCTATTTCTTTCTATTTCTGTGAGCTCTAGCTATCAGCTTTCTAACTGATTCTTTAAATTATTCCTTATGCCATAGTGTTGTATAATTTATACAGAACACTCTCTCCTGTCTTGTATTATTTAATTCTCCAAAGTGTTTGGTGAAAGGATTTCATATGAAAGCAGTGACACAAAATAAAGCAGCGTTGTACCAGTGTCTTGCATCTTTAATAAAGTTGCTCTCAAACAGCATTTCAGTAAATGAAATGTACCCAGCAATGGCAAATTTTCATATATCAAAGATATGCTCTGACCTGCTCTGGGACATAAAGCCTAATACCATAATAGAGCCCAGAGGTTTATGTTTGATTTGATTTGGCTTTCTTTCTTTCTTTTCTTCTATAGAAGATATTACCTAGTTTCCAAAATAATAATCATCAGAGTAAAAATCCCATCCCATCCAATGGCAGAGAAGAAGCATCATTAAGATTGAAGACATCAGTGGCAATGTTAGATCCTCAGCCTTTTGAGAAAAATACATACGCACACACACACACACACACACACACACACACACACACACACACAAACCAAGGAAGGGAAAGGAGCTTTGTCAACCTTAATTATTTATAACATATTTTCAGGAATGTTCCAAGCCTCATTCTGTAAGAAACTTTACAACATGAAACACAGAACAAAGAAAGAATCCCTGACACTTAGTAAAGCATGAGTGAGATTTAAGATTAAGGACACATGTGTATAGACAGAGTGACTTCAAATGCCTAAGGGCAAATAGTCACAGAAGGCAAATGGAGTCACCCCTACTGGTGAGGGGAGATGGAAAAAAAGTCAGACAACCAAGCATCCCCTTCCTGATCATGTGACACCACTGTTACAAATCAGCCTGCCTCACCATTCAAGGGTGAGCTGCTTGCTATAATGGGAAATAATGGTCTTTCAAGGCCACAAAAAAATACAATATTTGTCTTAGAGAAGGGAGAGTTTACTTTTCCCTGGGTAAGCATGTCTATGGTAAAAACTGAAGGACATGGAGAAAACAGCTCAGCTCCATACAATGCCCACTGGGGAATCAAAGTGCTCAAGGCAGTGTGGTGCTCATCTATTTCTTTTTGGAGTTTGGAGACACATTAATCTACAAGTTTAAGAGTTTTTTGTTGAAAGGTGAGTATCTCATGGAAGAATAACACCTAAGAGATTGTCAACTATTTCACAGGGCAAAGGTCCTATGATGTTCAGAGTCAGATGATGGAAATGGTGATAGAAATCACCAAAGTACCTAAGATATTTGACCCATTTAACATATATGCTGAGGACTAGTCTTATTTGAAAGTGGAAAGGGAATATCCCATTGTGTGTGTGTGTATATATATATATATATATATATATATATATATATATATACCTCATCTTCTTTGTCCATTCAATGTACATTTGGGCTCTTTCCATTATTTGGCTGTTGTGGACATTGCTGCTATGAACATTTGGGTGCATGTGCCCTTTGGATCACTACATTGGTATCTTTGGGGTAAATATGTAGTAGTACAGTTGCTGGGTCATAGGGTAGCTCTATTTTTAACTTTTTGAGGAACCTCCATGCTGTTTTCTAGAGTAGCTGTACCAGCTTTCATTCTCACCAGTAGTGTAAGAGAGTTCCCCTTTCTCTGTATCCATGCCAACACTTGTCTTTTCCTGACTTAATTTTAGCCATACTGAATGGTGTGAGGTGATATCTCATTGTGGTTTTAATTTGTATTTCCCTGATGTTGGGTATCAACCCAATAGACAAGTGTCTATTGGCCACTTGTATGTCTTCTTTGGAAGAATGTCTGTTCATGTCTTCTGCCTATTTCTTAACCAGATTATTTTTTCTTTGGGAGTTGAGTTTGAGAAGTTCATTACATATTTTGGATAGTAGCCCTTTATCTGATAATACATTAGAAAATATCTTCTCCCATTCTGTAGCTTGTCTTTTGGCTTCATTGACTGTTTCCTTTGGCAACAAGGGTGGGCGGATGGAACTAGAGGTCATTACGCTAAATGAAATAAGTCAATCAGAGAAAGACAATTATCATATGATTTCATTCATGTGGAATTTAAGAAACAAAACAGAGGAACATAGAACAAGGGAGGAAAAAATAAAACAAGATGAAATCAGAGAGGAAGACAAGCCAAAAGAGACTCTTAACCATGGGAAACAAACTGAAGTTTGTTGGTGGAGAGAGGTTTAGAGGGATGGGGTAACTGTGTGATGGGCTAAGGAGGGCACAGGATGCAACAAGTACTGGGTGCTATATGCAACAGATGAATCACTGAACTCTACCTCTGAAACTAATGATATGTTATATTTTTATTAATTGAATGTAAATGAAATAAGATAACAGAATCTCAAAAAAAAAAAAAAGTGGGAAGGGAAGACATGGGCCTACTTTTCCCCCTTAGCTTTTTTGTTTCCAGTTCCTTCCTTCCCTTTAGTTCCTGCCTGTGTAAATGCAATGTTTTTAGCTTTGTCAAGGAAACCTGAAAGTCTGAGAAAAAGGTGACTTCTTCTTTTACCATTTAAAATTTGGAGATTAAATAAAAGGACACTAATCTTTTAAAACCTACTATGTGTTGGGCACCCCATATATGCTAATACTTATAATCCTAAATCTTTCTTATAAAATATTATTCTAATTTCACAAAGCAGTAAAGAAGTCTTTGTAAAGGAAACAAATTTGTTCATGATGGTGTAACTAATAGCTAACAAGCAAGATTTGAAACAAAATATCCCTATACACACCACATAAATATTATTTTCAAGATGTGAAAAGCAGCTGATAAAATCACTGGGGCACTGATTGATGCCTTCCTTCCATCAAAATGGATAGAATGGATAGAATTTTCACATGTGTCTTTACTTCTTTTCCTCCTTTTTTCTCCTCATCCTTTCTTTCTTCAAAAAATGTTTTAGGCTGAGACTAGAGTGGATAAAACAAACCCCATTCTTGGGATAGTTATATTCCAGTAGGTGGGATACAAAAAATAAAGAAAGAAATAAATACATGTTGGGTAGGAATGAGCACCGTGAAAAATGTAAAACTGCAAATAAAGATAGAGAGTGAGGAGCTAAGGCCATTTTGGGGTCATTTTGGTGGTACTCTCTGGGAGGTCTTTGTCATAGCATATAATTTGAGCAGACCTAAATGAAATGAGTAAGCAGAAGAAATGGTAAGTGCAAAGGCCCTGAGCAGAACCTCACTTGGAGTAATCAGGAAGAGCAAATATCTTAATAAAAAATGACTAAAAACCTGATGATTCACAGGCCTGTACCCCTGAGACAAATAATACATTATATGTTAATATTAAAAAAATGACTGAAAAACAGGAAGGTAGGGAGAAAATAGGAGATTAAGTCAGAAAGACATCTAATGCATAAATCACGTAAGACCCTGCAGACCATGATAGGGCTTCAGCTTTTAGGTGGAGTATGAGGCAAAAAGCCACTAAAGGGTTTTGAGGTAGAATAATGACATGATTTTATGCAAGAGATGGATGACGCTGATAAGAAGTATTCAAAGTCTGGATATATTTTACTTATAGCCAAAGGGACATACAAATGAATTAGATATGGAGAATGTGAGAAAGCTGACAAGAAAAAATTCATGTCACAGGCCACTGTAAGCATGTTATATGCCAAGATTTGGATGAGGAGAGGAATACTCTGAGGTCTAGCTACAGTGTTGGTCTACGCCATCATTCTACCCATCTTGTGGATTTTGCAGTTCTCTTTCCTTTGACTTAGACTTTTCGTATTGAGATTCTGGAGACATTTTTCTATCCAATTTATTCAACATTATCAATTTGTTATTCATACAAATTTGTTCCAGGGAAGTTTGATTTTTTTGTCTCTTCCCTCCTAGTTTGTTTGAAATCTTAAACAATTGTTTAAGTCTGAATCTCTCTAATAAACCGTTTAGAAATGAAAATGCCATGTTTAATGGCACAAGACACATCAGATAGTTGGGATTCTTGTACTACCAGAGAAATGTTCATTAGAAAGAAATCTGGCAGCAATACAGCCATTGCTACATTCAAGTTAAAAAAAAAAATCTAACAATGCAAATGCAAAGCCAAGAAACTGTGTTTGTTATCAAGTTATTCTATCAATGAAGAAAATTTCTGTGCTGCAGATTCAAACTTTGCCAGGAACCGTCGGGCAAGGAAAAAGAGATTCTATAAATTTTAAAATTCTTGTGACACCTAAATTTTCAGTTGAAATCAAAGTTTCCTGGGAAGGGACAGGTGATGACTTCTTTAGCCCCAATAAGCTAGATACTGTTCTTAAATCATTGTAATATTGTGTGGAAACCATGCGTGCTAGGGCAGAGTTGAATGCCCAGCTACCACTCTGCAAGTACCGATCATATGCAATTATAGAATTTTCCGACTCATTTGTTTCCAAATACTGATGGAGTAGTTGGTGATTTATGATGTGTGGCTTCTGAGATCTGAACAAAACTGATCTCAAAACTCTATTTACCTCACAGCTCTACTATTTGGGGCTTGGTAATGATAGGCTTTCCCACAATTCACATACACCCTCCTTATCTTTTCCCTTTATTTTTTTTTCTATATACTTTAAAACTTAGCTGCTTTTATGATCTCCCTGATATGAGGACATGGAGAAGCAACATGGGGGGTTAGGGGGATAGGAGAAGAATAAATGAAACAAGATGGGATTGGGAGGGAGACAAACCATAAGTGACTCTTAATCTCACAAAACAAACTGGGGGTTGCTGGGGGGAGGTGGGATTGGGAGAGGGGGAGGGAGTTATGGACATTGGGGAGGGTATGTGCTATTGTGAGTGCTGTGAAGTGTGTAAACCTGGCGATTCACAGACCTGTACCCCTGGGGATAAAAATACATTATATGTTTATTAAAAAAAAAAAAAATTTGGAAGGGGAGGTGAACCATAAGAGACTATGGACTCTGAAAAACAACCTGAGAGTTTTGAAGGGTCAGGGGTGGGAGGTTGGGGGAACAGGTGGTGGGTAATAGGGAGGGCACGTTTTGCATGGAGCACTGGGTGTTGTGCAAAAACAATGAATGCTGTTACGCTGAAAAAATAAATAAAATGGAAAAAAAAAAACTTAGCTGCTTTTTTTTTTTTTTTTTAAGAGTGTATTCCCAGTGTGGAGCCCAGTGTGGGCTCAAACACATCACCCTGAGATCAATACCTGGGTGGAGGTCAAGAGTCAGACCCTTAACTGATTGAGCCCTGCAGGTGCCCCTAAAATTTAACTGTGTAAGCCCACTTTTTAAAAGCCCATTTTTAATTAGCTACATGACGTCAGGCAAGTTACCTGATATGAGTGGACCTCAATCCTTAACTAAACTGGAAAATTCAGGGAGGGAGCAGGACATATAAAAAATAGCAATTCAGTACACATGAACATTTTCACACCAGTTGAGAAGTTCTGCACAAATGCATATTGAAGAATTACGAGCCAGGGAAATAATAAGACTTGGAAACATTTTCTTTTCAAAATACTTTGGGGGTAGAGAGATGCATAGAGAGGATTTCTAGTCACTTAGGCACTGAGTCAGGGCAGTGGAGAGAATAGTAGCCAGATTTGACCCCAAAGACTTATCAGACTTTTGTTCTAGAGCTGGCATGACAAATATATGTTATCTCATTTGCAAATTCCAAATCATTTTAATGGCTGCCCAGAGCAACATGTTAAGAAGTATTCTAATGTATATTTTGGACTAATCAGGATTGAGATCTATTATTGATGTCATGGACCATACTGATGCAATAATAACAAAGTGAGAAAATGGAGGCATTGAAGCACATTACTTGCTAGTTTCCCTCGCATTAGATGACTGGCTTTAAGGGTTTTATTATGCATTTACTCCATTTGAACATTGGTGGCTTTATGCCAAATGTGTATGACTGGATTCCCTTGAAGTTATTTTCTTTGTATGAGTCCTTGAGTTTTTATGTTCAAATGATTTGTCTTAAATGCCTATGTAGTTGTTCTTCAGACTGTATAATTAAGAAGTATTAATTGTTGACATAAATGGCTCTACTTCCTTTGCAAAGAACACTATAATGCTTTACGATAAAAACCTTGATTTCAAGCAGAGAGAGTCAAGTATCATATGGTTTCACTTATTTGTGGAGCATAACAAAGAACATGGAGGACATGGGGAGATGGAGAGGAGAAGGGAGTTGAGGGAAACTGGAAGGGGAGATGAACCATGAGAGACTATGACTCTGAAAAACACCCGAGGGTTTTGAAGGGGCGGGGTGGGAGGTTGGGGAACCAGGGGGTTGGGTAGTAGGGAGGGCACGTACTGCATGGAGCACTGGGTGTGGTGCGAAAACAATGAATACTGTTATGCTGAAAATAAAGTAAAAAAAAAAAAAAAACAACCTTGACTTTTTAAAAAATTAGATTGCATTTGAAAAACTAATCCTTATTTATATTTAGCTATTTAAAAATTATAGAAAAGTGAAGAGAATAAGTTAAAACCCTGCACAATCCTGCACAAACTCAGTTTGATCTATCATATATATATTTTGATGAATATAATTCTATCTTGTTTCCCATCATATGACTAGGTAACCTATTTTATAGATACATATGTAAATGGAGTGTATTTAGCTTTTTAAGTAAATATAGAATTGTGTAGCTACACGTACCCTTCATACTCTTTTATGATAGCTTTAAAAACCCTAATATAACAATTTAGTTTCTTATTTTTGTTAGAAAAAAAAAGCCAAAGACATTTTAATAAATGCTCCAAATCCTAAGTGACTAAGAGAATGGGAGAGGAGACAATAGCAGTGGAGGAATGTACACACGTTGGGTCGCGGCAAAGCAGATGGAAGAGTGCAGAATAATTTAGAAGAAAGGAGAAAGATGAAATATAGGTGCTAGAAGAGGATGATCCCAACAAATATGAAACCTAATCATGTTTGATATTTTGGAAAGGTCTTAGACATAGCAGCATTTTGAAACTCTTAAGGCACATGTGAGAAGTGTGCTAAAAACCAAAGGAATTATTGAAAGACTAAAGTTATCTGAGATGTCCTCCTCCACTTCACTCAAGTAAATATACCTTCTTTCTATTTACCAGTGAGGAAAGTTTTACTCCCTGGAGAATAGTAACTAGAATGTTTTTGCAGAATTATGGAACTCAGGCATTGGAGGGCAGGAGGATGTAGTTCACTGACATTCAGGAAGTGACTAACACTGACCAGTGTGACCTCCACGTCACAGAACATTGACTCTGAGGTATATATATATCTAGCCAGAAGCTTGCAGAATTCGCCCCTAAAGAAACTTACGTATCCAAAGGAAAACATCCCACACACTGATATTCAGGATTTTCCAAAAAAAATGGCCATCTGGTCACCCAACAGTCAGACCCACCACTAACAAACATGGAAATTCCAATCAGCTTTGCAGTAACTTACTGTAAACTATGAATATACAGCCAGCTTACACCAGATGTTTCAGTAATGTTCTTAGTAAGAAAGACAAAAACAACTAATAAAAAATTAATAAATTGGCAAAAATAGTGCCACTGAATAGAATACAAGATAACCTCAATAATAAGATAACTAACATGAATAAATAGAACCAAATGATATAAAAAAGGACAGATGGGAGGTATTAATACTGTGAGTGTTAAAAATAGGATAGCAGAGATTTGAAAGTCAACAGAAGAATTGGAAGATAAACTTGGGTAAATACTACTAAGACTGGAACAATAGGCTGTATGTTAGTTTCCTAGAAGTACCCTGACAAATTACCACAAACTTGGTGGCTTAAAATAACAGAAAGTTATTCTGTCACAGCTCTGAAGTCCAGAAGTCTGAAATATATATATATATATATATATAAAATACATCTCTATTAGACATATATATATATTATACATCTCTATTAGACACAGACCTTGCATTTTATATAAAAATTAACAAATTAACTATTAACAAATTAACAAATTAACTGAAGTCCAGAAGTCTGAAATATATATATATAATACATCTCTATTAGACATATATATATATTATACATCTCTATTAGACACAGACCTTGCATTTTATATAAAAATTAACAAATTAACTAAAATTGCATAATAGACTTGTGAAACAGGAGAAAATCACTACAACTCTGGGTTTGGTAATTAGATTTCAAATATAATTACCAATACCATCCATGGTAGAAAAATTTGGTAAATTGGACTTTACTAAAATTAAAAGCTTTTGCTCTGTGAAGGACACCATTAAGAGAATGAAAAGGAAAACCACAGACAAGTAGAAATGTTTGCGAAATGTATGTCTGATGAAGTACCTATATCCAAAATATATAATAAATGTTAAGGACTGAACAATAATAAAATACATAAGCCAACTGAAAAAAAGAGTATAAGAACTGAACAGACACCTCATCAAAATTTACATATGCCAAATAATTATCTGAAAAAATGCTCGACATCTTTTGTTATTAGGAAATTGCAAATTAAAACAATGAAATACTATTAAACATCTATTAGAATGTCCAAACTCCTAAACACTACCACCAAATTCTGGTAAGACATGGAACACCAGGAATGCATTCATTTCTGGTGAAAATGCAGATGGTATAGCAACTTAGGAAAACTGTTAGTTTCTTACAAAATTAAACACAGTCTTACCATATGATCCACAATTGCATGCCCAGGTTTATCCAGAAGATTTGAAAAAATATCTACATAAAACCTTCTTGTGAATGTTTATTGCAGCTTTAATCATAATGGCCCCAGGAAGCAACAAAGAAGTCCTTAAGAGATGAATGGATACACAAAATGTGATACATCCATCCAATGGAAGTTTTTGTCTGTATCACCCATTTGATCAGCAAAAAAAACCTAGAAGACCATTGTAAAGAAATAATTTGGTCACTCAGGAATGGTCTTTCTTTATTGTCCTTTTCTATTTCCTAAAGGTAGAAGATTGGATAGGCCCTCTACATTCATATGTTTTGTGGTTGTTGCAACTCTTTTGATTTGAACATGTTCTAGAATCAGGGTACACTGTCCATAGACTGCTGGTCCAAAATCCTGACCTTAAGCTCTCAGCTCTAGACTGCATATGAAATGTCTCTCAATATCTACTTAAATCTTACAGCTCTTCAGAAAAGAAAATCCTCTGCCCTTTATTTCAGTATCTAATAACCCATATTTTTATTATTTTTTAAGATGAAGTTTAAAAACCCATATTTAAAAAAAATTTATTTTATCTAATCCAGGGTTTCTTAACCAGTGGTCTGTACTGAAATCACCCGCTTTAGGGTTTGTTTTTGTTTATTTTTTTTAATTGATTAGAGATTCTGATGCAGCATATCCAGAATGAGAACAAAATTTTTATACTTCTAAGATATTCCATGAGTCCTTCTGCCCTCACTACCCAGTAGAGACTGCTAATTAAATCAGTCTCACTGAGCTCTGAACCTAGGTCACATAAAGAAATTGTTAGCAGAATTCTACCACATGGCACAGGAAAAGTCAAACTGACAAGCAGAATAATAAGAATACCATGACTATTTGTGGCAAAGGGAGCAGAGAACCAGGAGCCCGTGAAACCCTGGGAGCAGTCTTTTTGAGTTTCAAACAGTGACATGTTGTTAAATATTCGATATATCTGAAATTGAGTAGGTATCCCAATGTGAACTGATGTAGGCTTCTGGGAGAATTTTGCCCAAGCCATCCTGCACTGTTACTTGAAATCTGCAGTGAAATTGGATGGAAGGCTTTGTTTCAATCTGTTCCAATATTCCTTGACATGCACATGAATCCCCATGTAGGATAAATTAGCCGAAGAGAATAGGAGCTGAATGAGAAGGACTGGCAGGCAGTCTTTTTGAATAACATACCAGATCCATATTTACACTTCCTATTTGTCGCTTCTCTCATTGAAATGGACTCATGTGTGAAATGAAAGAAATGTGGGCCTATCACTAAAACTCTAGCTTGGAAAGGATGACAAGGGAATGGATTGATGGATGGGTAGCACAGAAGCCTACACAGGTTCCATTTACCAAACCAATGAACATCCATTTATGCAATGAATCTGTCTAATAATTTGTGTTGATGATGATTTGGTAGCAAATTAAAATTATTTAGTGAAAATTTCCTTTCTTACTGTGCTGATGAGGCTTCCAAAACTGTGCTCTGTTGATTTCTCTTCTGAGAATTAGTTACCTTTTTGTTACCCACATTCATAACATGGCACCTTCCTTTCTCTCATGGTGTTTCCACACTCCTTTGCAATGCAATAATCCCTAGATCAGTGATATTAGTATCAGGTTTTCATGAATATAGAGTGTCAGACCCCATCCTAGGCTTATGAAATTGGGATCTGTCCTCTATCAGTGTCTCCAGATAATGAGTATGCTCATGATTGCAGTTCGTGAAATACTGATATTGTAGGTGTAAGTCAGAGTGTTAGGTAAACAGACCAGGAGTTTTAGAGTTTTTGATTGTTACATTTAGTTGAATTACCCTGGGAACCCCCCCCCCCTTTTTTTTCTTGTTTTGAAGCCGTCATACTTTGATGACCAGTTTTTTCAGGAATGGTTACCACCTGGCTTATACTTTTCAGACTCCAGTCCAGAATTTTCCCAGCTTTAGATGCATTCTCCTGCTTTCACTCTTGCTATATCCCTGGAGTAACTTTATCTCTCATAGAAGTTGTTTCATTACATCAAAGTTATCTGTTTATCAGTCTTTCCTACCAGACTATAAATTCCCCCATGATACGATTTATAACTATGTCATTTTGGTGTAGGACACTAAGAGTGACACACTGTGCTAGACACAGTGGACACAATGAGTACTCCAATTAATTTCACCAGCAGAAAAGCGTGGAGGAAAGGTAAATTAGGTGATAGGTGGTACAATTAGCTAGGTGGCTGCCAAGGAAAAAAATGTTGTATTGGGGAGTCTTAATGAAGAACTAATATCCAGGAAGAGGGAAATGATCATGGAGGACTGTACTCCTCTCATCTTGCTTATTGTGTTCAAGTCTGGGTTTTCATCTCTGAGAGCATTTGTGCATGACTCTTGTATCTAAAGTTTAAAAAAGCACTCAAGTCTGGGTCCTACCCCAGGCCAACTTAGTAACCTTAATAACCTTGGTGGTGTGGGCCAAAGCTTTGGTATTATTTTTAAAACTCCTTAATCAAAGTGCCAAGGTGGCTCATTTGGTGAGCACTGGACCCTTGATTTGGCTCAAGTCATGATCTCAGGGTCGTGAGATCAAGCCCTGCATGGGGCTCTGCCCTGAGTGCGCTCTCTCCCTTTCTCTCTGCCCCTTCTCTGCTCACACACACATGCAGTCTCTCTCTTTCTTTCTCTCTGTCTCTGAAAAAAAGAAAAAAAAAGTAAATAATAATAAAACAAAAAACCCCACAAAACTCCTCAGTAAATGTTTGTCATCCACTGTTCTAAGAGGATTGTCTAAAACTAATATATAGGTAGAAATGACACCAAGATGCTGAAAGTTTTGGGAATCAAGGAAATGGATTATCGACTGGATTATTTTGACCATGAGTATCCTGGGGAAAAAAATGACTTAGTGAAAGCAACAGAGTTAGCTTTCAATTTCTATAGAGCTGTCATGTGAAAAAGGGTGTTTTTCATGAATCCAGAAAGTACAAGAAAGATCAATAAAGAGAAATTTAAGAGAGGTCAGTTTCAATTCAATATATGGTAGGTATAACATATTTAAAGACATATACTCAGGTGTGAAAAAGAAAGAAAAAAGTCTTTATCTTATCCTTCTCAAACTCAACTTAACCTCTCTGTCAAACCCCCATTTTACTTGAGGCAGAACCGATATAATCTTAGTCATTTCTGGTTAAACTCAAGTGCTGCAGTCATTTCAGGTTTAAAGTTCAGTGAAGTCAAAATTCTTCCCTTTCCCCCCCCCCTTAGGTTCTTAGGTAGATTTTGCATGGCTTATGCAAAATCTAGTTTTTGCATAAGCAAAAACTTATCCTAGTTTCATGGAAAGATACCTTCTCCATGGACTTTCTTCTTTTCTAAGAAATAAAATTTCAGCATCTTCTGAAATTTAACTTGTCTTCTCTGGGCTGTGGCCACTGAAAGGGCATGTCCAACAAAATGTCCACATCTCCAACTGGGTTCAGTTTTTTGAGTCATCATGGAGCTTTTCAGCTGTGGTAAACCTACTTCAGATACATCAGTGCTCTCTCTCTCAGATAATCTCTGAAACCTTCTGAGGGGCACAGGAAAAGCTGAACGTCTCTGAAACTATTAGAGAACTGTGGTAGCTTCAGGGTTGGCGCTTCTGCCTCTGGCATCACGTTCAGTTAACTCTACTGATTCCTTCCCGAGTTTAGGTGTATGGAAATTCAGAACCTTCCTTTCTCAAATACATTTGATGGTTCATCCTCCCCAAAATACATCCACATATACAGATCACTAGATAAGGCTTCAAAATTATCATCTAGTCATGTAAAGTAGGACTTGTCAAAGATACCTATTCAAAATAAAATGGTCCAGATAGACCACGTTTAAGAAAATGGTCAAGAAAATTCAAGATTATGGTATAAGGTCAGATTAAATACCTAGTTGCTGACTGTTTCCAGGGTCATGCAGTTCTTGAGAATCTCCAGGAGAGTTTTTAAAAGCTCACATTCCAAGACCTCTCCATTTTTACTTATTCAGAAGTTTGAAGAAGGAAAGTTACATATTTTTCTGTATAGCTGCAGTCACTAAAATTACTGTAATACTATAGCGCCCACAGCTTTCATCCAGAGAATATTCTTTCCCTGGTGGATATACTGTGACAGATCTTTGAGCCCCTTCTCAAGGATATACAGAGAGGACAAAGAGATCATTACAGTGACCTCATGACCCATGCACTGGACCAGCAACTCGTACCACCCCCTGGGGTTACCAGTCTTTACACGGCTCTGCTTATCCAGGCAGAAGGAGCAAGAAAGATCAAGCTTACAACCCATAAAGAAGGAGTGAGTGCACAATCATTGGGACTATGCAGAACTATTCTTGCTGAGCTCTGGTGCAAGAGAATAACCACCCATAAAACAATCTGCTTTCCTTCAGGTAAACAGCAACTCTCCACAAGGGAAGCAAAAGCCAAGATCAAAGCTGCCTCACTTTTCCCAGGGAGCTTTTGGATGTCCATAGGAGGTTGTATTTCAGGTATCTGCTTGTGGTTAAAATACCTAGGTAAAACTGTTGTGTGTGTGTGTCCCGTGTGTATGTTCCCTGCCTCCCTCAAACCAAAGAAGCAATTTTTAATGCAAATGTTTTTTCAATCATCAGTTCATTTTGAGAGATTAAAATGAGTATACTTTCATATCTAAAGTAGAGCAATGGCTAGACCAGTCACATGTAAACAGTTGTTTTGTTTTGTTTCCAAAAACAATAGATGTTACTAATTACTCCACTCAAGCCGGGCTTGGTGCAAGTCCTGTTGTCTTATGCCTTGTTCAGACCCATCTTACACCTGTGTATCTGCTTGCTCTGCCAACTAATTATGTCATATTATTTTTAGGGTGGGAGAGTCTGGAATCTATTTTTAAGCCTGGGAAGGGAGTAAGTTTCCAGGAAAGGTTAAAGATATGAAAAAAGGAGGGGATGGTCCTGGTGAGGATGGCTAACAGGCTTGAGGGTATCTGATAACAATCAGGATGTACTGCTATCTTCTAGAGCTGCTGCTGGCTAGGGCAGAGAGCACAATATATTAAACTTGAGTAAACGGAAATGTTAACTAAATGTGTCTCACCTCCCATAGTTTGGCTTTAAGTCCTGAATTATAGAGGTCTGGAGTTCTCAATGACAGGTTCTCTTCCCTGTAAACTTCCCCTGCACTGGGTGTTGTCCAGTGCCCGGGGAGCTGCCCTGAGCCTCATGCAGCCTAGATCAATGGCAGAGCATGGTCTATGGTCTATGCTTGTAGGGACATACATTTTTTAAAGGAGGAGTTCGAAATAATACAGAGTCTGTGCAGAAAATGAAAACTACCCTTCTCTGTTTTTAACTTCTGACATGCAATGGAGGTAGTAAGATAGAAAGTTCTGACATTATTTCTGCTAAATTCTATCTTTCAGGTATAAAAAGATCCACAACAGAAAAAGCAAGGATAGGAAGAGGCAGATAATAGAACAATTAATATGAAAACTCTTCCACTTGTAGGTACGTAATTTCATGTTAGCCCATACACGGACAAAGAAAGAATCGACTCACTGTCCCTGACAAAGGGGGAACTTATAAAAAGAAAAAAAAGGAAAAAAGAAAGAAAGGAAGGAAGGAAGGAAGGAAGAAGGAAAAAGAGAAAAAGAAAGACAAAGAGAAAAAGAAAAGGGAAGTGAAAGTCAGAAAGTGGTTAATTCCCTGATTTCTCTTTCTGCTGCTTCATTATTGGTATTTAGAAATGCAGTAGGTTTCCACATGTTGATTTTGTATCCTGCAACATTACTTAATTGTCTATCAATTTTAGCAGTTTTTTGGTGGAGTCTTTGGGGTTTTCTATACAGAATACCATGTCTTCTGCAAATAGTGAAAGTTTGACTTCTCCCTTGCTGATTTGGATGCCTTGTATTTCTTTTCTTTCTTTCTTTTTTTTTTTTCTTGGTAGCTGTGGCTACTACTTCCAGTACTATGTTAAATAACAGTAACAGGAGTGGATATCCCTGGCTTGTTCCTGACCATAGAGGAAAAGCTCTCGATTCTTCTTCATTGAGGATATTAGCTGTGGGTCTTTCAGAGATGGCCTTTATTTTGTGACGTATGATCCCTCTATCCCTACACTGTTGAGGGTTTTTATTATGAATGGGTGGTATACTTTGTCAAATGCTTTGTTCTGCATCTAATGAGAGGATCATATGGTTCTTGTCCTTTCTTTTATTCATGTGGTATGTCACATTGTTTGCTTTGCAAATGTCGAACCACCCTTGCAGCCCAGGAATAAATCCCATTGACTGGGGCGAATGATTCTTTCAGTGTACTGTATGAAGCTTTTTCAAAAAATTAAAAAGAAGTACTCTATGCCATCTTGTTTCATTTATTGGGAGGGAGACAAACCATAAATGACTCTTAATCTCACAAAACAAACTGGGGGTTGCTGGGGGGAGGTGGGATTGGGAGAGGGGGAGCGGGCTATGGACATTGGGGAGGGGAGGCGAACCATAAGAGACTATGGACTCTGAAAAACAACCTGAGGGTTTTGAAGGGTCAGGGGTGGGAGGTTGGGGCCACCTGAGGGTTTTGAAGGGTCAGGGGTGGGAGGTTGGGGGAACAGGTGGTGGGTAATGGGGAGGGCACGTTTTGCATGGAGCACTGGGTGTTGTGCAAAAAGAATGAATACTGTTACACTGAAAAAATAAATAAAATGGAAAAAAAAAAGGAAAAAGAAAAAAAAAAAGAAGTACTCTATGATCCAGCAAATGCACTACTAGGTATTTATACTATGTATTTACCCCAAGGACAGAAAAATACTGATTCAAAGGGGCACATGTATCTCAATGCTTATAGCAGCATTATCAACAATAGCCAAATTATGGAAAGATCCCAAATGTCCATCAACTGATGAATGGATAAAGAAGATATGGTATAGACATACAAAGGAACGTTACTCAGCTATAAAAAAAGTATGAAATCTTGCCATTTGCAATGACATGGATAGAGCTAGAGAGTATTATGTTAAGTCAGAGACAAATACCATATGATTTTCCTCATATGTGGAATTTAAGAAACAAAACAAATAAATATGGGGGGGAAACAGAGGCAAACAAAAAAGCAGACTCTTTTTTAATTATTATTTTGTTACTTAACATACACTGCAATATTGGCTTTTACAGTAGAATTCTGTCATTCTTCACTTACATAAACCCCAGGGCTCATCACAACAAATGCCCTCTTTAATACCCATTACCCATCTAGGCCTACCTCCATCCACCTCCATCAATCCTAAATTTTTTCTCTTTCATTAAGAGTCACTCATGGCTTGTTTCCCTCTGTCACTTTTTTTTTCTTCCCCCCTTCCTGTATGTTCGTCTGTTTTCTTTCTTAAATTCCACATATGAATGAGATCATATGGTATTTGTCTTTCTCTGACTTATTTTACTGGTATAATACATTCTAGTTCTATCCATGTCATTGCAAATGACAAGATTTCATTCTTTTTGGTGGCTGAGTAATATTCCATTGTATATGTGTACCACATCTTCTTTATCCATTCCTCTGTTGATGGATATTTGGGCTTTCTCTGCAGTTTGGCTTTTGCTGATGGTGAAGATGTGGAGAAGGGGGAAGCACTTGCACTGTTCGGGAGGGCAAACTAGTGTAGCCACTCTGTAGAAGAGTTTGGAGTTTCCTCAAAAAGTTAAAAGTAGTAGTTCTAACAAAAAGTTAAAACTACACAATGACCCAGCATTTGCATTACTAGTATTTACCAAAAGGATATGAAAATACAAATTTGAAGGGGCACATGCACCTGATGTTTCTAGCAACATTATCAACAATAGCCAAGAAAAGGACTCTTAACAAAAGAGAACACACTGAAGGTTTCTGGAGGGGTTGTGGGTAGTGAGATGGACTAAATGGGTGAAAGAGGTTAAGTAGTGTACTTGTGATGAGCCCCAGGTGCTGTAGTTAAGTGATGAGTTACTGATTTCTACACCTGAAACTAATATTACACTGTATGTTAACTGGAATTTAAATAAATTTTGGAGAAAACAAAAGAAAATGGTTAAAAAAATGATTCTCTTCAAACTTTATTTGTAATGAAGAAGAAACTAAATATAAACTTTCTAAATTGTTTTATGTTTCTTTGTTTTCTTTAACCTTCTCATATTCAAGCCATTAATGCTGGATGCTGGAAGCCACCCTGTATGGAGCCAGAGAAGAAATGCTGTGTAATAGGACAAAAAAGTTAAGTAACTTGGACCAGATCACACAAGTAAGTGATAACAGGGTGTGTGTCAAGATTCAAACTCAAATCTCTTTCTCAGTTCCCTCATGTGTAAAATGGGGTAATGGTACTGTCTTCATAGGATACTTGTTAGAATTAAATACTATTACATAAGAAAATTGCATACTATAGAACGTATTATATAATGTTGTCAAAAACTAATACCATTATCACTGTTATTATTAACTAGCAGTTCAATACACTTGTTACCTCATCAAACAGGTACTGGCTTTTTTTGGCAAGAAGTCAAAACCAAAGGTGAGGTTTTTAATCAATACCAAGGATAATAATAATATGAGAAATGATAAAATAGTTTAGGCCACAATAACAAACAAAGCTCAAATCTCAGTGGGTTAAAACAATGAAGATCTAAGTCTTGAGAGTCAGCTGGGGGTAGCGCTCCACATGGTTCTCATGCCTGACTCCAGGCTAATGGAGCATCCCTTTCTTTCAGTGATGTGCTGGTTTCTGTGGCAGAGGAAAGAAGAGAGCAGAGCTCAGCATACCCTGGCCCTTAAAGCTTCTACCTAGAAGTGAGAGGGCACTTCTTGTTACATGTCATTTACCAAATAACCACGTGGTTAGGGAATCACAATGTTATATGTGCCCAGATTGAGAAAGAACCAGAATATGTGTAAGACCTAAAGCAAGTCATCATACTGACCATATGCTAAAGTCTCACATGACAGTTATGGTGATGTGTGATTTTATACACTCTCCATCATCATGACAATTCAAAATGAGGCCTGCTTCCAATCTGTACACGAGGACACTGACAGGGCAGTTAGAAGACCAGTCCAAGTACATAGAGCTGGTAGGTCACAGATCCAACATCTGAATTCAGATCTTGGGCTACACTGCCTCCCTTATCTACTCATGGACTTGGAAACAATTTGATCCTGATGTTTTCCTTCTTTGGGTGGTACCACAGAGGAAGAGAGTCATTTTAAACACAGTGTCATAGCTTAAGAACCAAAATATAAACAAAAGTGCTCTGCAATAACATAAAGAATTGTCATGAATTAGGCCTCTGCATCATCCTCAACATCATAATCGTTATTCTTATATTATAAAGAATGTCAGGTAGATGAATGGATAAAAAAGATGCGATATATATGTGTGTGTGTGCGTGTGTGTGTGTGTGTGTGTAATGGAATATTACTCAGCCATCCAAAAAAAAAAAAAAAAAAACCTGAAATCTTGTCATTTGCAATGACAGGAATAGAACTATAAGGTATTATGCTAAGTGAAATAAGTCAATCAGAAAAGGACAATTATCATATGATTTCATTCATATGTGGAATTTAAGAAATGAAACAGAGGAGTGTAGGGGTAGGGAGGAAAAAATAAAATGACAAAATCAAAGAGGGAGACAAAACATAAGACACTCCTTTTTAAAAAATACTTTATTTATTTGCGAGAGAGAAAGAGCACGAGAGGGGTGGAGAGGCAGAAGGCAAGGGAGAAGCAGGTTTCCCACTGAGCAGGAAGCCGGGTGTGGAGCTCAATCCCAGAATCCTGAGATCATGACCTGAGCAGAAGTCAAACACTTAATGACAGAGCCACTCAGGTACCACCCGCCCCCCGCCCCCCCCATGGCCAATAAAAAACTCTTAAACATAGGAAACAAACTAAGAGTTGGTGAAAGGGGAGAGGGTTGGGGGAATGGGGTAACTGGGTGATTGATTTAAGGAGCACTGGGTGTTTTGTAAGACTGATCAATCACTGACTTCTACCTTTGACACCATTAATACATATGTTAATTAATTAAATTTAAATTAAAAAAGAATATCAGGTCTGAACAGAACAGGCCTGCTATCATGCTCAATTTGAAAAAAAAAAATAAATGGGCATTCAACTAATGGGGGCTAGTAGAGTAAGCTAGAAAAGGGACTAACATTTCCATAACTTTGCTCACTTAGTCTTCTCAAAATATCTGTGAAAAGGTATTATTACCTCTATTTCCAGGTGAGAAAACTGAGGCTGAGTGATATCTTGTCCTTTTGCCAGGTACCACACCTGGGACTCAGAGGGAAGCTCAGTGCCAGCTCAGCCATCCCTGGATCCCACCGAATCTGCCACGTCCACCACACATTACTATTTCCTTGGAGGCTGAGTACTATGAACCTCTGGCTTTGAACTCTTTACCCTGCATACTCAGCCCTGGTCTGTGTGCATTTCTCTACCTGCAAGATCTGCGATCCCCTTCTCTTGCCTTTTTGTGTTGCCAAAGTAGGCTTTTTAAAAAACTGTCCAGTTTTGGACACCCATGTCTCCCTGAGAATTTAAATGTCATGTCACTACCTTTCTTTATGGGAGTTTCCACAATAAACATTCCTGACATCTGTGCCCGGCATACAATAAGTGTTCAAGGAATTTTTTAAAATATTTTATTTATTTATTTGACAGAGAGAGATCACAAGCAGGCAGAGGGAGAAAAGGGGAAGCAGGCTCCCCGCCAAGCAGAGAGCCTGATGTGGGACTCGATCCCAGGACCCTGGGATCATGACCTGAGCCGAAGGCAGTGGCTTAACCTACTGAGCCACCCAGGTGCCCAGTGTTCAAGGAATTTTTAACAGAGGACACAGTAGGAAGGTACATGGACACTAAACATGTTCAGTGCCTTTTAAAATGAATGTTGACCACCTGCTGTAAGTCTTTGCACCAATAACATAGAAACTAATTTGGGTCTTAATCCTTGAAGAGTTCTCAAACTTGGGAAGTGAATTAGAATATAGTTCCAGCCTTACACTCTCACACCAAACAGTGTATCTCCAAAAACTCTCTAGAAATTACTAGAACCATAATTTATTTAAGAAAAAAATGTCAGTTTGAGTGTCACCTGCCAGATGTGGAACTTTCTGTTCTCGTAAAAGTGGAGATGATGTAAAAAGAAGTTTCTAGTTATGCCTTTAATCGTAATTATGGGCTTTCTCTTCCTCCCCAAGCAAAGCCAAATGCATTTGGGAATTGAATATACCGGGGAGACTTTCTGTGTATTTTAGAATGCTTTTCATTAGATAATTGCTTCCAATAAAATAGAAACTGATATTCTCCTGTAGCATTCAGGATGACAATTTTCTTGTATTGCTTTTATTGATTTGATTCTGTGTCTTTTTCAAGAATGCTATTGCCTTTAAATGGTTTAATGAAGTTAAATAAGTTCCAACAATAGTAGTGATCAGCTGTTTTAATGGGATTGGGCAAACAAGTGCAGGCAGATCAGAACATTAAAAATGAATGGGCAGAGATACTGGTCAAGACAGTGGAGGAGTAGCAGACTGAGAAGACATCAGGTTGCAGGAGTTCAGCTAGATAGTTATCAAACTATTCCGAACACCTACAGACCGAACAGGAGATCTAAGAGAAGAGCAGCAATTCTAGAAACAGAAAACCGACCACTTTCTGAAAGGTAGGACATGCAGAGAAGTGAATCTGAAGCAAGGAGAAGATAGATCGTAGTGGGAGGGGCTGGATCCCAGCAAGTGGTGGAGCAACGGAGCACAAAATCTGAACTTTTAGAAGTCTGCTCCATGGAGGGACATTGCTCCAGAGGTTAAGCAGGAGTGGATCGTCCATGGGGACAGTGTGGTCTTAGGTCCCGTGGGGTCACAGAAGGATCGGCGGGGGTATGTGAGTGTGGAGAGCTCCCAGGTATCAGAGCGGGGATGACAACAACAGAGACAGAGCTGAGGAGTGAGCTCTCAGTTCGGGGTTACCTTAAACCATGATCCAAAGCACATTCAGTTCACTGCACTTTAAGCAGGAACCCCACAAGTGGCAGATCCAGGGGACCTACCTTCCTCTGTTGAGCAGCACAGCAGGAATCTGCTGGGTTTGGAGACTCGAAACAGGGCTGTGTGCCAGAGACAGAAATGCTCAGTCACAGGCTGGGTGAGCTCGGAGCATGGCTGGAGGTCAGGAGTCTGGAGTGATTGACCCCTTTTCTCTGAGGATGAACTGAGGTGGGGAGCCCTGAGCTCTTGGCTCCTCTGGGCGGGAGACAGGGAGACCACCATTTTCATTCCTGTCCTCCAGAGCTCTATGGAATGCGTTCAGGGAACAAAAGCTCTGAGAGCCAACGCGAGACAATTACTTAGCCTGGCCCCTAGCAAGGGTAGTGCAATTCCTCCTCAAGCAAAGATATTTGGGAATCACTACAACAGTCCCTTCCCCCAGAAGATCAGTAAGAACAGCAAGCCAAGACCAAGCTCACTGATTAAGGAGAACAGCAGCATTCCAGAGATAGGGGAAACCAAGCATGGAATTCATGGCTTTCTCCCCATGTTTCTTTAGTCTTCCAAAGCTGGTTAAATTTTAATTTTATTTTTTTCTTATTCAATTTTTTTAACTTTTCTTCTTTCTTCTTTAAACATTTTTTAACTAGTTTATCTTAACAATACCTTCCTAAAAAAAACTTTAAACAGTCATTATTATAGTCACATTTTATCCCTCATTGTATCTAACTTTATTTTTTGTATACACATAGGGTTTTTTTCTTCCTAAAAAGATTTGGGATACACTTTCTTCTAATAGATCAAAATCTACCCTAAATCTAGCACAGAGCTTTGTTCTAGTCTCAGGCCTGAGTAAATTCTCTACGCTTTTTTTCTTTCTTTTTCCAAACAACTTATCATATCAATTCCTTGTTTAGATTTTTTTTTTAAAGCTGATCTGTTCAGTCATATTCCATCCCTTCATTGTGTTTATCCTTATTTTTGTATATGTATGTAAGTTTTTCTTTCTTTAAAACTTTGGGAGGTAGTTTCTTCTAAGAGACAAAGTATACCTAAAATCAAGTGGGTGGTTCTGTTCTATTCACCAGTCTAATATACATATATATTTTTTTAATTTAAATTTCTTTTTACCTCCTTACTTCTACCTTTGGTTTAGGGTCTCTTCTGATTTGGTTAATGTACACTTTTCTGGGATCTTTGCCACCATTTTAGTATTTTATTCTTTCATTCATATATTTTTATCTGGATAAAATGACAAGGTGGAAAAACTTACCACACACACACAAAAAAAAGGACAAGAGGCAGTACTGATGTCTAGAGACCTAATAAATATGGACATTGGTAATGTGTCAGATCTAGAATTCAGAATGATGATTCTCAAAGTGCTACCTGGGCTCAAAAAAGGCATGGAAGATAGTAGAGAAACACTGTCTAGAGAAATAAAAGCCCTTTCTGGAGAAATAAAAGAACCAAAACCTAATCAAGCTGAAACTAAAAGAAGCTATTAATGAGGTGTAATAAAAAATGGAGGCTCTTACTGTAAGGATAAATGAGGCAGAAGACAGAATTAGTGATATAGAAGACCAAATGACAGATAATAAAGAAGCTGGGCAAAAGAGAGACAACAACTACTGGATCACGAGGGGAGAATTAGAGAGATAAGTAATACCATAAGATGAAAGAATATTAGAATAATTGGGATTCCAGAAGAAGAAGAGGAGGAGGAGGAGAATGGGGCAGAAGGTATATTGGCGTGAATTATAGTAGAGAATTTCTCTAATATGACAAAGGGAACAAGCATCAAAATCCATGAGGCACAGAGAATCCCCCTCAAAATCAATAAAAATAGGTCCACAGCCCATCATCTAATAGTAAAACTTACAAGTCTTAGTGACAAAGAGAAAATTCAAAAAGCAGCTCAGGACAAGAAGTCTATAACATACAATGGTAAAAATTGGCAGCAGACTTATCCACAGAGAGCTGGCAGGCCAGAAAGAACTGGCATGATATATTCAGAGCACTAAATGAGAAAAACACGCAGCCAAGAATACTATATTGAGCTAGGCTATCATTGAAAATAGAAGGAGAGATAAAAAGCTTCCAGGACAAACAAAAATTAAAAGAATTTGTAAACACCAAACCAGCCCTACAGGAAATCTTGAAAGTGATCCTCTAAGCAAAGAGAGAGCCTAAAAGTAGTAAACCAGAAAGGAACAGAGACAATATACAGAACAGTCACCTTACAGGTAATACAATGGCACTAAATTCATTTCTTTCAAGAGCTACCCTGAATGTAAATAGGCTAAATGCCCCAATCAAAGACACAGGTATCAGAATGGATTTTAAAAAAAATCAATATGTTGTCTGCAAGAAACTCATTTTAGACCCAAAGGCACCACCAAATTTAAAGTGAGGGGGTGGAAAATAATTTACCATGATAACAGACATCAAAAGAAACTGAGATGGCAATATTTATATCAGATAACTTATACATTAAGCCAAAGACTATAATAAGAGATGAGGAAGGACACTATATCATACTCAAAGGGTCTGTCCAACAAGAAGATCTAACAATTTTAAATATCTATGCCCCTAACATGGGAACAGCAAACTATATAAAGCAGTTAACAACAAAATTTAAAAAACCACATCAACAATAATACAAAAATAGTAGGGGATTTAACACCCCCCTCACTGAAATGGACAGATCATCCAAGCAAAAGATTAACAAGGAAATAAAAGCCTTAAATGACACATTGGAGCAGATGGACATCATAGATATACTCAGAACATTCCATCCCAAAGTAACAGAATTCACACTTTTCTCGAGTGCACATGGAACATTCTCCAGAATAGATCACATCCTGGGTCACAAATTAGGTCTTGACTGTACCAAAATATTGGGAACATTCCCTGCATATTTTCAGACCACAATGCTCTGAAGCTAGAACTCAATCACAAGAGGAAAGTTGGAAAGAACTCAAATACATGGAGGCTAAAGAACATCCTACTAAAGAATGAATAGGTCAACAGGAAATTAAAGAAGAAATGAAAAAATTCATGGAAAGAAATGATAATGAATATACAACTGTTCAAAAATCTTTGGGACACAACAAAGGTGGTCCTGAGATGAAAGTGTATAGTGATACAAACCTTTCTCAGAAACAAGAAAGGTCTCAAGTACACACCTAAAGGAGCTGGAGAAATAACAGCAAAAAAGCCAAAACCAGCAGAAGAAGAGAAATAATAAAGATCAGAGCAGAAATCAATGAAATAGAAACTAGAAAACAAAACAAAACAAAACAAAAAAGAAGATAGTAGAACAAATCAATGAAACTAGGAGCTGGTTCTTTGAAAGAATTAATAAGATTGATAAAACCCTGGCCAGAATTATCAAAAAGAAAAGAGAAAGGACCCAAATTAATAAAATCATGAACGAAAGAGGAGAGATCACAATCAACACCAAAGAAATACAAACAATTCTAAGAACATATTATGAGCAACTATATTCCAGCAAATTTGACAATCTATAAGAAATGGATGCATTCCTAGAGACATCTAAACTACCATAACTGAATCAGGAAGAAATAGAAAACCTGAACAGACCCATAACAAGTAAGGAGATTGAAGCAGTCATCAAAAATCTCCCAACAAACAAGAGCCCAGGGCCAGACAGCTTCCTGGGGGAATTCTACCAAACATTTAAAGAAGAATTAATACCAATTTTCCTGAAACTGTTCCAAAAAATGGAAATGGAAGGAAAATTTCTAAACTCATTTTATGAGGCCAGCATTACCTTGATCCCAAAACCAGACAAAGACCCCATCAAAAAAGAGAATTACAGACTAATATCCTTGATGAACACAGAGGCGAAAATTCTCACCAAAATACTAGCCAATAGGATCCAATAGTACATAAAAGAATCATTCACCACGACCAAGTGGGATTTATTCCAGGGCTGCAAGGTTGGTTCAAAATCCACAAATCAATCAATTTGATACAACACATTAATAAAAGAAAGAACAAGAACCATGTGATACTCTCAATAGATGCTGAAAAAGCATCTGAAAAAGTACAGCATCCTTTCTTGATCTAAACTCTTCACAGTGTAGGCACAGAGGGTATACACCTCAAGATCGTCAAAGCCATCTATGAAAAACCCACAGTGAATATAATTGTGAATAGGGAATAACTGAGAGCTTTTCTCCTAAGGTCAGGAACATGGCAGGATTGTCCACTATCAACACTGCTATTCAACATAGTACTAGAAGTCCTAGTCTCAACAATCAGACAACAAAAAGAAATTAAAAGCATCCAAATTGGCAAAGAAGAAGTCAAACTATCACTCTGCAGATGATATAATACTTTATGTGGAAAACCCAAAAGACTCCACCCGAAATCTGCGAGAACTTGTACAGGAATTCAGTAAAGTGTCAGGTTATAAAATCAATGCACAGAAATCAGTTGCATTTCTCTACACCAACAACAAGACAGAAGAAAGAGAAATTAAGGAGTCAATCCTATTTACAACTGCATCCAAAACCATAAGATACTTAGGAATAAACCTAACCAAAGAAGCAGAGAATCTGTACTCAGAAAACTATAAAGTATTCATGAAAGAAATTGAGGAAAACACAAAGAAATGGAAAAATGTTCCATGCTCATGGATTTGAAGAACAAATATTGTGAAAATGTCTATGCTACCTAAAGCAATCTACACATTTAATGCAATCCCTATCAAAATACTATCCGTTTTTTTTTCAAAGAAATGGAACAAATAATCCTAAAATTTATATGGAACCAGAAAAGACCTCGAATAGCCAGAGGAATGTTGAAAAAGAAAGCCAAAGTTGGTGGCATCACAATTCCAGACTTCAAGCTCTATTACAAAGCTGTCACCATCAAGATAGTATGGTACTGACACAAAAACAGACACATAGATCAACGGAACAGAATAGAGAGCCCAGAAATAGACCCTCAACTGTATGGTTGACTAATCTTTGACAAAGCAGAAAAGAATGTCCAATGGATAAAACACAGTCTCTTCAACAAAGGGTGTTGGGAAAATTGGACAGCCACATGCATAAAGGTGAAACTGGTTCATTTCCTTACACCACACACAAAAATTGTCTCAAAATGGATGAAAGACTTCAATGTGGGAAAGGAATCCATCAAAATCCTTGAGGAGAACGCAGGCAGCAACCTCTTCAACCTCAGCCGCAGCAACTTCTTCCTAGGAACATTGCCAAAGGCAAGGGAAGCAAGGGCAAAAATGAACTATTGGGACTTCATCAAAATCAAAAGCTTTTGCACAGCAAAGGAAACAGTCAACAAAACCAAAAGACAACTGACAGAATGGGAGAAGATATTTGCAAATGACATATCAGATAAAGGGCTAGTATCCAAGATCTATAAAGAACTTATCAAACTTAATACCCTAAAAACAAAGAATCCAATCAAGAAATGGGCAGAGGACATGAACAGAGATTTCTGCAAAGACATCTCCAGTTGGGCCAACAGACACATGAAAAAGTGCTCCACATCACTCGGTATCAGGGAAATACAAATCAAAACCACAATGAGATACCACCTCACACCAGTCAGAATGGCTAAAATTAACAAGTCAGATCACAGATGCTGGCGAGGATGCTGAGAAAGGGGAACCCTCCTACACTGTTGGTGGAAATGCAAGCTGGTGCAGCCACTCTGGAAAACAGCATGGAGGTTCCTCAAAAAGTTGAAAATAGAGCTCCCCTATGGCACAGCAATCACAATACTAGGTATTTACCCTAAAGATACAAACATAGTGATCCGATGGGGCACATGCACCTGAATGTTTATAGCAGCAATGTCCACAATAGCCAAACTATGGAAAGAACTTAGATGCCCACCAACAGATGAATGGATAAAGAAGTTGTATATATACACAAGGGAATACTATGCAGCCATCAAAAGAAATGAAATCTTGTCATTTGCAATGATGTGGATAGAACTAGAGGTATTATGCTGAGTGAAATAAGTCAAATGGAGAAAGACAATTATCATATGAATTCCCTGATAGGAGGAAGTTCAGAGGCAAAGTGAGGGGTTTGGGGGGTAGGGAAGGAAAAAATAAAACAAGATGGCTCAGGAGGGAGACAAACCATAAGAGACTCTTAATCTAACAAAATAAACTGAGGGTTGCTGGGGGGAGGAGGGATATGGAGAGTGTGGCTGGGTTATGGACATTGGGGAGGGTATGTGATATGATGAGTGCTGTGATGTGTGTAAGCCTGATGATTCACAGACCTGTACCCTGGGGCAAATAATACAATACGTGTTAATAAAAAAAAAAAAAAATGAGTGGGCGTTTTGAGAGTGTAGAAAGAACAGGGAGGTTCTATGGAGTCACAAACTATTTTCTCTATTGTCTGTTTGGGATTCCTATTTGAAGTTTACCATAGAGATTGATTATATATCCATTCTGTTTTTACCTGTATTAATCTGCTTCACTTTTGAGTAGCCTAAAAACTGCTTGTAAGACAGCACTTGGCAGCGAACAGTCCTCTTAGAGATAGCTCCATATATTTAAACATTTGATGTTAGCTAGCTCCCTGGTAAAGTGAGTTAAACACAGCCTAATGTTGAGGTGAATAAGAAGTATAGAAGAGTGGTTAAGAAGATTGGTTCTAGCAACACAATTCCTGCTTTAATCATGACTTTGCTGTTTACCAACTCTGGACCTATTTACTAACTCTGCAGTGAAAATACAAGCAGTATTATCCTCATAGGGTTGTAATGAGATTTAAATAATATACTATAAGCAAAGTGCTTATAGGAAACACTGGGCTATAAATGCTATCTATTATAATAGTTCAGGGACCTTATAAATATTTTTCTTGGTGACTAGATGATACCCTGCTTTTTCTGCTTTTTAAGGGAGAGCAAAATTAGTTCTACATAGGGTATGTGAAAAACCGAAAAATCACAAGGACCCACTAACAAGGTATGGTTTTAGAGCTCTGGTAGACTATAATACTAAGTCTAATTCCCAGTTCCCTCCTTTTTTGTTGTGTCTAATAACCACCGATAGTCCTCTATTTCTTTTATGAGCAGGGTAACAGGTTTGGATAAGCCAAATCCAGAGCTCTGGGGAGGAAAGGCACAGGCAGGAGGGCCTTGAGTATCTCTCTCTAATAGTGTCAGAAAGCTCATGTATGTAAGTATCATCTGTTGAGACCCCAAACCCATAGGCAATGCTACCATCCAGGCTTCCACAGAACCATTACAGAACCAGACCCTCATTACATTCACTGTCAGTCTCATTGCCTGGACCTTAAAATTGCACCAGGGTAGGGGAACTACAGACTCTTTACTTTCTTGGAGGGGGCTGTTCATATACCGGAGACACCATCATCCTTCCTGTGCTAGTACGGATGCCATGCCCTGTGTGGATGGAAGTCTGAAGCATGATTTATGTCTCATTGCATCCACATGGCAAGAACAAATATTCCTGGGATAGAGAACTGAGTATATGAAAATATGGAAGTATGAAAAGCACATTGGTTTTCTGTAACTGTGTGTTGATGGGATTAGCTAACAAGTGAACTTCAAGGAAACCAAGAAACCTGACTTGCATTCTTTACTTGCTGTTCCCATTGGCCTTGATCTGCAGCACTAGGGACACATTAAATGTGTCTCCATTTGAAGAGTGTGGAGGATATAATTGGTATATTGGTTAGAGCCTGGGTTTATGGTAGGTTCTATGAGAATGAATCTGGACTTCACCACCTGTTAATTTTGTCAACTTGGACAACTTGTTGGTTTCTATAAGCCTCCATGGTAGAATCTACTGGTCTGAAACACATTGATTATACCTGTTTATTGGGTTGTTGTAAGATTAAATGTGATGGTGCATGCAAAGTGCTCAGCACAGCATGTGGCTATACATAAATGTTCAATAAACCTCGGCCATTAGTTTTCAGGCTATGAATAGCAAATTAAACAACATTTGTATAGCTGTTTTGACAATTGAAAATAAAGCTCATGGATATAAATCCCTATAAGATGTTTTACTTGTAGTTAGATTGCTAGACAATAGCACTATAGAGGGAAATTTAAATATCTACTCATTTTTCTTAAAATGAAATACTTTGAACCAGTTTTTTAATTGGGAATTTAAAATAATTATCTCCCACTAGTTTCCTGACAAATATATTTTAGTAACTATCAAGCTATGGCAAATCCTTTACTCGTTGTTAATTTGAAAACTGCTTCCCAAATTTGAATTATCATCCAAATTCTGGGAACTTTTATATACAGATTATTACAAACTATTTTAACAAGTTGTGAAATCAGTAAGTCCTAGAAATCTATTCTGAAAAAAACTTCTAGAATTGTTTCCAATGACATGTCAGATTTTAGAACCCCTATACTAGATCATGTTTCAAGTCTGAAGTCAGTAAAGCAAGAAGTGGGCATGGATTGACTATTACAAAGATGACAAAGAGTGAAATGATCATTTGGGGTACATACCTACTAAGGGCACTGTGATTGTGTGATACGACAAATAAAAAGTAACATTTCTCTGTACCATAAATAATTCCAGGCAACGTATTATTCACCCTAACTACTAATTCTCAGTGTTAGGCCAGGGCTGGGTTCCATCTGGAGATAGGAAAAAATGGCACCCTGCTCTACTCTCAGAGGTAGATGGGCTGATACCAGAAGTTACAAAGCCTCTCTGGAATGCATTCAATTAACTCCTGCCCTTCACTTACAAACTATCTAAGAGACTATGTGGGAAAAAAAAAAGGATTCTCACTCCTCTCTCATCCACCTCATCTTCTCTGTTAGTGAAGAGACATTTTAAAAGTAGCCTGGCATGTAGATACTAAGTGGCTGGCTTTGATTTGCATAATAAATTATTGTTTTTGACATGGAGATGTAGCTCCAAAGAGATGAAAAGACTTTTGATCAGAATTTAGCATATTATCTGTGTTAGAATAGGAAAATCTATTTACATATTTTTATGTTGTTTTTCAAATACAAAGAAAGAAACTTTCATAAAAAAGCATTGAGAAAAAAAAGGCATTGAGATCCATATATTTTGAAAGCTAAAAATGTGTATCACATTTAACTGCAAAGTGTGTATGTGCATATTTTCTATTATTGAGGTTTCAGAAATCCAAAGATAGGTCATTCAGCCTCAGCATTCAGGCAGAAGACAGCGGTGTGGGGTATTGACCTTTGCTAAATTTGATACAATACCCAAGTTGTCTTTACTTCACCACTGGACACAGGTAGAAATTATTGATCCTCTGACCCACTGGATAATATCATAAGCTATTTAGGAGGCTTTTTTTGTTAACTCATTGCAACCTGCAAAATAGCGTGTAAAGTTGAGGTGGATAGATATCACTGTAAATATTAAAGAAATTTAAGGAAGAGAATGGGAATGCAAAAATGAGGATTCAAGAAAGGTTACATGGAGAAGTGGGAGCTTGAAGTGGGCCTTGATAGATGGTTATGGTTCAAATTTGCAGGGATTTCTTTCTGTTCCACAAGAAAAGTGTGTCATGGCACTGGGGGCAAGTTAAACAGCTCGTACATTTAGTTTTGTGTTTATTTGCTGTTTATTTTTCTGTGAACATTTTAGTTGCAGTGTATCATAAAATCTTGAGTGTGGAGCTTGGTGAGATAAGTATACACACATACATTCACATACACACATAAAAGTGGCAGTATACACACCTCCAACACCTCATACCCATTTCCGGGCAATATCCAGACACCCACAAAATATCATGACTCCTATAACATAGAATGGTTTGACCTATTCCTTACCTTCATGGACAAGGAATCATGTAATAGGTACCTTTTGGGATATAGCTTCTTTCATGGGTTCCATTCCTAGGAACTATACCTACATCATTGCACATAGCTCTAGATTGTTCAGTTTAGTTACTTTATAGTGTCCCATTGTATGAGTAAGCCAGAATTTTTTCATCTACTCCCTGGCTGATAGACATTTGGATTGCTTTATTTCCCCCCAATCTGTATCTCTACTGAACATTGTTGTAATAGTCTTTCAGCCATCTGCTTTTATTTATTCTGGGAATATATGTAGACATGGGTCTACTGGATTGTAAGGTAAGCATGTTTCACTTTAATTGAAATTACCAGTTTTCCAAAATAGTTATAAAAATTTACTTTTATAATATCAGTGTACAAGATGAGATTTCCAGGCTCCCATACCCTCTTCAACAGTATTGTTAGTCTTCTGAATTTTAACAAATTTAGAATTATCATATCTTCTTGATAGATTAACACTTTTGTCTTTATAGAACACCCTTCCATAATTTTAGTAATATGTAGTATATTAATATTTGTGATTAATGAATTAGATTAATGAAGTGATGATTAATTAATGAACTAACTAATATGCCTTGTATTAGTTACAGTATTAGTATATCTGGTCAGGTTATCTTTTGGTTAGTGTTTATATAATCATATTTTTCAATTTTCTGCTTTTTTCTTTAAGATGTTTCTCTTGTAAGTATCATTCTTTTTATCCTATCTGAAAGTCTATGTCTTTTAACCAAATTAGTTTTTCTATGTTTCATGTAATTGTTAGTATTTTGGGGTTTAACTTTCCCCATTTGTTCTTTATTCTCTCTTTTGTTTCTTTCCTTTTAACTTGTTTTTTTGTGTGTGTGTGTTTGTTTGTTTTGTTTTGTTTATTTACAGCATAACAGTGTTCATTGTTTTGGCATCACACTCAGTGCTCCATGCAGTACATGCCCTCCCTATTACCCACCACCTGGTTCCTCAACCTCCCAACCCCCCGCCCCTTCAAAACCCTCTGGTTGTTTTTCAGAGCCCATAGTCTCTCATGGTTCATCTCCCCTTCCAGTTTCCCTCAACTCCCTCTCCTCTCCATCTCTCCATGTCCTCCATGTTATTTGTTATGCTCCACAATAAGTGAGACCATATGATACTTGACTCTCTCTGCTTGACTTATTTCACTCAGCATAATTTCTTCCAGTCCCATCCATGTTGCTACAAAAGTTGGGTATTCATCCTTTCTGATGGAGGCATAGTACTCCATTGTGTATATAGACCACATCTTCCTTATCCATTCATCCGTTGAAGGGCATCTTGGTTCTTTCCACAGTTTGGCGACCGTAGCCATTGCTGCAATAAACATTGGGGTACAAATGGCCCTTCTTTTCACTACATCTGTATCTTTGGGGTAAATACCCAGCAGTGCAATTGCAGGGTCATAGGGAAGCTCTATTCTTAATTTCTTCAGGAATCTCCACACTGTTCTCCAAAGTGGCTGCACTAACTTGCATTCCCACCAACAGTGGAAGAGGGTTCCCCTTTCTCCACATCCTCTTCAACACACGTTGTTTCCTGTCTTGCTAATTTTGGCCATTCTAACTGGTGTCAGGTGGTATCTCAATGTGGTTTTAATTTGAATTCCCCTGATGGCTAGTGATGATGAACATTTTTTCATGTGTCTGATAGCCATTTGTATGTCTTCATTGGAGAAGTGTCTGTTCATATCTTCTGCCCATTTTTTGATATGATTATCTGTTTTGTGTGTGTTGAGTTTGAGAAGTTCTTTATAGATCCTGGATATCAACCTTTTGTCTGTACTGTCATTTGCAAATATCTTCTCCCATTCCGTGGGTTGCCTCTTTGTTTTGTTGACTGTTTCCTTTGCTGTGCAGAAGCTTTTGATCTTGATGAAGTCCCAAAAGTTCATTTTTGCTTTTGTTTCCTTGGCCTTTGGAGACATATCTTGAAAGAAGTTGCTGTGGCTGATATCGAAGAGGTTACTGCCTAAGTTCTCCTCTAGGATTCTGATAGATTCCTGTCTCATGTTGAGGTCTTTTATCCATTTCGAGTTTATCTTTGTGTACGGTGTAAGAGAATGGTCGAGTTTCATTCTTCTACATATCGCTGTCCAGTTTTCCCAGCACCATTTATTGAAGAGACTGTCTTTTTTCCATTGAATATTTTTTCCTGTTTTGTTGAAGATTATTTCACATAGAGTTGAGGGTCCATATCTGGGCTCTGCACTCTGTTCCACTGGTCTGTGTCTGTTTTTATGCCAGTACCACGCTGTCTTGGTGATCACAGCTTTGTAGTAAAACTTGAAATCGGGTAACGTGATGCCGCCAGTTTTGTTTTTGTTTTTCAACGTTTTCTTAGCAAATCGGGGTCTCTTCTGGCTCCATACAAATTTTAGGATTATTTTTGCTCCAGCTCTTTGAAAAATACCGGTGGAATTTTGATTGGAATGGTGTTAAAAGTATAGATTGCTCTAGGCAGTATAGACATTTTAACAATGTTTATTCTTCCAATCCAAGAGCATGGAATAGTCTTCCATCTTTTTGTGTCTTCTTCAATTTCTTTCATGAGTGTTCTGTAGTTCCTCGAGTACAGGTCCTTTACCTCTTTGGTTAGGCTTATTCCCAGGTATCTTATGGTTCTTGGTGCTATAGTAAATGGAATCGATTCTCTAATTTCCCTTTCTGTATTTTCATTGTTAGTGTATAAGAAAGCCACTGATTTCTGTACATTGACTTTGTATTCTGCCACGTTACTGAATTGCTGTATGAGTTCTAGTAGTTTGGGGGTGGAGTCTTTGGGGTTTTCCATATAAAGAATCATGTCATCTGCGAAGAGAGAGAGTTTGACTTCTTCCTTGCCAATTTGGATACCTTTTATTTCTCTTTGTTGTATGATTGCCATTGCTAGAACTTCTAATACTATGTTGAACAAGTCATGGAAACCAATGAGAATGAAGACACTTCGGTCCAAAACCTATGGGATACAGCAAAGGTGGTTCTAAGGGGGAAATACATAGCCATCCAAGCCTCCCTCAAAAACATTGAAAAATCCAGAATACACCATCTGTCTCTACACCTTAAAGAACTGGAGAATCAACAATAAATCAAACCAACTCCACATGCAAGAAGGGAAATAATCAAGATTAGAGCAGAGATCAATGAGGTAGAAACGAGAGATACAGTAGAATGTATCAATGAAACTAGAAGCTGGTTTTTGAAAGAATCAATAAGATCGATAAACCATTGGCCACACTAATCCAAAAGAAAAGAGAGAAAGCCCAAATTAATAAAATTATGAATGAAAAGGGAGAGCTCACAACTAACACCAAGGAAATAGAAACAATCATCAGAAATTATTACCAACAGTTATATGCCAATAAGCTAAGCAACCTAGATGAAATGGATGCATTCCTGGAAAACTACAAACTCCCAAAATTGAACCAGGAAGAAATTGACAACCTGAATAGACCGATATCTAGTAACGAGATTGAAGCAGTGATCAAAAACCTCCCAAAAAACAAGAGCCCAGGACCTGATGGATTCCCTGGGGAATTCTACCAAACTTTCAAAGAAGAAATAACACCAATTCTACTGAAGCTGTTCCAAAAAATTGAAGCAGAAGGAAAACTTCCAGACTCTTTTTATGAAGTCAGCATTACCCTGATCCCCAAACCAGGCAAAGACCCTACCAAAAAGGAGAATTTCAGACCAATATCACTGACGAATATGGATGCAAAGATTCTCAACAAGATCCTAGAAAACAGGATCCAGCAGCACATTAAAAAGATTATCCACCATGACCAGGTGGGATTCATCCCTGGGTTGCAAGGTTGGTTCAACATTCGCAAATCAATCAATGTGATGGAACAAATCAATAAGAGAAGAGAGAAGAACCACATGGTCCTCTCAATTGATGCAGAAAAAGCATTTGACAAAATCCAGTATCCGTTCCTGATGAAAATGCTTCAAAGTATAGGGATGGAGGGAACATTCCTGAACTTCATAAAATCTATCTATGAAAGACCCACAGCAAATATCATCCTCAATGGGAAAAAGCTTGCAGCCTTCCCGTTGAGATCAGGAACACGACAAGGATGCCCACTCTCACCACTCTTGTTCAAAATTCAGATTTTTAACTTAACTTTCATTTTCTGCAGCCTTGTAGTCTTTTTGTTTTGTGAAGATTCAGAATTTAAAAATGCCTAAGAAGTGATGGTAATTATGAGGCTTCCTTCTCCAGGTTCCCATTTCTCCAAATCTTTGCCCTTGATTATACCAATTTCTAATTTTTATATCCCCTCCCTGTGAGACTGAAGAAAGCTCAGAATCTCCAATTTTGAGGATCCTCTCAATCCAGTGATGCTTAAGAATGGCAAATGTGTTAAGGAGAAAAGTGATGGAGCATGTCTGGCTTACTTCACTGTGTTGCCATTTTCTTAGAACTCATGACCCATCAAATCCTGACCCTCTCAATTGTTTTCTGATGCCTCCAAACAGGTTTTTTTTTTTTTTTTTTTTGGTATTTCTTTAAATGTTAATAATTGCTCTCTGTACAATGGTTTGATAGAAGCTACTCTGCCTCAGTTGAAAGCATAAGTCATTTGCAAGATTTTTAATTTTTTTCCCAATATTTTATTTATTTATTGAGAGAGAGAGCACAAGCAAGAGAACATAAGCAGAAGAAACAGGAGAGGGAGAGTGAGAAACAGACTTCCCACTGAGCGGGGGGACCAATGTGGCGCTCCATCTCAGAACCCTGAGATTGTGACCTGAGCTGACTGAACCATCCAGGAGCCCCAGCAAGCTTTTTAATTTTGTCAATGAATTAGGTATCAAGGTAGTCAGTTAAGAAAAGGGGCCAAACTGAATGTAACAATCAACAACCTGTTATTCACTTACTATGACAGTGTGAGCAAGAGGCAAAAAAGAAGCACTGGTTCTCCAACATTCCCTTGATTTCCATGGAACAGTACCAGGAATGGGTCTGGTAGAAGTAGCACAGTTAGGGAAAGTGTCTCACTATGAATGTACCCCCAAAAAAAGGATCCTGTCTCTCTGTAGACACATGGGCAGATGGGAGAGAGAGAGAGAGGGGAGGGCTAGGAATAAAAAGGTACTGAGTCAAAATGGAGGAAAAGTGCCTCACCCAATAATGCAATCTAGGTAGTGGTGCCAGGAAAGTGCCTTACCTGAGGCCCCAAATAAAAAGGTTTCTGAATGGAGGATGGACTTTGAATACAACATCCTCCAGAAAACTGCCATGAACTTGCTATATGCCAAGTCTGATGTCTTGTCAGGTGAGTCTTGTAATGCCCTTTAGGTTAGGTCTGAAAGATCATACAGAGGCCTAGAGCCAAGCTGATCCACAAGGAAGCTATATACACCTCAACTCCCTCTACTCTCACTTCTATTATTTTTGTTGTTATTATGCACTTCAGTATAGCCTACTTGGTCGAGTACATTCCATTTCCTTGTGATTCATTAGTTCTGTCTCCCTATGCAGAAAACTCTGGGCATGGATAATCTAGGTCCTATCTGCAGAAATGGTTAGCTTCATCCAATATCAGTTTCTTTATGGACATTAAATATTAATATGCTATATATATGTATAAAATATGCTATATGTATATATTATATACATAGATGTATGTATATATTTGATATATTGTATGTTGCATGTGTGTATATTAATAAGTATAAACATGTACCAAATCTATATGTGACATACATAGACACATGAGTGTGATGGATGCTTTTCTGAGAGAAATCTATAGGCAGACTAAAACAATTCAGTGGAATGTTGGAGAAATAAAATCTATAAATTTGTAAGTCTAGAACTTATCATTGTCTTAATTTTTTATTTATTTTTTTTTCTGTCTGGATTTTTAAAAAAATATCTTTACTCCCTTCTTCCCGCAAAAGGAAAAAGTGCTGAAATCAGCTATCTCTGGACGACACTGAGAATTTTCTGTCCAGAAGCATGAGTGACTCTCTTAATGTCTCTTCATCTCTTAAGGGATGTAGTCAGCCCAGGAATCTAACTCAGTGCATAAATTCTACGGGGTGATACAGCAACCAGTGGTGGTGAAGCATGGCTCTTTTTCTGGTCATGAAACAAGAAAAAATAACCTAATTTTTACAAAGAAATACTATGCGACAACAGAAATATTGTTGCGTGCAGCAAAAACTATCACATCTTCTACTGTGTGCAAGATAAGGGCTTTCCCCAAAGCACTTTCATTTCTGTTAATGCTGGATCGTCATCATTGCTCCTGTATCAGATTTCTAGTATGTAATACAGTATGAGGAGATAATGAGATTTGGAGTTTCTATTGATCATATACCCTAGAGCTAAACCTCCCTGACCTAGTAACTCTCAATTTCTTCCTATAGTTTAACATTTCAACAAAATAAAAATGACTTTTACTTGCCCCTGCCCCAACCTCCACCATAGCACACAAACCTACTGCCTGGTTTAATCAGGGGCTATGGTTGTACTCCAACATTAAGCAAAGGAGAGAAAGTATACAGCAAGCTACAGGGAGGTCTTCGGTCTGCATGTCAACATTGGCTATTGCTATTGCAGCCTTGTTGGGAGCTACAAACATAGCTGGACAATATCATAAATGTGGAAGACAAAGTTACATTTTCGAGGTCTATGTCTTTGAGAACCAACCCTTCCCCTGTATTGGATCATTGGTTCTGAGAACCAAGGTCTATTCAATGATCTTAGAACTCCCATCAACAATGAAAGAAGGCAGAGTAAATGTGCTAAGATGAACACTCTCCATCAAATTCAAGATGTGTGTACATGAGGGGTGGCAACTGAGTGCTGACAACAGCATCTTGAACTTTTCTTGCAGGTCTAAAATGAGGCTGATTTCCGGATGACGTATTTCTTAAGTAAAAAAAATCCTGAAGTTCAATTTAGTAGAATGCAAATTCTGCTTCTTCTCTCAAAACTAGTAAGAATATCTTGTGAGATTCCTGGGATTGGAATGTATTTCTACCATTTCAGTTGTGTCTTTGTTATACTCTGCAGTGCCTTGCCAGGAATAATCACATAAAAGGAATTTAATTTTTCCTTTAGAGTGGAAGATTTGTAAATATGCCCTGAACTTGATTCCTGCTTATAGGAATACAGAGGTCATGGGAGTGGAAGTTCTCCTATAGGCCCATTCCAAGGTTGGTTTTTTTTTAAATATATTTTAATTTTTTTTTATTTTTATTAACATATAATGTATTATTTGCCCCAGGGGTACAGGCCAAGGATTCGTGAGTTATTCTCTGTTTTGCTTGGACACTGAATGACTTGAAGATATCTTGGCACTTTATCGCCACGCAACTCTTGGCTGGACCCACATTTCCCATTTTTGTGTTGAGCATGTACAGCTCAGCTGTAAATCTCAGGCCACTCTGTATGCAGTCTGTTTAACAGCACAACAGGGAAAGCATTTGCAAATAAAGCATCTGTCCTCTCAAAACCAATCCATGTGCCCAGAGCTGACAAATCATACAGTATATAAACACAAGCAGTGTTATATGAAACAGACATGGGTTCTAACCATAGCAGAGGGTTATTTTTATGGAACACTTTAGCAAGAATTACTGAAGTGAAAATAATTTCAGGGTTTTTCTTTGATCTTTTTTTTTTTTAAGTATGTCTTCCCTTGAAATAAAATCCATATGGTTACAAAAAAGTACACAAATCAAGTTTACAGCCAAATAAATTTTCAAAAAGGAAAAACGTTCCTCCAACATACACACAGATCAAGAAACAAAAATTACCACTCCAGAAGTTCCCTCATTTTCCCCTTCCAATTATTTGTTACCAAACCCCCTGGACAACTAGAATCTTGAACTTTAAACACCATAGATTAATTAGCCTATTTTTAAAATTTTACATAAAAGGAATCATGTAGTATTTTCCCTCTTCTGTGTCTGACTTACTTTGCTCAACGTTGTGAGATTCATGTATATTTCCTGCTTTCATAGTTTATTTATTCTCAACTCAGTCTTGTATCTATTATCTGAATATACCACAGTTTATCCATTCTACTTTTGGGCCTTTGGGTTGTCTTCAGTTTGGGGGCTATTAAGAATAGTGCTGGTATGAATAGTCTTGTACGGTTTTGAGTTTGTTTTGTCAAATATGCATTTTGATTTGTTAGGCACATAGGAATGAATTTCCGAGTAAAAGTTTATGGATATGATCAACTTTCCTAGCTCATGACAAAGAATTTTCAAACATGACTGTACAGATATATTCTCCTTCAGAAAAGTATGGGACTTGCAGCCGCTTCCTGTTTTTACCAATGCTTGGCACCATGTTCTTACATTTTACCCTTGAAACCTACGCACTTGCAGTGCATGGTGGTCTTAATACACATTTCCCTGATGATGAGGGAAGCTGAGAAACTTTTCAATATACATTGGTCATCTGAATACCCTTTTCCATGAAGTATCTGTTTGAGTTGTTCGTCCATTTTGAATTAATCTCTCTTCCCCTATCTCACTGATTTGTGCTGTTTTATGTGTCTATCTTTTGCTATACCAGTCCCAGTTTATGACTTACCATGGTATATATATATTTTTTTTTCCATTTTATTTATTTTTTCAGCGTAACAGTATTCATTCTTTTTGCACAACACCCAGTGCTCCATGCAAAACATGCCCTCCCCATTACCCACCACCTGTTCCCCCAACCTCCCACCCCTGACCATTCAAAACCCTCAGGTTGCCCCAACCTCCCACCCCTGACCCTTCAAAACCCTCAGGTTGTTTTTCAGAGTCCATAGTCTCTTATGGTTCGCCTCCCCTCCCCAATGTCCATAGCCCGTTCCCCCTCTTAAGATTTTTATTTATTTATCTGACAGACAGAGATCACAAGTAGGCAGAGAGGCAGGCAGAGAGAGAGAGAGGAGGAAGCAGGCTCCCTGCTGAGCAAAGAGCCCGATGTGGGTCTCCATCCCAGGACCCTGAGATCATGAACTGAGCCGAAGGCAGAGGCTTTAACCCACTGAGCCACCCAGGAGCCCCCATGGTATATTTTGATTAACAAAAATTCCCAAGTAAAATTCTTCACTTTATTACCTCCTGGTTATCACATTTTGCATCTTGTTTATAAACTCTGTGCTTATTCTCAAGGTCATGAAAATACTTGCTTTTGTAAAACTTTTCATTTATATTTGCACCTATGGTCTATCTAGAATTGTTTTAATAAAGAGTGGGACATCAGGAATCAAGATATTTTTTTAACCCTGAATACATGTCTAATTAATCCAGCACTATTTATTGAAAAGACCATCATTTGTATCAAAGCACAGCAGTATCACTTTTTTATAAACTAAGTGGATCTGTTTGACAATTTCTATCTTTTATGCTGATGTATTTCTTTATCCTTGGACCAATAATATACTGTCTTAATTACTATAGCTTTGTAATATGTCTTGATATTTGGGGAAATAATATTCTCCTTAGCATATCTTGGCTATTTCTTGAGCTTTGTATTTCCATACAAATATTAGAATCACTTTGTCAATCTCCAAAAAAAATAGTGATACTTTTATTGGAATTGTTTCAAATCTATAATGTAATCTAGTATAAATGACATTTTTATAATATAAAGTTTTCAATTCATAGCATGATATATCTCTCCATTTATTTAGGTCTTATCTAATTTTTCACAGTAATATTTGTAACTTTTAGTACAGAAGTCTAGCACATCTTTTGTTAGGTTTATATCGATCTTTTGATGGTTTCTTTGAAGCTATTGTGATAGGTTCAGTTTTAATCTAAGAACTTGTAACATACAACCCATATGTTCTGAAAAAGACATTAGCAAACAATAGTCAAACACCGAGAGACCCACCTAGTCACTGACAGGCCGTTCTAAATATCTAGTATGGAAAGTGGGATGTGTAAGTAGTTTGGGGATTCTGGAATTAGACTGCTAGCATTTGAATGTTAACTCCACCACTAATAAATGTGCCACATCGGACATTTCATTAATATTTCTGCACATCTACCTCCTCAAGAAAATAGGACTCATAGGGGCCTGTAGGTGGCACAGTTGATTAAATGGTCAGCTCTTTGTTTTGGCTCAGGTGGTGGTTGCAGGGTTGTGGGATTGAGTTCTGTGTGGGGCTTCACACGAAGCATGGAGTCTGCTTGGGATTTTCTCTCCCCTTCCCTCTGCATCTCTCCCCAACATGCGCGTGCTCTCTCTCAAATAAATAAATAAATCTTTAAAAAAATGGAAGTAATGATAATATGTAACTCACTATGTATTGAGACATTTGGAGCTGGTGCATGTCAAACATCCAACACAGATCCTGGTGTACAGTAAGTGTTGAGTAGATGCTGATGTTGACGGTGATGATGATGACGACAGTGACATCGGTGGTGGTGATGACAATGATAATCATCACCATATATTTGTGAGTCTTGAGAAGATTTTTCCTCTCCAGCTGTCACTGATCTTGTTCAGAACTCCTCACGCATGCTCAAAGGGCCCTAGGTTATCTTTACCTGTTGTATCCATACCTCCATAGGTCCAGAAGATACATGTGTGATTTTTCTCTCTGGCAAACCACATTTGGGGGTTCAGCAATGCACCAAACACCTCCTTGACCTAGGTCATGTTAACTAAAATACTTGATTGATAATTCAAATAACATCATTTAGGAAGAAGATCTTTATATATTTACTCCAAACATGTGAGGCTTGATTCAGATTGGAAAAGACTACCCTTTGGAGTGTACTGAAATCATCTTGGAGTTGGAAAGTGTTGGAATTATCTTGGAAAGGGTAAGTAAACAGGTATTTCTATGCTGGATATTCTATCCTTTGTATACTTATTATTATTTTTTTTCTGTTTGCACAAAAGGATTTCCCTGGATGCACGATCTTTTATAGATCACCAATTTACTTATTTTTTATTTTTTTTAATTTATTTTCAGTGTACCAGAATTCATTGTTTATGCACCACACCCAGTGCTCCATGCAATACATTCCCTCCATAATACCCACCAGCAGTCTCACCCACATACCCAACCCCACCCCTTCAAAACCCTCAGATTATTTTTCAGAGTCCATTTTGATAAAGATTAAAAGTCTGACTCTACTTGCATTTTTAAATACCCTCTTAAGAATTTCTTCTGTTTCAACCAAGCTTTTATATGCAATACAATACATAATAAAGCAGAAACCCTTGCACCTCTCTGCATTTGCTCCTGCTGCCCCCTCTTCCTAGACTGAATTGCCTCATCATCATGCCCTGTCCGGCACACCAATCACAAGTCCTGCCCCATCTCTAAAATCCTGACTAAATTAAGGGGTTTTCTTTCCACTCCTAAAACCTGATGCTACCTGATTATTCTTATTCATGCTTATGCTATATACTTGTGCAATAATAATTGCAGTAATTTAAAAAAAATGTTGATTCTTTACCACGTGATAAGCACTATCTTGAGTACTTTACAGATAATATCCTATTCAGTCCTCTCCAAAAACTTCACAGGACAGACACCATTATCCTTGTTCTGCCTATGATTAAGCAGAAGCACAAAAGCATGTTTAGTGCTTAATGGAAATGAGTGCCATTTTCAGGACGGAGCTTGAAGAAAGTGTGTGGCTCTCAAATTCTTCTCTTTCTCATTGGTATGTCAAGGGGAGCAGAGGGAAATGAAAGGGAAAATCCCTTCTAAATGAAGATATTTGTCAATAGATTGGTAAAGTGTGGATCTCTGGGAACGTGTCTGGGTGACATGCACAGGCTCACACTGTAAATCTTTATTGCTTTTGTTGTTTGCCGTTAATCTCTTGGATCTCTTGACTTTTCACTCCCACAGACTCTCACTCCCACTAGAGGCAGTCTCAATGACTCTATTAGTCACAAAACATGGTATGACTCTTTTGGGATTTCTGTCTGGCCTAAGTCCCCCTTAATTCCAAAAAAGTTTCCAAATAAGGGGCCCTCTGCCACGTTTGAGGTGTCAGGCACTGACTCAGTGCGAGGCCAAGGCAATTTATCCTGGGAATTTAGAAGCAGGATTCAGAGGCGCTAGTCAGTTTTGACACCTTCTAAAATGGGGAACTTAAATTGTGAAATCAGGATGAGAGTGGCCACATTTGGCATATTCACAGGAAACAGAGAAAACCAGTTTAGAGAGAGGATAGGATCCTATTTCACCAAAACAAGTCAGAGACTAGGGGACTTGTATCTCTAAAGAAAGCGAAATAATGGTGTTTTCTCCTTTTTATTTGTTGGTTCAATTCCCCATGACCTAATGTTTACTGATTTACCCCTTGGATTATCTGAACTATTCCCGAGGTCCTTCCAACACTCTCCACTCTCCGTCCATCATTTTTTTCTCCTTTTTTGTATGTCAACTTGATGTTTTTCTGTTATTTGCTGCCCAAAAGAGTCTTAAATACATCGTGAGACCATGATTTTTTTTTAAGATTTTTAAAATTTATTTATTTGACAGGTAGAGATCACAGAGAGAGAGGAGGAAGCAGGCTTCCTGCTGAGCAGAGAGCTTGATGCGGGGCTCAATCCCAGGACCCTCGGATCATGACCTGAGCTGAAGGCAGAGGCTTAACCCACTGAGCCACCCAGGCACCCCATCATAAGACCATTCTTGAGAGAGTTGTCTTTTGTCCCTCACCTTGGAGCACTCCCCAGGCTGTCCCTCGGCAAAGCCATGGAGCAGAGGAGGGACTCCATGACAAATCCGGCACCCCATTCTTTCCGTTTTTCTCATTTCTCTCACTTCCATCCATCTTATCCTAAATATACTCAGTGCATTCATGCTTCAGGGTTTTTTTTTTTTTTTAAGATTTTATTATTTTATTTATTTGACAGAGAGATCACAAGTAGGCAGAGAGGCAGGCAGAGAGAGAGGAGGAAGCAGGCTCCCCGCGGAGCAGAGAGCCCGATGCAGGGCTCGATCTCAGGACCCCGAGATCATGACCTGAGCTGAAGGCAGTGGCTTAACCCACTGAGCCACCCAGGCGCCCTCATTCATGCTTCAGGTTTAAACGTTACTATTCTGGGGAAATGTGCACATTAAAACAGAAACCTCGAAGATTTTGATTAATACGAGTAAACCACTACTAATATAATCCACACAATAATGCTTTCCTGTATATCAATAGGATGATATAAGCATGTACGTCACCTCATACGCTTTACAAAACAACCCTGAGACGAATACTTTTCTCTCAACTTTTTTTTGTTTGTTTATCTCCACTGTTGGCTTATGGTACCAAGCACAGAGTTTCCAAGATTCCCCTCTAACCCCCACATAAAGACAAGAGTGTGGACAGTGTAGGAGTTGCTTGGGTCCCAGCTATTATACCTATTTAACGGAGGAACATTCATGCACAGAGAAAATACATGATTTGCCCCCAGAAATATACATAGGAAGCTGGTATGTGAAATCTACCCATTCTTCAAGGTCAGTGCCTTCGTGACATTGTTGCTTTCTCCAGCTATTATGATAATCTCTCTGCTCTGAAATTTAGATAGCTTGAACCAAATTGTTCGAGTCAATTCTAGATCAGCTTTGCCCAAATGGTTTTTTTCTCGAATAGGTTTTAGGAGACTGTTAGTTGATGTTGGGGGTAAGGGGAGAGTGTGTGTGTTCATGTGTGTATGCACACACGTGTGTGTGTGTGAGTTGTAAATGTATTATATCCTCATATAAACCAAGGAAGACAGACTTGAAAATTGCATTTATTTACTGCAGGACTTCTCAGAGGCTTTCATGTGTTAACAGGCCCTGTGGATTTACTTAAAAAAAAAAAAACAAAAAACAAAACCTATAATACCAAGTGTTTACCAGACCCTGGAACTGGGAGAAGACAGGGATAGCAGATCTATCATGGTTTCTTAAAACATCATTCCTAAAAACACAGTCCAGGAAATGCTGGTCAAGGCACTTTCATTTTTCTCCCCTCAAATTACCTTTTTTGGTGTGTTTGTGTTTAGCCACACCATCTGAAAAATTTAGAAAAATGATCAAAGTTGCCTAAGCCCTTATTAATCTTTTATGTGCCAGGTTTCTAGAAAAGTTCTCAAAGACTCACAGAATTTTAGGGATCTTAGAAAATTATTTCCCTCATGTTTTACATATGGCTGCCGTAGAATAATACACCAAGTCTAGAAAGGATAAGAAAGTTAGACAAAATTACTCATGTAGTCAGTGATTGAACCAGGGTGAGAATCCAGCTCCCCACATTGGCAGCTCATTCGTCTTCCTGTCACTCCTCTGGACTGCTCACACTGTAGTGTCTGGAAAGGAACTGTCTTCCGGGGCCAGGATCTCTTAAAAACCTCCAGAACATATGTGGCACGGTCAGAGGATCTGAGCCATGAATGAATCGGGTCACCCTTTCCTCCCCCTCTTCCAGGAATAAGAGAGTCTTACCATTTCTTTCCCCCATGAATGTCAGCAAGTTAAAATTATAACTGACAAATGAAATATAATTTATACTTTAGCACCGGCAGGTTAATAAGTGATTATTGCTATGTGAGTATTACCATCCTTTCAAAAATAAAACAAAACAAAATAAAACAATACAATCAATAAACAAAGAAAAAAATTGCCAGCAGCTTTACAAAATGTAGAGTAGGAATAGAGACAGGTAGACTTCTGGAATGATACATAGCTAAGAAGTGAATTCTGAGCCCCATTCAAATAAATTTCAATCTGTGTAGAAATGTTTAAAGGTGTGGGGGCCACTACTCAGATTCATGGTTCTTTAAAATAAACAACAGAGTCCACAAAGAGTTTCAGGAAGAAAGGTTGAAATAAACAAAGAATTTGGGCAGGTAGAAAGGTGGTTACACAATTTCTCACTGAAAACAAGAAAACAGATGGTACGCATTCACACAGACATATAATGTATTGATTACTGCCTAAATGGTATCTCTGGGAGAGATGAACTTTTTAAAAAATACGTTACCTTATTAATCCTCATGGTATCACTGTGCTAGATTTCCCAATGTGATCCCAGACCAGGAAAACCAGCAGCACATGGCAACCAGTTAGAAAGGCAAATTCTTGCCCCCCTCCCTCGTACTTAGGTATCAGCAACTCAGTAATTGATGCCCTGATCTGGGCTATCCAACTGATTCCCACACACTGAAGTTGGACTATGTCTGCCCTGTGTCCATCCTAAAGACAGGAATGCCAAGAGGGAGGAACGTGATATAATCTTCCCAACATCACTCAGCTTGCAAGTGGTGGACAGGGCACTTGGAGTCAGGTCTCTCTAACACTAAAACCCATGCTCTGAACCAACAGACTCTAAACAATACAACCAATACAATCTATAATCCTTCTTTGATACAGAGTTTGAATTTCTGGCCTCTACAGAGAGTTGGCTCCTAAGCAAATACGGTATTAGGATGGAAACTGAATTCTCCCAGGAAAGGGAACAAGGGAAAGAAGGTAATAAAGCTTCCCTACCAGGCCAGAGAAAGAGACAGCTGCAGAATCTATTCACCTCCGTGAAACAACTCACCAAGAGGGAAGCGTTCCGCAAGGCAATTGGGGTGAAAGCCCTGAAAAATGCCCCAGTCTTTCCCCGCCGGGTTTATGAACTGCTTTGGCAGGCTAACAGCGGCACATTATATGTAATAGCTGGTTTACTCTACCTTGTCTGCCTTTTATTTTCACAAGGAATCCTTGTTATTCAGTGGAATTAGCAAAGGAATCCATTACATGCTGGCTACAAAGACTGCACAGTATTTATTCCAGTAATAAAAAGTCTAATTTTGCAATAACATGGCAATCTTTGGAAAGCGCCGGCTGATGGAATCCAAGTCTGGCAAAATTTGCCTCTTTTGGTGCTGCTGATTGTTATGGCGCCTGTGAGAAGGGAGAGGAGGAATGGGTTGGGGAGGGGGCTTGCTTGCCAAGTAAGCACTTTTACAAAACAAAACAAATTCCCTTTCACAGAATCCTAAAATGGGAAAAATGGGGAAACGGCCATCAAGCTGAGAGAGCAGAAACACCAAGGGGGCGGCTTGTAATTAATGTGGCTGAGGCTCACTGCATTTAGTGTCCTTGGCAAAGGCACTGACCAGTTTGCCACCTGGTCCTATTTCTCCCTTCCTGAGCCATTGGCAGGTGCCTGGTGCCATCAACATGCCTGTGGTCTCCCAGCACCCGTTGTGATTCATGAAAACCAACCGGCGCTAAGCAATTTATAGAATATCAGAGCTTAAAGGGACCTGAGATCTTGCTTCATACAACCCTCTTATTTTGCAGGTAGCTGACAAGTTATCAAAGACACAGTACCAGGACTTTAAATCGTATCTCCCGGGTGTCCTTCCCCTTTCTTTTCCCATAGTTGCATCAATTAATGTTGTTTTACACATCACTATTTCTTCATAGAACAGCATTCATAGCAGATCCCTAGGCCACATTAAAGTTGCCCCATAGATTCAGAATTCCTTATTTCATCAGTGGAAATCCCAGCGGTATTCATTGATTAGGATCACAGTTGCTTCTTTCTTGATCTGAAAGATGTTTTAAAATTCAAATTTCTAGTCTGACAAAAAACAGCTGTGCGTCTCTCTCTCCCCAAGTCTGACAACGCTAGACGGCATCCTTCTCATGCCTCCAGAGGCATTTACTACAAACTTGAGTGCCTTTGTTTCTTAAACAATGGCTGTGGTGCTGGAAGAATTTAATAAGTGCGCCGCAAAGCCTTAGTTCTGATTGCAAGAACATGAGATTGATCTGTTGTGACTGCATATCAAACTAGCACTCCAATTAACCCTGGGACTCTAGGTGCTCTGAGAGGCAGCTTCATTTCAGAGAGAAGATCACTAGTGCACAAACTCGGGCTGCTACCAATGGGAGGGGCCATTCTAAACGTTAACCAGAAATGACTACCTCCTGTCCCAACCAGAAAGAGTGAACGTCTTTATAAAGCACCAAAAAATGGTAATCAGAACATACATAGGCACCAAAAAAATGGGTTATGGCTTTTATTCTTTGATACCTCTTCTTAATTTAGCAGCTACTCTTAGAGAGTAACAGGGATTACTCTGTATACCCTTATTTGAGGTAAAATGCAGAATAGATCTTTAAGATTTTAGCCTAACTAAATAGTAGCCCACTATAAACCCAAATTATCTTACATCTGAGCCAGTGAACATTAAAGTGAAAGACTGACTCCTAATTTATGTTTATGATGAGGAATGGAAGGGGTTCTTATGCTCACTGAAAGGAACCATATAGGAGTCGGGCTTGTGGGAGATTCTGTCTAGGTCATGGCCATTAGTAGTCATTAATAATCATTGTGTCTGAAATTTGTAAGTAATTATTCATAGCATCTAAGTTCGGTCAATGAATTCGTGAATACTTCTGATAAAGCACAACTCGGTTAAAGGACCATTTAGTTAACTTGATTGGTGGCTTTGCTTGTTCTTATTCACCTGCTGTTGCCTTATCTTCCACAGCCTGTGCTCTTGATCTTCCCTTTTGACCTTTCCTGCTACCTTCTGGGGAACATGGCGGCCTTCATTAAAGGTTCTGAAATAAAAGCGATATATTGGCTCACTAAATTCTACTCAGACCCCTTGCATATTATTAGGTCTGTGGAGTCTATGTAAATGCTCATAACAGCATAGTCACGTGAAGAAAGGCCCCCGAATGTCGTATTTTCAGAGCAAAATTTCAGCCATCTCTCAGAAGCAATAGTTCAGAATCTAAGTCACATTTAATGGAAAACACGTACAAAGGAACACAAAATATTAGTTTCTTGATAACTAGCGTCCTCCTAATCCACCCAACGTTCCCCACGCAGACATACATGAACACCCATATAGAGCCCAACACACACAGTAAAACACTGGAGAATGACAAAAAATTGGGCCATTTTGTTTCTGATCCTGTTAAAATCATACTTATTTGTATTTTATGTAGATTCCAGGCTTTCTATGAGACCACGACCAAGGAGGCGCCAGTGCCTCTCCTTAGAGAGATGAGATGAGCACTGAGATTCCCTTCTTGGTTGATCTGAATTCGGACAGAATAAAAAATGCCCACTGGTTAGAAAGATGAATGTAAGTTTGATGCAAACAATTTATTCTGAAAAGAGAGGATCCTTCCACTATGATTCCTCCCCAAGGAGATTAAGAAATCTGCAATTTATGTAAAGGACAGAAGAAATGTAATTGTGACTAAGCAAGCATGCTGGCAATCCTTTTTGAGACCCTGCTCTAAGGTAACCAAAACAGGAAGCACGAGAGAGCGTCAAGTTTTTAAATCGCTGTGCGGTTCCATTCCCCACGTCCTTGTTCTGCAACAGCAGTGCTCTTTCACTGTTCCTCCTGCCACCCACATAGCAACTTATTCATGTGTAAAGGTTAAAGCTGCATAATTACCGTAGAAACACATAAAAGCTCCACAGCCTAATGTGCTCAGCACATAATATCAGAGGGAGTAAAGGACAATTTCTACACATGGAGCAAGAAGAAGAGAGAAATGAGAGAGATGGGGGGAGGGTGTTGAGATTCTCTGCTCTGGATGGAATTGATTCCTGAAAAAAGAAAGGAGTGGATGTTTGTGGCTCTGCATCTGGTAATGGCCGTGAGTTAGCAACTGGTCATATCTAACCCTATCAGACAGAAAGCAAGCTTTACTTTCCAGACGTCCAACCCCCATTCCTCCGAGAACAACTCATGGTAACATCTGATATTTTTAACTCAAAAACATGGGTGTACTGATCATAGGAAATGAAGACTGATATGAACGATCTGGTTTAGAATTTCCATCTAGGAAAGGCACTCATTTAGGCACGCAGCAGGGACAAAGTAAGTGCTCGTTGAATGACATAAATTGTACCTGGGGACAAATTATGTCAGAAATATATTGTTGCCTTGGCTTAAACTATATATACATATACATACATAAATATATATTAATATACATATAAAATTGTAGGAACTCATATACAATATATATGTGTGTGTGTGTATAAATAATTGTAAGAACTACTCCTATATATTTATATATTATATTTAAATTGTGGAGAATTGGTCACTGCTAATGAATTGGGAATTGGTCCAGGAAGATGTAACTTACCAGAAAAAGAAGATAGATTGGTTAGTGGTTGAAAATCACTTTAAGGCAGAAGTTTTCATGGCTAGGATCATTTTCCTTACAAATAAACATGAAATCAGTGCCTGAGCATAACCTACACATTATAGCTGAAAGAAGACCCTGATGAGATGCCCAGTATTTATATTATGCATTCTTATGGCAAATTCTGTTTGTTTTCTAATTGAAAAAGATGTAATGGCACCATGTCAGATAATTTCTATAAGCATAATCCCAGCAGCACCATTGGCCTTCATGGAATGGCAGACAAGTCTCTTGACAGAAACTGAATGAAAATTCTCAACACTTTGGCATGACATTTATTGATTCCTCATAACCACTCCAAGTTGAGAGAGAAAGGAAGGGTAAGAAACTATAATCCCAAGGAATATAATACTAGGATCACAAGAGATCTGATGATATATTTAATATGAAATATTTATATTACCGCTGACATTAAATAAACCCTCAATTGATGCCTAATTTGGTTAGTGAGGAAATTCCTGCTCCCCAAAGAGTCAAATCTAGGCCAACATCTCACTTCTTCTGGATCATTTTTCAGTACTTTCTTGCCATTGTGATTTCTGACTTAGAAAAATGTATAATCTGAGTTAACAATGTCTATAATGCATGAAGGTAAAATTCCCCTGATTCCTGGTCACAGGGCATGTTTGTCAATCTCTGATTATCTTTGCCTACCTTCCAGTCACTTTTCTAACTAACTTAAGCCACAGAAATTTAAATCTGTGAGAATCTATATTCTTGTAAAAATTTGGTGCCTCCTCTAAAATAGAATTATAGGACTTCCCACAGACAGAGGCATCCTGGGCTTAGAAATACTTTTAGGACACTTGCTCATTTACAAAGCATTCACCCAGGCTTGAATGGATGGACTTAAATGATTAAAGGGTAATACTGATGAAGAAGATGATGATGATAGTGGTAACAGTTCACATATGTTCCAGCTACCGTGCTGAGTACACAGTCATTACAACAGCTCTGTTGTTAACTCTCCATTTATAATGGAAACCAAGATACAGAAAGGCTAAGTAAGTGCACATTAAAATCCAGGTCTAAATTCAGATGTGACTGATTTATATGCCCTTGATCATTATAAAATGTGACCATCCAAATGAGGAAATCAGAGAAATAGTCCTTATCCTCCAACCCAGCTGAATCAATGGAAATTTCCTCTAGAATTCTCTTCCTGATGCTTTTCCTCCAAAAGAGTTAGAGCTGTTCTTAATTATTCTTATGTTCTTGCTTAGTCTTCTTGAAAGCCACACAGTAGTGATGTGATATGGATCTTATTAATCAGGTGAGGAAATAGAGAAAGGTATGATTAGGATTACTGATGAAGTCTGTAACTGAATTACCCAAATTCCAGTCGAGGTTCCTAATTTGGGTATCTTTTTGCAAAGAATTATTTATACCACATTTAAAATGTGTGATATATACATACAAATACTCTTTACTGCTTGACATTAATTTTAGTTCTAAAATGCTTCATTCCCAAAGATATCAGTAAGTTACAGCACACCTGCCTTTCTTAAGCATGCTCACGAGTACCATGCTGCAGAGAAAATCAAAGTTTAAATAAAACTCAGCAGTGTTTGTGTGAAACCATGAGAGTGGAAATGAAATGCTCTCCTTTTATTTCTGACAGTGGGGGTATTATAAGACTCACAGGATTTCCCAACCTGATCCATTTATATTGAAAAATCAGTATATTCCTAAAGGCTTGAAATTCTTAGGATTCATTTCATTTCAAGAATCTTCCTTTATTATACTTTGTCAGTCAAATTATTTCGTTAATTATTTGTTGTTGAAATGTGACATCAGTCACTGATGTCCCTTTTGGCTCTGTTGAGGGACTGGAGAAGGAGAAAAGGAACATTGGGTCCCCATCCTTGATCAATAACATACAGGGACTTCCAGCAGAACAAAATCTCAGCAAAAACAGTTATATTCAGTGGAACTTTGAAGAAGGCATTTCTTTGTTGATATTAACTTTGAAGGCTACTCAAAATGTAAGACTGGTTGTTTTTTTGGCTTTTGTGTTCTTGTTTTGTTTTGTTTTCTGGGAGTTGGGGTAGGAGTTGAGAGGTTGCTGTGATTGAATGGAGATGTTTACTTTTCATTTTTTTGTTTTAACATTATACTTAGCATTGTCACAGAAGTAATGCATGCTCACATAAAACCTCCAAATAAGGCAGAAGCACTGGGAAGGACTCAAATCGAAAATAATAAAAATCAAAAGTTATACTGATAACATACTTATTTGAGAGTTACTTTTGTTATTCACCTTTCTAAAGCAGTTACATGGATTACTACCTCATTTATTTTCCACCGCCACCCCAGGAGACAGTATTTTTAGTGTCTTCATTTTATGGATTAGAATACCAAGAGTTAACAGGGCTTAAATGATTCATCTAAGACCGCACAACTAGTAAATTGGAATTAAGCTGTAACTTCGTGCTTGTGTACTTTCAAAGTGAATGCTATTAACCACTAGTTTATTGTGTGTGTGTGTGTGTGTGTGTGTGTGTGTTTCTGTTTTCATTTAAAACTTTCAAAATATGTGCTCTTCCAAGCTAGGAACAGCTCAAAAGTCAGCCAAAAATACATCTTTGACTGTAAACTTAATGTGAATGTTTACCTAATTATTTTTATAGCTTACTAGTTTTTTAAAATTTATCTTTTTGTCCCCATTTACTAATTTACCCACCACCCACCCCCTGCTTCTGGCAACCACCAATCTATTTTGTGTATTTATGAGCTTGGTTCTTGTTGTCATTCTTGTTGCTGTTTATATTCCACAGGTAAGAGAGATCGTACGCTATATGTCCTCGATATACTTCCCAGATGAATGCTATTAACCACTATTTTATTTTGTATAGCTATTTATTCCATGGAAAGAAACCAAGGCATTATTCTGAAGAGATCCATCAGATTGCCATGGAAAAATGGAAATGCAGACCAATCTAGTCTCCAAAGAAATTATTTCCAGTGGAAGAAATCACACGTAAGAAATTTCAATCACAATGTAATATTTAGGAGAAAGTTGTATGCAGAAATAGAGGCTGTGTCCCTAATAGCCACCTCGGTCTTTATTCTGTCACCGCCGCCTGATGCTAAATAACTTTGTCTTAGATTCATAGCTCACATATATCAAATACACCAGATATTCCCAGAAACATATAATGAAGGGATCAGAAAAGCTATGATTTCTTCTCCTCTTGAAGCATATGCAGAGCTACCATTAATTTCCCTCCTGCTCTTATTTTGCTGAATTCCATGATTCTGAGAGATTTTGTAACTTGCTTCCAGAGTGAGTGGAAATGAAAATTAAGAAAAAAAAATTATAAGTGTGCAACTTTGCCTTCTTTTTTCTTTACTTCCTTCTCTATGTCAAACATAATTTTACCTCCAATTCTTTCTGGATCTCCAGGACTTTCATATCTAAAAGCAGGAAGTGGGAAAGATGGAAGGGGAGATTGAAAGAGCAAAGCTCCTTTTTACCAGTCTGCACTCCTATAAACAGAGATAAAATATACTACTTTGGCTTTCATCATAGCCACTGCCTCTTTAAGGCAAAAATAATGAATTTGACAGATCTTGCTCACTCCACTACTTCTGTAAGGGGTTGCTTAGCAACCACAGGACATTGGTGAGAGGGAGATGTTAGAGCAGCTTGCAGAAAGAAGGAACTATCATTAACTCTGCAGATGTTAAATGTGATCCAGCTCCTATCTTCCTTTCTTTCGTGTTACCTGATGGTCAGTTCAGACCCAGAATTCAGGGTTCGCTATTCAGTCCTTTACCCTTCAAGCCAGTGATCTGATAAAATAAAGAGAGGAGAGAGAGAGAGAGATTGTTCACAGAGCTGAGGGAGTGTTATGGTTACAAATGACAATGACCTGTATGGATATTATAACTCTGATCTTTCTCATTTTTCAGGTGAGAAAAAAATGACTAACCAAAAAATCAAAATATTTCCATGGTTTTATTGGCTGATTTTCCCTTTGCAGTTGGATTTTGGGCCTATTCTCTTCTTATGAGAAGGGCCTGACCTCATTAGAAACTGATTCTATGAGTTTTTGAGTCCATGAGATAACAATACTGGACTATTTCCGTGAGAACCTGATTCCTTTGAGAACCTGCTGCCATAGGATTCTGTTATTATTCTTTAAATATTTAATGTGTACATAAATGATGGTGTGGACATAAATGATTATCACTAACCTTTATTTGACCAATATCTTTTGATAATTTCAAATAGTTCTACTTTTTAGTTATGGAAATAGATAGTCAAGTTGTTAAAACGATTCAAAGATCATAAAGTCTGGGAGATCAAATTTACTTCATAAAATAAATGGAAACGAAGAGAGCACGGGATTTTATTGTGTATTTACTATGTGCCGGGCTCGAAGCTAATTGCGTTAATAAAGTATTCCATTTAATTCTCATAGCAACCCTTTAAAGTGAGTACTATTATTTTAGCCACTTTTAGAAAAGGAAACAAAGGTTTACTATCTTGTTCAAAATCATAGCATTTTCAGTGGTGGAAGCAGTAAGTGAGCCTAAAACTGCTCACTCCAAGAAGCCAAGCAGGGAACCCCAATGCCAGTCCATGTTTCTAAATGTTGACTGTCCCACAACTTACTCTTCAAACATAATAACAGAGGAAGAAAGGGAGGGAGGGAAGGAGGGGAAAATGTATTACCTGGTATGTCTTAAAACTTAAGAAAACAATAAAACTATGTCCTCATCTTCCGATTATTATCACTAAAAGGCATCAGTTTACTTCCAGGTGATGGAAACCAGGACATATAAGTGTGAAAACATAACAACAACAAAAAGATATTTATGGTATGGTAAAAGCAAATTTTTTGGAGTCAGAATCAAATTCAAATCGAGGCTTTCCCTGTGTCTCTACAGTTGGCCTGAGTGTTTTAAGCTCTCTACACTTCAGCGTCATAATCTGTAAAATGGAAATTACAATACTAGGTTTGTATGGGAAACTGAGATTATAAAGTAAAATTGCATTATTCATTTCCTATGCATACAAGGCATTCAACAAATACTGGTTAACGCTATTTTTAGAAAATGCAATAATTATGAATGATCAAGGATCTATGAAAATCTTAAATAAGACAGTCAGTAGTGTCTGTTAATGATAGGAGAAATCCACAAAAACTGTTCATGACTGATTTCCCTGGGTCTGCCATCGTTCATACTTATTTCATTTTTCTAAAAAAATTATATAACCAATTCTTCAAATAAAAAAAAAAAAACAATCTAACACAATAACCATCCCTTCTTAATAACGTACTTCTGGTATGGAACACGCACTATAACTACTATGTTCAGCTTAGGTGCAAATAGAAAAAAATTGCCCTTCAGTGAGGATAATAAGAAGGAGAAGGCACACGCGCAAGGAAATATGACAAGGCAAACAAACAAAACTGTTTCCTGGAGTTTATTTAGAGAAGAAAGTTTTACTTCTGGCTGGCATATCAGGAAAAAATTTCTGAAGGACAGAAAATTTGAATAAGGCCTCAAGTGAGCATTTATTTGTAGGTGATTTGGTGGTGGTGGCTCCCCCACCAAACACGCCGCCCTCTGTACAACAACCACTGATGCCTCTTGCTATAATAAAACCTTATGGTCTTATTTTTATTTAAGGGACTTTTTCTCCTTGTTCCAGCCCTTGTGGTCTGGTGGGGTTGACTCCAACTGGTTATGTGTACGTGGCTGGCAAAGTCTCGGCCAGCTAGAAAGTGTATGCTCCTGGCCCTAATACTTAGTTCAGGGGGTGACACATAACTTGTGACAACCAGGCAAATGAGGCCCAGTCTCACTTGGACCTAACAGAAAGCAGCCTCCCTCTTCTCTAAGACTGGATATTTTCCTACTGCTCGTCAGTGCTTCTACATCTGGAATCTATTCTCATATCACTATTGTTGATGACGTCATTTAAGCACTGAGCTTAGCCATGCTGGAAGCTAAGCCTCCACTTTTGGACTTAACTTGTATATTTTAATTATCTAAGTCTGTATGTATTTTTCCCTACCCATTTTTGTTGTCTTTGTTTTACTTTTTGTTGGAAGTGATACAGAACCTTGTTTATGTTCATAACTGATACAGCTTTGAAGACCAAGGAAAATTTCAGCACACGAAGAGAGTGGCAAGAAACGTTTGAGTGGTGGGAAAACTACGCAAGGGCGTATGCTAGGCAAAATGATCAGGGAGTAGAAATGTCATGTCACCCCCCCCCCCCCGCTCTTCCGTTAGCAGCTGATGCTTTCCCTTCAGGACAAAGTCTTCGTGTTGGCTTCCTCACCCCAGACAACTCCTGCTGTTTGAGCTTCTCAGAACCACTGAGCCATGTCCCCTTCCACTAGGGAGGAAGAATGTGTTCACCCTTGTCACTGAACGAAATGACTTCCAGTTCCATGGGGTTCAGCAACAGGGACTTTTTCTACCATCTCTAGAGCTCTGGTGCTAGGTTTTTCCACATGGTTTCTGCTCTTTCCTCTTTAGCCATCTGGACTTTGGTGAAGGATAGAAGTCATTTAGTGTTGCTGCTTAAAAAGGCAGTTGTGGCCCTATTAAATGGCCTCATAATATTAATTAGGTGTGATGAATCTTTCGATATTCACGTTTATGGGCTAAACCTGAAAGGTGCTGGACACGCATGCTTGGCAAGGTTCATCCCCCAGCAAACAACTCTCAGGGAGAGAGGGGAGGAATGACAAATACAACTGGACACAGCACTAGAACTCTTGCCTTATCAAGATATTTCCTCCTTCATACTTGTACTAGAGAGTTTGATGAGTAGGTAAAACAAGGTATATTTACTTAGAGAGAGGAAACACGGATTCCCTTTCCCCAAGTGGCAGCTCACTGCCTTTCTTTTCTCTCCAGAGCATCAGTCTTGGGTCTGAAGAGACTGCTGTATTCAATATCTGGCCATGAATAGAATGCCTTTCTCCTTCCCTTCTGAGTCAAAACCTGACCCATTCATTAAAGACTCAAGTTCTGATCTCACCTCTCTGATTTAGTTTCTCTAAAACACATCAGCCCCCATGGGTAGGGGGATGAGGATGATGCTTCACACATAATCTGTCACTAATAACATGGTCATTTGTGAATAATTCATGTATTTCACAATTTAGACTCTACAGAAGCATCATCCTCATTGTCTTTGCTATGAGTTTTATTTACTGAGAGAAATAAGGAGAGGGCTACAGTAAATGTGGTCAGAAACTGTGAGAGTAGTGAGAAAATCCTCTTTTCTATTCTATATGTCCCAACTCTCACAGTTCTTACCTCCTCTACTCTTACCCTCACATCCCAGCTTTTACTTGAACTGCAAGAACCTCCTAACTCATTTTCCTTCTACTATGTTCCGACCCCTACTCTGGATCATCACCTACCCATAAACCTCTCCAATGCTTCCAAAATGTAAATGAGATCGTGTCATGGTAATGCTTGTAACCCTTTAATGACTTGTCAACATATTATGAATAAGAACGTTGTCCACCAGCTTCTGTATGATCAACCCTTGCTTTCTTGTACTCATTTCCCACCTTCACTCATTCCACAGCAAACAAAATGAGCTCCTCATTATTCCTTGAACACACTAAGTACCTTCCAGTCTCAGGCCCTTTACACTCACCACGCCTGAGAGGAATGTTTATCCCCCAGATAGTCACATAGCTTTCTCCCTCATCAAACCCACATCTCCACTCATAGAAAAGGTTGTCAAGGAAACCTTTCTTGATAATGCTATTTAAAATGGCACATTCACCACTCATTACTCCTTTACCATCAGAGAAGTCAGTATTCTTTGATATTATTGGACTATGCAATTGTTTAATATGCCCCCACACCCAACTAGAACATAAGCTCAGGGACAACATGGATGTTGTAATGATTACTATGTCATAACGGCACCTTGAACAGTGTCTGAACAAAGTAATTACTTAATACTTATGGTTAAATAGCCTGCAACATGAACTATCTATTTGAAAGTCAATAATGTGTTTAGCATTATTAATTGTGGCCAACTGTTTCGTGTTCCCTAGAATAAAATAAACAGTGGTATCCAATTATGACCATCTATTTATAATAATCACACTGATGCTTAGAATTGTACGTGGAGGATAGCAAATACTACGGGAGTATGTGGACATGGAATTACTATGTAATACTAATAGAATACTCACCGGGGAAGGTACTGTAATTGTTTCCATGTGCAAAATATGAAAACCAAGGCATATGTAGTTTAAGAGATCTCCCCCCCATGGTCATGCAGCTAGTCCACAGCAGAACCAAGAGGGAAGGCCAAGTAAGCTGGCTCCAGATTCTATAATTCTCTCTAGAAGGCTATCTTTTCCCATATCACTAAGTTGTTTGGAATAGATAATGCTTTAAGTCAGTGATTCTGTCAAGAGCAATTAATCAGCTATCATCTTTATTCCCCTCTTTACCATCCCTTCTTATCAACCCAACTAAGATAATATGCTGTGAGCAGTAGCTAGGTCTTCTGACACCCTACAGGGCCACACATATAAGATAGGCACCAGAAGTATCTGATGATTGTTTAAAATTCAGATACTCTAAAGGGACTAATACTAACAGCTACTTAACCTATGTCTTTTATTTCAAAAGATTTTATTTATTTGACAGAGATCACAAGTAGGCAAAGAGGCAGGCGGAGGCGGGGGGAGCAGGATCCCTGCTGAGCAGAGAGCCCGATGTGGGGCTCGATCCCAGGACCCTAAGATCATGACCTGAGCTGAAGGCCGAAGGCAGAGATTTAACCCTCTGAGCCACCCAGGTGCCCCTTTAACCTATGTCTTTATCAACTCCTGGTTGAGAATAGAATCCTTAAAAAAGCAAATCCAGAGTAAGGACCTAACTGTGGTACAAGAAGAAGGGATATATGAATATGGAAGGGAAGAAAGAGTACTTAGGTAAAATTTGATGTCCTTTAAAAGTTTGCTGTTAGTTTATTTTCTCTCTCTCTCCCATCAACACAAAATGCGGCAACTCTCTTTCAAGACGAATGTATCTGGGGTCAGAGTTTCTGGAAGGTAGAAAACACTGCAAGCAACTCAGAGTTATGCATTAGCACCTTCTCACACTTTCATGAGCGAGAGCCCGCCTCCATCACAGATTCTCTTTACTACTGCATTTGCCTGGGACAATATCATGCCAGACGTCAACAGTCCTTGTGTTTTCAAAATCTATTCTGAGAAAGAGTAGTTTTTCATAGAAAATGTTTGCAATAGCAAATGTTCAATAACTATTATTGCTTTTCCTTGGTGAAATATCTAAAACGGTGACATAAATTGAATTAGTCATTTATGATAGTATTCATATTATGCTATTTGACCTTTCCTATTTTGGCATAAGTTTCTTTTATTTGAAAGCAATTGCAATGGCATTTCTTAGACAATTCAGAGGTCTGTTAGAGCTAATTTTAGCCTTTTCTCTTAGTTAAGCAGCATAGATAAAAATGTTTCTACTTGGGAGCTACTTAAAGTATCCCACTAGATTAACTCGCCCTCCTTCTTCTGTGAGCAAATGCTATCTTCTGTCTAGGAGGTCAGGAGTCAGAGATCTGGAGATCTCAACTAAACCTGATGTGAAAATTTCTGCGATGACCCCAGAAACCTTCTTCAAAATGTCTTGCCTCAATAGTTGGCAAAGATATCCAGGATAAGAACTGAATTCACCAGCAAGGACCTCTTTGGCTGCCCTTGGCTTCCTTGTGATTTGCAGAAGCATGTGGGGTTTTTTTGTTTGTTTGTTTTAACTTCCCCCACAGGTTTCTTGTTTCTCTTTATTCTTCTTACCCTATTTACAACCCTAGTCCTTGGCATTTTTCCTCCTCCCTTCCCTTCACTTTCTACCATCTCAAAGAGAATGAAGTTTAGAGATAGTAACTTGACTTAGTCTTCTCTGACTTAAACAATGGAAATGACAGAGAATACACAAAGCTTCACCCTGAGAATGTTAATATATATTAAAAAAAATTACCTTTAAAAAATCAATCAGGAAAAAAATCAGATAGTTAAGTGATAAATACTGAAGGAAGATTGGATGTGTGTATACACACACACACACAAACATATTTATAATACACATATATATATAATCTTTATATTCATACGTACATATTTAACTTGCCTTGCCTTTGTGAATGAATAAAGCCTCGTTGTGTAGTATAATTTAGATAAGCAATGCCCTCTTCAAACACCTGGGGCCTTCTCTAAATCGTGCTGCCACAAATGTTCGATTGAGTCAATTTAGTGAGAAAATCAGGCAAAGCACTTATTTGGTTCCATGCAGGCAAAACATGGGCTAATTAGCTAACTTTTCCCACTTAACTCGTTTGGGTATCATATAGACTTGATCCTGTAGCAACAAGCTAAGAGTATAGCCTTTCTGATATTTACCAAATAGCCATTTTTAATCCTCTGAAATCCTATATATTATCACAATAGTTTAAACCTATTTTTCAGTGAAAGCTCTATGGCATATTGTTGTCTTAAGGAGGTTCTCCATGATGAAATGCACAAAATATCAAGTCATGTCTGAAAAATACATGACTCTCAGCATGTACTGTGAGGATTCCTGGGTGCCTCCTCCACTCCATCAGGCTCTAAGCTCTATTTGCCTGACTGCGTTTGCCTGACTACATATTGAAATAGCAATCTCCATTTCCCACCTCGTATTTTTCACCTCCCATTTATTCCTTAGCCAACTGAAATCTAGTTTCTTCTTTCATCATCCCTCCAAGACGGCTCTCTCAAAGGTTAGCAATAATCCTTGAATTGTCAGATGCAATGACATTTTCTCAGCCTTTATCTGGTTTCAAGTCTACATAAGTTGACTGTTTTGAGTACTTCCTGTTTGAAACTTTGCCGTTTATATAATCGCTCTCTGCTCTTCTAGTTCTGTGGACAATGTCTCAGAATCTTTCACGGGTTCATTTATCTCAACCTGTTCCTTAAGAGTAGGTGTCAAGATAAAGTCCTGTTCGTTTGCCCTCATCTCTCCTCGCACAACACAATTTTTGTTCGTAGCTAAGGTAGCCATTTCTAGGTGTGAAATACCTATGTAGGTAGCCTGACCGATATCAGCCTTCAGCCTGCATCTCTCTGAGAACTAAAATTGAAGTTTGGAACCGCCTGCTAGGCATCGTGATCTGGATCTCCTACGGATGCTAACCAGGCTGCCATATCAAATTCTTTATCTTTTTTTTTTCTCCAGATGTGATCTTCTACCCATACAAGGTAAATGGCTATTAATATGCTCTATGTTAATTATACTCTTTTTTTTTTTAAAGATTTTTATTTTATTTATTTGACAGATAGAGATCACAAGTAGGGAGAGAGGCAGGCAGAGAGAGAGAGAGAGAGGAGGAAGCAGGCTCCCTGCCAAGCAGAGAGCCCGATGTGGGGCTCGATCCCAGGACCCTGGGATCATGACCTGAGCGAAAGGCAGAGGCTTTAACCCACTGAGCCACCCAGGCGCCCCTGTTAATTATACTCTTAAAAGTTAACACACACTGGGTGTTGTGCAAAAACAATGAATACTGTTATGCTGAAAAAAATAAATTAAAAAAAAACTTCAAAAAAAACTAAAAAAAAAGAATAAATAAAAGAAAAGAAACAAGAAAAAAAAAAGTTAACACATACTAAGTTCTTCCAGTATTTTAAGAGCTTTTATATAATGCCATTGAATCCTTACAACTACCCTTCAAAGTAAGTACTATCATTGTAATTATTTTTAATGAGACACAGACATTTTTCTAAGGTCATCGAGCTAGATAGTAGGGACCTTGACTTTGAACTCAATCTGGCTGGATGTGGGTTCTTAAAATCTGTACTATTCTGTATAAAGCCATGGAGGGTAGAGGGAGAAAGAAGAAGGAAGAAAGAGCCCTTCTTAAACAAAATGTTGTCAGAAACATACTATTCATTGCACCCCTTGCTTTTCTGAACCAGAATTGGAAGTTTATTTATTAAAACCTGTGTTGATATATTCACCATGAGTGATTTAGTATTGGGTAATATATGTCTCATCCTCTTAATATGGAGACCATCCTGGACCATCCTCCTAATATGGAGACCAATTTGTTATCCAATTGGCTCCATATCAAGAAAATATATGTTATATACATTATATTTCTGCATTCTTTTTAATGCAATTATATATAATCATAGAACTTCAGAACCAAAGAAACTAAGAATTAAGAAAATCTCTTTAAAAAGGGACCAAGAGCGTTCAATTAACTGACTACAGACACAGACCAGGACAGTGGCAAAACCAGGAATATAACCCTGGTCTTAAAATGTCCCATCCCTTGTTTATTCTACTGTATCATATATATATTTTTCATAACCTAAGTAGTACTTGAGAATAGTATTTTTAGTGGTTAAGGTTACTAACTCACAACTTGAACCTTATGCTATCTTATACAGAGTTTATCCTTTCTTAAATAGCACTCTCCTATATGCAGAGATTTGTTTTAATATTTCCATACAGCTCTTAGCAGGTCTTATGTAAATGAAGGGTATGTAGAGGTTTAGGGGAGCTCAGCCTGGATTTTTCTGAAAGCTTGTGCTGAAATGCCCCTGGGTGGGCCCAGGAGAGGGGGCTAAGCTGGAGAGAACAGAGTTCAGTATTAGCAGGGACCACATGTGCATTGTGGCTGAAAAATGAGGAAAGAAAAGGGGAGAGAGCTCAAGTTATCAGCTCTACCTCTTCTATGCTTGTGTCATTCCATGATGGTGCAGGTACAGAGAATGGGCACTATCATGTCTGCGGAAAGAGAACCATGCATCAGTAGCTTCCAGCTCATCTGCCACATTTCTGGCTAAAGCACCCATTCTTCAGAACCTAACACGGGAGCAATCAACATCCGAAAAGTCTCATATACCAGATAATGACCCTCTTTCCAAATGTCTGTGCCTTTGACCTCTACAGATTATAAAACTGGCAACTACCATTACCACCTGATTTTTCTTTCAAATCCCGCATTACTTTATCATGGACCAGGTTTGAGGTGAACAGAGCCCTTTTATGAATTTCCTTCAATTTGATCCCTATGACAGCCAAAGACTTGAAGTAGGGCATGAGCTAATCCATCTACAGATAAAGAAACAGCTCTACACTGGTGGTCAAAAAACCCAGTGTTGATTCTGGCTCCACCACTAATTAACTAATTAACTTTAGCAAATCTGGTGCCTCTTTGGATCACCTCTTCTTTTCAGGGTGACTTTTTATCCTAACTTTCTGAATCCAGGGTTCCCAAGTAGATGGTGTGTTTGTGATACTGTTCCTCATTCCCTCTATTTTGATTGAAGTGTGGAGAATGTAAAGACAAACATCTAACAAACTCAACAATTTTTGAGTTCCTGTCCAAAGACAACTTACTCAAAAGGGGTGAATATTCCATTCCTCTCCTGAGAGGAAAGTCAGATGGAAACACTCATCCTTTGTTTTGAATCTATACTTGCTACTAAGGACAGATTTGTGGCCAAGTCTGCAGGCATTTAAAAACGTTATATTAAAAAAAAATAAAAGCACTATATTTATAGCCTCAGGATCAATTTTTTGCTTCTCATATTTGGTTTTGGTGCTAGGTGCAAAGAAAGTAGCCATTTTGATAGATTATAGGTAACCTTACTCACCTCTACTCTACCTGCTGTCTGTATGCAAACATTATACTTATAAGGTAATTGTAACACAAATATAGATTTTTATAGCTTCATTTACCTTCACATCAAAGTCATGCTTTTTAGTGCCATCTATTCTGGCTACATAATTTAACAACTAGTTAATGCATTTTAATCTAGTCTGCCATTTGTCATTGTTGGACATTTATTTTCAAACTTTTTTCAGTTATTATTATAAGCAGTCCCAAAATGTGTATTTTCATGTGTATGGCATATATGCCTTTTATGATATGAGTGTCCTTTAAGTAAGTTCCCCAAAAGTGGAATTAGTGGGTAAGACAATGAGCATTGTCAGGGCTTTTTAAAATACATTACCAAGTTTCTTTCTAAAAGCAATATAAAGATTCAGAAGTTTGGATTTTCACTAAAGAGGAGCCATCTGATTTTGTTTGAACCATACGCAAAATTAGAAATCACCTAGAGTTGAGAATTTTTAGAAACAGGGAACAATATTTTCTTTTCTAGTCCTAGGAAATTACCAGAAGGTCAGTTACACATCACCTAGTGTCCTAGGAAGAGACTTATCTTCTGTGTTTAATAGTAGAATGTGGTTAATTGACTTAACACTATGAGTCCAACATGATAGGAAATCAGGAGTAGGGAGCTTTGTTTTGTTTTTGTTCCCAAGAAAGCAAACCTTAAGACAAAGACTTAAGCAGATTTTATCCAATAGGGCAACAAGTTGAGGGAATGGTGAAAGAGAGGGAATGGGGGGGGGGGGCAATGTATGAAGGATGCTTTAAGGATCAGGTTTCCAGCCTCTCCTGGAAGCTTAAGATGTCTTGTCAAATGAACTAGCCAGTTGTCCCCCAGAGGCTGGGGAAGTTGGGATATTTATTTACAAACTTCAATCAGGTTGCCCTGGGTGTACCAAATTCCAGCACTTTCAGGGTGGCCTGTTCTCCCAGATAGGAAGAAATCTGTCAGACAGAAAAACAAAGATGCAGGTCCTTGTGGTGAGATGCTATCAGGGTGTTCAGGAAACGTCCATTGAAGCTAAAAGTGAGATTAAAGAGGATGTGGAACAGGTTGTGGACAGTGATGCTATATGTTTGGGAGTAACGTTGCTAACGTTGCTCGATCCAAAAAAAGAAGGGATCTAAGGACTATGCTCATTCTTCTGGGAGTTTACCAAGCCTAAAGCAAGTCCTAGGCACTGTATCATGGTCAAAAGTATAAGCGCTTTTCTATTGTAGAGTTGATACAAAGTAAATGTATCAGTTGAGCCAAAGACTTGAGAATAAGAGATTCTGGTTCATTAAATTTTCAATTTTTACAAAAACACATACATACATCCATACATACTATATATATGCATATATACTTCTGGTTTTAACACTTGAAAATAGTTTTCTACAGTCTGAGTTGCTTTATTTGTTTTAATGAGAATAGTCCAGTAAATGAGAATAAATAGTTGTTTGATATTTAGGTCTTTGTAAGGCATTAAAATAACCTTTCTGAGAGTTAATTTTCCTGATCTACAGACTAAAGATAGAAAAAAAACCATATAAGATCCTGAGTTGAATGTGAATTCAAACACTCACTTTTTTAAATCTCCTTAGTAAATCTTCATTTATTGATTTTTGTTACCTTTTTTTTTTAATAAGAAAAATGTACAAACATAAGTGAGGATAACTGAGAAATCATCCTTTTTCCTATTGTACTCCTTTAGGTTTTTATCCTGCTGAGTTAATAATATATAGAAATACTTGAAACTTCAACTATTCTCTGAGCAAGAATCCAGAGATAAATTAGAACAGTTAGCAGAAATAATGTGAATAAAAGAAGATGGTTTTTGGCTTGAGCAAATTAAACTAAAATATGCAACAATTAGAAAAAAAGATAACTTTGTCCAATAGAAGGGAGATTAGTCCTAAAATAATTATATAAAAATCATAATCACAAGAGAAAAGTTGGCTGTGCCTCTCCAAGCTCTACAAGGGCAAAGGGAATTTAGGTCAATGAAATGTATTATGTGGCTGTGTGAAAGGCTATCCCTGCTGTGGAGATGGACAGATCAGGCTGTTTTTGTCTCACATCATTAAGCCTAAAATCATCTCACTCACTCTCCTATCTCTCATTCCATACTAATCAAGCAACCTTCTGATTATAATTTGGTTTCCCGCATGGGTCTGCCTACAGGATGAGAATGCGCTGGCCAGGCTTATACAAGCATTCCAGTTAGGGCAAGAATAGTTTTCATTGCAAATTAATGAATTAGTTTCCTTATCTACATCATTTTCATGAAAAAATGGAGCCCTCTTGTGATAATATAATTTGGCTTATATGCCCAGAAGACAGAGGTCCACAGATATCATGTCATCACCACTTGGCCTCTCTGGGGGTTTCTCAGGATGTAGCCAATGAGCCCCACTCCCTAAACTTTAACAACACTTTTTGTGAAGACTTCCCATTTAAGATACCTATTTGCTATTCCTCCTGACCATGAGCCCGAAAACTTTCATGGGTAAAACTTTCTATTGAGCCCTTAAAACTTCAACTATAAAAAATCTGAAAGTTTGATATCCGTCATTTTATCTATTTTAATACTTCATTGATGAGATGGAAAAAAAGGACATGATGATTTTTTCCCCCTTCCTGGACACCACATCTGAGACCATTCAGCATCCTCATGCAAAACCCGGCTCCAACCTCCTGCACAGAGGAAAGGTCTGATAGGGAGGTACATGAGAAAGACCATGTAGTAGCCTGGGGGAGTGTTTATCAGAGACCTGGAACATAACTGTCTGGATTTGAATTCTGGCTAAGCTTTATATGATCTAAACCAAGATACATGAGCCTTTCTATGCTTTAGTTTCCACATCTGTGAAATAGGGGCATTGGTAGTAGTTACATCACAGGATTGTTATGACAGATTAATTACATAAAAAAATTTAAATTAAAGGATCACATACTGTTAGCGTATTTAAAAAAAACTTACTGCACTTACCAAATGTATTAGGTGAGTGGCATAAAGTTCTATTTTTATTTTTTAAAATAATCTACTTATCTATTTATTTATTTATTTATTTGAGAGACAGAATACATGTTCGCATGCATGAATGGTGGAGAGGAGCAGGGAGAAAGGGAGAGAATCTCAAGCAAACTCTGTGCTGAATGTGGAACCTGATGCAGGACTGCATCTCACAACCCTGAGATTCTGACCTGAGCCAAAACCAAGAGTCAGATGCTCAACACACTAAGCCATCCAGGAGCTTCTGTCATAAAATTCTAGACACACAATTAGTGGCCTCAAGGTCCAGACACTAGTACTAGACCTATGACCAAATTGCAACATGGCTATTCTGGGAATGCAGGGATAATAATGTACACAGTAGTGACTTTGAGCCTCTGTGAAACCTACATTAGAAGCCTCCTCAATTTGTTCACCAGATTTCCATGAAGCAAGGGCAGTGTATGTGGAGAGAGGATTTGTTGCTGTGCAGTGCTGTTGGATACACTCCCAGATCTGCCGGGGGGTCCTTCCTAACTTGTCTTGATCCACAGAACCAAGTCTACTCTCCTGGGTCAAACAGAAGAACAATAAGAACACATAACAGATACGTGTTGACCTCTAAGATTCTTCCAATTCTGGATATGGATTGTGAGTCATGTCTGCTCATGAACTTTTTTGCAGTTGACCTTCCCCCTCACTGGTCACCGGTCTCGGAGAAAACTGAAGTCTTGTGCCAACCAGCTGAGATTCTTCCAGACAGTGAGAAACCTGATGGCTTGCTGTTGCTCTGGGTTAGGATGTCAGTTCCCACAAAGCCCGAAGTTTTAAACTGGTGCTATTTAAGCGTTTTATTATCCGTGGGCAAGAAAAGCTTGAGATAAGCTTTATCTAATCTATAGAATTTTATTGCCATAATACTAGTAGACCATATTTGAAGAGGATGTGTTCAAAAAATAATAATTTCCTTAGCATTCTCTGGACTGGTTTACATCTTAACTTGTCAGCAATTGTTATTTTATACATCTTCAATGAAATATAGATAGCTTACTTGGACATTTTCCAGGTAATAGAAGGTGAATTGACTGAAAAATAGAAGTGTTCTGTCTTTCCACATTACTCTGTCTTGCCTACAGTCTGTCAGCAGAGTTGCCTGGGTATAGTCCTAAGTATTAAAACTGGAAGGATGTCAGCTGGGCTGGTTGTATGATGTAAAGTATTTTAAAATTTGTAGTGACAACTCTTGATGTAATGTGCTGTTCTGTCTCAACTGAGGGCAACAATTACATTTCAGTCTTATGTAGCTAATTGTCTTTTCACATGAACATAGCTCATATGTGTGCACCCAACTCCACTACTTGAAATATTAATTTTGTATAAGAAAAGTGAATGTCCTCATTATTTCCTAATATGCAGACAGGCCTGGAAGCCTCCCTTGAAAAATATATGCAGCGAATGCCCAAATTATTTTCAGAGAGGTATTTATTCCTACTACTCAGATTACAGAAGAGCATTATGTTCGCTTTCTAACATGCTTGGCTTTTACACTTGATAAACCTAAGTCGCTCTGTAAAATTCAAAGGAAATGAAAATTTATTTTGGGAGAGCAGTGGATTGGGAGTAAGAAGATGAGCCAGAGGCATTAGCTCTTCATCTTAAGCATCTGTGATTCTAACATCTCCCCAACACCTGCCAACTCCTCAAATTCTTGGTCCTCCAGGATGTCTCTCTTCCATAAATAGAAATGATCTTGCAGGTAAAATCTATCTAACAGTTCAATGACTCCACAAGCAATATGGTTTTGGGGGGTTTTTGTTTGTGTGTGTTTAGTCAGTGGCATCTTCAAAGAGCACTGGAATGCACCTGTAGTCCCCAAAAGCAGCTGAAAATTCTATCATCAAGATGGTTTCATTTGGCTAAACATTTGCTGTTTCTCATCAAAACCACACATCACTTGAGGGACCAAACAGTGCTAGTAACATCTTGGTGAGGGCATTAGTTTGCTCAGCTAACATTTGTTTAGTGTTTATGATGTGCCAAGCATTGAGCTCATGGAAGGATGGCGTTCTTATATAGTAGGTGAAAGCCTTTCCCTAAAACATGCTGCTCATTTTGCCTGTAGAAGCAGGATTCATATGAAAGCTTCTATATGGAAGTTTGCTCTGGTATAGTGACAGAGCAGGCCCTATTTAAATCTGATTCATGAACTATTTAATGATCGGCAGTTCCTTGAATTTAACTCCTTGACCTCCTTGGTGCATTTATAAATAATTTGCATGGCTGCTTCAGTTCTGTGTTTGGGGAGTAAACTGAAATCTATTTACCAAAATGATTAATATCCACTCCTACTCAGTGATATAAAAAATATATAAAAAATTTATCTTTTGTAAATAACTTATTTGCTTGAAAAATCAGGTAGCTTAAAAAGTCTGAGAAGATCTGCTTTTTGTTATCTGTGTTCATGGAATCATGGAGTGGAAGGGCCCTTTAAGGTGTTCAAGTTCACTCACCTTATTCTGCACATGAGGGCTGAAAAAGGACTTGGGGCTGACCCCCTAGGAACTCCTTCTACATCCTCAAACACAGATTCCTCTGATATTTTTGCAAATATTAGTTTCCTCTAAGATTGTTTCATTCCTAGTATTAGCCAATGGAGGGGGGGGGGCAGTACACAGACATCAAAAATAATGGGATTGTCTTCTTCCCTGAGTCTGAGTCTAGTTCATTAGGAAAAAGGGAAAAGTTGAAAACTCCAGAATTCAGTGTCAACAATTACTAACATTTGTAATGCTACTTTTGGTTTTTTGTTGTTTGCCATATCTGCGTTCCACTTTGCAGACTAAATGGGACAGACAGCTCTTCTCTGCTACCATGGATATGAAACCCAACAGCTAGAATTTTTATATCATTTTAGATTTTTTTTTTCACCTTAACTAAAAAATTGTTTGAACACTGTGCTACGTGAAAAACAATGTTCTTGAGACCTGGGTCTTCTCTGTGTCACCACTGACTTGCTGTGATCCTAGGTCTACCCCCTCCCCATCTCTGGGACTCCATTTCTCTTTGGTATAAAGAGGGAGAGACAATGGACTCTAAACTACCTTCCACCTTGGACAATTCAGATTTGTGATACTCAGACACCAAGGCCTCTCCTTGTGGGTTGACATAAGGCTGGGGACAGTCTCAGGGACTTGTATTTATTTATCTCTGTGTGCAAACATTATTACAGCTTTTCAAGTTGTTTGAAAGGGTCAGTTATCTGAGCAAAAAAAAAGAAAGAAAGAAAGAAAAGAAAACCTCAAATCCTTATCCCCTGCCTCCAGCTATACTTTGTCAATTCATTTTTAAAAATAAAATTTAGATCTTATTTTTCTCCTGTTTTAAAAATATTTTTGACTTTTTGGAAAAAGTCCAAGCTCATTTACAAGGCCTCTGAGTCCCACTGATTATGGTTTCAGAATATCTTCAGAAACTCATTTTTTTTTTTAAGGCACTCACATTTTTCAGAGTCCTCTGGCAAACTCCCTCCTTTCTTTTCACATTCCAGGTGTACTTAAATGTTTTCAGTTCCCATTTCAGCTCTATCGTGCTGCCTCCTCCCTTTGCCCAAGGACTCTCTTGTCTCCTGTGCTTGGCCAGGTTGAGTCCCACACACCTTCTACATTTCAATTGCTTTGGGGCACAATTCCTGAATACAATACCTTACTTTCTGGAGAGACTGGTTCAGGTACTTGTCTTACTGTGCTTCTGCAGCTCCTTGTATGCCTTCTCTTAGGTCTTACCCCTTAGTGCACCTGTTGCTAAGAACTGCATTTATGCATTTCCATTTCATTTTCTGATGCACCTGTTTGTTCATGGAATAGCGCAGGATGTAGAACAAGTGTTCTGTAAACATGTGTGTCATGAATGAATGAAATAGTGGAAGTAGAAAGACACGTATAAAGTTTCATAGACCAAAAGATATCTTTCTCCATATCCCAACCAACCAAGATGTTCTACAACCTTCTTTAGGTTACAGTTCCTCCACTGGATCAAGAGTAAGTGGCCAATAAAAATAAGGTACAATCTCCAAAATGGCCCAGATCACCATCCTGGGCACAGCTTGAACAACCTCTCCTAAACAGTGATTGTAATCCTTTTGTTCCAGCATATCCATTGTCTCTATGTTTTCAACCATTTCTATTGCATTTCTTTTCCTTTGGCTACCATGAACTATCCTTCATTATTATAGCCCATATAGCCCATTTCATAATCCTTTCTCCTTTTCAGTTCATACTATTATATGTCCCAGTTCAAACACTGGGACACTCTAGGGTTTTTAGTGGTTATTCCCATTTCTCTATATGTGGATATGATTATCTGCTTGGCATGAGATGTTCCCATTCTCTACTGCCAATCCCAACTTTTCTCATTCTTCAAGAAACTTTGTGAACCTTCTTAAATAATTTTAACTTAGCAGGTTATTAGACTCATCTGTTAAGATAAAAAATCCTCTACATCTAGGATCTCAAACAAATATTGCCTTTCTCCAAATTCAGCTCATAAAACTTCCGTTTGACCCACAATATGCTTGCTTGCTTATTTATTCATTCATTTATTTATTAATTAATTTATTATTTTTTTAGAGAAAGAGAGAGAAGAGGGGGAGAGGGAGAAAGAGACTTTTAATGGGGCTCAATGTGGGGCTCAATCTCATGACCCTGATATCATGACCTGAGCAGAAATCAAGAGTTGGATGCTTAACCAACTGAGCCATTCAGGTGCCACATAATATGCTTTTTTAAAAAGGGGGCACTGAGTCAAGATGGCAGAGAAGTAGCAGGCTGAGACTACATCAGGTAGCAGGAGATCAGCTTGATAGCTTATCTAAACATTGCAAACACCTACAAATACAACAGGAGATCAAGGAGAAGAAGAACAGCAATTCTAGAAACAGAAAATCAACCACCTTCTGAAAGGTAGGACTGGCGGAGAAGTGAATCTAAAATGACGGGAAGATAGACCACGGGGGGAGGGGCTGGCTCCCGGTAAGCGGTAGAGCAACGGAGCACAAAGTCAGGAATTTTAAAAGTCTGTTCCACTGAGGGACATTGCTCCAGAGGCTAAACCAGGGTGAAGCCCACATGGGGTCAGCGTGGCCCCAGGTCCCGCAGGGTCACAGAAGGATTGGGGGTGTCGGAGTGTCGCAGAGCTCGCAGGTATTAGAACAGGAAGCCAGCTACAGAGACGGAGCTGAGAACTGAGCTCTCACCTCGAGGTTACCTTGAACTGGTCACAGGCTGGGTGAGATCGGAGTGCAGCTGGAGGCCGGGAATACAGGAGTGATTGGGCGCTGTTCTGTGGGGGCGCACTGAGGAGTGGGGCCTCGGGCTCTCGGCTCCTCCAGGCCGGAGACTGGGAGGCCGCCATTTTCAATCCCATCCTCCGGAACTCTACGGAAATTGTTCAGGGAACAAAAGCTCCCAAAAGCTAAGCCGAGCTGATTACTTAGTCCGGCCCCAGGTAAGGGCAGTGCAATTCTGCCTCGGGCAAAGACACTTGAGAGTCACTACAACAGGCCCCTCCCCCAGAAGATCAACAAAAAATCCACCCAGGACGAAGTTCATCTACCAAGGAAAGCAGGTTCAATACCTAGGACAGCAGCAGAATTCCAGAGGAGGAGAAAGCAAAGCACGGAACTCATGGCTTTCTCCCCATGATTCTTTAGTCTTGTGGTTAATTTAATTTTTTTTCAATTTTATTTTCTTTCTTTTTTCTTCTTCTGCTAAATTTTTTAAACTTTTAGCCTTTTCTTTTATGTTTTTTTAACTAGTTTATCTAATATATATATTTTTTCTTTCTTTTTTATATTTTTTCTTTATTTGTTTTCTTTTTTACATTTTTTCTTTTTTTTTTTCTGAACCTCTTTTTATCCCCTTTCTCCCCCCCACAAATTGGAGTCTCTTCTGATTTGGTTAAAGCACATTTTTCTGGGGTCTTAGCCACCCTTTTAGTATTTTATTTGCTCCTTCAAATACTCTTATTTGGACAAAATGACAAGGCAGAAAAATTTACCACCAAAAAAAAAAAAAAAAAGAACAAGAGACAGTACCGAACGCTAGGGACCTAATCAACACAGACATTGGTAATATGTCAGATCTAGAGTCCAGAATGACTATTCTGAAGGTTCTAACTGGGCTCGAAAAAGGCATGGAAGATATTAGAGAAACCCTCTCTGGAGATATAAAAGCCTTTTCTGGAGAAATAAAAGAACTAAAATCTAACCAAGTTGAAATCAAAAAAGCTATTAATGAGGTGCAATCAAAAATGGAGGCTCTCACTGCTAGGATCAATGAGTCAGAAGAAAGAATTAGTGATATAGAAGACCAAATGACAGAGAATAAAGAAGCGGAGCAAAAGAGGGACAAATAGCTACTGGACCACGGGGGGAGAATTCGAGAGATAAGTGACACCATAAGATGAAACAGCATTAGAATAATTGGGATTCCAGAAGAAGAAGAAAGAGAGGGGAGCAGAAGGTCTATTGGAGAGAATTATAGTAGAGAATTTCCCTAATATGGCAAAGGGAACAAGCATCAAAATCCAGGAGGAGCAGAGAACCCTCGTCAAAATCAAGAAGAATAGGCCCACACCCCGTCACCTAATAGTAAAATTTACAAGTCTTAGTGACAAAGAGAAAATCCTGAAAGCAGCCTGGGAAAGAAGTCTGTAACATACAATGGTAAAAATATTAGATTGGCAGCAGACTTATCCACAGAGACGTGGCAGGCCAGAAAGAGCTGACATGATACATTCAGAGCACTAAACGAGAAAAACATGCAGCCAAGAGTACTCTATCCAGCTAGGCTATCATTGAAAATAGAAGGAGAGATAAAGCGCTTCTAGGTGGGTAACAGGGAGGGCACGTACTGCATGGAGCACTGGGTGTGGTGCAAAAACAATGAACACTGTTATGCTGAAAATAAATTAAAAAAAAATTTAAAACATTAAAAAAAAAAACTTCTAGGACAAACAAAAACTGAATGAATTTGCAAACACCAAACCAGCTCTACAGGAGATATTGAAAAGAGTCCTCTAAGCAAAGAGAGAGCCTGAAAGTAGTAAATCAGAAAGGTACAGAGACAATATACAGTAACAGTCACCTTACAGGCAATATAATGGCACTAAATTCATATCTCTCAATAGTTATTAATATGACTATGAATATTAATGGGCTAAATGCCCCAATCAAAAGACACAGGGTATCAGAATGGATTAAAAAAAAAAAAAAAACATCTATATGTTGCCTACAAGAAACTCATTTTAGACGCGAAGACACCTCCAGATTTAAAGTGAGGGGGTGGAACACAATTTACCATGCTAATGGGCATCAGAAGAAAGCTGACGTGGCAATCCTTATAGCAGATCATTTAGATTTTAAGCCAAAGACTATAATAAGAGATGAGGGAGGACACTATATCATACTCAAAGGGTCTGTCCAACAAGAAGATCTAACAATTTTAAATATCTATGCCCCTAACGTGGGAGCAGCCAGCTATATAAATCAATTAATAACAAAACCAAAGAAACACATCAATAATAATACAACAATAGTAGGGTACTTTAACACTCCCCTCACTGAAATGGACAGATCATCCAAGCACACAATCAACAAGGAAATAAAGGCCTTAAATGACACACTGGACCAGATGGACATCACAGATATATTCAGAACATTTCATCCCATAGCAACAGAATACACATTCTTCTCTAGTGCACATGGAACATTCTCCAGAATAGATCACATCCTGGGTCACAAATCAGGTCTCAACCAGTATCAAAAGATTAGGATCATTCCCTGCATATTTTCAGACCACAATGCTCTGAAGCTAGAACTCAATCACAAGAGGAAATTTGGAAAGAACCCAAATACATGGAGACTTAATAGCATCCTTCAAAGAATGAATGGGTCAACCAGGAAATTAAAGAAGAATTGAAAAAATTCATGGAAACAAATGATAATGAAAACACAACAAGTCAAAATCTGTGGGACGCCACAAAGGCAATCCTGAGAGGAAAATATATAGTGGTACAAGCCTTTCTCAAGAAACAAGAAAGGTCTCAAGTACACAACCTAACCCTACACCTAAAGGAGCTGGAGAAAGAACAATAAAGAATCCCTAAACCCAGCAGGAGAAGAGAAATCATAAAGATCAGAGCAGAAATCAACGAAATAGAAACCAAAAAACAATAGAACAAATCAACGAAACTAGGAGCTGGTTCTTTGAAAGAATTAATAAGATTGATAAACCCCTGGCCAGACTCATCAAAAAGAAAAGAGAAAGGACTCAAATAAATAAAATCGTGAATGAAAGAGGAGAGATCACAACTAACACCAAAGAAATACAGACAGTTATAAGAATATACTATGAGCAACTCTATGCCAACAAATTTGACAATCTGAAAGAAATTGATGCATTCCTAGAGACATTTAAACTACCACAACTGAACCAGGAAGAAATAGAAAACCTGAACAGGCCCATAACCAGTAAGGAGATTGAAACAGTCATCAAAAATCTCCGAACAAACAAAAGCCTAGGGCCAGACGGCTTCCCAGGGGAATTCTACCAAACATTTAAAGAAGAACTAATTCCTATTCTCCTGAAACTGTTCCAAAAAATTGAAATGGAAGGAAAACTTCCAAGCTCATTTTATGAGGCCAGCATCACCTTGATCCCAAAACCAGACAAGGATCCCACCAAAAAAGAGAACTACAGACCAATATCCTTGATGAACACAGATGTAAAAATTCTCACCAAAATACTAGCCAATAGGATTCAACAGTACATTAAAAGGATTATTCACCACGACCAAATGGAGGGGGGGTTGGGAGAGGGGGATGTGGGTCATGGACATTGGGGAGGGTATGTGCTATGGTGAGTGCTGTGAAGTGTGTAAACCTGGTAATTCACAGACCTGTACCCCTGGGGATAAAAAAACATTATATGTTTATTAAAAAAATAGGAAATAAATAAAAATTTTTTTAAAAAAGGGGGGATGCCTGGTGGCTCAGTGGGTTAAGCCTCTGCTTTCAGCTTAGGTCATGATCTCAGGGTTCTGGGATCGAACCCCACATTGGGCTCTCTGCTCAGTGGGGAGCCTGCTTCCCCCCTCTCTCCCTGCCTTTCTCTCTGCCTACTTGTGATCTCTCTCTCTCTGTTAAGTAAATAAATAAAATATTTAAAAAGTTAATTAACTACCAAATGGTAAAAAGAAAAGCATTTGCACAAAGTAAGGATTTGGGGCAAGGAACTTTTTAAAAAAAATCAGGACATCGGGGCATCTGGGTGGCTCAGTGAGTTAAGCTTCTGCCTTAACCTCAGGTCATGATCTCAGGGTCTTGGGATCGAGCCCTGCATCGGGCTCTCTGCTTAGCAGGAAGCCTGCTTCCCCCTCTCTGCCTGCCTCTCTGCCAGCCTCTCTGCCTGCCTCTCTGCCAGCCTCTCTGCCTACTTGTGTTCTCTGTCTGTCAAATAAATAAATAAATTCTTAAAAAAAAAAAAAAAAGAAATTAGGACATCTGGCAATAGTGGGTGGGACCAGAGCAGTAATCATTTGATGCTGAGATGGCCCCTCCACTGTTGGATGGCCCGAGACTGCTTTGGTTTCAGCCATCTTCAGCTAGCCCTTCTTTCTCATGTATGTTAGTTTCCTAGCCCCTGTATGAGCTCGAGACCCATACGCAGGGTAGTCTGGGGGTGGCGTAATAAGATAATTACCCACTGAATGAAGGACAATACTCACTGTGAACTCCCTAGCATAAGTTTATTTCTACGGATTTTTGTTTCTCTTAATATTATTCAGGGGACACCAGTACCAAAAGAATTTATGGTTTGTGTTTTGTTTCTACAGAGAATTCACATACCCTTGGTTGCCTCTGAGATAACAGGGAGGTACAATCAGAGAGAACTTTCAAAAGGCTTCAAGCTACTGCTTAACAACATATTCTCTCTTAAAAACACAGGAATTTATAAAAATGCCAACTGTTGGGATTTTAATTTTCTATTATAAATCATTCCTTTTTAAAATTTTTGACAGTTTAAAGCTGACACACATAATTATTTCTTGTTAGATACTGAATGAAAAAGCCCAGAAGATATTGTTGAGGCTGTTTAGGGGTGGGGGTTAGGGGAGGACAGGAGACCCATAAGTAATGAAGGTTTTCCTGCATAATAGCAATATTGTTGTTCATACTATGTGATAATTATTAGTTATTAGTTAGTTACATATTTTTTCCAAAACACAATATGGTTCTGCTCTATCTGTACACAATTTAGAGCGTAGCTAGAATTTCTTTCATCATTTTATTGCTGCAAATTTTATTTGTGAATACCTCCCAGAATATTCAGTGGACAGTGAACAATGGTTCAGTCAAGAGACACGGAAGAGAAAAAAAGAAGCCTCATGACCCTCACAGAAGATTTAATTTATTCTTAGGGCATCCATTACCAGGGAAATACATGGGAACCGAGGGATGGAAGATTTCGACATAGTATACTGAAGCATTTTCAAACCACATTAAGTCTCTGAAGATAGTCTAGGTTTCTCCAGGAGTTAGTGAGTTCTTGATTACAGAGATGATTGAGAAGACACCAGACAGCCATTTGTAGGAGAGTAGGTGCTAAAACATCTAATATAGATTGGTTGGAGCAACTTCTCATGTCACTTCTAGACCATTCATAGTTGTGTAAGGCAATTCTGTCTTTTGAATGCCAAAAATAAATCCATTCATATTTGTCAAAATTTTAATAGTGGTCTACACAAGGTGATGGGGTTTGGACTGCCTTTAATTTCTTCAGACTTGCTGAATTTTTAAAATAAGCACATAATTTCTAAACAGGAAAAAAAAATTATAAATCCTAAAGAGAAACCCTCCCTGTTTTTGTTGGGATGCCCGAAGAAGCCAGCACCGCTACTTAGAACATTAAAAACAAAATTTTGAATTTTTGGACTTGCTAAATGTTACCCCCAAAACAGATGAGATGCCTAATGCAGCCTCAAAACCCAATTTAAATACCATCTTCACCATCAAGTATGCCCTGGTTATTTCAAACAACAACCCAGCATCTCTCCCTCCCGCATTCCCTATAGCGTATCCTATAACTAACACCTGTTTAACTACTTATGACCTAGAATTAATTATAATCTTCTCTGTGTTTATTCTGCCTACTCAACTAGACTGTAAACTCTGAAAGAGCTGTCCCATGACAGCAATTAGCAGAACACTTAATGGAATTGCGCATATATAATTTAAAAGATTCTAGTGTGTGTACTGCCATTTCCCAAACAAAGATGACCATGTATCTGTCAGTTTTTTTCATCTTTATAACATAGATCTCATTTAATTGCAAACAGTACCTAATGACAGATACATTAAAAGGCATTTTCAGGGAGGTTTATGCAGATATATTGACTTTTTTTTTTTTTTAAACAAAAGGTATCTGATGTTCAATTATCTTTCCATCGTGTGTGTGTGTTTTCCCAATATACAATAATGGAAGAACAGCCTCCATACAATAATCAGGAACTTATCTGTATTACCAAAGGTAATACATTTCTTTCTAATTTTCTCTCAAACTTTCTCAAGCTAAAGTACTCATTTTTGGTTAAGTTAATGTTCTTCCTGTCTTTGCTATTCTTATTCTCTTTTTCACTTCCCAAAACACAAACTAACAAGAAAAGAGGGCATAAGACATACTTCAAGGGTACATTAGAGATCTAAGCTGTCACCCTTCAGAATTAATGATTGATAGATAGATGATAGATAGATAATAAATTTAAGAGATGTTTTGTAAATTTATGGTTGGGGTATATTCACAGTTAAAAGATACTTAGAAATGTCATTTCAGTTTCTAAGGAAACATCTTTTTTAAAAAATATATATATTTTTTTAACTTAAAAATATTTTGAAGTTTCAGGTGTAGAATATAGTGATCTGGCAGGTCTACCCATTATTCTGTTCATCGTGATATGGGAATTCTTTCTTAATCCCCTTTACCTGCCTATTTCACCTATATTTTAAAGGAAGGGTATGGGGCTAGGCCAGGGTTAATGCTAATATTGGTCTTTCCTGGAGTGTCTACATCTTCATAATCACATTCATCCCTGGATAAAATAATTGAAGCCAATGAGGCTCATCCATAATTTTTTTTCTGAGAAAATATAAATGGACTATTATAGCAGGTGCTATTGGTGCAATTCAGTATTGCAAATTTTCAACTTTCACCCCAGTGACACTTAGATAATAATGGACCAGTGTAGGGTACAAAAGCCCAGTATTTGCCTCAGAGCTGGACTAATCTCATGGTTGCAATTTACACTTCAGAGCTTCCCAAGTGATCAGCCTAAGGCTAGACCTCTCTGAACCCATACATTTACTGCTCCTTCCCCTTCTCTAATCTGCTTCCCTTCCTCGCAAATATCTCCATGAACAGTCCTCTGACAAATTGCTTACACACAAATCCTGATTTTAGGCTCTTCTTCTAAGAAATAAAACCTATGACAAATAACCTTAAAATGAGATTGAAAGAACTAAAGTCTGTGTCTTGACAACCAGGCTTTGATAATAATATCCACAGGAGATAAGAATGTTTAGGATAGTCATAACAGAGGGTCATTGAGGTCTTTACTTTGGACCTGTATTTCTCAACCAGAGCAATTTTGCTCAACAAGAAACATTTGACAATGTCTGGAGACATTTTTAGTTGTGAGAAGTGGGCTGAGGGGAAGGAGGCCACCAGCATCCAGTGCACAGAAGTGAGAGGTAATGCTAGATATTTAACAATGCACGTGACATCCTCTCCAAGCAAAGAATACTGGGCCCCAAATTTCAATAGTGTTACTATTCAGAAACCCTGCTATAGATCCAACGTACTTTTAAATTCTGTGCACCTGCATGTGTATGCAAATGTCAGTTACACTACATCGGCCCTATTGTAAATCTAAAGAGAATGCATCCATTCTTGCTTCCCTACATCATGGATTTTTTTTTTAATCTTTTTTTTTAAGATTTTTATTTATTTGACAGACAGAGATCACAAGTAGGCAGAGAGGCAGGCAGAGAGAGAGGAAGAAGCAGGCTCCCCGCTGAGCAGAGAGCCCCATGTGGGGCTCGATCCCAGGACCCTAGGACATGACCTGAGCCGAAGGCAGAGACTTTAACCCACTGAGCCACCCAGGTGCCCCTACATCATGGATTTTGATTAAAATCCTACAATTTAGGAATACTAAAAAATCTACCCAGACATAGCTTGGGATGCATTCAAAAAATATATAGGGACATGTGATTGACTGAGTCAAATTTTATTTGAGCAGATACTTAATTTTCTTCACTGAGGTAATTGCCACTTTCCTCTTGCTTTATACTTCCCATCCTGTGTGAAAAAAGGACTAACTCATATCTTGGTTACTTTGAATCATGTATCCATAAGACCATTATTTGGGCATGGATTTTGTTTTGTTTTGTTTTTATTTGCTGGGCATGATAAAGTTATAATATTCTATTATAGATATAATTATGTATCTATTATGCATTTATGTATGTGTATATATATGTATATGTATATATATGACCGTAATTACAGAAAATGACAAGCACATATGTATAAGTGGGCATATTCATATATATGTATATATACACATACATGAATATGCCCACTTATACATATGTGCTTGTCATTTTCTGTAATTACGGTCATTAACATTAATACTCTCAAATAATTTGAATCTTTCTCTTTTTGGCAAGAGGAAGCTGAATTAAGTTTAAAATTCCATTTTGCCTCAGAACTGGCAACACCTTTTTGTACAGCCTTAGTAATCCAGGGCATATAGACCACATGCCCAAAAATCAACAGTGAATGTGATTTCTGCACCATAATTCTCATCTGTGACAAAGCCCAGTCTCACTGTCTTTGAGCTATATCCCTCAGCTAATCCCATCGAATCATGCAGGGGTGATATGAAAGGGCTGATTCTCCTTCGTGTTGGTTCTAAATCCACCTGGCACCCCGCTATAATGGAGTCCTTATATTATCTGAATGCCAACTGATGAGGGATGTGCTTGTGACCCTCCAGCTAACACCTCCCTCATGGCTTTTAGTGGGGCCACACAGAATCCAGTAACAGCTTGGCTTGTGGGTAAGGGCACCCTGCCGGGAGAGCTAAGGCAAATTCTATTTATAAAAATCCAAGTTTACACAAATACTGAATAATGGACAGATTATAGAAAATAATTCTTCCTTTTGTGGATGTAACTATAGAGTTCCTTTAAATTGCATTATGCAAGTGCATTGAAAATATAAGTTCATTTAAAAAAAAGATCATATGGAACATTCCAGGAAATGGTTCTTTTCAGCACTAAAATTATAAATCATAGAAAATGTTGAGAGAGACCTTACTGATCACACAGCTTAAATGTTAATATTGTAACTGTGAGGGGAGGGGCTCCAAGAGGTACAGGACCTAAAAGTCCAGATGCCTTCAACGTCCTGGAAACCTTGATTTGATAGCTTCTGTTTTATAAAGTGGTCATATACCAAGAGGGCTTGGCCTGAGCCAATGCTGACTTTCCAGTGCAGAACTTTGCTTCCTTTGGAAAATTTACACAGCCATTGTTGACTCTGGGAATCACGATTTTCAAAGGCCTCTTTCACTACTCTTGAGTCTGTTATTACCTTCAATGCCAAAATTATCACCTTCCTAGGGAGATAATCAATCAACTTGATGGTCCAATAAGTGCTTGTTAAATTGCACTGCACCCAGTTTGTTCACCCATCCATCTACCTGTGCTAGACTCTGGGGATATCATGGTGAAAAAATATAGAGGTTTAAGTAGATCAGATACTCTCTTGATGAGTTTTTGTGGTACAATGCTAATGCAAAGGCAAGCTACGGCCACAGCCCTCCAAAACATTTCCCTCATCTGCTCTCTGAAGCTTGAAAGTCTTTAAACAGTAATGGGCATCCTTGGGAAGCAAGAAGTTCTCAGGAAAACCAAGTTGTTTAAGCAGTTCACTGGAATGGAGAGTGAAGGCTGACTCTAGTATCAGGCTCAATTGCTGGTTACATATCCATTGTTCTGGGCCTCAGTGATGCTTGTCTGCGATACAGCTTATTCCTCCCTCTTTCTAGAAACAGATCCTGTCTACTTTGTTATGCGGGTTAGCCAGAGCCTAGTCTAGGCCAAATGGAATATCTCTACCCTTGAACCATTTTGATAGATTAAAAAAATAGGCTCATTATCCATGTTGTACTAGGCAAGGCATTCTCTAAGACTTTTATTTTTTTTCTCCATTTTATTTTATTTTATTTCTTTAGATGGGGAACCTGGGATTTTCTCTGAGCCTGGAGCTGCCAGTGGCCTGCTTCTTACCAAAAGAAGGAAACAGGACTCCTAGATAGCCTCCAAGAAGTAGAAAGAGCCTCCATGCATGAGAAAGTCTATGTCTGGAAATGATTAGGGATGATCAAGTGATTAAAAATACACATTTTAGAGCCAGACTGCCTGGTTTCAAATTGATCGTTTTCCATGCATTCTGAGACCTTGAGAAGGTTATGTATCTTCTCTTTAGCTCAGTGTGACTTTAGGTATGATGAGGATATAGTATGTACTTCATAGGATTATGGCAGATTAAAGATAGCCTCAAATTCTTTGATACTCCTCTCAACTGAGATTTGGGTAGACTCCATGATTGTTTTAGAATACAGTAAAAGTAGCATTGTGCCAGCTTTGTGGCTCAAGTCTTAAGAATCTAGCAGCTTCTACTTTGTCTCTCTTGTAACACTCCATTTCATAGCCCTGAGCCACCTTATAAGAAATTCAGCATCCTACTGAAGAGATCATGTAGAGAAATTCTGACACAGAGTGCAAAGTAAAAAGGGCCGGCCTGAGTACAGCCTTCCAGCCATCATCACCAAGTGAACGTGCATGGAACTATTTTGGATGCTCTAGATGAGCCCTCTCTTAGTGGAAAACTATCCAGTGATAGTCAACACTGTATGGAGTCATGACCTGCCTGAATTCCTGACCCATACAAACTTGAGATATAGTAAAATGTTTTCTGCTTTCAGTAACCAAGATCACCAAAACAATCATTTCAAGATTAAACAAATTTCTATGAATAATGCTGGCCAATAGCAATGTTTGATAAACTAATTATTATTGCCATAGTTCTGGTCTCTTCTGAATTTGATTAATTTATTCCTGACTCAGTACTGAGTTATTCTTCTTTTAAAAATCCCCTAAATTATTTGTAATCTATATAGAGTTAGGGTCTTATTGCTTGTCTTCAAGGGAGTTCATACTAATACAGTGTTTAAGATTCCTGAGATTCTAATTCTGTGTGGATGATCCATCACACGAGTCACATAGAGAGAAATATTTTTTTCGCTTTTGTTTTTCTCTCTTTAAATCTCTATTTTTTCTGATATTGGCTATAAGTCTGTGGCTTCATGATAAAACCAAACATCAAAACAAATTTTTTGATCCCCCAAAACTTACAAAGTCATAAGTTTTGCCTTTTAATTTTGTCTTATTTTTTTTATTAGTATATAATTCGGGGGAAACAGAATTGTCCATATTACCAAGCATGTCAATGAAGACTACACCTTTCATATTTCTCTTTACCAAAACAGTAAAAAAGAAAAACAGAGAGAAAGAGAAGAAATGAGTAACTCATTCAATGGAGAACAGAAAATAGTGCTGCTGGTAAGCTGATGAAACCAAATAGAAGTCTTCAAGTTTTTGAGGAAACTGAGTAAAGTGAGTGTATACACACCTATTATTAGCAGATCTCAGATGCTATCTCCAAAACCCAGCCTTGTTTATAAATATGGAAATAGGGAGAGAGGGGATTTTTTAATTTTATTTCTTCAGTGTTCCAAGATTCATTGTTTATGCACCATACTCAGTGCGCCATGCAATACATGCCCTCCTTAATACCCACCACCAGGCTCACCCATTCCCCCAGCCCCCACCCCTCCAAAACCCTCAGTTTGTTTCTCAGAGTCCATAGTCTCCCATGGTTCCCCTCCTGCTCTGATTTCCTCCCCTTCACTTTTCCTTTCCTTTACCTCATGTCCTCCGTGTTATTCCTTATGCTCCACAAGTAAGTGAAACCGTGTGAAAATTGACTCTCTCTGCCTGACTTATTTCACTCAGCATAATCTCCTCTAGTCCCATTGTATCAACATGGACTGGACTGGAGGAGAGAAGGCATTTTATCTTATATTTTTAGAGGATTCAAATGCCATATGTTTCTGGATGGGGTTGAAAAATGTTTCCTAAAAATGCATCAACATGCTTGTTTTAGTTTGTTGTCTTTTCTAAGTAAGTCTGAGAGATGAGGGTGAGAAGTGGGACCACTGGGACAGGGGAGGGTGTAAGAGCTGTATTGATTCATTGAGACTTATTCACACATGAGGACCAGCAGAAGATATATGTATGTATGCATACATATATATATCTTCTGCTGGTCCTCATGTGTGGATGAGTGTGTGTGTGTGTGTGTGTGTGTGTGTGTGTGTGTGTGTGTGTATAGTCTCTGTGTGCCACTTAAACCCATATGAATGGGTGTTCCCATTCATAGAAGGCACAAAAGCCCCTGATTCTCTTCTAGAGAATGCTTTATGCATCTTATGAAGGAGGTGACTCTACCATCCTCCCAATTAACTATTACCTGCTCACTGGATCATGAAGGCTGTTTTATGGGAATAAGTAATTTTTAGGAGAAGAAGGAGATGTGTATTACACATGAATAGTTGTCTAGATAGGACCATTTCCCCATTCTTCCCTCCTAACAAAGTCCCTTAGGTAGCCTATGTGCCTAGAGGAAGATGATTTCATTCAAAGTTCTTTTTTTTTTTCTTTTTAAAGATTTTATTTATGTATTTGGGAGAGAAAGTGTGTAGGAGAGACGGAGAGAGAGCATAGGCAGGGGGAGGGGCAGAGAGAGAGGGAAGAAGCAAACTCCCCGCTGAGCAGGGAGCCCAATGCAGGACTTGGACCAGAAGGCAGATCATGACCTGAGCCAAAGGCAGATGCTTAACTGGGATCATGACCTGAGCTGAAGGCAGATGCTTAGCTGGGATCATGACCTGAGCCAAAGGCAGATGCTTAACTGACTGCACCACTGAGGTGCCCCCATTCAGAGTTCTAAGGGTACGGCTGATTGGCAGAGAGAAGGTAAGACATAAAATAGAGCTTGATATAGAATTGGGCATCTGACTTGGTACAATAAGGCTGAAAAAAGATCATTTGCTCCATAATTTTGAAAGAAAAAAAAAGTTTCATTTTAAATTTTTAGCTGCTTGATGGGAATAAATAAACAGGTAATCCAAATTATTCCAGGCAATCATTTTTCCATAAATACTATCCTGATGTTTAAGCCAATAGCGTAATTGGCAGAACAGAGAAACAGGTCCCTAATAACACTACTGAGCTGTGGAATTAACAAACCTGAATTGTGCCCTGATATAGGACTTATTACACTTAAAATTCCATTTCCATAATTTTCAAGGCAGTCAAAAAAGGTGTTTCTGATACTTACAAACCAAAATCTTCCTAAATTAGGAAACAAATGACATTTGAATACAAAGAAATCATTCCTTATTTCCTGCAATTAAATCTAACAGATGAAGAGAAGGTGGAAGAACATGTAAGGGCCCAGGATGACAAAAGACAGGACAGAAAAAGGAGACTGGAAAGACAGAGAAAGTGGAGACCAACTGAGCTCAAAGAAAACCTCCTTGAATTCACAATTTCCCCATAAGCTGTTTTAAACCTAGCTAACTCTAGACTAGAGGGCTGTTTCTTTTATTCCACAATATATTTTTTTAAATCCCTACCATGTACTTAGAGTAGTCAAAATCACAGAGACATGAGGTAGAAAGGTGGTTGCCAGGAGCTGAGTGGAAAGGGAGAGCAAGGAAGTTAGTGTGTAATGGGGTAGAGTTACAATTTTATGAGACAAAAAGAGTTGTGGAGATGGATGGTGGTGACTGTTGCACAACATAATGAATGTGTTTAATATCATGGACCGCACACTTACTTAGAGATGGCTAAACTTGTAAATGTTAGGTTATATGTATTTTCCCACAATAAAAAATTAGAAGAAAAAAAAATCCCCACCATGTACTAAGCCAATAGAAATACAAAAGATAATTAGCAGTTAAGAAATTTTCAATATTAAAAAGTCCATAATAACCTCTAAATTTTTAATCGTTCCTCTACTTTATTTCATTTAATCCGTAGAATGACACTGTGGGCATGTGTCAATTTCCCCACTTTATGGAAAGGAGTCAGAGACTCAGTTTCCATAATCATATAAAAGGCAAGCTGTACACTGCAGTATTCTCTTTGGAGAATAGGAGATTAAGATTCGCTGTCCCCAGCTACTTTGGATATTGTAATCCCATTCTGTAGAGGAAATTTTTTTTTTTTTTTGTGTGTGTGTGTGTGTGTAGAGGAAATTTTTAAACAACACAGTGATAATAGTACTCTCCCAAGGCCCAACCCATTGAATGACGCCAAGAGAACCAATGATAATTTCGTAGGACTTGGTTGTTTCTTAGGTGGAGGGGAATGGTCCAACACACAATCTATAGTCACAGAACTGGAAGAGAGAAAATGGTCTAAATTGAGATTCAATTCCATTAGCTCCAGATTCTAATGACAGCACCACATCCTAACTAGCATCTTACTGCCTGTAAAAGGACCAGACCAAATCCTTTGTGTTATCATGGTGTCTCATCTTTTCTCAGAGTAGAAGTAGAAGACACAATTTTGAATCACACTTCCTGACAATTGTTAGTGCACTAAGTAACAGGGAATGAGCTCTGCTGGTTGCAAATAAGACTGACAGGAAGCTGTACTAATTACAACACAATTAGCTAAGTAATCATGGAAGGGCAAGGTAATGAGTCGGAAAGTGAAGAACAGAATTGGCAAGAGTAGCATGGATCATCATTAGTGGATCCCTTGTGATTTTTTTTCTTTTTCGCGTGGCTCCATTTACCTGTCATGCCCCAGCGAAGATTTTTCTATAGTTGACCATTGCCCATAAGTTAATATCTAAGCAGTTAAATGTCATATATAGTCTCTTATAATCTATCTCTTGTCAAACCTTCTTCTTATCCTCTCCTTCTACCATTATATGTAGTTCCCTAAATTTACCAGCACTCTTATATATTTTAAGTTTTCATTATTACTATTTTATTTGGCTGGAATATTCTCTTTACATTTCTTGGAAATATTAACTCTTAAAATGCTTCCAATTCTTATCCAGTCAGATAATGGAAGATACTTTACTTCTGGATTTCCCTGCTGTCAACATTCTTAAAGTTCTTTTAAATATTCTATTCCTATTTAATTTCTTTTAAATTTTCCACTGCATGGGTAATTCCTGAGGAGAGCACTCTGTGTTGCTCACTGTTTCATTCCCAGTACCTGATATGTCATTGTTATTAAATAATTATTTGTTGGATAAATTCTGAATGACTTTATACAGTCCTCTAAATATTTATGCACTCACTTTCTCATGAATAACCTGGCTGTCAAGAAGGACAGAAATTTCTGCACTAGGTGAAGTTAGAGCTCATATAATTCAAGGAATATTTTGTATTATAAGTATATGATTCAATGTGTTACTAATAAAAAATTAAATTGCATATACCTTATTGTTAGAGATGGCAGATTGAATACATATATTTCTGTTTAATCCATTCCCTAAGCCCCATAGAGATGACAGAAATGTTTTAAAGCATGAAATAATATGGAATAAAACAATGGGGGAGGAGACAATAAAAAGATTTTGGAACCTGGAAACAAATAGAAAAGTGAAAACTGACTGAGCAGATCCAAGAAATCAGAATTCTGTGCTTAAAGTGAGAAAGCCAAGAAGAAGCCTTATGTATAAATCCCTAAGAGGCTTAGCACTTGTGGAAAACAAGTAACTTGGAAGTGGGGATTAACAGGGACTAAGTGTCTTGTTTGAAGATCTCATTAGGAAAGAGTAAGAGCCATAGATAATCTACCTCTCTGTAGAGACACATGGCTGATGAGTTGATGACTAGAAGTTCATTATCTACAGAGACTGAAGTGGATAGTGTTTATATTTGGGATTCCAGACACATTTGAGTGAAGAAATTCATTTCTGGAAAACTAAGGAAAAAAAATTTAAAAAGAGGGAGAGAGAGAAAATTAAGTGAAAGTTTTACAGAAAATGTTCAATTTCTTTTCCAGTCTTCTCCCACATAGTTCCCAGAAAACTAGCAACCAGTTGATAGCCTCCAAATGGGAATACTGAACCAGTTCTTGGGGTTATCTGACCATCTGGAGCTAAAAGACTGAAAAATACTGACATTAATGATTCCCAAGGAAACAGCCAATTCAGATGATGCTAGAGTAAACAGCTCTAATCAAATGTACAGGATTTCTGATCAACTCTTTATTCAAGCAAAAAACAAGACTTACGAGGCCTTTGAAACAAGCATTGGATATTCATATACCAAAATCAAATGAACAAGTAACTCTTCTCAATTTTAGTTTCTTTAGTTTATTACCATGAGTAGTTTCTTTATTAATATTTTCAAAAAGATAAGTAGAAAATTGTATCTGTGCAACAAAAACAGGAAGCTACCTAAAGGAACATGCATAGAATATATATGAGATCTTGATGACAGAAAAAAAAATAATAATAATAACAGAACATGTAAAACATAAAGTTAAGGAAATCACATTATTTGAGGAGAAATAAACAGAAGAAAAGTGATGAAGAGCAGAAGGCAAATGATTCATGAAGTACAATGTCTGAATAATAACTAATCCAGAGAAAAAAGACAAAAGAAAATAAAGGGAGGATTTCATCTAAAATGTAAATCAATATTTTTTCTAGAACTGAGAGACATGATTATCCAGAAAAAAAAAAAAGACACCAAAGAGCATTACTGAAAATTTGAAAATATGAGTGATGAAAAGAAAATTCTGGAAGCTTCTAGATAAGGAGAAAAAAGAATAACATAAAAATTTATAAATAATAATGGCTTGGGATTTCTCCCATAATAGCAACTGCAGCTGTCAGAATGGAGCAGAAAAAAGGTCTTCAAAATTCTGAGAATTTTTTTTTCAAAACAGAACTGTATACTCTGACAGATTGTCAAGGTACTTTCAGTTATGCCAAAAAACAAATAAAAACAAAAATAATAATAATGAAATAAAATTTTCCTGTGATATACTCTGTTAGGAAACTACAGGAAAAACATGTTGTACCAATATGAGGGAGAAAACCAAGGAAGACCACATATGATGTAGGAAACAGAGTCAGCAAAAGAATTTTAAAATGTCCTTATAATGGGGGCGCCTGGGTGGCTCAGTGGATTAAAGCCTCTGCCTTCGGCTCAGGTCATGATCCCAGGGTTCTGGGATCGAGCCCCGCATCAGGCTCTTTGCTCTGTGGACAGCCTGCTTCCTCCTCTCTCTCTCTGCCTGCCTCTCTGCCTACTTGTGATCTCTGTCTGTCAAATAAATAAATAAAATCTTTAAAAAAAAATGTCTTTATAATGATGTTTTAAGGAGTTTGCACAATGACATTTGTTCACTAGATTTAGAGAGCTACTTTTTAGAATGGAAATGGCTAGAAGGGAGGTATTTTTAAGGTGAAATTCATAAAAGTTTAATTTTATTGAAGGTACTGAGAAAAAATTTGCTCAGTTGGTGAAGAATTTGGGATGGAGTTAATGATTTCCTCTTATACAGGAAAGGAAACCAACCACGTTAAATACGACACATCTCATCTTTGAGAATAATTTAAATAATAGACATTGACTGATTTTTATGTTACGACTATGTCGGAAGGATGTGGGGCAGGGTTAGTCAGGATGGTGATGAAAGAGAGGTACATTGTTATCTTCTTCCATAGCAAGAAGTTAACTTTTTTTTTTAAAAGAACTAGCAATATAAGCTTTACTTAGAGATTTTTTTTCCCCCTATATATGGTGGTAATGACTCTCTTCCATGTGTTCAATCAGGAAGAAGCTCTGTCTTCTTCAACTTGATATCTAAGCCAACTTTTCTTCAATGTGACATCTCAGTCAAGTTTATCACTATCCAAATCAGTCAAGGAGCACAAGAGGAGAACCCATGGGAAGTTCTGAATTAACATGGCAAGTGGGAGAGAGTCATACCACTTCTGTCCCAACTGAATTGGTAGAACTCAGTCTCATGGCCATTCTTAATTGTCACAGAGGTTGGAAATGAAGCCTAGCTCTGTGTCACGGAAAAATAGTACACAAATTTTGGTAAACAGTTAGTATTTCTATTGCAATTTATAAAACCATTATTTAAGTCCATGTACAGCCTGTTGTTTCAGTTGTGATTTTTTTTTTTTTTTGAAATGATAAGCAGACCAGAAAGAGTCATTAAAATTGATCAGTCATAGACTATATTTACCTGGCGTTTTGTTTGTTTGTTTGTTTTTTGTTTTTTTAGATTTTATTTATTTCACAAAAAGAGACAGCGAGAGAGGGAACACAAGCAGGTGGTGTGGTAGAGGAAGAAGCAGGCTTCCCATTGAGCAGAGAGCCCAATGCAGGGCTCAATCCCAAGACCCCAGGATCATGACCTAAGTCAAAGGCAGACACTTAATGACTGAACCACCCAGGTGCCCCGCATTGTTTTGATTATAAAATTTCATGGAAGTTACCAAGTACTTCTCTAGAGTCACTTTGTTCTATGCTTCCTATAGGGGAAAGTCAATGGCCCTTTCTAAGAAAACAAACTAAATTAAACAGCATGACCCTAAAATAATGGCAGAGAAGGTGGAGTTGTCTCTATTTTACATAGGAAGCAACTGGATTCTTGAATAGTTGTTAGACAAAAAGTTGGTCATTTCCTAATTCATTTCTCTGATCGTTTAAGTTAAAGCATCTACCACAGGCCAGTCACCTGCTATGCGCAACAGATACGGCAGCAAACAACCCAGACAACTTTCTGTGCAGACAAAACTGTAATCCTAGGGAGGCTGTCCAGTGGCACAATGAAGATCCTAACTCAGGTCTTCAGCCTGGAGTGCAAAAGATCCCTAACAGCTCTTACTGTACTTTTCTGGCTCATATTTTTCATATCCTCTGTCCTCAGTTTCACTGAAATAAACTGTCTGCAGATATACAAAAGGAGGGGGCTTCTCCTAGTTACAGAGTCAACAAAAGATGCAAATTCTCTTTGGGAACATTTCTGTGAGTCAAAATCACACCCCTTTTTTCCCTTAGCAGCTTTTGACAGATGCTTCAGACCAGCATGAAAAGAAAGACATGCATATTCTCTTTCTGGATCTCCATTGTTTTTCCCCAGTGATTACAGAGGCACTTGTGACAGGCACGTTTATTTCCGGCTGCCTCTAAGACCTGTGAGGCATGTTTTTCCATTCAAACAGACCTGGTACAGTCTGGTCTCCCGCGTTATGACGTCTGCAAGATATTTATCCAGCTGCCTGAAAATCAGCAATTGTTTCTGTTTCCTTCATTTGGGAAAACATCACCCACTGACATTTCTACTTGCACTGAAATGAGGCGTGCTTAGTTGGTGTTAGGTTTTGTGAAAGAGAATCTTTGCAGAGATTGAAGAGAAAGTTGCACTGAATATGACAACGCTTACAAGGACACAGAAATTCTAGAAGAGTTGTCCTCAAGGGATAATCATTTAGTTCATTGCCCAAAGCAGGATAATTTGAGAATGAGAGGTGATGCTGTTAACATCAGTGATACTGAGACCACAAATAAAAATAGTATTCTGGGGGCGCCTGGGTGGCTCAGTGGGTTAAAGCCTCTGCCTTTCTCTCGGGTCATGATCCCAGAGTCTGGGATCGAGCCCCACAATGGGCCCTCTGCTTGGCGGGGAGCCTGCTTCCTCCTCTCTCTCTCTGCCTGCCTCTCTCGCTACTTGTGATCTCTATCTGTCAAATAAATAAATAAAATCTTAAAAAAAAAATAGTATTCTGGACCAAAAGGAAATATGAGCATTCAAGATTGATTCCACTTTCTTTTTCCATTGATGAATGAATGGGTAATCAAATCTGGTGCACACACATCTTTGGAATGTTATTTAACCTTAAAAAAGGAAGAAAATTCTGACATGGGCCACAACATGGATAAACCATGGGAGCATAATGCCAAGTAAAATACATCAGTCACAGCAGGATAAATGCTGTATGATTCCACTTAGAGGAGATATCGGGAATGGTCAAATTCATGGAAACAGGGAGGAAAAAACGGTGGTTGCCAGGCAATGAGGGGAGGGCAAATACGGACTTAATGTTCAGTAAGTACAGAGTCTCAGTTTGAAAAGATGAAAAAGTTCTGGATATAGCTGGTTATGATGACTGTACAACATGAATGTACTTATGCCACTGAGCTGTATACTTACAGATGGTTAAAACGATTCATTTATGTTACATATATTTTACAAAAAAAAAAAAAAAATGACTGACTTCACTTTAGTTACTGGGAAAATGTGACTATAGGACCAGAGTACTCCAAAGGACCTTGGTCCCAGGCATAACATATTATAATACTAATTAAGAGTCACCAAAGTTAAGGTGTATTTGAATCACCCACCACTCCTCTCTGTTATCATCATTTGAGGAAAAATATGAGGATTCCAATGGAGATTTCCTCCTGGTAAAGCGGATCGGAGAACTCAGTCAGCCTTCCCACCTCCCTCCTCAGCCAAGACTTGAGTAAGACCCAGATGTTAGTGACCATGGGAGGTAGAAAGTCTGTAACTACGAGAGCAGCAATCTGCCGGCTCCCCCAAAGCAAACTCTGCTTGATTTGCTTATTACAGGAAGCAAGGTGAACTCTTTCTTCCTGAGAGTCGGAGGCCCAAGAAGCCAAGAGGGAAAAGGATCTAGGAGACCAAGAGGAAGCAGACCCTCCATGGTCTGGGTTTCAGCCAGTGGCCCAGCCTGCCTTTCTATTAATACCTCACAGACGCCAGGTTCTGCTCAAACTCAACCATCACCCTAGAGGCCCCCACACTCTATACCCAGTAAAGAGGAAAATATAAAGGGATGAAAAAGAGAAGTGAAAATAAAGATTCCCTTCCAACAAAAACCACTTTAAACCTTTGCTTTCCTATAGCCTCTTAGATGCACAACAAACATTTTCCCTCCCGTTAACATCTGATGTTGGAAAGTATTGGATTTTCTTCTTCGCCTTGTGGCCCATCATTTTCTGTGCATGCCATTCTGTTTCCCATTTACTCCCGACGTGATGCTCAGAAGAAAGAACCATTTGGAGTGCACACGATAAATGTGGTGGGGCGGGGGGCAGGGGCGGTCATGGTCCTTAGATGAAAGGTGAGTTGCTCTGGCACAGTATCCATCCTGCAGTCTACTTACCCTAATTCTGCCTTGCACTGTTGATGAACTGATTCATGTGTCTATGGCCTGTCCCACCCTTCAGCCCCAACTTGAGAGCAAGCTCCTGAAGGGCACAAACAATATTGTTAATGGCTGAACCCTGCTTTCCATAAGAATCCATGCCACCGCCCCTTAGGTGTTCCATAAATGCCACTGTTCCTGGAGCCTTTATTAAGTCCCTGTACATGGCCAGGTCATGGCCAGGTCTCTGCCCCAAGGGAACTATTATTTAATAACAATCTATAGAATCTGGAACGGCTGCTGTCAGGCTGGTGTCAGGATGCCTCCTCACAGGCCCTATGGGGCCTCTGGGAGGAAAGACTTTCAAGAAGATTAGGAGATGAACGTGTTCTAAAAGACAGAACACAGAGAGGCTTGACTGCAAATTGGGCATTTTATTGCATTTGTCTGATGGATAATCACAGATAAAGACTTTGATCTTTATCCCCATGGCAGCAATAAGAAAAAAAAAAGCACAAACTCTATGCACTATCTTTTATTTATTTTCTCTGCAATTCCAGGAAAACAGAACCCATTAAAATGCTCAGAAGAATCTCTCTGTTGTGTTCTTAAGTGTCAAATCAAGTGTGGCTGCATGTTACTGCCCTGCCCTCCCCCACTCTAGCCAATGCCATGGTAAGAAGGAAGGAGGGAAAGAATAGGAGAGTCTTCTCCCTTACCAGAAAGACTAATGGATGGGGAAGAGGAAGAATGTTGAAGGGGAGGGAAAAGGGAATGGAGGATTAAATGCTGAGTATCAGGGAAAAGACAAGGGGGAAGAATTATCGGGAAGTTGTAGCATGTCGGCTGTAAGGCCATGATCAGATCGGGGCTTTCTCCACGGACACAGAACTCGGAGGGCCTGGGTCCCAGAGTGGCAATGCAGGAAGATGCTTCCTCCCTCTGTCACTGAACCAAGTGAAACATTTCACAAATTTGAGAACTGAATCCAAACAGATCAAATCAATCCATCGATCAATCAATCAGCATGTAGGGAAGCAACAGCAGAGTTCCCAGCATGGAACTCCTTCCATCCTCCTGATGCATTGAGCTGAGTCCACTTGTTATTTAATCAATACGATTAGTGGTCACGTTCATTAAGAACAAAAGTGTAACATTCAATGATAAGGTGAAGATTAATGATAACTTTTATGTGCCTCACAAAGGTATCGGCCAGAGACAAGTGCTTCAAAGCTTGAGATAAAGTCTGGCATGCTGGAACAGATGTGTGGCCATGTAGGGCACACTGGTGTGTGATCGCCCAGAGCCCATGCCCAGCGAGGGTGTGGGTTCTGGGCCACACGTATTCCAACCCATTTTGACCAAGAGATTCAAATGTAAGTGTTTACCATTTTATCCAAGGAGGATGACACATAGAATCATTTACTTTTAACGTGAATTTGTGAACTATTTTACATGTTTAACCTATTCAAAGTCTTAAATATGTATCTTAATTTTCTCCTGTTTGAATATACAGGCACACAGGCATACCTCAGAGACATGGTGGGCTTAGTTCTAGACTACTGCAGTAAAGCTAAGATGACAATAAGGAAAGTCAAATGAGCTTTTTGGCTTCTCAGAATTTATAAAAGTTACATTTAAATTGTACTGTAGTCTATTACGTGTCCAACAGCATTGTGTCTCAAAACAGTGTTTATACCTTACTTTAAAAATACTTTACTGGTGGGGTGCTGGGCTGGCTCCGTTGGTTAAGCATCTGCCTTTCAGCTCAGGTCCTGATCTTGAGGTCCTGCGATCCAACCCTGCATTAGCAAGGACCCTGCTTCTCCCTCTGCCTCTCCCCCGGCTTCTGCGCTCTCTCTCTTCTCTCTCTCTCTCTCTCTCACTGTCTCTTTCAAATAAATAAATGAAATCTTAAAAAAAAATACTGGTAAAAAAATGCTAAGCATCCTCTGAGCTCTCAGTGAGTCACAGTCACTGACCACAGATCTCACCGTGCTCACTTTACTGCTATACGATACTCATTTTTCACAAACTGAAGTTTGCGGCGACCGTGCACACAGCACATCTCTCGGCACCATTTTTCTACATGCCTTTGCTCACTTCCCGTCTCTGAGTCACATTTGTGGAATTCTCACAAATTTCAAACCTTTTCATCCTTATTATATTTTTTATGATGATCTGCGATGTTATTATTTTGATTGTTTGGGACACCACAAACTGTACCCCATATAACATGGTGAACTTAATGGATAAATGTTGCTTGTGCTCGGACTGCTTCAACAACCAGCTCTCCCAGGTCTCTCTCCATTTTCTCAGGCCTCTCTGTGTCCTGAGACACAGGATAATTGAAATTAGGCCAATTAATAACCTTACAACGACCTCTAAGTGTTCACATGAAAGGAAGAGTCACACTTCTCTCACTTGAAATCCAAAGCTAGAAGTGATAAAGTTTAGTGAGAACGACATGTCAAAAACCAAGACAGGCTCTTGCACCAGGTAGGCAAGCTGTGTGTGCAAAAGAAAAGTTCCTGAAGGAAATGACAAGTGTTAGCCCTGTGAACACAGGAATTATAAGAAAGTGAGACAGATTTATTGCTGACAGTGTAAGTGGTCTTGATAGAAGACCAACCAGCCACAACATTCCCTTAAACCAAAGCCTCAGCCAGAGCAAGGCCCTGACTCTTCAGTCCTGGGAAGGCTGAGGGACGTGAGGAAGCTGGAGAAGAAAAGCTTGAAGCTAGCAGAGGCGGGTTCCTAAGGCTTGAGGAGAGAAGCCGTCGCCACAGCATAAATGTGCAAAGGGAAGCAGCAAGAGCTGCTGTAGAAGCCACGGCCAGGAATCTAGAAGATCCAGCTAAGATCATTCTCGAAGGTGGCTGCACTCAACAGCAGATTTTCCATGCAGATAAAACAGCCTTCTATTAGGGAAGATGCTGTCTAGGACTTTTTTTAGTTAGATCGGAAAAGCCAGTGCCTGGCCTCAAAAAACAGGCTGACTCTCTTGTTAGATGTGATTACAGCTGGCAACATTAAATGAAAGCCTGTGTTCACTGACCATTCTGAAAATCCTAGCACCCTTATGAATATGCTAAATCTACTTTGCCTGTGCTCTACAAAAGGAACTACAAAGTCTGGATGATACTACATGGTTTACTGAATATTTTAAGCCCACTCTTGAGACCTGGTCAGAAGAAAGAGTCCTTCCAAATTCTGCCTGCTCACTGACAACGCACCTGGTTGTCCAAGAGCTCTGGTGGAGATGGACAACGAGACGAATGTTGTTTTCATGGCTGCTAACACAATATCCCATTCTCCAGCTCATGGATCAAGGAGTCATTTTGAATTTCAAGTCTTATTATTTAAGAAATACATTTCATAATGGCTATAACTGCCAAAGACAGTGATCCTTCTGATGGATCTGGATAAAGCAAACTGAAAGCCTCCTGGAAAGTATTCAACAGCCTAGATGCCCTTAAGAACTCTGGTGATTCATGAGGTGAGTTCACAATATCAAGCAGAAGAAGCTGATTGCAACCCTCATGGATGAGGTTAAAGGGTTCAAGCCTTCAGTGGAGGATGAAACTGTCGATGGGGTAGGAAGAGCAAGAAAACAAGAATTTGAAGTGGAGCCTGAAGACTGGACTGAATTTCTGCATTCTTGTGATAAAATTTTAATGGCTGAGGTGCTGCTTCTTAGGGATGAGCAAAGAAAGTGGTTTCTTGTGATGGAAACTACTCTTGGTGAAGATGTTGAAAGACTGTTGACATGACAACAGAGGATTTAGAGTATTACATAAACTTAGTGGATAAAGCAAGGGCAGGGTTGGAGAGGATTGACTCCAATTTGGGGAGAAGTTCTCCTGTGGGTAAAATGCTATCAGAGAGCATTGCATGTTACAGAGAAATCATCCGTGAAGGAAATCAATCGATGCAGCAAACTTCATTGTTGTCTGACTTTAAGAAATTGCCACAGCCCCCTCAGTGTTCAGCAAATGCCACCCTGATCAGTCAGCAGTTGGCGACATCCAGACAACAACCTTCACCAGCAAAAAAAAAAAAAAAAAAAAAAAAAAAATTATGACTTGCTGGAAAGTGGGATAATGGTCTGCATTTTTTGGGGGAATAAAGTTTTTTTAATTAAGGTATATATGTTGGTTTTTTTCAATATAATGCTATGGCATATTTAATAGGCTTCTAGTATTGTTTAAACATAACTTTTATATGCACTGGAAAACCAAAAAATTCATTCAACTTGCTTTATTGCAATGAAATGGAACTGAAATGGCATATCTCAAAGGTATGCCTGTAACCTTAACATTGTAACTAGCCTAAACTTCAGTTGACTTTTGAAATGCCGTTTATGCGTGTACATGTGTGTGGGTGTGTGTGTGTGTTAATGTTAGGCAGATTGGTAAGGTCTTAAGGTGAAAAGAATCCTAGGTTGATGATTAAATTGCACGGAATGTTAAGAATTGCCAGTTTCATTCACCAGCCCTTTGCTTATTTATTTTTGGATGGCAGCATAAGTCCCAGAGCAATTAATTATGTGCCTAGTCACTGGAACCACATATTTACCAGGTACAATTTATAGAAGTAGTTAAAACTTCTGGAAAGAAAGTAAACCTCTAAGGCTGTCTCTCAGAATCAGGTACATGAAGAGGATTTTTTGAATGACATGTGTAAAAGAGCGACCCCTAGTGGTAAGAAGCCAACTCTACAGGATTTAATTAAGACCCAGCTGTGACTGGGTTGGGTGGAAATGCATTCAGTTATAAAACAACATGAAGCTTCCGGGAAGAGAGCACACAGCTGCCTGGATTTATCTCTTATAACCTAGCAATCCCACTGGAGTAACTCCAAAGGCACCATTCCCCATAGAAGCCTAGACTTAGGCCATGAGCTTGTAGGGAACTTTCTCCTGTACTCACCCAACTTTTGCCTGCAAGGTTCCTGTCACAAGAACACTGTGGTCAGCATTTATTCCCCACCCTTGTGCTGCATGAAAACAAGCTCTCTGTTTCTTGGCGTGGGGGCCTTCCCCCATATGCCTGATTTGGAAAAAGGGGTAGGAAGCAGAAAACATTACTTCTTAATATAGACATGGGATGAGGGAGATCCTTCCTCTTCCAGCTCCTTTACGGCTAGGATGTAAGCACATGAACTAAGGGTGGATAGTTGCATACTCCTGCTCAGGAGTGTGGATCTGGGATGAGGGAGGCAGCGATTTACAGTGGCAGTGGGAACACGCAGAGTTCATGTCTAGCAGATGTGGCTGTCTCTGATGCATCTAGTGTATTGTGTCCTGGCCATATTATTTCATCCCCATATTTTGTACTCCCTCAACTCCACTGCTTTCCAAACCTCCTCCCCCAAACTCTCAACATCCTAGACTATCTCAGTAACCCTTCTGCTTAGACAATCAAAGTCAATTTCTCTTACTTGCAACCAAAACTCTTAATGTCCCCGGTCTACTTCATCACAGGGATGATGAACAACTTCATGTTATATATTCCCATCAGACCTGGTGCTACCTTCTCCTGCAATTTGCTATCCTTTTGGTAAAAAGTGAAATTCTTCTTAAAGTGTTCACATCATTTCTTTGAAGGCTTAGTGTCTCCATATTCATACTTCTTTAAGGATAGAAAACCATATGTATAAAATTGAATAATGGAAGACAATTGCCTAGATATTCTTTCATAATATGAGGGGGTGGTGCTGTTATTGCTGAGGCAAAGATGTTTTTCATAATATCTCATCCACACTTGTTGACCTTGTGGTGCCTCCTACCATCATGGGAGTAGGCAATCTGTGGCCTTAGTCAAGCTCAAAGGTATAAGATGTCTTTTTATTCCTGCCTTGAAGGCATCTCCTCTAATATTCCAGTTATCTAAGTGGCCACTTTGCCCACCTCCCACCCACCCTTCATCACCACGCATTCCATATCTCACAGCCAAGGGAATTAAAAGGAAAGATAGAAAAGGGACATTTGTCTATTTTTCTTCTTATATATGCCTCCAGGATCCTTGACTTTCTTGTGTGAACTAAAACTTTTAATCTTTATAGATTCATCAGGACACATACACTATTTTCGAGAAAGTTGCCCCACCTGATCAGTCATAGTCCCCTCGAAGCATCTCCACATGAAACAAGACTGGATCAAAGTTATATAAATCTTCCGTAGTAAGTAGAATACAAGTGAATCATTGGATTATAATTAGATTTCAAATACCAAAAAGGTCCAAAACTCAAACTGGAAATATAGGAAATTATAGGAATCCCATACACCAAGACGGATTTCAAGCCAGGAGAAAGGCAGGATCTGACCAGCTAACACTCCTTAGTCCTACAAGCTGGAGAATCAGTATGGCTCATTCTAACTCAGTCTGACTCTCTCTCTCTTTCTCTATTTCTTTAAGATTTTATTTATTTATTTGGGAGAGAGGGAATGAGCATGAGCAGGGGGAAGGAGCAGAGGGAGAGCGAGAATCATACTCTCTGCTGAGCAGGGAGCCCCCTGATGTGGGGCTCGATCCCAGGACCTCAAGATCATGACCTGAGCCAAAGGCAGATGCTTCACCAACTGAGCCACCCAGACACCCCTGACTCTCTTTCTTTTAAACCTTGTTAACATTCTATAAAATTTCTATCCAGAGAGAGATATCTTAAATTCTCATTATACAATGAGAATTTGCATTCTAAAAATCAATAATACCCAGAGTTGTCAGAGAAAAACTCCATGCAGAGGAGTATCTTTACTACCTCAAGAGAAAGAACTTGGGCAATGGAAGCTTTTGGTGTTTTACTGCAAGGAGAAGTTAACAGAACCCCAGTGTAAGCTGAACTCATGAGCCTGCATCTTCAGATTACTAGTGCTTCCTTGTATTTCTGCGTTTCATTCCATCAACAGGAAATGAACAGCCTCCAACCAGCTCCCTTCGAACAGGCAGCGCTTTAATTGCTTTAAATGCAGTCTTTACAGTTGATAACAGCGCATCTGCTCAAAACCTATCACACACTGAAACAAAGCTTTCAGAAGCAGTCCACTGTTCTATTGGACAAATACGACCAAACTTTTTGTAGTTGGGCGTTACCCCTGCACATTCTTCAGAACACAAAATATTACGTCACACTGAATCATTGCAGAAATTAGAACCAGACTGAGCTGTGTGGGGAAAAAAGTCACCAAAAAACTCCAGTGGCCTTAGAAGCATAACAACATACTGGAAATTCTGATAGCGAGATATTTGCAGGGAGTCACATTATCTATAGAAAGCACAAGAGAGACAGAGTAAACAGAAATGGTCTCACAGCGGCTAGACTGTCTCTCTCTCCTGCAGTGCTTTAAGCTTCAAGTGCAGACATAAACACACACCCTCCAACAATACGTACCCTCAGCGTGAATAATCGTGACTCTGAACATACACACGTGCACACACACAATACACACAATTTAACCCTATGTTGGGTAATGGCTTGACATGTTCTCTCTTTTTTTTTTTTTTTTTGCCTTAGTATATTCTACATAGTTTTCTCCCTTTTGTTATTATCGAGGAACAATGTTAGTGTATAAATTTGCACATCACAAAATGCATTGATTTGCACTGTACAACTGGCTCAGGTTTGAGAAGGTTTACACCGAGGCAGTCATCACCCACATCAAGGCATGTCTGATATACCAAAGCTTTCTTTGGGCCCCTTTTTAGTCAGGCTTCTCTCCTACAGAGGCAACTACTGCTCTGATGTCTTTCACCTTAGATTAGTTGTGCCTGTCCATAAACTCTAGATAAACAGAAGCATATAGTATGTGCTCTTTTGTGTTATCTGATGCATTCCACTAAATTCGCTTTATAGCTCACTAACGGGTTGCAACCTTGAGTTTGAAAAAAAAAAAACAAAACCCTGCTGTAATGCACACCATAAACTAGTGTGCATCTGATTGCTTGGTGTGTTTTTTAAAAAAGCAAATACTCAGTCCTCTCCCACAGAGTTTCTGATTAAAATGTAGATTACTGGGACGTACTCCAGGCCAACAAAAAGCATACATCCTAGTGCAGTTCTGATGCAGGGTTGTTCAAGGACTACATTCTAATATGTTTTACAGCCAGGTTTTTCAATCACTCTAAACAATGCTTTCACCATGTCACCACCTCTATCCCATCTAAGAAAATGCAATGACTCCTCATTTACTGCCTACTGAATCAAACCAAAGTACCTTCACCTGCCACAGAAAGCCCTCCATCAAAGGGTCCTGCTTTCTTGGCTGATACACCTTCTTATTACATAGCAACAAGAACCTCCTTGGTCATCAGTCTCCTCAGTGATCCCCACTGCCCATTCATCCCCATGGTGCAAAATCTAATGCTAAGTTTTTCCTGCATTCAAGAATCTACCAATGCTCTTTAAATTGAATAACAGTCTCAGATTTGTATTCCCTGGAAACTGTGTTGGTGGTGGGTAGGTCTGTAGTAGCCAAGTAGGGAAGGCATGAGGGCTTCCATTAGACAATTGATTGACTTGTGTTAATTCTTCTCCACCAAACTGGGCTCTGTGTGATTTCTCTGTTAGAGAGAGCATCCTTCGGCTCTACTGCTTTGTTAGAACAATGGTACCACGCGGTCTCCTGGGTATACTTAGAAACTGATTGGTCTCATTTTTCCTTGTGCTTTCTTACCCTGCAAATAGAAGAAAAGCCCCTTGAGTCATAGCTAAAACAAAAGCTGTGCAAATCTATCACTAAAGGTAGGAAAGAAGGGGCAGACTAAAGAGAGGAGGCTGGGGAAGCTAAAGGCAAATTTTAATTTATAGTCCTTTCGTTCTAGGGTCTACTCTGACCCATATGAAACACAGTACAAATGCATGTGGATGCCAGAGTTCAAAACACTCTCTCATTTATATTCATTCATTCATTCATTCATTCATTCATTCATTCTTATTCACCCAACACGCATTTTTGAGATTTTACGATCTTTCAGCCCTTGTCTAATTACTGAGACCACAGTCTTGAGTAAAAGAGTTTCTTACTTTCTAAACAAAGGAACTTATATCCTAGGGGGAACATACAGACAGTAAACCTGTAAATATCCAGAGCAACAGATCATTAAACGAGGTGAGGATGAAAAAAACAGTGCGCGGTTTACAAATGGTGTTAGTAGAAATTCTCCTCAATAAGGTAGCATTTTAACAGACTTGAAAGGGTTAAGAGTAAGTTATCCAGCTCCCTTGAGCAGAGAAGATCAGGCTGAAAAAAAAAAAAAAAGAGGAATTGCAAAAGCCTTAAGGTGGAAGCCTTGTTAGTGTTTGATGAACACCAAGGAAGCTGTTGTGGGTAGGCTCAGAACAACGCTGTGGTGCTAGAACACAAGGGGCCTTGTAGGCCCTCATGAGAACATCGCCACTTACTCTGAGTCCAGTAAGAATGAAAAGGAGGGTTTTGAGGTGAGGCGCACATGGTGCATTTTGTATTTTCATAGATTTGCTCCTGTTAGTGTGTTGAGAATAGACTAAAGAGCAATCAAGGACGAACCAAGGGAGGCTATGATTGTAAAACAAGTATACAATGATGATAACTTGCATAGAATGAAGGGGGCTAAAAAAATAAGAAATATGAATATAGCTAAGAGGTTGTGTTTTGTTTTTTGTTTTTTTTTTTTGGATTTTATTTATTTATTTGACAGAGAGAGAAATCACAAGTAGGCAGAGAGAGGGGGAAGTGGGCTCCCCACTGAGCAGAGAGCCCGATGCGGGGCTCGATCCCAGGACTCTGGGATCGTGACCTGAGCCGAAGGCAGAGGCTTTAACCTACTGAGCCACCCAGGCACCCCAAGAAATATGAATATATTGTGAAAGTGGTAATGACAAGATTAGTGGAAGTGTGAGGCACAAATACAGTCTAAGATGATTCCAAGGCTTTTGGCCTAAGGAGCATGAGAGAGGAGGTCGCCATTTCCTAACACTGTTGTAGGAGCAGGTGGTGGAGGGTCTGGAAAGTAATTTTTGAACATGTTAAGTTTGAGGTGCTTTTCAGACATCCAAGTGGTGATAGCCAGAAGGCCATCCAGTGTACATCAAAGTGTGGAGTTCATGTGATATGTTCAGTTCAGAGATATGTCTTTGTTTTATTTCCCTAAGCAGATGTGAAACTCTTCTGGGATGGTGGTGTGTCTCCAAGGCCACTGAGGCTTTTATAGACCCTCACACTGTAAATGGCATAACATGGGTAATTCCATCATTTATGACTTTAGCAAGTTTTTTATTTTCTGACTAAAAAAACTATGGCGGATGGGAAGGGTTACTAGACCCTATTCCCTTAGAGAATGCTATAAAATGACTATTACTTAATTATGGAGAAAATAAATCTAGGAAAAGGACAATCAATATACATAAAGGATAGCATGAGTGATCACCCCTCTTCATCTCTAAGAGTCAGTATCAAAGAAGAAGGAGGGGGTGCCTGGGTGGCTCAGTGGGTTAAAGCCTCTGCCTTCGGCTCAGGTCATGATCTCAGGGTCCTGGGATTGAGCACCATGTCAGGCTCTCTGCTCAGCAGGGAGCCTGCTTCCCTTCCTCTCTCTCTGCCTGCCTCTCTGCCTACTTGTGATCTCTGTCAAATAAATAAAATCTTTAAAAAAAAAAAAAAAGAGAGGAAGGAGACTCTAGGTGAGAGTTCCCTTTGTTTTAGACAGAAATAGCAGTGAAGTATTATTCTAAGTATTATTAAACTTAGTCATAAAATATGATGGCTGGACTTCTTAATTCCCTCATAGGGAAACAGGTCTGAAGGTTTCAGAGATGTCGTTGACTGTCATTGATAGTAAATCACACTGGAGTCTATGTGCTTGGTTCTCAGTGTGGCATTTTTTCCCTCATAATGTCAAAGAGATGTACCAGAAATTAAAGATTTTCTCCTCCTGCCCCATTTAGGTAAGCCAGACTGCTTAGTTCTCTCCTTCTCAGGCTTGGGCTTGAAGGAGTGGACAGACTCTTAACTATAGAGAACATATTGGTGGTTAGCAGAGGGGAGGTGATGAGTGGAGGGATGGGTGAAATATAAGTGATAGGGATTGAGGAGGGCACTTGTCACAATGATCACTGGCTGGTGTACAAAATTGTTGAATCACTATATTGTACACCTAAAACTAATATAGCACTATGTGTTAACTATACTAGAATTAAAATAAAAACTTAATTTATAAAAGATAATACATTACTAAACTCTCTAATTTATTTAATTTCTAAATTACTATTTTAATTATTTCTAAATTGTTATCTTAATAATAATGTATTTATTTATCTATTTATTTCTAAACTCTATTTCTAGGCACATTGACTCTCAACAATGTCCTCTAAAGTAGTTATTCCTGATAGATGGTCTTTTAGGGTCCCATGCATTATAGATGTGAGAGACCCTACAATAATATAAATATTAATTGGAAAAATAAGAGCTTGAGTTTTTTGTTTTTTTTTTTCATTGTGAATAAATAATTTACTGATGGGACACCAACCTCATTGCTGTCTCAAAGGAAAGTCAATACGGGTCTTTCTATTTAATCTGCCTGGGCTTATTTTGAACTTGATCAAAAACATATTTTAAAAAAACATATCTAATTCAAGTCACTGTGCTAAAACAGGGAATGTAGAACAATGAATTTCCATATATTCCAATGTTTAAATGCCCTGGTTTTGGAAGAAGTAGACTTGAGGTTGAGTCTGTCTGCCACCTACTCATTCCATGATCCTGCACAATGTAGTTTACTTCTCTGAGCCAAGCTTCATAATCTGTGAAATAAAGATAATGACCTTGGGCTCTGGTTTCTGGTCTAGCATGTAAGAAGCCTAAAAGCCTTCATTTCATTCTAACAACAAGTAAAAGGCTGAACAAATTGAAAAAAATCAATAACTCTCTTTAGATTTGCAAAGAGGAGAGGTCACTGGGCAAACCACTGACCCCAAAACTGGAAAGACACACAGGCAGATAGAGAGATTTACAATTTATCAAAGCAGAAACCTCTTGGGGAATCAGTAGGGGAGAGTAGGAAAACCTGAAAAGTAATTAGCAAATTGCTGGAGGCTTAGCATGAATAAAGCTGAGAGATAAAAATTTCAAGGGACCCTTTCTTGGCAGGGGGTGGGGGGTGGGGGGGTGGGGGGGGTTGTTCTTGCAACTTGGAAAGTTTTAATTCCAGACACAAGGTTTTCATGGTCAATAACAAAGAAAAAAATCACATCATGTTTCCAGAAGGAAGAGGGGAAAGGAACAATTTTGAAATATACAACATTCTGTTCTTAACAAGGCCTATTCCCAGCAAAAACTGTTTTACCAGAGCCTAACTTGCTGGAGTTTATCAGAGCCTAAACTACTTGGAGAAAGCAAACACCTAACTCCAGCTCCCTTCAGCCATCCTGTTCCACCTAAGGGTTGGTGGTGGGGTAGGGGAAGAGGCAGTGAGAAGCAGAGATGAAGTATATAGCCCAGGGGCACAGACTCACCAAAAGACATACTATATCAAAGGACAAAAGAAATCTTCCTCTCCCTCTACACAGTATCACTGCATTACTAAAGGCCTATTTACTTCAGTTCCTTTTACCCAGCACTTCATGGCTACCTTTCAAAAAAAAAAAAAAAAAAATACAAGGTATGCTAAAAGATTAAAAACAAAAAGAAAAACACAGCTTGAAGAGATTGGACAAGCATCAGAGCCAGAGTGAGATGGCAGGAATGTTGGAATAATCAGACCAGGAATTTTTTTTTAAACGATGATTAATATGTTAAGGGATTTAATGGAATAAGTGGAAAATGTGAAAGAACAGATGGATAATGTGAGCAGAGAGATGAAAAGTCTAAGAAATAATCAAAAAGAAATGCTGGAGATCAAAAACACTAACAGAAATGAAGAATATCTTTGATGGGCTCTTTAGTGGCTGGACATGGCTTTTCTCAAAAAAGAAAATAAAACAAAAAACAGTTCTTTGAGAAGATCTATAAAATCAATAAGCCTCTAGCTAAGCTGTGAAAAAGAGAAAAAACACAATTTACTAATATCAGAAATGAAAGAAGGAATCACTACAGATCCCATGGACATTAAAAGGATAATAAAGGGATATTATGAAAAACTCTATGCCTAAGAAACTGATAACCTAGATAAAATGAGCCAATTCTTTGAAAGACACATCTTTAAGCACTCATACACAAAAACAGCCAATCTGAATAAATCTATACCTATTAAAGTAATTGAATAAATAACAACCTTCCAAAACAGCAAGCACCAGGCTTAGATGTGTTCACTGGTGAGTTTTATGAAACATTTAAGGAAAAAATTATGTAAAATCTCTACAACCTCTTTCAGAAGATAAAACCAGAGGGAATGCTTCCTAACTCCTCCTATGAGGCCAACATCACCCTAACCAAAACCAGACAAAGACATTACAAGAAAGAGGACTACAGATAAATATTTCACATGAACATAAATACAAAAATTCTCATCATAATATTAGCAAATTAAATTCAACAGTGTATAAAAATTATGCACAATGACCAAATACAATGTAACCCAAATATACAAAGCTGGTTCACCATTTCAAAATGAATTAACGTAATCCATCATATCAAAAAGCTAAAAAAGAAAAATGACATTGCCATTTAAATAGCTACAGAAAGAGCATTTGACTGAATCCAACACCTATTCATGATTAAAACAAAGACAAAAAAACAAACAAACAAAAAACCTGCAGGAAATTAGGAATAGAGAGAAACTTCCTCAGCTTGGTAAAGAATACTTACAAACCTACAGGTAATATCACACTTAATGGTAAGTAACTAGAAGCTTTCTGGCTAAGACTGAGAACAAAGCAAGGATATTTCTTTTCATTCAACACTGTACCTGAAATCCTAGCTAATACAATAAGACAAGAAAACAAAATAGAAGGTATTCCAGTTAGGAAGAAAGAAAACTGGTTTTGTTTGTAAATGATATAATCATCTATGTGGAAAATCTGAAAGAACTGAAAAAATAAAAACTCTTAGAACTAGTAAGTGATTAATAGTAAGTTTTCAAACTACAATGTTAATATACAAAAGTCAATTCCTTTCCTATTTACTAGCAATGAAGAAGTATTATTTAAAATCTAAAACACAGTACCATTTTTATCAGCATTCTCCAAAATAAAATGCCTTGGTATAAATCTAGCAAAATATATATAAGATCTGCTTGAAGAATACTACAAAACTCTGAGGAAAGATATCAAAGAAGAACTAAATAAATGGAGAGACATTTCATGTTCATGGATAGAAAGATTAAATATTGTCAAGATATCAGTTCTTCACAATTTGATCTATAGATTCAATGCAATTCCCATCAAAACCCAACTGAGTTATTTTGTGGATACTGACAAAGTGATTCTTAAGTTTATTTGGAAAAGAAAAAGAAACAGAATAGCCAGTTCAATATTGGATGAGAACAGAGTTGAAAAACTAACACTACCCAACTTCAGGACTTAGTATAAAAGTACAATAATGAAGATAGTGTGGTACTAGTCAAAGAATAGACACTTAGATCAATGAAACAGAAGAAGGAGCCAGAAAGAGACCCACACAAATATAATCAACTGATCTATGACAAAGCAGCAGTCAATACAGGGAAGCAAAGATAGTCTTTTCAACATATGGTGCTGGAACTCTGGACACTCAGATGCAGAAAATTAAACCTATATACAGACTTTAGACCCTTAACAAAAATGTACCCAAAATGGATCATAGACCTAAAACTAAAATGTGAAATTATAAAACTCCTGGAAGATAAAAGAGGAGAAAATCTTGATGATCTTGGATATAGTGATAAATGACCTTGGATATGGTGATGACCTTTTAGATACAATACCAAAGTCAAAATCCATGAAGGATATAATTGATAAGCTACACTTCACTGAAATTTTAAAATCCTGCTCTGCAAAGGACAATGCCAAGAGAATGAGAAGCCACAGACTGAGAGAAAATATTTGCAAAAGACACATCTGATAAGGGACTGTTATCCAGAATATATAAAGAATCCTTAAAGCAATAAGAAAACAAAACAACGTAGTTTAAAAATGGGCCAAAGATCTTAACAGACACTTTACTAAAGAAGATATAAAGAATATAAATATGCATGCAAGTATTTGAAAAGCTGTTCAACCTCATATATAATTAGGGAATTGAAACTTTAAACAATGAGGCACAACCACACCTTAGAATAGCCAAAGTCTTAAATACTGACAATATTAAATGCTGGTGAAGATGTGGAACTCTCATTCATTATGGATAAGAATACAAAATGGTACAACCACTTTGGAAGCCAATTTGACAGTTTCTTACAAAACTGAGCATACTTTACACAATCTAGCAATCACACTGTAATTACCCAAATGAACGAAAATATAAGTCCACACAAAAACCTGCATAAGCATGCTTATAATATCTTTATTTACAATTGCCAAAATTTGAAAGCAATCAAATATCCTTCAGTACATTAGTGAATAAATGGTACAGTAGAATATTATTCTACAGTGGAATATTATTCAATGCCAAAATTAATGAGCTGTCAACCCATGAAGAAACATGGAGGAAACTTAAATGCATTATTACTAAGTGAAAGAAGTCAGTCTTGGCTTCCAACTAGATTCCAACTAGAGGACATTCTGGAAAAGGCAAAACTATGGCAATAGTATGAAGATTAATGGTTGTCAGTGGTTAGGAAGGAGGGAGGGATAAAAAGACAGTAAACAGAGAATTCTTAGGTCAGTGAAGCTATTCTGAACAATAGCACAATGGTAGGTACATGTCATTATACATTCATCAAAATCCAAAGAATGCACAATACCAAGATTGAATCCTATGTAAACCATGAACTTTGGTGATAATTGGTTCTAGACTTTCTGCTCTAGAATCCCTACTACACTAGAAGATCTCATTTTCAATTAATGATTTAATATTTAACACCCTAACCAGATTTCAGATTCCATGAAGACCAGAATCCTCTTTTGCTCATAGCTGAACACCCATCACTTTGAATAGTATGGGCAAAATAAACATCTGTTAACTAAAAGTCCATGGAAAGTATCAGACAGTTAAAATAAATAATAGCATAATCAGATGGTATTTTAAGGAGAATTTAATGAAAGAACCATTAGAAGTGTGGGCAGGTTTAAAGGAGCCTTCAGATGATGTTAAGGCACCTAGCAATTAGCAACAGTGAGAAACCAGGGCTATATCTAGACCTGGAAAAGCAAGAGGGAAGAAAATATGATCAAAGCCTAATGATAGGTAAAGCAGTGAAAGAGTTGCCACCTGCAAAGGAATGAAGTTATAGAGGGCAGAGGCCAATACAAGAAATGCACACCACTGTAGAGAGGAAATAAATGGGCAAGAAAACCCCTCTTCTCTGCCTCTGAATTAGGCTCCTTCTTGTGACTTACTAGGTATATCCAATGGTAAACCAGAAGGCAAGAAAGGGTAATAGAGTTCACAGAAGTCAGTCTCTCAGGGTACCAAAGCAGAAAGAGAAAAAATGTTTGTGAATTGGGGAAGAAGTGGTTGACAATGGAGAATAATCAACATAATGATATTATTAAAGGAGGGACATTCAATATCTTAATATTGGATAATGAGAATAAAATGCAAATACATGGAAAGACTTGATAAGAGAGGTTATAGAAAGTTCCCATCTGTTCACGCTTCAAGCAACTCCAAAAAATAAGATTCTGGTTAACCTGAAAGACTCAGCACACTGTCCAGAATATACAGAATTAGTAACATTTTGCTGTAAAGAACTGTCATTCTAAATTCTTAAAGAGTTCATAAGCCGTTTGTCCTTTGGCATCCCCTTTAATCTAAATATACTCAGCAAGAAAATGATACGGCTCAAACTTGCTTCTTCCTCCCCAGCAGCCCAGCCCAACCACTGCTCTGTTCAACCAATTAGCAATTTGCAGGGGGAAATGTGAACAAATTAATGCTGATGATTGCAGGCCACTAATTGGCTACCGGGCTGTCAGAGCAGCTTTGCAGTTGCTAAATCAAACTGATAGCTAAAGGCCATGAGCTGTTCAGCTGTCTGCTCTTCTCATCTGGGGCTTCAAGGCGGGGGAAGAGGAGTGGCTTACCATGGCATTTTGGTCAGTCTGTCATGACTGGTCCATCATCCCTGTGGCTGTGCGTGGTCAGTGTATTTACCCAGAACTGTGGGACTGCCTACAAGATTGTGGCCCCGGAAAGGCACGAGGCCGCCGCTCCTGGGGAGATGTTCTCATTGTATCTGACAGGAGCAAGGCATGTGAGGTGAACTGTGAGGCTGCTATACTTCTGGAGAAGCAGTATGACCTTTTAGAGGCCACAACCTTGGAGGCCCCAGAGAAAGTGGAAGGGGTCACTGAAGAAGGGGAATCAGTCAGGGGAGGCGCTCAGGCCCCTCCGAGGCAGGATGCCTGGGGCTGAGCCCAGTCAACACATCCCAAGTCCTTGTTGGTCCCATGATACCTCTTCCCATGTGGTAAAGGAGAGGATTCATTAATGAGCATTGCTGGACAGAGAATATGTGCTATACCACACTGAAATAAGGAGTCCAGTTTTTATCAAATGTATACAAACTTGGGGTGCCTGGGTGGCTCAGTGGGTTAAGGCCTCTGCTTTCGGCTCAGGTCATGATCAGGTCTTAGGACTGAGCCCCGAGTCGGGCTCTCTGCTCAGTGGGGAGCCTGCTTCCCTTCCTCTCTCTCTGCCTGCCTCTCTGCCTGCTTGTGATCTCTGTCTGTCATATAAATAAATAAAAATCTTAAAAAAAAAAGTTAAAAAAATATATACAAACTCACAAGAAATTACACATCAAAACGTGTGCTGTTCCTTTCCAAATAGTCCTCTTACTCCAAAGATGCTGTAACTTCTCCAATTATGTGTGGGCATCTTTTTGGAGAATCATCAGAAAAACAAGTCTTTGCAGCTCTTAAAAACTACAACAATAACAAACAGCCAATCAAACAAACAAAACACCTCTTAATGATTTATAACAGTATTTCTTAACCAGGGACTTTTTTGTCCCAGCCCTTATCCACCCTGGGACCTTTGGCAATGAATGGAGACATTTCTGGTTGTTACAACTGGGAATGGGGAAGGGAAAGATCTTATCGACATCTAAAGAGTAGAGACTTAAGGGATGCTACTAAATATCTGCAATGCAAAGAACAACCCCTAGAACAAAGAATTATCCAATCCAAGATGTGAATAATGCCAAGGTTGAGAAACCCTGATTTACAATGATTTCCTTTAAGGAGAAATCTAGTTGATTTTGCACAACTGTCCAAAGGTGAGTCAGAAGTAAGTCTGGTGATTGAGGGAGGTCCATCAAGCTGGAAAATGTCATTTGTGAACTAAAATAATGGGTAATTATAGAATAATGAGACTGATTTTCTTACATGATAATTTCTAACATGGAGTCCCCCCAAAAAAAGGTTTCAAGCAATATTTCCATTCATTTATTAATCCTTCCATTCATCAAATATTTATTAAGCGTTTAATATGTACTAGGAACCAATTAGCAAAACAAAATTCCTATGTGGAAAGTGCTCATAGTCTAGAAGCATACAGGGTAATATACCAGGGCTGTCTGATAAAGTAAGCTCTTTTAACTCCCTCATTATGCTGTCTTCCAAAAGGTTGTTTCTTATGATGATTCTATAAATTAAGAAACACAAAATATTTCCAACAGTTACCTGGTATATGGTAAACACTCAATATTTGCTAACTACAAATTATTAATATAAAAATGCAAAAACCCTAGATGGTTTCCCAAATGGATTCCTTTAAGGAATAAATATTCTTTAGAGGTATACTTTTGATGATCCTTATAAATATACACATACTGACAATTGCACATTTTCCATGTTAGGCTGTGATTAACAATGTTTCCCACCAAGGGAAATATGACTATATCCTCGTTGGAGGTGGTTAGATCAGAAAACAACAACAATAACAAGAAGCATCTTGCAGATTATTTGTCTAGTCTTTCTGATCTGGATGGCACTATACAGGTTAATGCCCTGGATATAAAATAATACAGACAACTATCTCTGCCTTCATCTGACTTGTAATAATCTTGGGAAGACAAAACACAAGATAATTAACCAGAAAAACTTAGCAAAGGCACGTAAATGGCAGAAAAGTTCAAAAGAGGGAAGGATCGTTATAGGCTAAGAGGGGTATGTCCAGAACATGGTATTAAGGGAAAGAAGAACACAAGAGACAGACAGACAGATAGACAGATAGACATTGGCCTGTTTTTCTCATCCATGAATGTCTCAGGAAAATACAAGTGTAGAATGACTTACAAAGAATGTGCCAGAAAACTATGCAGTAAGATAATGCTGCAATGGAGTTTTTTAAAGGGAGAAGAAAGGAAAGCCTGAACTAGTTGGAAGCTAAGAAGTGGGTCTCACTGGCTGATTAAGAATTATCATAGTCTGGGTGGCTCAGTGGGTTAAGCCGCTGCCTTCGGCTCAGGTCATGATCTCAGGGTCCTGGGATTGAGTCCCGCATGGGGCTTTCTGCTCAGCAGGGAGCCTGCTTCCCTCTCTCTCTCTCTTTGCCTGCCTCTCTGCCTAGTTGTGATTTCTCTCTGTCAAATAAATAAATAAAATCTTAAAAAAAATTAAAAAAAAAGAAAAGAATTATCATAGTCTGAGCAGGTGGAGTCAGGAGGGCCCCCCAGTGGTTCACTGGAGAAGCCTGGGCCTCGATGCCTTATGAACCTCAACATTATCATCAGAAATTGTCTTCTTTTCTGAACTGGAAGCACCTTGCTGATACTCTCTGAGACTGGACATAAGTTGAATATTCATGAGTGTCTCCTGGAATATCTGTTTAGTATTAAGCAAAAGAAGGGCTAGGAAAGGTGGTGTGTAAATCAAATCCCTGCATACCAAATTGTACTCAAAATGCATGAAGGGAGTTCATTATTCAAAAGAACTTTGTAATAAATCCTTATGAAAAGCAAGCAAGGGATTTGGGGGATTGTCCCAGCTCAACCACCTTCTGGCTGTGGAACTTGGAGTAAGTCATTTCAACCCACTGAAACTTATTAGGACTCCATCTTATAAATGAAGAGACTCCTCCCTCAGTGTCTCCCAAAAGGTTGTAGTAAGCCTCGGATGAGTTAATGTATGTGATAATGTCTTGTATACTGTAAAGCGGGGAGCCTCCTCAATGTCTTGAAGACATTTAATTTCATCCAACAGTCTTACAAGACTGCTTCCTTCTAAGCTGAGTCACTTTTCTAGGGTAAGGACCATTTGAGTGTTGCCGACATCAGATGATTGAACCTAATTATTTCAGCCTTCTCTGTCTATGAAACGGTGTCACTGAACTAAAGTTAAAGCAAGAGCATAGACCTAAACACTGCGAGCTAATCCCCTCACCTTGAAAACACCAGGAAAATGACGACAGAACAATTTGCTCTATAGAATGTTGGTACAGAAGAATAGGCTAACAAACAGGAAGACATTTCTAAGTGAATGCTAGTATGTTATTGACGTTCAGGGAAGCAATGTTCATTTTTTTCCTTCTACTCTAGTTATAAATGTGAGTTGAACTTGGTGTTCACATGGTGGAAGCCCATCTTGGCAGGAAAGCATATTGCTTCCATAGAACCTCTTCCCACCCCTGACCACACATACTCCAGGGTATGTTTTAGAGGTTCGGTCAGTCTATTTGTAACAGAAGCTTGTGTCACAACTTCATGAAAAGCAAATAAAAAGTTATGGATTGTCCCACCTTTACTATTTTCTGAGTCTGGGAAAACAGAGACAAAAATCTTCCGCGCTGCCATTTATCTATCAAAGACTGTGTGCTGATAAAATTCGATAGCTGACAGGAGCCTTATCTAAATAAAATCTGTATGTTTATGCCTTAAGGTATCCAGGAAGTAAGGAGCTCAAATAGTGATCATTCTTAATAGTGTTCTATTAAGCTAGTTCCAGACCGTTTGGTCCCTGGCAGGAATTGCTTGATGAAAAGGATGAACCCGGGTTGGTTCTAGCAGACCAGCAGACTAATTGCTTTATAAGTGTTTTAACACAGTTTCAGGAGGCAGTGGAAACCAATAGGCCAAAAGGGAAAAGCAAGACTTTCTCCTCTATCCCCATTCTCACTGCTTAAGCTCCCTGACTGGAGGCCCAGTATCCAAAATAAAACTTATCCAAACTTCTCTCCAGTTCATGTCTCAGTATCTTCCAGATAACAAATGTGCCCCTAATAGCATATCTGGTTCCTCTTCATGATGAATTTCAATGTTTACTCTTAAGTCTTGAATAACTGCCTGGGTGTGAATCTGTGTTTGATTAAAAAAAAAAAACAAAAAACAAAAACAACCCAACTCTATAGTCCAAAACTACAAAATACTATAAACTGAAGAATAAGACATGAAGTCAAGCCAAAACCCCAACCTATGGTGAAGACGGGGACAATAATTAGCCACCTTGACATGTTGAGGAAAATCACAACATCCCTGACAATGAAAGAGCATATTGTGCAGAGATCCTGAAATCCATTCTTTCCCTATTTTGTTCAGTCAACCCAGGAATCACCTCTTCTTTCTCAGACACTATTCTAGGTTCTAGGGTGCCGTCATGGTAAGCATATTAGCAGGGTCAGTGCTTTCTGGAAGCTTAAAGTACAGTCGTAACCGGTTGGGAAGGTGGGGACCATAGATGAATGAACTCTTAAAGAACTATGTGTGCTGAGAGCTGTGTTGAACCCAAGCAGGCTAACAAGACTTGTTCCCCCATCAAAAGGCCCTGAAACAGCTCAGTGAGTAGTTGGGAGTCCTATTAGCAAAAGGTTCACAAAATATCCTGATTTCCACAAGATCCCATGGTCAGAAATCTCTGAATTGGGGATTGGCTCCTTGTCCAAGCTTCACTCCTCTCTGCCAGGCTGCCCAGAAGAGTCTTGTTTTTTTGCATATGCACATGACCAGATGCGCTCACACTGTGATGCATAGTCTCTGACATCACCAGCATATTTTTTTAAAGATTTTATTTATTTACAGACAGAGATTTACAGATAGAGATCACAAGTACGCAGAGCGGAAGGCAGAGAGAAAGAGGGGGAAACAGGCTCCCCACCAAGCAGAGAGAGCCCAATGCGGGGCTCGATCCCAGGACCTCGGGATCATGACCTGAGCCAAAGAAGAGGCTTTAACCCGCTGGGCCACCCAAGTGCCCCGATGTCACCAGCATATTAACAGTGATAGGGCAATTCACCTAAGAAGGATGGAAGGGTCTAGATCTATTTGGAGTCAAGTTTGAATTCTAGTTTTCCCACTTACTGACTTCTCTATGCCTCCATTTCCCTCCTGTTAATAATAATCCACAGATGATACTTTGTTGAAGAGGGTTGAAGGAAGATTTAATTTTTGTTTTAAAAATACCACCTAACACAAGATTTGCAGGTTTGGTTGAGTAAGGAAAATCCTGTCAGTTAGAAAGCAGAATGCTATAATCTGCAAAGTGTATATTCTATTACCCATGATCTGAGAGGCAATTAAATGCCCAGAAGAAACATGTTGAAAGCCCAAGGTCAGCTCTTGATATGCTGGAATGTTAGTTGATGACCTGGTTAATTTGTGGGGATTTTTGTTCTTTTATTTATACTTTCATTCTGGTGTGGTTGATATACTATGTTACATTAGTTTGAGATGGCAATAAAGCGATTCAACAATTCCATGTATTACTCAGTGCTCATCATGCTAAGTGTACTCCTTAAAGCCTATCACTGGTTTCACCTTCCCCACCCAGCTCCCCTCTGGTCACCATCAGACTGTGGTCTATAGTTAAAAGCCTGGTTTTTAGACACATGAAAAAATGTTCATCATCATTAGCCATCAGGGAGATTCAAATCAAGACATTGAGGTACCATCTTACACCACTTAGAGTGGCCAAAGTTAACAAGACAGTAAACAACAAGTGTTGGAGAGGATGTGGAGAAAGGGGAAGCCTCTTACACTGTTGGTGGGAATTCAAGTTGGTGCAGCCACTTTGGAAAACAGTGTGGAGATTTCTTGAGAAATTAAAAATAGAGCTTCCCTATGACCTGCAATTGCACTGCTGGGTATTTAGCCCAAAGATACAGATGGAGTGAAAAGAAGGGCCACCTGCACCCCAATGTTCATAGCAGCAATGGCCACAATCACCAAACTGTGGAAAGACCCAAGATGTCTTAAATGGACAAATGGATAAAGAAGATATGTTCCATATATACAATGGAATATTATGCCACCATCAGAAAGGATGAATACCCAACTTTTGTATCAACATGGACAGGACTGGAGGAGATTATACTGAGTGAAATAAGTCAAGCAGAGAGAGTCAATTATCATATGGTTTCACTTACTTGTGGAGCATAAGGAATAACAGGGAGGACATTGGGAATTGGAGAGGAGAAGTGAATTGGGGGAAATCAGAGGGGGGAGACGAAAAATGAGAGACTGTGGACTCTGAGAAACAGAAGGTTTTGGAGGGGAGGAGGGTGGAGGGTAAGCCTGGTGGTGGGTATTATGGAGGGCACATATTGCATGGAGGACTGGGTGTAGTGCATAAACAATGAATCTTGAACACTGAAAAAACATTAAATTTAAAAAAAAAGTTATTTTGTTTGTATGTTTGTCTCTTTTTTTCTTTGTTCATGTGTTTTGTTTCTTAAATTTGATTCATAGAGAATTTTCAACTTTTCCTCTCCTTTACAATCTTAGGGTCAAAGGATAAAAAATATTTCTATCTTTAAGAATTGAAGATTATAGTTGGGGAAAAAAAAAACTAACACTAATACTGTAGTATCAGTCACATAATTCTTTCTGGATGATAAAAAATCTCATTGGGGAGATTTTTTATAGACCCCAAATCAGATTGGTCAGGTCACCTACATCTAAGAAGTACTAAACTAAATCAATCAAGCTTCTAACACGGTAGATAGTATCCTCCCAAGAAAACAGGAAAAAATGAAATTCACTTTTACCTCACAAATGTCTACATATTGAGCATTTTTTGGAATTTTATGTGTATCTGTTGTCAGCTGAGGTTTTAAAACAGTTTATACATGACAATGTTTTTTGTTTGGAACCAGTAATTTATTTTACTTTCTATGTTTTAGGCTCCTTAATTAAAGGAGACCAGTTATAGGCTGCAATTTATAAGGTTGTTTTGAGTTTTTACAAAGATAACTTAATTCACATGGCATAGGGCCTGTCACATAATAGCACTCGATAAATCTTAGATATCATTCTCATGATTGTGCCTCCCAAGAAATTTAGTTCATAAAACCATAAAATAAGACGGGTACTGAAATGAAACTTGTATGAAAGCAGAAACTGTTTTGCTCAGAGTTTTTAGAACCTTCTTTTGCCACTGCCTGGGAAGTAGGCAGAGGAAATCTGTTTCTAATTACAGTCTTTTCTGTATATAATTTGCTTAAGAAAAAAAATTACCTGAGACTCATTTACAAGTACTGGAAAAATATTTAAGGAATGTTAACTTGGAGAGGACTCCTGTCCTGGCTGGCATAGGACGTCCATGCATTCCGGCCAGCTTTGTTCATATAGAACACATTGGTTACAACATCCAGCATTTTGCTCATTTTAACTGATGCTGCCCTTCCCAGTTCCCCAATTCCTAAACCAAGGCTATCTCTTCCAACTGTGAGGACAGTGTTTACCACAAGACCTGTTATGGCAATTATTCCTGTATCTGTCTGGATTCCGGACCTCAGGGAACATTCCACTGGAGAAACGAAGATAAGCCTCACGCATGGTCATAAATGCCATAGAACATAGCACTGTGCCTTTCACATCAGAGGGTTAAATGGGTGCTTGACACGGGAGCTCTTTTCTCTCCAGGGAGTCAATAGAGTGAGGAGAAATTATATGGAAACTCACAGGAGTCAATAGAGTGAGGAGAAATTATATGGAAGCTCACAGGGCTTTTTAGATACTTTAACTCTGCCCTTTTACTGATTCAAAGGTGTAAGAATTGTTTTTGTCTTCATGGAGCCCAGGGTCTAGACAGGCTTTCTGTAGTTAACAGTCACATTCCTGACTTGTGAATACACATGTAGGTTTCTGGACAGTGACACAATAACTGTGTAGACACTTGGAAAGTCTTCTTTCCTGAGCTGTACTGAATTGGGACCTTGAGCAGATTTCTCTGTTTCTCTGAGCATTAAACCAGGACAGCATCTTCCATTAGTCAGTTAACACTGCTGATTGCTTGTGTGCACTGCTGAGAAGCAAGTGGAGATGCTGGTGGAGTGTGACCTTTTGCTTTGCTTCTTTTGTTCTGTTTCTCTTGTTTATTGTATTTGTTTAATGTGATTCCTGCTAACGATATTACGGGATGCAGATCAGCTTTGATTGAAAACTCCGACAGACACACATTTGCCTAAACACATTCTTCCCCAGAAAGGAAGAGAATACGGAGATGTGTACTTGGTTAACCCCAACCTGTTATCTTTACTTTACTACTTTAACAGTACAGTCATTGAGGGGTTGGGGTGGGAGGAGCTGTTCCACTTTCAGCATCTTCAAAACGCACAGCATAATCCTCCATTCTACTCTGTCCCTTGGCCTTGAACCTGCCCACTTCCCCGAACCTGCAGGACATTTCCATGCACTGAATTCCTACAGAACTGCCCGGAGAGTACAGATTGGTTTTAGCATGCTGTTAGCGGTTAGGATAAAACCAGCTTTTCTTCTCAGCCTACACATTCCATACCTTTAGACTCATTTTTAATCAATTACATTTTACCTTAAACTTTGAAATTTTCCAGCTAAACTGTAGTGTAGACTCAGAAGCTAAGGGGTTTACATCATGAATGTTAGTCAGAAATCGATGTCCTGTACAGATACCATCAGCCCTATTAATATCTACTAGCATCATATAAATCTTAGTTAATAAGTTGTCTAATCTGTATACTTTTGCAGCGTGTTCTACTCTAAAGTGGTGCCCTGGAAGCATTTTCTCTTGTCATTGGAGCAATGTCAGCTGCATAGAACTTCCCAACCCAGAGGGACAATACCAGCCCCCTCCTACCCCCCCCCCCCCCCCCGCAAAACTGTTACACACAGAGCGTGGCCGCCACCTTCTAAAATGGTTTGGATTAATAGTTTTTTCGTTAAGAGTCAATAAACAAGCTCCTAGGTCCACGCAAGATTCTTACAGCAAAAGCTCAATGTTGCCATTCATCATTGCCACCAGAGAACCAGAAACTCCATTTGTTTTCTCTGCTGCTGACAAATGTAATTTATAGGCTTTAAAGACCTAATTATTTTCTGCGATGCAGGATTAAATCTGAACACTTCTTACTGGAGGGGTGAAAGCGCTAGTGGGTATCTTGGAAATCTGGGGCCTCCAAACTCTATGTCTCAGATTCTCAGGTGAGAGGAATTAATGGTGATAAAATTGCAAGTCCAGGCCAATACAAAAGGAGACAAATAATAATGTTCTTATACAACCAGTGCCCTGGAAGCATTTACTTCTGGTGCTCATTCCAGTTCCTGCATAACTTTTCGGGGCATCCATCCCTGATGTCCCGTCCCTGTTGTTTTGAATCTTGTCTCCAGCTCCTTTTTTGGAGGGCTGTTTTGCCTACCAGCACAGAGAGCTCGAAGTGCCTGGAGATACACTTTCTGATTCCCTCCCCAGGCATTCCTTAGCCAATGACTACTTCGGAGGAGAAAATTAAAACCTATCTCCCTTGCCTTTATGAATTCAAAATGAACTCAGGTGTAATTCACACCCCAAAGTTCCTCTGCAGGATGACTGGGTTGATTTTTAGTGTTTTTTTTTGTTTGTTTGTTTGTTGTTTGTTTTGCCTGAAATATCTTCCTTGCTTGGCTTCTTCCCTTTCCTTGTCTTTGATTCTTCGCTTTGACCGGTTTCTCTGAAGAGCACTTCCCTAATAAACCACTTGACCATCTCTCATAGTCTCAGACCCTGCTTCTCAGCCACCTTCCCCAAAATACCCACCACCTAGTCCCAAAGTGCCAGTAGGACACAGAGAAGGAATATTGGAAGAAGCTATTATTGTCCGAGAAAACAGTCAGCAATGACAATAAGCCCTCACAATCAGTGTTCATCTTGGTCAGCGCTTCAAAGTGGCCAATTCTCCACGAAGTGGGTTTGGTATGTGAAAGCTTCCTGGAGAAGCAGACTTTTGGTCTCAAGTGGGTCTACATCTCCTGCACTAGGGCTATTGCCTAAGTGGTCCAGCTAGCACAGCACTGCTCAAACAGAACTTCAGACAGCACCCGATTCCCTATTACAGCAAGCAGAAGCATCATTCCTGGCTTAAAGATCTCCCCGTCTTTCCTCACCTCCCACCTAGCTAATTTCAATTTCTACATGATTGAGCTTACCTCCTCTATGCCCCAATCCATTATGATTCTTTGCCCCCAAAATGTTTTAGTTTCATTCCAACCTCAGTACCCTTGTTCATAGTCTTTGTCTACTTAGAATACTCTCCCTCTACCAGCCACTCATCCACCATAATTTAATTTTGGTCTTCAGCTCTTAATCTTCTAGAGTATCTGCTTCTCCTCCTTTTTCATTGACAAAAACTCCTGTGCCAACTTCTTACTCTCCAAGATTATAAACTTCTTGAAAGTAGGAAATACCTAATTCTCTTTTCTTTCTTTCCTTTAGCGGCTAGCTAAAGGAATACCTCGTATTACGAAACTACTTACCAAATCAGTAGACTTGACGTTCAAGCACACTAGTTTTATAATGTGAGGTTTTTCTCCCCCCCCACAAAATGTTCCATATATTCCTAGTGTTATTTAACTGGAAAACATTTTACTTCCATTTTCTTTTGATTCTAGATTAGCTCAATGTCAGAAAACCCAAGTTAGGAATAAGTGCTAATTTAAGATGTCAGGCCACTGGGGAATTCATTATGGACCAAGAAATGAACTCAAACAACATCAAACACTTGATTTTCTCTACCTCTTGAACTGCAGAAAATGAAAGTCTAGCTAAATCCTTTTGTAGGTCACTTGAATCACTTGAACTTAAACTGTAAAGGTATAGGAGAAAACTACCATAAACCTTAATATGTAGGTAATATTTATCTACAAACAAATTGAAAGTAAGGAAATTGATCAAATTCATCATTCAAATCCCTTTCCGTTCTGTTCACATTGATAATACTGGATTGCAGTTTGGGGGATGCACTGCTATGCCATGAAAAGGTTATTTCTTATTTGAGTTAGATAACTTTACCATGTCTCCAACGTTCTTGTCTGGAAAGTAAAGGAAATAATATTCAGTTATTTCCTTTTCTTCTTGGTTCTACTGAGCGAGACCAGTTTTTAAAAGTTTCATTTTAAGCAATATTGTCATAATTTTAAATATAATTTTAAAAAGTTAAGGAATTATAGTGTGGTCTTATAGTCTTGGATGATGGCTTCTATTTAAATACTAATTTCCCCTCCTAGATTTTCTGCATCTTTATATTGTTGTGGAGAAATTGATTTCTCATGTAGAAGACTAGAGTATATGCCTGCTTTCTATATGTAAGGAGAAGCAATTAAGAATTTTATATTATTTTACAAAAATGTATCCAATTGTTCTGAAAAAATATATAGATTTGGTGTGAGCTCATTGCATCATTTTAAAATGATTACATCATTTTACATCATTATCTCAGTATCTTGTTTTGGGGAAGCTAAGTAATATTTTAAAATGTTAAATACACTCTTGGCAAAGCAAGCTGGTGCCCACAGTGACTCAAGCACTGGTTATGATCAGAGTCAGCTGCTCACGCCCCATGGGAGTTATGGAGGTAGCGATGTTACCAAGATGGCACTCCCAGCTTCAAAATTTAAAAACAGTCAATATTTACCAAACACCTGCTAACTGCCAGATTTTATGGCTTTTCTCATTTGACTCCTGCAATGTCCCTATAAACAATTATGGTGATGATCCCTATTTTATGTAAGAGGAAAGGAGATCCCAAAAAGGAATTACTTGCTTAAAGAGTCATTGCCAGCAAAGATCCGAGTGAGAATCCCAACTAAGCAGTATGACACAGAGCTCTCACCCCTAACTACTGGATGGCATACTTTCCTGAGCAGCTGCATTTCACCTGCCCACAGAGTAAAGGGGACAGATGATTTACTCATGAGACTGTATTATGCAAAACATGTATCCACTCTTATGTCTTAGTTTAGGGGCGAGCAAACTAAAAATAATGGGATTGGACAGAAAAGGATCCATTACTTAGAACGTCAGGAAGGTGATTCATGAGAAGTAAGAACAAGTCAGTATAATGGAGAACCGGAGAAAGAACAGCAGGCAAGTATCTCATGGCCAATTACTTATCGGGAAGAAGAGATGTCAGTGTGAGGTATATTCGAGAGAAAATTTCCAGAACATAATGATCCACTTAGGAGAAGGAGAATCAGTGACTATTGGATGAGCTGCCTTATCAAGTTCAAGAATTATACCTGAGGAACTTCCAAACCCTTAAGCATTCTCTTCTGGTCATGTTTCTTTTACACTATGATTAGATGTAGATATGGAAGAGATAACCATTTTTGAACTGGGCTCTGAAAGGTATTAATAAGATCCATTGAAAAGGGTTATTTGTTTGTTTTATCATTTACCCTTTATCTAGGGTAGGAAAACATCTGTCTAAAATGAGTGTCCCATTAGATGAGCTCGGAATTTAAGGCACACTGTATTTGCAATCACCTGAAGAGTGTACGAAACCACCACTTTGAGATACAGAGGAAGTGTTTTGATAGTTTAAGACCAGATATGCCTTGAAGTAATGTGGGAAGAGAGGAAGATGAAGTCTGGCCTCACATAATTTTTTTCTACTCCTCAATACACTGGAGTGATATAGAATGAGAAGGCTAAACAAAGGAAAGTCCATTCTACAGAACATGTTTGCCCTACCCTGAATAATGCTCCCTCCCCTCAAATATGTCCATGTCCTAATCCTCGAAAGCAACACATGTTGCCTTATAAGGAAACGAAAGGAATTTACAGATGGGACTGAGTTGAAGATCTTGAGATGAGGAGATTACCCTGGGTTATGCAGGTGAGTCCAGTGTAGAAGAGAAACACAGGCGAAGTCAGATTCAGAGAATGAAATGTGATGGAAGCAGAGATCAAGGTGATACCTTTTGAGATGGAAGTAAGGACCACAAACCAAGGGATCCTTCTAGCTGGTTGCTAGATGTGGCAAATGACAAGGGCATGGCTTCTTCTCTCAGACCCTTAGGAGGACCTAGTCCAACTGATACATTGACTTTAGCCCTGTGAAACAGATTTTGGTCTTCTGAACTCCAGAATAGTTGGGGGATATACTGGTGTTGTATTTAACCAACTAGGTTTTGGTCATTTGTTATAGCAACAATAGGAAACTAATTCAATGTTTAAGGGGTTGTATTCCCTCTTTACCAGCCCCTTTACCTCTCTGTCCACCTTTTTAATAAGCTTCTTAAATCAAGACCTCTTAAATCAGCACCCCCTGCTTCTGGCTTACAATGCTCTCCTTCCGGCCTACAACTTCCTATTCCTAGACCCTTGCTACATGAAGTTGGTCCTTGGGTCAGCACCACGTGAGAACTTGTCAGAAAATCAAATTCTCGGGGCCTGTTGTCTCAATGAGCTCTTTCAATGAGCCATCCAGGGGGTTCCAATGCACAGTGAAGCATGAGCACAATCCTACTATGACAGACACTTCCCTAATTCCATCTACCTTCCCTTCAACTGCTGCCTCTGAAACCTCCCTCCACACTGTGCTCACTTTATTTTCATTCTTCCTCCATCTTTTCCCTCCCTCGCTTGTTCCTGATTCTTTCTGTTATGTTGCCTATACTGCTGTGAGGTTTCATTAAATGAACTGGAAGTGAGGGCTTTTTATAACTGGACAGGACCACAGTCAGTCTTCTCTGTAGGTGTGGGAAAGACAGGCAGGCAGGACTCCACCATTGTTAGAGTAAGAAATATTCCACTCCAGATGGTGGAGTTACCAAACTCTACCCTTACCAGTCCTTTTCCCTCTACCATGGTCTTCTACGAAGGTCTGGATTATGGGCTGAGACCTCATCACCCACCCTTGGACTCTTCTCCAGAAAGATCACACATTTTTCTTTGGCAAATAATGCTGAAGATTTCTCTCCAAGGGTCGGCTTTCACTGTACATGTACACATGAGTACTAAAGGGAGGGTATACCAATAGCTCAACTATTTTGAAAGCAGTTCACAATCCGTTACCCTGAGCATTTCCTAAGGCCCACGTCCACTCTTTATGTGAGCTGACTGAAGCTTTGCATCTCACCAGGTGACTGTGAGTTTCTCTTGCTTTATTTTACCTTTCAGTCTGACTTCATCTGCTCTCTGTCTTCCAATATTTACTTAAAATAAATGATCTGCTGCTGGCTGTCTTTCTTGATTTGCAGCACTATTACAGTGTCATTATTTTTACATGTATTTCCTTCCTTTAATATCTTCTCTCACTCTTTCATGTTGAATATGCTTCACTAGACATTTATCTCCATCCCCCAAACCACGTAAGGGAGGTAACTCGATACACTTTCCTTTGGTGATAAAACCTTCCTGGTTTCAGCTATCCTCTGTCTGTTAAGAAACCCTAAATATAAATCCATAATGCAGCCAGATCTTCCCCGAACTCCGCAGCTGTTCATCCAGTTTCTGCTCAGCAGCCCTGCATGTATCCAGAGGGTCTTTGCTCAAATCTCCCCTTTTCTCTGTAATGTCCAATTCCTGACCACAAGGATGAGTGAGGAAGAAGAGATCATTAATAAAACTTGGAAATTATGTCTTATCCTTCCCTTCCTCTCTTCTCCCTGAACACTCAGTCACCAAAACACAGTGCCTTTTCTCCTTTCCCATATTATTCCTTAACTTTGACCCCCAATCCCTCTGGCCTGAAATACTATGTATGCCCTTGACTGCTAAGACATCCTAACTCTAACTTCCATAATCATCTTCTCACTGTCAAGCTCTGATTGTTCTCCAGCTTACATCTGTGAGTTTTCTCATCTCTTGTTGGCCCGAGGTGAATGTACACTGCTGAATCCAACATATACTTCACCATCTAAGGTCTACTTGGATGGTCTTAAATGTGACCATTTTATGCAGCACACTGGAATCTTTAGGTTAAAATATGTAATTGTTCCTTCCCACTTTCATACCTGGGTGTTCCTGTCTGAGAATTTCCTGTTTCCACCAGGAACAACACATACTTCTTTCAAAGCCTCTAATATTTGTAATATTTCATCTAATGTTTTTTAACCTTACCAGGTTGAAGCCATTTCTCCTTTCTTTTCATTTCCAGAGCTCTCTATACTTCTTATTTAGTTCTGATCCTATTCTCCCTTGCATGATATGTATACATGTCCTAGGGAATAAAATTCTTTAGGACGGGGACCATTCTTTCATACTTCAGTACAGTGCACATTTGTAAGAGTTCAATAAATTTAGACTGAATTAATTAGAATCAACAGTACTTTTCAGGGTTCCTGAAAGTATAATTTAGAATAGTAGCTAATATGTGCTTCCTTTTCACAGGTCATGAACATATGGGAGTTAACACATCACTTAATACACGCAGCAACAAGAAAATTAGAATGATAAACTAAAAATACATTGCCAGAATTAACATATGTAGTGAAGATAGTGAACTGTTATTCCAAAAGTGAGCTTATGTCTTATTCCTCTGCAAAGTGTTCTCTGTACATATTCTAGATTAATTATGTTAGATCAGCATTTGGATTGATAAGCTAGAAGTTCTAAATGATCCAACATATCTAATCCCTGAAAGTACAAGTTATTAAAATATGATTGATTTAGATTATTATCTTGTCAAGAGATAAGTGTCATTCATATTAATATAAAACAGATTTTCATCTTAATTCCTGGTGGATGCTTAAGGATTTGAGGGCTCTAGTTTAATGTCCCCCAAATTAGCCCCCAAATTTCATCACCATTAATAGCATTTACACATTTTTCTAATAAGCATGAGGCTGACTTTTTACAGGCATTAGCTTATTTAGTTCTTCAAACAGTCTAACTTTATAGTTGAGGACACACAGACGTTTGAATATTATCCAAGGTATAAGAGCTAATAAATTATAAAGCCAGCATTCAAAAAAGTGTGTTGTTGGGTTTTTTGTTTTGCTTTTTTTTTCTGTTTGCAGAGCATAAAATCTATAAAACTAGGCTCAATCCATTAGAATTCCCTTCCTTCTTTGATGTCCCCCTGTAATTTTAGAGACTACTTGGGTGGTTGTAAGCCTGCCACTGTATAAGAAAGTTTAAAAGCAGCATTAACATTTCTACTGATTGATCTGAAGAATCAATGAATCAAACAGAGATCTACATGTTCTATCTATGTGATATGGAAATATATCTGGATTCACTTTCTCTTCTCTCATCATTAGAACAGTTTCAAATACCTAGTGAAAGGAACCATATATGGTGCAATTCTCTCTGTTATATTTCTGCTTTTGCTTCTGTTCTTCAAAAGGAGACCCAGGGGGCTCTTGAAATCTCTACACCTGCAGCTTGAAGAATGCTTCTCAGCCTGGATGAGTTCCTCTGAGAGATTATGCACACACATCTGTTTTCATAAAAGTTTAACGGCAGACAGCAAGTTCATATATTGTTTTAACTTAATTTTTATTCAATCTGTTGTCAGAAATCTGACTTCCACAATCTGGTGGCAGGTGCATGGTAACGAACACACAGTGTGGTCTCCCTCTGCTTCCCCAAAGAACCGTTCATGAACACACTGTCTGTACACGTGGCAGTAATTGGGACTCTTGATGGAAATAGGCATTGATTCCTAGAGCTTCACTTCTACTCTGTAGGAGCTCAGAGGTAGAATATTCCCTTCTCAAACACCACAGTTCTCATTACTCAACCCAAGGCGAGCACCCCAGGGTTTTTGCCTCCCCTGGTTTCTAAAATCTAGAGCCCAGGAGCACAGCCCCTCATACCACCACCTCACTGCTCCCAGCCAACGACAAGAACCACGTCTGCTCTAGTCCTTGTGGTTAGAGCTTCTGTGGTGAGTCTCAAATTTATGCCCAGTGCCAACAGCCTCTGACGTTATTTTAATAGTTTTTCTCATTGGGCAGAAAGGGACATTTTTACTCAGTTTTTACTTTATGAGGTCCTATTTTTCAGGAAAGTTCCCTGAACATCCAGATCTTACGCTGTTTTCCTTTCAATCAACCACAACACATAATGCTGTGGGTGATTTGTCCTCTTTGTTAATTTTCACCTGTGGATCAAGAATAGTAGGGCAGCTATCACTTCCAGGACCGTCTAAATAATCAGCTTTCTCTTTGAAAGCAACTCCCCATCAGGAAAAGTGAAGGATGCAGTTTGATGAGCCTTTTCTTTCTTTTCTTTTTAAGGTTTTATTTATTTATTTGACACAGAGAGAGAGATCACAAGTAGGCAGAGAGGCAGGCAGATGGGGAGGGGAAAGCAGGCTCCCTGCTGAGCAGAGAGCCCCATGTGGGGTTTGATCCCAGGCCCCTGACATCACGACCTGAGCTCAAGGCAGAGGCTTAACCCACTGAGCCACCCAGGCCTCCCTGAGAGCCTTTTCTATGTGGTTGGGATGGAGCTGTCGCTGAATGTGATGAGCTCTTGCAATTAACAGTAACTATTCCATCATCATGATTATTCGTTTTAAGCAAGACATAAGGAAGGAATTGGTTCATAGGTGAGACCAGGATTAGCCTATAGGCAGAAGTTACATGATCCCAGTTGTAAAGGTGAGAGAAGTAGTTTCCAATGTGGGAAGACTTAAAAAAAATACTCCCAGGCTCAAGACTCCACCAGTACCAATACTTCTAAATAGCAGAGAATTGCAAGGAAACAAAGCAACTCATGGCTCTCTTGCAGGGGTTCTCAAACTCTACTGTACCTCCGCATGCCCAGATGGGCTTGGTAAAACACCAGTTACTGGGTCCAGCCCCTGGAGTTTCTGATCCAGCAGGTCTGGAGTGGAACACAAAAATGTTTCCTGGCAAGTTCCCAGGTGGTGCCCATGTTCCTTTTCAGGGCCCACACATTCTTGGGGTCCTCAAGTTCAGTTGTACTTTGGAATCACCTGCGGAAATAATTAAGAGCCACAGGCAACTTCCACCCCAGGGCAACTGACTCACAATCCCCACAGCTGGATCTGAACATTTCATGTTCTTAAGAGTTTCATGGGTGATCCTAAAGTGTACCAAAGTTGAGAACCACTCCCAAAGAATCATACAAATCTCACTTACTGTTGGACTTGTTCTCACCTTGTACCATGCACTTCCAGGAACACGCCAGGCCACTTTCCTCAAGCGTGGAGCTTGGCATGTCAGGCACCTGCTCTAATCAATTTCTTAACTTACAGGCAAGAAATTTAGGGGAATATAAATCTCTACCTGGTGTTTCACGCAGTAGGCAGTGCAAAAAGATAGCAATCCCTCTTAGGAAGAGAAATGTCTTCTCTGTCACCTCTCCTCCACCCTTTCCACTGGAGACATTATCTTCCTTAGAGCTCTCTCCTGGATCTGCCAGAGATCAGGCAAGGACACTGAGGTTGCTGCTGTGTGACACACAGAGGATGATACCCCCCAGAATGCATTCACAGCCTCCCAGCAGCAAAGGGCATCAGCTAATTGCCTTATACTAGAGAGGTACCTTGAGTCAAAAATTCAGCTGAATTAATTGCAAACTCCATTATTTCCGCTGAAGATAATGGCTTGTTGTGGTGCTGGGACTCAGCTGGAGAGAGCATACCCCTACGGAGTAATTAACTGTGTCCCAGAACATTCTGTGTCTCAATGCCTTCCCCTCTGTAGCTACTCACTGCCTCTCACCTGCCCACCTCGTGTGTCTGGGATAGAAGTAAGCCACGCTGGTGACATAGCTTGAGCGATGCCCCTTCTATATTTTCAAATGAGATGAGAAATGCCTTGAGCTTGGGCTTGTGGATGATCAACCAAAGCAACAAAATAAATCATTTGTCCAAAGGACTCAAGGGATGCTCTGTTTTCTTCAAAAGCTTTGGAGCTAGAGATGAGAAGATGACAGAACTTCCGGGCAAAGGTGGTTTGGGACACCTCTTAATTCTCTGGCTGATTATGAAGGATCGTTTAGGTTGAACTATGTATTCCCTGAGTTCATTTTGGGCACTGATGCAATTTGAATTTTTCTGACTCTGAATGTGTTAGCCTCTGAAATCTTGACACAGTTTTTTTTTGTTTTTTTTTTTTTTAACTTTAGAAAGGCGCTGGTGTGGAGGGGAAATGAAGTAGACTCATTAGAAAGGTTTTCTCTCTCTCTCTCTCTCTCTTTTTCCTGTTTCCAGCCTATTTGTAATTTTGTCTAAACCAGGGATTTTCAACCTCATAACTTTTGACACTTTGAATTGGATTAATTCTTTATTTGAGGGGTTTGCCTTGTGTTTTGTAGGATGTTTAGCAACATCCCTGTCCCCAACCCACTGAATCCAGTAGCAGACAATCCCTGCCCAGCCCCACCCATCCCAACACCACCCCCCCACAAGTTTTGATAGCCAAAAATGTCCCCAGGATAAGAGGGATGTGGGCAATGTGAAACTGTCACTGCTGTGAACCACTCTTGACTATTTTCTTGTGGGTTTTGGCAGAGCTGGCACTCATAAAAAATGTTATACTTAAAATGTGCTTTTGTGTACATTTGCTTACTTGAGCCTTACAAGTGATGTTCAAGGTTGATCCAAGAACAGATGATTCTGAAAGTCATACTTCAAATTCATGACAGAGCTGGGCTAAGAACTCAGGTCTCTAGATTGGTAATCCCGCACCCTCTTACTGCCATCATTTTTAAGTGGGGCCCAAAACTACCCCCATGATGGCAAATTTATATCCAGGATTGCGACTCTTCAGACGCTCCATGCTACAATAACATCATGTGTGACCCAATTGATCCTATTCCTATGGACTTTCACATTAACTAGAATCTGCAGTGGATAGTCTATTTCTCTGGCCATGTCGCCCCAGTGGCCTGGAAGTTACTGGAAAGAAAAATTTAAGCTGAAGGGAAGTGATGATACATTCTCCAGTCTTTACTAGCAGGTCTTTGTCAACTTCCAAGTGCTTTCCTAAATTATTATTACTATAGTCTCAAGAGTCAAAGCATATTCACATACCTAAGCTCTCTGAAACTTAGCCGTTTTATTTTAAAGTTTCATTTATTTATTTGAGAGAGAGAGAGAGTGCCTGTGCATGAGTGGGGGCCGGCAGAGGGAGGGGAGAGGGGAAGAAGGCTCCCTCCTGAGTACAGAGCCTCATATGGGGCTTGATCTCTGGATCCTGAGATCATGACCTAAACTGAAACCAAGAGTCAGATGCTTAATCCACTGAGCCACCCAGGTGCCTCTCACATAGCTATTTTAAAGATCAAATGTGATTGAGACACTTATCCAGAATCCCTGATTTCATTTAGTTGTTCACTCCCGGCAACCATAAACCCTGAGGCTATAAAAATTAAGTGAGTTCCCTAAGGTCACAAAAGCAGTCGGGGAAGTTCCTACTGTGACTTCCTGCACAACCTACCTCGAGCCCTGTTTCCTCTCTGTTCAGGCTCTTCGATATTATCCGTTTTAATGAATTAATATAGAACTTAAATCAGTTCTCCTCTCTTTCCTAGAGAAGACAGTACCCTTGAATGGAATAAGCCCAGTTAAATGGGTTACTTACTATATTCAATAAATAGGTACTGAGCATCTCTTTTGAGCACGTCATTGTACAAGCTGCCTCTCTTGAGTTCTATTTTAAAAACGACTTCTAGACAACACTCAAATTCAGAAATATACCTGGGGGGACTCTGGTACATGTGTGACTCGTGATGTGAATCTTCTTTGTAAACCTCTTTATATTCCTACATTTGAATTCTTTATACCATTACATGCACAAGCCTTATTTACTAACTGTTCACCCTATGTGGACACACACCCAACCACAACACTCAACTTTCCGGTTTTCTAATAGTCTCTTTAGTGCTTTCGTCAATTTATAGAGGCTGATATACCTAAAAAAGCTGAACTTTCTTTTAACTTGAAAGATGTATGTAGCCTTTGGTTTCATTATTATAATCGGTTACTTCTCTAAGTGAAAGGAAGAGAGTAGGTGATTATGCTGATGAGTAGGAGTTTTTAGTTTTTGGAATAAAAACAGGATTTTGTAAAAAGAATTTTTTATTCTCATTGGGTATGGCTTGCCTAGATCTAAAAAATGCACAGTGCTTTCACTTTCCAGAGGCTGTAAGGAGGTCTCCTTTAACTTGTCTTGTATTGATTAGAAGAGAGTGGAATAATGGCAGGATAGGTCATTAGAGAGGTGGCCTTAATTTATGAAGAGAGAGCGATCAATGGGTCAATGGCCAGCCCCAAGTCTGACCTACATGTCCCAGCTACTTGGAACCATCGTGTTGATCAAGCCATACAGACAGACCTGAGTAGATTTTTCCTGCCTTCTTCTATCAAAGTGGTCTCTTCCGGTGTTTCATTTAGTATTTGTCCTGCGATCCTTCCCCTAATCCCTCATCCTCAATGGGAAATATCAGTCAACAAGCCACTAAAAACTACATCACTTTAAAAACTAATTTCAAGACTTCAAATCCATTTGTTGAACTTGAATTTTAAAAGCTAGAGTCCGGTAAAAAGAGTGTCAGCAGGGGTAAAGTCTTTTCTTTTCCAGGAGCTTTTTGTTTTGCTGCTGTTGTGGTTTTGTTGCTGCTGTGAAATATGGGCAGCAGTCTCTCTGTGTTCTTCAGCAAATAGAACTTCATTTCTCAGCATTAGCTACAAACTAAAAATCAAGAAAACTCACATTCACTGTCTTCTTTTGGTTAATAGAACAACAGGGTTTTCACTTTGAGAAATGTCAAAGTGTTCTAATCCCTTGTTGCATATTTTAATTTACAATCTTTTATTTATTTGCTTGTTTTTCTTTCTTTTCTTTAGACTACTAGACTACTGTAAGCTTTGAGTTTTGAACTTACCTACTTAGCCTCAAATCTTTTTCTTTCTTCATCTTTTTTTTTTCTCTCTTTAAGAACTTCACTGGTGCTTTTTACCATTTTTAGTTGGAAAATGAACAAAGCTTTTGTAGATTGTGTCAGCCCGTGTTAAGCTTTAATTTATAGAGTGACTTTGAGATTTGAAACAAGGTAATTGGCAGAGTAGTGAACACTGTGGGAAATGTTTTACATGAATAAAAAGAAGGGAAAGTTAGTTAACAAATATTTATTTAACAACTGCTGTGTTCAGAACCCCGTGTTCAGCAGCTCAATGGACAGAAGTGGTGCGAAGAAAACAGAAGTGCTGAGAGGCTTACTGCATAAGTGAGGGCCTGAGGACTGAAAAGACGTGGGGAAGTGATTTACAAAGTCACATAGCAGAGGTCCTGAGTTACATAAGACAAGTAGAACAAAAGAAACAAAATATCATGGCAGGATGAGTATCCGTTATTCGCCTACACCTGTGCTCAGAACATGACTTCATCATCTGATGGCAACGTGAACTTGGGAAATTTACTCACACTCAGAAAATGTCACTTTCCCATAAATGATACGGGCTTCATATTCTTTATGTAACAGGGTCAGAGGTAATACCTGTAACATATCATGCACAGTACCTGGCACACAACAGACCCCCACCACTGCTTTCATGATGACTATTATGATTTTAAATTGCTTTATCCTTCCAATCATTACCCATCCATTTGGAAGCAACTAGAATACTTCATCTGGGCCAAGGGATATGCAACAGCACATGCATGTGTTAAACTCCACCTAAGAACTGATCTGAAGATTTAAGTTTACCTTAAATCTGGAATTTCCATTCTGGAATTCTAGAAGTCCTACAGGGCAGTCAACTGGCTTTCTGAGTAATGGAGGAAAAAAGAAAGCTAACCTACCAAACAGTCCGACTAAGGTTGTTGCAGGTGCAGTGCTATGGCGTCAGTAGTAATGTCTCCTATAGAGCATGAGAATAGCCTCCATTATTGAAACCTTAGAATGGAACATGCTCTGTGTTAAGCACTTTGCAGAAACTATCTCAGGGACCTCAGAGCAATCTTATAAGGCAGAAATTATGGTTTTGCCCATTTACTAGTAAGATAATTCAACAGGGAAAGCCTGCTCTAACAAGGTCCTACAGTGGCCAACAGAGCCAGAATTTTAAAAAATAAGTTATCTACCCACAAAATATTTGACTGCTACTCTAGGACCCCAGGACTACAATCTCTTAACTAAGGAAGACATAGGGTTTTATGTGACTTATTTCTGAAAAAGACCAGTTTCATTCTTCTCTATTGATTTGTATTGTTTTACATTCGTGATATGGTTTTCTCCGGACCTCATTTTCAAATCCTGAAGCTGCTTTTGTCTCACAAGACCCAAGAGGTTTCTAAAGGTCCTAGACCACTGTTACTCTGTTATTCTGAAGAACGTAGTCATTGGAAGGCTCGCTAGCAGAGAAAGTTACACAAACATCATCACAGAGGTTTTTGATGGCCCTAGACTATTGCTGAATGCTTGATTTTTGCAACAGCAGCGGCCACCACCAAATCACCCAAAGGGTATTCTATCCCAGAGTCATGGTAAAAAGGAAGATTTCATTGGGATCTTTACATCCTGGAGAGTTGTATGGTTTGTCTTTACAAGAGGAGAGATGTTTTTTAAATTGGTTATCCCTTTCCTGCTTGCCATGCTTCTGTCAACATTACTTTCCACCTGATTACAGGACACCTTACTCACCGTGACAGTATTCAACAGCACACAGGTTCTGACTAAAGAAACCACAAACAGTGAAAGATGCAAGACACTGGGTACAATCTCTCATGGACAGAATACAAGTGTAGAAGAGAGAATGCCGTTCTTACTATTTCAGATAAAGGTGTACTTATAATAAATATATATATTTGAATTATCCCTGTTCTTCAATTGGACCCTACTGGCTTAAAAATATCCAAAGTCGGGGCGCCTGGGTGGCTCAGTGGATTAAGCCGCTGCCTTCGGCTCAGGTCATGATCTCGGGGTCCTGGGATCGAGCCCCGCATCAGGCTCTCTGCTCTGCAGGGAGACTGCTTCTTCCTCTCTCTCTGCCTGCCTCTCTGCCTACTTGTGATCTCTCTCTCTGTCAAATAAATAAATAAAATCTTTAAAAAAAAAAAAATATCCAAAGTCAAGAAAGAACTCTTCCACCATGAGAAGGAAGGAACAAAGCAAAATGAAACATGATTCCATTGAAATGAAGCTGAGGCTGCCCCAGGCCAAGTACTCTCAACCAAGGCAAACAGTCAGAAGTGGTGGGAGAGGTTACAGTATTGCCCAGAATGGTTGGCTCTCACTATCAAGGGACTTAGGATTCTGTTACATAATGGAAACAAGAAAGAGTCTGACAGATCTTAGAGGATCCCCTTAAACATTATTACTGTTTTACTGAAGGATAAATTTTAATGGAAGACTGCAGGACTCCCATGTACACAACGCCATCACAAGCTCACGTCCCTCAAGAAAATTTCCAGGTCCTGTACTTGCTGAGGACAATTTGAATGTGGAGTCAGCAGTGGAGAAAATTTATCATAAATACCAACTGTGCTCCTGGGGCTAATTACAGAAAGAAGAACTATAGCATTGACATTTATTTTGTTTTGGTGTTGGCCATGTATGTACATACCTATATATATATCCATTCATTTCTATAGTCATCTTACAAACTAATTTTCCTCTTCATTCTTCCTTGGCCCCATTATTTGACATATGATGGTATATTGATGGCTGACTATACAATATAGCCACAGGTTACGGAACATTAAGACAGGATCGTTGTAATGGCCGTAAGAACACTCCCCATAGATCCCCAACCACAGGGTGTATAATTGACCAAGGTCTTCAGCTGCTGTGCTCTGAAATCCAAAACTGCATTAGTGCTGGGGCCATGCCTCGCATATGTTGTTCCAAGCCAATGACTGAACGTGACAGCAATACTAAAATAGGCTCTTTCCTAGGAGACATGCATAATTGTGGCTCAGGACTCATTCATAGCCCTCCTGATCTTTCCTTGGACTACACAGGAAGCGGGATGCTCCCACTCAACTTCCCTTCCTCTTCTCTTTCCCTGAAGTGGGTGAGAGGCATCAGACCTCCTAATATCCTGATACTTCTCCCAACCTCTCCTAGCTCCCTCATTTTCTTTTATAGGGGTTTCCTGGGAAATGCCTTGACTATTTCATTTGTAAATGTTCTAATAGGCATAGAATCATTGCATATCTAATCCCATCTTGTCCTCTGCTTTCCAGACTAACATAGTCATCATAAAAGAGGAAGAGACATCATGCAGAGATTCTGGTTTAGAATAGGGTATAATAACTATGAAACAGATGAGAAATGGGATATTAAGTTAGGAAAGAACTGTCTTTCCTTACATTTCTTTTAAGAACTAGAAGTTGGAAAGAAAACAGTGGTGGGTAGTCAAAATGGCAGGTTTCACATATGACTGCCAGCATCTCTAACCTCTTTTCCCTAGGCCTGGCCCATGGTCAGTGGCACCGAGGGCCTGACATTGGTGGTGTCCCCGGTACAAGCTGCATGTATGTACGTAGCAACAACGTGAGAGTTTTCAGGGACCATTTGTCAGCAACAGAGCTGGTATCATCCTTGCTGCCTAGTGGCATCCTTGGCCCTCCAGCATTCTCAGATTGTTTGCGCTTTCGTAATTCCATTTTGCTTCCAACTCCTATCATTACTTCCTCCTGTTTGCAAATAAGAACCCGAACTGTATCAATCTAGGTTTTTATAGGAAAGAAAATGATGGAATCAATAGGATAATTGAGGGCCGTTTAAAGAAACACTCTTGACAAAGGTGTGGTAGCATAAAGGACAGTGGGGTGCTCTGCAGGGAGCAACAGCAGAGAGTCAATACCCCTACTCTTCTGAGGAAGCTAGGGTAGAAAAGATCACCAGGACCCCGAAAGAGGGCTTTAACTATCAGAGACAGCTCCAGCCAGGAGTGGGACCCTCATGGAAGAAGGAATACAACCATTAAAACTCACAGCTCGGGGCACCTGGGTGGCTCAGTGGGTTAAAGCCTCTGCCTTTGGCTCAGGTCATGATCCCAGGGTCCTGGGATCGAGCCCTACATCGGGCTCTCTGCTCTGCAGGGAGCCTGCTTCCTCCTCTCTCTCTGCCTGCCTCTCTGCCTAGTTGTGATTTCTCTCTGTCAAATAAATGAAATATTAAAAAAAAAAAAAACAACTCACAGCTCAGCAGTAAGAGCACTGGGGCTTTAATAAGAGACACTCTGCTCTCCCCTTCTACTCTCCTGGTACTTTGCATTGGTGAACTCAACTGGAAGCTGGAAAGCAAGTGAGCCTGTGGATGCACATGATAAAGACCAGCATCCCGTGGCAGGCAGAGGGTGGAAAATGGCAGACAATAGGTATGAAGGAAGAGACCATATCCATTCAGTACACTGACTGACAGAGAAGGGCAAATGTTATTCCTTTTGGTTGAGCTTAATTTAAAATGTTAACATATTCTCCTTAACACATCTACAAGCAGAATCCTCTGGCAGCTTTGACCTGATTCATTGATTATGAAATGAGCTTTTTAAAATGTTTAATAATGTATAGTTTATAACAGAGAATTCAGAAAGATAAGTGAGGCTATTACTTTACCCCTACTTTGAAAACTATTTTCACCAGATACAGAATTCTGTATTGCCTGTTTTTATAGCATGTTAAAGATGTCCTTCTCTTGTCTTTTGGGTCTGCATGGTTTCTGGGGATAAGTCAGCTCTCCTTTATATCATTCTTCTTTTATATATCTTTTTTCCCCTATTTGCTTTTAATATATTCTATTTATCTTTGGTGTTCAGTACATATATATAAATATATAATTAAATATATATTGAAATATATGTATTGAAATATATAATTAAATATAATATTGAAATATATGTATTAGAATATATATATATATGTATATACAATTTCAATTTTAAAGTTGTTTTGGAAGAAACACATACCCAGACCAAGTTACTTCTTTATGCCAGAAGTGGAATATCCATTTGTAATTTATTTTGTAAGAATACAAGTTTTTGCCAAGTCTTTTAGGAATTGCTCCAACATTGCTTTTGAATAAACCATTCTTCTAAATCTAGAAGTTCATTTTATCATATAAATAAAAAATGTTTTTATTTGAATCTCTTTCTGATCTCTAAACTTTGCCATTGGTATAATGTAGGTGACTATATTCTTTTAGTTATTACCTGTATAATGTGTTTTTAATATCCAGTACTAGACATCATTAGTCTAGTTTTACTAATTTATACATGTATATATCATATATTTCTTCACAAATTTATTTCTAGATAGTATATTTTGTTGTAAATTATATATTCTGTTACATTATATAACAAGGTGTTCACTGTGGTCAGAAAGCTGTGGAATATTTACATTGGGTGACACTAAATTATCATTCCATTTTTAATATCTTTAATTGTATCACTTGGTATTCCAGGTATATAATCATATCATCTGCAGAAAATGATGGTTTTTAATTCCTGATTTCCAATTTTAATACATCTTATTTCTTTATAAAAATGTAATCCATGGGATGGGATGAAATATTTCCAAAGCATTTATCTAATAGTTGATACCCAAAAATTCCTACAACTCAGTTAAAAAAAAAAACTGATTTAAAAAATGGGTAAAGTAAGTGAATAGATATTTCTCTAAAGAAGTCAGGGGTGCCTGGGTGGCTCAGTTGTTAAGCGTCTGCCTTTGGCTCAGGTCATGATCCCAGGGTCCTGGAATCGAGCCCGGCATCGGGCTACCTGCTTGGCGGGAAGCCTGCTTCTCCCTCTCTCACTCCACATGTTGTGTTCCCTCTCTGGCTGTGTCTCTCTCTCTCTGTCAAATAAATAAATAAAAATCTTAAAAAAAAGAAAAAGAAGAAGAAGTCATATAGATGGCCAACGAAAATGAAAGGTACCAACATCACTAATCATCAGGGAAATGGAAATCAAAACCACAGTGAGATTTCATTCCACCTGTTAGATGGCTATTATCAAAATAACAAAAGATAACATGTTGATGTGGATGTGGATAAAAGGAAACCCTTGTACATTACCAGCAGAGATGTAGATTAGACACTATAGAAAACGATATGAAGTTTCCTCAAAAAATTAAAAATACAACTACCATATGATCCAGCAATCTAACCTCTCGGTATGTGTCCAAAAGAATTGGACGCCTGGGTGGCTCAGTGGATTAAGCCACTGCCTTCGGCTCAGGTCATGATCTCAGGGTCCTGGGATCGAGCCCCGCATCGGGTTCTCTGCTCCGCAGGGAGCCTGCTTCCTCCTCTCTCCCTGCCTGCCTCTCTGCCTACTTGTGATCTCTCTCTGTCAAATAAATAAATAAAATCTTTAAAAAAAAAAAAAAAAAAAAGAATTGAAATCAGGATCCCATGCACCTTCATGTTCATTGCAGCATTATTTACAATAGCTGAGACATGGAAGCAACCTAAATGTCTGTGAGCAGATTAATAAAGAAAAATGTGGCTTATAAATACAATGGAATACTCAGCCTTAAAAGAAGGAAATGTTGCTATTTGCAACAACATGGATAAAGTCGATTATGCTAATCAGCCAAGCACTGAAAGACAGACATTGTGTGATACCACTTACACAAGGAATCCAAAATACGCAAACTCCTTGAAGCAGAGAATAGAATGGCTATTGCCCAAGCCTCATGTGAAGGGGAAACTGGGAGGCCAGGCATTCGCTACAGAATAAAAAGTTTCAGTTACACGAGATGAATAAGCCACTCTCATCTACCATATTGTAAATTGCCTAGAGTTAACAATCGTGTATTGTATAGTTAAAATTTTGCTAAGAAAGTAGATATTATATTGTGTTCTTACCAAAATAATAATAATAGTAATAGTAATAATAATAATAATAATAATGATAATTAATAAAAGGTCAGGAGAAACTTTTAGAAGATGATGGATAAGTGTATGGTATCAACTGTGGAGATGATTTCATGGATTTATCTTTATCTCCAAACTCCTCAATCTGTATACATTAATTATCTATAGCTTTTTGCATGTCAAAAAATTTTAATTAAAAAACTACACATGGTTATCTAAATATTTTCTGTCAGTGTGTTCTAAATTATTTTGATAACTTAGTATTCATCAATTCTCCTCTCCTATTCACACGAAAAATAGCCCTTTGTTTCCACGTTTTGTGTGATATCTTTGTTGGGTCTTAGTATCTATATTAAACTGGACTTCAGCAAAAGAATTGGGAAGCTCTTCATTTTCTGTGCTCTGAAACAGGGAATCAGAAAAGCATCACTAAAAAACACTGCATACCATTTCAAACATATAAGGACAATAATTAAAATGTTAACAAGAATTAAAATATATCAATTCCATATTTGGATAAAGATGTGGAGCCTTGCTCTCTGCTAGTAGGAATAAAAATTTATAGCACCAATCTGGAGAAGTCAGTAAATCCTAGTAAATATTAAGGCGCACATACATTGCAAGCAATCAATTACACTCTCAGGAATAGAACAGACAACTTTTTACACTTCCCTGTAAAAAAGACCTTATAAAGGCATATTTTTAGCACTATTGGTATAAAAGAAGATCCTGAAACAAGTGTCTTTCAATAAGAGTGTATAAATCAATGGTGCCATAGTTATGGTTGAGATCATTAAGTAAAGCTATGAGTATCAACATAGTTAAATATCATAATGTAGAACTAAAAAAAAGTTACAAAAAGATGTGCACAGTTTAATTTCGTTTACATACAAGATTTAAAATATGCAAAAAAATTGTATATTTTTGGAATAAAAATGTCGTTAGTCTGTAAAGACATGCATTCAATTAGGAATAGATGTTAGGATTTAATGCCTTGTTGAATTTTTAATGCTTTTCAAACTCTTGTGGGAATAGCTTTTTTCTTCTCTTTGGACTACAATTGTGAAACATACCATTTGATCTGATTCTGAGAGATCATTGCATTCTTGTTTTGAAATACATTTCAATTGCAAGGGTTATTTTAATTCATTTCTAGATTTTATTTATTTGGAATTTTTGTATTGACATTTATAAGAAAAAATAGACTATATTGCTGTTTAACATGTTATTTTAGCAATACTATTATATCAATTTTATTTTTACTTTATACCAACTTCATTTTAAAAAAGAGTATTGACGTATTTCTTATTTATGTTTCAGTGAGTTTAAATAATAGTTTTCTGTATATTCCTAAAGTTTCAGTAGTATATACAAAAAGAGCCATTGATGCTGGTACTCCCTTAAGGACAGCATTTGAATAATCATCCATTTTTGCTTTCTTTGGCTATTTTATAACATTTTCTTCTGCAGGTAGATTTACTAATTTATATTTGCTAAGAACAGCACTTCTTTCACGTGGATTTTGAATCTATTTGCACAGTCTTGAGCTAAGACATTTTAGTTTAATAATGTCCTTTGTCTCAATATTCATTTCCCCATTCCCATTTCTTATTTTATGTGTGAGCTTTCTCCCTATTTTATTTTTCATTCAATGTATAATCTATTTTGTTTGGATTTTTCAAATGACAAGTGGATAGATTTATTATTTTCACTACTTTCTTTTTTCTACTTCATTTTTTTATTATACTCTTACTATATTCCTTCCACTTTCTATAGGCTTTCATTATTTGTCACTTTCTAACTTACTGCTATGGATGTTTAACTTGTTTTTACTTTTTATTTGAATAAATATATTTTTTGCATTCTTTAGCTATATCTCATATATATAGCACTTTAAAATATTACTTTCTTTAGATTCTGTGGTTTCAGTTTTCATTCTCTGTCCTATTTTCTAGTTTTATTAATTTATTAATGAATTAATTTATTAATTTTGACTAAAGATGGTCATCTGTGCCATTTCCACTTTCTAGAATGCATTGAGATATTCTTTATTACTTAATATAAGATCAATTTTATTAGTATTCCAGGGCACTCGGAATGTGGTATATTCTCTCTTTTCATAAACTATATCAGACCAAATTAGCTAGATTCTTTTAGGCCATATTAATTTTTTTTTTCATTTTTAAGCTACACTCTCTCATAGACATAGATGTGATTTGGCATTATCTATAATGTGTTGGCTATACACTCTAAATAGTGTTTATTGCTAAAGAGTTTTAAAGAACTATATAATAAATATTATAAGAGGAAATAACATGTTCTTTTTTAAAATTTTTATTTATTTATTTGACAGAGATCACAAGTAGGCAGAGAGGCAGGCGGGGGGGGGGGGGGGAAGCAGACTCCCTGCTGAGCAGAGTGCCCAATGCTGGGCTCGATCCCAGGATCCTGAGATCGTGACCTAAGCGGAAGGTAGAGGCTTAACCCACGGAGCCACCCAGGCACCCCAGTAATGTGTTCTTTTTAAAGGATCCGAGATCAAGTCAATAGATTTACCCCTTTTTGTCACCTGTGGAGAGTTATGTTCTAAAGAAAATATGGGAGACCAGTGTATTCAGTAATTCCTAGTACTCACTGTAGTAAGAATGAGCACACTTGTTAAAAATAATAAACAATACACAACTATACACATGTGCATACAATTACCCTCTTCCCTGAATCTGTTCCCATTTATATAAGGCAATCTGCAAAGGGTAGGGAACACCATCATTATTTGTAAGACCGGCTTATATGCTGTTATAAGTAAGAATAAGCAAGCTTTAAAAAGTTCCTTTCTGGGGCACCTGGGTGGCTCAGTGGGTTAAAGCCTCTGCCTTCGGCTCAGGGTCCTGGGATCGAGCCGCACATCGGGCTCTCTGCTCAGGAGGGAGCCTGCTTCGTCCTCTCTCTCTGCCTGCCTCTCTGCCTACTTGTGATTTCTCTCTGTCAAATAAATAAAATATTAAAAAAAAAAAAAGTTCCTTTCTATTTTGGTATGTATACACAATGAAATGAAATGTACATTTTTTGACTCACTATGCATTTCTTTTTCAAGATATGCTCATTTGATCTGGGAATTAGTATCTTAGTGATGTTGCAAAACGTCATTTTATAACATCATTAGTATCTTAGTGACGTTGCAAAAACGAGACCCTGAGCATCTCCTGGTTTTGCCATCTGCTTAACAGCTGTGATTTCCATTCCCCTATATACTTTAATGCCTTAGTTCACAAATAGAATGAGATGAATTCTGACAACTCTGAAGCCAAGAAACTTCTAAATTCAAAATGGCGGTATTGATGTTTCCTCCAACTCCTTCCCTCCGAACAGTTGAATTTGTCTTCCTCCTCCTCTGCCCCCAAACACTTTATGTATGAGAGTTTCTACTGAAATAACCTTGTGTTTATTTTTGCACATGTCTAGAGACTTTAACATTTTGGTTACCAGCTCAGAATCAGAGAGTCTACCTTCTAAGTGTATCCTCACAGAGCTACAAATGCATCCTGTGATGGCTAAAGTCGGGTTGTCTGTCTGGACATATATTTCCGTTCATTTCAACAGGCACACACCTCTCACATGTTGGTCTGTTTTTGTTTTAAAGATTTTATTTATTTATTTGACAGACAGAGATCACAAGTAGGCAGAGAGGCAGGCAGAGAGAGGGGGAAGCAGGCTCCCTGCTGAGCAGAGAGCCTGATGCGGGGCTTGATCCCAGGACCCTGGGATCAGGACCTGAGCCAAAGGCAGGGGCTTAACCCACTGAGCCACCCAGGCGCCCCATCACATGTTATTTTTAAAAATATACCTGTGTTGTGTACTGGGGATAGTCAAAGTTGAGTAAAACTGTCCTCCAAGAACTTCCAGTCTAACACAGCTGGTCTTCTGTTTTTCTCTTCACAGAAATACCCTATAACAAGCACCGTCATGCAGAAGCCCCATATGAGAGTCAGGAAGAAATGGAACTTTCTAGAGAATATTCATGGTACCCAGCAGAGGAGCCTGATGTAAAATAAATTTAAAAACTACTGAGACATGATGAGCCTTTGCGGTAGAAGCCTAAATACTCAGAATTCACTGTCTGAAACAGATGGAAAGGGAGCAGTTTTTGACCAGCCTTTTCCAAGACCATGACTGGGATACAGGAACATGGAGGCAAATGAAGCCGGCATCAGGCATGGAGGGATGTTCCCTCAGGAACGACACACTTGCTAATGCATATTCATCTTTTTGAGCAATTAGCTTATAAATACAGAGCAAGAAAAGCATTTTATTTCCTTTCCTATGTTCAAGTTTGTGTGTTTTGTAAAAATGCAACAAAACGACATCCAATAGCTGAGGTTCTATATATATATTGAAATATATATTTTTTTAATATAAAACTTTCCTGCTGAGTGTGTGTGGCAAGACTTGCGTTTGTCCAGGATTTACATTAAGCCTTCATGTCATAAACAAAGCAAAAACTGGATTTTTATATGCCAACAGAACAGACATCCCTCCTTTTCATGTTGTATCTTTTTATATCTCCCACAGCTACAAGTTATAAATGGCAGGTTTAATCCCCCTTCCCTGGTTGGGATCACCACCAAGCTACAGGACGGTCCTGACCATACCCACCATGGTGTTCACCAGCAGAAGAGCTTATAAATATCAGTGCATTTTCAGCTGCTGTGTCTGAGCAAGGAGGACCTGAAAATGCTTAGGTGTCCAAATGCACCATACGACAGCATTCTGCATCTCTGTCAGTTATGATTTGGGAAAATAAGTCCCTTCTAATTCTGAGCAGCTTCAGAAAAGCTATTTATTGTTAACAATTATTCTGGGGATCGAGAATATCTAGGCAGCTGCACTGTCCTCACATGCCTCTATTATGCGCCAGGGTCTGTGACGTGGCTGCTACAATTGGGTTCTTAATATTGAGTCCCATTGGATCCACTTTTTAGTTTGGGAGTTCTTGTATTTGTAAGACTACTTTGTTTTTAACAGGCATTCACTCACACCCAAACCTGAGTGTTTCATGGAACCCAGGTGACTCTGTTAACTATCGTACTCATTAAATAGAATAATCCATAAATAAATAACATGAAAACAAGTCATTTTTACACTCTGATGCTTTTTTTCCCTAACCTCTTTCTCCCATTTCTGTTCATAGCTGCTGTTGAACATTACCCTGTCAACTCTTCAAGTGTTTGACTACAAAATGTGCTTGGTAAATAATGTAGGGAGATTAACTAAATGGCACATAATTACCACAAATTTAGAGTCCTGTAAAAGAATATATTTTATCCATGATTAGAAGGCGTACAGACTTTCCAAATCCATTTTAATATATTTGACAGTAAGCCATGGGAAATTTTAAACAGCAGACAACGCTTATTCAGAATTCATAATAACTCAGCCTTAAATTATTGTATTATTAAAGACCACAGCACACGAAGCAACTCATTTGTTTCCTTTTCCCGAACACACATTCTGCCTCCCAGCACTTGGGTACCACCCCCCACCACCTATAAACTTTCCTATGCCAGAAGCTGCGTGAAGTCAGAGTTTCAGTTGTTTTTCAAACTTTGCCACTCTAACAAGATATATGCAGTTCTGGTACACACTCAAACAGGTCAATTAAATAGAGCAATGAAGCAGGGCAGGAAACTCTAAATTTTTCCTTTTTTTTTTTTTTCCTCTGTACTTAATTGGTGTCAAGGAAGGCTGGGTGCACTATCTCTAGCAGGGGAAAATGTCCATGTAGTAATTGTCTCAACAGCTCCGAAATGTCACTAAAAAAAAAAAAAAAAAAAAACAAAAAAACCCCAAACCCTTGATCTCCTCATAACAGGGCTGGGATCCTCAAAACTGACAAGACAACTAGGGAGCCCGCTAGAAACCTGAACGATTCTTTTAAAAAAGAATCATCAAATGGACCAGAATTGATGAATATATTGTATCTTCAACCACTCTTTTTGTCCCAAAATGTATGTTCATGTTGGAGCGGCAGACCTCATCCCTCTCTCACCCATGACTCCTTCTTGATACAGATGCTTTTACTAATAGTCTGTGGTAGTAATCACCCGGGGCTCTCTGCAGGCTTCCTCAGGCCATGGGGCTGTACTCGGCCCCCACAGAGCGAAAGCCAGTCCTGCAGGAGAGCTGACATCCCAGGGGCAGCGTTCAACATGTAGAAACTAATGAATCCTCTTCCTTGCTAACTGGGTGATACGGCTCTGCCTGTGTCCACGTGTCCATGTCGCAAAGAACCCCCAGCAAGTCAGAAGCAACCTGCTCACTCATACATCCTGTCTTTGGCTTCCTTCCTTTTCTTGCCTCATTCTCTACTTCTCCTACCAGTACTTCTTGGATCATTCCTCAAAGAAACTATTTGCAATCAAACATATCTCAGTATTAGGGAAACTTCTTAGGGGATCCCTATGTGTGGGGAGAGCAAGAGTACAGATTCTGGAATCAAAATATCTGGGTTCACATTTTCCATCAGAGTAGTTGTGTGATTTGGAGAAATACATATATCCTAGCTATGTTTTATATCAGTTTTCTCATATCACATGTAAATAGACCTAGAGTAGCACCGGGCACATAGCAAATATCAAACAAAACTTAATATTAACTGCTTTTATTATTATTATGGTTAGAGCCAAATACTGGGCTAACTGCTAGAAATAAAGTAAGCAAACAATGGTAAGATAGATATCCTGACTTCCGTCCTTAAGTTGCTCACAATCTAAAGGCAGACACACAAAAGAATAAAATTGATCATAACTTTATAATAGTCATATATCAAATATCATTTCCTGGGGCGCCTGGGTGGATCAGTGGTTAAAGCCTCTGCCTTTGGCTCAGGTCATGATCTCAGGGTCCTGGGATTGAGCCCCGCATCGGGCTCTCTGCTCAGCGAGCAGCCTGCTTTCCCCTCTCTGCCTGCCTCTCTGCCTACTTGTGATCTCTGTCTGACAAATAAATAAATAAAATATTTTAAAAAATTTTTAAAATATCATTTCCTTTTGTCTTCTGTAAATATTTGGATGAATTTCTACTTGACATGCACACATGCTCATCTCAAAGGCTAGCTGAGTATTAATAGGAGTTTTGTTATTCAGGTAATACACTATAGAATCCTTATAAAACCAACACTTCAAGAATCCCTGCTTTAAATTAAATTTAGTAACTGTAGATGCCCTGATTAATTTGGTTTACATATTTTATGTGTCAGATTCCCTTAAAATAAGGTGAGCCTGTATTGAAAGAAATGTTGCAAGCCCCTCCTGGAGCCTCTATTCACGCCATGGTCTTCCATTCATCTGGTAAGTAAAGATGGGGGGAAACAAGGATGCTCTCTGTTAGATGGATTGCTGAGCTAATTCAATCATTCTATTCCATCAGAACATTTTCTTCATTTATTCCTGGAAAAACGGAAAGACAGACCTCAAGGGAACTTTTCATTCATGTTCATGTAGACAGCGCTGGTACGGGGTGACAAGGAAGAGAGGGACAGAGAAGCAAGACTGCCCACCCCAGCAGAGAAAATGCGGTGTACCGGGCACTCCTCTCAATGTGCCCTATTTCCTCTTCTCTTGATTAGAGAGAAACATACCTCATGCAAAAATCTTAATGAGGACACTTTGCTATCTATCAGGTGACGACCCAGCTGGCTTCACGCTGAACCGTGCCTGGCTCTGGGATGAGTCCAGCCAGTGTCAGATACCGTGTGCTATAGTCAGTGTATTGGGAGAAAAGTATATCTATCCCCTGGTCCAAATCCAGAAATGAGCCTACCAATAGGAACACTGGCTCTAATTAGAAGGGAAAGCTGTTTGCTCCTCCTCTGTGCTGTTTCCTTCACTGCCTGCAGTCACCTCAAATAACGATAACATTAATAATAAATTTTAGAAGAAGAAGATAGAAAAACAAAGGTTTTACGACCCTGGCTCTCATCAACACCTTGGAGCTGAGTGCCTGCAAGGCATCAGACACCAAAAAGGACAGGGCATTTGCCCTTTATGAGATGGCTTTTTTTTTTTCTAGAGCATGTTTATAGACTGACTATAGCTGCCATGAACTCAGGGGTGTGACTGTCTCTATAGATGATCAGTCCCTTTAGTCCCTTTGAAAACATATGCATTTGAAGCTTTTCTTCCCTTTGAACGTGGAACGCTGATAAAAGAAATTTTGTTGTTGGTAACACATAGACCTGCCGTTCTATAACTTGAAAGCCCACCTACACTTTCAAGTTGAAACCTCAGTCCAGCCCCTGGGGGGGAAAATAATAAATTAAAAAGAGCAGTTCTGTTCTGCTTTGAGAAAAATCTCAAGTTTCAAGAGTGAATAATTAGAGAAAATCACAGTTCTGCCTTGCTGCTTTTTCCATTTCTGGGTTCTCCTTGCAAGACCTTGACATTATTGGAAACCGTGGTCTATTCTTTCCTTCTAAGATTATGCAATTCAAATTGTGGACACTCCCTCACGGCTGTGACACACAAACCCCTGAGCGTGGCATCTGTGCCACGTGGCTCTAGAAACTCATGTTTAGGCCATTCATCCTCAATGCAAGCCAACTGCCGCGCCCCCCCCCCCCACCCCCCCCACCGCAGGCATCACAAGGTGACTTTGTTAGGACTCAGGAGAACTCACGAAATCGTTTTTCCTCCAAATTTAACAGTATTTATTTCTTACACTCCTCATTTTGAAAAATAATTAACTCATCTTGGATCCAGCCCAGACAGAACTATTCAATATGCACCAAACATACACCCTGTGCCCTACACTCTTTGCTTCTACCGTTCCCTCCACTTAGAGTACTTGTCCCAAATATTCTTTATCTTTATTCAGTAATTTTAATGTTTTGTCCTTCAAAATCCAAATCATCTGATTCTTTTGTTAAGATTTTATTTGAGAGAAAGAGAAAGCATGAGCAGGGCTGAGGGGTAGGGGCTGAGGCAGAGGGAGACTCCCCATTGAGCAAGAGCCTGATGCAGGGCTGGATCTTAGGACCCTGGATTATGACATGAGCCAAAGGCAGATGCTTAACCAACTGAGCCACCCAGGCGCCCCTGATCATCTGATTCTTATTTCAGGAAGCCCTCTTAATTTTTCCAGTTAGTGGGATCTTTCCCTCCTCGCTAAACTCTAAAACTTTCCTTTACACTGAAACGTATTCACTTTGCCTACTTGTAGAAGCTTCCCTGTTTGAGAATTTCTCAGTGACAGTATTTCCTGAAATACTTATACTGGGATCTGAAAACCAATATTTATTGTTACACTTGCTTATTAGAATATTTACTCTATGGGGAAGTTGTTTTCCTGTGATCACCTTTCTCAAGGTTGGGTATACAAAACCTCAATGACAAGCAGCTGGGTATCAACTTGATTAATGGAATATTCCATGGAATATGATGTATCCTTTTTGTTTGTTTATTGGTTGGTCTGTTGGTTTTGTTGTTTGCGTTTCTGTTTTCTTTCTGGTAGGACCGAAAACTCTGTAATGTGCTACTGGGGTTCAGCATCACATCCACCTCTGATTTGAGTCATACGGTTGAGTCATAGGAGTGTGAACACTTCTGTGCAGGGTCTTAGTGCTGCCCCTCGAGGGCCAGCTGTGACCCTTTCCCCAAACAGCTTCTAGCATCTAGCTCAACCCAAGTGAAAGCAGAACCAGAAATTGTAGGACTATTAAAAGCCCTTGCAGACAAACCTCAAACAGTGGGAGACAGGAGCCAATAGACAGATGCCTGAGCCTCTTACTCTCCGTCAGGTAATTCTGGGAGGTGTCTGTATTACTTGTTGGAGCCCCTCTGGAAACAAGCCTTCATCTCCCACAGAAGCAAACTTGACAATGAAAATCTTACTGATGTTTCTCCCTTCTTTGTCTCACTCTTCTCGAATCCTTCAGTCATGCTTAGGAGGATCAGTAATCGAATGAAATACCTGCATCCAATCCCCTGCATGAAGGGAAGCCAACCTAGGAATGTAGAAGAGACCCTCGGAAATAGACATCAGAACAGAATTCTGCTATTAGGCCAATCTGAAGCCCACGCAGACCCCGCTGCTGATAGTGGTATAATGATAATAACTGAGGTGTTGAAATATCACAATTACTGAGATTCTAACTCTTAGAAGAATGGCATATAACACAGATAAACAGGCGAACATTAGTTTATGCAGCAGTTTTAGCATTTGAACAGTTTGGGTGCATTAGCAATTTTAAGAATAGTGGAGATGGCTGGCTTTCAACACCTTACAGAAAAGAAATGGCAGATTCCTTCAGACAGCTATAGCCTCAGGGCATGTTTTTGAAAGCATGACGTCTTCTTGGCAACATTAAAAAAAAAAAAAAAAAACCACAAAAAAACAAAAATGTTTCCTGCAGCTGGAGAGCTGCTGATTTTAAAAATCATGCCAGGTGTGGGGCACCTGGGTGGCTCCGTTGGTTAAGCATCCAGCTCTTGATTTCAGCTTGGGTCAGGATCCCAGGGTCGTGAAATTGAGCCCCTGTATTGGGCTCCATGCTGGGCATGGACCCTGCTTAAGAGTCCTCTCTCCCGGGGCGCCTGGGTGGCTCAGTGGATTAAGCCACTGCCTTGGGCTCAGGTCATGATCTCAGGGTCCTGGGATCGATCGAGCCCTGAATTGGGCTCTCTGCTCCGCAGGGAGCCTGCTTCCTCCTCTCTCTCTGCCTGCCTCTCTGCCTACTTGTGATCTCTCTCTGCCAAATAAATAAATAAAATCTTTAAAAAAAAAAAAAAAAAGAGTCCTCTCTCCCTCTGCCTTTCCCTGGTTTCCCTCTCTCTCTCCCAATCTCTCAGATAAATTAATTAATTCAATAAAATCATGCCAGGTCATAATGCAGTTCTGGGCCTAATATTTTTTCTGCAGTGGGTCCAGTGGGTGTGTGGACTCATCAAGTGAACGTTTCCCTGGTTCATTATATTGTTCATCAACCTGATGTGGAAGAAAAAAATGGACTTAAGTAAGGAGTTCATAAACTCCATCCCCCCGCTGCATCAAGGACCTGGAATAAACAACATTGGAAGACAGAGAAGGAAAGGTGTAGGGAATGGGCATATGGATGGATCTCAAGATATGGCACAGAGTATGCCAATCTTTCTGTCTTCATTCTGTCCAACAGAGAACTTCGGTGGTGGACAAGACATTAAAGAATCAGCGGATTAAATAGCTCATCCAGCGAATGTCAGGCAGCTCTTGTCCTCGGCCATTCCAGAACTCATGCAATAGGGCCATGTATGAAAGGAGAAGCCATGGTGGCAGGCAAGGGGGCCCTACAAGGGCTTTCTCACCAAAGTTGATCTACCCACAGCTGCTGATACATGCCCAACCTGTAAACAAAGGTAACGGAAACCGTCTATCACTCAAGAAGGTCAGACAGTCTCGGTAGCAAGTTGACTTTACTGAACTCATTCAACCCTGAAGAAGCAGTGATTCTTCCTTATTAAAAAGGAGAACTACTGGAGCACCTGGCTGGCTCCATTGAATAGTATGGGACTCTAGATCTTGGAGCCATGAGTTTGAGCCCCACATTGGGTGTAGAGCTTCCTTGCAAATAAATAAATAAACTTAAAAATGTAACAACTAATCCATATATGGTTTGGCAACCCATCCCACACTATTCTGCCAACCCCATTATCTAAGGACTTATAGATTAGCCTAATTTAGTGACATGGATCCAATAAAATATTGCTTTGGATCAAGGGACCCATTTTAAAGCAAGCGAGACGTGACAATAGACTCATGACTAGAGAATTAGCTCTTCCCACTATGAACTTTATCACCTCAAAGCAGATATCCTGAGAGAAGTTTAGTAAATTCTTAAATGCTCAGCTAAGGCACCAGCTAATAGATGGCACATTATGGGGTAGAAGTCCTCAAGGATGCTGTATCTGCCCTATACTAACAGCAGAACCATAGCTAGACTACACCCGACTGGAAACTTCTAGATGGATATATAATTGGCCTTTCTTTTCATTACTCTTAGAAACCAATTACAGAATTTGTGCTTTCTGGCACCACAATGTTCAACTTTGCTGGATTAAAATTCCTGTTTTCTGGCAAAGAATATTTCCACTGAGAAACACAGTGAGAATTCTATTGAACCCAAAGTTACAAATACTGCCAGATCCCCTTGGGTTCTACACTCAGGTAGGACAGAAGGCAAAGAAAGATTGGGGTTATCAACCCTGCGTATCGTGAGAAGCTGATACTGCTATTATATCCTAGACAGGAGAACTTATTAAAATATATTTTCAGGCTTTATGTTGGGTTTTAACAGTGGGTAGGAAATTAAAACAAACATAGTCTGACAAGTGTAAGAGAATAGAGGGATTATCTCTCAAGGATGAAGATTGGTCCTTATAGCATGTAAGCAACCCCTATGGGCAGACTTTCTCCTTGGAGGTGGGGGAAATGTAGAAGGAGGTGAAGTGAGTATCAATTTCAACTTTCAGTACCGAGCAACAGCAGTTTTCAGCATGCTCAATTAAATTCCTTGCCTTTCTTTCTTTTTTTTTTTTCTCTCTTTCTTTTTCTTTTCATTTCCTTTTCATTTCCTTTCTTTTCTTTTCTCCTCTTAGAGGTCCTTGCCATATGCAGCTCTCCTTGCCAATACAGCAACTCAAGAGCAAAGCTTCATAGCATGTCCCCATTGGGATGTCTGCCTTCTCTGCCTCACGGCTCTCGCTCTCACTGCTGCATCCTGGAATTACATTCCAAAGAAACCACCCCAAACCAAGTCTTGATCTCAGGCTCTACTCTCGGTAGCATCTCAACCAGGGCAAAGATGTTCACATTTGATAAGTACAGATATTTTGAAATAGGACATACATATTATGTGATTTCAAAATAAAATTTTCTTTCTGGAAAATCTATTGTGCTTATGGCCGACTGCCTCTAACACTTAAAATTTCAAATTATTTATCTGTTTCTTGGAGGTGTAATGCTCCAGCCTTTTGGCAGCTTTACAACACAGGAATGTCCTTCTCAGGGACTGGGGAGACACCCCTTTGAAATATAATCATCAAGAAAGACAGCATCCCTATCTCCAAATCTCTGGGAGGAGAGGGACCTAATTGCTGAAGGTATTTTGTTATAAAAGTCCCTGTTGTCATGAAGATGGGTGAAAGTTTACTTTTCCTTTGGGTAAGGACAATCAGCAAACACAAATGGCCTGAAATTTTTCCCACCCTAGTTCTTAAAAACTCTCCATTCTTCTGTTTCAGCAAAGTTGAGTTCAGACCATGACCTGGTCTCTCTCCCCTCTTGCAGCAGCCTTGAGTAAGTCTTTGGGCCTGTTCAGCATTGCTCAGTACAGTTTTTGCTTTGAGCTCCAAGAATGTCCCAGGACACAAACGTCCTCGCTTCTGTCATTGAATCTTTTGGGGGAACTATAAGAATCAGGGTAGCAAATGGAATCCTCTTGAGGGTAGGCGCTACCATAAACTGACTTCTATAAGACCCAGGACAAAAGAGTGACACAGTTATGGTCACTATGTTTGCTAAATAGTAGTAATATTGGGTCTGGCTACCACCGTCTCTCTCCTGGATTACTGCCTGAACCTTTCAGCTCTTCCAAGCATCAGCCTTTCTAGAACAAGAGTCACATCCCTGCAAACAACACTCTGATATCCCCATATCCCTTGCTCTTAAAGTTCAAATTTAACAAGATTTGCATGATTTTGCATAATCTTGCCTTCTTAGCTTCTTCACTAATCATGTTCTTTCTTAAAATATGTGCTTCGCTCAAGAAAGCAGTTGCACAAATTCCTTGTCTAAGCCCATATTGCTCTGTCCATCTTGAAAACCTTCCCTTTCCAGTCTTTGTTTGGGTCTCATCTTTTAGGTCTGAATAAAGACATTACTTTCTTTGAGAAGTCTTTGGGATGGCAAGTCTGAGTTAAATGTCCCCGATGTACCATTATACTCCCCGATATACCTGCTTCCCTCCCACCTCCTCCACTCTTCCTCCAAACTGTGAGGATCACCATTCCCAGCCCATGTAGCCATGAAATAAATAGCTGCCACATGAATGATTAAAATATTTGTCTCCTTATCATAGTCATATGTTACCTTGAGCTGACTATTATTTTATTAAAAATAACAAAGGGGATTAAAAGAAGCTTTATTTTAGAAAATGTATTCCTGATCTAAAGGAAACTTAAGAATTTGAGGAGGCTTTATTTTTGTTCCATTGTTGTGCCTTTCAAGAAATTACCACAAACATGAGCATCTACTTTCTGGTCTCTGATTTATGTCTTTTCTCTCCATAGAGGGAAAGATGTTTCCCAAAGGATAAATCACCCAATGAAGCAGGGCGATAGCCAAGGCTCTGAAAATCATAACAGCAATCTGTTAAGGTCAAGAGTCATAAAAATGACTTCCATGGCACACTCATATACCTCATTTTTTCATTCAACACCTTGAGGTTAAGATTATCATTCCCATTATACAGATGAGGAAACGAGGCTCGAAAATCCATGAAGCATGGCCCTGAGTCAACTAGCTGCTCTGGCAATGGTCCCCCATCTTGTGGTTTCTGCCTACTGGTGACTTAGTCTGCACACTGGAGTGGTAACTCAGCTTGCCCCTCTTCTTCAATCTATATTCTACATGTCCGTGGTCAGTTCACAAGCAAGCTACCCTTCCCAACCCTTAGGTTACCTGCTCTCAGCATTTAGCGTATACCCCCATAAGGATATAGTTTGAGAGGTTTGTGGCTCTCCATCCTGATAACTGGAGGGTTTTAAGTATCCGCCACAAGAAGCACATGCAAGCTGCTCAACAGGCTGAAAGTGGCTCCAAACAGTGTCCTTCTGCTTCGTTTCAGATCAAATATACATACATGATTGCCACCAGTGTTGGGATCTTTTGAGTGGCAGGGACCAAATTGTTGTAAATAAACATGTTATTCACAACAGCAATAGGTACTTATAGAAAGACAAGAAAAAACAGATGTGTGAGAGAATTAACTCTGTGGATGCAAGTCTCATTATGGATGTTATTATGTTGCCTTTTATTTAATAATAATTGTACCCCTGGTGCGGGGTGAAGGCTGAGGAACCACCATACCACAGTAGGCTACAAGGGTATTATATTTTTCTACAAATGAGTGTATACGTGTATACATATAAGTATGTATACATGTATACATATATATGAATGTACAGTCAGAAGAACCAGATATGGCCAAGGCTTAGGTAAATTAACAATCCACAATTCATCTCTTTTTAAAGCTGTATCGAAATACAATTGATATTTTTTAAATTGCAAACATTTAGTGTGTACACGTTGATGAATTGGAATATAATGCAGAGAACTATGATACCATCTCTGCAGTCAACGTAATAAACATACCTATTACCTCCCAAAATGTTCTTGTGCTTTTTTGTGTCTATGTGTGTTAAGAACAGTTAACATAAAATCTATCCTCTTCACATATTTTAAAGTGCACAAGGCCAGAGGCACCTTGGTGGTTTAGTTGGTTAAACTTCTGGCTCTTGGTTTACTATCTCAGGGTCATGAGATACAGCCCCACAATGGGCCCCGTGCTCAGTGTGGAGTCCATGTGGGATTCCTTCTCCCTCCCCCTACTCCTTCCCCGCTCATGCTCGCTTGCTCTCTCTCTCTCTCAAATAAATACATAAATAAATACAATATTTTTAAAATAGAAGAAAAGGAACTTCACAAGACCATATTGTTAACTACAGGCACTATGTCATACAGCAGAGATCTAGAATTTACTCATCTTTCATGACTAAAACTTCACCATCATTGAGCAACAATTCTCCATATCCCTCTCCCCCAACCCCTAGAAAAATACTATTCTATCCTCTGTTCCTGAGTTTGACTATTTTAGATACTTCATATAAATATAATCATGTAATATTTGTCCTAAGATTGGTTTATTTCATTCGACAGAATATCCTCCAGGTTTATCGATGTTGTCACGATGGTGAGATATCTTCCTTTTTTAAGGACAAAGAATATTCCATTGTATGTATACGTAATTCTTTCTTTATTCATTCATCTGTTGATGGATATTTAGGCTACTTCTAGGTCTTGGCTATAATGAATAACATTGCAATAAATATTGCAGATATCTCTTCAAGATTCTGATTTCTATTTTTTTGGCTATATGCCCAGAAGTAGGATTGCTGGATCCTATGGTAGTTCTATTTTTAATTTTTTGAGGACCCTCCATACTGATTTCCATAGCGGCTACACCCGATATACATTTCCACTAACAGAAAATAAAGATTTCAGTTTCTCTACATCCTCTCCAACACCTGTTATCCTTTTTTTTTTTTTTTAAATAATAGCCATCCTAATAGGTCTGAGGCTTTGATCTTCATTTCCCTTATGATTAGCTATATTGAACACCTTTTCAAAAACCTGATAGTTATTTTTATGTCTCCGCTGGGGAAATGTCTATTCTTTTGCCCACTTTTAATTAGGTTATTTGTGGCCTTTGTTTTGTTTTTGCTTTGCTATTGAATTTTAGAGGATTCTTATATATTTTGGATATTCACCCCTATCAAAAAGATGATTTACAAACATTTTCTCGCATTCATAAATTGCCTTTTTATTCTGTTGATTGTTTCCTTTGCCATGCCCAAGATTTTTAGTTCAACATAATCCCCTCTATCTTTTTTGCTTTCGTTCCCTGTGCTTTTGGTGTCAAATCTGAGAAATTATGGCCAAGATCAACATCAAGAAGATTGTCCCTGTGTTTTCACACTATTTCACATCTTATGTTTAAGTTTTCAATCCATTTCGAGTTGATGTTTCCACCCCACAATATCTTTGATGGCTTTCTACTTTGTCTTATATCCCCTTCATTCCCTTGTCCTTGCTTACCACAAATTTCTGTTATATGCAAATTTTCTTGAAAATTAATAATATTCTTCTACATCATTTATTGGGTTCTCAGTGTGTTGGGCACTCTGATAATTATTATATATAGGAAATAAATATTATATATGATGAGTATATCATCTATGGTAAGTACAGATATTCTATATGTGATCTGTATATGTACATTTCTAATTAAATCCTCCATAACCCTAGTGTATGTTAATAAAGCCCTCACCTTATAGAAAAGGAAACTGAGGGTTAAGATGTTTGGAAATTTTGATTACAGAATGTAACTAAGTAAATATTAGAGAAGGGTTTAGAACTTAATCTCTCCAACATTCATACTATACTACTACCAGGGTCTTTTTATAAAATAAACAAATTCTGGGGACACCTGTGTGGCTCAGCAGTTAAGCCTCTGCCTTCAGCTCAGGTCATGATCTCAGGGTCCTAGGATTGAGCCCCACATCATCGAGCTCCCTGCTTAGCGGGGAGTCTGCTTTTCCCTCTCCCTCTGCTTTACCTCCCACTTGTGCTCCTTCTCTCTCTCTCATTCTCTCACTCTGTCTCAAATAAATAAATAAAATCCTTAAAAAAAAAAAAAAAAGGAAAGGAAACAAACTCTGACTGGGCTATTAGTGATTACAAATGATGGGTTTTTTCTAATGAACTAGAATTCCATTTTAATAAATCATAAAGAATTTCCCTCCAAAAAATGTATTTACTTATTTTTTTAAAGATTTTATTTATTTATTTGACAGAGAGAGAGAACATAAGTAGGCAGAGAGGCAGGAGGTGGGGGCGGGGAGAAGCAGGCTCCCTGCTGAGCAGAGAGCTTGATGTGGGGCTCGATCCCAGGACCCTGAGATCGTGATCCGAGCTGAAGGCAGAGGCTTAACCCAGTGAGCCACCCAGGTGCCCCAAGAAATGTATTTATATTGGTGAAAATTTAGGCACTGTAGTAGTAAAGGCAGGAACCCTGTCTGGTTTCTTTAAACATAATGCTAAGCACACCAATGCCTCTGTGTATGATGGAAGTCTAAAGATCGAGTTGTGTGGCTCCAAGCATCCACCCCCAGAGCTGGATCTGGAATTAGAACCGTTACTTAGATCTCAGTTCAGTGCAGACTATGCCCAACAACAAACTGCATCTTTCTTTCAGAAAAGGTTTCAGTAAACCTAGCGGAATGTGCCAAGTGCTGCGTGAGGGGTCTTCGAGAATGGACACACAACACAGTTACTCCGGGGAAGATGAAATGTCTAAATACATTAAGTGTTGCCCAATATTGAAAGTAAAAATGCTACCCAAGTAAAATTACAGAGCAGGGAACATTCAGGGAAAAGTAGCACAACTTTTGAAGCCACGTTTACAGTCAGTGAGGCACTACTTTTAGAGCTATACCTACATTTTACGTAAAATGAAACGTGTTACTCAATCTCATTGTGCTATTTCCCTATTTATAAATTGGAGATAAAATTTATTCTTTATGTTGGAAATATCTATTAGAATCATTATATATATATATATACTAAACCTATGGTATATATTCATATACTACACACACATACACACAAAATCTAGCATGGCCCATGACATAAACAATGCTTTCTTTCCAACTGCAGTATAAAGGGAAGAGGCTATGGAGAAATAGCAGGTTAAGGAGCCTGGAAAGATAGGGAAAATTTGTTAGAGCTGCTATCTGTTTGTTACGTGAGAAGAAGGAGGGAGGCTGGATCTAGGCAAAGTGAAAATCATAACACAAGATTATGCGCCTGGGTGGCTCATTGGGTTAGAGCCTCTGCCTTCAGCTCAGGTCAAGATCCCAGGGTCCTGGGATCCAGCCCCTCATCAGGCTCTCTGCTCAGCGGGGAGCCTGTTTCCTCCCTCTCTCTGCCTGTCTCTCTGCCTACTTGTGATCTCTCTGTCCAATGAATAAATACAGTATTTTTTTTAAAAAAAAGAAGAAGTGAAGTTTAGAACCAGATAAGGGAAGACCCTGGCACTATCTGAAAGGGTTTAGAAATACTTATGTGTCTGACATGAAGGACGACTGATGGAGCACAGGGATGTCACAGTGTCCTGATCATGTATTTGCTACAGGAAAACTAGGAGAAAAGCAGTCCTGAGGACTGATCAGAAGAGGAAATAGGTGGTACACCAGGAGATCATAAAATCATCCAGAGCAATGTTCCAGGGAATACTACTGAATGGCAAAATTTGGGCAATGACTGTGTAGATGAGGTCACTAGGACGGTACTAGATAGTGGTTAGCAAAAGCATAGAGGTCAGATCAAATATGACACAGGCATTTTAACATCAATATTGGGAACGCAGTGATATCATTAGCAGAAATAACTGTGTTGGAGTATACTATAAGGTTTAGAGAAATGATCAGTTTCTGGGTGTGAGCTTTCAAGTTCCAGAGGAATTTATAAACATACATCTACAAAAGGAAAGCAGGAAGAAATACAATCCTTAGGGAGAGGGGCTGAACCTCTCAAAACATTAGATCCCATTTACACCTGATAAAAGATAGTTGGAAGAAAAGCAGGCAGGGACAAGGGCCCCTCCTCCTCAACATGCCCTCCCCCCACCTTAAATGGAACACCATTAAAAGAATTTTACACTACCCTGGAAGCAGCCCTCAACCCTTTGCCACATAATAGATAGATGATAAAAACCTGATCAGGTGACAGGTGCATAGGGGGTTAATCAGATTAAAACAGCCAGTCAAAAAGCCCATAAAAACTTCTAGACTTAGAAACTCTTCTGGTGGCATCCCTCTTGGGTCCCATCACTCTTTGGGAGCTTACTACTATCATTCAATAAACTCTGCTTTACTATCACTCAATAAGCCTTGCTTTGCTGCCCACCACACTGCCTGGTCTACCTCTTCATTCTTCGAAGCGGTGTAACAAAACCTTCATGTGACCAAGAACCTTGGGCCCTGAAGGAAAAGAAATCCTGCAACACACAGAGGTTGGAATGAAAGTTGTGGGGATTGAGTGAGGGGATAATAGAAATAAATTTACTTAAGGGCAGGTCCACAGAGTCTACATTTGAAGTACAGAAGGAGAAAACGTTTTAGATTGAGAGTAATTTTAGAAGCAGGATGAATAACAGAAGATAAAATATCATAGAAGCCAGAGTAAGGTAGTTAGTTACAGAATAGATTTTCAAAATTGGGTAGGAAACAAAAACTGTGATGAGCCAAGTGGTCACTGTCTTTGTTGGTGACAATTTCATAGAAAGAGAACTATTATGGACTAGTAATGTGGAAGCCTTATAGAATTTAGGAATAAGTGGGTGGAGAGTACAGGAAGGTAATTAGTATAGAACAGTTGTTTCCAACCAGAAGCAATTTTGCTCCCAAGGGACATTTGGCAGTATCTGAAGACATATTTGGTTGTCACAGTGGAGGTAGAGGGGCTGTTACATCTAGTGGATAGAAGCCAAGGATGCAACTAATTTTCCTACAAAGCACAGGGCAGTCAGCCCTATACAACAGACTGTCCGGCCCAAATGTTACTAGTGCTGAGTGTAAGAAACACATGCATAGAATGAGAAGCTTGTTGGGAATTTGAGAGAACAAGACCAAAAACATGTTTCCTTTCATGCCATGAGGTAGTATTTGCAGACATAGGTAAAGCAGACATTGGAGAGGAAACTAAATGTTCAGTTGAAAGAAGGTTTTACTGCTAGAACAGTACATCAGTGAGATGGATATGAGATCAAACCAAGAACAGGAGTTGAGGACTCTCCCTTCTGGAGCTTCACTGTCTCTTGTATGCCCACTCAAACAATCCTTCAACCACACCTCTTGGCCTACTTCCTTGACTACCATTTTCCTCTTGTCCCCATTTTCCTCTCATTCTTATATTCCATAGTCATCATTATAAGCACTCCTGCAAATGACCATAACTTCTTGGATCTTCACTTTTTCTGTTTTATTCACTTATAATACCACCAAATATTAGTAAAACCGTAATGGTCCCCCTTTTGATTTATAATGTCGAATCTTAAAATGGACTTAAAACCTTATTTAAAACCTCTCCAGCAGCATGTTGACACTTCCAGTTTCCTAAATGATTATTTCCTATGTTTTACTTAACTCTTTAAACTTTGTTTGCCCATTCCCTTATTCACTTAGCTCGCTTTAGGGAACCAGTTGAAACAGGACCTCCTACTTCTCCATCATCTTGTCCCTCCTCCCCTTTCCCTTATTCGATGTCAGCTGCTGACATAGACTCAAACTGCACTTAGAAAACAGAAACAGAAAAAACTCCCTCAAATTTCTACCACCTGGTCTTCCACCTAGCTGCATCTACTTTGAAAGCTCTGCCTCTCCTCCATTTGTAACAAAATAAATATGTTGCTCTTATCAAAGAGTGACCCCTTTACTTGTACCCGTATATTCTTTATCTCTCCTCCCCTCTCTTCTCTTCCCTTCCCCCCACTCCTTTTCCTTCTCTTCTACCTCTCTCCCTTCTCCCTTGCACACACTCTCTCCACTCAAATATTTATTTAATAGAAGTTTCTTTCTTGTTTTCCACATAATCACTTTTACTCTCTATTGAAATATTCTCATCAAGGTATTTATATACAATAGTACATCTTATATTTTTCTATAGAAAGTCTTTGGCCTACATAGCCCTTCCTTTACTGCCCTACTACTTCTCTTTTCCCCTGAAAATCAAAGTGAATGAATTTTCTATAGTCAATGTCTACACCATCTCACTGGTTCTATTCAAGCCACACCAAAAAGCTTCACGACCACCATTCTATTTGAGCAGTTTTAGTCATGATCGATAATCATTTCCATTTTACCCAGTACAATGGTCCTCAAATATTCTCTTACTGTATAGTGTGATTATGTGATGACATTAGCCATTACTCCTTGAAATATGTTCTACTGAGCTTCATAACATCATACTAACCTCTACCCTCAGACCATTCCAACTTGGTCTTTCTGTTTCAATCATCTACCTCTGCTCAATTTCTAAATGTTTTGTCTTCTATTTGCTTCTTTGTCAATACACTCTCTATTTCTTGTTGGCCAATATCATTCAGCCAAATACAGCTTGCCTACTACCACTGTAGCTCAAATCTATACTTAACTGAGCTCAAAACTTAAACTTACTGATTGTTTGACACCTCCTTTTAGATATTTAGTACATATCTCAGAATTATAATGTCCCAAATCAAGCTATACATTTCAGCACTATCAAATGTGTTTCTCCTGTCTTTCATATCTCAGAAAAAGGCATCAATATTAAGGGATATAATCCTGGGAACCATTCTTTATGTTTGTTTCTCACCTCCCTCATCTAAGGCATCAGTGAATTCCATCAGTACCGCACCTAACACACATCTTGAGCCTCTCTACCTTCATTATTAATATGCTAGACCATTCCAAATTTTTTTGTCTCATGGACTATTTCCATAAACTTATAATTAATTTTCTGTACCCTGTCCTGCATGATAACAATACAGACTTCTTCAGAAATTAAGAATAAGCTTTGAGATTTAAATCCAATAATTTCATTATCTTGACAAAGCCCTTCATTGGCTTCCCACTGTCTTGTAATCAAATCCAAACTCCTTACCACAGTCTTAAAAGATCTCTAGGCCCCTGCCCTCCTTTCCAATTCTTTTTCCTCTCCCATCCTTTTCCCCCTCACCTTACTCTTATTCTTTGATCCTTATGCTTATAACGTTGGTTTTGTCCACCAAAACAAGTTAGGCTTAAGGTCTTTAAGCTTAATGACTTAACCCTCTAGAATATTCAGTCTCAATATCATTGCATGATGGTTCTCTAACATATTAATGTCACTTTCCTAATAACTGTCTATGAAGGAACACAACACATACACACACACACATTCTCTATCATGGTATAATTTATTTTCTTCAAAATGCTTATCATTATCTAGAATTACCTTATTCAGTTATTTGTTTTTTTAACAGAATGTGTTTTTTTTACCATTATAACCCAATCTCTACAAAAACAAGGACCTTGTCTTTCTTATTCCTTGTATCCCAAGAACCTAGAACAATATCTAACACACTGATATTGAGGACATATTGTCATAATCAGTAAATTGCATTTTAAAAAATTAGCAAAAAAATGAATAAAAATTATTTTTCTCTTAATTGGAGGTGAGGTGACAGGCTTTTTTTAAGCAAGACTGAAATAAAGTTGTCAACATGCAGATTATTTGACCTCTAGCTTGGAACTGCATCCTATTCATCTGGCTCCTTTCTATCAGTCACGATGTGTAATTTATGATGGGTGCTTACTAATTATATCCTTAAGAAACTCAGAAACCAGGGGGCAAGAAGTCAGGGTTGAAGCAGGAGCACTAAGGCCTCAAGAACAAGTGTCATGGATAATTTAAAAGACCTCTTGTGGTTGAGGTTAGACATCACAGATTTGCAATAAAGTCCCAGCACCAGGTCACCCGTCCAAGGACACTCTCTCCAAACAATACCAGCGTACCTTACATAAGGGAGCTCTTAATAAGAAACCACAGCTTAAGAAAATTAAATATTAACAGATTTACTTTCTCCATTAACAGTCTGGTGTTCCCTGAGCACCATTTAAAAAGTCTTCAAATTAAACAGAACCATCTTTGTCTCTGGAGCCAATCTCAGCCTGGTAATCATTTTCCAGGTGTAGGACTGGAGGCCTCTGTGAGGTGTCTACACGTATCAACGTCAAGCGTGGTTCTCACATATGTCCACACAAGAGTTGGCAGTAATTGGCCATGTGGGGATGAAGCTTTGGCCCTAAGGACTGAATAACCCCTGGTCAAACATGTACCTGCCAGAAAAAATTGAGGCCTGACTGCAAAAATTAGAAAACAGAGAGCATCTTTTGTCCCTTTCAGGATTTCAGAAAAAGGAGACTTCCTATCTGTTGGCAAAGTTACCCCCAGTATTCTCAAATCTTTGGACATCAAAGAGCCTGAACTGAGTACAACAGGCTCCTGAAACATTATATCTGTCATCTTTCTGCATTTTCTACCCAGAGGCTTAAACACACACAGAGAGACACACAGATACACACACACACACACACACACACACACACACACACACATCCCATTTGGGTGACTGCTCTGTCTGACATTGTCCTCATTTTCCTCTATATGTTGGGAAGTTCAGAGGAAATAGAAGATACATTGTGTTCCCTAGTTATGATGGAATTTGTTCCCCAGGGAAAGGACTAAAAATCAATACCATAAGGCATACCACTCAGATACTCCAACATAGAGAATTTGTAAGAAAATTAGCTATAATGTGGGACAAAATGGGGAAGAACAACAGCCTCTGGGATTAATCCAAGTCAAATATGGTAAATCCAGTGTAGGCATCAGACAAGTATCCAGGCCTAAAGAAGCATGATCGAGAACACAGTAGAGTGAGAAACTGTATAATAAAGATTGTAGAAGTGCTAGAGTCTAGTCATTCAACCCAATGTCTCTGTTGGAAAATACCATAAAGAACAATAAAGCAGGACCCAGACCCTAAATATTACAGCCTCTATGGAAAAGGCAGGTCAAATGGGGTTTAGTCAACCTATACCACCTTTCTACATATCTTGTCCTTCATGGAAAAATATGTCTGGGATAAAGAAAGGAACAGAAAAGAAACAATTCTGCCGCAATAGCAACAGACAGGTTATCTGTCCATCTGCAAAGGCATAACAAGATGGCACCTACATTGATCTGACTAGTTCATACCCACTTCCACAGAACAGTCTTCCAGAGTGGCTGGGAGGCTATTCAGCTAGTTGTGGGAGGCACAGGGAGAGAAATTCATTAAGATGACAAGTTAGAGGGCGCCTGGGTGGCTCAGTGGGTTAAGCCGCTGCCTTCGGCTCAGGTCATGATCTCAGGGTCCTAGGATCGAGTCCCGCATTGGGCTCTCTGCTCAGCGGCAAGCCTGCTTCCCTCTCTCTCTCTCTCTGCATGCCTCTCTGTCTACTTGTGATCTCTCTCTGTCAAATAAATAAATAAATAATCTTTAAAAAAAAAAAAAAAAGATGACAAGTTAGAGAAGAAGATCACGAGGTCAGTCCCAAGCACTGAAGCTGTCTTCCAATGAATGGTTTGCTGACTATTAGAAATAACTGTCTCTACTTCTCTGGAAGAATCTTTTTTTTTTTTTTAAACATCCCTTAATAGGTGTTCTTGAACTAGGATGAACAACTTTTCCAAAACAGGAGTTGATCTAGAGTCATTTAATCAATAGATTCATAATTAACCCACAAGTTTTGTAAAGCACTATACCACATGCTAGGGATGCAGCGGGGAAGAGCAAGTCTGATAAACTTTCCCAGTGGAATTCTACAGAGAAAATGCAGCAAGTAAACAGGGAGTCACAATGTGAAATGACACTAAGGCACTAGGCAGCAGGGAGGTTTCCTAGAGCAAGTGGTGTCTGCACAGACTCCTGAAACCTGGTACAAGTCAGCTGCATGCAGAGAAAATGGGAGAAATGGTGTTCTGTGCAGAAGAAAGAACATGTGCAAAGCCTCAGAAACAAAACAGAAATATGAAACATTTGAGGGATGGAAGAAGTTTAGTAAGACTGATCTGTGGCATGCAAGGCAGTTGTGGGGGAGAGAAATGGAGAGAGAGATGGGAGAGGTAAGCAGATTGAGATCATGCCGAGCTCCAGAGGCCTCTTCAAGGAGTTTGATCATAGGGCTCTTTTCCTCCTCAGAGTTCTTTCAGTATTTACTAATGATGCCAAGATCTTGGCACTTGATTCATTCTCTAGTATTGTTACCTGCGTGTGTGTGTGTGTGTGTGTCTGTCTGTCTGTGTGTGTGTGTACATGTCTCCAGCGAATATATGAGCACCCAGAGGAAAACAATCAGCATTTCACTTCTTTAAGGATCTTTGGATGCCCTACAAGTAAGAGTTTGATCAATAATTCTAATTGATTGGTTAATACAATCAATGTTTCATGACCTTGAACCCATGACTGAGAGCCAGGTGTATCAAGTCTCCATTCAGATTAAACCAGTAAGGCTTGGGAGGCTTATGTCCACAAGAAGAGATAAAATAATAAAAAGAGCAAGCAAAGTTCCAAGGAGAAATATGACACCATATATAATTAAATGTGAACAAATGAAGTCATTAATATTTTTAGCCCTTCCCATGTGCTGCTCAGTGCTCTATGTTCCTTCAATGTATTCCTTCACTTCTTCTCAAAATAACCCAGGGGTTATTATTCCCCATCTTCCAGACAGGGAAAAAAGGCACAGAGAAAGTAAGCAGCTCACCCACAGTGACAAATATTCAGCCCTAAAACTGGGACCCAAAGGCAAGCATTCTAGCTCTTCAGTGTACCCTTCGTCTCTGGGCAACACCGAATCCTATTATAGACACACACACCCCACACAGAAATAAGCATGGACCACTGTACACTAAAACATTAATCATGTCTTGCAGCCATCCAAAAAAAAATGAAATCTTGCCATTTACAAGGACATGGATGGAACTAGAGGGTATTATGCTAGGCAAAATAAGTCAATCGGAGAAAGACAATTATCATATGATCTCACCGATACGTGGAACTTATGAAACAAGGCAGAAGATCATAAGGGAAGAGAGGGAAAAAATGAGACAAAATATAAGACTCTTAATCTTGGGAAACAAAAATTGAGGGTCGTTGGAGGGGAGTTTGGTGGGGGAGATGAGGTAACTGGGTGATGGATATTGAGGAGGATATGTGTTATAGTGAGCAGTGGGTATTATAGAAGACTGATGAATCACAGACTTGTACCCCTGAAACAAATAATACAATATACACTAATTAACTGAGTTTAAATTTAAAATAAGAAAAAGGGCGCCTAAATTTAAAATAAGAAAAAATTTAAATAAAATTTAAATTTTAAATTTTAAATAAGAAAAAACAAATTATACAATATACACTAATTAACTGAATTTAAATTTAAAATAAGAAAAAAACGGTGGGTTAGGGCCTCTGCTTTCCGCTCAGGTCATGATCTCAGGGCCCTGAGACTGAGCCCAGCATTGAGCTCTCTGCTCAGCAGGGAGCCTGCTTACCCTGATCTCTCTCTGCCTGCCTCTCTGCCTACTTGTGATCTCTCTCTGTCAAATAAATAAATAAAATCTTAAAAAGAAAGAAATAAAAAAACATTAATCATGTCCATCTCTTGAAAATATGACGTTTAAATTTATTTATTTATGTATTTATTTATGTATTTATTTATTTATTTATTTATAGCTATCTGTATTTGTCACTTTTTTGTGGTCTGTCCATCACAGGTAGAATAGTGAAGGTTGTAGAATTCCAGAATGTCAAATCAAAAAGTCACCTAAGAAACCCTAACATCTAAGACCTTAACTCTAAAGACGAAGTAACTTAGACCAAATGCAGTGAAGTGACCAAGTTACTTCATCCATCCAGTGCCTGCTCTCTGCCAGATTGTTCGGGCACTGAGAATGCCTAATAAGTAATAGCAATCAAAATAATGAAGACCATACTCCCTCCCACCCCCTCCCCCCCAACTGGAGCCTTCATGCCTATTGAGAGAGACTGGCAATAACAGAAGAAAGCATAGTGTAAGGTAGAAGTGAGTCACTGAAGATCAAGCAGGATAAGGGGTGGAGAGTCTTGATGGGTGGCTTCCTGGAGAGAGTGGTTAAGAGAAGGCTCTGTGAGACGGGACATACCAAGACAGCCTCGTGAAGAGCCCAGGAAGAGCATCCCAGGTGGAACCAGCAACATGGGGAGCCTCCACACTGAGACATGCTTGCGCATGAGCAAGGGGACCAGCACCACAGGAGCCCGGTGTGGGAAGGAAAGAATGTTAGACAATGCAGTGTGAGATTATCCAAGAGCCAGGTCAGGAAGGATATGGTAAGAACTCTGGAGAGTTCTTGGGAAGTTATCAAAGGGTTTGAAACAGGGGTGATCTGACTTTATTTTTATTTTATAGAGAACATTCTGGCAGCTGTGTGAAAAGATGATGATAACATGGACTTTGGTGGAATAGTGGTAGAGATGGTGAAAAATATATTTGCTCAAAGAATGGGTGAAAAATATTAGAGAAATTTCCCTCTCTAATATTTCAGTGAAGGGTGACATTGAGGTAAGTAGTAGTAGACATTGAAGACAGAAGTTAATATTAAACCTAGGGCTCTTGAGTTTTCAACTAGGGCTCTTTCGATTACTTCAGGATAGTAGAAGCCATGAAGGGATTCTTATCATCTCATCTCAGAGGAAAACAGTACATTCACAGTTAATAATTTTTATTTTAAGTTTCAAAAAGAAGAAAAAGAGAAAGAAAGAAAGAAGAAAAGAAGCAAAAAACATTAGAGAGATTTCTCATTTCCCTATTTTCCCCCTTCTCTTAGAATTCAGGGTAAAGGTAATTATAGCCTAAAAGCCTCAGAAAGGCAATAACAATTTCAAACATAAACGGAGGCTCTGAAATGTATGGTTTTAGCTAAGCAGTGGCAGCCATTTTAAATCCCTTTGTTTCTGGGTTAAGAATGGCAACATTTTGCTTATTTAAACTCATGGCTTGATAAACTCAGGTTTTAGCAGAAACATAATGCATCAGCTATAGTTTGGGTGTGAACAGAGCAATCTGGAGAGCTATTGCTTTCCGATTCCTGAAATAGCTTTTGGACAGCGTGCTCACTCAGGCTAGACAGATTTCATCTGTTCACCTTGTCTTCATCTAGCACCGTCTTTCTTCCCTGTTCTCTGAGATTCTAGCAAGTAGAGAAACCTCTCTTAAGCTGGGCTTTTTAGAGCAGACTTGGGGAGGAGTTGTTGTTGCAGTAAGGCACTGCACCAGGGTCCCCAGGTGGGAACAATGTCCCAGGTTTCCCTTCCCTGGCCCAGAGGTGCCACTTTTACTCACCCAGCATGTCCCCCATTGGAAAACCATCACTAACCCAAATGCATCCCATCCAAGCCCACAACCTTTTCGCATGTTAGAATGTGAATTTATTACCTGTAATAACCTTTTGAATCTTCATTTCTTATGGGTTCAAGAGTGATGATGACTTTTTTCCCCCAGTTCTTTCTAATGCCACCTTTATTAATGCCATTACTGAGGTAATAGCCAGTGGAAAAGAATGGGAACGTTTTATTTCTCATCTTCCACTCACTCTCCTTGATAGTGAACATGGGGCTCAATTAAAAGAACATTGTTATGCATTGTAGAGGACAATGAGGTCCTTAAGACCCCCCTCTGTGAAGAAGCAAGACTGGGCCTTGACTTTGCCCTTCATCTGAAAAATCCTCTCTAAGATTCTTGCATTTTTCCATATCACACTTCTGGGACCCCCGAGACTGGGCTAATTTTCTAAGAGAGATAGAACGCAGTTTCTAAATATCAGTCATCGAGTGACTGTTTCTAGCATGTTCTGTCTAAATCAGTGAGTCCTAACCTTTGAGACAGGGGAAAGAGGAAAAAGGGATGTATGCTGTTAAAGGCTACACTATTGGGGAATATGTTTTGAGAGATTACAGAAAAAAGAAAGCAAATGTTTAACAATAAGTGTGAATGCTACCAGTCACTTATCTAGTCACAGGAAACCCTCCCCATCTCTCTGCCACTGTCAGGTCAGACTCTATCACCTTGGGCCAAGTTCACACACACAGGTGAAGCAGGGTTGATCGGGCCCCCATTCTTTTGAATGGCTGCACTCAACCAGCTGCTCTGAGGAAAGAGGAGTGCTGATGGACTTGGGGCAAAAAGAATGGGGGGAGAAGACAATGGGATGATCTGGAAAGGTCTGACCTCTGCCCAAAAGGGTGGGCCACCCTGGGGAGCTACAGTGGAGTTTATAGTCAAAGAACCACATATGTATTTTAAGCAGCAACAGAATGGTGATACCTCCTACAAGTGAATGGGAGGGACATTCCTTCTTGAAAAAAGCACATGAGCTTTAAAATGAGATAGACTTTGGTTAATTATCGGTTCTAGTACTTATTAGCATTGTGACCTTGGGTGAGTTTCTTGACCTCTCTGAATTTCAGAATCCTGATCAATAATGAGAGCACCTAAGTCATAGACTTGTTGTGAGGATTAATACAGTTTGTTCATGCAAGAGCACTAAGTGCTGAGTCTAGCGCATAGTAGAATTTAGTCAGTGTTAGACACCACTACCACCATGCATACCAAAAAAGGATTCAGAGCAAATGCACATTAAGGCTGGGCATGAAGGAGGGAGTATAGGAAGGATAACTGTACCTAAAATGGATGGGGTGCATGGGTGGCTCAATGGGTTAAAGCCTCTGCCTTCAGCTCAGGTCATGATCCCAGGGTCCTGGGATCAAGCCCTGCATTGGGCTCTCTGCTCAAAGGGGATCCTGCTTCCCCACCCCGCCGCCTGCCTCTCTGCCTACTTGTGATCTCTGTCTGTCAAATAAATAAATAAAATCTTTGAATAAAAGGGAGACAAAAAGTCTAGAAAGAGAAAAGCAAGTCCATTTAAATATGGACTTGGACTTAAATATGGGGGAAATTAATATTATAATAAATATGGGAGACTTTAATATGGGAGACATAAATATGAGAGGAAAAATCCCCTTACATATTATCAAAAATGTGGCACGGACCCAAACCTCTCGAAAGATTCTTGTCCTCAGCCTGTTCTCAGGGACCTTCCAGGTCACCTAGTAAAAGGATTTTTCATCATGATCTTTTTGTCTTTCTGATTCTATTTCCATCCAGCAAGAATCAATGGTCAGTGGAGCACTGAAAGTTCCAAGAAGTCTCATCCCCAAACATTTCTAAGTCAACAGATCATCATTATGAGAGTCATGTTCATACTAGTATTTTATGCAGGAAAAGATACAAAAGGAAAGGAACTCCCTGCCTCCTGTTTATCACAAAGGGGGAAGCTCCAATTCAAGGAAAGGCCTTAGTGTCTGAGAAAGACCATCTACTTTGGAAGCAAAGAAAAAGGATTCCACAGATGAGTCTATTACTTACAGTGATGCTTCCTTAAAAACTCTTCTGCTTGCTAAGTCTTGGTTTCCTCATCCATAAAATACAAGACGGTAAAATAAGAAGAGGAAAAATAAGTATCAGTGGATGAAAACTGACCAAAAATGGACTTTTTCAAGCAGGCTGGAACTCCATAGAGATAGTATGGGAAGTACTTTCCACAAAACAGCTTGTGTTTGTCTCCTATCCCTGCTATAAGAAAAAAAAAAAAAAAAAAAGGACTAAAGTCATGTTAAAAACAAAATGAATTTATTCCCTTATAGTTCTGGAGGCCAGAAGTCCAAATCAAGTTCACTAGGAGAAAGACAAGATGCTGGCAGCACCTGTTCCTTCTGGAAGCTCTGTGTTCTTGCCCCTTCTAGCCTCTGGGGTCTGCCTGCTTTCTGTGGCTGTGACTCCTCCCACCTCTTGCTTCCATCCTTATATCCGTTTCCTCTTCTAAAATTAAATCTCCCTCTACCTCCTTCTGAGGATACTTGTGCTTCCCTCTAGGGCCCATCCAGAAAATTTGGAATAATCTCCCCATCTCAAGAACCATGATTTATTCACATCTGCATGACCTCTTTGTCCCATAAGGTAACACTCAAAGGTTCTAGAGATTGGAACGTGGATTCTGTCAGCCCCCCTCAGATGCCACTTCCCTACTTCTTCCCCTGTCTGGTCAGAGGAAGAGTGGGCAGGTGCCTCCATGCTTGGAGGCAGGAGCGAAAAGATGTGCCAGCTGAGGATAAGAGAGGGATACAGGGCCACCGCATAGTTTAAGAACTTTAAGAAAGATTTTGAGGAGCCTAGATTTGAGAAGACTGAGATGTGGAGGATGGATTGATCATGAAATGGAAACTGAACTTCAGCCTCACAAAACACACCAGAAGCTGCTAGAAGCAAGCAGGTTACTTCTCGAATTGCATTAGCTCCGAGGGGTCTAATCTGTGTCGGTGACTGGCAGCTATGCCCTGAGTAAACCCATCATGACAGTTTGGCTCCAGGCTGTCTTGAAGACAAACAAGGACATAAATATCATAACTCATCAATAGTCGGAATGGAACCTTCTGAGAGAAGACAACGCCAGGATGGTTAAGACTCTTTACACAGAGATCACTCACCACACACACACCCCAAAACAGGGCCTAGATGATGAAAACAAGCAAAGGCTACCATGTTGTAGGAGCCACGCTAACATTACGATTTCTATTTACTTTATGAGCTGTTAATTGGATCCCTAATAATCAGTATCAGATACAGACAGGCAGGGCCCTTGAAAGCAGCGAGGAGGCTTGGCTTGTCAGATATATCATTCTGGAATTCTGTTCTTTTGTTGTGTGCTCTTCTATTCGGACTGTAATTCAGTGTTTGTGTGTGGGTGTGTGTGTGTGTGTCAGTAATTTTATTTCTACTTTACTCAGTGATGGGCTTACTTATCTAATGAGCTACATGACATTGGGAAAGTCTTTAAACCCCTCTGACTGCCATTTATCCTTTTTAAAAACACAGGAGACCACCTAAAATGGTCTCTTCAGGCATCCCATTATTTTTCACCTCACAACCCACACAGAATAAATGTCACACTGGGGAAAACAGATGAGGCAGTCCATTGCCGGGGTTCCTGGCCCAGGGGCTCTGCTGTCCCAAGCTTTGCAGGTCCACCCGAAAGCTAAGGATCCACTGGCCCGCACACCTGTAAGCCACTGCGATTCCACAGTAGGACTTGGTGGTGGAGGGTGGTGCTGCCTGGAAGAATTAAAGTCTGTGGGATCCCAGCTCTGCCATCTCCTGAACCGATGATCTTTCCCAGCTTGAATCATACCATTTCCTTAAATCACACTCTCACCAAAGGCATCAGTCCTGTGTATAAAAAGATATTGGGCACATTGGTGCTTGCTAATTTTTTTTTTTTTCCGCTTTTTCCACTTTCTATGCCTCATCTGAACAGACCTACTTTGTAATTCTTTTGCTTAATATTTAAGTTGCCTGGTCCTCCAAGCTTGTTTCTTTTCTTTCTCTTTTTTCATACCTGAATTTCTGGGATACAGGTCTATTGTCAAAATACAAACCATACAGAAAAGGGAGAAACAAAAACTACTCCCAAATTCCATTACCTGGAGATGACCAGTTTCAGCATGTGGTGAAATCTTTCCAGATTATTCTTTATGCCATATCCTGGCATGGTTTTGTATACACGCTGTCATCCTTACCTCTCTTTGCCACTTAGCGATTGGTTGCGGGTGTGTGTCCGTCTTCCCTTGTGATGACTGGACTGTATTACTATGTACAAGTTAGGCCATTGAACATGTATGCAATTTCTACTTTTCTCTAATTCAAAATAATATTTCAAATTAGCATTTTTGTGCACATTTCTCTCATGGTTTCATGGCTAGTGAAATTACAGAATTCAAAGGCGTAGACCATTTATGTTTTGATAGATGGTGATCAAACCTGCTACCCAGAAAGCATGAACGTGCCCTACTGGTATTTTCTGTGTGTTTCTGGCATCGCAGTCCCCAAGATTCAGGGTAATGTCACTCCTCTGGGAAGCTCTTCTCGCCTCCCTCAGAAATGTAGTTGTTTTCTTCTCTGTTCTCTGCCAGATCCTTCCATATACCTCTACCGTGGCTTGCATGACGTGCACAGAACATATTCCTCATGTCTGTCTCTTCTGGGACTGCCGGTCCCTAAAGCACAGAGCTCACAGGAGGCCATACGCAGCACCCTGGCCTCTGGTTTCTGACCGTCTGGACTCAGACACCAGCTGTGACATTTACTAGCTGCGTGGTGTAGAACATGCAATTTACTTTCTTTCCCCTTCATTTCCTCAGCCGCAAAATGGAGACAGATGCGATACATACTTCATAGGATAGGTGTGAGAACTAAGATGAGATACTGTGTTGTATAAGTCAGGCTTCTCCCGAAAAACAGAACCAATAGGACATCTATCTCTATCCCTATCACCATCCATCCCTAGTTCCATATCTGCATCCATTTCTACCTACTTACCCACCCAGAGAAAGATTCAGTGCAAGGAACTGGCTCACACAGTTAGGGACACTGAGACGTCCCCCCACCTGCCCTCTGCAAGCTGGAGACCCAGGAAAGCCAGGGGTGTCATTCAGTCTGAGTCTGACGACCCGAAAACCAGGGTAGGCCATGGGGTGAATCCCCACGAAAGGGCAGGAGAAAATGAGATAAAGATGTCCCAGCTCGAGCAGTGAGGCAGGAAATAGGGGGGATTCCTTCTTCCTTCACCTTCTGCTCCCCTCATGCCTTCCAGCGATCTGTGAATGCCTGCCCAGTATGGGAGGGTGATCTCGGTGCTGACTATACCAATTCAAATCTCATTTACCCAGAAACCTCCTCACAGACACACCCAGAAATAATGTTTACTCTGGGCACCCCATGGCCCATCCAATTAACATAGGAAAGTAACCATTTCCTATGTGTCAAGTGTAAATTAGTTAAACTCAGTGACAGAAAGAAGTAAACAGTGAGGGCTCTTTTTGTGCTAGGCACAGTGCCCACTGTATTTCTGATGAATTACCAATTCACTTGGTAATTCACTTGATGAATTAACAATTCACTTCCAGGTCATCTTAACAGTATTTTACTGGTTTCTTAATTTCCAAAGTTAACACTTTATAACCCTTTGCTGCTTATCTTTCGGGAACACATTTTTGCTCCTATTTCCTCTTGCAAAAAAAAAAAAGTGTGTGAAAGGTGATTCCTGAGACCACACCAACTCAGGGTAGCAGAGAATGATAAAATGATAAACCTACAGATCCCAAAGATCAACTTTCCCACTCTCTTACACTGCCTAGAACTCTCCGACCTGCAGGCTAAGTTGCTCATAACGATAATGATGGGAGTAATAATAACAGTAACGTTGACTGAACCTTTCCTATGTGCCTTGATAAGCACTTTGTGTACATAATTTAGTCCTCAGGAAAGCCAATTAGGCAGGCCCTCTTCACCCCATTTTGCAAATAACAGAGAGATGACATAAATGACCTGAGACTATGCTGCTATAAGTATCAGTCAGTTTTCAAGATGAGATTTAAAAGAAAAAACTCCGTGTTCCCAAAACTCTAGACCACCCTGAGGATCGAGATGCTCCATTAGTCTGGAAGGATGCCCCAGGCCTCATCCAGTCGGGATCTTGGCAGTGGGGCTACCAGAGACGTGGCTGAACCCCGCAACGTGGCTGAACCCCCCACGTGGCTGACCCCCATGCGGCTGGCCATAGAGTCCAGAGCATGCAGCCTCTGCTGGCATCACAGGAGACTCTGACTCACCTGCTGCCCTGGAGGCTGCCTCCTGGACCCAGGCCACCATACGTGCCAGCTTCACACACCTCTGGTGGCTCTTTTGTGCTGCTTCTGTATGAAGTCGGGTCACCTTCCTCTTTTCCTGTGTATCCTGCCAGGCACCTCCTGCCATCCCTTCAACGGCAGACCCAGCTTGGTGGTCTTCACTAAAACTGTCACTAAAAATGTCTTCCCGCTCTCCATTTCCAGTTCTAATTTCTGTATCCTTCTCTAGAACAGAAGAAACCTGAGTGCCTATAGAGTCAACTGTGAGAGTAAGGTACTAGTACGCGAGGCCAGGGGAAATGCTGGGAACCTTGCCACAATGGAAAACCCAAACACATTCTAAGTAAGGCCATGGCCATATACACGTAAGAATACAAGTCCAGATAAAATGGAAATGCATGTTACTAGACCTATCAGTTTTTACTTTACAATGAAGGTAGAAATCTAAGCAAAAGAATAAATTCCAACTTAAAAATGTTAACAACTAATTCCAGTCTCTTTAAGCATCTATGATCTAAACCCAGTATGCCTGCCTTCTTTCTCAACCTTGTCTCCCCGTTATTTTCTTCAGAAGTGATAAGCTCCACCCAGCTGAATATTCACTCTGAGTTGCCCCGCTCAGTAGCTCCAATTCTTTTGCCTAAAATCCCATCCCTGTCTCTGCTCCGTGGTCATCACTGCATGTCTATAATGTATCCATCCCTTGAGAACTTCTTCCATTGATATGCCCTTAACAGGTACTCAGATTTCTGTTTCCCTTCTAAAATTTAAAGCATTGAATGTCTGCCTTGTATTTTGAATTATTACATGTAGGTCACACACCCCATGAGATGTGAACCCCATGAGACCAGAGGGAAACAGGACCTCTCACGTTTTATCTTCCTACGTGATTATCAGTCACTAAAACCCAGCAAGTGCTCCCTGCAAAGTGCAAGCTAATTTAGAGATGTAGTGTCTGCCATAATACAAGCTAATACTTTTTGAATACTTATTACATAGAAGATGCTACTACAGACTTCACATAAATAGCTTCTATATTATTCTCAGTAACTTCCTGATGCTCTTCTTTCTTCCACCTTTTCTATTCCAAATTAGGAAACTCTGGCACAGAGAGGTTAATTTGCTTGTCCAACGTCACACAGCTATTAACCAGCAAACACAGTATTTGAACCAAGTCAATGTGTCTCCAGAGACTCCGTGTAGGCTACTATGCTGCATTGAAGGTTAGTGGAAATAGAGAGTTGCTGACCAGAGATGATGTGCCCATGGGGTGAGTGTACCAAGGACAAACAGCATCTGTATATCAGGAAATGAAGAAGGGATCTTCAGAGAGTTTACTTCAGGGGGACTTTACCTCAACATAAAGGGCAAATAAGCCAAAAAGTCTGCTCCCAACAAAGATGGCACCATCCTTGGAACTCCAATACTTGCCTACTTGGCTCCCCTATTTTCACACCACAGAGGAAAGAATGTTCCTCATAAATAATCCTTAAATGTAGACCCTTTTTAAAATGAGTTCACATCACAGCTGCCACATTTACGGAAAGCACAAGGGAATCACTGCCCTTAACGGTACAAAAATAGGAAAAGGACTAGAGTTTATTTCCACTGTTCTCTTCCTGACTAATGGACAGAATGACAGAGTGATGCCCATAAAGCCACACTACCCCCAAACTAGTCCCAGGGCTGACTGCCTTCCACCTGTACACAACTTAAATCCAGTGGTAACCCATGTTTGGCATTAGATGGAAGGTGAGAGACAATAATATACAATTCTGCTATTTGTTTTAGGAAACATGGTATTATTATTCTTAATCTGGGCTGATTTGATCCTAAATCCTAGAATTATCAAAGTGCTTTCCAATGACTGGTTGGAAGACATCCCCAGGACTCTTTACCTAAGATATAAAAGATGGTAGCAGGTGTGCTAGAAATTAGCTTGGCCGAACTCAGGAATTTCTCTAACAATACATGTTTATTCCATGCCTGTGGTGTGACTATAACTGGGCTGGGCACTGCATTAATAAACTAATTCTTTGCAGGCCAAGTGCTAGAGTGTTGGCCCTGGTGCTTTGTACTATGAAATAAAGAAGGAATTTAGTACTTAGGGAGCTCTGGGACCTATGCCGGGTACTTTACGCACATTATTTTATTCATTCTCACAATAACCTTATTGGGTGTGTATGTTTTAGCCTAGGTTTTGCTGAAGAGGGATTCAGGCTTTGCCTCTTTCAGGGTTCAGTGAAGAAAACTAAAGAAGTCCTAGTAAAAAGGTTTTCTACAGGAATTAGAGGTTTGTACCACTACTGAGATGTCTTTCTGGAGAAAGCAAATGAAAGTTGGGGAAGCCACTAGTGGAATTCCAAAAATCAGAAAATCTGTGCGCAGAATCCCTTGGAACATCCAATCAGGAAATTAAAGATTTTGTACCCCAAAGGAGCTGCAAACATCAGCAATCACAGGGAAGAGGCTACTGACGCTTTCTCCATCTTCATCACCCTCCCGGGCAGCCCTGCCGTCACCCTACAACACCGCCAGCACAGTCTCATCTGTTCCTGTCTCTATCCACAGCTGCTCCCGAGAATGATCATCCTGTTTCTCATTCAGTGTTCAAATCTCACCAACGTAGTGGACTCTAACTCAGAATCATGTAAGAATAAGCCTTCGTGGTGATGCTGTTCCCAACCTTACCCTTGCCATACAGAGGACAGTGGAATGATGCTGGTAACGATGCCACGCTAACAACAGAAAATCAGAAAGATGCTTACAACAGTGAAAATCTGCCAGTAATGGGCTCATTCTCACGCTGTGTTCTGCTGAAGTATCTAGCTCCACAAGAAAGCTGGTAGACAAGGTAGCCGCAGAAATCTTTAAGGAGGCGTTTGAGTTGGTCTGTGGTGTTCTGATGGGCACATGGGAACAGTAGCTACATTCCAGAAATGGCCTGAGCCGAGAGGAGTGTGCCGGTGAGCAGCAACTTATCTGCAGGACCGTGAATCTAAATGAGCTTGTTTTGGATTTCTTGTCCTGTCTCCAGTCCCCAGCCCAGTCCGGATCGTGAATGAATAATCACTGAAATAATGATAATGACCTGTAACCAGCCGTGTTTAGAGACATCTGGATCCCTTCAGGCAGAGACAGTGAGCTGGAAAGGGCACATGTTATACTTCTGCCTTCTGTTACTCCTGGCGAAAAAACAACGTGAGCCACAGGGAAAAGTCTCAGAGCTCTAAGAGTTAATGAGTTGCTTCCAGTCTCCAAAATTACTAGTTTAGATGAGGCTGGGGTATTTGACTGTTTTCTTTTTAAATGCAATATGTTCTCCTCTTTATCCTACGTCTTCAAAGCTATGACCAGGGAGGGGAGGGAAAGAGCAAAGCGATGAGTAAACCAGATATTTAGATGTAAATATGAAACCTACTGTTGTTCTGCATTCAAGAGGTACAGGATTTGACAATCATTACCCTGAAAACAGCTTTAGCTCACTACAGATTTCCTCTCTTCTCTGCCCATTTCCAGCGACAGAGCCATCATGAAGAAGGATGTTCAAAGACATCACATCTATAACCTTTGCCAAAGGCACACACAATCTTTGGAAGGAAGACTTTTATTTTCCCTGTCACCTTTAATGCTGGATATACCAGCTGAAAACTGAATTCCGAGTATAAGGTCACTGCATGGAGGCTTCCTAAAGACACAGAGCTTGAAAAGAAATCTTTTCTGAATGTCACTCTTATTTCAGCTCACATTTTCCTGATGCAGCCCAGATGCACTAATTGGCCTTGCTGTAGACAACAGAAAAGAAAGAAAGAAGAAAGTAAGAAAGAACAAAACAAAGAAAGAGAAAGTTATTTGTCACCATCCCTCATTCTGGCATCCATGCCCATAATGAGCCCAGCTCTCAGTGTGGAAGAACTAAGAAACACACAGGAAATGCCCACTGCACAGTATTCTTCTTCACATGTTCTGTAAACATCTACCTTCTTTCCCTGGAAAAGAATCCTGTGCATTTTGTCCTACTTGGGTTTTGAAAGAGCCATTGGTAAAATAAATAAATTAAAAAAAAAAAGAAAGAAAGAAAGAAAGAGCCATTGGAGATCTAAAGTATGAGAATCAGATGAAGACAGTTGACATTCTGTGCTTTAAGAACTAGGTGGTGTTATTTTTCTGTCTCCCATATAGCACTCCACCCAGGAACGCCACCCGCCCCCCCCCCCCATCTCCAGTACATATAACGAGGCCAGCTGTTTCAAACTGGTGACCTACTGACCACACCTATCTGATGGATAGGTCTTCCTTTTCATGAGCAGAATTTTTAAGAAAAAAAAAAAAAAAAAGCAAATTAGCTGCTTGCAATGGAAGGTTTTGCTAAAATTCAGATGATTTGGCAACAGGAGCTCTCCATCCCAGCACAGTTACAGAGCTTCTGCTTCCTGTGAGTGAAGCCGACCCCTCTGCCCAGTCTCCTCCAGCCCTATCCATCAGACATGTGTGTGGACTCACCAGATGGTCCACAGACATAAGCAGATCGACATCACCTGGAGGTTTGTTAGAAATGCAAATTCAGTGGCCTGGCCCAAACTGTCCATTCAGAAACCTCTGGTGGAGAGGCCTTCGACCTGAATTTTAACAAGATCCCAGGTGATTCCTAACGCATATGTGAGTTTGAAAAACCTTGCACTCCGCTCATCCATTTGGTGCCCAACCTTGATTAGCAATAAGATTTGTACCACTAACCTGGCCCAGCAAACACTGCAATTTCCTTTTTTTTTTTTTTCTTAATTACCTTACAAAAATAGTGAGAGATTGATGATGTGCTATTTTCCACCAGCCTGGGTTCTGTCTGAAGCACACAGTTGTTTTGTGACCCGCCAGAAAATGCTGAGTAGATTAAAAAAAAAAAAAGCCATTGACACATTTGATTATTAGTCATTGAAGTAACCCTGATTAGTTTTGCGTCAGAGGATCACTGAAAACTGCCAGATTTATTTCTTTGTTCATGGAAGCGCAGTTATTTCAACACTGAGATTTTATCTCCTTCTCAAAGAGCAGCAAACTGGTCTCAGGCTAAAGCCAGAGTTAGAGCCAAAGGCAGTGGTCCATGCTGGCCCAGCCACACTCCATCACAGGAGGTCCTTTGGCCACAGCTCCTTGCCTACCTGAGCATAAAGTGAGACCTCTCCCAGTCTGACAAAAGCTTAGCACCCTCCCATCACCTTTCAGAGCCAGAGCCTCTCTGCCTCAAGAAAGTAGCTTTAAATAGCAGCCCCACGGAATAAAACCAGAGGCAGATAATAGCTGGGTTCAGACTCTTCATTACCATTTGAAAACATCAAATGCTTTAGAACTGCTTCTGGTCTTTAAAAATTCCATCTTCCAATCCCATCAGGCTAAGACATTCAGTAAACCACAGTAGAGCCTCAACCCAGAGCCTCAGAATCACCGGGCCCTGTAACAGCATTCACACCTCTCTTTAGATCACCCAGAGCAGAAGAGTCTAATTGTTCATGCCCAATTTATTTATGCTTCTCGGTTGCATTCACATGGGCAGCATGGACAGTTAAGAGGAGCGTGGAGTGTAAAAAGCCTTCTAATTAGCAACTGGTACTTACAGTAATTGAGGAATCAGCCTCGAGGTTAAGATATTGATTCATTTTGATAATATTATATATGCTGTGAAATTCTCTAATAGTTAGACAGCCACTGAGATCTACTGAGGCATTAATACACGTGTCATCGTGTTTCACACGACACCGTAGATCTGAAAATGCTTTGGACTTTTCAGGTCTGCTGTGCATTATTAGCACATGGGGATTCTGTGGATGCTGGTATCTGCTCAGAATTGGAGTGAGGGGCCAGAGAAATTTTCTGATCGATAACTTCAGAATGAATCAACCTGTGTGGGCTTGTCCCTTTTCATCAAAACTGAGCTTACAACAGTTACCCTCTTCCGGACGAAGGCCAGAGCTGCTGTGGTCCTCTCTGAGCTGGACAGGGAAGCCAACAAACTTGAGCAAAAACCATGGCTCCTCTCTAGATACTCAGCACTGGAAACTACTGTGTGCTGTTAAGGAGAAGAAGGTTCACCCCAGAGCAGTTACTGGCCTTTGTTCCTTCAAAGTGACCCCTGGGGAGGGATGCCTAAGGGACTCATTCTTGCAGAAAAGGGATCTCAGAAGAATATATTCCTGCCAGGTTTTCCAGCACAACCAGGACAGTCCAGCTCAGAAAGGGCACAGGGACTTAAAAGATTTGTGTTGGTAAAAATCCAAAATATTCACCTTGGCATTGGAGGCATCTCAATTCTGGTCTCTGCATCTGACTTTGTCTCACCCTGCTCTGCAGCAGCGGCAATGTGGGCCTGCCTGCCTGCCAGGTTTGCTCAAAGACTCAGTGCCTTCCTGGAGCACAGTGTCATCATTCTTTCTCTATGGATCTGAGGTCTCCCTTTCTTTGAAAGCCTGGCTCTATTCTGTCTCCTTCTCCAGAGATCTTCTAGAGCAGCCCCCAGCCCTCACTCCTTCCCTCCTGCCTTGTGTCACTACTTGTGACCTTAGGTCCCCCCTGCCAACAAGCGCCTTGCTGCCCTATGCAGAACACACCCCCAGGGAGTGCCTTTGCTCCCAAGGGGGTATATCTTCATTCTTGCTTTCTTCTGTCACTAGGGAAAGACTTCTACCTATCATACAGAGGCTCTGCCCCTTAACTATCACCATTTTGAAATGGGGGACATTTCATCTCCCTAGTACTACTCAAAACCAGGCATAGGAAAGGGAGGGTGACGCAGGTGGCATATGTAATATAGTCCTCTTGGACTTGGGCAATATGTCACAGAGGAGAGCTCAGCTGCCTGAGTCACTGTACACTTAATAAATCAGGGAGCTGGGAATAAATCAGGGAGTGTTTGGGGAACCCCCCAGACACTCATGCTAGTGAATCTGGCCTCAGCCTGGCCAACAAGGGCAAGGTCGCTGATACACAGAAGCAAGCTTAAAACCTCCATGTCTTAGATAAGGTAACACTGACTATTCATTAATCCAAAAGTACTTACTGAGCATCTATTCTATGTCAGGCCTGGTCTAAGTGCAGGAATTAGGGCAGCTCGCAAAGCAAGCACTGTCCCAGTCTTCGGTTACCAGGCATCCATACAGCGGGGGTACTCTGTGTGCATAGAGAAGGGTCTGTGTTTTTTATGCCCCTGAGATGCAGGTTTTCCAGAATGCATAGGAGTTTGCCAGGAGGAAACAACATGAAACTAAGCATGAAATTTTAAAATTACTTAGGAAAATGCAAATTGAGACTCCAAGATTAGAGGAGAGCTGGAGTAGCCAGACCTCATTTCACAGAGGGCCTCAAATTCCCACGACGCCAGAGCACTGTAGAATCATAATAATGGAACCAATAGAGATTTACTGTAGCTTTTTCTTCAGTTCTGGATTAAAGCCCAAAATGAACTTAAACAAAAATCTTATTCTTCCATGTCTACTACAGCTTCAGAAGCAGCAGATAATAGATAATATACATTAAAAGAATTAAGAGTTACCATAATTCCTGTTTTTCGAGATGATTACCTCTTCACACCCAGCTCTACTTTAGGATCCCATACACAGTAATAAAGTTGTTGCCAAAATAGCTAAACGTAGGCATTGCCAATATAGAACAAGAAAGGGAAAAGAATAATCAATACAGCAGCGGAGAACACCGCTATATTGTCACCCACGCTCTCCTTCTGGAGAGATCCTCACTGGAGAAGTGGCTCCCCACACTTCCTCTGATTCCCGCCGGTGCATCTTTTATGTTCTGGAGAAAATACATCATTTATCCGATGACAGTCTTGTACACACTGGTTATTACAACAGTGCGGCATTCCGATAGCTTTGTTTACGGTAGTGTGCAGGGTAAATATTTTATTTTCTGACGAGTGCTTGGGTTTTATTTGCCAGCATGAAGACTGGGCTAGAGTGGCTGGAGCTCGGAATCTAGATATTTACCAGCACAAGGAGATGATGCGCAGATGCTAATGAAAGCTCTGGGGGTAGTTTTCCGGGCTGTTGAGTGTAATTTCTCACATCTCCAAATGGCTATAATAGGGAAACACCCTGAAAAGAATTCTCTAATGGCTGTGCGAATGCGGCAGAGGATCGTTGGAAAGTTAATGGGCCATGCAAAGCAGAGCTTTCTTCATTCATTCATTTGGCATGGTGTAAGGTGTTGGACGGAACATCAGACGCTCGGCTCCCCAATCTTTTTGCTCCTTTTCTTCCTTTGCCCCCAACCCTCCACCTCTGCCAAGTTACTTGGATCTTCTTCCAAAGATCAAGGCTGACCCTCTTACCCCACCCCTCCTTAGCATGTTCACAAACCAGCTCTACCTCTCCGTGTTCATATAGCACCAAAGACGTACCTCTATGACAATAATTAGCACATTTTATTTATTTTTTTTAAAGATTTAATTTATTTATTTGACAGAGAGAGATCACAAGTAGACAGAGAGGCAGGCAGAGAGAGAGAGGGAAGCAGGCTCGCTGCTGAGCAGAGAGCCCGATGCGGGACTCGATCCCAGGACCCTGAGATCATGACCTGAGCCGAAGGCAGCGGCTTAACCCACTGAGCCACCCAGGCGCCCCTAATTAGCACATTTTAAATTAACTCTGTGTTGACTGCCTTGGATAGTTCACTGGACTGGTTTTTAAAAGCAGAGAGCATATTTTATTCGCCATTATATTTTTTCTACAGCACCTTTCAAATGTGCCTTAAAAAGAAAACAAAAACAGAAACAAATAACAACAACAACAAAAAAAAACCAAAGAACCCTCCATCTGTCCATCTACCTTTTCACTCTTCCTGGTACCTAAACCAAATGTGTGTAATAAACAAATGAGTCCACAAGACAGAGGAGCTTGGTTGAGTCTAAGAAAGTCACCTCATTTTTTTCTGTGTTCTCAGTGAGGGAATTCAGTGAGTGGTGCTTTTCAACAGAGAAGTCACATATGTATTCATTCATTCATTTCACGAATGTTTCCCATGTCCTTAATGAGCAGGACACCAGGGAGATGCCAGCCCCTACTCCTAAACTCCAGAGAATCCTAGGGGGGGGACGCTGGGAAGAGCCAAGGCCAAGAAAACATAAAAGAATGTTGCCCAAATTGTAACTAGAAAATTCAGAGAAGATGCAAAGTAAGGGCATGATCAAGACAGTAGAATTTTGCTTCTGAATTCCTAGGACCACCCACTGACTCTAGGGAAGGGCTGGCTGAAGAAATCTTGCAGACACAGGACTCAGAATACAAAATGTGCTTCCCAGTCCCTAGATCCGGCACCAAGACAATGTTCTGTATGGTGGAGAAGCTAGCCCAGTGAAATCTCAGTTGATCAGTCCACACGGAGGCTAAGGCTCCAGCCGGACTCCAGTCCTGATCAGTACCCAGACGTAGCTCTCCGAGACTCCTGCCTCTGTCTGTGTATTTACCTGGGGCACTCCTTGCCCAGTAAACACTGCTTCCACCCACCATACACTGGACAGGGTCAGTCTTCCTGAGCAAACTTCTGTCCGAACATGCGAGTCTCTTGCATTATGCCATGCTCTGGACAAAGAGCCTCACGGACGATGCCTCTTTAAAAAGAGTCACTTTGGGTAAGCTCCAAGGGAACACCTAACTTAACTGCATCTGTAGAATTCCAGGAGTGGAATTCTTCAAGATTTTATTTGACAGAGAGAGCACATTAGCAGCCGGAGCAGCAGGCAAAGGGAGAAGGAGAAGCAAGCTACCCACTGAGCAGGGAACCCTATGCCGGGGCTCGATCCCAGGACCTTGAGATCATGACCTGAGCTGAAGGCAGAAGCTTAACCTACTGAACCATCCAGGTTGCCCCCAAGAGCAGAATTCTTAATCAATAGGTCTGGAACTTCCTGATCAGCCCTCATGAGGTCATTTTGAATAAGACCCCCTACCTTCCCAGAAGCAGGGGTAACCTTTCCTGAAATAATCCACTCTGTTAAGTCCTTGTCCCACCCTCCTTCTGTTTATAAAATTCTTCCATTTTGCACAACTCCTCAGAGCTCCTCTCTCCCGGCTAGACGTGATGCAGCCCAATTAAGGACTTGACGAAAGAAGAAAGTCAAACAGATCTTTAAATTCACTCAGTGGAATTTCCTTCTTGTTTTCGTTCTTGTTTTTGTTTTACATTAACCACGGGGTCTCCGCAGAGACGCTACGGCTGTTTACTACAGAGGAAAAGAGAGCACAGCCCCTGACAACATAACCCTAAGAAAATTAATCATCCCTCTCTGATTTTCACGCAGAACAAAGTATGCAGCAACGTGACTGTCTATCCTTTGCCCCAACTTTCAAGTAGCTACTTCCCAGCAGCTCCTTCCTGAAAGAGCAATTAGTGGGACTGCGTATCCGGCAGCAAAGACCCTCTCTGATAAAAGAACTGACTTCATGTTATCTTTAACTTTGCACGTCAAAGATTAGAAAATACAAATTGAAGTGACTGAAGGATCCACCCTACCAACCGCTGGTAATTTCTGGATGTGCCCCCACCCCGTGCAAGAAGGGAAGCGGCAAGAAAGCTTGAATCTAGCCCCGTCTGGCAAAGAGCCCAAATCTACACGTCTGATGAGAGAAAAAGAAGATGACATGATTTTGAAAACAGACTGATGAGATGCCTAGAATTAATTTGGGGCTTGGAAAAAAAGAGAAAATGTCAAATCATCTCTAACAAAGGTCGACCTAAAGAGCAAGTGTGAGGAATTGCCTGCCTCCTGGCTTTCTCCGCGGGGAAGCCTTCATCGTGGCAGGCTGGCTTTGAGTCTTAAAAAAAAAAAAAAAAAAAAAAAAGGAAGAGGAGAAACCTACTGGATCAAAACGACTGGGAGCTCTATGACAGAAATGCACTTCCAGACTGAAATGTGTAACCACGGCTGTCACTTTGTTTTGCCTTTGCGCTAACTGAGCCAGAAGCGCCTGGAAGACCATTCTTCAGAACAGTCTGAGCAACAGAAAAGTGGAGCCCACCCTTTCACGCAGAAATGTCCTTATCGTTCCATATCCAGGCCCTGCTCCCTGCCAGCTAGCAGCTCCAATGTGATTTAGGCATGATGCGATCTGTGGGTCTGTCCTCCCCGCTCACTGTCTCTCAGGATCCTTGCCCTTTTTTTCCTGTCATTGTAGTTGTCTTATATCCCTGCATCCACCACTGACCTTCTCGACTTTTTTCTGTCTCTATCACACTGCCTTACCAATAGCCCCTTGAATGATAAATTTTAAGTTCTGGTTTAATAATAATTTTCTAATCCGAGGACTTTTTCTTTCTGTCATTATGATTTTTTTTTTTTTTTAAGATTTTATTTATTTGACAGAGAGAAATCACAAGAGAGGCAGGCAGAGAGAGAGGAAGGGAAGCAGGCTCTCCGCCGAGCAGAGAGCCCGATGCGGGACTCGATCCCAGGACCCCGAGATCATGACCTGAGCCGAAGGCAGCGGTTTAACCCACTGAGCCACCCAGGCGCCCTCTGTCATTATGATTTAAAGTCATGTCTCATATCCCAAATGTTACTCACTTTACATTTCCCACAGTAGTTAATGCAAGATATGTTGCCAATGTGTGGTGCATGAACCTGGGAAAATCAATGGCTGTAGGCATGGTTTTATTTAGGTTGGAGGGTAGACAAGAATGTCCCTCAGTTCACTTCTGGAAAACACATGCTTGTCACGCCTGATGAAGAGCTAACATCAGAAGCTAGTTATAACAACTTACATATGGCTTAATTTACTCCTTACTAATTTTACAGATGAGCAAAGTGACGTTCAGAGATAGGGTAAAAAATTTGCCCAGAAGTGTATTTTTGGCAAATGGCTGAACCAGGCTTCAGATTTAGTTGTCTTCATTAGTGATAGATGTCTATGTAATAATGAATTCTGGAGCAAAAGGGGTAGGGGAAGGAGAGGAGGGCCAAAAAGAATCCTTGCCTCCTCCTGGACACACATTCCTCACACACCTTCCAAGAAGACTTAAAATTCCAGGATCAAAGTTTCCGGTCCCTTTGTTTAAAACATTGTTCCCATTAAAATGCAAATAGAAGTAGAAGTGGAAAGATTAACTATCAGCTCTCAGTCACATTCATGACCATTACCCTTGGCTCTTTTCCTGAACCTTGACTTTGATAAGAACCAGTGTGCCAGAGTGAACCAGGATTCTCTGTGAAGAGCCTCAGACTTTGGAGGAGGTGGAGAGCTACTCTCATATTTTGGTCCTGGCACTGTGTACTGTGTGCTTTCCTAAAAGAGCTCCCCAGGGAAGTGTCACTAATTTAAGGAAATCTAATTCTAAGGAGGATTAGAAAAGGCTAAAGATTGAAATACCTACTCAGTATAAATTTTTACACTAACCCCTAACTTCTAAAGAGATATTGATACCATCTGTTTAAAGGTGCCTACCTTGTCAATTTGATATAGTTGATTCTTGGTCCCTTTGTATATACTGTATTTCTTAAGGGTTACTAACAGGGAGGCCTTTTGCCTTCAGATATGGCTCCTGATTTATAACAAACAATACAATAGCAGACAGAACCATTGTATTGAATTTAAAGGACCACTCAGCCCTGAAACCAAACAAGGTACCAGGCAAAGGTCCCAGGGAAGGTCCAGGGGCTTTAAATAGCTGTGTCTTAGAAACAAAAGAAAAGAAAAGGAGGGGGGATAGAGGAGGAGAGAAGTGTGAAGGAGGAAGAGAGGGAGGGAAGGATAAAAAGGGAAAAGATTGTCTCTAAAACTCTTTTATTCTACAGATTGGCTTTTTCCTCCCTCTTTGCTCAGACATCAAACAATGCTACTTACCTACCTAGCCCAGGTAGCTGGGTTGAAGGATGTTTCAAGCTCATATTCTTATCAGGAGCATCTAGATCCCTTATGTATTGTTACCAGTTTATGTATTGTTACCAGTTTAAAGACACACTGAAATTTACTCCCTCAAGTTGCTGGGGTTTTGTCTCTGTAAGACAACCAACTCTCAAAACTGACTTCCAACACTATTGCCTACACAAGACCAATAATTAGAGAAGAGTTCAAAACAATGAATGACCAATAAATGTCAACTGTGAGGATGATAATGATTGATAATGATAACCATGACCATTTTCCCTAACAAGTATCTGAAAGACATAATTGATATTGGGTGACTTAACATTTTCATATATGTGTATCTTTCACCAAATTTTTAAAAGATTTTATTTATTTATTTATTTGACAGACAGAGATCACAAGTAGGCAGAGAGGCAGGCAGAGAGAGGAGGAAGCAGGCTCCCTGTTGAGCAGAGAGCCTGACGCGGGGCTCAATCCCAGGACCCTGGGATCATGACCTGAGCTGAAGGCAGAGGTTTAACCCACTGAGCCACCCAGGCATCCCTTTCACCAATTATTTTTTAAAGTCATTGCATAATTTTGTGTCCATGTATACCAAACACACATAGACTACACAACTGATATTTTCAGTTTCATATTACCCAGAAGACTTCAAAGAAAACATCTTTTAGTTTCCATTTTTGCCGATTCTACCCTTCTACCCCAAAGAGAGATAGAAGTAACTGATTCACCAAATCTGTAACTTGGCCAGGTCTCCTTCCATTGCAAACCAATGGACTCCCAGCTTACAGTGCCCTCTCACTCTCAAGCTCATGGGCCCCATGTTTAGGAGGACTGTGAACAGAATTTTCGTTCTCCCTCCTAGGAGAGCTGGCAGAAACCACACACCAGAGCAGGTCAAAATCTCAGCAAAAAACATCTGTATCAAGACTTTGCTTACGTGAGATTATGCTGACTTCAGTGTCTGGGAGTAGTTGTGGGAAACTCGTGTCCTCTTTTTAAGAAAGACGACACTTTGTTAATTTTTCTTTCTTTTTTTTTTTTTTTTAAGAAAAGGAGTATTTTGGCACATGAAGTTGTTTCAGGAAACATTATAAAAACCATCTACTCTATTCTGTTGTGGTTGTTTGTTGTTCATTAGTGGTTTTGAAAAGCAAATACAAAAGTCAAGTAGGAGAATGTGTCAGACAAAATACCTCTCAGGTTTCTCTGCATCTGCGGATCCTAGTATGGTGGACGGAACAGGCAAACAGTACATTATGGTCAATCATCAGTGGATGAGCCTCCAGCCCTGAAGTGTCTGAAGAGCTAACCACCCCAGATTTTTACAGAAGAAAAAAAGTAAACAGAGTTCTTTCTGGTGAGAATTGTTAAAAGACAAATGAGACAAACTATTATTTGAGCAGAAACATTGGAATCGGCAACAGGAAGTGGTTGGGAGTGCTCCACTGACAGGATCTTTAGGAGGTTTTATAGAATGGCAGAAATGGGACAGGGAAACCCAAGGACTCCATAAAAATCTGCTTTTTGCTCCTTCTCCTGCTTCTTTTCCTGCTAGGACCTGCACCCCACCGCATTTCACACATGCCACCTAATGCAAATAGTGTGTGTCCTCCTTGTAAGGGACAAGGAGTTAATGATTTCTTCAGAATAGATCATGTCCAAGGCAGGACCAGTGAGAATGACCAAAGAAGCCATCGTAGGCACATTTGGACCACCAGCAAACCGTCTCAATGTCGAGGCCCCCTGGCTCCCAGGAAGAACACCTGGACCCTTGTGTTTGTTCTCACCAGTTCCTAGTTCCCTGAGGGGACACCCGTACCAGACCATCATCTTCAACAAAAACCCCAGGACCCCCACAAAAAGACAAGATTCATGCTCCAGCTCTCTAATCTTTCCAAGTCTCCCAGACGCTCATGGGCATCTGCTCTCTCTAAATCTTCAATAAACTCTACTCTCAGCTCCTGCTTGCTTTCATTTGATTTCCATCCTACATGTAGCCAAGGACCCTCTTTGCCCGTCCTTCTGACCCCTTCTGGGTCCTCGGACCATGCCTGTCGGCATCAGAAGCAAAGTAAGGAAAGTGTTCATGAGCTGCCGCGTAAAGTCTAGCCGGTTGTTTGTGACTGCTGTCCTTAGGTTTCAGTCCCGTAACCTGGAGCACGTACAGGTTTAGATTCTGGATTGCCCAGATAGGCCACCACAGTGTCAGAGCCACTTCAGTCTAAGGGCCTCCGTGTTTAATTAATTTAACAGCATGGACTTTGTACTCAACCCCAAATCTTCCGGAGGGGTGAAGGTAGAGTTTAGTTTGAAACAGAGAATCCGCGTAGGCTCCTAGGAGTCAGAACAGGGAAGGAATTTGAGTTAATTAGAGCGTGATCAAGAGCCCACAAAAAGGATGGCTAAGTCCTCCTGCTTAAGGTATACATGATAAATCTAGAAAATCCACCCAGTAGAGGGGGCTGTAGGCCTAAGAGTTCTACCTGCCATGTTATGCAAATGAGGCAAATCTTAAGATTCCATTTTCCCACATATCTCCAGATAGTTGCTACAAGAGATGTATCAAATATATCTACATATCCAATATACCTATATCTATGTATCTGTTCATCTCACTATCTATACTTCTATAATCATCATAATATAGAAATTAGATTTTGAGATGGGACAAGGGTATGGAGTATCAGTAAAGAGAAGGGAACAGATATGGGGGGAAAATATTGAAAGTACTTTTCTAGAAGTTTGAAAAATTCTGAAGATATATATAGAAAACTCACAAATCATTAGATTTAGTTTGTTGTCTTAACCCAAGTGGAATTGTTATCAAACTCATACTGTACTTAAAAAGTTCTGCCTTGGGGTACCTGGGTGGCTCAGTCAATTAAGCATAGGATTCTTGGTTTTGACTCAGGTCATGATTTCAGGGTCCTGAGATCGAGCCCCTGGTTCTGATCTTACCACGGAGTCCTCTCGAAATTCTCTGCCTCTAATTCTCCATCTACCCCTCCCCCACTCTCTCTCTCTCAAATAAATAGATAAAATCTTTTCTAAAAAAAGCTCTACCTTACTATACAATGTGGTATCTAGGAGTTGGGGTGGAGTGGAGTGGATTGGGACCTAATCTGTATATCTATTTTTTTTAAAGATTTTATTTATTTATTTGAAAGAGAGCATGAGCATAAGCAGGGGGAGGGTCAGAGGGGGAGGGAGAAGCAAGCTCCCTGCTGATCAGGGAGCCTGACGTGAGGCTCCATCCCAATGACCTGAGCCAAAGGCAGATGATTAACCAGCTGAGCCACCCAGGTGTCCCTGCATCTATTTTTGAAAGTCTGGCACTGAAGTGTGCAGTTCCAGGTGTTTTGAAGACAGGAAAAATGTTAAGGTTGGTGATAAGGTACATGGGACATAGGAATAAAGACTAAACAAGGGGACAAAGGAACTTATCCAAAGACTGGCAAGATACTGGAAGGGAGTTCTGAGAGATGATTTTCAGTGGGACAGATATTCTTGGCTGACGGAATCCTGTGCCTTTGTTAATCCCAGTTCACCAAGAATATAGAAAAACAGAACATTAAGACTAGCTCATAGGAAAGTCATGAATAGCTTCAGTAATGATGGGAAACTGTCCCTTTCTTCTCCTCACTGAAGCCCCAGAATTGAGCTTGACTAGGATTTGGAGACTGGAGATGTAAAGCTTCAGAGCTGCATTAACAGAGGAGGCCTTGAGATGTCGGGACAGAGACCACAGGACAGAGACCACAGCAGTTCCCATCGGACCTTTTTTAAAAAATTATTATTATTAACATATAATGTACTATTTGCCCCAGGGGTACAGGTCTGTGAATCATCAGGCTTACACACTTCACAGCACTCACCATAGCACATACCCTCCCCAGTGTCCATAACCCAACCACTCTCTCCCTCCCCACCCAATCCCCAGCAACCCTCAGTTTGTTTTATGAGATTAAGAATCTCTTAAGGTTTTTCTCCCTCCCAATCCCATCTTGTTTCAATTTTTCCTTTCCTACCCCCACCCTGCCTCTCAAATTCCTCATATCAGAGAGATCATATGATAATTGTCTTCCTCTGACTGACTGACTTCACTCAGCATAATACCCTCTAGTTCCATCCACATCATTGCAAATGGCTCCTAAGAACATTGTAGAACAGCCCTGCAGTTTTCTATTACAGGAGAGAATTCTAAGTCCCTGTAATTCCAGTGGTGGTAGCTCAAAACCAAACACTACCTTCCACTCACCGTCCATGATATGATTCATACTTTTTTTTTTTAATTCTCCCCAGGCTACATCTAACTAAATAAAATGCCTCACAATGAGAAATCGGATGGTTGCACATTCAGGGTTGCCTTTGGCGGTGAAGACATATTGCCATTGTCTTCTATGCTTTCCACAAGGGAAAGTATCTACTTCAAAATATTTTCGTCAGGTTGGTCATAATAGAATATCTCAAAAACATGAGATTTACAATGACTTTCCATTTGTCTTTAAGAAGTTCTTGTATTGATCAAGTACCAAAACATCAGAAACTTGCTGTATTATTCAATGTGACTATTTTCAATCAGTGTAAGATCCACCTTTTTCCAGCTCCCTGCCCTCAATCTAACAACAGACTTCATTACATCCATAAATGGCCAACATTTGGCAATATAAATTTACTTTAACTTAAACTTTCAATCCCTTACAGATGTAGAGCATAATAAGATCATGTGTTAGATGGAATTATTTTTAACGTTAATACACACTGTAGAAAATATATAGTTAGTTCAACCACTTCATAGGTGGTTAAGGGATGGTAGCCAACTTCTCTAAAGTAACTCAGCAGAACTAGAAGTGCATTTTAATTTTCCAACTCCAAGTTTTCTGGGTTTTTTTTTTTAAGGTTAATCATAACAATATCAGTAATGATTCCAAAAGTTTGTTACTTACATTTTTGAGTATTTTCAGATACTAAGGTCTCAAAAAAATATTTCAACCATAGGCTAATCTTCTGGTTCTAGGCTGAAATTTATTCAAAAAATCAGTGGGCCTCTGATAAGATATTCAATGACTTAGACGAAGATGGTTTTATAGACCAACAAGAACAAGGAAAGAAACTTAATAATTTGGATTATTTAAATCAAGTTTTATGGCTCACTTCAGAAAGGTTCACTTGAACCTTGGAAGAAAAAAATGGCTGCAAATTTCTTCATATAGTTAGTGGATACCTCGCTGGAAGGGGGCAAATAAAAAACTTTGGGCTCTTATAAGGTTTACCATTAGTTTTCCACAGACCAAAGAATATGGTAGTGAGGGTCACTCCACCAGATCATTAACTAGAACCTAGTACAGACATAAATTAGACAAAACACAGCACACAACGCAATGCACACACTTGGCTTTCTCTGCATCAGCCCCATGACTGCGTGAGGCTAGATGAGCAGTTAGCCTATTCAGATTGAAAATAGCTCCCTTTGACCCAGAGGAAGAAAAATGAAGTCCTTTATAAGGTAAGGCAGCAAAAACTAAAATGGAACATTATGCCATATCTCCACAGTGCACAGCCAATGAGCATCATAGCAGAAGAACACTGTGGCGGGGGAGAGGAATGGAGATGTCAGAGAACATATGGGAAGAGTGTCTTCTGTGCAATTGTGGTCAGAAATAGAAATCCTTTTACTTCTCGGAATTTTTTTCTTCCATCTTTTCTCTTTTTCTCCCTCCAATTCATTTAATGCCAAACTAAAGAAAAGATACTCCCACTAGTTATATAGATATAATTGCTGAATAACTGTAACCTCTGAACAGGATACAGCAGAACATTATATATATGTTATTTATTCATGTATTTATTAATTGATACACAATATAATGAAGATGTACTAAGTATAAGGCTGTACTCCTTAAGGCTGACAGAGATATGGTGACTATTTTTGCTCTCTTGAAGTTGGTCATCAAGAAGAATGACCTGGATAAATTCTAAATTGCAGCAAATATCTTTTTCTTTTTTATAACATCTGGAAAACAGGAAGAAATTAGCAAGCTAACAATGCTTAAGACTCTCTGAAAAATAGAATATGGGTAAATTGGATGAAGGGAAAAGACAACAGACCAGACCAAAACATGTAGAAAAAGATGGTTACAAAGAGAAGCTAATTCCAGAGGTTGTTCAGGCTTGGATTTGATTAAGTTAGAGAAAATGAGAGGGCTCTGGGGAAATCATCAGGGTGCTTAACGGAGGAACTTTTTTTTAGAGCAGCAGGCTGCTTGGAACCTTCTCTATTTTATGCCTTTTTTTTTTTTTTTTTTCTCCTGACCAGGGATTTTACAATTGGGACTGAAAAGTAGGGCGATGTCTCAGGGGACTGGCTACTCAGAAAAAAAAAGAGATTCTTTGCCACAAATACAAAACATGAGGCACGTCTTCAGTAGCATATATCAGCAAACTCCGAAAGATGCTAGAAACAGACTTCTGCAGTCAGAACCGGCATCCACAGTAAGGAGAGCTGGGATTATAAATGGCAAATAAAACCAGACATTTGAAGAGAACCGATAACTCGAAGGAATGGCAACCCATTCAACAATTAGAACACTCAAGGATTCAATATACAAGGACGCAGATATAATGAAATTAAACAGTGAGTAAATAGATGGAGGATAATGAGAGCCAGGGTTCTCCTTACTGGACGGAAGATTACAGATAAGCAAGGGGAAGAGGTTAGAACAATCCTTGTGGTAATGGACTGGGGTTGGAGACGTCAGCATGAACTAATGTTTAGATTAATATATTATATATCTATAGCTATATAGATTATATATATAAATATAAATCTATCTATATCTACAGACAGATCAGTCACATACATATGACTTTCTGTTCCTTCGGCCAAGAGGCCTCAGAGGCAAGGAGATCCCAGGAGCAACGAACAAACCTTGCCCCAGATCTTGGTGTCTAATACCGTTCTCAAATAAAAGGAAGTAGGGCTCCTGAGAGAAATGGCTGATTATAGGCCTGAAGCAGTACATTTACGAAATGAGCCTGGAGCAGCTTGTGGTGTCAGAAAGGAAGGCAGTGCCAGGAAAAAGATCTTTTAAATGATGGAATGTGTCAAAGGACACAGGAGCTCTAACTGTATGAACTTCCATAAACAAACCTGAAAGTAGTGTCAAAAAGTAAAGCAGTGCTAAGAAAAAGATAAACAAAGCTGAAAATTTTGAACAAAAAAATAAATATATAGCAACTATCCAATTACAAACAGATATATAAAATAAATACCCATGAGTCCATATTGATACAAATAAATGATTGGGTGAATAAATAAATGGGGAGATGAGACGCATCTTATGTGCAGAAAGAAGCCCAAATAATTTATATAGCTACTCCATCCTCAAGGATGTGGAATATAATTTCCTATTCTTAAGTGAAGGCTATAAATGGTGACTTCCTTCCAAGGAGCACATTATTCAAGGACAGCAGAGAGAGTAATTTTACAAATGGAGAAACTTGACAAACACACCACTGCAGCAAGTGATCAAGGTCATTCTCACTTGTTTCAGTAAGTTACGTTGATAACACAAACGCTTGATATACTGTGATAAGAATCACACTTTACCTCTGCAGTCTTCCTCCCCCAAATCTATAATCCTAGTCTAATCATGAGAATAGTATCAGGCAAATTTCAATAAAAGGACATCCTACAATATATTTGACTATACTCAAAACTGTCAATGTTGCCTGGGTGGTTCTGCTGTTTAAGTATCTGACTTTGGCTCAGGTCATGATCCCAGGGTCCTGGAGTCCAGTCCCTTGTAGGGTTCCTTGTTCTGCGGGAAGCCTGCTTCTCCCTCTCCTGCTCCCCCTGCCTGTGTTCTTTTGTGCACTCTCTGTCAAATAAATAAATAAAATCTTAAAAACAAAACAAAACTGTCAATGTCACCAAAATCAGGGAAAGTCTGAGAAATTGTCCCAGCCACGAGGAACCTAAAGAAACACAGTGATTAGAAAATGTAAAGCAGTATCCTGGATGAGATTCCAGAACAGGGAAAGGACCTTGGCTAAAAACTAAGGAAGTCTAAGTAAACATGGAGTTTAGTTATTAATAATGTATCCATATCAGTTCATTGACTGTGATAAACATATCATATTAATGTAAGCTACTAATAATAAAGGAAACAGTACAAGGTATATGGAAACTGTATTATGTTCTTCATTATTTTTCTGCAAATCTAAAAAATGCTCTAAAAAGTATACTTTTAAAATCATTAAAACATAGTAAGTGTACTAAGACAATGCAAAAACCTGCTTACCACCCTTGAGCCCATTAAAAAAAAAATCAAGATATACTGCAACAAATTTAAAAAAATCTAAAAAAAAAAACTTATGTATCCTTGTATCACTAATACTTCTGTATTATACCTTGTGATTCAGGAAATACTGGTGAGCAAAGAAGTACTATTTCTAATTTAAGAAAGAATTTGTTGTGTTATCTCATATGCAAATATTATACAGATTCTATCTGGAAACATCTTATATGTTACCAATGTCCTGGAAAAGGAATAGAGGGACAGTGATAAGATTCTTACCATTTTGCAGGGTAGATAAAAATACTGATTAAAAAGATGTTTAAAGGAAACATACAGGGATTTTGCATTAAAAATTTAAGAGTACCCACTAAAACAGTAGTCTCAAAGTGTTCTGCAAAGGGTTGTGAAATGTTATCATCACCTATGATTATTATTATTATCAATAAGGCAAATTATGGGGCCTATCCCAGACCTAATGAATCAGAAACTCTGAAGGTGGGGCCCAGCAGCCACTGTTTCAATAAACACTCCAGATAATTCTGATGCTCTCTGATATTTGAGAACCACCACACAGAATTTACAACTTGAAAAATAATAGTAAAGAAAAAATGAACTTTTAAAAGTGGTAATCAATTCAACATATGGCAGGTTAGAAAAAAAGAAACAAACACTAAGGACATACACAAGAAAAATGATCACAAGAATTAACTCAATCACAGAGAAGTGATCACAATAAAAAGGCAGAGTAAAACTGAGCAAAATTGATTTACTCCAAGATTAAGTAAAATTTCAAAATAAAATCAGATGCATGCTGGTTGCAGATGACATTAAAAAATGGCAGAAAATGGTTAAAGTCAGAGAATGAATAAAAACTAATAAGACAAATTTAAACAATAACAAAAAACAAATATAGAATTATTACTATCAAACAATAGAATTTTAGGTAAAAATATGAAATGGAACAAAGAGGGCTATCCCATTTGATAAAAATTGCATTTGTCAAAAAGATGAGAAAATGAGGTTTTTTTGCACCTCACAATATGGATTTAAAATATAGAAAACAAACAGTAATAGGAATGTAAGGAGAAATAAGGAAAGCTAAAATTATACTTGCAGATTTTTACATATTTCTGGGGAACGAGTGGGATTCTAGGGTGAGGAGCAGGACTTTCACTTTTGAAATGATTTATTTTAAATTCACATATTAGAAATGGATTGTTATCACTGTGAAAAAAATGAAAATCTAACAAATAATAAAGCTAAATTTCTCCTCAATTGTTTATACCAATCCCAGTCTTTCTACACAGTTACCCATTCTATGAGTTTGGTACTATTCTTGTAAACATTTTAGTTTTTTAGGTTTTTTTTAAAAGATTTTATTTATTTAATTCAGAGAGTGAGAGAGAGAGAGAGAGAAAGAGAGAGAGAGACAGAGAACTGTGTACACAAGCTGGGAAGGAGGGAGGTGCAGAGAGAGAGAGAGAGAATCCCAAGCAGATTCCACGCTAAGTGTGAAGCCCTAAGCGAAACTTGCTCCCAAGACACTGATGATCACGACTTGAGCCAAAGTCAGAAGCTTAGATGAATGAGCCACCCAGGTGCCCCTCAACATTTCAGTTTTAATAACACTTATATAATATCTATCAAATGGATCTATCAAAATACAGTTTGTTTCATTTGCTTTCCTTTGTTTGGGCTTGACCAGTTTCACATAAATGATAGGATCTTTATATTTCAATTTGCATATTTCTTTTTGTTTTCTTCTTTTTTTCATACAATGCTTGGAATGAAAATCTCTTACTTGGAGAACTTTCCATGTCAGGATATAAATATATCTCATTTTATTTAACTGTTACTTATCTCAACATACTATTGTTTATCTTACCATTATCTTATCGGTGAACATTTCGGCTCTTTCTAAATTTTCGGCTATGTTTTTATGCATACTACCTTGTGCACATCTATGGTTTATTTCTTTGGAATCACAGATACATCAAAGTGAGCTTGTTAGGAGTGCCTGGGTAGCTCAGTTGTTAGGCGTCTGTCCTCAGCTCAGGTCATGATCTCAGGAGCCTGGGATCGAGCCTCACATTGGACTCCCTGCTCAGCAGGGAGCCTGCTTGTCCCTCTCCCACTCCCCCTGCTTGTGTTCCCTCTCTTGCTGTGTCTCTCTCTGTCAAATAAATAAATAAAAACTTAAAAAAAAAAAAAAGAGTTGGATAAAGTGAGCTTGTTAAAGAGTATGTTCATTTAAAATATTGGCAGATTATGGCAGTTTGCTTTCCACAATGGCTATGCATATACACCAATGTAGGGTTAGATTTCCTGTTTTCCTACAGACATTACCAATACTTGATATTAAATTTATTAATTTTTGCCAAATGACTGAAATTCTATTTCATTATTGGGACCATTTTCATTTCTCTTATATCTGTTTGGATTTGCCATTTTGTGAATTCCCTATTTTGTGTCAAATTTCTTTGTGGTTTGTTTAATTTTTGTCTTATTGACTTGAAGGGATTATTACATACACTAATCTTTTGCATATTACACTATGACAAATTTTTTTTCCAAACATGGCACTTGTCTTTTAACTTCGTTAATGTTAGATGGATGTTTTCTTTCAAACGATAGCTTTTGGACTTCTGCACATTTTTATTCATGTAACACAGGCGTTTTAAAATTGTCTTTGCAAAAAACTGTAATTGCAATGACAAGGGAATAGAGATAGGCTTTTCCCCAAGAGATTAGGAGAAATTTCCCAAGAAAAAGAGTGCTGGAACTTTCCAGATAGACAAGAAAGGAATGCCATTTTTCCCTTCCTTCCTTCTTTCTTTTTTTCTCTTTCCTTTTTTTCTTTCTCTTTCATTCTTTCTTTCTTTCTTCCTTTAAGATTTTATTTATTTATTTGTCAGAGAGAGAGAGAGTGAGAGAGAGAGAGAGCGCACAAGCAAGGGAAGCAGCAGGCAGAGGGAGAAGCAGGCTCCCTGCTGAGCGAGGAGCCAGATGTGGGACTTGATCCCAGACCTTGGAATCACGACTTAAGCCAAAGGCAGATGCTTAACCAAGAGAGCCACACAGCCGTCCTGGATGCCTTTCTCTACCCCCCATCCTTCCCTCCCCACCTCAAGATGGGGAATCTCTACTTAGGAAACCAATGTTAGTTGACTGTTTATTTAGGCCATGCAAGGGTATGGAGAAAAATGGAGCTGGAGGAAAGCAGGATGCCCTGTTGAGCACCTGGACTCTTTTCTGGTCTCTAAAAATAACAGGTGGTATTGACGATGTCTTCTCAAGAACAGAGCTAGCCGCACAATTGCAAGGGAAGACACTGACCTCCAAGTGGAGATTAGCCCCATAAAGAAGAGAAGACAAACTCACAAAAGCTTTTGTGGAACAAATGGAGACAATCTCAAGTTCATCCAATGGGGCCAACCTGCGGCAGTTCAGATGGGTTACTACTGGGATCCTACTGTATATATTCACCATACTTGACCTTTGGCCTGCCAACCTGCGGCAGTTCAGATGGGTTACTACTGGGATCCTACTGTATATATTCACCATACTTGACCTTTGGCCTCTATTTCCTGGTCCTATTCTTATCTGGCTTTAGACTGGGAACAGAGCCTTGGATATGAATTCCAACTTGGATATTGATGAGTTGTACCCTGTAGGTCACTCTCCAGACATCAACTTCCCATTCCTCTATGAAATGAATGATTTAGATGATTTAGCTGGGCCTCCGTTTTCCTATTCTATGAAAGCACAATTTTATATTTCATAGTTGGAATGTTGAGTAAAACAACCTCATAAAGTAAGAATACTTTGAAAATAATAAAAACACTATCAAAATTGAAGGCACTAGTTGTTAGGCTGCCAGCCTTCTCTTACTAAACAGGGAGAGAAGTGGAGAGTAGTGTTTATTAATAGGTCTGATTCACTACCTGAAGCCCAGAGACAGAAGACATAAAAGTGAATAAGGCATTTGAAAATGATTTTGGCAGTTAAAGTGTGAGAAGAAAAGAAGAAGTGATTAAGACTACAGATCAGCCAACGTAAGGCAGAAAGAAGAAATACACACAAACACAGACCATTGTGAAATGCTTCAGGAAAAAAAACACAAAGCGGAAAACCGATAATTGTGACATCAGAGTCCAGGAGCAGGTAGTACATATAATAGAATTAGGCTTGCCAAGGAAACTGGAAGCCTCCTCTCCCTGTGAAAAGAAGGAAAGACAAGCGCACGGAGTTGGGAACTGAGGTAGGTAAGGGAACAGGGATGAAGAGGAGGGAAGGTCATAAATAAGGTTGCCATATTTAGCACATGAAAAAACAGGACACCCCACTGAATTTCAGATGGGCTATTGATAATTTTTAAATTTTATTTATTTATTTGTTAGAGAGAGAGAGGGAGAGCACATGCAGGGGGAGCAGCAGGCAGAGGGAGAAGCGGGTTCCCTGCTGAGCAGGGAGCCTGATTTGGGACTCCTCCGTCCCAGGATACTGGGATCATGACCTGAGCCAAAAGCAAATGCTTGATCGACCGAGCCACCCAGGTGTCCCTATTGATAAATTTCTCATGAAATTATGTCCCAAACAATAAATAGTACCCCCCAAATATTCATTGTTTATCTAAAATTCAACATAACTAGATATCCTGCATTGTATTGGGCAACCCTACTCCTATGTTTATCTCAATGTCAGCCTAAGGAGAAAATCAGCTATGAAACCCTGGAGATCCTGTTCAAGCTGGAGAAATATCCAACGACATCTCTTAAATGACTCACAGACTCTTCAACATAATACATCGTAAGCTGAACTTCTGAGTTTCTCCAGCCAGAAATCCTTGCCTGATGGGTCTTCTAATTTACTGCCAAAATCTGCTTCACCACAAGGGCTCACAAACCTGTCCTCAGGACAGGTCTCAAACCCTACACACATCTCCCCGTCCTCACCTCCTGTACCTTCATTCAGAACCCCACGATCTCTGGCCAGGATTACTCCAGTTGTCTAGAGGGGACTCACGCTCTCCTTCAAACTTTTCTTCACCCCCTCCCCACCATAGTGGGTCATTTTATTCTATTTTACTTTATTTTTTATTTGAGCATAGTTGGTGCATGATGTTACATTCATTTCAGGTATAGTAGAGAATGGACCATTTTATTTCCCTGCTTATAAACCCTCAATTGCTTCCCCTTAAACTTCATACATAATTAGACTTCTTACCATGGCCCATGAGGCTGAATGTGACCCTTCCCCCCGGGTCCCGGTGTCACTTGCCCTGCAACCCACTGTGCTCCAGCAGCCTCCCTCTTACTGTCTCGAACATGCTAACCTTTCCTCCCTCATCAACACATTAGCGCCCCAGGCTGCTCTTAGCTTCTACTCAGGTTTTATCTAAATATTATCTCTGCAGAGACTCCTTACCCACAGTTGCTCTAGCAAGCTGAGCACAGAGTTGACGTCCTCTAGTGACACCAACTCTGAAAAGACAGAGGTGACATATTTTTGAGCCCCACAAAAGCGAATGATAGAAGCATGATCTGTCTGTAGTCTCTCTTAAACCTGCGCTTCCTATGACATTTCTCTTCCAGCTCAGCTGGTTTCCTCACTTTCTCAGCTCATTTTACAGCTGTGAATTTGCAAGCATCCTTTCCCTTATTATGTGGCATTCCCTGGCTTTTGAATTGCCCATACATCACTTTTCTTTCAAGTCCCACCGAAGTTCAACCTCCCCCTTGACCTTCTGGGGTACACCTCCTTCCTCTGCTAATCTCCAGGTGCCACGTGGTGAGGCAGAGAGAACATGCGGTCACAAATTCTTGGTTTCAGCGCCACCTTCACTACTGACACACATAACTGCTTAATTTCTTAGGGCTTTAGACTCTTCCACCACGAAAAAGGATTACAGGACAATGCTTATTGTTTTAGAGGAAATAAAACAAGGTATGATAACATAGTTCCTGGAACACAGCAATTTACGTTAATTTCCATTTTCCCTTTTCCTTGTTTCATGCTTAGAATATGCCACCATAGGATCTGATAATTAACATGCAAAATGTTAAAGATGTAAGTTAATAGAATTGTAGGATGGCAGAAATCTTGCAGGTTATCAAGCCCCTGGCTAGGTCATTCTAGACCACTCCAGAAGAGCAACTTTCCTTTTCTTTAATGCCGCTGAGCATGAAGGCAATGGATTTGGCTCCAAGATACCATAGAAGGAATTAGAAGCTGAGATTTATTCTTGTCTCATGGAGAACTTTGAAGCTGGATGCCCTTCTCTCCACTACTCTCTAAAGTTCTACCTGCTGCACATTTACCATCTAAATCTGTTCTATTTTGAATATTGAAGATTTGGGGGGATGGGGAGTACTTGGTTCTGTTTATGCGGATATCAATCGATATTCACACTTGCTTCCAAATTACTTTTTTGTTAGTGTAGAATGAATAGCTTCAACTCCCAAAATGTTTTAATTTCAATGTCTAAAAATTATTTTGAATATATTTTAACTGGGGAGGAAAATAAAAGCTTACCCTTTTCTCTTTGGATCGTAGCAGGAAAAGATTCTCAATGAAGGGGAAGGACGAGATGATCTTGTTTCTTTTCCTGGGTTATCTGCATTCTGAAAATGAAGAAGACAAAAATCCAAAGACAAAAATCAGAATATAAACTTATGACGTGCAGTGACTAGAAAACACAGTTCCATCACAGTTTAACTGGTGTGAAGTTTCCATTTCTAATCACTGTTTTAGGGAATCAGAAACTGAAATCCGGTCAGAGAATTTGCAGCTCTCCCTTAGTGCATCCTCTAGGCTTAGAAATTCTCTGGAAAGCGAGCATCTTCTTCTCCCAATCCCTGCATGGGTGTGTGCAAGATCCGAAGTGTTCTCTTTGCAAACCAGAGTTTTCCTGATGCCAGCTGTAAGACAGACCGACGAGACTCTCTAGCTGTCTTTCTTTCCCTTCTTACTTTTCCTTCTTCCAAGCAAAGACTCTTCATCAGCTAGAGAGCTGCAGAACTGGAATCATCTTGCAGGGTTTCTGACCAGCAACCTGGCTTGCCACGTAAGCTTGAAAGACGAAACCCAATTTTGTAAGGGGATTTGGTTCTAAACAGTTTATTTGTTTCTGCGGAGAATTCTTCCAGTGGCGAGAAGGGGATGACTGGATCAGCTAGGCTGGGGCACTCTGGAGGCCTATCAAAGAGTTTAATTTATTTGTATTTATTTTACATTCATGCTCAGCAGGGGAACCTCTTGAGGAAAGTACACTGTGCATACATACTAAATGCCAGCTACATCGGTTTCCACGTTCACTCTCCTCATAAAACACGATGGGAGCACAATAAATATGGAAATATAAAATGCATTAAATTAAAATGTTATTAGTTAAAGCAGTTGTAGGAACTTCTTATACATAATCATAAGGCCTGGCTCCCATGGGAGCGTCAGGCATAATGTTTCAGGCAGTTTCTCCCATGGAGACTTAGGAGGCATCAGACATTATAAAACCCCAATTCATTAAAAGAGATTCATTTCGGCCACTGAAAAGATCTAAACTATCATCCCCTCACAGGTTTCATGTGTTATAGGATAGTTCTGGAAGGGAAGGGGAAAAAAAAAAAAAACAAAGTCAACAGAGAAGTTGGGCCCTCTGTCTTAGATTGGAGTTCACCAACACAAAAGCAGGAGAGAGTGATTTTCTACTTTTTATTATCTAGGTATAACATAATTATATAAGAGAACGAGGAAATGGTATACACTTTTGTCTATTTCTTCAATAAATGGCTGCAGTGTGGCATTGGCCAAAGCTGTTCTCCTTCCTACAGTACTTCGTGCCCTAGTCAGCCAGGACTGGGATGGTCTTAAGGAAGGAACTCTCTGCAAAGTTAGATGTGCCCAAGTTTGGAATCCCACATCCACCGAAGAATAAATAGCTCTGTTCCTTTGTGCAGTTTCCCTAACCTCTCTGGACCTTTTCCTTTACGGTTTTATCTAGATAAAAGGGTTGGAGAGTGGCATGGGAAGAAAATGGGAATCCTGACTACTCATAGGGTAACAGCTCCAGCAATGGCCACTGTTATTACCGCATTTACTGTGCATCGTGCGCATGCAGAAACAGTGGCAGGAGGACTACAGGAGGATGGAGTGAAAGGGGTCAACCAGTTGTCCGTGTTTACGGGGCATCTACCAAAAGACAAACAACACGACAAAACTCTATTAAACTACGAAAGATACACCAGATAAAATCCTGGCCCATAGACTTCTTTTACAAGAAGGAGACAAGTCTAACCCACTCAGCAAGATCTGAGACAACAGCGTTGGCAGCACACGCAGGGCGTCTAGCAGAGAACAAACTCGCATCACAGGATCCCAGCTGTAAGCAAGACTTCCCGAAGCAGATGACACCGGCCTGGGGAGGGGGCGGGAGGCAGGTGGAGGAGAGGAGGGAGGACAGAGAAACCTGAAATGTTCAGGAAGGTATTTCAGAGAGCATGAAGAACACCAAATAGTTTGAGTCAAGAAGCAGGCAGCAGCGCATTTAGGGTTCAGGGAAGAAGTCGGCCTGGCTAATGTGGAGGCTTTATGGAGACTTCGGTGGAAAGAAACCCAGGCAACAGGAGCCCCAGGAAGTCCCTAAAACGGGGGGTGGTTAAGAAAGCAGAGTCTGGGGTCAGGATAAATCATGTTTATTAGTTGTTTTCAGTGTAGTGAAGAGTCTAGTAAAAACCACCAAGGATGGTGGTTAGAGAAAGCAAGATGCCCTGGGGGGAAGGGCCAGCAGGGGCCAGGCCTGTGGATCTATCCCTTAATTATTCTGCTTCCCTTCCAGGGGGAATGTACACAGCACATGCATTGGCAAACCATTCTCCACAATACTTTATGGGCTCAACGATTAGCTTAAATTATTGAAGAGGCAAGCTATGGCTCTTCTTGCATCGCTAACAAGGCACATTGTTTCTCTTTCCTATTTCTCCCCCACCCTCCCAGCAAAGATTTACCCTTTCTTTGCCCAGGACCATTCCGGCTAGCTGTTCTCTTCCCTGAGAGCTTAAGGAAATAAGCTTTGCTGGAGCCCTTCAGAGTGAACCTGTGAAATGCTGGGAGAAAAGGTGTTGCCCAGCTAGTAAACGCGGTCACTCACCATGTCGCAGGCGAGAGGGTCTGAGCAGGGAGCCTTCCACCGCCTGCGGGAACCCTGTGAGGCACCAGATGCAAACACTCAGCTGTGAGACTGGGAGGCCTCCAGGCCTCCAGGCTAGGCCTGACCCTTTACTTTGAGCGCTGATTTTCCATGGACCCCTTGAGAGCCCTTTAAAGTGGCTCCTCGGGGCGCCTGGGTGGCTCAGTGGATTAAGCCGCTGCCTTCGGCTCAGGTCATGATCTCAGGGTCCTGGGATCGAGTCCCACATCGGGCTCTCTGCTCAGCAGCGAGCCTGCTTCCCTCTCTCTCTCTGCCTGCCTCTCTGTCTACTTGTGATCTCTCTCTCTGTCAAATGAATAAATAAAATCTAAAAAAAAAAAAAAATCCCTAAAGTGGCTCCTCGGGGGACTTTGAGGCTTCCTTAGAAGGAAAGGAAGAAAGGAGCCCAGCCGCTCCTTACTGCTGTTCTCGGCAGGGGCTCCTGAAGGGGAGCGGTGGCAGGAGAGAGCCTCCAAGAGGGCCCGGAAGCCCAGGAATGTGAAGGAAGAACGTGGTCTCTTCCCCAATGGCCGTGCCTCTTCATCAAGACAGCCGGGTTTCACCTGGGAACTCACTGGAAATGCACAATTCACCCCCACCCAGATGTACTCCATCAGAAACTCTAGAGGTGGAGCCCAGCAATCCATTTTAACAAACCCTCCTGGTTGATTCTGGCAGAAATGCAACTTGAGTTCCACCGCCCAAGGGGATGAGCTCTCCTAAAATGCTTTGTGTGCTAAGTCTGTGACAACCCCGTTTTCCCAGCTCCTGGACTACAGAGCTGAAATCAGCATTCAAGCTCCTACTTCCCATCCAGGAGTCTTTTAATAATGACTGGATGAGTCTCATCCAGCACTAATGAAAACCAGGATTAATATGATATGATTTCAAAACTTCCCAGGGTAGCTGGTTGATAGGTCAAGGCAGAGAAATCAGTCTAAAGCTTCCTACCTGTTACAGAATTTCTCCTGAGATCTCCTTGTCTTTCGAAATACAGTTTGTTTTATATTGTTACAGGATTTTTGTCCCCTTTGTGCCCAAATTCTTAGTCAAGGCGCTTCAAAGAATGAAGAGGTAGACCCCACGAAAAGCAGTGGGGAGAAAAGCAAGGTTTATTGAGCAATAAATAACATAAAGCACCTAGACAGGGAGGGGGGCCCTAGAGGGGTGCCCCTGGAGTTTCTAAGTTTAGGGGATTTTATGAGCTCTTTGTGGAACTATCTTAAGCAATCAGGGTGTGCTGTGTGCTGAGTCATGCCAATCAGGGCTTTGCTCATGTATCTGTCTACCTATTAAGTTAATGTCCACGTGCTCACGTGCTAATGGTCTTTTATTTATTTATTTATTTATTTATTTTTGGCTGGCAATTGCCCCGGCCTGTGATATTGACAAATGCTGTTGTGGTTAATTGTCTTATTTTAGGACACTGAGGACATTTTGCAGAACTCATTTCTGCAAAGGCTACAAAGGAGAATGTCAGTGAGGTCTTGTCTAAGCTGCAAAACAGGACGTCCGTGATGTCTTATGTTAGCTGTCCTGACTCCGTATTTTCTTGTCGGGGACCCTGGCCCTGACTCCCAAACTGTCCAACTAACTCCTAGCAATTGTAGACATTTTGTTCTGAGGCATTTAAGAATGATGTAGTGTTTTATACATTTTTTGGAGGTAATCATCTGATCTAGTATTTTACATCTCAGCAAAGTAAAAGATATATTTTTTTCTGAAATGAATAATCAGATGTTTAGAATAAACAATCACACATACTGGCCTGCTGCCAAATGACTATTTCCATTTTTGACCCTGGAGAGATTAGGAGTCTATTGTCATTAGTTTATGAGGAGCTTTCCATTTGTCAAGGAATGTGGTGCGTTTAGGAGTATACTGAGCTATGCACAAAGGCCCAGCTTGCAAAGAAATTTGGATTTATTTAAAGGAAAAATGTCAGAAGACATACCAGACTATATTGAAGGGTAACTGATACTGCACAGACTAGAAATCCAACAGAAGCCCCATGGTTCCCTCTTTTCATTTAGTCCTAATTGGAGAACTAGCACTCTGAGTTTTCCTTTATTTTTCTGTGATATAAATATTGCCTTCTGAAATGAGTGCTCTTGCAATGCTCTACTATGTTATTCATGCCTTTTCTCACCTGCTTCTGCCTGAATGTCTTGATTCAAGTCAACCATTTATTGAAATTACATTTTAGAAATCAAAAGAGCAGCTCTTGTAGGGGAAAAAAAAAAGAAAAAAAACCTGGAAGGGGGCTTGAGGGTGGGGCTGACAAGTGGTGTTTACAGGTAATTCCACAAGAAACAATTGATGCTCCACTACAATAGGAAATGGACGAGACGAATTTTTCCCTAGTCCTCTGGGGAAATCATTCAAATATACACTCTTATCAAAGTCTAATAATGTTCTTGCTTCTGCCTGTTTGCCTTGATGAAACTGATAATAACAGAAATCTACATTTATTTGCATTTTTCTACTAGAAGTCACTGAAGCATCCCAGAACATAATTTTAAAGTTCATATGCCTATAAGTGGCAAAAACAAGAAATGTCATAAAGTGCAGGCAGAGGGGCTCAGAAAGGGAATTCATTTCAGGAATGAGCTGTGAGCCTGCCTCCCTCTTCTTGGAGCCCTGGACCTGAGAAGCATGGAATGAAGGAGGATCTTTTTGTAAGTCTTCAGGCTAAAGACAAAGCATTTCTCGCCCAGCAATGCCACTGATGCTCTCCCACTTCCATTGCTAGCCACCTTTTCCCTGCAAACACAGACAGATATGTAGGATCACAGAATAACACTACTTAAAGAATTCAACGAGAAAGAAGCTCAAAAAGGGTTTTAGAGATCATCTCCTCCATTCATGCCCCTGTACAGATTTGACAAATGGATCCCAGAGAATGACTCTTTCAAGGCCACAAACCATATTGAGAAGCAGAGTCAAGGAAAGAAGGAAAGCTGTCCAGTGCCTACCACACTGCCGACTCCATCCCCCCAACATCCTGAAGGCACTACCTTCAGGCTCAGAATGCACCTTAGGGAAGCCACCTGCTGTTTAGTTTTTTAAGATCCCATTTTTAATTCTATACTTAGGGATACAAGTTGTCATTTTTACTTCGATGGAATACTGATAAAGAACACTGGTCCAGGGGGCGCCTGGGTGGCTCAGTGGGTTAAAGCCGCTGCCCTCGCCTCAGGTCATGATCCCAGGGTCCTGGGATCAAGCCCGGCATCGGGCTCTCTGCTCAGCTGGGAGCCTGCTTCCTCCTCTCTCTCTGCCTGCCTCTCTGCCTACTTGAGATCTCTGTCTGTCAAATAAATAAATAAAATCTTTAAAAAAAAAAAAAAAGAACACTGGTCCTTTCTAGCTCTGCAATGTGGGTAATCTGTGATTCAGGTGAATTTATGCGAGTCACTTCAGTGCACATGAAGTTGGAAAAGCCAGTTTTCTACAAAATAGTGATTTGTTCTATGGTACTTTCCCGGGCACAAAACCTTTTCCTCGACCTGACTGCATTTCCTATTGCACCAAACTGTGAGGGAGGAGAAAAGATCATTATTATCCCCATTTTATATGTCACACAACTAAAATAAAGGGAACTATATTCAGATTTTATGTGGGAAAATGGGATTAGAACCCCTGACCTAAATCCCATTGAAACTGCTGTAGAAACCAAAAGAAGGATGGAAATCAAGACGCACATACCAGAGCCTCACCCAGGCTTGAGTTTAAACTGAACACATTTTTCTCTTCCTCGTTCTTGAAGCCCATCCCCCTTCGCTTATTCTTCTGTAGAATCCTTTGTTCCACCAACCAAGTATCCATGTTGACATCCCGCTGACCTCAATGGACACTTAGTAATGAGACTTAGATGACCTGTGCCAGCGTGAGTCCTGAGGCCACGCTGAGGGCGTGACCACCCCGCTGGGCTGGGAGTAGCTTGCAGATTCCTACGGAAATTACCCAGATCCTGTATTTTCCTATAAAGCCTCTCAGCTTCTCACCCAGGGCGGGCTTGCTGTTTCGGAGGCATCAGCCTGCCGCAGCCTCCTTTGCCTGGAGAAGCGATCAGCTAACTCTCTTCCTTTTTTATCCCCATACTCTGCCCGCATGTTACATATTTCTGCTCTGGAGCACAGACGTCAGTCTCTGCTGGTACTATGTGTAGTTACTTACTAGCAAATGCCTCAACTTCACCCTTCTTCCTGGATGGAAGCTGGCGTGAAAGTTCTAAAACTCAGGTGGGAGTTGCTGATTGCCTGAACTAATAAAATGTATCAGTTGTACATTACTGACTTTCTACAAACTATTATTTTCCCATAAAAAAATAGAAAATAACATGAATATAATTGATAAAAAATGAGTCTGGTCCTGTGGACGATCCTGTTTTGGACCTTATGTTAAATCGATTGAAAATGTTAAGGATTTTTAAAATTGAGAGTTGTAGCTTACATATGCCTTAGGAAGTTGTGGGATTTAGACTAACCCAGTGGGAATCTGAATAAATAATAACCTACGAGCAATCTTGTGGGGTTTTTTTCGAGGTGGTTGGGGAATAACTGTAGCTTTGGTGGGGGGCACTCTGAATTACATCAGGCTTTCCCATGTCCAGAAAGTTTTCACTGACCCGAGGGAAAGCTCATCTAATGGTTTGATATCATTAGACTTGAGCAAGCAAGATAGACAGGTAGATAGATGGCTAGATAGAGATAGATAGCTGGGTAGATAGAAGATAGATAGATAGATGATTGATTGATAGATAGATAGATAGATAATAGATAAATCTGGTCCTTCATGCTAACAACACTCAAGTTTCTGAGCCTCTACCCAAAAGCAACCCCTTAACAAGTTCATGCAGGATGAGTACACCACACACACAGTTCTACAACATGCCACGTGTTCTTGATTTGGTCATTTGTTTTATTTTTCATTTAGCTTAGCAAGATGTCTTAAACACCATCCCGTAGCAGCATACCTGTTTCTCTTTCATTATTTTCAGTGATGGAGAAAATAGCAGTATGGACCATATTTTAAACAGTCTTCTCCTTAGTCTTTCGCTATAACACAGAATGCTACCAAGGTGTACCTTATGGACTTTTGGAAACATGAATATCTTTCTTTTTGCAGTTTACCTATCAGACTTAATGTGTTCAATTTTCACCTTGCAGCAGCTCTTGTTTCATGAATTGACCCTTCCTGATATGGTCTTTGAATATTCTCAGCATTTTGGAAGCCTTCATTTTATCCTTATGGGAATAAAACAGCCATTAAGCAAGAGGACAAGGAAAGGATAAAAAATGCAGGGAAGAGCTCTCTTTCTGTTTCATTCTCTTTGTGCTGATGGGGTCAGCTGTGGGAGCAACGGAACATTGTAACCATGTATCTGAACGCTATCATGAATAGAGATGCCATACCTTCTTTTAGGGCCATTTGGAAACCATGTAACAGATAAAAATGATAATGGTAAGACAGAGAGCCCACATTTCTAAAATTCTTAAAGAAATCTCGCCCTATTATCAACTATTTCTCTGTAAACATTAGAGGAACTCCCTTAGTGAATGAAACAAAACTTTTTCTATCATTTAACTGGTTTTAGGTTGATCTCATTATTTATCAAGGTGTGATTTATCTGTAGTAAAAAATACCTTTTTAATTAATTCTGTTATACTCTCCCATCGTTGTAAATTATTTTTTTCTATTTTATATTTATTTGTTTTCTTCTTTCTTCTGGTTGAAATAACTAAGGATTTTTAGTTCTATTCCTAAAATACCTCTATGTTTAAACAATCCTTTTTCCACCACCACTACTGAACCAATCCCAACACAATTATATTACTATTGGGTTATGCATGATTATAATTATTTGCAGATTGTACTGCAAAGACAGAGTGTACATGATTACATTTTCCTTCTTACATTTCTTTTTGTTTTTCCTTTGGCTAGTAATGGCCATTTTTCCCCTTGACTTTCAACGTTCTGTTACTAATATTTTCTTTGTTCTCTCTTTAAATGTTCTGAGAGAGCTGTCAAAGGCCTGCAAATGTTTTTGTTCAAATGCTCAATATTTTCAGATACCCTCAGTGCCCATTTATTTTTCTCCCTGGAGTTCATCTCTCTTGCAATTCTTCAATTTATTGCTTCAGTCTAACCTGGTTGTTCTCTCAGTAGCTGTGGATCTATCTTTCACCTCTCATCTGGATGAGATTCCCTGTGTCCTGGATCCTAAGTCCCATCCTTTGTCCTTTTGTGGAGCTAAGTACATGAGCTAGTACCTGCCTGAAAAAGAGGGCTTGCAAATACATTTTCTGAATCCTTCTCTATATGGAAATGTATCCTTTACACCAGATGCCAATTGTGATGCCTGGTGGGGTAAAGAATTCAAATTTGGAAGTCATTTCCAGTCAACATTTTGAAGGTGTAACTCTCTGGTCTCCTGGCATGTCATGGCTACAGTCCAATGCCATTTCTACTATTCATCCTTTATAAACTCCATTTACCTTTTGGTGTTGCAATGGGGTGTGATGGCAGGGTGAGGGTCTTGGTTTCTTTTTTTTGTTTGTTTGTTTTAAGATTTATTTATTTATTTGGGGCACCTGGGTGGCTCAGTGGGTTAGGCCTCTGCCTTCAGCTCAGGTCATGATCTCGAGGTTCTGGGATGGAGCCCCGTATCGGCTCTCTGCTCAGCAGGAAGCCTGCTCCCCGCTCCCCTCCCCCCCCACCTGCCTCTCTGCCTGCTTGTGATCTCTGTCTGTCAAATAAATAAATAAAACGTTTTTTAAAAATTTATTTATTTATTTTAGACAGAGAAAGAGTGACAGGATGAAGAGGAGCAGAAAGAGAGGGACAGGCAGACTCTGAACTGAGCGCAGAGCCCAATAGGGGTCTGGATCCCAGCACCCCGAGAATACAACCTGAGCCAAAATCAAGAGCCCAATGTTCAACCTACTGAGCCACTCAGGCTCCCCTCCTGATGTGGAGTTTTATCACTCAATGACCTCTTTCAATCATGAGGGCACATATCCTTCTATCATGGGAAATTTTCTTGATGATTTATTTGGCAATTTCCTATGCTTCATTTTATCTATTCTCTCTTTTGGGGGTACTTTTTAAATTCTATCTTCCAATTCTTTTACTGATTCTTTTTTTGCCTATCATATTTTTAATTTGTCAGCTTATTTTTGCTTTTGTTTTCTTATCTCCACTCCCATTCATAGAATCTTGTTTTGTTTCTTTCTTTCTTTTTTAAAAATTTTATTTGTTTATTTTATTTATTTATTTGACAGAGAGAGGGAGAGCACAAGCAGGCAGAGAGGCAGGCAGAGAGAGACGGGGAAGCAGGCCACCTGCCAAGCAGAAAGCCCCATGCGGGGCTCCATCCCAGGACTCTGAGATCATGACCTGAGCCGAAGGCAGAGGCCTAACCCACTAAGCCACCCAGGCACCCCTATAGCATCCTGTTTATATTTCTTGGCTATAGCCTCTTTTCTCTCTCTCTCTTTTTTTTTTTTTTTAAGATTTTATTTATTTATTTGAGAGAGAATGAGTGAGAGAGAGCATGAGAGAGGAGAAGGTCAGAGGGAGAAGCAGACTCCCCAAGGAGCTGGGAGCCCGATGCGGGACTCGATCCTGGAAGTCCGGGATCATGACCTGAGCTGAAGGCAATTGCTCAACCAACTGAGCCACCCAGGTGCCCTATAGCCTCTTCTCTTAACTCAAAAAAGGAATGATAAGAGATTTTATATTCTAAAATTTTATTCTGTTCTGTGTTAAATCAATTTTTCTGCAGTTTCTTTCTTTTAGTTTCTTACATGTTGAAAGCTTTCCTTAAGTAACCGATAATCCTTGGCTATCAATTTGAATTGTAAAGTAAGGCATTAAATAGCTGATAGAAATTCTGGAAGCAGGCGAGGTTCTTTCTGACTTGAAGTCTTCCTAGTAGAGTGATTGGATAGCAGATCTGATTCTTACTGGAAGTCCATCAACCCCTAAAATCTCTATCTTTAAGGTTATTCCATTTATCCTAAGAAAATTTCTCTTGTCTATTGCCTTGGTGTCTGGAAGTGGAATGGGGAGGTAATATATCTCACTAATCTTACTCTGGAACCTGAGCAGGGTAAAAAGTCAGGAGACTGAAGATTCACTTCACTTACTTCCTGAAATGCCCATATTTTCTGTCTGGTACTTCAACACAGCTCACTGCCATGAACATCAGGACCACCTACATCATTTAAGGGACCCAGTGCAACAAAAATATGGAGCTTCTTGTTAAAAATTACTAAGATTCAAGATAAAATTGCTAAGAGTCAAGATTCAATTATAAGAATTACTAAGATTCAATATTCAAGATTAGTATAGCAAAATATTAAACAAATATGGGTCTTTTCTGAGAGCGGGACTCTTTGTGGTCATATAGGCTGTACAACCAAGATGGTGGCTCAGACAGACACACTCTGCCCACAGCTCTGACTGGTTCAGCTTTCCCAGAAAAGAATGAATATGCTGTCTTCTAAAAGGTTGGGAAAAGGATAATCATCTGGCTAAAAGGGATGAGAATGAGGTTGTGCGAATTAATTTAAAACCAATCCACATGTTTTCGACATTATATCTCACTCCTGTTTGCTGTGATTTTTGGAAGCTTCAAGAATCCAGGCTTCTCAGGGTGCCTGGGTGGTGGAGTTGGTTAAGTGTCCAACTCTTGATTTTAACTCGGGTCATGATCACAGGGTCCTGAGATTGAGTCCTGTGTTGGGCTCCACGGTCAGTATGGAGTTGGCTTGAGATTCTTTGACTCCCTCTCCCTCTGCCCCTCCCTCCACAGGCACAGACACAGGAATGCACGCTCCATCTCTCTCTCTCTTAAATAAATAAATAAATAATATTTAATAAATAAATAAAATTTAAAGAAGAAGAAGAAGAATCATCATCCAGGCTTTTTAGGGTTCTATGGATAAGCCAGTTCACTTCTCATAATTTCTTAACTATTTCCCTCTGTAACCATGATCTACTCTTCAAAGTAAGGTATTTCTCTCTTTTTGTCCTTGAGAACCTTGAAGATATCTGTTATCTGATATCATTTCCTCTCCCACCCTCTTCTAGTTTTTGTGTTTATATCTTTTCTTTCTTTACTTCTTTCTTTTTTTCTTTCTTTAAGTAAGCTCCATGCCCAGCATGGAGCCCAGTGTGGGCTTGAACTCACCACCCTGAAAAAAAAACCTGAGCTGAGATCAAGAATTGGATGCTTAAACAATTCAGCCACCCAGGCATCCCTATCTACTTTGTTTTTTTTTTTAAACTGTCATTTTGGGGACTTAGCAAGTGAAATATATGTCAAAGCATTTTGTTTTCCAAATCACCATATCTGACCAGAACCATGATATTTAGCCATTTTCCTTTTTATTGTATTTCTCTAAGATAGTTCATTTACCCTTCAATTACTTAATATATATCCACATTTTGCTAACAAAAAGATACATTTTACATTTCTGAGTCATTTAATATTTTGAACTCTAACACATTTTACTCTCAAAGACTCCCCTATTTCCACCTCCTCCTCCCAACTCTTAAAAAAAAAAAAAAAATAAGGCACATTTTCTGGAAGATAGAGTTGACTATGTAGTATGCTTATCGACCCAAATATTTCAGGACAGTGTATGTCTTGTTCCAGCCAAATTGCTGGCTGAGGAAGATAAGATATTGAATTTTTAATTGCAAGCCATTATGAAACTAGCTGTTTTGTATCAACCAACGTATAATCAGTAGTTAACTATTCTCCATTGGTTTCAAGACAAAAACCTCAAATTTAATTAGAACTTGAAGGCACAACCAAGGACTTGGTGACCGAAAATCATTTTGATAGACCTAAGACTCGAAGAAGTTGGATGGCAGTAGAAATGCTTAAGCCTTCATGAAGGAACGGATTGTGTTGAGTTTAGTGTGTATATGCATAGCTGAAATATCAATTTAAACAGAATTCTTGGTTCAGACTGCGAACAATGCTATTTCAAGTTTGCCTTGCTAGAGCTTCACTTAAAATTAATATCAGTGTGTTGCATCAGATCCCAATTGTCCAGCACAGCTGAGGAGATAGTCAACTATCAAGAGAATTAATTGGACCAGATTCAAATTCTCAATGATCTCAGCCATCTCACAATCATGGGAGCCAAATATAACCTAGATCCCCAACCGGTAGTATACTGACTGTCTAATTAAGAAGCAAAACTGTCTAACATGATTTAAGATCTAGCCTCGTTCTACAGTGAGATAGATGTCTTGTCAAAAATCTGATAAAATATTCACAACTACAACCTCTTTGACCCAGATGCCACTCAGCCAAGCTGTGGAGAGTCAAAAAAAAAAAAGGCCATATATATTTTTTCTTGTGAACATCTTTTATTCTGGTAAGCACTTCTCTGTCCCATTTTATTTCCCCCAGACTCTAGAAATGTCTTCACTACACTTCTTAGATTTAGGGAAATAAATGAGTATCTATGGGTAAATGTAAGTCATTTTGTCAGACAACTATTTTGAGGCAGGCAATTAAGATGTTCTCCTTATAATATGACCTGCCCTACCCTGGCCTTTCTTGAGAGAGAAACAGAAACAGAAGTGTGAGTCTGGGGCTAAAAATCTTCTTAGCCCTGATTACAGAGAATTGAAGACTTTTAAGAGGTCTTCCTTTGGGGTGTCTGGGTTACTCAGACATTAAATTAAGCGTCTGCCTTCAGCTCAGGTCATGATCCGAGGGTCCTGGGCTCAAGCCCCACATTGGGCTCCCTGCTAGGTCGGAAGCCTGCTTCTCCTTCTTCCACTCTCTCTGCTTATGTTCTCTCTCTCTGGCTGTCTCTCTCTCTCTGTCAAATAAACAAAAATAGCTTTAAAAAAAGAAAGAAAGAAAGAAAGAAAAGAGGCCTTCCTTCACATCTGCATGCCAAAGGATCTCCCTAAGGTTACTCTCCTGGTAATTTAAAGCCGCTACCTTTTTATTCTTACAAAGTCGAGTGTCACATTCTTATTTATCTGACAATGGAAAATAATCCTAAACATTCTTGATTCAACAAATTGAGGTTGCAAAGTATTAGGAGAGTAAATTCTCTGACTCCACAGAGTAAATTTCCACTGACAACCTGTGACTTCATGTCCTCTTAAATAGAGAGATTCTTTGCATCTCATTTAGTCTCATTTAATTACTCTTTAATTTGAGAATAATACCATCTGCTCATTTTGTTTTAAGTTGTATCTAATAGTAGGATTATTGTGGGGAGTAAAATAAGATATTATTAGATGTGACATTAATATAAAGCTCAGATAAGTCAAGTAACTTATCTGAGATATCACAGTTTATAAACAAGAGAATCAGAATTTACAGTTAAGTCAATATGGTGGCATGATTTAGAACCTTATATCACACTACTCTATGACTATAGTCAAGCCATTCCACTTCTTCTAGATACCTGGTTTTAATCTATTTAATCTAATGGCACAAATAATGATGCTTTTTCATGAGGCTATGAAAGAGACCAGATAATACATGTTTGCCAATTAGTCCTATACACATGTGAAATAATACTGCTGTTATTGTCATTATTAGTATAATGTGTTATTACTGAATGTGTTTGGTCTCTCCAGGGACTGTCACTTTGGTCCCATTGTCACCCATCAGCTATCTGGAAAGATCCTAAATTAGGCATATGCAGAACTCTGTAATCAAGACTATCATGTCCAGAGGATTTGGAGGCTTTCTCTATGTGCCCCATTGTCTCCTAAAAGTTTGATCAACCATTGTTAGATGAAGGCTGAGCACTGCACACTTTCTTAGTGTATATCAGCAATGAAAAGACTTCCTGTTAGCCCAGACTCCTCCTCTGGTACTAGAAAGCATTTGGACCACTGCAGATGGCCATTCTTATCCCAGATTTTAGGAAATCTCCCAGAGACTGAACAGGTTATACGTAGTTAGGGCTTGAAGAGGAAGAATAGGATTTCGGACAGTGTAAAATCTATGATTAATGTTAGTAGACGTCCTCCTTTATCATGTGGGTATTGCTCCCCCCACCCCCCCATTTGGAGCAGCAGAGCAATGAGCTTCTGCACTACTTTTCAGAAAGCCAAACGCTGTAAGACAATTGCAGGTGGAGTGATGTTCTGGTGACCAGAACCCATTCCACCTTTCTCTAAACATTGTTGATTGATGCCCGTGAGTGCTGGCCTGATGCTATAAATTGTGCTGGGGTCATTTGGGATGAAGATGCCCTTACTTTCTCAGATTAGGACACCAACACCATCATCAAATCATCTTAGGGTTTTAGGGTGCTGTTCAACTCCCCCTTGCCCTATGCATCCCTCTCCAGCCGTCACTCTAATCCGCCCCCCATCATTATCGGAAACTCCAATGTCATCAACCGAAAAGCCAGCAGATGTATTGAAGTCTGCTTTCAGCAACATGGCTCTCAAGGTGTCTGTGTAACTGCCAGGGCTTAGAAAACAAAATTCAACTGTGTAAATCTTAAAGATCTCATTGGCTTTATTGAGCAATTCATGAATCGGCCAGCATCCCATCTATCAGATAGAAAGCAACTCCAAGAAGCTATGTAAAATGAAAGAATTTAATGAAAGCAGAAGGAAGTGAGACAAGGAAGTTATACCAGTAAAAAATGGACTGCCTGTGGCAAGGTCACCTTCCTTTAGTGGATGGCAGTGGTCTACTAGGCAGATTTCCTCACTAATGCTGACCAGGTGACTCCCGATGGAATTAGTTTAATATTCTGTCTCTGAGACATGCCAAAACTATAATTAAGCTGAGTCTCAGTTTGGTGACATGAGGCTTAGCATAAGTGACTCCATTTGGGGCCTGTTGTCTTGTTTTTAAGAAAGAATCGAAGTACTTTGATGGCTTCCTTGCAGAAAACTGCCTGTGTGAAATAGTTGCCCTTGAACTGGTCAGATCCTTGTTGCTGATCTGCCCTGCTGTGTGAGGTGAGATGACCCCTGACAGATAACTAAGAACCCAAGTTAAAAAGGAACCTCTTAAAATAAATATGACTAGTTTCACCTTTCTGGGTTTTGTTTTTGTTTTTTGGTTTTTTTTTTGTTTTTTTTTTCAGATTTTTTTTTTTCAGATTTTATTTATTTATTTGTCAGAGAGAGAGAGTGAGCACACGAGCAGGAGCAGGTGGAGCAGCAGAGGGAGAGAGAGAAGCAGGCTCCCCGCTGAGCAGAGAGCCCCATGAGGGGGCTCGATCCCAGGACCCTGAAATCATGACCTGAGCTCAAGGCAGATGCTTAACAGAAAAAGCCACCCAGGTGTCCCTCACCTTTCTATTTTACAGTGCTGCTTTGCAAAGGGCTCTTGCTTGCCATCCTTTACCTTGAAGCAGATTACCCCATAACAAACGCCCCACACCATATGAGACCGTGTATGTGTAGGGCAGGAAGGCCGGCCCCTACCTGGGGACAGCAGAGTGATAGATGCTGCTTGTTTGTTGATTATTGCAATGAAGTCCTGGAAGGATTATTGCTGATAAAAAGCCCCAGAATGAGTCTACTTTTTTGAAATGATAAAGATAGTTGATCAGGGTGTTCTTTAGAAGAGAAGACAATAATCAGAGGATGTGAGGACCTATTTTCAGTTTGTGGAATATATATTCTGGATATATTTCCTACTAAAGCCAGTGCTTTTGCAGATCAGGTCCCTAGTGGATTTATAAATACAACAACAAGCCCTAGAAAGAGTAGGTCAGAGGTGAAGATTGTGAAGAGAGAGAAAAGAAAGGGGCTGTAAAACAATATTAAACGTGGCATTTGGAAAAAAAAAAAAAAAAGAACAGATGTGAAGGCAAGAAATTAAATAACTGACAGAGTATACGGGCTCATTTCTGTTTCCCAGTTTCTCTGGGGCATGCTAATGGTCTTGCTTTCCATATTTTTGCCTCATAAGGGACCTAGCATAGACCCAATTTAGGTATTTTCACCTCTGGCCCATTTCAGTAGAAGAATCATTGGTATATGTATGCTGGACACCAAAGCAGGAGAATTAAAGCAAAGACTAAGTTAAAGCAGACAATCAAAATAGCTTTTTTAAAGGCGGGGGGTGGGGGGGGGCTAAACCAAGGAAACTTAGGACACATGCCTGCCTTGAAACAAGAAATGTCTTCCCGGTAACTTTGTGGGTTCAGTTAAGGATGGGACTGGACTGACTGTTGCCAACAGCAATCACAATGGAAAATGCTCATTTGTCTTTTAATTAGCAAAATATTTCACACATCTCTCGGGTTCGCAAGTAGAATTTTGAGAGCCTCTGTAAGTGTGAAGGCAAATGGGTTTGTCTGGAACATGTGAGGTTCATGTGGGCAACAACTGAATTGCTTTAGAGAATTTAAGACATATTTTCAATTTCACATCGAGGTGGAAAATAACTTTCCTTTTCTCCTCCTCTCCCTTCAGCAGGTCTCCGTGAGCTGGAAACCAATTTTTAATATTATAGATGTGAATCAGTTAAGCTTTTAAATTTGGGGACTTTCAATTATATGGAGATTATTTTGGATAAGCAAAACAACTGTAGGAAACAGTACTTGGCCTCAGCAGATTTTGCAAACTAAAATAAATTAGGTTTATTTCATCAAATAGAGAAATACTATCTCTTATTAAGTATATTTATGTATTGGGAAATGATAGCATCTGCTAATCCGTAACACCTAAGGACTCTGAATAATCAAAACAGCAAACACCTTTAAAAATATCATTTGCTAGAAGATGATATTTTCAATGAGTTTAAGATTCAGCAGCTCAGGTTCACTTCCTGTTGTGTAATTTTGGCCTCATCTAGCGCCTTCAATTTAGCAATCTCAATTTGGGGGGCGACCCCTAAGAGTTTTTTGCTGTGAGTTTTCAGCAACAAAAGGCCCACAGTCAGAATGCCATTTTCCCATATTCAGACACAGGTCTGAGACAGGTTGAGTTATATTACCTTGCAAAGTGAGGTTAAAGACTTTTGAATGGGATCAGATGTAGGTTGATGAATTTGGGATTGCAGATATTTTCATTACAAGGAGCTCTACCATGCTGCAGCTGGAACAATTGGTTTTAATTAATCTGAATAAACAGTGGGCTTTGACAAACAAATAATAACCATCAAATTAAACAGCTTTCTTGGGAGAAAACCATCCAAAGTGGCAGTATTGCCTTTGGGCTTTTGAGGGATTCTATTTAACAAGCTGTTTATTGCATTTTTCAGAGGGGGAGGGAGGCATAGAGTACACATAGTGAGGAATGGTGAGAGGAATTCAACTTACCTGGAATTGCAGAAAGGTGAGAAGCATAGAATTTTGGAGTTAAATGAGATCTCGGGAGTCATTTACATCATCCATCTCTCATTATGTTCAAAGAAAAAAAGAAGATTAAACTACAGAAAGAGAGAGTGCTAGAGAGAGTGCTAGAGAGAGGCAGAAAGAGAATCCAAGCCTGAGCCAGAGCCAGAGCACAAAATCTGCCCAAGGTCTAATCTCATAGTCATAAGAATGATCATGGGTTATAGAGTGATATAAAGGAAACCTATATTCAGTGCATTCTACTAACTTAAGAAAGGGACTTAGGTAACAACTTAAAAATCACAATAACAAGGCTTGGAAGATTCAAATAACTAGAAATTTCACTTATGCATTATATATATGATGTCCCCAGAGGTCCAAGATAATGAAGCACCATTGACCTTAGTCACACACTGGGCAAGATCATCATCAAATGTAGTGTTCAAGAGATCTCTGACATCAACCTTGAACCCAGATCATCATGTCCCATAATTTATTGTTCTGAAGGGAAGTACTGTGTATAGTTATCCATCATTCCCTATCTGTGGACTTCTCAGATGGTTGGAGTAGAGTGGACTTCTAACTAACACCAGTATAACAAGCTCAGCCTATTGTGACCCTGCCCACCATTGCTCTTCTCGCTGATCTCCCCTCTGCCTTCCACTCAGGTCATGATCCCAGGGTCCTGGGATCCAGCCCTGCATCAGGCTCCCTGCTCAGCAGAATGCCTGCTCCTCCCTCTCCCTCTGCTGCCCCTGCTTGTGTGTGCTCTTCCTCTCTGTCAAATAAATAAATAAAATCTTTAAAAAAATATTAATAAAATAAAAAAGAAGAAGGACAGAAAGATCCAGCCTGCTGTAGCTCTTCCAGGAGGAGCTCCTTTAATCCTGTGATGAGGGTTATGATATAACACCAATAAAAATTCCAATAGCTATTTTCCCATCTTCTGTCACCTACTCAGACTCCAGGCTTATCTTTCCATTTTGGGTGGATTCATTGGCACCTTTTTGTTAAGCTATAGGCAAGCAGAAGGATAATGGCCAAAGCTTCAGTGGAAAATAAACTCTGAAAAGCCAAGAAGGATGCTTTCAAGGTGCCACAATGTCTGAATCAAAATCTTCATTTCTTTCTCCTGAATATTTTTACTTTTTTTTCATCAAATGTTTCTTCTTAAAAACAGCAAAGCCTAATTATGTCCTCAAGTACTTCAGCTGGGCTTATTGAAAGTTCTACTCTACAGACAATACATGATGCATTATCTGGGTGGCCAGTGTACCCATTAGAAGCAAAGGTTAACAGCTTCAAGACATCTCATGGAAGATTTCTTTGTGTCATTCGTTGTGAAGTCATGACTTCTGCTCTTAATATGCAGCAAAATACAGATGTAACTCTTATAGGTTTTTCTTTTTTTTTTTTTTAAGATTTTATTTATTTATTTGGCAGACAGAGATCACAAGTAGGCAGAGAGGCAGAGAGAGAGGAGGAAGCAGGCTCCCTGCTGAGCAGAGAGCCCCATGCAGGGTTCGATCCCAGGACCCTGGGAAGGCAGAGGCTTCAACCCACTGAGCTACCCAGGTGCCCCTAGGTTTTTCTTTTTTCTTCTACAGTCACAAGAAGATGGATATGGAGCATTTGGTAAGGGGCAGGAACCGCCATGGAGTTGGTGGGGGTATAGAAATTAGAGTACGAGGCTAGTGGCCTATCGGGAAGCATTAGGTGACAAAGAAAACTCATGAAAGCATCTTTGGTTGCCTCTTATTTTTCAGGAATACCATCTTCCTACCCTACCGCCCACATCAAGATAGACTCACTGGCAACTTATGCTACCCAACATGCCCAATACATGTGTAAGCGCGCACGCGTACAAACACACACACACACACACACACACACACACACACACACACACCATTGACTTATCAAAAGAGCTGCACATATCTTTCTTAACAACATCCAAACTTCTTTTTCAACATCCCTGAATTTCTTCTCAATGCCAAACCATCTCCTACTTCCATGGGATTGTCTTGTTATCTCCTGCGTAAGGTAATGGACAGCTAATGGAGTTCTCTCACGTACACTGATAAAGAGTGGGAAATACTGCCAGTGCCATCTAAGTTCCTGTGATAGTATTCATCCTGTGACACGACTCCTAGAAGTTTTTTATTCATTAAGTTTTGGGGGAGGCATCTAGAGAAGAAATATTTAGTTAAAATCAAGACCCAGAAGGCCAGTCCTGCTCTTCAATCCTCTGGCTAAAGTTTGCTACACATGGCTCCCTGGTGGGGGAAGGTAGCTTATTCTTCTTCATTCCTCTTTGGAATTCTTTCATTCCTTCATTCCACTTTGCCCAGTAAAGGGCATCCCTGGAGAGAGCTTAAAATGTGTGCTGACAGTAGGTGAAAGCTTCTATCCAATTGTCAGATTAGAGCCTTAAAAATGGTGTGTGTGTGTGTGTGTGTGTGTGTGTGTGTGTGTGTGTCTGTGTGAAACTTCTCACCTTAGAAAAATAAGAACTTTCCACTGGGAAAGTCCCCATCAAATATTAAGCAAAGAAGAATATGACGAACTGTTATTTTCCCCTGGATAATTCTCTACCAAGAGTTCTTGATTGATTTGCAAAATGAGATGAGAAAGTACATGATATATATATATATATATATATTTTCCTCTCCAGAAAATACAAAATGCTGGACATGGACTAAATAAATTGACCCCAAAAGAGGGAAGCAGGGGTGAATGTAAAATGACTCTAGTTTGCATTTCTTTCATATCTACTATGTGTGAAGTTCTTACATTTGATTCTCAACAAACCATATGAAACGGGCCACACTTACACAAAGCTGGGTCAGCCTAGGTCTGCTGTTCATGCTTTACCCACTGTTCTCTTAACTGCCCCTCTGGAAACCACCTTTGAAAAAGTCATAATGGGGCAACTGAGTGGCTCAGTCATGTGGCGTCTGCCTCTTGATTTTGGCTCAGGTCCTGGTCTCAGGGTCCAACCCCGCATCCACATCTGGCTCTGTGCTCACTGGGGAGGCCACATGAGATTCTCTCTCTTTGCCCAGACCCTGCTAGCGCTGTCTCTCTCTCAACAATAAATAAATAAATCTTTGTAAAAGTAAATACATAAATTAAAATTTTTTTTTAAATCATACAAAGCCCTGTCAGAGAAGCTGAAGAATTTCAAACAAAAGGCTTGCCAAATATCAATGCCTCTTCTGTAGAAGAGAACTGAATTCTCTCTTCTACAACAAAATGTTGATGTGAGATGCATATGAGGATTTATGTGAGAAACAGATGAAAACCCAAAAATGAGCTTTCTAGCATTTGAACTGTGGAGCCACGGAATGGGACTGCATTAGAAAACAGGAAATAGACACAAGACCAGGATTCTATAGACGTTTCTATGTGTGTATCTAAGAAATTGGACCCATAGTTGTCAGAGATCCTCTAAGCTCTGGCGTTCTACTGTTCTGCTATATGGAAGTACTGCTTCCCAAGCTGTCTGGATTTTATATGTCTGCACTACACTCCAAGTCAATGCTGGATTTACTCAAACTGAGTTAAATAATCAGTGTTTTAAAAACCCCATAGTTGCTGGGGCACCTGGGGAGCTCAGTGGGTTAAGCCTCTGCCTTCGGCTCAGGTTTTGATCTCAGGGTGCTAGGATCGAGCCCCGCATCGGGCTCCCTGCTCCCACCCCTTCCCTCTGCCTGCCTCTGTGCCTACTTGTGATCTCTCTCTCTCTCTCTCTCTGTCAAATAAATAAATAAAATCTTTAAAAAAAACCAACAACCTATAGTTGCTATCGATGGACATTTGGGCTTTTTCCATATTTTGGCTGTTGTAGATATTGTTGCTATAAATATTGGGGTGCAGGTGCCCTTTCAGATCACTGCATTTGTATCTTTTGGATAAATACCTAGTAGTGCAATTTCTGGGTTATAGGATAGCTCTATTTTTAAATTTTTGAGGGACCTCCATACTGTTTCCCAGAGTGGCTGCACCAGCTCACTTCCCACCAACAGTGTAAGAAGGTTCCCATTTCTCCACATCCTTGCCAACATCTGTTGTTTCCTGACTTGTTAATTTTAGTCATTCTGACTGGTGTGAGGTGGTATCTCATTGAGGTTTTGATTTGTATTTCCCTGATGATGAGTGATGTTGAACATTTTTTCACATGTCTGTTACCTTTTGCATGTCTTCTTTGGAGAAATGTCTGTTCGTGTCTTTGCCCATTTCTGAACTGGGTTTTTTATTTTGGGGATGTTGAGGGGTTTTTTTGTTTGTTTGTTTTGTTTTTAGAGAGAGAGCTCAAGCAGGGGTAAGAGCAAACATAGAGAAAAGCAGGCTCCCTTGATCCTAGGACCCTGGGATCATGACCTGAGCCGAAGGTAGATGCTTAACTGACTAAGCCACCCAGGCACCCCAAATCTACCAAAAATTGTTAAAATTGTAAAGCATGAAGTGTAGCTTAGTATAAAAGAAATCTTGGGTTTAGCATACTTTGGGTCACATGCCACAAAAATGATCAGAAATTTGGACAAAACAATGTCATTTTTCTAGGAATCATAAGCTCAACTTACATTAAAAGTTTATTTATTACTTCCAAAGGCCATAAGGATCATGATTTTTTTCTAGCTCCTTTCTATCATCTGTGCACATATTCTCAAGAGCCTATTATTTATTGTATATTACACATATTCTTAATGTCCATTTTGCATAACATTTTATTACATTCCCATAAGATTATATTATTTGAAATGTTATTTATCAATATAAATACCAGTAGGCTTATTTTGGTTGTCAGTAACAGAAAATCAATTGAAATAAAATAGGGCAATAATGTTTAAGGATATACTTAAACTTAGAAGCGTAAGATTTTAGCTTACGTTCATGATCTCAAAGTTGTGAGATGGAGCCCGGCATTGAGCCTCAAGCTCTGTACAGAGTCTGCTTGGGATTTTCTCTCTCTCCCTCTGCCCTTCCCCCTACTCACTTGTGCATGCTTTCTATCTCTCTCTAAAATAAATAAACATATATTTTTTAAAGTCTGACTTCAAACATCAGTCTCATTAATGTGAGTTTGCATGAGTGAGCCTAAATAATATTTATAATATACATGTAAAATAAAGTTATTACTTCCAAAAACCTGCAGTAACGAACTACAGACAAGTGTCTCTCAGTGAAACCCTGGTGGATCCTAATTCTTGATAAGTAGTTTTAATAGCAGCCATTTACATATGACCAACTAATTAACAAACTTGAATCTTTAAACAATGGTTGGTTCCTTTTAGTCGGTTAAACATAGCTCCATACAATGCCATGTATACTAATGTGCTCAGCAAAATTTTCTCCCTAGAGGGAGTCAAAGATAAGTTTGAGCCCGAAACTAAGTCAAATGATGATAATTCCCCAACTAATGGAGTGTAAATTAATGCTATTTCTCTGTATGATAATCCCTGCTTATGTGGGAACAGGGAGGATGCTTAATTGTTGGCTTTCAAGAGGTTCTATTTTTTTTAAATAAAAGTATATAAAATGGATTTAATAAGCTCAAGTTCTGCTGCTTAGCTGCCTCCCCTTCTCTGAGTCTGACCAGAATATTTCCCACACTCTATTGTGGTTGGCCTTGACTCAGATAGCCTCTGGTTCTAAAAACTAGGCTATTAAGTCCTCTTTATATAATTATCATACTGAAAATGACTATAATCTATCTTCTATTAGAGTCAATAAAAATTGCAAATAGATATTGGGAAAAGACAGTTGAAATTAAACTCATGAGGGTCTCTTAATAAATGTAGAAGTAACCTTTATTTTCATGTTAACCCAAAGCAGTGATAAAGGTTTCCTCACAGGAGCCTGTGGAACATTGTCAGCTCTTATCTTCTCAGGTTGTGATGCTAATATGTTGTGAAAATGTAGCCTTTTTTTTTTTTTTTTTTTTGCACATAGTTATATAACCAGAATGAAATTCATCTTCAATGTGTCATCTACTTCTCTTTCATGATGGTGTTGATGCCAAAGACAACAACTCTTATTAACTACTCCCTGTCTTCATGGCATTCATGTAGGAATTTTATATGCTTTTCAGTCTTTCTTTCTTTCTTTCTTCTCCTTCTCCTTCTTCTTCTTTTTTTTTTTTTTTTTTTTTAAGCAGGCTCTGTGCCCAGTGTGGAGCCCAGTGTGGGGCTTGAACTTGCGACCCTAAGATCAAGATCTGAGCTGAGTTCAAGAGTCGGATGCTTAACTGACTGAGCCATCCAGGTGCCCTGATGCCTTTCATTTTTCAATCCTCACAAGTCTGTGAGGCTAACGCTAATCTTAGGTTCATTTTACAGATGAAGAAAAGGTTTAAGCTCATGATTCTATAGAGGTTATGTGGTAGAGCCTGGGTTGGATCCCAGGCAGCATAGTTCTAAATACAGACGTTTAACAACTCTGCTCTTCTGCCTTTAGAAATTCCCCATGCAACTGACAAATTCTCTGAGTGCAAAAAAGTATATTTCAATTAGCACTTACCAAGCATTTGTGGGACTAGCGTCAAGTATGTATGTATTTTATAGAAATTGTTGTATGACAAATCAAGCCACATTACCTCATTTTGTTCAGGCAAGTCTCTTGGTCAGCTCTGGAAACTATAGCAGCATATCATAGACATGGTGACTTAAATACAGAAATTCATTTCTCACACATCTGGAAATCGGGAAGTCCAGACTTAGGACTCCTGTTAGGTTCCTCTGGTTTATACATCATATCCTGACTCCTTGTCATATCCTGACATAGCCTTTCCTTGGAGCATGCATTAGAAGAGAGAGAGGGTAAGCAAGCTCTCTAGTGTCTCTTCTTGTAAGGACCCTATTACCATTATGAGGGCATCATGACCTCATCTAATCCTGAAGTATTAGTAAGGACTCTCCAGAGAAACAGAACCAATAGGACATGTATAGATAAATACAGGTTTCCCCAGCTATCCCAAAGTAGCCCAAATCAACTAGTCTATAAATTCAAAGTCCTCTTCTCCTTTCAGATGTCCTAGCTACATTTTGTGTGAAATATGCATGCAAGACAAATAAAACAGTGTTCCAGAGCCAGGATACTGTTTTCCTAATAATTGGTATCTGGCAGATAGAAATTCTCCAAATTGGTGGTACACGTGTAAGGATCAAGTCTCAGGGGCCAGTCCCAGGGATGGAGCAGGACCCCACTAGGTTCCTGTGTCCAGTTATACAAGAGAAGGGAGATTCTGTTTTGTCTATTGCTTTTATGGAAATCTTGAATGGCATCAATGAGAGCCCACTTCTAACATTTGACATGTTATTTAACAAGATCGTAGTTTCATCAATAGTCTGTTTCTGAAATTGCTAATTAGTGAAGCATTTGTTTCCTGTTGGGACATGAATAACAAAAATGCTTAGAGTAGTTTCCTCTGAAGAGCTTCCTGATTGGATGGGTAGCTCAGTACTCCCAGAGTCTGAATTCCTGTTGAAATCAGTTAAGCTGCTGCTTAAGAACCACCATGCACACATAATATGGAAAGAGTACCTGTGCCCGTAATATTGCACTGCTACATTCAAGGAAGGACACACTATAGACTAAGCAATGACGTCTACTCCTACTATCCCAGATGGAGAATTTGATGAAATAATGTATGTCAACATTTACTGTAGTAGCTGGTAAAAAGAACACTTAAACTTGAGAGGTTTTCATATTTCACTGACTTGAAGATATTTATTGTAAGATGCCCCATTATTTTACGTATTTCAAGAAGAAAACCAAAACTGCCTAAAATTGGGGGCGGGGGGGTTGGTAGGCAAGTGGTGCTTAAAGCCGTGACACCAGAGGGCCTTATGCTCCTTGAAAGGGGAGCTAGAAATAAACCCATCAGGCAGGAAGAGACCACAACCAAACATGCATGTCTAAAACTCGACACCAAGCAGAAGAGGAAGAAAAATTTGCCCCGAATATCCTTTTATTTACCAAGCACATACTCATATGGGTCTAAAGGCTGAAGAAAGACTAGCAGTATCATTCCAAAGCCTCATTGAATGTAAAGTGATCTCTCAGGTGGGCAGGAGACCCAGGTGACTGGCAGAAACCAATATAAATCATGTCTTAGAAAACCTAATTTCCATACAGGCAGACAGCAATTGTTCAGACACATACTAATTCTAAGGCACACACTAATTTCAGAGAAATTAACATGTGAGAAATACGTGCATATTATAGCCAATGAGAGTGTGGATAATTTATTACTTTATTTGCTTACTTGCATTAAAGAGTCTCTGAGACGATGGTTTTCCTTTACAAAGGGCATTACAATACCATAGATCAGCTGAGTATATTCTGGGTTTGGTTAAATAATAATGATTGACTATATCTTTTTATGGTGCCAAAGAAATTGTGGAAGGCTGTATTCTAATATCTCACTGGAACTAAACTCATTGGCTCACAGAGAAAGGCTTTCCTTTTGTTGACTTGTCATCAATCTTCTCAAATAGAAAAGAAAAATCTTTGGGGAACAGGCCTCTGGGAAACCTCTTTTTTTTTTTTTTAAACGATGTTATTTATTTATTTGACAGAGAGGCAGTGAGAGAGGGAACACAAGCAGAGGGAGTGGGAGAGGGAGAAGCAGACTTCCCACTGAGCAGGGAGCCCAATGTGGGGCTCGATCCCAGGACCTCAGAATCATGACCCGAGCTGAAGGCAGGTGCTTAACTGATTGAGCCACCCAGGTACCCCTGGGAAGCCTCTTTTATAATATTAACTTCTTTCAGGCTCATCCTTTGATTCTCAGTAGATCTCCAGCAGATGTTTTCAAGTCTTTGGAGTACAGTTGTTATGGTTTTAACTTGATTAAGCTGTCACTCAAAATTGTTTTTTGTATGATCGATCTAACATCAAAAGCCTTCATGCCATGGATCTGATGTCAAAATCTTTGGGTGTGTCAGCAGGAGCATATGGAGTTATTACATCTTTGATGCTTATCTCCAAAGTGTTTGGACGTTTCCTCCTCTAGGAATGGATGGGAGCTAGCTGTGGTCAACTCAGATTTTCTAATTAACCCTGGTCACATACAGAGAAAACGGAACAAGTTGTCCGAGTTGGGAAATGGTTTGAACTGGCAGGCTTCTCAACCTTGCATTTGAAAAAATAACTAGATATCAAAACTTTGTTTGGTCATCAAGTTTTTATTCTCTAATAATTTTAGATTCAGAGAAAATTTGCAAAGATAATCCAGAGTTTCCAGTGACCTCTTGCCTAGTTTCCCCTATTGTTAAGATCTTATGTTGCCATGGTACATTTGTCAAAACAAAGAAACCAACAGTGAAATACTCAAAGATTTTTAAAATTGTATTCTTAAAAGCTTTTTAAAAATATACTGTAAAGTTCTAGATATTATATAAATGAACATGAGATTATATATAAAATAACCAACCTTTGTACAAAACCTTGCTGAATTTATTTTTCATGTTGTTTATGTTCTCCCTGCTGCACCCACTAACTCTTACTTACAACTTAAAACAAATAAATCCTGCCAAGACCGAGTTCTTCCATGTCCTGTTCCCACTTCCATGGACTTATACATCCCCAGACTCCTAGTATGTATAGGGGGTGCAATATACATTCACACACGGTCATATTTCTGATTCACATAAATAAGTTTTCATACATAAATATAAGCTTAGGGTTTAGAATAGAAAAGACCAGGGTTTGTACTGATTCTTCCATTTTCTGTAGCTATGTGATCTTGAGCAAGTGTAATAATATCACTATCATCTGTGAGCTCAGAGAACTCAATATTAAATAATCTCTTTAACTTAAAGTGCTTAGCATGGTACATGGGAGAATTTACATAGCTAAGAAATATTGGGCAGTATATATCTATAACCAGTAAATATTCATACTGTGGCTGCTACCATTGGCCAAAAATCTGTCCCACCACTTGTCTTGGTATAGTCTAAGAGTAAAAACATGGCTTTATATTTTTTAATGGTTGAAATGAAGAGAATATTTTGTGACACATGAAGATTACATGAAATTCAAAGTCAGTGATTTCAGAATCACCACATCCATTGTTTTAGGAAATTTCTGTGGCTGTTTTTGAGCTATAATGGCAGAGTTGAGTGTTTCCAACTGGCACAATACAGCCTGCAAAGCATTATATATTTATCGTTTGACCCTTTATAGGAAACGTGTGACCATTGCTCCGAAAGCTTTCTTTGCTGTCTCTCGTGTTGATTTCAATAGAAGAAGAATAATGTCACACTGTTTTGTTTTTTTTCTTCCCCCCAGCTATGGACACTACCTAAAAGAACTTACTCTTGCCTCATGAAAGCACAACTAGGTCACAGCAACTCTCTGAACCAATGGGTCATCATCTCCAAAATGGGAATAACGATAAATAACACCTACCTCATAGGACCCATGAGGGTTAAATAAGAATGCATGTGAAGTGCTTATCAATGTTTCATTTACAAAGTGCTCAGCAAAGACCATGTTTTGTTCTCACCCTTCCCATCTGACTTTGCTGGATAATGGAAAAGACAGTCTCCTCTGAAGCTGAACTCTACACTATAGTAAATGCCAAGTGGTCCGTTTCTAGTACGCATGCCTAATGTCTAGATACTAAAAAGCTGATTAAATATAGGTTCTAGTCCAGTGCTGGGCACAAGGTAATTTCTTAATTACTACCCATCGGTTCGTTCATTCTCATTTCCAAGTGGCTCATCAGGGACTAATTATTAGAAAAGAACCACTTCTCATATTAACTGAAGTTAGTATGGTTCTTGTTTTATTCTGATGGCACACTTGAGACACTAGCATCCCCTGAATTCTGGGGTTTGCAGAATTAAGGATTTTTGTTGTTGTTATTTAGAAACATTCATTGAGCACAATACAAAGTAGAGTGCTATGTCCAGACGATAAGATTACGAGCCCGCACAGATAGGCTGGAGCTTCCAGCCTAGCAGGAAAGCTGGCACTATTGGTACACTGCATATAGATACGTGATCTCCCTGTGTTATATGCTATGAAAAATAAGCATAGTGAGTTATAAAAACCTTTGAGAAAGTCAGGGATCTGAATCAAGGATTAATTGGAGTAGACAAGGATGTAGGAGGGAGATTTAGACTAGAAAGAGCAGTCTATACAATGACTCTGCAGCAAGAGGGAGGATGGAGACCATGAGAGATGCCAGGCTGGGGGCACTGAAGCCACTTAAGGGACGTGTTGAATATAGATATAAGTGGACAAGTAGCCAAGGACTGGACAAAAGGAGGACTTGACCGAAAATTAGATTTGTTCTTTAATCATAAGTGCAGTGGATATCAGGGTATTGTTACCATCACCTTTGGTATCTCTGCTGTAAACTGAGATGATTCATTTATTTATTAAAAATGTGATAAATACCTGTTTCTAGCACAGCTCTAGGCACTGCAGATACAGTGGTGAAAGAATAAGGAAATAATCCTTGTGCTCAGGGAGCTTAAACTCTGGAGGATTCCTTCGCAAGACTGAGGAGAGTAGGATGTAAAACAATATTTTTCACATTTTTGTTCATTATGCCCCCCCCATATACACACACACCCACACACACACACACACACACACAGCCTTCTGGTATTCTTACCAATTGCACCTTCCATGACATTTTAATACCATGGATATGCTGTCTAGGTATCGTAGGTCTATTTATGTTTTATACATAACATGAGTAAGCATCCCCCAGAACCAATTTTGACCCCACTGGGAGCAATATCATTTGCACTGAAAAATGCGTGCTATTCATGTATAAACTTGGGATTCAAAGAAGAGAAATTTCTATCTGAGTGTAGCTGGCCAGATCTTATCTATGAGGTGACTCGACACGTACTAATTCTGCATATCCGTAACTATCTTGATCAAAAATGATAAATTAGCAATGTTTGTGCTAGCTCCCTGCCATTACCCAATTTGTTTTCCTGACTCATTTCCCTATTCTGCTTGTGTCTATCAGCCCCAACAGCTCCTCGAGCCTTCCCGCTGTCCTTACTTCCTTAGTCCTCAAATATTTGTTCTTAGCACTATTTACTCAAGACCAAATTTCAAATTATTCTTTATTAGAATAAATTTATAAGGATTAGTGATTCCATAAGCCATCTTCTATCACCAGTCTAATTCTATGCCTAAAAATGACCATTCATTTCATTTAGTTCATTGGCTCTCAAAAAGAAGTACATTATCCCTAAAGAAAATACCATATAAACATCATGATAATGGGTGGTTTAAGTGATAAAGAAAAGTTCAGGAATGGGGATAATTTATTTGTATAAAAATGCAATAGTCATTGTGTATATTTTAGTGAAGAATTAGTAAATGACTTCATTAAATACGCGGTAATTGGGAAACACCAAAAAAGGGTAAATTCTAAATTGTTTTGCAAATTCAGTATGGACATGCTGAGCAAATCATATTTTAGGCTGCCAGTTTTTAGTGCTGTGAAATGCATTACAAAGTGCCACTCATATATCTTGGATTTTGTTTTCTCTTTGTAGAATTAAATTCCAGATTTGCTTTGATCTCACTCTTGTATTTACATATCGCTCCTTTGTTTAAACTGTCTTCTTTTATTTACAGTATGCCGAGAGGGAAGCAGGTTTAAGTCCAATTACCATAATTTCTGCTTGACTTATGTGCACTTAAGCGGTTTAAATCTTGCTTTGGTGACAGGAGATTTTTCCTTCAGGATTCCTCAATAAATCCTTCCAAACCTGATGAATAATTTGATTCACAATCAGTCCCTTCGGTGCACAAAATACTTAGGTTCGTGGGTATCACTAAGTTTGAGGAGCAAGCCTTCTATCTGGAACATAGACCAACGGCAGAAATATCACCTGGCTGGGCCAAGTTTGTGCTGTATTAAACTGCTGTCAGCAACTCTCTTTCTCTGGAAAAAAAAAAAAAAAATCACAAATTCTCAACTGCTGAATCCAATGCAAACTCTTTAGCTTACAGTTACTCAAGGCTCTTTCTGAAGTGGCTCCCAACTTGTACTGACTCCTCTCCTATTACTCTCAAATCAAAGGCTTGGCTTCAGCAGGTTCTCTTTCTGTTGCATCTCCGTGCTCTTGTTCCTTCTGGGTTTCCTACTTGGGTCACTGTTCTGTATCTCCCTATGAAGATTCAGTTCATCATTGAAGGACTCGCTCCAAGTTAAATCCCTCGGGCCACACCAGCTCTTATCCACGTATCTATGCCCTAAACTCTATGGAAGTCTATTGATACTCATTTATTTTGACCAAAATTCTCAGGGAACATACTGATTACTCTTATTGGAATGCTCAGAGTGGGTCTAATTGCAAGCAGTATCACTGTACAACCTTGAATCCTGAAAGTCACTTGTGGTTCAATAATACATCCATAATTCTTCAACCCTGCTCTTTTCAAAGACGGAACCTAATTCACATCCCCTTGAGTCTGGTTGGGCAGGACCAAGGGACTTGTTTCTAATGAGTAGAATATGGCAAAAATGACAATGTATGCCTTTTGAGACTAGTTCAAAAAAAGGCATTATGGGTTCAAGCTTTCCCACTCTCCCATCTAACTTGTCCTTGAGAAAGACATTTGCCATGTTGTAGACACTCTCACAACCTTATGGAGAGGTCCATGTGTTGAGGAATATGAAGATTTCTGCCCATAGCAAGGTGAGGGAGCCATCCTGGACACGGATTCATATCAGCCCCTGAGAAGTGTGAAGCCTCAGCTGACATCTTGATTGCAATACAGCTAAGAGGTATCCAAATTCCTAACCTATAGAAACTGAGAGATTGTAAATGTTAGTTGTTTGAAGCTGATGAATTTGGGGGAAATTTGTTTTGCAGCAATAGGTAACAATACAGCATCCATGACTCTTCCTTTCATCGTTTTATACATCTTCATCATGAAGGCTTGAATATCTGTTCTCCAGAATATATGCAAAAACCATCTACTTTTCTTCTTCTCCACTGCCACTATGGTTGTCAGTCTCCATTGTCCTTCACTAAGGCATTATCCTACCAACCGTAGTTCCTGCGTTCATCATTTACCTCCCTACCCACCTTCCAGTAAATCTTTGACAAGGCAGCCAAAGGGTTCCCTGTGAAAACTACAGTTATGTTCTACAAGGGCCAAAACTCATACTGTGGTAGGCAGAACTCTAAGATGGTCCCAGGGATTCTTGTCCCAAGAATATATGCCATGTAGAATCCTGCCCTTCCACAGCTGGCAAGAGATTATGATGCTTCACTCCTGTGATTAAGTGATATTATATGACAAAGGTAAAGGGATTTTGCAAATGACAGTAAAGTCTCCAATCAGTTGATTTTGGGTAATCAAAATTATGAATATCCTGAGTGGGCCCGACCTAATCAGGTGACACCTAAAAAGGGACTGGGCTCTTCCTGAAGGGACAGATTGGAAGCATGAGAGAAGTTCCCCCACTCATGATGAAGAAGTCAGGTGTTTTGTTATGGAAAGGTTCATGTGATAGGGAATAGTGAGTGGCCTCTGGTTGTTGAGGGTCTTACTATAAAAACCTGAATTCTGCTAACAACCAGTGAGGTTGGACAAGGATCTTATGCCTCAAGGGAGATCATAGTTCTAGATGATCCCTTGATTTCAGTTTTGTGAGATCTGAACAAAGAACTTGGCCATGCATTGCTTAGTCTGTTGACCCACCAGAGCTCTGAGGTACTAAATTTGGGTGGTTAAGCTACCAAATTTCTTACACCGTGATAGGAAACTAATTGGCAGGCAAACCCCTTCACCACCCAAAAAGACACAAGCGCATTGGTAAGTAATCCATTGGAATAATTCTATTTTTTTTTTTTTTTTGACAGAGAGAGATCGCAAGTAGGCAGAGAGGCAGGCAGAGAGAGAGGGGGAAGCAGGCTCCCCGCTGAGCAGAGAGCCCGATGTGGGGCTCAATGCAGGGCTCGATCCCAGGACCCTGGGTTCATGACCTGAGCTGAAGGCAGAGGCTTAACCCCCTGAGCCACCCGGGTGCCCTTATTGGAATAATTCTTGATTTGTACATTTGATTCAGCAACTTTTTCTTCACAGTATTGCACCTGCATGTAATTTATCACTTTATAATCTTCACAGTAGACTGCTTATTGTATTCCGGCAACTACTGAAGTGCGCTAGAAATATTACCTCATTTAACCCTCTTAACAAGCCTAGGAGGTTGATACTATTATTATCCCCATCTTACAGATGAGGGAGCTGCAGTACAGAGAACCCTTACTCTCAACCACAAAATGTTGGGGCCAGTGAGAGCCTAGTTCATTAGGTGCCATCACCCAACATTCGTTTAGGGACTGAGGATAGCAGTCCCTAAACGAATGTTTAGTCCTTTCTGGTAGTGAGGATGTGGCTGAAACAGTGAAATTGAGAAAATGGGAACACCTGCCCCAAACTAGTAGAACTCATACAGCAATTCAGTAATATGGCAGGCAGGGTAAAAAATCAATGTACAGAAATCAGTTGCTTTCTTATACATTAACAATGAAAATATAGGAAGGTAAATTAGAGAATAGATTCCATTTACTATAGTGCCAAGAACGATAAGATACCTGGGAACAAACCTAACCAAAGAGGTAAATGATCTGTACTCAAAGAAATACAGAACACTCATGAAATAAATTGAAGAAGACACAAAAAGATGGAAGAGCATTCCATGCTCATGGATCAGAAGAATAAACATTGTTAAAATGTCTAGACTATCTAGAGCAATCTATACTTTCAATGCCATCCTTATCAAAATTCCACTGGCATTTTTCGAAGAGCTGGAACAAAAAATTGTAAAATTTGTATGGAAGCAAAAGAGACCCCTAATTGCTAAGGAAACTTTGAAAAAGAAAAACAAAACTGGGGCATCACATTGCTTGATTTCAAGCTTTACTATAAAGCTGTGATCACCAAGAAAGCATGGTACTGGCACAAAAACAGACACATAGACCAGTGGAACAGAGTGGAGAGCCCAGATATGGACCCTCAACTCTATGGTCAAATAATCTTCAACAAAGCAGGAAAATATATACATTGGAAAAAAGACAGTCTCTTCAATAAATGGTGCTCGGAAATTGGACAGCTCTGTGTAGAAGAATGAAACTCGACCATTCTCTTACCTCACACACAAAGATAAACTTGAAATGGATAAAAGATCTCAACGTGAGGCAGGAATCTATCAAAATCCTAGAGGAGAACATAGGCAGTAACCTCTTTGACATCGGCCACAGCAACTTCTTTCAAGATATGTCTCCAAAGGCAAAGGAAACAAAAGTGAAAATGAACTTTTGGACTTCATCAAGATCAAAAGCTTCTGCACAGCAAAGGAAACAGTCAACAAAACAAAGAGGCAACCCACGGAATGGGAGAAGATATTCACAAATGACACTACAGACAAAGGGCTGATATCCAAAATCTATAAAGAACTCTTCAAACTCAACACACACAAAACAGATAATCATGTCAAAAAATGGCAGAAGACATGAACAGACACTTCTCCAAAGAAGACATACAAGTGGCTAACAGACACATGAAAAAATGTCCATCATCATTAGCCATCAGGGAGATTCAAATCAAAACCACATTGAGGTACTATCTTACACCAGTTAGAATGGCCAAAATTAACAAGACAGTAAATAACACATGCTGGAGAGGATGTGGAGAAAGGGGAACCCTCTTACGCAGTTGGTGAGAATGCAAATTGATGAAGCCACTTTAGAAAACAGTGTGGAGATTCCTTAAGAAATTAAAAATAGAGCTACTGTATGACCCAGCAATTGAACTACTGGGTATTTACCCCAAAGATACAGATGGAGTGAAAAGAAGGGCCACCTGTACCCCAATGTTCATAGCAGCAATGGCCACAGTCGCCAAACTGTGGAAAGGGCCAAGATGCCCTTCAACAGACAAATGGATAAAGAAGATATGGTCCATATATACAATGGAGTATTATGCCTCAGTCAGAAAGGACGAATACCCAACTTTTGTATGAACATGGACGGGACTGGAAGAGATTGTGCTCAGTGAAATAAATCAAGCAGAGAGAGTTAAGTATCATATGGTTTCACTTCCTTGTGGAGCAAGTAAGTGAAATATTAGCACATATTATTAGCACAAATATTAGCACACAAATGTGTTAATAACATGGAGGACATTGGGAGATGGAGAGGAGAAGTGTGATGGGGGAAATTGGAAGGGGAGACAAACCATGAGAGACTGTGGACCCTAAGAAGAAAATGGGAACACCTGGAAAATGGGAACACCTGGAAAATGTGAACCTGGTTATTTTCTTGCTTGGAATATTTAGCCCCCCCTTCCCCCAGTATATTTTTGATAAAATTTGAAACCTTTACTTTACCTCTAAGCCAATGCATGATGTGGTCTTTTCCTCTCTTAGCAGCTATATTTCATGCTATGTAATTGATAGTTTGTGAACTCATATTTCAACAGTCAACCAACATAGCAATTGCCTATGAGTTATTCAAACCCTAGATATAGTGACAAATCTCTGTATGTGGAACAGACATATATTGAACACTTATTATGTGCTAAGTCAAAGAAATTCAAGAATGATTATGACATGGTCCCACTCTCAGGCTGTCAAGTGGAAAGGATGAACATTTAAGTTCTTAGAGTACAGATTGATAAGCACAGGCTAGAGAAATACAAATATTTGTAGAAAGGACATTAGCATTTAGCAAGCTTACATGTTTTAATGCAGAAAGAATATACAATGTGCAATACAGTATGATAATGTTTTGATACTGGTTCATTAATTATGATAAATGCACACTACTAATATGAGATGTGAGTAATAGGGGCAGTCTGCAGAGATATATTGGGACTCTGCGGTATCTTTGCAATTTTTCTATAAATCTGGAACTGTTCTAAAATTTTAGAAAATATTTGTAAAAAACAAGTCAGAAAAATACATGGATGTCATTTTTATTTCCTCCACTTCGAAGCTGAGAAAACAGAGAAAAGCTTGAGGCTTACCAAGGTCAAATAGCAATTGAGAAGCAGAACCGTGACCTGAGTCCGGTCTCATTGTACTTTAATGCTGACATTTGAGTTATTTTCCTAAAAAGAATCTCCCTTGAGAATCCACAAGCTCTAATAGAACAGCTAGAGACCCCAACGGATGAGCTCATTTCTCTTGGATGCTGCCCTTAGTGTTTAAGGTGACAAAAGACATACAGGGAGCCTTAGGAATAGATGCTAGGAAATGCTAGGAAAGCCCAGCCAGAGTAATTTATAAGAGAAATAAACATTTACAACAACAAAGCTCAGAGCATTTAAAGCATAGTTCTTGCTATTAGCTGTTTGCAAAGACCATAAACTCCACAAGGACTCTGAAATGCGGACTCTGACTTGTAACCCTGATAGTACTCCGCACTGATTACATGTTGGAGGTACTTAAGAATATTCATTGATTGAGTACATCCATCCTAAGTACCATAGTTGGTAAATCAAAGACTCAAACAGACAGTGGGAGAAAATACAGACGGAAGTCCACAGATCACATTTTCTAACTGTGATAACTCATGCTTCGATTCTGCAGGGCTCCTTGTCCCTTTCTCCTACACTGAGGCAGTTTGCTGCCACATTATAAATAAAATCCCCTTATAATTTTTCAGAAAATTATGCTTTTTATTTTTTTTTCTCCAAAAAGCCAGGAAATCAATTTTATTTCGTGCTTCAGAGAATCAAGGGTTCCTCTTGGGACCCTGCCTGCCTGAAGTAGCGGCCCTCTTGATGCCTCTCTGGCCATTCCTGTAAAAAGAGTGGCTTTTCCCGTGGATTCTATGAACAATCATTTTCTGATTCACCATTCTATGCCAGGCTCCAGGGTAGGCATCAAATATACAATGGTGGAAGAGACACATCTTCTCCTTCACAGAAGGCAGCTTTTTGTAGGAAAGAAAGGGGAAGATGTGGGACAAACAGATAATCACAGGTGGTGCACAAATAATGACAGAAATACCATCCTGAAAAATTCCTGGGGGTGTGGGGGGGGGGGGGTGGGCAGGGGTCCTCACTCTTTTGTGCCTGAGAAGAAATGTAACTGAGAGACATAAGACTCGGAAAAATGAAGATTTTTTTTTAAGATTTTATTTATTTATTCGACAGAGAGAGACACAGTGAGAGAGGGAACACAAGCAGGGGGAGTGGGAGAGGGAGAAGCATGCTTCCTGCTGAGCAGGGAGCCCGATGTGGGGCTTGACCCCAGGACCTGGGATCAGGACCTGAGCCGAAAGCAGACGCTTAACCGACTGAACCACCCAGGTGGCCCAGGAACAATGAAGAATTTAAAAACTCATGTTTAATTATTAAAAAGTCCTACACCAATGTTTACAGTGTGGTGTTTCAGTGGAGGGAGCAGAACAGATGTGTGACTTCTTTTTTTTTTTTTTTTTTTTAAAGATTTTATTTATTTATTTGACAGACAGAGATCACAAGTAGGCAGAGAGGCAGGCAGAGAGAGAGAGAGGGGGAAGCAGGCTCGCTGCTGAGCAGAGAGCCCGATGCGGGACTCGATCCCAGGACCCTGAGATCATGACCTGAGCCGAAGGCAGCGGCTTAACCCACTGAGCCACCCAGGCGCCCCCGATGTGTGACTTCTGCAGAGAAATAAACCCTGAGAAGACAGAGGGCAAAGGAATGATTGACCCATACATGCTCTGTTTTTTTCTCTCTTATTATTCTCTTTTCTCTCTGACCAATCATGTCAGTACATGTTTCTCTCCTAGGACAGTGTGAGGCAACAGAAAGCTGGAAACACCATTCCAGCGAGTGGAGAGTGAGGAGAGAGCTGGGAAGAAAAGATAACCAGAGGAAGGCACGGTTGCATTATGCAGAGAACAATGAATGGTAGTTAAGAAAGGGGAATGGGGAGTAAAACCTCATCATACAATGATTTTAGGTCATGTTGAGAGTATTTCCCCCTCATCCCCTAATTGTAACTATAATTTATGATTTGGGAACAGGATGTACATCTATCAGATTTGCATTTTAAAAGTAGATCTTTGGCAAAAGAATAGAAAAATTTGTTTTTTCCTGTGGCCTGGTAAGTAACCATGGTGGTTTGTATCAGAGTGATGATTGTGAAGGGGAAGAATGTTTGTCATATTCAAAAACTTGTTGTGGGGGAAGTAGAAAGACTAGTTTATTGAATGTGGGAAGGGTGGTGAGGTCAAGGAAAGTACTGAAGACAACACCCAGCATTCTAGTCTACACAAGATGAATGACAGTCCCTTGAACCAAAAGAGGGACCCTGAATAAGGAGTGGGAGGAAAGGTATGAACTCTGTTTTAAACTGTTTCATTTCAACTGCTTTATGATATACAAGGAAATGGAAGGCAGGCAGTGGGGTCATATGCATTAGGATCTTGGAGGAGTAACTTTTTCTTCTTGTTATGACTAATTTTGGGTTTGCCTTGCCATCCCCTGCACGGCTTCCCTGTTTTTCATCACACGTGTAACCAATCAGTATATTGCATTTTCTTTGACCTAAGTATGTACAGTGGTATCTGTTTTCATGACTGGACCCTGACTGGGTCTAGTTTGAGCATAGTGCTGTCCCCACACAAAAAAATATATAAATAATAAAAAATAAAAAAATAAATAAATAAAGGAAAAGTTGGAAAAAAAGACACTGAGAAAGTTCAAGAGGAGAATGAAAATCTGAAGTACCTAGTGTCATAGAAAGCAAGAAAAAGTGCTATTTCACTAAGGCAATAGGGAAATATACTAAATGCTGATGAGGTATGAAAGCCTCCTGAACTTGGTAACGCGGACACCTTGTTAGCATTGACAGATCTGCTAGAATGGTGACTGTAGACGTCAGATGCCGAGTGGGTGGAGGAAAGGCACGATGAGAAAGCAAGAGGCTGAGCATGTTCCTTCAACTACTGAGTAGTTTTAGTTACAAAAGGAGAGAAGGAGAGAGATTGAGATTGAGGGAGAGATGATGGAAAGAGAGAGAGAGAGGGAGAGTAAGCAGGCCCTGCTGTCTGTGAGGGTTTGTTTTGGCCATTTATGTTCAATATATTTCATTTAGTTTGGTTTATTCGTTTGATGGCTGATTAGTTTTCTGTTTGTTGCCGTGAAAACTTACCACAAACTAAATTAACTTAATTAATTACCACAAACTTAAACCAACAAACTACCACCAGTATAAACAACACTGGTTTCAATAAACACAAATTTATTATGTTACGGTTCTGTAGAGCAGACATCTGATAAGCGTCTCACCAGGCTAAGATCAAGGTGTCTACAGGGCTCTGCTCTTTCCTGGAGGCTCAAGGCAGGATCTGTTTCTTGCTTTTTCGAACTTCAAGAAGCCACCCATATCTCCTGGCTCAGGGTTCCCTTTCTCCATCTTCAAACCGAGCAAATCCAAATGGAGTCCTTCTCACAATGTCACAACCATGACCTCTTCTTCTGCCTTCCTTGCCCACTTTCAAGAACACTTGCCACACAGCAGGCCTACCTGGATAATCCAGAACAAACGATTTCAAGGTGAGCTGATTACTAACTTGAATTCCAGTTGCCATGTAAACGAATATATTCACAGGTTTCAGAGAATAGGGTGTGAATATTTTGGGGGCACATTATTCTGCCTACTACAAAAAAAAAATGGACCAGATATAAATGCTGCTGAGTCCTTAAAAGGAAGAGATTAGAAATACGAGAAGGAAGGTAATAACGGGCGAGGTCCCCTTCATCTAAAAGAGTGATCCAGTAACTACTAGGATACAATTTCTGAGCATAATGTGTGGTGGTCAGGAAAGCTCTCATTTGAAGCTTTCTCTTTTCTTCATGAAATGTGAAGTTAAGCCATTGCTTGAAGGAGAGAAGGTAGAGGGGAGGGCTCGGGCATCTGAGGGGAGTGGAGAAGATGTGGGGCCTCCATGAGAAGTGAGAGAGACAGCTACAGAAGCAGAAATAGCCTGAATGTCAAATAGCCGATCCCGAACATCACAACCAGAATGACAATTTTCCATGATCTCTTTTAAGTTCAACATTTGCTTTTCACATAAATCAACCTAAGTTATCTCCAAGTTCATCTTCACTTTGTGAAGCACTGATATGATACCTTTGTAGAGAAAGTTCACTGGCATTGGAGGGACATAAAGGATGCCACGTAACCATAAAACTGAAATGAACAAAAGAGAGAAACAGACACATGTGCAGGAGAAGGAAGCCTGGAAAAAGGAAGGCTGGACTTTCATTTTTAATTTTTATTCTGAGCAACTCAGGATCCAGAGATCTGAGTCCCCTCAAATAGTACAGAAATGCTTTCTATGGGAATACAAGAGAAAGTGCCAGAATGGAAGCTTCCCTGGGGTCTCTCCTTATTTATTCTTCAGCATTCTTCCTCTTCCCCCATTGAACTTTCTGGTTCCACCCCTCACTTTGAGAAACATCTAGGGCCCCCCAGGCTGTGCTGCCTTGAAAGCCATGACCGCTGTGCTTGATTACTGACATGAAATTTGCCTAAAAACCCCAAAACTATAAAACAAGCTTGGCCTGAAATCCTTACAAATTGCGTTGAACTTAAATGCTGCATGTTACTGAATCTTTCATCTAAGGGAGAATAAATTGTTTTGGTACCAGGAACCCGGAAAAGGAAGGGAGAAAAGAAGGTATTTGAACAGAAAGCTGACAAAAGTTCCTTTGATACAGTTCCTGCTGACACCCTGGGCAAGATGTTCCTTGTGTAAGACAGATCACAAACCGCATTAAGAGATATTATGCTGTACACTCCAATTAGTATCACTGGTATCCCTTTGCTAGCTCACTGTCCAAAAAATTAATTTTATTGTTTCCAGAACTTTGAACAAACTCATATAATCCTTCAAGCAGATGTACGAGGCATTAAAAAACACAATTACATTACTTCAAAGCCATAATTTAAAAGTTTGGTCCTAGTTTCAGGTCTACCATTGATTTCTAAGAGAAACACAGTTCAGATCTGATATAAGCCCTAATAAATTACCAGCTTTGAGCAAAATAAGTTTAGCTTCCCATAAAGAATAAAACGGGGTTTTATTGTAAGAAAAGGGGAAGACTAAATGATTGTAAATTTGTATTGCGTTTTTATAACCACTTGGGTTTGAAGTCAAATATAATTTGACATTTTATTGATATTTCCAGTGTTTAAAGCTGACAAGAAGTACATTAAATTTTACCATGTAAATCTGATATGACAATAAAAAGCCTTTTGCACTTCTCATTGGAATTGTTGCAGTAAAATGAAATAAGGAGTACTATCAAGAAAATGATTTTTTTTTCCCCCTTCTGGAAACCTTTTTTTAAGAAAAGATGTCAGGAGTGAAGATGTCCTCTTTTCTATTGGATTAGACTTTTCCTCCCAAGTGGTAACTCTCCCAACATTTGCGAGTAGGCCCCAAGATAGGCCTTATGCCTCCTAGTCTATTATTCTTCTGACAATAATAATAAGTGATTCCAACAATCTGTACCATTTTCCTAGGGCTGCTGTAACAAAGTAGCACAAACTCAGTGGTTTAAAGCAACAGAAACTTCCAGTCTTACAGTTCTGGAGCTAGAAGTCCAAAATCAAGATGTCAGCCCGGCCAGGCTCATATCCTGTATTTTCACCATAAACCTCTTTGCTGTAGACGTCTTTGTTGAAGGAATTTGTGCAGAAAATATTTTCATTGTATAACTAACTGGCAATTTTGCCACAGAAGATAAAAGCAATAACTGGTTGACAGTTGGATTTGACAGTTCAGCTTCATCACCTGGGGACAGTTTGTTTTATTTCCCCATTGGCACAGTCCTCCCGTTTTTCATTTATATAAATCTTAACCCTCCTGATGGTCTACACAGCGGCCTAGTTTTGAGCCCCCATTTCCCACAGAACTTTGGAGTGTCATCAGTGGACATGTGGTCAAGAACAAACAACATGAAGGCCTTCACAATGCAACACCTTCACAATGTAGCACCACGCCCAGTTACAAATACGCATCCTACTATTTGGAAAAGGAGACCTATCTTAATTAAGGAAGAAATTTCAAGAAAAAAAAAATGTGATGCCAAATATAGAGATGAATGAAAAAGTAAAAATGAATGTATCATACTAAATTGAATAGTGAGGGAAAGATTTTGCATACAAGTGCTTAGGTATAGTGCACAAAATAAAGTCAGTTATTTATTTATACAGTATTCCCGAGAATCTGCACTATACATTTTGAAAGTACTCAAATATTTTATACTTTGCAATAAAGTCTTTTTAATTTTGTTATTCATTTTCATGTCTTGTTATTTCATTTTTAGTGAATGTCCCCCTTTTATTTTTCATGATTTTATCTTTTTCAGCAGAAGTGTCTTTGGGCCAATTAGTGATGCAGCAAAAAATAAATAAAATAAAAAATAAATACAAAGAATAAATATTTACATCAGAAAATGCTTATAGAAAAAATGCTTGTAGCAGAAATGCTTGAAGGAAAGATACAGTCATGCTCTCTCCGAGCCCTGAATAGACCCTTTCTTGTCTACTTTTAGCTTCTGATGGGGTTTGCTAGCCGTCTCTGGTGTTCCTCCGTTAGCAGCCACGCAACTCCAGTCTTCGCCCTGCTTGTCACATGGCACTCTCTCAGTGTGCGTCTGTCCTCACATGGTCATCGTTTTATGAGGACACCGGTGACGTTGGAGTAGGGGTCCACTTCCAACTACTACGATCTGGTTTCAACTCATCACATGTGCAAAGATGTTTTTTCCAAACAAGACCACATTCTGAGGTTCCAGGGATTGGGACCTCCAATCTTTCTGCAGGTGGAGAACGCAATTCAACTCTATCACACTCTTTAGGGAAATCACAACACAAAAGCATTGACTGCCACGAAGCACACAGATACGGCTCACTCAGTGGTCTCTGCACTAAATGTGTTATCATCAAGATGTTTCCAGTGAGTTAGACATATTAAAAGGAGAATCTGGGTCTTTTTGCATGTGGTGTTCACATTCTATCTCACAACCACCCATTTGTTGCCACAGCAAAAATATCATTTGATGAAATGAAAGATAAAGGCAGAATGCAATACAATATACTTACAGCAGAATCAGTCAGGACCTAAGATCTAGAAGGACTGAGCCAGATCAAAATTTGCACTTATATAGCCTTTCCATCAAGTCATACTGTAGCCTTTCCATCAAGAACAATTAAAAAAAAAAGCCTCCATCCAGGAGAGAGGACTCTAAATTCCAGGCGAGTAACAAATCATCTTTTGATATATTTCATGCAATATTTGTTTATCTGAGCTTAACATTTAATTGGTTTCCTGTATTTGACCTTGCTAAATCAGACAACTCTATCCATGATACTGTTATTTTCTATTAAGTGTTTTTTCAGCTATTTTCCTGGTGTCTTGTGGACTATGGGTCACAGAGTAAAGAGGCACATAGAAGAAAAAGCATCCACTAGGTTCACTCATCTTTTACAATGTTTCACTACAAAAGTCTCATATTTACCTAAGTTGAGTGTATAAAAGTGTGTGTGAGCATGTGTGTGCATGTATATATATATATATATACACACACACATACATACACACACTTATATGTGTATATATATGTGTAATATGCTATATTATGAATGTATATGTATATATAAATGTATGGCATGTGTGTGTTTATTGTACTGAACTATGCCTGCCAAAATTCACATGTTGATTTGCCCAAGTGTGACTGTATTTGGAGAAAGGGCCTTTAAGGGGGTAATTCAAGCTAAACGAGATGAAAAAAGTTTGGGGCTCTAAAAAAAAAAGAAAAGAAAAGAAAAAAAAAAGGTTTGGGGCTCTAATCCTGTAGGAAACACAACGAGAAGACAGCCATGTGCAACTAGGAAGAAAAATTTCACCAGAAACTAACTTTGGCAGCACCTGATCTTGGACTTTCAACTTCTAGAACTGTAAGAAAGTAAACAACTGTGTTACGCAGTCTGTAGTATTTTATTATGGCAGCCCAAGCAGACTAGTTCTCTCTCTCTTTCTCTGTAAATATATATGTATGTATGTAAGTATATATATGTATATAAGTAAATATACACATACATATATACACACATATACACACGCACATACATACACACACACACATGCATATAAACGTGGGTATGAGTATATGGTTGTGTATGACCAAGAGAAAGTTCAATAGTGTTCTGAAACAAATGGATATCACTTATTTTATTTTCAACATTAGTAGTAGCCATTAGAAAGACTTTTGGGATTTTTCCAAAAATTAGGTCTACATGCAATGTTACAAACTTAAAAAGTACTTATAATCAACAACATCAGTTTCTGGTGTCTACTTGGGATTACCCATTTTCTGTATGTGCATTTCCTATGGTTGAGGACACCTTCTCAAATGCATTGCAAAATGTGAATATCATGGTTTTGTCTCCTTACTATGAGTTTCATGTTTACTTCCCATGTGAAATCTATAATAATATATATTCCATAGAACCTTTAAAGATTTATTTGCACATTCATCTGGAAGGACAAGGTATAGAGATTTGATTCTATAGTTGTGACAGTAAGGACCTACCTTCCTTGTGCTAGCTTCCCCTGGTCATCAGAAAGTGTTTCTCCACAATACCCGTAGACATGGGCTTCTTCTTCTACAACACAAGAGAGAGAAATATGGTACAGAAGCTTTCCCAAAGAGTGGGAAAAACTTTTCCTTCCCAGGAAACTTGAACAAACTTCATTCATATCTTGATAGTCCATGTCTGTATACACTCCTGTGACAGAACACAACTATGTCTGAAGGACTGGATCATCTGGTTAGTTTCAACCTGAACCTAGTGCCTTGACCCATAGCCCTAGCCACAGAAAAACATCCAGCTTTGCCCAAATGTAAGAGCTACATGGGTAAATAATGTGCTCTCTTAATCCACAGCCTTCCTGAGGAGACGTATTGCATTGCTTTTATTTCCCAAAATTTCATTATGAGATTTCAAACATTAAAAAATGGAAAGAGTTACATTATGGACATCCATCTACCCATGGTGTAGATTGTACAGCTGAAAATTTGTTCTATTTGCTTTATCACCTATCTAGCCATCTCTCCATTGCATTAGGTTTTGATGATCATATAAAGGTATTCGTGCTTACAAAATCCAACCTATTTCTAAAGTCAGTTACATTTGTATGAGCTTATAATGCATTTGTTCTCAAACTCCTTTCACAAGCTAAGTGATGTTTGATCATCAAGCCATGCAATTTGTATTCACAGCTCAGAATTTTAAACCTCTAGAGGAGTAGTTTTGGGCACTGAAGTCCCGATTCTAGTGAATCATGTTTGGGTAATTCTTCTGCAAATCGAAAGATTCACAGTTGATCTTGCCATTTACACCAATTTTCTTTGATTGTGAATTCAACACACCCACGCATTAAAAGGCATCTAAACTTATTACAGCTTCCAGTTTCTCAAAGATCTGCCTCTACAAAACTTGATCACTTTTACTGATTCCAATGGGTTTCATACATTTGTTCTTCTAAAGCACAGTTCAATTATCCCCTCCCTTCATAGTGCTCCCAGATTCCCACATTTAGCCCTAGGCTAATCTGTTCACCTCAGTATGATTGTACATTTCTTTATGATAACATTTATCATGGCATAATTGTAATTGTTTGTTCATGAGCCTGTCATCCTGACCATGGTATTTTTATTATCAAGCTCCAGTTTTGTGGGTTTTGTCCCATAGTGGGAAGTCTATAAAGATTTGTAGAAGTCAATTTAAATCAAGAGATGTAAGTTGGACCTGGGATTTTTCAACACTAGAAACTAAAAAGAACATCACTTCACATGTAACTATTTCTAAAACTGCCCATTATACTCTTTAGAGATCAAAATCAGTTCAGCAAGATATTAGGTCTCTATTACAACTCACACTCTCTTTAGAGACATGTAAAAGAAGACCAACCTAGCTATCATACCTGTTTTATTAAACCACAAACAACATTTAGAATCATGAGTCAACGTGGAAGAGTGTGGGCCCTGAGCTAAAGTGCCCAGCATTCAAGTCCAGACTCTGCTCCTTTTAGTTGTAAGACCTTGGGAAAATTTCTAAACCTTCCACTGCTCAGTTTCATCTTCTATAAAATGGAGATAGTACAACTACCTATTTCCTTGGGTTGCTGTGAGTGTTAGATAAATTAATTCACATAAAATATATAGTATCTTACACATAGTAAGTTCCCAGTGTGTTGGTTTTTAAAAGAAAAAAATGTAGTAGAGAGAATCTAGTGCTTTAATAGAGTCCAAACCTCTCCACTCTCATTTTTTTTTTCTTTTAACAAAATCCAGATTCATCCAGGTAACTAAAGACATCCCTTGATCTCAGGTGGTTAGACTCCTTTACAGTCCCAGGGACTAAAGCATGCTGCTCTGATCTAGCCATGTTACTGTCCTAGACTTTGTCTGTAACTGGTATGGGAGTGGACAATGAACGTTAAGTGGAAGACTCTGGGTGGGCCATCCAGGACAAGTTTTGTTTTGTTTTTGTTTTACTCATTAAAATGTATAAATATGATTAGCTTGGCTCTCTCGTTTTCCCTTTTTCTTTCTTCCTGTCTAAATTGCCAAGGGAAGAAGCTACATGGTCACTGGGACAGAAACCAGAACACCAAGAAAGACAGAGAAGACAGATGGAAAGAGTTTTCATCTGTGATGACATCACTGAGTTGGTGCAATAACATGAAATTATCTATGAGTGAAGAATATCTGCTATGATTTAATCTCCATCACTGAGGTTTTTGATACTCCTAGTCAATTGGTACCAACAATGCAATATAGCATACCTTGGTGCAGTACGTAATAACAACACTCTCAATAATGGGACAAAAAAGCTAGAGTAGTAAGTAAATACCATGTTTTAAATGTTTTATTTTGTTAGAGGTTCATAGGGCACCATGGGTTTAGTCCCTGTATGAGTCCATTAAGTCTCCCTCTTCTACAGAAAAAAAGTTATATCATCAATCTTAAAAGACTGCTGTTTCTTAGCTTGGCCTTTAACTACAATGAACTAGGAAGGAGGAGAAAATAGATCACTTGGAACAGATTCACACCCTCTACAGAAAAAATAAATCTAATAGATAAACTTCTATTTGAATATGCAATAACAGCTCATTTAAAACGCAAGAAGTATATTTCTAAAGTGAAATACTCTAAACAATGGAAAATTTAGGGCATCGATATTTATGTTAGCCAATGACAAAGCCATAAAACAAATTTGAGAATATTCAACTTTGGAATTCATTCATTCATTCAACAAATGTTCATTATATGTGTAACATTTGCGAGGTACTATGAACAAGACAACACCACCTTTGTGCTCACTGGCCTTTCTGTTTGATGGGAGGAAAAATGTTTTTGAGGGTTTTTAATGTAAGGGAAAGGAAGATTAAGAATGGAGTTATGTGGGAAGCCAAGGTAAGTTTGGAGATAGCTCTTTCCCACACATGTGAAAGATGTGATCAAAAGACAAGCTGTTAGTATCAATGCCAATAGCAAGAAAGAAGTTTGAATTTCTGGAAGGAATCAACTTTTGAAACAGGTTCCATTTATAGACTCAAAAGGCCTTCACAGAATTGGCTTTCCACTTACCCCAATTATATACATTTGTCCTTTCTTTCAGTTCAGCTTTTAGAAGTGATAAGTATAAATTCTAGCCAGAACTCTGGTGAAACCTTTAGAGAATTCCCCCTCTGGAAACCATAGGAGTTGCTAAATATTGCACAGTACCATTCTCCTACATTGCCCTAAGGGGAGGGGCTTTCCAATATCAGCATAAACAACAATTGCACCATTTATCGACTCTTTTCTTTCCTCAAATGCACTTATTCTAACAGCACATTTTTAAAAGATTTTGTAAAAGAAAAATTGCACTCAACCAGTTGGAAAGGAAGGAAGACTTTATCCGAAACTATTGCAATGAAGGAGAGAGATGCAATTCACTTCTAAAGTTTATGCCTGGAGGCAAGCTAGTGGAAAAGTACTGGAGGTCATAAGCAGAGAGGCCAGGCTCTGTGATTAGGCCAACTGTATTTGCTAATTGACCTTTATCAAAGTTTGGCTTCAACCCTTACAAAAAAGCTGGAAAACAGGGGTGCTATCTTTCTAGATAATTGCATTTGGAAGCAATAACTCCCAGGCTCTTGAAAAAGACATTTAGTAGAAGATTTACATCACAAAGGGGCAAAGAAGAATCTACAATTCTAAGTTTTCTAAAGTAAATGTTCTAGGAAAACAGAGATCAGGGGCCTACCAACAGAAAGAAATCTGTCCAAAGTGGGACACCTTAAGGATGTTTTTGTCGGTTTCTTGTCACCATCCCCTGAGATGGTAGCACCCAGCACTGCCCCACGGAGGAACACAAAGATACCTTTCACTGGGCAACTGCCCCAAATTGCTTTTAACTTTATACATTTTTTGGAAACATTCACATCTCATCTTTTTTTTTTTTTTTTGCAAAGCCCCCACCTCACTTTTTCCTTTTCCTTTAAAACAGATATCATGGTGTATTTAAATATCCCCAAACAGAGGAAAACTGGTGGGGAAATCCACTAAAAGTCATCCTCTGAAGCCAGACTTCTCTCCACCCTTCTCTCCCATTCTCTCCAATACTCTGCAATAGAAGTAACATTCTCCCTTTGATCAGCTCCCTTCCCTTTTAAAACAGATGATGTTATGTTTAACAATGTCAATCATTAGCTTATATCAGGCTATAAACCTTAAAGCGATCGTAATTTCAGACATACATTTCCTTCAGGTAGCTTTGTGCAGGATTAAATATTAAGCAGTTTCATATAGATTTCCTTGTTCACTATCCATTCTTTTCATGCTTTACTTTTCTTCTTGGCTAAAGACAAAGAATTCTAAAGGATCAGCGCCACTTGTTTTTCCATTACTGCACACTCCAACTGTTCATTCCAACTTCTCTTCTCATCTGGGGCTTTATCTTACTCTCCTTGCTCCCTTTTTATAGCCCTTGCTAATCCTTATTGTATTCTGATCTGGAAAGAATATGGAAATTTCTATTTGACTGTAGTATGATCTATAGTTTCACGTGTAACTATTAGGAACCTCTCTATAAACTCAAGGACTTGGAGTGTGTGATGAAAAGGAAATTTCACTAGTCCTAAAGAAATTTTCTGCTTCCCCTTTCAGAGGAGAAAAATCACCAATGTAACCTCTGGCAGGGTAACATGCTACACACCCAGACTTTTTTTCTTACAACATCTGCCTTCTGGCAATGCGATTCTCATTTGCATTTCTAAAGCAGCTCCTATTGGCTTTGACTACACTTCTAAAAATAGTTAAGGTCTGTCTCCATTTATATTTGAATCCAGATTAACTCTGCCTATCCTACCTGTTGCTCCCTGGAGGATAATGAAGGGCATATCCTCTTAAATAGTGGACAAAACACATACTATGTTTCTGTAAAAACATACAGAAGTACAGCCGCAGCTGCCAGAGATCAGTATCTGGAGAAGGTTTTCAAATGTTTCAGAAATTATTAACATGTTTCAGGGGCAACGGGTGTGAGTTTCACAAAGGATTCCTAAGATGTGAACTGATCAGAAGAAACAGCCATTTTCTTTTGGTCTCATAATGAAATGGATTTCACACACGGGCACACACACACAAACAGCCAGTTGCTCAAGAACGATGGAACTGTTAATGGAAATACAAAAATAGAGTCGTAGCTAGGAACTTGTAAAAGAGAACATATGATAATGAAGATTTAACATGCAGCGTGTCCTAGTCATTTCTCCAGAGTATTCTCATCTAATCACAGACAGAGGTGCCGAAGCCTCTAGTACCCCCCCATGGAATTGCTACAAAATGTAATTAAAGTAGACAGCATTAGTTTTCCAACAAAAGCCAGAATCTCTCCTTCTGGAAGAATGTGAAATCAATGCTGCCATTAGTTCCCGTTGGAGAATAATTGACATATATTTATATCAATTAACACTGATGTGCATATTACATAATATATGTACATAGATATATATTTACACATTCCAGCGTGCCATAATCTCACCCAAGCTTTTCTAGCTCTTAGCTGATGCTTTGTGAATGTACTCTTTGACCCTAAGAAAAGATATTGAAGGTAAAGTGACACCCATGTTGGTTTCACCTCCATGTGTTTCCATGTTCTCTAGAAAAACAACCCCGAGTCCTAACCATGCGAAGCCCTGGGCTCCAATGTTCATCTCTCCAGCTGAAATTGTTGAAAGTTCTGTTGAGCTTTCCAGCATCTTGTTGCCTCCATCTTGATATCCTAGCCACTTGGTTTATATCTACTGGAGCTCTTGGTCCTTTAAACATTGGATTTCTTGTTGCTTCTCTGATGCCTTTATGCCTTCAGACATATTTTTAAAAATTCTATCCATAACTTATAGTTGATTTTGGCAGAGCAGTTGCTCTGCTATAAGCTCATCTGTCATAGCTTAGAGCAGAGTTTGTTTTCATTATATAATTAAATAGCGTTAATTTACAGTTGATGTAAAAAAATATTCCTAGATCCCCTTGTTCATATACTCTAGGGAGGGTCCCCTCAGCTTTGGTATCAGCTCTGACTGTTCCACACCGGGCCCTAATACATAATGCACTAGTTGCTTCCTAGAATTCCTATAGAATCATGGGAAAGAACCAAACTTTTGCCCTGGCCCACTTCATTTCTGATTTAGTAGCAACGGTCAAGAGGTTCACACTGACCACAAAGTGACCCACACCCCCAACCTTCTTGCTTCACCCAGACACATGACCTGGGGTAATGTTGTCTTAAGGGAAGCTTCCACAGATCTTGTAAGGAGTTCTAAGCCTTAAGAATTATTCTGAGTGAAGCAAGGCAACTAGACCTTAATATTTCCTTGTCACTCGGTCATCGAGTGTGGGCCACCTCAGTAATGAGGCATCATCATGAGTGATCCGCTCCCTTCAGCAGAGGTAATCTCTGTAAGGGCTGGATCTGCAAATCCTTCTTTCCCGAAGAGAGATCTGGGTAGTGAAGTAACAACCACAAAACGATATGGCCAGTTCCTCATGTTTCTTGGAACTCATAACCATCACTTTGAATTTTCAAAGTGACAAGGTAAAATGTTTCAAGACCTACAGGCCCCAAAGACAATTAAGTAAGTATCCAGTATTCATTTCAGAAAGGGAAGTTCCAGGTGCCTCAAGGCCAACGGATCCCTACTTTAACAATACAGTTCTTTCCTGCTGTGACTGATCTTTCCTGTTATTCAGCATTTTTGAGTTGTTCATAAGATAATTCAATGGTCTTATTTGTAAACAGAATTCAGGAACTCATGTAGTTGTTTCCAGTGGGAGAACATCTGTTCTTCCTGGATTAAATTTTCCAGGTCTTTTATGAAATTTTGTTTTGTATCTTCCCAATAGTTCCAAGGAGGATTCTGGTACTTTATACGTTTTCCTGCATAGAAATTTCAGAAATTGCTATAGAATTTTGTATCCCCATTCGTAGGGAACATTTACAGAGTGCATTCTTTTTTTTTTTTTTTCTGTGTTCAAATATTGCAAAATGCAATAACCTCATTACCTCATCACCTAACAAAGTTACTCATGTAAGCAATCCCTATGTTGTGTGTTTTATTTATTTGTTTTCTATCCAGTGAAAAAGGGAAGAAGAGAGAGCCATGTGAATTTGGGAATGCAAATAGTCTTGGCATCGCCCTGGGTCATAGCCCGGGTTCAGTCTGCATGCGATTAGAGATGTATAAATAAAGCTAGTATCCCCACACCAGTGATATTGCTATAAAAATAAACCTTCACATAAATATGTCAAGACTGCTGTACATATAAACTACAAGTCTTGGCTTTACCCCAACTAAATCACATGAGAAGTGTTTGCTTTTGTCTACTAATTAAGTTATATGGAAAGGCCAAAGTCATCTGGGCGCAGCAAAACCAAAACCCCCCTAAGACATTATAAAGATGGCATACAAGATAGCAGTAACTTCCATGCCTGTTCTCTCCTCCACTCACATTCAACAAATCAAGGAGATTCCCATTGAGGCATGCAGAAAGCTCCCTCTAACAGATGTAGACAAGTACATTAATAAATCATGACCATCATTAAAATTCTTAAACCAATATTTTGCAGTCAGTGATGCTTCTTGCTACCAGTTTTGGAGTCAGATAGAAATATTGCGTATATGGAACATTAATTAATGAAATCGTTATAGTTGACTAGTTGCCAAAGATTACTAGCAACACAATCATGGTTTAGAAAACAGTCAAGAAATTTGACTTGCAAAGCATCTGTGCAGACACATTGTGGCCAATAAATTCGTGCATCTCCTGCTCACGTATGCTACCCTTGTGTTTGTGCGTCTGCTCTCTACCCTACTTCAACATTTTTCAACTGTGCCCACAAATTCATATGCTTGTATTTTCATCACAAGCATAGGGATAAACTGGGATTTAAAGAGGCAGATGAAATTGTGTCATCCTAAGAGCTGTGCAGTTTATAACAGATGCTGAGAGCTAAACTTTCCAACCAAACAGCATCAGAAAATTAGTGACAGCCACAAATATGACACCAATTACATCAGCAAGTCCTCCAATTCCAAGAGTAAATTTCCTATAGGAGATGTTTAGGAATGTCAGAGTGAAATCAATACTTAGCACCTTCTTAATCTCTTACTCACCAAATCCTTCTTAATTTTAATTGAGGTCAAAAATACTTTCTTTGTCTAGTCAAGCTTTAACTACAGAGGGGACATATGTTTTAGAAAACTGTATGGAAACAAGATATGGACAAGAATTAAACCCACAGCACACGCCAGCCGCCTCTTCTCATTCACCCTATGCACACAGAAATTATTTTTTAAAATTCTGTTTAGCTTAAAGATTTTGTGTGCAAAATATCCTGATACCTTTAAATATTTATGATGAGCACTTAAAATATTAAGGGATTGTCTCAATGCTTTATCCCCCCTGGAAAGATGAGGTCTTTGAAGGTTCTTAACCAAATGCTATGATTCAGCCCCTCTCTGCCACCACCCATTTTCAAGCAAGCACGTAGTTAGAACCACAGCAAAGCAGACCTTATTCACTCAATAAACCTTAACAGCTTTATGGAAAAGCTCTAGATTCAGTTGTTTTAAGAGAAAGGATGTTTATAGCATGACATCTTAGCAAAATCTGTCTTTGATGGACTTTGTTCCAATGGAATCCAAATGTCTGTCTCCAGCAAAGGGCCATTTCTGAAATAATGTGGTCATCAGTGTAAATTGTCACTCGTGTTCAAACTTGTTTAAGGAAGTGAGGAGGAGATGGCAGTTTTTGCTTTAATTTTAGAGTGACTTCTACGTCATGGTCGGCTAGATTTTTGGCAGTTCTTTGATTAAGACATTACGAACTCTTTTAGAGCACCCCTTTCAAATGAAAAATTACACTCCTTTTCTAGGAAGAAATAGAATCAGAAGAACATTAAGCCACAGTGAATCGTACGCTCTTTTATCTTAAGCCAGCAGATGCTCAATACAGAAATGATCCTCTCCGTCTTTGTAAATGCCATCACAGCTACTACAGGCAAGCGCAGTCTCGCCCTAGCTGTGGAAGACCAGTATACACTGTTCAGAAATCCAAGTTGGAGTGAGTTAAAAAGATTGAGATCTAAAGAGATTTCTCTTGTCCTGGATCTTAAAACTTATTCCAGTCTCCTGTCTGAACAGTAGTTAAATCTAGAATCATAGTCTGTACCTCTATGCTAGGTCACTGTGTCCTTATTCTGTAATCTGTGTCTAATTCCTATTCTTTTCATTGCATGGAACAGGGGGTCAGTCTTGAACTGAAAGGAGCTGAAGTGTTGAGGCACCCTAACCTAACACGCTAACCCTAACCTAACATATTCTATCCTCTTCCTTAGTCACCTCCTTAAGACAAATTGAAGGTGGGAGAGTATGTGAATAACTAAAGAGTATCAGCAGGGAGAATTTTACTGAGTGCTGCAGAAGAAGGCAAGAAGTCAAGAAGTGTGAGAAAGAAAAAATGAGTGATCCCCGAAATAGAGCTAGGTGGCTAGTAGTAGTTAGTAATTAGAACTTCATTGTTTCACCCCTGCAATGAAACAGAGACAAAGAACATCTAAACCTTAATGTTGGGGAACAATTCAAAAAGACTCATTTTCAGTGATGAGTGTTGGATTAATCATCTCATGGAAGAATTTTGACTCCTATGATTAATGTTACACTCTGCCAGATAATAGAAAAGTCTAAGTGTGAGCGTGATGCAGAAAATCTAGTTTTATCTCTTGCTAAGCAAATTTTTGTTACCAGTCTTCCTTACAAATTCATTCATTATTCATTCACTGAAGAACATTTTTATTGAGCACTTGCCATGTGCCAAGTATTATGCAGGACACTGGGAATCATAATGGTGAATAGAGAATTTCCTGCCTTCCACGAGTTTCTGGTTTTGTGGAGGAGAACAAAATAAACCCATATGCACATAGATTATTAAAAATCTTTTGATACTGGTAATTGCTATGAAGGTCCTCAGATGTGATTGCTGATTATAGCATAACTGGAAATGAGGCAGAGGCAACATAATGTTATGTGATCAGGGAATATCTGTCTGAGGAAGTGATCTTAGTGGTAAGACCGATTTGATAAAAAGATCAAGTCTTGGGGAAAAGCATTCTAGGCACAGGGAACAGCAAAGGACTTCAGATGGGAATAAGTTCAGGGTGTCTGGAGGTTAGAACAATGTCCAGTGTGGCTAAAGACTATGATAGTATAGGAAGTGGTCTGAGAGAAACGCAAGAGGCAGGTGGAAACCAAGGCATGAAAGGCCTTGTCTCCACATTAAGAGTTGTGGATTTTATTCAAAGTGTAGCTGAAACCCACTGGAGAATCTCACTTACTCTTTAAAAAGAGCACAGTAGCAACTCTGTGGGCGATAAATTATAGAGAGATCAAGATTTGAAGCAGGATGATCATTTATAACACCATTCCTGAAGTCCAGGAGAGACGACCATGACGTGTACAAAGGTGATGGAAGCAATGGTGAGAAACAGGCATATTCAGGATGTATGTTGGAATTAAAGCCATTGGGAAATTTTGGATTTGATGTGGGACACGTGGGAAAAAAAGGAGCAATCAGATATAACTTGTAGGTTTTAGGTCAACACAAAGCATCAGAGGTGGAAAGAAATATTACAAAGGAGAGATTGAAGGCCAGATGCCAAGAAACTTGCTAAAAATCCCATAGCTAGTTAGTATTATAGCTGGGACTACTAGACCCCTCTGAGAACCTATACCAGTCTACTTTCTGCCATGTCGGGTGGATGATTTCTCTCCTTTTCTTTTCCTTTAGGTAGACAGAAAACTCATTCCTGTAGGTAAGTGAACGTATTTTCTCAGCAATCATTTCATTTTCTTCTCTTTCTCTCCCACTTCATTCATGTTTTATTCAATTTCCTGTATTAAAATTAATCATTTTACAACAATGTAAAAACAATGTAAGGACAGAAAGTATTTAAATCATTGTATTGTAAGAACAGCAAGTATTTACATCAACCTTGTGACAAAATACTGACTGATCTTGATTAAATTGAAACCACATAGCATCAGGGACAAGGGAGTCTCATGTAGGGGGAGACTATATATAGTTATTTGCCCCAGAAGGATGAGAATAAATTCTCCCTTAAAAAAAATTTATATAGGGGCACCAGGGTGGCTCAGCTAGTTAAACGGTTGACTTTTAATTTCAGCTCAGGTCATGATCTCTGGGTTGTAAAATCTAGCCCCGCCATTGGGCTCAGTGCAAGGCATGGAGCCTGCTTGAGATTCTCTCTCCCCCTTTCCCTCTGCCCCTCTTCCCTGGTTATAAGTACACACACACACACACACACACACACACACACACGTGTGTGTATATATATATATATACACATGTGTATATATATATATATATGCAACTTTAAAGTTGTTTACATTAATAAAACACAGTGTTTTATCATTAAAACCTACAAATACATTTATATTTTATAAACCTACAAATACATTTTATAATTTCCTTTATAGCCTTATTGAGATATAATTACCATACAACATTGAAAACTCCTAAAGTTTTAGGAGTATAATGTGATGCTTTTACACACATATATATTGCAAAAAAACTAACACAGTAAGTCTAGTTAAAATCTCTACTGCCTCACTTAATTGCTATGTGTGTGTGTATGTGTGTCTGTATGTGGTAAGAACATTTAAGTTCTACTCTCTTAGCAACTTTCAAGGATATAATACTATCACCTGTTTATCATACTGTATATTACTTACCCAGAAGTTATTTGCATCATAACTTGAAATTTGTACCCTTTGGCCAACATCTCCCCATTTCTCCCATCTCCCTGCCCCTGAAAACCACCATTCTACTAATTCCTTGGCTTTTTTTAGACCTACATGTCAGTGAGATCATATGGTATTTGCCATTCTCTGACTTACTTCACTTAGCATAATGCCTTCACCGTCCATCCTTTTGCTGCAAATGGCAGGATTTCCTTCTTTTTAATGGCCAAATTATAAATACGCACACACACATAATGATAAATATAACATACAATAAAATTTGTTCAACATAGTATTTTCATTAATTAACCATCTGATACGTATATGATAATTTCCTACTATCCTTTGCATTGTCTTTGATTATCTCTTCTCATATGACCACGATTGTGTAATACCATTCCTCTAGGCACAATAGAAAAATAATTTAGTCTTTTCTCTATCAAGGTTTATCGAAATATTTTTATTGTTATTGCTAGATTGAAAAGGTGTTTTTAGTTTCAAAACACATGCTTATTTTTAAGATTGCTATTAAACTTCTCCATACACGACCTATAAGATTTCAGGTCACTTCAAGCATTATTATGAGTGACTAAAATTCAACAATCTTTAAAATGATCATACTTATTAACCATTTTGTCGATGACATCATCGCTGTCATATTATACATTTTATTTCATTTTTACCTGTCATAATTTGCTTTAAATTAGCAAGAAATGTAAATGTTTTCCCAATACATTTATATGATCTACCCTTTTTCATTAACTAGATATCAAAGAGTTTGAGAGCCTATTCATTCATTTAATTATTCTGAAAAAAAATTTTCAAACTGAAAATAAGGTATACACAAAAGCAATGCAAATGCATTTAAAATTGTCATCATGTAGTAATGAACCATATAATTGCAGAGTGAAATAATTGTTCTGCTACGTGCATTAATTTACTGATGACTATATGGACATTTTGTAAAGGCACACTTGGTTTCCAGATCTTTCTCTGTGTTGCTAGTGATGCTGTGTGCTTTTTTGCCTGATCTACCAGAATTCTCTTCAGGACAAGATACCTCACATATGTTTAGTGAAGGTCTTCTGTGTTAGGACACACAAAACTTGTGAATACGTTCAAGCATACTTATATAGTATTTATGTAGTTTCATACCTTCCAAACAAAACAGTTAATAATATTTCATGTGACTACAATAAAAAGTAATAAGCAAGTTGTGCTTCTAATTACAAGTCGTGAATATGTCTTGTGAGTATGAACTTCTGTTTTGAGTGTCAATGAAAGGTCAATCTATCATCTGTACCTTAACATGTCTAGAGATTAGAAGAATGTTCCCCAGACTGGTTTCTGGTCTGTATATTTCAAATCTTGTTTCTCTTCGACCGTGTATGTATTTCTACAGCCTGAGATCAAAAAATTATGTGGGGACTATACAACCTCTGGCCTCTGGTGTACTCTAATGTCACACCAGAGAAACTGGTATAATGGACGGTAGGAGTATTCCTGGAAGCCATTCTTACATCAAGGCAACGGTGCAATCTAGTGTGATATAATTAGCAACACCATAATGAAGCACAGGTGGCTGGAACCCTCATAGATATATCCCACTAAGCTAAAACTAATTGTGTCATCATCTCAACTTCCTTTGCTTAAGTAGATCCCCAAAGGACTCATGAACACTCCAGAACCAACCGGCGAGAGGAGAAGGAAAAAGAGAGGGGGAAACAGGAGAAAGAGTGGACTTAACCTATTATGGTTAAAATACCTTAGCTTTTAAAAAAATATATCTTGCTTTGTAGATTTTATAAAAGAAGTATATGATCACATAAGTATGTGGCCAGTTCCCCTCCCAGGGTCTTGAAAAGAGTCCATGTGGTCAAAGACTCTGATGCTTAAGCTCCGCTGGCTTCCTGAGAAATTTAACTCTGCTGGTCTCAGTCACAATACTGAGAGCAAGCACCCAGTGTTCTGAGGCACAGAGCACATGCTTCCTGGCCACTGCCTTAGAAAAGGCTGCCGCCTTCTTACAATGTGGCCACAGGCTCTAGAACCTGCCATAGCTTGTCTCAATCCAAACTTGCCTCCCAAATTTCATTGCACTGCTACTAACATGACCCTCCCAGGTCCTCCACTTAGAGACACTCAGAAACCCACAAAGGCTGCACGTGTGTGTTTTCTACATCTCTTCCACGTGCATCTCGAAGTCTGTAAGTAGGATAGCTAGCTACTAAGGACTCTTTTATGACATTCGAGAAGACACTAAAAGGCTATTAACTCACTGAACACGTTTTCAGGACAGTTTAAGTTGCTCTATATTGGAAAAATATGCTATTTGGGGTTTTATAAAGATTTTATTTATTTGACAGAGAGAGTGAGAGTGAGAGAGAGCACAAGCTGGGGGGTGGGTGGGAGAGGGAGGAGCATGTGGGGCTCCCCAGAGCCAAAGGCAGATGCTTAACCTACTGAGCCACCCCGTGCCCCTGCTATTCAGATTTTTCCAACAACGGTAAAGTATGGTAAATTATAAATTGCCCTTAGGCTTCGCTTTTCTTATAAACCTGTGTTTATCAAAAGACACCATGAGAAAGGAAAAGGCAAGCCGAATGCTGGGAAAAAATATTCACAATAAACATACCTGAGAAAGAGCATGTATCTACGATAGTTGAAGACTATTACAACTCAATAATAAGAATACAAACAACCCAATTATTTTAAAAGGAGAAAAAACATATTTGAACAAACACTTCACAAAAGCAGGCATACAAATGGCCAATCAGCACATTAAAAAGGCTAGTTAAGGGGCACCTGGGTGGCTCAGTGGGTTGGGCCTCTGCCTTCCGCTCAGGTCATGATCTCAGGGTCCTGGGATCGAGCCCCGCATCGGGCTCTATGCTTAGCGGGGAAGCCTGCTTCTTCCTCTCTCTCTGCCTGCTTCTCTGCCTACTTGTGATCTCTGTCTGTCAAATAAATAAATAAATAATCTTAAAAAAAAAAAGGCCAGTTAATTGGGAACTGCTAATTACAACCACAATGAGATACTACTACATTCTTCCAAGAATGGCTAAAATTAAAAATGATCATCAATGAGAAGCACTGGCAAGGATGTAAGCAACTAGAACACCCATATATTGTCAATGGGTACGTAAAAGGATATAAACACTTTGGTTAAAAAAAAAAAAAAAAATCTGGCCGTTTCTTATATACCTAAGCATGTCTATCCTACGGCCTAGCCATTCTTCTTCCAGGCCTGCTCACACCAAGATTTTCATAAGGACGTTCAAACAAAACAAAACAAAACACAAACACACAAACAAAATCTTCAAAAATAACTAATAGCTGCAAATAACCCAAATTCCTATCAGTGAGCATAAACAAAGTATTTAACGGAATTGTTTATAATCAGCAATAAAAATCAATCAGCTAAAGATTCCTGCAACAACATGCATGAATCTGCTAAGCCAGTCCATTGAGTGAGTGAAGCCAGACCCAAGAGTTGGCGTGCTAAGCTTCCAACTGAAGGAAGTTTAAGAACAGCCACAACACTCGATTATGATAGAAATCAGAACAGTGGTTGTCATGGAAGTGGCAGGGGTAGCCATTGACTGAAAACGCACATAGGGGAGCTTCTGGGTGTGACAGATATCTACTGTATTTTGATTTGGGTGGTGGTCACAAGGATGCACACGTTTGACACAACTTAAACTAAATGCCTACGATCTGTGTTTTTATTACATATGCAGTGTGCCTCGGTAAAGAACAAAGGCATCGGGGGATGGCCAGCCCAAACAGTTTAGTCTCCTTGACTTCACCAACAAATGCACTGATACCTTTGAGACAGGAGTCTGCTGGCAAGAGGAAAACCTTCAGTTTACATTTTCACAGGCACATAACTGGTAGGAAGTCTAGTATTTATTTTATAACCTTAAATTTATAATGATAAAATATTTGCCCTCTAAGCTATGATATCTACAGTGACACCGATCAGCAATCCTTCAGTTCTGTTCTACTAGTTTTCTAATCTTTGGGGGTGGGGGGAGGAATAAATAACCACTAGGACACAGCATTATGCATCAGGACCTCGTTATCTCTCCAGGAGGGATATTATGGGAAAGAACAAAAAAGAGAAAAGGGCAGAGGAAACTTCACATCTTTAAAAATGTCACAAAAGACTAAAATACTCTTAAAGCCCTACATAGCTAACTTACCTCAATAGCCAGGATTACTTTAATCAGAGGATTTTCTACTTTGTCATTATTATGAAGAATATATTAATGGAGATGTCTCTGAGTCACCAATCAGAGCCCCATTCCTTAAGCGATTTTACTCTTTATGAAGTTGTTTTTACTTCTAGAAAAGCTGGATGAGGAAATGCCATTTAAAAATGCAAGTAAAATCAGACTGCCTGCCCCTGTCAAAATGGGGATTGATGATTTCTAATTTTAAAGGTTTATTTATTTATTTTGATAGTGAGAGCAGCACAGGAATGGGGGGGAGGGGCAGAGGCCAAGGGAGAGAATTTCCAGCAGACTCCTCTATAGATCACAGAGACTGACATAGGGCTCAATCTCACAACCCTGAGATCATGACCTGAGCCCAAACCAAAAGTCAGACACTGAGCCACCCAGGTGCCCCACAAACTCTATATTTTAAAATTCCTCCCGGGACAGAAAAATCTAATTGAAATCAATGATTCAGTCCTTGGCTTGGAAGCTGTTCACAAACCTTGAAAGACTAGAAGACTGTTAACACTGATGTTTAGAGAAGCAACTCTGAGTTGCTTTTATATTTTGTTAGACTGGAGGGGAAAAAAAAAAGGAGGCATGTATTTCCATATCCATTTCCAGGGAATTTCAGATCACTTTAAGTTTATTTCCTATTTTGCAAACATAAATTATATTTTCTCTTTGATCACTAACTGAGAAACCCAAAAATCTCGGTTTGTTTGAATAGATAAAGACAACTGAAACCAGATTAATGACTTATAATCTTAAGATTAAAAACTGTCTCTTAAAAAAACTCTCTTAAAATATTTATGAAAAAAACTATATAATTTATCTCAATTATTAATTTTTATTTGTCATAAGAAGTTGATTTTACTAGCCAAAACTTTGGAAATAATTACATTTCCATAATGTCATTGTTCAGTTCTAATGAGCTCAAACATACAGGAAAGACTGCTTAGTTTCTTAAAAATGGGAGCAGAGGGGCGCCTGGGTGGTTCAGTGGGTTAAGCCTCTTCCTTCATCTCGGGTCATGATCTTAGGGTCCTGGAATTGAGCCTAGTATCAGGCTCTCTGCTTGGTGGGGAGCCTGCTTCTCCCTCTCTCTGCCTACTTGTGATCTCTCTCTCTGTTGAATAAATAAATAAAATCTTTAAAAAAAATGGGATCAGAGTTAAAGGCACTTCCTTCTTCTATAAATATATTTTACAAATAAAACTCAAATGTATATATATATATATATATATATATATATATATACTACACATATATGTGTCTCAAATGTGGAATCAGTATGTGCTTAGACACCCTCTAGTCTAAGTATTGGAATCAACTCAAGGAGAGAGAGAGTTGGTTTTATAGAGGTGACTGCACTCAGCCACTCAGACTCAGAAAGTGGGAAACTGCACTAAGTCCCCAAGCTCCGCCCATCAGCCCTATTCCCATCACCTCAAAGGGGACTGATAACTCTGAGAAAGAGAGCTTGCTTCATGTTACCCGTAGGCTGATCCAGAAGAGAGAGGCATGGAGGATATGCCACCATAGCTCTGATTCCCTCTCCCTATCTTACTCAGCACCCACGTTATTTCTCCTCTCCAAGGCAGAAAGGAGTCATTGAGATGCAAGAAACAGATCTGCAGTACCTCCTACATGGTAGGGTTCCATTCTCACGGATCCAGGTGGAATCATGGAAAAAAGGGAAAACTGTTTTTCTACAAATATATCTATCTCAGGTTTGTTTCCGGAAATCTTATCTAACTCTAAGGTAGACATCTATGGAAAACAACTTTACTTTGAAAGGAAGAGTTGGGGGCGGGGGGTGGGGGGGCAGGTAGAGCCTGGGTGGCTCAGTAGTGGAAGCATCTGCCTTCTGCTCAGGTCAGGATCCCAGGTTCCTGGGACAGAGACCACAGGAGCCTTCCTGCTCAGCGGGGAGTCTGCTTCTCTTTCTCTCTCTTTCTCATCCTCTGCCCCTCCCTACTGCTTGTTCTCTCTCTCTCTCAAATAGATAATTTAAAAAGTCTTTAAAATAAGATAAAGTAGATGGTGGGGAGGGGAGTTATATTTATATTCTTTAAATGGGGATATTTTCATATTTTATTTGTTTTTATTTTGTAAATTATTTTTCATTTAAGATCATCATGTCTGCTTTCCCCCAGAAAATTCAAAGTTGGACAGCAAACACAAAAGCTTAAGACCACATTGATGTAATATAAAATTTTTATGAATCATCTACTGGACAAAAAGAAAAAAAAGTCAGGATACTGACATTTGCAAAAAAAAAAATTTAAATGATTCAAAATTATGCAAGATAGCTCCCATATTCTTTTAAATCTTGTTAGAGTCTTTTTAGTTGTGGGGTTCTTTAAAGAAATCACTGTTCAAACAGCAACAAAGACACCACTGGCATTGGTATTTAACTATAAGATCTTCTGATGTGCTAGAACCACAGACCACTGAGACTCTCACCTGTGACAGATGGTGCTGCTGGAGCACTGGGAGGCGAAGGACTAGCTTCCACGGTGATTTGGAGATGTGAACACCGCGAGGACAACAATAATTAAAAGGATCAGGGAGAGCACTGACTTTATTCCGAAGCAGTTGCTTCGGCAATCTTAAAAACAGAAAATGGTAAGCCACGCAAGGCAGAAGGTGTCCACAGTGGTGTTTAAGGGGATCCTTCTCTCCTACGAAATAGGGCAGATCAGGTTGAAATTCATGCACAGGACGTCACAGTAAAGGTGTCAGTGCTGCGCAAAGACTAAGCACATAACCTTCACAGGCCTCTTACGTTAAACTTAGAGCTCTCATGGTAGGTCACCATAGCTGAGGTCACAGTTGAGGACACTGGAGTAGCGAACCTGAGCATGTTGAATGCTAGAGGGTTCTGAACACGGGGAACTGGCAGAAGCAGCCTTCATCTTCTTGCCCACAGAAAATAGCCTTATTTCACCTGGAAGGCTTGCCAAAGACCACACCTACAGCAGCTTGCTTTCAACATGATGGTTATCCTACTCTGATGCTAATTAAAGCCCTCAGATCAGTAACTGTAGACTTTCAACGTAATCTGAACAGGAATTTATAGTCCTACTTACAGCAAAAATCACTTACTCCCAAAAGCACGGAAGGACCTGGCTGATGTAGACAGGAAAGAACCAGAGGGGCACATGGGAGTGATTGAGGATGAAGGCAGGAGAGTATTACGTGGGATCCTTCTTCTGTGACTCGGGATTTAATGTCATAGCAAAGACACGTGGCGCCTGTCCTAATGTGCCTTGGGATTTAATGTCATAGCAAAGACACGTGGCGCCTGTCCTAATGTGCCTTGGGAATGTTGGCTCCTACCGTAAATGAGGTGGAGACCGAAACAGTTTTGGCAGAGTCTGAGGAAAGAAAGGGTGGGAAAGCATGGGGGGTGGGATGAGAATGGATTACCATTACCTAAAAACAGAGAAGCGAGCACTTAGCACCATTTTCGAGAGCACCGATATTTGCGTTCATACCTGTTCTCACTCACTGAAGGAAATCCAAAGAGGATTTTTGCTTTCAGAAAAAAAGCCTTTACCAAACTAATATTGTAGGTTTTTCATCAAAGAGAAATAGTGTAACATGAACTTTCAAAAAGCGGGGATCCCTGTATATAAAAGGCAATTTATTACAGAAATTGTCCCATGTGATTTGAGAGGCCAAATTGTTCTATACTGTCATTGGCAAACTGGAAAACCAAGAAAGTTGGTGGTAAAGTTCAGTCTGAGTTCAAAGGGCCGAGAACCAGAAGTTCTGCTATTCCAGAGCAGGAAAAGGTGGACATCTCAGATCAAGAAGGAACAGAGAATTTGCTCTTCTTTTGCCTTTTCATTCCGTCTAGGCTCTCGAACAAAATGGAGAATGCCTACATATAGGTTAAGTTGGATCTGTACTCAGTCTACTGAATCAAATGTTCGTCTCTTCCAAAAACACCATTACAGACACACACACACACACACACACAAATAATGTGTTGCCAACTATCCGGGCATCCCTTAGCCAAATCAACATGACACATAAAATTAACCATCACAGTGGGGAAACACAGGCATCTAATATGGAAGATGGTAACAGTTTGTGCATCTAGAATGTGTAAGATTTTAATGGGTAGAGATGAGAGGATAGTCTAGTTGTTTCTTTCTTGCTTGGAGACATAACAGAACGAACTCCACAATTCCAACATGGTTGTCATAAGTGATACAATTGATTAGTTCTTAAGTTAAAGAGCTAAATTTGGACCAAATTAGAATGCGGTGGTGGTGGTTTTAGAAATTTTTTCTCAAGCCGAAATAAATCTATCAAAGATTTTGGGTCAAGGAATAACATGAGCAGAATGTTTGGGAAGATTCTTTTGGCAATGATATATACTGAAAGGGTAGATCTTAGAGATAGGAAAAGTGTAAAGTTAGCTTTTGGAATAGTCCAGGCTTGAGGCATCCAGATCCTGAATTAGAACTGAAAGTGTGAAAAATAGAAAAAAAAAATTTAAACCATACATTCATCTTAAATAAACTAGTTTTCAGTGAGCTATAACTATGTTGAAGACATGATACAAGCTACTAACATACTATAAGCTGTGCTCCAGATTTCACACAGATAAATATATTTGTATCTAGATGTAGCTGTTTATATCTAGAGGTAATTATTTTTTTGAATATATTTAGTGACTTTTTATCCCTCAATGTGTAAAACAACCATCCAAATTATACTTAGTGGTAAATGCATTATGACCTTCATCCCAAATTCATTCTCAGCCTTGAGGTAAAGCAATCAGTGCTCAGACCTGGAGATTTGGGATCCACTTAGAACCTGGAAATTCATGAAGCATTTGCATCCTGTGCTCATGGTTGTGTATCAAGCAATTTTAAAGGTTACCTTTCTGAGAAGGTGTATCAGTCTTTACATAAAGAAGCGAATAAGTGAAACATATTAGCACCAGGTTTCTCGAGATCCTAAATTGCTCTGATTTTTTAGAGTAATTAATATTGGATCCAGACTACAAAATATTTGATGGGGGGGGTGGGGTTAAGTGAATAGGCCACCTGATAAAAGGCAAGATAAGAAAACAAAGTATTATGGAAATGGATGACCATGATTTTAGCCATGACTTCCTTAAAACAATAAAGCAATTTGCTGTCTCAGATTTTTCTGTGTTTCAGTTTGACAGCCTGAAATCTATAGTAAGTGACACCTACTGATTTCAGATCTGAAAGTCCTTATAAACCAATGTCACCTCAGCTTCTGCTGTTAACTGCCCCTGTGCATAAAGGAGTCACCATAGGTGTTCTGAATCAGTGTTCTTAGAAAGCCCTGCTTGTAAGAGCTACGTCAGGCTGCCCCTTGTTGGACCCAAGAACTTGGCTTTGGGAGTTTTCCTACTGAAGAGCTAACTGATAAAAGTGGATTATATGCCAGGCTGTTTGTGGAAACAATGTGGTTTTTGATGAACACTTGCTTTATTTCTGGGAGTCTGGGATTTTGGTACATGCTAAACAGATGGTGCTTATGTGACCAGCCTCCAATTAAAAAAACAAACAAAAAAACAAACAAAAAAAATACCTTGGGTGCTTATTCTTTCTAATGGGATTTCCTGGGCAAAAACTTCACACACTTATTGCTGTATTTTCACTGGTGGGGAAGAGTATGCTTTTATGATCCTTCCTGGGAGAGAGAGAACATAAGAAAGGCTACACATGAGTTTTTCCAGACTCTGCCTGTGCATACACTTACTCCTACACTATTACAATACATTTTAGCCAGGGGTGTGACAATATGCTAAGTCCAAGAGTCCTTTCCAAGCACTGTCCAAATGTGATTGTGGTCTGGTCTTGGAGACCCCAACACAGTCCCACTCTTCTCAAAGCTTTCATGAGTCTGGGCAAGAGCATCCCATCATCTGTTTAAGTAAGAAATAGCACTTTTGCCTCCAGTTGAAATGAAGATCAGCACCCCCCACCAGCAACCCCCAACCCCCTCCAGTGGAAAGATTCTTCCAAAGAAGAATAAACCAACTTTAGCCCAAAGTATAGGATTTATTTTTCTACCTATTTAGGAAGAACACTATCATTGTTCACACACAAATGTGTAATTGTTTCAATAACCATCCTTGGCAATCTGCAGCCACAGTGTCTAGAGTTCATTATAGGCTGCAAAGTTTCCTTTCATTTCTTTTCAGTGAGCTGCTTTTTTATTTCCCCAATTGAATGAGTGCCTTCTCATTTTTCTGCGGTGGGAAAGGGTAAACAAAAATGTCACTAGCCTTCCTCAAACCATCCATCATGCTTTTCCAATTGTGTCATAATTCTTCCTTGTGTTCAGTACTGCTGAAGAGTACTCAGTTCCCTGCTCAGAGAAACCTACATTTCTCTTCTTCCTTGAATGGCATGACTCAAGATGCTATAAACTTTTCTCAGGTCAGCCTTTGGATGGCTTTAGTTAAAGCTTTTGGAACAAGTGTTGGTACTACTAGCGATCAAGCAAAGCATAAAACTGCTAAGGTACCCTTTTAAGGTTGAAACCACTTTCTACACTTCTCTCTACCCCACACTGAACTGGAATCAATTTCGTTACCAGAGATACCTAAAACAGAGACCACCCTCCACAGCTCTCAGCAGCAGTAACCAACAGAACACAGAAGTCCTTCTTCTCCTCTCCATATTACTACTTCCGATCACTTCAATCCTGTGACAAGTTTATTACGTTTTCTAAACAAAGGGTGGCTTTATATCAGTAATTGTGACATGTCTATGTATCAACAACTACCAGTACATTTTAAAAATATACATTCTTAGGGGGTGCCTGGGTGGCTCAGTCAGTTAAGCTTCCAAGTCTTGGTTTTGGCTCACATTATGATCTCAGGATCCTGAGATCAGGTTCCATGCTCAGCGGGCTGTCTGCTTGAAGATTCACTCCTTCTGCCTGCACCCCCCCTCCTCTCAAACTCTCTCTCAAATAAATAAATAAATATTTAAATACACACACACACACACACACACACACACACACACACACACATATTTTTAGGATATGGCCCCCTGAGATTCTGCCTTTATAAGTCTAAGGAGATCCAGGAATCCATATTTTTTTTTATTTTTTAATTTTTTTTTTTTAAGATTTTATTTATTTATTTGACAGACAGAGATCACAAGTAGGCAGAGAGGCAGGCAGAGAGAGAGGAGGAAGCAGGATCCCTGCAGAGCAGAGAGCCCGATGCGGGGCTCGATCCCAGGACCCTGAGATCATGACCTGAGCCGAAGGCAGCGGCTTAATCCACTGAGCCACCCATGTGCCCCCATATTTTTTTTTTAAAGATTTTATTTATTTATTTGAGAGAGAGAGATCACAAGCAGATAGAGAGGCAGGCAGAGAGAGAAAGAGAGGGAAGCAGGCTCCCTGCTGAGCAGAGAGCCTGATGTGGGACTCGATCCCAGGACCCCGAGATCATGACCTGAGCCGAAGGCAGAGGCTTTACCCACTGAGCCACCCAGGCACCCAGGAATCCATATTTTTAAATAAGTTCCCCTGATAACGCTTTATACAGAGGGATATTATGGGAATATAAAAGAATTCTTTGCTGTAATTTTGGAAAATATCAGAAGAGCAACATTTCAATGTATTTCACTCCCTATCATGTGATTATCTCAAACAGATAAAACAGAGAGGCAGTGAGCAAGCTGATTGGCCATAGTTTTTAAACCCAAGAGCTTCCAACAATCTACATGCAGCAGGAAGATGCAGGAAAAAGAAATGAACTGACCTTCTGGAGAAATCACCTTTTCTTCTCCTTTCCCTTCCATTCTTCTGTGAGTTTGCATAGATTTTCATAATCTTCTAGTCTCTAGAAGCAGTTGCTTTTTTTCTTCCAGGCATCAGGCTTTGGTGAGGCTTGGTGGTAAGAACCTGGAACAGCTGAGTCCTCGAAGGACTTAACCCAAGAAATAAAGAAGGGGCAGAGAGAAATTAAATCTATTTGCCTGCTTGGTTGGTGGCTTTTATGATTAAGGAGAACATGCAATGTACAAAACCGTTTGGTAATTATCATGCGTAAAAACAGATCAGACTAATCCATCCTGGGCTACACATGATTTGATGAGCATTTTTTATAACATACTTCAACTAAATTGATTTGAGACCCTTAAGACACTAATGGTTTAGGAGTTCCTGGTGATTCTTCAAATGGGGAGGAAGTCTGCTTTTTTCACTTTTCCACCTGGCCGCCTAATGCATCAAGACAGCTGCCCAGAATACACCTCATTTAATTGCAACTGTTGCAGATAAGTTTATGATTCTTTTGGAAATGTGGGGCCATCACTTAGAGTCTTATTTGCTTCTCTCTTGGACATTCTTGGTAACTGTTACTTGTGTTTTTGTTGTTTATTTTCTTTTTTTCTTTATGCCCTAGTGGCACTTTTCTTTCTCATGCTCTCTCACATCTTTTTTTTCCTTTCCCCACCAGCTAGCCTTCTGACTCTGCCTACAGCACAAGGATAAGGGAAAGAGCTGTTTTGATCATTTGGTCTAGCTACAGACCCAGTCCAGATACTCAGTGCAGACTGTCTGTCACCTTGTGGTTTATGATATATAGTTGGTATTTGTCTCCATTTCTGGCACAGATCTCCTGAAACTATTGGAATGTCCCAGGGGCTGAGAGTGGCAAAGGTGTCCTTTGTTATGTTAATGATATGACTTTCAAAATGCACCTGAGGTTGGGGGCCTGTTGCCAGGAGAACCAACCCTTAGAGGGTAAGGAACTTTCAGTCCTACCCCCGACTTCTGGGGGAGGGGAGAGAGGCTGAGGTTGAGTTTAATCACCAATGGCCAACGGTTTAATCAATCATGCCTATGTAATGAAACCTCCATAAAATCTAAAAGGAAGAATTAGGAGAGCTTCGTTAGGTGAACACGTGCAGAATCAGGGAGGGTGGAAACTTCAAAGAGAGCGTGGTACTGCCCAGCCCCGTACACCTTGCCCTAGCATCTCTTCCATCTGGCCATTCTTGAGTTAGATCCTTTCATGATAAATCAGTGATCTAGTAAGTAAAATGTTTCTCTGATTCCTGTGGGACACTCCAGCCAATTAAACAAACTCAAGGAGGTGGTTGTTGGAACCGCCCATCTATAGCCCATTGGTCAGGAGAACAGGGGACTTACTTGAACTTGCAATGGTATCTGAAGTGGGGTAGGTAGGGAGCTTCCAATGACTGAGCCCTAAACCCGTGGGATTTGATACTCTCTCCGGGTAGTTCGTGTCAGAATGGAATTCAGTTATAGGACACCCAGCTGGTATAGGAGAAGAACTGTTGGTGTGGGAAACCCCACCCCCTCCTGCCACATGTTGGAATCTCTAAAGATTGTCTTCCAAGGTCTCTCTTTGCACTTCCGGGGTCAGGGAGCTTATTACTTCTCAGGGCACCAGGCACTACTAGTGGGCAACTCTCAATTTTTTTCCTGCCGGCTGGGCTCAAATATGCCTCATTAAAACCACTGAACTTTGGCCTTGGTTCTGCCCTATGCGTAACAGAATTTCAGAAGACAATTAAATAAAAGACTTGGCTTAGGTATAAAGTATTAAACTGGAGTTAAAATAGAGGATGGTGGGCACTTGGGTGAACTGAACTACGCATGGACTTTGAAAAGAGCTTCCGGCACCAGTAATTACTGTGGAAACGTGTGGTCCAGTGTGTCAGATCTTACCGTTCTTCAGAAAGACCAGCAGAGCAGGTCCTTATGTAAAAACTCCCAGCTTTTTTTTTTTTTTAAAGATTTTATTTATTTATTTATTTTTGACAGACAGAGATCACAAGTAGGCAGAGAAGCAGGCAGAGAAGCAGGCAGATAGAGGAGGAAGCAGGCTCCCTGCGGAGCAGAGAGCCTGAGCGGGGCTCAATCCCAGGACCCTGGGACATGACCTGAGCTGAAGGCAGAGGCTTTAACCCACTGAGCCACCCAGGCGCCCCCAAACTCCCAGCTTTTAAATAATGACAGTGACTGCAAATTTGAAACATTATGTAGGGTAACACTCTGAGCCAAATAAAATGATTTGGGTCTATTGGCTTTAATCAATGCTCTTTGCCCTAAGTGTTCTACTTTCTTCATACAACAACTTTTGCATTTAAGGAGAGAAATCTTCTTGATTCTAACTTCTTTTATTTTTCCCCAAGCTAAATTTTTCTGTATTTCTTTAGATTATTCCTCTGTAATCTAATTTCTAGAACCCTTATTCTTACCGTGGTCCTTTTCAGTCCCTTTCCTGTTGACCAAATTTTCTCCAAATGAACACAGGGACACTGAGTACTAGCGAGGGGATTGACATGTAACCTTCCCAACAGTGCATTGGACTTGACCCCTATCTTGAAAGAGTGTCTATCAAGTTGGCACTTCTCCCTTCTCTGAGTGGACCTTCATAAGAATACACAAAGAAATACACACACATTCACATACACATACGTAATGTGAAGCACGCACACACACTTCACAATCATCAGTCAGATTGTATCTTATTAGTACGGCCTTAATCTATTGAATTCATACTATCTCTGATTGTGTCTTCTGTTTGTACCTAACAATAGCCTTATGCTCTCCATAACTTCAATAAACATATCTCTATGTCTTTAGTAAAGGCACTGTTAAAAGCTGACTATGCCCAATGCAAGGATAAAGCCTGGAGGCATAATATGAGTCACTAAGTCACTGTTATTGCACTGTTAATCAGACCCTTCCAAGGTATAATAATGCAACCACATGAAATAGGGCTAACTTGCCCAACTCTTCTTTGAGGAGACCAGGATTTGCTGAAGTCTGGAAACTCATAATTTTTCTAGTGCTCTGGTCAGTATCTGCATCTTCGAAAGAAAATACAACTGCTCCCAAGACTCTCCATCTCCTCTAGCCACAGTCCTGCAGAGTGCCATGGAGAAGCCCAGCCCAGGCTGTTTCCCAACAGAACCTCATGGAAGAAGAAACATGATGTTTCCAAATGGCTTCAGTGGAATACACTGTAATGAAGAAAGTCCCAGCAATATCGCCACACTGGCTTTTCTGCTCCATAAGTAGGTCAAGGACATTTGCTTTAAGAATTCTGCAGTTTGTATTTCCTTTGATTTCCCTGAGTAGCTTCTTTTCTGCATTCTGGTCAAGTCTTGAATGTCACCTCCTCAAGAGACTGTTCCTATTATCCCATCTCTGCCTCTTAGACATCATGGGACCTTGGAAAGCTACCTAATGTCTCTGGGCTTCTGTTTTCTCCTCTGTAGGAGGAGGGCCACATCACTGCCTGCTTCACTGACCTTTTGTGGGGTTTAAATGATTTAATAAATATAATTCCCTCAAAGAATATCTTTGCATTTTGAACTCTACCATTATCATTATTGTTATTGTTATTGTTTAAACACTTGCTTTTATTTACAGTCATTCTAACATATTTACCGATTTCTGCGTCTTCAAAGTATTACCTCAGTCACTGTCCATTTGGTGGTTTTTAATAACCTTCAACCTGACAGGTAAATGCCATGAGATCACCCTTCCTGTCTTTGCATGAGTGCAAATGGCTTGACTAGCATGGCATCTGGCACTAAGTCATCACCGGAGAGCATCAGCTGAGTGAAAGAATGCACACCAAAAGGGCTGAAAGGTAGTCTTCTCCAGAGTAACCCCAGATCGCTCTTCCCTGGTGCAGGGAAACACCAAATACATTTCCAACTTTTTGTATTTGGGAAACTTCCGGCCATTCTAGACTTTATGGAATCTCAGAGATTTATGTTACCAAATTTAGCCTCAGCACTCTTCATAATATTCATATCAGATCATAAGAGAGAGAAGGAAACAGAGTTACATTCATAATTGAGGGCCATCCATCTAATTAACAGAGAAAAATCCAGAGAGTAGGACTTAGGGTATTGTAAAGCAATTCAATAGTTCCCAAAAGGAAACATGGGACGCTATTGTACAAACATAAACAGTGCGCTATTTGAAGCCAGTGTGTCTGAAGAAAATCATCTAATGCTTGATTCACACACAAAAAGAAAGTAGGAAATGGGCTTTAAAGTATTCTGACTAAATTGTCTTCTTTTATAAAATGGAGTGTTATGAAAATCTTAATAAAACGATGTTAGATTCTTATATATGTCTCCAGAAATATCCATTGGCATTTTTGAATAGGATATTCAGAATAGTTAATAAAATAGATCCCATTTTGTGCAATGAAAATTACTAAAATATTAAAATTTATGTTCTCCATTTGTGTATATGCATGTATCATGTATACTGCCATTGTAAATAAATAGGAAAAGGTCTCGAGGGAGGCACAAAAAGTCATGGTGGGGGTTGTCTTCAGGGAGGAGCAGAGGAGATCAGAATTGCCTGAGGTGGTATAAACGGTCTCTAGTCCTATTTGTAATGTTACGTTTTTAGATAAAAAAATATATCCATGCCTTGTTTGATTGATAAATTTGATTTAAAAAATAAATCAATAATCAACATTTTCCATGTGTGGGGAAATTGCCTTCAAATTCTGTTTGCATCTTAGACTTCTGTATGGTTAATACAACTGTAATACTTATCAATGCTACTTACATGATATTGACAAGTAAATAATACTTATCAATACTACTTAAATAGTTTGGTACATATTATCCTGAATAAACTCTTGTATTAAAATGAGTGTGACGTACTTTTTCAAGGGCATATAAACATCTGTTTCTAAGTTATAAAATCCGCCAGTAGGCTGTTAGTGCAGAGTGATGAGAATTTCTTCCCTATAGTCTATTTTTCTGCTCCTTTAAAAATGAACATCTTTTTGTTTTTTTACTCTCAGTTTGGGGGCTTTTCTCCTAGTCTCTAAAACCTCTCAAAGCTCACTCATGGTTTTGACATGAGCACGTCCATTCATTTTTCTCCAGAGCCTTGAGCCTTGAATTAACTTTGTATGGGTCTAGAGACTTAAATTCGTCTGACTATGGCTGCAAAACAATGATTTCCTCTTATACTTTGGACTTACTCATTTAGGTAATGAGAAGCCATGCTTATTCTATCTTTTCCAGAAGGGACAAAGATATTTGGAGAAGGCGGAAAAGAAATAAGAACTATAACTTTGTCTCGTCTGTTAGGGGGCAAATATTTTGCTACGTGCCCCAAACTGCCAGGCCTGCCCTGCTTTTTATTTGGTGGCAAACACAGTTTGCCTGAACTGTTGCAAAAGCCTCAGTTAATTTAGTCTTTAAGTCATCCCAGTTCTCTCTCAGATCTATACCACTGTTTTTTTCTATCTAGTAGTACCCATGTTTTTGTTTTTATTTTTTTAATTTAAAAAAACTTTTTAAAGATTTTGTTGATTTTAGAGAGAGTGTGTGAGCCTGAGGGGGGAGAGGCGCGGGGAAATGGGAGAGTGAATCTCAAGCGGACCCCACGCTGAGTGTGGAGCCTGATGCCAGGACTTAGTCTCAGGACCCTGAGATCATGACCTGAACTGAAATCAAGAATCCCCCGCTTAACCGACTGAGCCACCCAGGGGTCCCCTCCGGTTTTTAAATGGAGCTCACTGAGAGAACCCTAAGATGTGGTTACCTTAGCCGACGGTCCCTTTCCTTGCTCAGCAACTGGGGACAGATTGTGTGGTCAGATTTTCAATTTTTTTCAACTATCATCCTATTTGAGCCACATTCTTTCAGAGCCACTCATTACATAATCCTTTTTTTTTTTTCCTGTGAATTATTGGAACTCTGGTCTACATTCCTTCTTCCTATTATAAAATCTCCCCGACATTGTCACTTTCTCCCAGGGTCCTTCTGCCTTCCTGAGCACCAGGGCGTTCTCTGTTGTTGGCGGTGATTCTATCCAGAGAGTCAGTGACGCTCACGGCCTCTTCCACCGCTGACGTTGTCAGCTGCTCAGCTCTGCCTGGAAAGAGACTTCCAGTGGGTGTCTTGACAACTGATGTCTGCCGGCACCACAGGATGTGGAAGTGTTCAGGGTTTTGGTGTTTTGTTTTGTTTTGTTTTGTTTTGTTTTTCTGGCCAAAATGACCCTTAGTAATCATCATCAGTGGTTTCATTTTTTGTTTCTCTCTACGTTCAGCCTCATGCAAATATCACACTATGTGTGGGGCCTGAGAATCCTGATGGCTACATGTAAAGATTTTCCCTCAAACTGGAAAGCAAATGGGATTTTAAAAAAGCTGGCTTTTTCTTCTTAAGAAGAAAGATTTCTGTGTCTCTCCCAAGAGATAAGCTGCAATGTGGAAGAAAAACATGCGAAGCCTGAAAATTCCCTGTTAAATGTCTCCTTTGCTTAGAAACTATTTTTTGCTATTTTCTTTATTTTTATGAAAGAATAAGGAAAAACAGCTTTAATAGAAATTTATGTGTGTTCACTCCTGTTATTTTCCTCTTCTCAGTATTTAAATTTTTTCTCCCAGCTTTACTGAGATATAATTGACATAAAACGCTGTATAAGGTTAAGTTGTACAACATGTTGATTTTTTTTTTAAGATTTTTTATTTGAGAGGGAGGGAGAGAGCACAGAGATAGAGAGCAAGCATGAGTGGGGGGCAGAGGGAGAGGGGGAAGCAAGCTTCCTGCTGAGCAGGGAGCCCCAAGTGGGGCTCCATCCCAGTAGCCTGGGATCATGACCTGAGCCAAAGGCTTAACAGATTGAGCATCTGGGCATCCCCAAAGTATTGACTTGATACACTTAAAAATTGCAAAATGATGAGCACCATTGCATTCGATATCCCCATCTCCTCTTGCTTCTGTGAGAACTGCTAGATCACGGTTTCCAGGTGCCTTAGCTGTTAGGAGGGATTGTGCAGCTGGATTCCAGCCGATAGGGTGTAAGCCATGTGACCTGCATGATTTCAGGGTCTTGCTACTCTGAAAGCTCCCACTAGGCCCTCAGTGCTCTCCTTTCTATAGGCTTTGTCTGAATTCAAAGGATCATGTGGCTAGATCTAAGAGACTATGGAGAGGCACAATGGGACCTATATCCCTGCGAGACGTCTGGAGCAGAGAACTTACTCCACCAGCTGACCTGCTTCCCTCCGGCACCTGCCTTCACAGTCCATGCAGGCTGTACTTAGTCGGTGACTCTGAGTTACTGCATCCAGGTTGTCCTTTTTAATCCACATACTCTAGCTCTCTCTTCTGCGTGTGTTCCCGCAGACCACACCTTGCTTCATCAAGTTCTCCCCGTCCTTGTATTTCCCTGCATTTCCTTTTGTAGTTCTCATCTTGCCTCTCTAAGGAGTCTCTCCCTTCATCTTCTTTCCATGTGGATATTCGTAAGTCCCATCACCCTTTACTTAGCACTGGGCACACTCTCCCCGGTATTTAATTTCATTTCTATTTTTCTCACTAACATTTAATAACGCATTTCAGAATGTGGGGGCACCTGGGCGGATCAGTTGGTTAAGTGATCATCTCTTGGTTTTGGTTCAGGTCAGGATCTCATGGTCGTGAGATCGAGCCATGCATGGGGTTCCGTGTTCAGCAGGGAGGCTGCTCAAGATTCTCTCTCTCTCCCTCCCCCACCTCTAAAATAAATATATATATATATATATATATATGTGTGTGTGTGTGTGTGTATGTACATACACACACACACACACTCACACACACATATGTGTATATACATATATGTTATATATATATATATATATATATATAAGCTTCTCCCCAGCTTCATGTTTTCCATGGCATGCCTGCTTCTACCGCGTGTATCAGCACTAGTACCCTACCTGCCCTTCTACCCACGTGCTATATTAATGCATGTTTCTCTTCTCACTGAGCGGTTTCTCTGCCTTTTATTACCAAACTCCAGTTTTCCTCTCAAGGAAATCAATCATCACTGCTTCTCTGAAACCTTTCCCGTTCTTCCTGGGGCAGGACCGTGCGCGGTCTCCTTTCGGATCTCACCGTAACGCCCACTTCTCTCCATTATGAACATGTACCACGAACACTTTCTGTGTTTACGTAGCCACCAAGGTTATGGATTCTTCAAAGGCGGATGTCATATCTTATTTATTTTGGGGTATCCCATTTTTCAGCAGAGCACCTGTCACAGAACAAACAGCTAGTGCAGGTACGCGTACAAATGATGAAACAAGCCTAAAATTTACTACGGATTTTAATATTTACTAAAATTAGGAGGCATTTCCTTTACTGGGCTACATGCAAGAATTACATAGACAACTCACCCAGCTTTAGTCCTCTGCCACGAATGCCAGGGAGGAGTTTGTTGTTGTTGTTGTTGTTGTTAATCTGAAATGAGGTGGCTTGATTTGGCGGCTGTGGTCCATAGAGAGGAGTTTTACTTCTAGTCTGTGCCGTAGGCTTCTGTGGGAGCTGGGTTCACGAAGTGTTTGAGTGTTGAACCATTTCTATCACCTTCCCAGGGACAGACTTACTTTGTATACATGGTTATATTCTATCTTTATAGTTCTCTATTCTCATTTGAGAATCAAAGGCTGGCATATTGGTATGTTCCTCACAGGAGGGATGAATACAGTAACCAAGCAAGCAAGCAAACAAACAAACAAACAAAAACACTCAAAAGAGCCCTACATGAGAAAAGAAATCTATTTACCTTTAACTCCCAGTAGAGACAAGTTGTCTCGGGAACTCTGTCGGGAGACTTGATAAGAGGAACTGTGATGTGCACACGTGCCACTGAATGGACAATAGATGCAGAGTAATGTTCATTTAGTCCTCCTCCAAGGCCACCCTCCTTGGTTTTAAGACAGGTGAAACATAAGCATGTTTCTGCTGTGTCTCCCTTTATAAAGAGAAGAAAAAGAGCAAGAATGTGTAGTTGAGGGAGATTGCAACGTTAAAAAAAGGCAGCAATAGTATCTGTGTCCAGCAGTTGGTTAGCTTTGGATCGGAAGACGTGCATCACAGTAGGAAATGGAAAGAGCCTTATTAACCAACAATTTTAGGCAATTCTGATACTAAATGTCTCCAGAAGAGGACTAGCTCGAATGCCTTCTCTTTCATGAAGTCTTACCTCATTCTTTCTACTTGAAAGCAAACTTTACCTCTTTGGAACATAGCCGTGTTTGGATTCTGCTTCTCTAGTGATCTTTACTACGGTGCATTTCTCCTTGCCACGTCTCCTAAGCCACTCTGCAAATTCTTTGGGTTCAAGAACAGCATCCAATTGTACATGTTGATATGATCAGTGGCAGTAAAATGATGCCTCATGCACCCTGGGGTTCAACAAGCATTTGTTGGACTCACAATGCTGACCAGTTCCTTTCTGTAGGTTAGAATGAAAACTATCAAGCAAATGACTCTCATTTCTTTCTCTACACGCAAATTTCCCAGCAAACATTTTCAGAGTATTTTGTCATAGGCACCTCTTTGTGTGGAATAACTTTCAGCAGATTTCTGCTGGAATTCCACAAACATTTATTGAACACCAGGTGAAAGGGAAGAATTGAAAGAGGCTGGCGTTTGGAGTTGACTTTTTGCAGCTTCAGAGACCTACCTCTGACAAGAATGAAATTACTTTGGCATGCATCTCAAACTGCTTGTCAATGATAAAGAGGATTTCTTCGGTTAAGTGTGTCTATATGTGTGTCCCAGGGAAATTCAGAGAGAAAAATGGATTCTTGGAAGATGTAGATTCAGTGGTCTGGGCTAAGATTTTCTATAGAGGCAACTACTGTGTTTGCATCCTTGTTCTCTTCAGTTAATTTAAACCAATGCTGAGTAGAAACAGAGAGGTGGTTTGTTATCACTGAACATGGATGATAATGACTTCGGGATCAATACCTGCTGAATTTTTCTCTTTCTTCTCCCTAAACATACAGACGTTGCTCGATCAAAGGCAGGACGGTGTTACAAAAGGATTGATTTACCATTTCCAAACACATGTGGCTGGACTTGCAACCAATTGTGAAAGCTACCTTAAACCCCTTTCTAGAAGGAAGAGGATTATAAATAAATAAGTAAGGGGGCTGTATTTTCCTGCCTTCATGAGAATGGATTTCTGGGCTCCCTTCTTTCTGGAGAAATTGATGTGGTATGTTCTGCTGCTAACCCCACATTGTAAATAACATTTTGACTTTGAGCATCCTGGTGAAATATACTTAAAAATAAATCAGATGGGGCTCTAGGCAAGGATAAATTTGGAAATGGGTACCTGCTATGGCTCTGCACTCCGTTGCCGTAGGGCTGTGCTGCCCAAACCCTATTCCTCTTTCGGTCGTAAAAAACAGGAATTTGTGTTTGCAAATGATCACACGGACTTTTTCTTTTCCATTGCTACTTCATGCATGGCTTTCCTGGGGATGTCAATAGAGTGGGTTAGCAAAATAAAGACAGATGGCGGGGAAATAATTCTGAAGGTTTTTTTGTTGTTTTTGTCTTTCTTTATTGCAGCACAACTATTACAGGCACTCAGAGGCACTCATTCTTAACTAAAGACTTTGCCATTAGTTTTCTGCTCTCTCTAGACCAGTTGCCTTTCCTCACCCTAACGAGGGCAAGATCTTTTATTAAGGGGTGGACGAGCACTTGACACTTGGTCACTCTTACAGAATTTAAGGGAAATTAATGTAAACTGGGCCCTCAAACTGCAGGGGAGAAACCAAGGCATCAGAGCAGCTGGTGTGGCCATGGATGACAAACATGTCCTCCCATCTCTGTCCCTTCCTATGCTCATTTCCTTTGCAAATACAAACTTCTCAGCTCCTTTCACTGGGGGGTGGGGACTCTTTCCCCAACCCTTGGGTTTGGGTTTCCTCACTTCCTTTGGTCCCTAAAATGTAACAGACGAGAAAGTAAGGGAGTCAGTTATGATGCAGACCTCAACAGATCTCATGGTCTACACTGTGCTGAACCAAACATTGCAACTACTGTATAAACATGTCAGAGCTACTCTGTTTCGAGAATGGGCTGATGTGGAGGAGGGTCCAGGTACAGCTGTCTCAGAACACCCAGAACAAGCCAACCCGAAAACGTATGAGAGAGCGCATCTGCGAATCAGCAGAGTAATCAGCGGGACTTACAGAGATGACAGCAGGTGCCTGAGGGAGGCCAGCCTAGAATAGAAGAATCAGCCAACTGAGCCAAGGCTGAAGCCCTGAACTGGAGAATCAGGAGCTCGTTCAACGTGGGCTGTTTGCAGCTATCGAGTTTTAGGGAATTTTGCTATGCAGAAATAGCTAACCCAAACCTGTGCTATAACAAAGATCAAATTAGCTTTTGAGTTAGGTCAGTTTGTGTTCAAATCCTGGCTATAGCATGCAAATGGTTAACTTTGTGAAAATTTTTAATTTAGTTTCCTCATTTGAAAAGTAATAATAATACCTACATGTGTATATTTCCTTATAAGGAACAGAAATTATGCATGTAAAGCATACAACTCTAAGCAGATGTATCTATTACAAGTGAAGAAACGTACTGGAAATGAGAAAGAGAAGAGAATAACAGTGAGAAGGGGGGGGCGCCTGAGTGGCTCAGCGGGTTAAAGCCTCTGCATTCAGCTCAGGTCATGATCCCAGGGTCCTGGGATGGAGCTCCGCATCGGGCTCTCTGCTTGGCTCGGAGCCTGCTTTCTCCTCTCTCTCTCTCTCTGCCTGCCTCTCTGCCTACTTGTAATCTCTATCTGTCAAAAAAATAAATCTTTAAAAAAAAAAAACAGTGAGAAGGGAAGAAAGAGAAGAAGGAGAGGTGGAGAGGAAAGAGAGATGGGGAAGAGGAGAGGAAGGGAAAAAGAAGGAGAAATGGGGGAAGTGGGAGGGAGGTTGAAGAGTTTGGGATAATCTGGAGATAGAAAGTTGAGGTTGGAAGGCTGTCTTTAACTCCTTCCTTAAACAGAGCCTATGATCTTTGTCTGTGTACGTAGAAATTACACAGTCAATGCTACCGAGCCCATGCTTAGACCTTCAGAAACAATATTTCATTTTACTCTCACAACCTGCCTGTTAGGTAGTTCTGATTGTTACCCCCATATTACAAAGGAGCAAACTGAGGCTTGGAGGGCTGAGGGATCTACTCAAGGCCACGCAGCTAGTGAAGGATGGGGTCAAGTGAAGGGGTGATACCAGGCTCTCTTACATACCACAGAATACGCTTCCTTCCTAGGAAGGCTGCATTTAGTGGGTAATTTGAATTTTATAAACCTATCATAATGGACCAAGGAAAGACTCCCCTCTGATCAAAAAGGCTTTGTAAATCAGATCTTTTTTTTTTAAAGATTTTATTTATTTATTTGACAGAGATCACAAGTAGGCAGAAAGGCAGGCAGAGAGAAAGAGGGGGAAACAGGCTCCCCGCGGAGCAGAGGGCCCAACGCGGGGCTCCATCCCAGGACCCTGGGATCATGACCTGAGCTAAAGGCAGAGGCTTCAACCCACTGAGCCACCCAGGTGCCTCTAAATCAGATCTATCTTAAGGGCACACCTAACTTTATAAATCAGACACATTCTTGAGAATGCGTTCAGTAATGTTAGGTTCATCTTTTAAATATCAGAGAACCTGGGGGCTTTGTGGGTTCCCAGTGACAATTCCTTTGTCTTCATCTTTCCTCTGGAATGAAAAAGAGACCCTTTGCATTAGAAAGTTGGCAAGGTATAGATTTTGTAGCCATTAATGCAAGAGCTAGCATTTTAAAAGAGTCAGGTCAGGAGCACTACTTTGAATCAGATCTTAGAAACCAGTGACAAGATATTTTAACTAGCAACACACTTGCTGTTTGACAACTTTCCCCAACCGGAAGAAGTATACTCTAAAACAAACTCAAAAAGGCCAAGGGATTTTGGGATTTTGCTTTCTCACATTTCGAATGTGGAAGTAAGGGACGGAACATGCTCTATTTCTAAGCCTTGACTGAATCCTGAGCTGTCTTTGCCTTTCCTCCACTGAACACATGACTCTCCTCATCATTATGGAGTTCAGTGAAGAAATTTTCGACCCAAAATTTGTGTTGCAAAGGACTACCCCTTTTTTTAACACCAGACTGGTGAGGTTTTCAGGATATACATTTGCAAGTTACTTAAAAACCAAGGTATCTCTCACTTTCTGAAAGTTTGTGTTGCTTCATTTTTATGAAGAGCCACATTAGTAGCTGATTTTCTCACTGAAAGGAATAGGAAAAGTATTTTTGCTTTTTATCAAAAGAGGTGAAAAGCAAAAATAGCATGTAGCATTGCTTTTGCAAATTCCTATAGAGGTGGTACCCCCCCCCATCCTCTTCTCCCCCTTACCACCCCCCCCCCCAACCTTCCCAAGCTCCTTCCCCTGGAAAGGCACAACAACTCAGCATCCAGCCATCAGAGCTCTGAACGGTGTCTGTGAGTGTCTGTGCTGTATCTCCACTTATTTTGTGTTTCCATTAGCAGGATGCATCCTAAGGTATGAGAAAAGTCTAAGAGAGGTTATATTTTTTGGGTCTGGGGACACACAAATATTTTTCCATATATATCACTGGTAATTTGTTTCCTGACTTTATGCCTCTTCTGCTTAGGAAAATTTTCACAGAAATACTCTACTTTTGAAGAGCAGGGGAAACCTGCACATCTATACCATTGAGTTTCGTTTGTCATCTCAGGGAATGGTTTGGGGGATCTCATATTTGAAAAATTGAGTCTCACTGCCTTCAAGTAAGTTGTAATTCAGAATTGCAATGAAGCACCATGATTTCCAGCAGCTAAGAGAAATCTTGAGCTAGATAAAATTTCAAGTGACCCGTCTTTGACAAAATCAAATGGGCTCACAAAATTATCTTCCAGAGCTTGTATGGATATTCCAGAGCAATCCCTCTGAGAAAAGGAGCCTCTAAGCACAGCGGGGTCTGAATTGATGGCAAAACCATTAAACCCGTGATTGCAGCTGAACCAAAAGAGGAGGAAAAGTATTCTTCATGTTTTTCAGAACATGACATTGAAATGTAGAAACTTAAGCATGTTCCAGCCACTTTTCTTATTTTTATCTCAGGACGGCACATGAAAACTCTTCAATAATCAAAGCACCACAAACTTAAATATTTGATTTTTGTCTTTTAGGAAGATCTGTCCAGCAGCTTCCTTTTTAATGCATTATTTATTTTTATACTTGACTTCACAACTAAGGACATCTTTTCAAAATGAAGATACTTCTGAAAAGCCACAGTGAGACCTCTATTCATTTGGTTGACTTAAAGACAGTACCTTGTTTAATAAAACCAGAAATCCTTTAAAGGACAGGGACTGTGCTGAAACCTCTTAGACCATGTGTCCCATTTAGAACAGAGAGCATTTCTGAGTCCCTACAATTGCCCAAGTTCTTTCACATCCATCTTATTCTCATTCAATTCTAATATCTACCCACCGCAGTAGGTGTTACTGTTTCCCTCTCCATTTTACGCATGAGAAAATGGAAGGAAATAACTTGCATATGGATCTGTAGGCCTAAGGAAGTGCCAGCATGGAGATTCTGGCCCTAATCCATCTGGGTCTCAGTTTCCTGTTCCTTCCTGGGTATCAGGCTATCTTTCTGGGGGTTTACGTTATTGAATGTCCTCCTTCTCCCTGGAGAACTTAAGAAGTGATAGGAAGCAATACTTGCTTGTTTCTTGTAAGGCAACTTAAAAAAATGTGTTTTATCCCCTCTATCTTCTATTTTTCTTTCCTTTTTTCCTGTTACTTCATCACCCAGATTTTCATACTGTCTAGATATGTGTTCTCCTACCAAAAAAAAAAAAAAAAAAAAAAAAAAAAAAGGCATCCTCTCCATGCAAACAATCTTCCCACCGCTCCCGGAAGCTCTAGGTTCTGACTGTCACTTTTGAAGGCAGATAATAATCCAGAGACTATGTAAATAGTCCTGCCCACAAAACAGGCCCAGGGAACCAGTGAACCATGAGTAAAACAAGAACGACAATGAAGCTCAGAAATGCGGTTATTAATTCGCACCATGAGTAAAACAAGAACGACAATGAAGCTCAGAAATGCGGTTATTAATTCGCACCATCAGGATTATTGCTTTTTGTAAAGGTATTTTTAATGAGGGGAGATAAACAAAGCTTTTAAAAATACACACCACTGTAATTCTGGATCATTGATTTTCAGTGATTTCCCTGGGGCATACACTTGCTTATAAAATTTTTTTGGTAGGGGTGAGAAGTTTGTGTTACATAAACGGATAGGGGCAGAAAGGTCTTCTGCTCTCTTTGAGACAAGGGACATTCATAAATTATGCATTTTTATTAGGCAACTGTTACCACAGACTTTCCAAAGAAGACCTGAGCATGTGCATAAGTGTGTATTTTTTTTTTAACTACTCTAAATTCCCCAGTGTGGGGAGAAGAAAACTCCAAATTTGAACATGTAAGACACAAGTCACTGTTGCGTCTGACTATGTGTGCACACACGTGAGCACACATACATGCAAAATGCTTGCTTGAAGACTTTCAACTTGATTTGCACAACACTCAATGTGCTTATCTGATTAGGTGAGTCCTCTGAAAGTTCAGGGAGAGATGTCTCATGGACCTTAGTCTTGAGTCTTTCTTGTGAAATGGTCTTTCCAATGTATGGTCATCCTGGTTTCTTTGTAGCATGCCTGTTCTAAAGTATAACAATGTTTATAAACACAGCTTTTATTCTTCTGCTAATATTATCAGGACGATCATGCATTTGTAACTCAAAAGTTGGACACCTTGTCTCCAATCTCAAAGGGAATCAGACTCCTAATGAGGTCTAACTCCAAATTGCATGATCTCCTCATGCTCCTGCCTGAAGTTTGAACAAGCACAGCCAGGCAGGTTATGCACAAAGAGGGGCTTGAGAACTTAGATAAGACTTTTTATCCTGGGAGCAGAGAAAGTCCTTGCTTCAGCATGTAAGCTCCAGCAGGACTGGAGTTTCCCTACTGAATCTCCACCCTTTTTGTTACAATATCTAAGATACAGCCCGTTGTTTTAAAATGTTGGTTTTATTTTACCTGGGCATGGTGAGATGAAGACAAAGAAAATGTGAAACATGGTTTGTTACTCACTGAACAAGTTACTGAAAATTCAGGTTACTGAAAATATGGTTCGTTACTCACAGTTGCAAGAGGAGTGGGCAAGCCATGCCATACAAGGCTGCAGGGTTTGTCAGGAGGCAGGAGGATTGGAGGGGGCAGGGGAAGGTGGGCAAAAGCTTTATTATGGTTTTCATGGCAAGAAATTGGTGAGGCAAGGTAAGCTGGTTTAGGATTGACTAGTTTGAATAATGTCAGCAGGTTCTGAGCATAGGTGCTGTCTGAAGTTGTCCACACTGTAAGCTTTCAGGGAATGAACTTCAAGTCAAATATTTCAAGAAATAGATGAAAGGGAAAGGTACTTTAAATTTTGGAGGCCTTTAATGACCACATGATACACACTGAAACAACTAAATAGTATCACTGTTAAGGAAACTTTATTCACATAAATAAATTCACAAGGACAGTTTAATAACATTTGCAATTAAAATTATTCTCCAGTGCTGGAAGGACTGCTTTCAATTACATGTAGATCATTGGATTCATTTAATTCACATGACTTGTAAATTTGAGAGTCTGTGCTTCTAAAAATAAAGCCATGAAATCCTTCCTGAATACACACAACTCCATTAACAACTTCCTTAATTAAAATTATCAACAGTAAATACATTTGATTACAGTTGCTGTATATTATGTCTTATTTAATGTTCCATCTATTTTATATACTACGATATAGGAATTTCCAGCTATTGCCTTCATCTTCATATATTTAGTTTTAATAGAACTTCATCTGAGTTTAGCCTCCCCTTTTAAAGAGAAAAAGTAATGCACTGTATTTTACTCCCAAGCAATTACATCAAACAGAATCTTTCTCTTTTGTGATGGCTTCTCGACACCAAGTCAAGAGAGCCCATCAGATCTCTGTGTCGACTGTTTGGCGCCAAGCCTACACAAAGAGATAAGCTGTCCTGTCAGGACAGAAACACAGAGAGCCAGGGCTGGGGGTTTCTAGTGTAGCTGGATGATTTTACCCGTTACCAAGGTCAGAGATGTTGAACTCCATGAAACAGACAAGACCGAAAATTAATCCAGAAACACAACCGAGGCAGGTGGTAAATCCACTTTAGTAGGTTATCTAAGGACAGGAAGGATGAAGCAATGCCAGCTGTCCAGGCAGACAAGCCCATAGTCAGGAGGAAGAATGCAGAGATAATGGCGCTAGTGAATGAAAACACGGTTTTTGAAACTCTCAGCTGCGTGGTTAGAGTTGGATCTGCTATCAGAATGAGAGAGGAGATGTACAGTGGACAGCTTGATTCTGACGGGGGGGGGGGGGGAGGTTAATGTCATTGTGAAGTTTTCACTGCTATTTTGTAGCATTGTCCAAAAAGTAAAGTGACATATACCTGAGGTTGGAACAGCTGGGTTTGGTTTAAGAGTAGTTTAGTGCATAGTCCATTAGTCAAATTTGCATATGTGGTCACCACCCACCAGCAGACACAGTCTCTGGCAAACTGGCAAAAGAGACCTGAACTTTAAAATGACTAAAGTCATTTAAATGTTTTCCTAATTCTGTAAAAATACAAAAATCAAGAACAACCCCCCTCCCCTACAAAACAAGCAAAAGTTTGTTAATTATTCCCTGTGTTTCTTTCAAGTAAATAATTTAATGTAATCAGTAAGAGTCCTTCTTGAGATTAACCATGGGTGGTCCTGGGGTTCCAGCCTGGCTGGGCATGTGTGGGTCAATTAGCACAAGTCCTTGTCCATGAGGTCCAAGGAGCTAGAGGGAACTCCTTCTAGGAGCTACTCCCTGGTGTTAATAATGGCAGGTGATGCTGAGGTCAGCATTGCACTTGTCACGTATATTGTCCTGTTTTCTAGCCACTGGGGGGGGTTGCCAGGGGGTAAAGAAAGAATCAAAAGAGTAAATGCTAAAAGAATGTCTTGCTAGATGTTCATGGGTCATCGATCTCTGTCCAATATGAACAATACCAGCACCGCATCCTCAGTGAAACTACTGGAAGGGTCTGCAATAGGACCAGGGTCTTTGGCACGCTGGTGTGAGCAAGAGTGACTAAAGGAAGACCTGAGAAATGCAGTATTATAGACAACAAAAGCATTTTTCAGGGAGGAGTAGGTGTTTTTTTTAACTTTACATAATAATAAAAGGCCAAGTAAGAACTGTGCATGCATGCGGGATTGCTATGGAGAGTAGATGGAGGCGTACTTTCTCTACCACAACAGAAAAAAAAGGTAGATCGTTCAGTGCCTGAAAAATTAGAATGTATGATAGCAGAAATACTCAGGTTTAATCAAACCTCAAATTATAAAAGGTAACAAGGAGACTCTAGAGGCCCTTAAATTATAAAAACCTATTTTGAATTGGAGACAATATTTTTCTTTTGGGGAAAGAAATGCCCAAATAAATTTAACTTCTTTGAGAAAATTTTTATTGTTCTTGTAAGCTTGTCATCAAACAGGTGCCTTCACTTCCTCCCCCTGTGGAGCTGAAAGTCTTGGTAGACTCACTTCCTAAAACAGGCATTATATTCCACATTACCTGGTCAGGTAGTACAGGAATCTGAACACTTGTTGAGGAGTTTCTTGCTGTTGATAATAAAGGAACTCAAGGTGTATTAGGTTTATGATACAATACATGTAGCATCTGTGGTGAATCTAGAACTTAAGAGAAAATGTCTTGCAGGATGAACGAAGTAGAACCTGATCATTTATTAAATATAGAGTGTTTGGCCAAATTACCCCAAAATGGCATCAAGTATGTCTTTTTTAAGGAAATTTCTTTTTTTTTTAAATATTTTTATTTATGTATCTGACAGAGAGAGAGATCACAAGTAGGCAGAGAGGCAGGGAAGCAGGCTTCCCGCAGAGCAAAGAGCCCAATGTGGGGCTCGATCCCAGGACCCTGAGATCATGACCTGAGCCGAAGGCAGAGACTTTAACCCACTGAGCCACCCAGGCGCCCCAGGGAAATTTCTTGATAGTGAAATTAATAAGGGCAGATAAAGCAGGTATGCCATAAATTTTTATCCCTTATCATTGAATTTACTTTGAAGCAGTAAGAATATATTTTTTAGAGTTTAATATTTGTAGTATTCAGTAGTAGTGCTAGGAAATAGTAAATTCATATAGAACTCACTTTCAAAGGGTTTATTACCCTGATTGAGTTAAGCTAATTCGACAGATGTAGATAGATGGATAGATTGATAGGTTAAAACAGAAATTAATGTATAGTCTGTTCTAATAATTTTAAATTAGTATTTAGGAATTAGTGGGTAGAAAAAATCTGAAAATCAAGGGTCCCTTATAATTCTATATGAATTTTCAAATCAGCTGGTGTTCAGATAGAGATTTTGTTGAATCTATAGATCCGTTTGGGGACTAGTCCCATCTTAACAATGCTAAGCTTTCTGGTCCACGAACATGAAATATTTTCCCATTTATTTAGATTTTTTTTTTCAATAATAGTTTTCAGAGTAAACTCCTGCTATTTTTTGCATTTTTATTAAATTTATTACTAAATATTTTATTCTATTTGATGCTATTATGAATGGAAGTGTTTTCTCTTTTTTTTTTTTCAAATTGTTCATGGTAAGTGCATAAAAATACAATTGAGTTGGATGTATTGATCTGATATCCTGAAGTCTTGCTTAACTCACTTATTAGTTTTTGGGGAAAAAATTAATGAATTCCTTAGGATTTTTAAAATATAAGATAATGTCATCTGCAAATACAGATAATTTTACTTCTTTCTTCCCAGCCTAGATGCACTTTCTTTTTCTTGCTTAATTGCCTAGATAGAAAGAACCTTCAGTACAATCTTGAAGAAAAATGTCGAGAGCAGACATCCTTGTTTTGCTTACTAATCTTAGGGAGAAAGCATCCAGTCTTTTACCATTAAATATGATGTTAGCTATGGATTTTCACAGATGCCCTTCATCAGGTTAGGAAATTTCCTTCTATTCCTAGATTTTTATTATGAAAGGTGTCAGATTCCATCAATTGCTTTTTACACATCTATTGAGATGGTCATGTTACTTACCGTGCCTTATTCTATAGATATGATGTATTAGTTAATTGATTTTCAGATGTTGAACTTTGTGTTCCTCGGATAAATCACACTTGGTCATGCTATATAATTCTTTCTATATGTTGCTGGATTCAGCTTGCTAAGATTTTGTTGTGAGATTTTTATATCCACATTAATAGGAGGTATTGGTCTACAGTTTTCTTGTCATCTCTTTGTCTGGTTTTGCTATCAGTGAAATGCTGCCCTTATTAAATGAATTAGGAAGTGTTTATTCTCATGTTATTTTTTGGAAAAGTTTATGAAGAATTGGTGTTAATTTTTTGAATATCTGATAGAATATTAGCAATCGAACCATCTGGGCTTAAGCTTTTATTTGTGGGTAGTTTTTTAAAAAATATATATTAATTCAATCTCTTTATCTATTTTTTTATTTGTTTGTTTTTGTTATAAATCTACTTAGGTCTTTTCTTGAGTAGGTTTTGGCAGTTTGTGTTTATAGGAATTTGTTTATTTCGTCTGAGTTCTATAATTTGTTTGCTTACAATTATTCATGGTATCCTATATTTATAATCATTTTTTTTTTTGGTAAGGTTGGTACTAATATTTCCTCTTTTATTTATGATTCTAGTAATTTGAGTCTTGTTTTTGTTTGTTTGTTTGTTTGTTTTTCTCCCCTTGGCCAATCTAAATAAATTTGTCAATTTTGTCAATCTTTTCCAAGAATCAGCTTTCAGTTTCATTAATTTTTTTCCTATTCTCTGTTTCATTAATTTTTTTAAAGATTTTTTCATTTATTTGACAGACAGAGATCTTAAGTAGGCAGAGAGGCAGGCAGAGAGAGAGGAGGAAGCAGGCTCCCTCCTGAGCAGAGAGCCTGATGCGGGGCTCGATCCCAGGACTCTGGGATCATGACCTGAGCCGAAGGCAGAGGCTTTAACCCACTGAGCCACCCAGGTGCCCCTGTTTCATTAATTTTTACTCCAATCTTTATTTCCTTTCTTTTGTAGCTTTGACCTTAGTTTTACTTTTTTTCCCCTCACCATCTTAATGTATAGGTTAGGTTACTTATTTTAAAAAATCAGTCTTCTTCCTAATATGAGCATTTCCAACTCTAAATTTCCCTCTAGGAACTGCTTAGTTCTTAGTTCTTAGCTATATCCCACAAGTTTTGGTATGTTGACTCTCATTTCCATTTATCTCAAAGCATTTTATGATTTCTCTTTTGATTTCTTTTATGACTGCTTGGTTAGTTAGGAGTGTGTTGTGTAATTTCTACTTATTTCTGAGCTTCTCAACTTTCTTCCTCTACTATTGATTTCTAATTTTATTCCACTCTAGTCTGTACTGTATAATATTCCTAGCCTTTTATTTATTAAGTTTAATTTAATTTTTTCAGTGTTCCAAAATTCATTGTTTATGCACCACATCCAGTGCTCCATGCAATACATGCCCTCCTTAATACCCCCCACCAGGGTAACTCTACCCCCACCCCCAAAACCCTCAGTTTGTTTCTCAGAGTCCACAGTCTCTCATGATTTGTCTCTCCCTCTGATTTCCCCCAGCTCACTTCTCTTCTGCATCTCCCAATGTCTTCTGTGTTATTCCTTATGCTCCACAAGTAAGTGAAACCATATAACTGACTCTCTCTCTGCTTGACTTATTTCACTCAGCATAATCTCTTAAATTTGTTGATGTTCGTTTTATAGCCTAGTATATGGTCAATGTTCCATGTGCATTTGAGAAGAATGACAACTGTTAGGTAAACTACTCTGTACAGGTCTAAAAGGTCTAGTCATGGTATGATTCAAGTCTAGCTTCTTGTTGACACTCCATTTTTTTGTACTATGCATTACTGTAGGGGGGGTATTGAAGTCTCCAGCTATTATTATTGTACTGTCTGTATCTTCCCTTATACAGGTCTCTTTTTTTGGTTCATGTATCTCAGTGCTCTTTTATTAGATACTTTATATTTATCCATTATTATAGCTTCTTGATTGGTTAACCCTTTTATCATTATGAAATGTCACTCTTATTGCTAGTAACATTTTTTTTAAGTCTACGTTGTCTGATATTAGTACAGCTGCTGCAGCTTTCTGTGGTTCTTGCTTCACAATCTGAGTCTGCCAGGGCTGCTGTAAGGGAATATCATAGACTGGGCAGTTTAAATGGCAGAAATATATTTTCTCACAGTTCTGGAAGCTGGAAGTCCAAGATCAAGGTGCCAGAAAAGTTATTTTCATAGGTGAGGCCTCTCTTCTTGGTTTACAGATGACCACCTTCTCTTTGTACCGTCACACAGCTGCGCCTTTGTACATGCACATCCTGGTGTCTCCTCTGAGGTAAACGATCTTGCTTCCAGAGAGATGATATCAGAATTCGGCATTCCCACTACATTTCTCTGCCTTGTCTCCATGAAGAGACACCAAAGAGGAGGAATTTTAAGAAAACACAATGAATATGGGCCACTAGATGAGTTTAGCAGTTGAAACAAGGGGGTGATGGGAACATGCATGAGACATCCGTGGAATATGATTAGATTATTGCAGCTGTAGTTTTTTTGGAGAGAGAACTTGGAGGTAAGGGGAGAGTATGAGGGTCTTAAGTGTCAGGGTAAGAGCTTAGTTCAACATTCTGGAAGAAACAGAAGAGCCATAGCCCAGGAGTACAATAGTAAAAGAGGTTTTTTCCCAACTATGAAAATCCAACTACTATGGCAAAAGCTTGTGAACATTGGAACTATGGGCATCATTTCAACTTTTTGTCCCAATCCTTCAGAATTAGCTGAGTATGGTGAAAAGTCTTAGGTTAAGTGAACAATTTCTTGCACTCTTACATGTGTAGATCAGATATCTCTATTATGTAGAGATATGTAGAAATGACATACCTCTCATCTATGGCAGTGATCATAGATATAACTTTATATCAATTGTGTGATTATTTGACTTCTATTGACTCATAAGTAATAGTCCCACAGGTGGGAACTGTACAAATGTTTGTTTGCCATTCATATCCCCAGTGTCTAACTCAGTGCCTGCAACAAACTCAGAAACATTCCTTGAGGGGCACCTGGGTGGCTCAGTAGGTTAAAGCCTCTGCCTTTGGCTTGGGTCATGATCCCAGGCTCCTGGATCGAGCCCCACATCGGGCTCTCTGCTCCACCGGGAGCCTGCTTCCTCCTCTTTCTCTGTTTGCCTCTCTGCCTAGTTGTGATTTCTCTCTGTCAAATAAATAAAATATTTTAAAAAAGAAATATTCTTGACTTCTCTCTAAAAAAAAAAAAACAAAAAAAAATTCCTTGAATACATGGATGGATAGAGGATAGATGAAGAGTGGACAGAAGGGTAGAAATTATGTAAAGGATAACCAATTTTCTTAGTTTGGTGCATATCCAATTTGAGATGTTTGCTATCTTTTTTCTACTGTCAAACTCAAAAAGGGAATAAATATCCTGTATTCCTAGTCCATGAATTATTTTTAAAAAAGACCCCCAAAAAGAAAAATACCTGAAAAATATGCCTTGCTTTGCAGATGTTATAACTATCAGGAAGTTAGTGAAACTCACCAAATGAGAGCCTGCTGTGGGGAAAGGTTGAGTTCACATAATTCAAGTTATCAAATGAACTAACTGTTCTGGCTAGGGTCCTACAAAAACATTGTAAGGACTCTTAACTTTAAATAACCACTTTCATTCTAAATAAAATACAGATAACTTCCCCAGTGAAAAACTGCTGAGCGTGGTTTTTCCAATTCATCAAGTGTAAAGCTAGCCCATACACAAATCAATTCAGGGGGTTTGCAAAAGGGAGGAAAGGAGAATACCAAGATAAAAATATCCATTAGAAGTGCAAAGTGCAATAATGATTAGGAGCCTATACAAACTCAGCCTTCACAAATGGCAGTAACCAAATTTCTGAGTAATCCTCCCTGGAATAGGTCATGGCAGAAAGGATTAGTTGAAGGTGAATGGACAGTAATGTGGTCTGATCAATTGCCCTCAGTATGCTTCAGACATCCCACAGTGTCAAAGCAGCTTGGTCTGATTGGTTGTGCCAAGGGTTGTCTTGTCAGAAATTCAATTCATGTAAGCAAAGAAGTCAAACAAACTTACACTTCTCAAGGGCAAGCTTTGTTTGGAAATAGGAAGCAGGTATCCTGCAGTTTTCAAACAATGTGCATGGGATCTATCCCAATATCAATATTGCCAGTTTACTTGCATAAAATGGTCTCCTTTAACAAGTCCCCATACTTTCCTGTCATCATTTGATCCAGTTTTAGGTGGGTTTCCTCTTACTTAACATTGGCAACCAAGATAAGGAGGAAAAAAACCCCACACTGGCAGCCAGGTTTTGTGTTTTTTAAAATCTCATGGAGCCAATACCTCTTGTTATAGAGGCATTAAGAATTTTTGAGACTGCTCACTACAGTTAGGTTGTTTCTAGCACAGACTCAGAGAACGAGCACTTAACAGAAGAATAAGACATGGTTAGGAGGAGAGGGTTTCACTCCAGGGAGAGCAAATCCAGATGCTAGTGTTGAGGGAGGTTTCACTCTGGCAGTCTAACCATGGGGCACCAAGGTCATGGCACAAAATGAAGCACCAAGGTCATGGCACAAAATGAAGCAGTCCTGGCCAGGAATCGTCTACCATAGAAGATAAGAGTAGAATGACGAAGAGGGATCCAACCAGAAAAGACGCTCCCAAGAAACAGGGTCTTAACCTTAAAGATGGGAGATTAGGGGCGCCTGGGTGGCTCAGTGGATTAAAGCCTCTGCCTTCGGCTCAGGTCATGATCTCAGGGTCCTGGGATCGAGCCCCGCATTGGGCTCTCTGCTCCACAGGGAGCCTGCTTCCTCCTCTCTCTCTGCCTGCCTCTCTGCCTAGTTGTGATTTCTCTCTGTCAAATAAATAAAATACTTAAAAAAAAAAAGATGGGAGATTAACAAGAATTTTCCTTCCATTCACTCATTCATTCAAAACTATGTTTGAGTACCTATTCTGTGACAGGCACCAGAAATATAATGAGTTAAACAGATATGGTTCTTGCCCTCACAAATCCTACTGTCTAGTGAGAGAGACAGACATTCATAAGATGAATATACGCATTGACACATTATCATGAACTGCAGTTTAATTCTAAGAATTGGAAGCTCATGGAACTAGAAATGTGAAATAAAAAGTCCTGAAGTAGCCTGGTGGCTCCAATGAAGGCTCACTTCCCTGAGGAGACATGTGAACTAAGATCTGAAGAGTTAATAAGAGAATGGGGGTGAGGAAATATTCAAAGTTCTGAGGTGGGAGCTCATTATACATTCATGGAGTTATAAGAAGGCCAGGTCAGCTGAATCATAGAAAATAAAAGAGGTATTGAGAGAAGAGGATGAAAAAGAAGAAGAAACTAGTCACTGAAGATCTTGTGAATCATGTTAAGATTTTGGTGTTTAGGGGCACCTGGGTGGCTCAGTGTGTTAAGCTGCTGCCTTCAGCTCAGGTCATGATCTCAGGGTCCTGGGATCGAGCCCCGCATTGGGCTCTTCACTCAGCGGGGAGCCTGCTTCTCTCTCTCTCTCTCTGCCTGTCTCTCTGCCTACTTGTGATCTTTCTTTGTCAAATAAATAAAATCTTAAAAAAAAAGATTTTGGTGTTTATTCTAAAAGCATTGGGAAGACATTGCATGCCTTAAATGAAATAATATAATTGTGTATATTTTTAAAAGAGGATTCTGAGGCATAAAGTGTTCATTGGTCATGAAAGTGGAAGCAACAGGAATGAATGTTGCTGCAGACCACTTAGGAATTTTTTTTAAATTTGTTTTCTGGATGAAAACTGACACCATCTAGATTAGGGTGCTTCACATAGAGATGATGGGGAGAGGCTGGGATATGACAAGAGGTGAGATCAACAAGCATGGTGATAGATTGAATGAGATGCGTGGTGGTTGGTGGAGAGACAAGTGACAGAATTGCTCCTCAGATTCTTCTTGAAGAACCACCCAGATGATGCAATACTTTAAAAAAATAATAAACACTGGAAGAAGATTGGATAGAGGAAAGGACTGAGTTCTGTTTTAGACATTTCCAATTTGAATTCCTTTGATACATCCTAGAAGATGTAAAGAGAACATAGCTGAGTAGGTAAGCCTGCAGCTCAGAGGAAAGATCTGGGCTGGTCACATAAACTGGAGAAAGTCCTTTGCATATGGGTGACTGTGGCTGATGAAAGCATTTGGTGGGTATGACTTTGCTAAGGGAGGGAGTACAGAGTGAGGAAAGGGGAGCACTTGGAACCCAGCTTTGAAAAATGTCAACCTTTAGAGGTTAGGAAGGAGAAAATGGACCAGAAGGAGCCTGGAAATAGCAGGTAGAGAGGTAGAAAAGAAGGAGGAGGGAGGAGTGATATATCACAGAAGGCAAGGGAAAGTATTTTAAGAAAGAGGAAGTGGTCAACAATATTGAATGCTGATAAGGAATCAAGAAAGATGAGGATTGAAGAATGTTCACTGAATGGTGACATGGAGGTCATTCGTGATGACAAAGAGCTTTTCTGGTGGAATTTTTGTGGTTGTTGATATTGTTGTTTTCTCTCCAGATCAATGAAAGTCTTTCTCTCACGATCAATAAACCTATTGCCTTGCTGATTAATGTATTAACCAAGATTTGCAGCATTAGGCAGGCTTTAAAAGGGAGAAGGTAGGAAGCCTATAAAGGAAGTTCAGAAGTTACACCATGGAGATACTTTAGGAAACTTGTTAGAAGCAGAGATACCTGCATCCAACCTCTTTGGATTTTCATGCAGTTAGTCTGCAGTCAGTTAAGGGAACCCTCCATGGCAAGTAGTCTCCTTGCCCTCGAGGGTTCTCTCACAAAGCCATTTCACTGTCTTTGCCTAATGAAATATTAGTGTGAAGGAAGCAAAGCCTTGAGAAGTGCTTACCACTGGGGCATGCCATCTGGGAAACCTCCTTCTTGAAATATAGTTGCCAAAAATTAACAAAACTGGAAACAACAAATGTTGGCAAGGCTGTGGTGAAGCAGGAACCCTCTTACACTGATGGTGGGAATGCAAGTTGGTACAGCCACTCTGGAAAACAGTATGGAGGTTCCTCAAGATGTTAAAAATAGAGCTACCCTATGACCCAGTAATTGCACTATCAGGTATCTACCCAAAGACAGAGATGTAATGAAAAGAAGGGGCACATGCATCCCAATGTTCATAGCAGAAATGGCCACAATAGCCAAACTGTGGAAGGAGCCAAGATACCCTTCAACAGGTGAATAGATAAAGAAGATGTGGTCCATATATACAATGGAATATTACTCAGCCATCAGAAAGGATGAACACCCACCATTTGCATCCATATGGATGGAACTGGAGGGGATTATGCTAAGTGAAGTAAGTCAGGCAAAGAAAGACAATTATCATATGGTTTCACTCATATGTGGAACATAAGCAATAGCACCGAGGAAAACAGGGGAAGGGAGGGAAATTTGAAGAGGGAGAAATCAGAGAAGAAGATGAACTATGAGAGACTATGGACTCTGGGAAATGAACTGAGGGCCTCAGAGGGGAGGGGGATGGGGGAAGGGCATAATACCCAGGGTGATGGGTATTAAGTAGGGCATGTGTTGTGATATGCACTAGGTGTTAATACATAACCAATGAGTCATTGAACACTACATCAAAAACTAATGATGTACCATACAGCGGCTCACTGAACATAATAATAAAAAAATTAAAAAAAAAAAGGAATACAGTTGCCAGTTGTAAAGAAGGCCAGGTAGCTACGTAGAGTTGTTCACAGACAGAATGGAGATCCCTAGCTTGGGCTTTCAGCTATCAGAGAATACCAGTGGGGGGAGGGGGTCATGTTGGACCCATTAGACATCTCAGCACCTCTGCCAAGCCACTTGAGACAGAACTGCCTGGTCAGCTCACAGACTCATGAATAAATAATGGGTTGTTTTTGGTTAAGCTACTAAGTTTGGAGTGATGGGTTAGGCATTAACTGGGACTGTAAGAGTCCTCATTTTAGTGTGCTCTTTTGGTGATTCTAACAATGCTGTTCCAGAATATATCAGCCCATTTTTCAACTGCCACCATCTTCTCTCCCTCTCTGTCTCCTCTTCGTTCTCCAGCTTCTGTTCCTTGCCCTACATCGCAGGCAGCATCAGACATGAGAGAATCAAGCAGGAACCTGACATCTTTCCTCAATAATGTGAGACACTGTGTAACTGACTTAATTCTGGAAGCTTCAGAGACCCCATCTCAATAGCACAGGGACAAGGGCTCTGTCGCAGGAAAAGGTGAGGTGATGTGTGGGGGATCTAGCATCAAGGAAAAGTTACCTCCCTTTCTCCTGGCACTGGCTTATCGTTTTCCCCTGAAATACTCCTTAGCACATTTATCTAAGCTATTTTCTTCATGTTTGGTAACATTCACTTTTATTGGCCTCACAGTCATTGACACTCATACACGATAGGGTTTCTTATAGATTACTTACAAGGTGTGAAATAAGACTTCTGGAAGGGTTAAGGTTTCTTCTTAGAAAACCATCTGTACTAAAATATTACCTTGGAGTAAAGCGATCATTTTTGATGGAGGCATGTGCAGTGGAGAACGCAGGACGAGTGCCCTCCTACTCCCCTGTGCCACCTCCAGAAAATTTCAAGCACTGTGGATTTTGCATAATAGAAAGCACTAGAAAACTTCTGGCTTCAGGGGCACTGAGGGGAAGCCAAAGTTCCTATTATATTTCTAAGCTCTTCTTTTCTGCTTGAACAAGTAATGGCATCACTCATCTATACAAGCTATCAGTAGGAAATTCTGATACTCTCTCCCTCAGGACAAATCCAAAATAAACTGTCAGGAGCCTGTAATGGTACCAGGCTCTCAAACAGTGGGAGTCCCCGGGCATTTCTCAGGATGGATAAGGAACTTGTGAAACTCATTGTGTTTCCCTTCTCCTCTGAGCCCTCGGTGACCTGTTATTGTGGCTGGTTGCTGGTTGTTCCGCTTCAGGGTTGCTCATGCAAGTGATTGGAGTTCGAGCACTGGTCACAACCTAATCAAGCCCAGAGTTGCTCGGCTGGGAATTTGCTCCACCAGAATGTGTGGCTGGACTTGGTAATATGCATCATGGACATACTGGATGGTTCGGGGATGTTATCGGGGAATTTGTATTACTGGGAATGTGGAGGAAATTTTTAGTCTTCAAAAAAATCACTGGAAAGGGGCTCTCTGGAATCTGCTGGCAGCTTGCTACTTCATCGTTTCACCCCATTCACTGGACACATGCTCTTCTAATAGGCAAGAAAGTGACATGGCTGATATGAATCCTAGTCTGGATTTTAAATACTTTTAAAATATTTAAAATATTTTTTTGTGTGTGAAATTTATTCTAAAGTTTGGTAAAGATAGTCCCTGGTTCCCAGGTATGCTAAAAGGTACTATGGCATCAGAATTGCCACAACAGAATAGAAATATTATCTATCTTACCCACAGTCTCTGTTTGGAATACCAAAGGATGGTTATTAAAAGCAGTGTCTTCTCTGCCTCCTCTGCTGACCCTTTAGTCACTGATCATTCATTCATTCATTCATACAGCATCCACTACATGTAGACCCTGTTAGATGCTGAGATACAGAAATGAATATTGCATGGTCCCAATAAAATAAACATCCCAGTAGTGAGTAAAGACACATAATATTGAGTGAGTAAAGACAAGGTAAGTATTATTCCAAGAACAGAGTGATTAATTCGACCTGAAGGAGTTAAGAACATCCTCAGAGAGTGGATGACCCTTAATCTCAGTGGTGTAGGGTGAGTGGTAATTCCCTGGGAGGTAGTAATAGAGCTGGTCCCATCAGGAAAACATCCACGTATTCTTCATAACCAGTGACATGTCTCTACTCCTGGTTCTCAGTCTGGAAGTGCATAGAATCTTCCTGGGAGCCAAAATAATACCTAGCCATCCAAGCCTCACTCAAAAAAATTGAAAATCCCAAATACACCAACTCTTTTTATACCTTAAAGAACTGGAGAACCAACAACAAATTAAGCCAACCCCATGCACAAGAAGGGAAATAATTTAGATTAGAGCAGAGATCAGTGAGTTAGAAAATAGAGATACAGTAGAATGAAACTAGAAGCTGGTTGTTTGAAAGAATTAATAAGATTGATAAACCATTGGCCAAATTAATCCAAAAGAAAAGAGAGAGGGCCCAAGTTAATAAAATTATGAATGAGAGGAGACAGATCACAACTAACACCAAAGAAATAGAAACAATCATCAGAAATTATTATCAACAGTTATATGCCAATGAATTAAGCAACCTAGATGAAATGGATGCATTCCTGGAAATCAATAAACTTCCAAGACTGAAACAGGAAGAAATTGACAACCTGAATAGACCAATATCTAGTAATGAGATTGAAGTGGTGATTAAAAACCTCCCAAAAAACAAGAGTCCAGAACCTGATGGATTCCCTAGGGAATTCTACCAAACATTCAAAGAAGAAATAATACCTATTCTCCTGAAGCTGTTTCAAAAAATAGAAACAGAAGGAAAACTTTGATACTCTTTCTATGAAGCCAGCATTACCCTGATTCCCAAATCAGGCAAAGACCCCACAAAAAAGGAGAATTTCAGACCAATATCCCTGATGAACATGGATGCCAAGATTCTCAACAAGATCCTAGCTAGTAGGATCCAACAGTACATTAAAAAGATTATCCACCATGACCAGGTGGGATTTATCCCTGAGATGCAAGGGTGGTTCAACATTCACAAGTCAATCAATGTGAAAAAACAAATCAATAAGAGAAGAGAGAAGAACCACATGGTCGTCTCAGTTGACGCAGAAAAAGCATTTGACAAAATACAACATCCGTTCCTGATTAAAATGGTTCAAAGTATAAGGATAGCGGGAACATTCCTCAACTTCATAAAATCCACCTATGAAAAACCCACAGCAAATATCATTCTCAGTGGGGAAAAGCTGACAGCCTTCCCACTGCAGTCAGGAACACGACAAGGAAGCCCACTCTCGCCACTGTTGTTCAACACTACTAGAAGTCCTAGCAATCAGACAACAAAAAGAAATAAAGTTATTCACATTGGCAATGAAGAAGTAAAACTCTCTTTGTAGATGTCATGATACTTTATATGGAAAACCTCAAAGACTCCACCCCCAAACTACTAGAACTCATAAAGCAATTCAGTAATGTGGCATGATATAAAGTCAATGTACAGAAATCAGTTGCTTTCTTATGCACTAACAATGAAACTATAGAAAGGAAAATTAGAGAATCAATTCCATTTACTATAGCACCAAAAACCATAAGATACCTTGGAATAAACCTAACCAAAGACGTAAAGGATCTGTACTCGAGGAACTGCAGAACACTCATGAAAGAAATTGAAGACAAAATAAAAAGATGGAAAAACATTCCATGCTCATGGATCGGAAGAATAAACAATATTAAAATGTCTATATAGCCCAGAGCAATCTGTACTTTCAATGCCATCCAGATCAAAATTCCACCAGCATTTTTCAAAGTGCTGGAACAAACAATCCTAAAATTTGTATGGAACCAGAGAAGACCCTGAATTGTTGCAATGTTGAAAAAGAAAAATTAAGCTGGGGGCATCACGTTGTCTGATTTCAAACAAAACCGAACAAAACCAAATACCTATTCTGCATGGGGGATGCTGTGATGCGCTGTCCAGATCTGTCCCCGGACTGTTGGTAGATGGTCCTTCCCTGCCAAGGCTAAAAACTCAGGTCTCATTCCTTCCCCAGGGCAGCACCTAAAGACTGACCGATATGGTATAAAGTCCCAGCTCCCTCACCCCAAATGAGTGGACCTCTGGGGGGCATCTTAGCCTCATGACCCCTTAGGTTAGCTGAAGCCTCTGTAGAGACTGAGGTGTAGTTTGTCTTTCTCTGCCCAATCTCTCCCCTTTCCAGAAGTCATCTCTGAGTGAGAGTCTACCTCCTAGGGAGCCCCACCTGTGACAAGGGGCTTCCTTCCACAGAAGTCTGAGTCCAGCAGGTCTCACAGAGCAGGGAGGTGTAGTTTCATGGAAGTCCACAGATAGTTCTAATGCATCTCTCTTGTTAAGGATCACTAACTATCCTTCTCAAAATGAGAACTGAGGACCCCTTGCCACAGAATGGCTTTAATCAGCTTTATTAACTAGAGATTCCTAGACCTCCTTCCTGGAGACCTTTGAATTATAATTTCTGGATGAAGGAAGACTGGGAATCTGCATTTGAACAAGTTCCTCCAAGTTCTTGACATGCACACTGCTTTAGAAAACACAAAAGCTCATCTCAAGCATTTATGAGTATATTTATCTTTTATTTTTTATTTTATTATTTTTAAGTAGGGCTTGAACTCACAACCCTGAGATCAAGACCTGAGCAGAGATCAAGAGTTGGGTACTTAACCTAATGAGACACCCAGGTGCCCTATATATTTGTCATTTAAATATGTACTCACATACAGATGTGAGTAAACGTGAATCAGTAAGAGAAGCACTGGTTACCCCCAGAACTGCTTTTATCCACCCATGGTCAGCATTTGAGTAATGACTGAGTGACCCCTTGCCACATGGTCAAAAAAAAAAAAAAAAAGACTTGCCCTTCAAGGAGATTCATTGGTATCTGAGCATTTCTGTTTCATAACTCCTGTGCACGTTCTGACTTTGAACATTGCATTTTCCCACCCCGGCATGCAGTCAATACCAAAGATAGAACATCATTCAATGTGTCCAAATCCTTTAGAATGGAAGCCTCCAGATATGATCAAGCATGACTTCTGGCAGCTCTTTCAGGCTCTCTTTCTGCCTCTCCTTTAATATGCTTTGATAATCTATTTTAACATTATTTCCAACCAATGTTGTCGCAGGATCCTGTCCTTGGTGGGCACTCCATGGTCCAAATGGGCTTTGACAGTACTTTCCTCTCCTCACCTACATCTTCGCTCAATCTGTCTTCTTATTCTTCTTTTTTTTTTTTTTGAGTATTTTTTTTTTATTTTTTCAGCGTAACAGTATTCATTCTTTTTGCTATTTTTTTAAAATACTTTATTTATTTATGTATTTGAGAGAGAGAGAGAGAGAGAGAGAGAGAGAAAATGAGAACACGAACCAGGAGAGGGGTAGAGGAAATAGCAGACTCACCATTGAGCAGGGAGCCTGAGCAGGGCTGATCCCAGGACCCTGAAATCATGACCTGAGTCAAATGCTTAACTGACTGAACCCCTCAATAATCTGTCTTCTTTTAAAGAAGCCGACGGATGCTATTCTTGATGTTCCTTTCTCCTTCAGTGTCGCTGTAAAGAAAGCACAGATACAGTGGCGATCTGGCGGTGGAGGCACATAACCGAACTAAGATGAGTGAGCTCCTTGGGGAGTTCAAGACGGAGACTACACTGAGCGGAGCTGTCACACAAAAGAAGATTTATCTGCCGCAAATAAGATCACAGGAAATAACTTCCAAAGTCCTGACTCCTTGAGTGGGGGTGAATAAGTTTCTTTTATTGAGGGTTAGGATGAATATTGAGAAAGGGAAGCTTTGTTAGCCCATGTAGGGGCGGGCCTAAGGGTGCAGGGGAGAAGAAACAGGACTCTCCAAGGAGTTATGTTATGTTAATGAAGCTTGTGCTCCTTCAACAGTGAGATGAGGTCTTAGAGGTCACTGTGGGAGCCTCCATGGTCCGTCCCTCCAGGGATGAGTCAGTGGACAAGCTCAAACTCATCTAGGCTGGCCAGAGCTCTTTCTGTTGTTTGCTTCTAAAAGAAAAGGTTAACTTTCTTGGGAAGAAGGGGGATTGCAGTGGGGTTCCTGCTGACAGTTTCAACCTCATTAACCCTAGGGGGGCCCGGTTTCAGTTAGGCACACCCCTGAAATCAAACTCCCTGGATTCCAGTCCTGGTTCTTCTCTTTGTTACCTGTATAATCTTGAGCTGGTTGCATCATCTGTTTCTTTGGTTTTAGGTCTGTAAGTCTACGATAATTTTACCTACCTCCCGGGGGTAATGTTAAGACTCCAGCGAGTTAGAACAGAGAACTTGGGAACAGAGCCTCATGTGCAGGAGGTGTTCAATCAATTCGGGCTCTCGTTATCACAGATGTGGGCACATGGGAACCAAGTTACCCTTGTCCACTTCCCATTCCTGGGCCCTGTCAGTATCTTTCAAAACAGACTCAAAATAAAACACATCGAATTAGTAAGAAGTGGGCAGAAACAATTTGACTGGAGAGGCTTTGTATAGAGACCAGTGGAAGCTTGGAGGAGGAAAGTGCTTCACACCAGAAGTGCCTGAGGACCAGCCAAGGTTAAGGGGTGTCAACCACCGAACTCAGATCTGACACCCTTGCAGACAACTTTTCACCTGAATCACCATAGATCAGATTAGATCTGGATTCTTTTTTGTAAAAACTACCTGGAGTGCTGCAGGCAAGACATTTAGCTTCTCTGAACCTCAGCTTTAGCTTTAAATTCAAATTACTCATCTTCTCTTGGCTGGATAGTTGTAAAGGCAAATAAGAGGGAGTACAACCGTACTCATCGCTAAGTTGGTATTCTTGAAGCATTAGGTAAATCCGGTGTATGTTAAGATGGAGGGAGTTGAAGACTCCGCAAAAAGCATGGGCCCTGACTAGGAATGCCAGGAAGTGGGGGCTTCCTGCTGGGCTAGAGCCCAGGTGCGAGGAAACCAGCAGGTTCTATTTAACTTCTTTCCGTTTTGCTACTCCCAGCAGTGGCTCCCTTCGGAGTAAATAGTGATGGCTAAGAAATGTATTTGACAAGCTGCAAGTCAGTGACAGCCACTCTTCCACGCAGCAGGCAGCCCCAGGAACAAGCAACTTATTCCCCAGGCCATGGTCACTGGAGGGAATCACAGCAGATCTTATTTTTAAAGGTGAGTTTCTGACTGTTCACCCCTGCCTTGGATGTTACACACCACTGGGCTTTAATGAACAAAGGGAACCAGCCTCAAGGTCCCATACACAGGACTCATTAAGCAGACCCAGAGAGATTCCAGAAGGTTGTTTTTTTGCCCCCAGACATTTGCTTTCCTGGTTACCACAAGATGTTGGCATACCTCTCTCCTAGATCACTGTTCCTTTTTGTCTTCAGAGATGAAGCAGCAAAGATATAGAATGAACATACATACAAATAAAAGCAATAAAATACCCCTAAACATCTGCTTTGTGTCAAGACCTTTATGTTGTAGCTTTATTTTCAATTTTTTTTTAATTTAAGATTTTATTTATTTATTTGACAGATAGAGATCACAAGTAGGGAGAGAGGCAGGCAGAGAGAGAGAGAGGAGGAAGCAGGCTCCCTGCGAAGCAGGGAGCCTGATGAGGGGCTCGATCCCAGAACCCTGGGATCATGACCTGAGCGAAAGGCAGAGGCTTTAACCCACTGAGCCACCCAGGCACCCTATTTTCAATAATTTTATGTAGATCATCTATTCCCAATTCCTCAGAGAAGGGTGTTGTAAGTAGACTCAGAGATGTGTAACAATTTGTCCTCAGTCACACAGTTAGTAAGTACGTGGCTGGGATTCAGAAGGTTTGGTGTTTAGTTTAGTTTAGTTTAGTTTAGTTTAGTTTAGTTTAGTTTAGTTTTGTTTTGCCTGGACTGAGGCTCACGTTCTTTCCATCCACCATGCTGCCCTTCCCGGAAAATCATTCAGGCTGATAACGATCATGGACAAAGAAGGGGGAGATTGGAGTTGTTCTCATTTCCAAGTAACCCAAGAGTCTCTCTGCTTATGTTTGCTTTGAGTTCACTGCTTCTGACTATAGACGCCCTGAGAATAAAACATCAAATAAGGCCATTGCCCGTGGACTGTGTTTGGTAGAGCATTGCAGCGCTGCTGTGGTTACAAAGATGCAGAGAGATCTAGTAATAAAGTTGTCTCACTCGGCCTCTTGAGAGAAACAAAACAAAACAGATTTTAAGCCCCTCACTCCCTGTGTACTTTCAGTCAAACATTTTCATCTTATCTGGAAGAAAGTGATTCACGCATGAGGCAAACATTTACTGAGCACATACTACATGCCAGTTTCCGTCCTAGCACCTGCGATGCATCACCAAAGGAAACAGATAAAGATATGCACCTTCAAAAAGCTTATTTTGTTTTCCAAAGTGGCTGTACCAACTTGGATTCTCAACAACAGTGTAAGAGTGCTCCTCAAAAAATTAAAAATAGAGCTACCCATGACCCAGCAATTGCCTTGTTGGGTATTTACCCCAAAGATGCATGAAAAGAAAACCTGCACCCCAATGTTCATAGCAGAAAGGTCCACAACAGCCAAACTGTGGAAGTAGCCAATATGCCCTTGAATAGACAAATGGATAAAGAAGATGTGGTCCATATACACAATGGAATATTACTCAGCCATCAGAAAGGATGAACACCCAACTTTTACATCAACATGGATGGGACTGGTGGAGATTATGCTGAGTGAAATAAGTCAAGCAGAGAGAGTCAATTATCATAGGTTTCACTTACTTGTGGAACATAAGGAATAACATAGAGGACATTAGGAGAAGGAAAGGAAAAGTGAAGGGAGGGGGAGTTGGAGGGGGAGATGAACCGTGAGAGACTATGCACTCCGAGAAAGAAACCGAGGGTTTTAGAGGGGAGGGGGGTGAGGGGATGGGTTAGCCTGGTGATGGGTATTAAGGAGGACATGGATTGCACGGAGCACTGGGTATTATATGCAAAAAATCAATCTTGGAAGACTACATCAAAAATTAATGACATACTGTATGCTAACATAATAAAAATAATAATAGTTTTAAAAATAAATAAAAGTGCTTATTTTGGTAAATACTCATAAATCTCAAGAAACAAGGAGTCTTATGGAAGAGGATACAGCAACTCATTCTCCTAATGTGTGTTCCAGTTTTTAATACATAGGAACATCAAACATGGGGCGCCTGGGTGGCTCAGTGGGTTGAAGCCTCTGCCTTCGGCTCAGGTCATGATCCCAGGGTCCTGGGATCGAGCCCCGCATCGGGCTCTCTGCTCCGTGGGGAGCCTGCTTCCTCCTCTCTCTCTGCCTGCCTGTCTGTCTAGTTGTGACCTCTCTCTCTGTCTTAAA